>NC_142508.1:34440000-35640000 GCF_057876585.1 Rhinolophus sinicus | reverse complement strand
TTTTGTGTAAGATCTTTCCAACCCACATTACATATATATATTTTTAAAAGATTTTATTGGGGAAGGGGAACAGGACTTTATTGGGGAACAGTGTGTACTTCTAGGACTTTTTTTTTTCCCCAAGTCAAGTTGTTGTTCTTTCAATCTTAGTTGTGGAGGGCATAGCTCAGCTCCAGTTGCTCGTTGCTAGTTGCAGGGGGCACAGCCCACCATCCCTTGCAGGACTCAAGGAATTGAACTGGCAACCTTGTGGTTGAGAGCCCACTGGCCCATGTGGGAGTCAAACCGGCAGCCTTCGGCGTTAGGCGCATGGAGCTCTAACCAGCTGAGCCACCGGGCCGGCCCCCACGTTATATTTTTAAGATTTCTTTTAGATGCATACTTACTGATGCTTAGTAATGCTTTATTCTTGGTTTCACGTGTAACCCAATTCATTATATATTTTAAGATCTCGCATGAATTTCTGATGCTTAGTGAAGATTTATGGTTACTGAAGACCTTTTAAGTTCATTATGTTTGTAAAATTTTTTCTCTAATATATATACCCGTGAGGTTTAGTTATCAATGAAGTTTCCCATCTTCACTGTGAATGTTGAGTTCAATACTAGCAAGGATTCTTTCCAGTTCTGAAAACTGGAACCTTTTGGATAGATGTCTTTTTTTTTTCCTTTTCCAAGGAGGGTGCAGCTCACAGTGGCCCACCTGGGGATCAAACCGGCAACCTTGATGTTATTAGCACCACACTCCAACCAACTGAGCTAACTGGCCACTCCAATAGATTTCTTAATTTAATTACACTTATAATATGCACCCTTAGTTATAATCTCTATAGCTTACTGTGGGGACAGAGCCAGGAGTGCAGTTTCCAGGCTCTCGGCCTCACGTGGAAAGGTGCTGGCTCAGGTAGTAAATGGCCATCAACTGTGACTGGATGGCCATTAGCTGTGGCTAGTTGGCCGTCAGCTGTAACCAGTGAGCCATTGGCCACTAATATAACTGCTGTGGCTACGCTAGCAGAAAATGGGGGCTAGCAAGAAGATGGTGGCTGAGCTAGCAGGTGGCGGAGTGTGGATTGCGGATCGTGTGGCTCCAATTTCCTGTTTCTCCAACCCAGCCGCCAGCAAGACTATAGTGGTATGACTCCCCTATCTATGGCTTCGTGGGTGTTCCTTTTTGGCCTCACCATATCCTGCATTCTTATGCAGGGAGCGGGACTAGAGACTCCAGAAGAGACCCCGCCCTTCACCCTGCATGACAAATGGCGCAGCAAGCAGGGTCTCCCGCATGACACCTGGCAATAAATTTGGGGATCTTACAAAAGTAGATTATGGAGATTATACAGTATTATGGAATATTGTGCCAGCCAGCCAAACTCGCATGGACTCACATATTCTCGAGCAAATAAATACATGGCCGGTGGAACTTTTCATCAAACTCAGAAGAGTTGAGGCAAAGCCAATAATAGGTGAAAGTCAAGAATTCATTTTGTTCTTGGGGAATTTTGTTGCTTCTAAAATTTACAGGGGAGGAAAATGAACATATTCAAAAAGAATTTCCTCAATCAATGCAAAAATTAAACATACGTCTCCCTGTAATATTATAAAACATATGCAACTTATGATTATTAAAGTTGTCAAAATTATTGAAGACCTCAAGAATTTGAAAAACACAGGACTAGTTTGAACTCTATGTCATGAAAACAGACTAGACATTTTTAAGCACACATGAAACATGTAATATTTACCACTATTAAATTTTTTAAAATCTGGACTTAGGTAAGGAGAGGCTTTACAAGAAACATTATTACTCTAGACAGAATGCTCTGAGTATAAGAGCTATACTCACAGACCAGACAGAAGAGGGCTTTTCTATTATAGGGAGGGATTAACAAGGCTAGCAAGAATAAACAAAAGAGGGCAGGCCCGGTGGCTCAGCGGTTAGAGCTCCATGCTCCTGAATCCGAAGGCTGCCAGTTCGATTCCCACATGGGTCAGTGGGCTCTCAACCACAAGGTTGCCGGTTCAACTCCTCGAGTCCTGCAAGAGATGGTGGGCTCCGCCCCCTGCAACTAAGACCTGCAACTAAGATTGAACACGGCACCTTGAGCTGAGCTGCCTCCCGGATAGCTAAGTTGGTTGGAGCGCGTCCTCTCAACCACAAGGTTGCCTGTTTCGACTCCCACAAGGGATCAGCAACTGGACCTGGAGCTGAGCTGCGCCCTCCACAACTAAGACTAAAAGGACAACAACTTGAGAAGGACAACAACTTGAAGCTGAATGGCACCCTCCACAACTAAGATTGAAAGGACAACAACTTGTCTTGGGAAAAAGTCCTGGAAGTACACACTGTTCCCCAATAAAGTCCTGTTTCCATTCCCCAATAAAATCTTTAAAAAAAATAAAATAAAAGTATTAAAAAAAAAGAATAAACAAAAGAAAATATAAACAAACCCAAAGACATGGAGAACAAGCCAGTGGTTGCCGAATGTGAGGGGGTGAAGATGGGGATAAGAAAATAAAATTAAAAAAAAAAAAAATTTTTTTTTTAAAATGTATTACAAAAAAAGGAGAAATGAAAACTTTAAATGGAATAACATGTGTGGGGACAAAGCCCCAAAAAGCAGTTTCCAGGCTCTCGGCCTCACATAGAAAGCTGCTGGCTCAGGTAGTAAATGGCCATCAACTGTGATTGGATGGCCATCAGCTGTGGGTAGTTGGCGGTCAGCTGTAACCAGTGAGCCATTGGCCACTAATATAACTGCTGTGGCTACGCTAGCAGAAAGATGGGAGCTAGCAAGAAGATGGCGGCTAGGCTGGCAAGAGCGATTGCAGAGAGGCGGATGCCGCCAGAGTGAATATAGTGATATGACTCCCCTACTTATGGCTCCGTGGGTGTTCCTTTTTGGCCTCACCATATCCTGCGGTCTTATGTGGGGAGCAGGACCAGAGAACCCGCAGGCCTCCCCAAACGACAAATGGTGCAGCGAGCAGGGTCTCCTGCACGACAACATGGTTGTTGTTGGAGGTGGTGGGGATAAAGAATTCTGGTCTTCATCACGGTTGGAAGTTAAAATTACTGAACTGGAAGCACTCTCAGGAAAATATATGTCTTGGTGTAGAATTAACCCCTGGTGGCTTGCAGAATGTACAAAGAATTTACGAGATTCTACAAGAGTAAGCAGAGATTTATTGAAAGTCAAAGAAAGAGACAGTTCTGGCAAAGGGAAGTTTTGCCAGTACAGAGCCTGTCATGCAGGGTGTCATGCAGGGTCTCTGGTCCCGCTCCCTGCACAAGAACACAGGACATGGTGAGGCCAAAAAGGAACACCAACGGAGCCATAGGTAGGGGAGTCATACCACTATATTCTTACTGGCGGCTGGGTTGGAGACACAGAAAGCAGGAGCCACACAATCCGCAACCTGCCGTCCGCTTCTCTGCCGACTGACCCCACTTGCTAACTTCAATCCGCCATGCTAACAGCAATCCATGCTTGGTAGCTTTGCCACGGTAGTTATATCAGTGGCTAATGGCTAACTGGTAACAACTGATGGCCAACTAGTCACAGCTGATGGCCATCTACTACCCGAACCAGCACATTTCCATGTGAGGCCAAGAGCCTGGAAACTGTTCTCTAGGACTCTGTCCCCACAGAGCCCAATAGTGACAGCTGCTGAGACAGAGGGGTAAGAGAGACATACTGGTGAATGGAGTTGTGCCAGGGCAAAGCCCAATAGGGACAGCTGCACAGATGAGAAGTGGTGCAGGGATTTTATATTTTTCCATGCAGGAAGTAGGGTGCTTGTCAGCTTGCAGGGGGGCTGCCGTTACAATTGTCTTCTCCTGAGAACTGCCCTGTTCCCACCTATGATGGATGTCAGCTTGCAGGGGGTTGCTGTTGCGATTGAGAACTATTGTGTTGTGACTGAGAACTATTGTGTTCCAACCTATGATGGATGTAAGGTGCTGGTTAGCTTGTAGGTGCACTGCTATACAGGGGAGTTAGAGCCAAGGAGTTAATGTTTACCTTCGTTCCTGTTAGCCCACAAGCTTGCTCCTGTTAACTTGTCATGTCCAGCGCAACACAGGCAGTCAGACAACGGGAAGGGGCAGCGAAAGGTTAAGAAAGTAAGAAACAGAAATCAAGAAAGTTATGGGGCCAAGGGTCTCACAGCCTCAAAGGACTGAGAGCCCCTTATTGGGTGGACTTGTGGCTTTTATTAATGCACACACAAGAAAGCAACATTGTTTCCTCCAAGGTCTGTGAATTTCACAAATTATACTAAGAAACTGATTTGAACTAATTACCCTTGCCTGCAAGCAGCTACACCGTCAATTTCAGGATGTACCAACTGCAAGCACCTTTATGCTTAAACTTACTGAAATGGATAGATGAAGAACTGATGTTATTACACCATTGAATCTCTTCCCAAGCAGGTTGTGGGAAGGAATGCAGCCACAAAGGCAGAAGCTCTCCTTAACTGGGGGAAGGTGGGGGTCTATGCCCACCTCTATCAACCCCGTGGGTTCTCCTGTTGGTCCCCAGTAGACTGTGCCTGGCTTGCATTGCCCCCCCCCCATAGGGAATCTTACTCATCATTGGCTGACTAGCCATCCTCTGGGGCCAAACAGGGAGACAAGGTGTAAGCACAAAGGTGAAGCAAAGTCCTTGAAAGGATCCGTCTCACAGACTCTCCTTTCTTTAGGGGTAGGTATGAGGGGACAGACAGGTAGGCTGCTGCGTGACATTAACTGTTTGCCTGTCCCATCCTGCCAGCTCACAAGCCCACTCCAGTTAACTCTTTATTTGTCTCAGCAATATATACTGGTGATATCTTAAAATTTTAAAGATAATACCAAAAGAAAAAAATCCAAACAGAAAAATTAGGGTTAAAAGGGAGGCAAAATAAACCTTGAATAAAAGATTAACCATATGTGCACTATTCAAAATAGAGTACTTATATTAAGACCAAAGTATACCTGAAACTAATAAAAGAAAAGAGAAAAGGAGAATAGAGAATAAATACTATGACCAGGGTTAATGAACTCTATTTCACAATCAGGAAGGAATAAACTCATCACAGACATGACAACCATGAACCATGCACCAAGCAGCAGAACTTCCAAAGCCCTTAAAACCCTGACTGGGGTAATAGGAAAAAATGCAATCCACACTTATGTTCAGACATTCCCATGCCTACTCTCTCAATAATATATAGACCAGTTAGAAAATGAGTACATAAAAGACTCTAACATTTAAATTGTTAACAAATCAATGAAATGGACCTAATCGACATTTGTAGAACTATGAGGTAACTATATATATATATATATATATATATATATATATATATATATATATATTCATATTCGTCTCTGCCCCTGGTTCCTGGCACAGAGCTCCTAAAACTCTTAAGATTTCCTAAGTGATGCAGCACTAGGAGAATGTTTTGTTCTATGGAGGTGACTCTGGTGGGCTACTAGATGGGTCCTGGTCATCAGAAAGACCACGCCATGATTAGAAACTTGGGATTTTTCAGCCCCACCCCCACACTCCAGAGAGGAAGAGGGGCTGGAAATGGAGCTACATATTGATCATGCCTACATGAGGCAGCTGCTATAAAATCCCAGTAGCTGGGGGTTCAGAGACTTCCAGGTGGCTGAACACATCCACGCCTGGAGGGTGATGCACTCCAATTCCATGGGGACAGAAGCTCCTGTGTTCCTGACCCTCCCAGACCTGGCCGTATGTTTCTCTTCATCTGACTGTCCATCTGTATTATCACATCATTTAATAAACTGTAGCTCTAAGAACTGATCTAGCAAATTAACTGAACCCAAGGAGGGGGTTGTAGAAACCTCTAATCTATAGCCAGTTGGTCAGAACCTGGAGCTCTAAATGGCATCTGTGTTGAAGGCAAGAGAGGCAGTCTATGGGGCCAATCCCTTAATTTGTGAGACCTGATGCTATCTCTGTGCCAGGCCCATAGTGACAGAATTGCATTGAAATTTAGGACATCCAGCTGGTGTCCCATAGAATTGCTTAGTGTGGGGCAAACCTCCACGAATTTGCTGACCATGAGTGTCACAAGTGAACTCTTCTGGGTGAGTGTGTTAATACTGTGACAGTAAAGGGGACACAGAAGAAGGAAACACTCAGTAGGGAAGAACTGGATTTTATCTGACACAGGAAGTGGAAAACTGAGGTCTTCCTTCGTAAGAACACTGCACCAACCAAGAGAATTATACACAGTCTTTTAAAATGCACATAGTAATATAAGGAGACAAACTAAATTCTTGGCCATGTTAAATATAATCTTGGCCATGTTAAGTATAATCTGAATAAATGAGAACAGAACATATCAACATTTATAATTTGCCGCTAACACAGAAATTATAAATAATACCCTTGAAAAACAGGTAGCAATATAACCAAACACCTATAAGCTAACGGTTCTTTTATTTATTTTGTTTGTTTGCTTTGGTTTTCTGTACATCATTGTGAACTTCCTGCCTGTAAAGGGACGTGAGTTGAAAACAGCTCATCAGGTCCTGAGGCTGTCAGGTGAAGGCAGCAGGTGAACATGGGCAAGGTGCGTGAGGTCCTTTATGGACATTTGATAAACCAGTTGAAAATGGAATTGATACCATAAGGCCACTGAGGGCTGTTAGACAATGAAAGACAATATGTTCCTCAATTAATTAAAAATAAATGGATATTATAAGAGAAATAGAAAATATAAAATGAAAGAAATGAGGGTAATAATATAGGAAGGGAATTCTTGAAATCAAGATTTTAATTGCTGGACATAATGCTCTCCCATCTGTAACCTCAATATTTGGAGGTTAGGGTGGGTACAGAAAAAAGAAAATGTCATTGAAAGAATACCAGTCAGGTTTCTGGAAGTTTAGCTGTGGTAGCACATACCCCTGAATTCTCTTTGGCTTACAACAACAGACCTTTCTTTCTTCCTCATATTATATCTCTCATCGTCCACCTCTTGCTTGGCACATAATTAGATTCTGGGAAATTTCAGGCCATCCAGGACTGGAGCAGAGAAAGATGGAGTTAGAAGCAAACAAAAATGCCTAAAGCTTCCCTTTAAAATTGAAATATGCCACCTCTACTCACACCAAATTGGCCAAGGAAGTCATGAAAACTCAGAGCCAAATTTGCCATGATGTTGGTAGGAAGTACAATCATCCTAAAAGGAAGGAAGGGTGGCCTGGGTGAAGTGGTCAAGGTTAATATCAAAGGGCAGAGATGTGCAATCTCACAGCAGAATGATAATTGGAAAATAATACTACAACATATGGCAGTGCAGCTTCCATCAGAAATAATTTGTTCATCATTTGTCCCCAAAAAGCATACATTTACATGTGTCCCAAAAGAAATGTTAAAAAGTCCTACCTACACATGACTTCAATCACAAATGTCTTATAAGACTGTCATGAGATTCATCTGATTCAGAGCCCTGAGTGCAGTCCTCGTCACATAATGTTACAGTGGAACACAGAAATAACACCTCAATAAATCCTCCCCAAAGGAGTTGGGGCCCTAGTCCATGGGGATGGGAATGAAGAAGGATCCTCTCTTAAGTCCAGTTATCCCACAAATGGATATCCAGTCTTTCTGTTTGTTCCTGATGTCACCTAGTCACATCTAATACAGGATTAGAAACAATTATTTCTTGGTGAAACAAGCAGTTTTCGCCAGCTACATCCTTCTCATAAATAGTTATAGTTCCAAAAATAATTGTAAGTCTGTTAGCTCAGTTTTTTTTATAGGACAAGTTTTTTATAACTCTCAATAGTATAAGAGGACATTAAACAATTACACTTTTGGCAATACATCACAGAAATGGTGTGGAGTGCACTTTGAAATCTCCCCTGTACCCAAAGCAATATACAGATTTAACGCAATCCCCATCAAAGTCCCAATGGCATTTTTAAAAGAAAGAAAACAAAAAAATCATCAGATTTGTTTGGAACCACAAAAGACCCTGAATAGCCAAAGCAATCTTAAGAAAAAAGAACAATACTGGAGGTATCACACTCCCTGACTTTAGCTTGTACTACAGGGCTACAATAATCAAAACAGCATAGTATTGGCAGAAAAACAGACACATAGACCAATGGAATAGAATCCAGAATCCAGAAATAAACCCACAAAAATATGGACAGATAATTTTTGACAAAGAAGCAAAAAACATACAATGGAGAAAAGACAGCCTCTTCAATAAATGGTGCTGGGAGAATTGGATAGCCACGTGCAAAAGAATGAAACTGGGCTGCTATCTGTCACTATGTACCAAAATTAACTCGAAATTGGTCAAAGACTTATGCATAAGACCTGAAACAATAAACTGCATAGAGGAAAACATGGGTACTAAACTTATGGACCTTGGGTTCAAAGAGCATTTTATGAATTTGACTCCAAAGGCAAGGGAAGTAAAAGCTAAAATAAATGAATGGGACTATATGAAACTTAAAAGCTTCTGCACAGCAAAAGAAACCATCGACAAAATAAAGAGGCAACCAACTAAATGGGAGAAGAGTTTTGCAAGTAGTGCCTCTGATAAGAGGCTAATATTGAAAATATACAAGAAACTCAGACAATATCGAAAATATACAAGGAACTCAGACAACTAACCAACAAAAAAACAAACAACCCAATTGAAAAATGGGCAGACGATCTGAAGAGACATTTCTCCAAAGAGGGCATACAAATGGCCAATAGACATATGAAAAAAATGCTCAACATCACTGATCATCAGAGAAATGCAAATCAAAACCACAATGAGATATCACCTCACCCCAGTCAGAATGGCTATCATCAACAAGACAAATAGTAACAAGTGTTGGAGAGGCTGTGGAGAAAAAGGAACCCTCATACACTGTTGGTGGGAATGCAGAATGGTGCAGCCACTATGGAAGGCAGTGGGAGGTTCCTCACAAAAATTATACATAGGGCCGGCCCAGTGGCTTAGGTGGTTGGAGCTCTGTGCTTCTAACGCCGAAGGCTGCCAGTTGGATTCCCACAACCACAAGGTTGCTGGTTTGATTCCTTGACTCCCACAGGGATGGTGGGCAGTGCCCCCTGCAACTAAGATTGAACACGGCACCTTGAGCTGAGCTGCAGCTGAGCTCCTGGATGGCTCAGTTTGTTGGAGTGCGGGCTCTCAACCACAAGGTTGCTGGTTCGACTCCCACAAGGGATGGTGGGCTGCGCCCCCTGCAACTAACAATGGCAACTGGACCTAAAGCTGAGCTGCGCCTTCCACAATGATTGAAAGGACAAAAGAAAAACACTTGACTTGGAAAAAAATCCTGGATGTGACAAGACGTCATCAAAATGGCGCGTGAGGTGAGCCTCTGTAAAGCTCCCCTGGAATTTGCAACGAATCAAACAACAATAACTCCACAAAGGACTCCCTGCGCAGTAGATAGGCAAGACGAAGAGGCCCACTACTGAATGCCCCTAAAGGTGGGCGAATAGCGTGAGCGGGGGAGGAGGGAAAGGAGAAGTGCGGAGATGGAGCCGTGGGGGCGCAGGACGCAGACCTAGCTCAGTGCTCTGAGCTCGCTGCATCCCGGAACTACCGCAGCTGTGGGAGAGGGAAGAGCTCGGACTGCTAGGGCTCTGCTTATGGCCCACAGGGCTGAGGGGGCAGCATATAACACGGCTGAACCCAACGCTCACCGCAGAAACCTCGGAGAAAAGACTGAGGGAAGAAGGCTGAAAACGGCGGTTTAAGCCCTCACTGCCGAGCAGAGAACGGAGCCTTAGGCACTGAGACTAGCCGCCCCCTCCGAACCCACCCAGAGCTCGCTCTGCCCCCACCTGCCCAGTGCTACAAACAGAACAGTAGCAGTGTCAGATCAAAAGAACAGAATATTTGCTGTTCTGAGAACTGTGGACCGCAGACACAGATTCGCAGCCCAACTAGTTCCGGCAAAAGGGAGGGAGCTGTGGAAGCAGGACCGGCTGTGGTGGTGGTCGCCGCCATTGCTCTGGGCCACCTCTCACAACTCACCCCGCCCCTGGCCTTACCTATCTGGGCACATCCCTGCAGGAGTAAACAGAACTGCTGAAACATACAGGCTCTGACTCTGGTGCAGGAAGAGATTTGGAACTTCAAAAGCGCTCCGCATACCCACATGGACACTGCACCCTGTGACCCAGGTGAACTATTAACAGAGGAGAAGCCCCTCTCTCAGGGAATCCACCCATTGTGTGAGAAGCTGGAATAGTGCAGAGATAACATAGCACTACCGTGTGAGAGAGAAAAGAAAGGCTGCAGTCAGAGAGAAAATAAAACATTCTACCAACAAGTACTGGAAAACAAAAGAAAGACCTCTTCCTATCAACCTGTTGCAGAAGCCACTCTTGTAGATTTCTAGGAAGAGAAATAATAAATCAGTAATTGCCATGAATAACCAAGGCAACAAGACAGCTCAGAAAGAAAGTGAAAAGTCTCCAGAAAAGGAACTTAAAGACATGGAAATATGTGACTTAAATGACAGAGAATTCAAGATTGCAGTTCTGAAAAAACTGAACGAGATGCAAGAAAACACAGAAAGGCAGTTTAATGAACTAAGAAACACAATCAAAGAACAACATGAGCATTTTATGAAAGAGATTGAAATTTTAAAAAGGAACCAAATAGAATTTCTGGAGATTAAGAACTCAATAGAAGAAATTAAGAATGAAATAACCAGCTTAGGTAGTAGAGTTGACCAGATGGAGGAAAGAATCAGTGACATGGAAGATAGAAACCTGGAAATGACACGGATGGAAGAAGAAAGAGTCTTGAGACTTAAAAGAAATGAAAGAACTCTACAAGAACTTTCTGACTCTATCAGAAAGAGCGATATAAGAATAATGGGCATACCAGAAGGAGAAGAAAGAGAGAAGGGAACAGAGAATATATTCAAACAAATTGTCAATGAGAACTTCCCAAACTTGTGAACAGAACTGGATCCTCAAATCCAAGAAGCAAATAGAACACCTAATTACCTCAATCCCAACAGGCTTTTTCTCCAAGGCACATTGTATTGAAGCTGTCTAAAATCAACGACAAAGAAAGAATCCTCTCAAGGCAGCCAGGGAAAAGAAGACGGTAACCTACAAAGGAAAGCCGATTAGATTATCATCAGATTTTTTAGCAGAAACTCTACAAGCCAGGAGGGAGGGGAACCAAATATTCAAACAATTGAAAGAGAGAAATTAGGAGCCAAGAATAATATATCCAGTAAAGATATCCCTTAGATATGAAGGAGGAATAAAGACCTTTCCAGACATACAGAAGCTGAGGGAATTTTCTAATACATGACCTGCACTACAAGAAATACTAACGGAGGCTATTCGACCGCCATCAACAGGGACAATTTGTGGCAACCGAAACATAAAAAGGGGGAGAGTAAAGGCCTGAACCGGAATATGGGACTGGAGAAAGTAAGCGTGCTGAAAAATATGGAATACTATAAATATCAAACCTTCTTTTACATAAACTTAAGGGTAACCACTCAAAAAAAATCCAGAACTGAAATACATACTGTAATAAAAGAAGAAACAGAGGGAAACATCATAGAATACCACCACACAGAAATAATAGGCAAAGAAACAATGGAGACACAGCCTTACCAGAAAACTAAAGATAGAATGACAGGAAATCCTCACATATCAATAGTCAACATAGTGTTGGAAGTCCTTGCCAGGGCAATCAGGCAAGAGAAAGAAATAAAAGGCATCCAAATTGGGAATGAAGAAGTTAAATTATCACTCTTTGCAGATGACATGATGCTACATATAGAAAACCCTAAAGACTCCACCAAAAAGCTATTAGAAACAATCAACAAATACAGTAAACTTGCAGGCTACAAAATCAACATACAAAAATCCATTGCATTCCTATATACTAACAATGAAAGCTCAGAAAAAGAAATGCAAAAAACAATTCTTTTTGCAATTGCAACAAAAAGTATAAAAAACCTAGGAATAAACTTAACCAAGGATGTGAAGGACCTATATGCTGAAAACTGTAAGACATTTTTGAAAGAAATTGAAGAAGACACAAAGAAATGGAAACACATTCCATGCTCATGGATTGGAAGAATCAACATAGTTAAAATGGCCATATTATCCAAAGCAATATACAGATTTAATGCAATCCCCATCAAAATCCCAATGGCATTTTTAAAAGAAATAGAACAAAAACTCATCACATTTGTTTGGACCCGCAAAAGACCCTGAATAGCCAAAGCAATCTTAAGAAAAAAGAACAATACTGGAGGTATCACACTCCCTGACTTTAGCTTGTACTACAGGGCTACAATAATCAAAACAGCATGGTATTGGCAGAAAAACAGACACATAGACCAATGGAATAGAATTGAGAACCCAGAAATAAAACCACATAAATATGGAGAGATAATTTTTGACAAAGAAGCTAAAAACATACAATGGAGCAAAGACAGCCTCTTCAATAAATGGTGCTGGGAGAACTGGATAGCCACGTGCAAAAGAATGAAACTGGACTGCTATCTTTCACCATGTACCAAAATTAATTCAAAATGGATCAAAGACTTAAGCATAAAACCTGACACAATTACTGCATAGAAGAAAACATAGGTACTAAACTTATGGACCTTGGGTTCAAAGAGCATTTTATGAATTTGACTCCAAAGGCAATGGAAGTAAAAGCTAAAATAAATGAATGGGACTATATGAAACTTAAAAGCTTCTGCACAGCAAAAGAAACCACTGACAAAATAAAGAGGCAACCAACAGAATGGGAGAAGATTTTTGCAAACAGTGCCTCTGATAAGGGGCTAATATCCAAAATATACAAGGAACTCATGAAACTCAACAACAAAAAAACAAACACCCAATTGAAAACTGGGCAGAGGACCTGAAGAGACATTTCTCCAAAGAGGACATACAAATGGCCAATAGACATATGAAAAAATGCTCAACATCACTGATCATCAGAGAAATGCAAATCAAAACCACAATGAGATATCACCTCACCCCAGTCAGAATGGCTATCATCAACAAGACAAATAATAACAAGTGTTGGAGAGGCTGTGGAGAAAAAGGAACCCTCATACACTGTTGGTGGGAATGCAGACTGGTGCAGCCGTTATGGAAGGCAGTGTGGAGGTTCCTCAAAAAATTACGAATAGAATTGCCATATGACCCAGCAATCCCTCTCCTGGGTATCTACCCAAAAAATCTGAAAACATTATTAAAGACACGTGTGCTCCAGTGTTCATTGCAGCTTTGTTTACGGTGGCCAAGACATAGAAACAACCAAAATGTCCTTCGATAGATGAACGGATAAAGAAGTTGTGGTATATATACACAATGGAATACTATTCGGTGGTAAGAAAAGATGATATAGGAACATTTGTGACAACATGGATGGATCTTGAGAGTGTAATGCTGAGCGAAATAAGTCAGACAGAAAAATTAGAGAAACATATGATTTCACTGATATGTGGTATATAAACCGAAAACAACAAAAGAACAAGGCAAACACTGAAAGAACAAAAACTCATAGACACGGACAATAGTTTAGGGGTTCCCAGAGGGTAAAGGGAGAGGGTGGAGCAGGACTATAGAAGAGGGCAAACGGGGTCTAATATTTGGTGATGGAAAGAGAACTGACTCTGGGTGAACACACAATGTGAGATATAGATAATGTATTACAGAATTGTACACCTGAAATCTATGTAACTTTACTAACAATGTTCACCCCAATAAACTTTATAGGAAAAAAAATCTCCCCTGGAAGTTACAGCAAATTGAACAGCTATAATTCAACAATAGATTCCCTGTGTGGCACACAGGCACGTCTAAGAGACCTGAAAATCAAATCCCCTAAAGGTGGGCAAGTCGGGAGTGCGGGGGGAGAAGGGAAGGGGGAAGTACAGAGATGTGGGCCACAGGGGCTGCAGGACACAGACCAGAGTTCACTGATGTCCAGAGCTAACTGCAGTCACGGGAGAGGGAAGAATTCAGGCTCCAGGCACACTCACTGTGGCCCACAGTCTTGCCTGAGGGTTCAGCATATAAGATGACTGAACCCAGTGTTTGGGGCAGAGACCTTGGGTGAAAATTGGTTTAAGCTCTCAGTGCCAGGCAGAAAACAGAAAACAAACATATGAAGCTTGGCCGCCTCTCCCACACCCTCCCAGAGCTCACCCCACTCCCACCCTCCCAGTGGTAAAAACGGGCTCCAGAAGAAACAGTAGGGGTGTCAGATTAACAGACAGAATATCTACAGCTCTGAGAACTGCAACCCCACAGTCACAGACTCACAGCGAAACTAACTGCGGCAAAAGGGAAGGAACTGTAGGGGCAAGACTACTGTGGGCTGGGAGTAGCCATTGCTCAGAGTCATAAATGCCCCAGCCACCTTTCACAGCCCACCCTGCCCTCACCTTTTGGACAGATCCTTGCAGAGGCAACCAGAGCCGTAGAGACATACAGGCTCTGCATCGGGCTTCAGGGGCAGCATTGGGATTTCAGGAGCTCAGAACTCTATCATCCTCCACATCCCCCCATGGAGGCAGTGCTCAGAGACCCAGGCATCCTGCTCACAGAGGAGAAGCCCACCTTCCCGGGAATGCCCTTATTGTGTGAGAAGCTGGAACAGTGCAAGAGAAAATATTAACGCTGCAGCATGAGAGAGAATAAAAGGCTTCAGTGGGAGAGAAAATAAAACATTCCACCAAAACCTACTGAAAAGCAAAACAAAGACCTCTTCCTATCATCCTGTTGCAGAACCCACTCCTGTAGATGTCTAGGAAGAGAAATAATAATTCATTAATTGCCATGAATAACCAAGGTAACAAGGCAGCTCAGAAAGAAAATGAAAAGTCTCCAGAAAATTAACTTCCAGACATGGAAATATGTGACTTAAATGACAGAGAATTCAAGATTGCAATTCTGAAAAAAAACTCATGAGATGCAAGTAAACACACAGGCAGTTTAATGAACTAAGAAACACAATCAAAGAAAGAAAAGAACATTTTACCAAAGAGACTGAAATTTTAAAACAGAAGCAAACAGAAATTCTGGAGATTAAGAACTCAATAAAAAAATGTCGAATACAATAGCCAGCTTAGGTAATAGAGCTGACCATATGGAGGAAAGAATCAGTGACATCGGAGATAGAAATCTGAAAATGACACAGATGGAAGAAGAGAAAGACATGAGAGTTAAAAGAAATGAAAGAACTTTACAAGAATTTTCTGACTCCATCAGAAAGAACAACGTAAGAATAATGGGTATACCAGAAGGAGAAGAATGGGAGACGGCAACAGAGAGTACATTCAAGTAGTTGATGAAAACTTCGCAAACTTGTGGAAGGAATTGGATCCTGGAATCCAAGAAGCAAATAGAACACCTAATTACCTCCATCCCAACAGGCCTTCTCCAAGGCACATTGTCTTGAAGTTGTCAAAATTTAATGACAAAGAAAGCTCAAGATAGCTAGGGAGAAGAGAACAGAACCTACAAAAGAAAACCCTTTAGATTATCATCAGATTTTATAACAGAAACTCAACAAACCGGGGCAGAGTGGAATCAAATATTCAAACTATCAAAAGAAAGAAATTTTAAACCAAGAATAATATGTCCAGCAAAGATATCCTTTACATATGAAGGAGAAATACAGACCTTTCCGGACATACAGAAGGTATGTGTAACACATAGCCTGCATTACAAGAAATACTGAAGGAGGCTATTCAACCTGAAACAAAAAAATCGAAAGAATACAAAACCATGAGCAGCCTTATGAACAGACAGAAGTAGGAAATGGCAACCTGTACACCAAATAGGACACTATACACTTAAATATAACATACAAGGTAAAGAAGAAAAAAAACATTAAAAAAAAAAAAGAGGATGAACACAACTTGCTACTGCAACTCAGAAATCAACTCACAGCAGAAGGAGGGATAATTTGTGACAATAAAAACATAAAAGGGGAGAGAGTAAAGGTCTGAACCCTAAAAGGGGAATGGCGATAAGAAGCATGCTGAAGAAAACGGACTACTGTAAATATGAACCTTTCTTTTAATAAACTTAATGGTAACCACTTGTAAGGAAGATGTTGAGGAAAATTTGCTTTCATTGGCTGCTGTTAATTTTTGTCTATTAGCTTTTGTCTGTTACTGCATGTGAGGTGATGGCTAGCTTAGGGTTAAAATAATTCTTGATCAGGGGTTGAGAGAATTCCCCCTTTGGTCTCATCCTCCCAAGCAGGGGACATATGAGATGAGGTTGCTTTTCCATCTGTTTCTCCCACATCAGCAGATAAAGTGAAGAAGTAACTCAATTATATCAGGATGACGTGACAGGCATGCTGCCAGGCATTGGGCCAATGGTCCCAAGCAGGAACAGTAGATATTGCTTGTCCAGATGAACTAACCCTTCAGCTCGATAAGCAATATTTTTATCACAGTAACTGCCGAACCCTCCCAGAACTGGCTATTCCCTGAGGGGGAGGCAGGAACAAAGAACTTGGCTCTAAGGTACATCTGGAAAAATATATAAGACAGACCTCAGTTGGCAGTGTAATTTCATAATTTTGTCATTGGTGATTCTTCATCATTCTAACATTTTGGAAACTTCCAGCAACATGCAGCTTACAACACCCGCAGACACTCTGACTTCTAGCCTTGGACCTGGTGAAGTCTGGCTGGTTCCCGACCTCTCCAGTGTTGTTCCCCAAGGTTAACCTTCTTTGGGAACTGTTAACATTTTAAAACCTGTGTGCAGCTTGCAGCTTGCAGCATTAGAAGATGCCCTAACTTCGAGCAACAACCACACCAGCAACAGCAACAGCAGCAACATTCTTGAGAATTTGTTAGCATTTTGGAAATTTGTATGCAGCTTGCAGCTTGCAGCAGTGGGAGACACCTTAACTTCCAACAACAATAACAACAACATTGGCAACAACAGCAACATTCTGGGGAACTAGAAAGCAGTGGTGTGCGAGACGCCTGAGTTTCTCTCAGCTGCAGACCTGGCAAGGTTTTGATTCCTGACTTTTCTATTATCATTTTTCCTAAGGAGTGGTGAGCTTTTGACATCTACTGTAATAGTTACTATCCTATAGAGCTTATTACTGCTTTTGGATACTCTTTACTGATGTTATTTGTGTATTTAGCTAAGTGATTTTTGATCAATAGTAAACATATGTTGAGATCTCTTAAACTTATAAGTATGTGTACTCCTGTGACATGACATTGTTATCAGTGTATATAGTTTAATCTTAACCACCTTTACTTTCTGTCTTTAACACGTTCTATTAATTGCCTTTGTCTTTTTGCTATTGCATGTTGCTAAATAAATTGATTAGATATTGCTGAATAAATCAATTATTCCCACTCTAGCATAACCCCCCCTTACTTTCCCCACTCGTCAGTATACCACTCAAAAAAATCCAGAACTGAACTATATATCATTTAAAAAAAAAGAAACAGAGGGGAAAATCATAGAATACCACCACACTAAAATAAAAGACAACAACAAAAACGTAAAGAAACAATGAAGACACCATCCCTACCAGAAAACAAAAGAGAATGGTAGGAAATCCTCATATGTCAATAACCACCCTAAATGTAAGTGGACTGAACTCCCCAGTAAAAAGGCACAGAGCAGCAGATTGGGTCAAAACACAAAACCTGGACGGCTGGATGCTCAGTTGGTTAGAGCACAAACTCTGAACAATAGGGTTGCCGGTTTGATTCCCACATGGGCCAGTGAGCTGTGTCCTCCACAACTAAATTGAAGACAATGAGCTGCCCTTGAGCTTCAGGTGGCCTTCAGTTGGTTAGAGCGCGAGCTCTCAACAATAAGATTGCTGGTTCAATTCTCTCCATGGGATGGTGGGCTGCACCCCCTGAAACTAAAGATTGAAAATGGTAACTGGACTTGGAGCTAAGCTGCACCCTCCACAACTAGACTGAAGGATAATGACTTGGAGCTGATGGGCCCTGGAGAAACACACTATTCCCCAATATACCCCAATAAAAATTTATTTAAAACAAAACAAAGCCATATGCTGCCTCCAAGAGACACATCTCAGCTACAAGGACAAATATAGACTCAAAGTGAAATGGTGGAAATTGACACTCCAAGCAAATGGTATTCAGAGACAATCAGGTGTAGTCATACTTATATCAGATGAAACAGACTTCAGGATAGGAAATGTAAAAAGAGACAAAAATGGACATTTCATAATGATAAAAGGGATAATACAACAACAGGACTTAGCAGTAATCAATATTTATGCCCCCAACCAGGGAGCACCAAAATATACCAAGCAACTACTAACAGAACTAAAGGGAGAGATCGACCAAAACACAATTATACCAGGGGACTTAAATACATCATTGACAGCTATGGATAGATCATCCAAACAGAAAATAAATAACGAAATAGTAGCCCTAAATGACACATTAGATGAAATGGACATAATTGACATTTATAGAGCACTTCATTGTAGAACACTAGACTATACAATCTTTTCTAGAGTACATGGAACATTCTCAAAGATAGGCCATATATATTGGGACATAAAACTAGCCTCAGAAATTTAAGAAGACTGAAATCTCATAGCAAGCATATTCTCTGATCACATACCTTTGAAATTGGGTATCAACTGCAAAAAGAAAGCAGAAAAAACACAAATATGTGTAGATTAAACAACATGTTTTCAAAGAATGACTGGGTCAAAGAAGAAATAACAGGAGAGATCAAAAGATACATACAAACAAATGAGAATGAAAATACATCCTATCAAAATTATAGGGACACAGCAAAAGCAGTAATAAGAGGGAAATTTATATCATTAGAGACCTAGCTCAAGAAAGCAGAAAAAACCCAGATAAACAACCTCACATCACACCTTAAAGAACTAGAAAAAGAAGAAGAAATGAAATCCAAAGTCAGGAGAAGGAAGGAAATAATAAAAACCAGAGCAGAACTAAATGAAATACAGAATAAAAAGACAGTAGAAAAAATTCATGCAACAAAGAGCTGGTTCTTTGAAAAGATTGATAAAATTCACAAATGCTTGGCTACACTCACTAAGATAAAAAGACAAAGGACACAAATAACCAAAATCAGAAATGAAAAAGGAGAAGTTACCACGGATGCCACAGAAATACAAAGGATCATCCAAGAATACTATGAAGGACTATATGCCACCAAATTCAAAAACCTAGAAGAAATGGACAAGTTCTTAGAAACATATAGCCTTCTTAGGCTGAATCACGATGAACTGGAAAATTTAAATAGACCAATCAACAGTTAGGAAATTGAATCAGTCATCCAAAACCTTCTGAAAAGCAAAAGTTCAGGACCAGATGGCTTCACTAGTGAATTCTACCAAACATTCAAAGAGCATCTAACACCTGTACTACTCAAACTCTTCAAAAAAAATTGAAGAAGAGATAATATTCCTTAACTCATTTTATGAGGCCAACATTACCCTGATACCAAAACCTCGTAAGGATAACACAAAAAAGGAAAATTACAGACTAATATCTCTGATGAAAACTGATGCCAAAATCCTAACAAAATTCTAGCAAATTGAATACAACAATACATTAAAAAAGATTATACAGACAAATACCATATGATCTCACTTATATGTGGAATCTAAAGAAAAGAATAAGTGAATGAATTAATCAGAAACAGTTTTGGAGACATAGAGGAAAAACTGAGGGTTGCTAGAGGGGAGGAGGGGTGGGGATAAGGGCGAAGGTGAAGGGATTAGAAAATAGTAGGTAACCACAAGATGGCCATGGGATTTTGAAAATTAATTTGGGGAATGTAATCAGTAATGTAAAGATTTTGTAGGGTATCCGATGGACACTTGTCCCATTTGGGAGACCACTTCAGGGATGATGTAGATGCCTGATCACTGCACTGTACAACTGAAGCAGAAGCTGAACAATAATGAATGTCAACTACAAGTTTATATATATATATATATATATATATATATATATATATATATATATATATATATATATGTGTGTGTGTGTGTGTGTGTGTGTGTGTGTATGTATGTATATGTATATGTATGTATATGTATATATGTATATATATATGCATGTATGTACTTATAAGAAGCGGAGTATAGCATTAGGAATAGAGACAGTGGAAATGTATTGACTCTGTGCGATGTCAGAGGGATAGTGGATGGGGGAGGGGGGTTCACACAGTGTGAGGGATATAAATGATAAATGTCTAAGTATTACTTTGTCTTGTGCACCTGAAACTAATAAAAAAAATCAATTCATAAAAAACAAACAAACAAACAAAAAGATTATACATCATAACCAAGTGGGGTTCATCCGATGGGCACAAGGATGGTTCAATATACGCAAATTGATCAATGTGATACACAACATAAACAAAATGAAGGACAAAAATCATATGATTATATTAATAGATGCAGAAAAAGCATTGACAAAATACAACATCTATGTATGATTAAAATACTTAATAAATGGTTATAGAAGAAAAATACCTTAACATAATAAAGACCATAAATGACAAACCCTTACCTAATATCATAATTAATGGTGAACAAATGAAATCCTTTGCTCTATGTTCAGGAACAAGACAGGGCTGTCCCCTATCACTCTGCTTTTCAACATAGTATTGGAAGTCCTAGCCAGAGCAATCAGGCAAGAGAAAGGAATAAAAGGCATCCACACAGGGAATGAAGAAGTTAAATTGTCACTTTTTGTAGATGACATGGTGCTATATATAGAAAACCCTAAAGACGCCACCAAAAAGCTACTAGAAACAATAAACGAATATAATAAAGTTGCCAGCTACAAAAATCAATGTACAAAAATGAATTGCATTCCTATATACTAACAATGAAATCTCAGAAAATGAAATTAAAAAACAATCCCTTCTGCAATTGCAACAAAAAGAATAAAATACCTAGGAATAAACATAACCAAGGATGGGAAAGACTTATACACTGAAAATGAGACATTTTTAAAAGAAATTGTATAAGACACAAAGGAATGGAAAGACATTCCATGTTCATGGATTGAAAGAAGCAACATAGTTAAAATGGCCATACTACCCAAAGCAATATACATATTTAAGGCAATCCCCATCAAAATCCCAATGGCATTATTTAAAAAAATAGAACAAAAAATCATCAGATTTATATGGAACCACAAAAGACCCTGAATAGCCAAAGCAATCCTAAGAAAAAAGGACAATGCTGGAGGTATCACATTCCCTGACTTCAGTGTGTACTACAGGGCTACAATAATCCAAGCAGTATGGTATTGGCAGAAAAACAGACACACAGACCAATGGAATAGAATTGAAAACCTATAAATAAACCCACTTAAACATGGACAGATAATTTACGACAAAAGAGCCAAAAACATACAATGGAGAAAAGACAGCCTCTTCACTAAATGGTGTTGGGAGAATGAGAAAGCCACATGCAAAAGAATGAAACATAACCCTCTATTTGACATATAGCCTGCTATTTGTCACCATGTACCAAAATTAACTCAAAATGGATCAAATACCTAAACATAAGATCTGAAACAATAAACTACATGGAAGAAAACATTGATACTAAATTTATGGACCTTGGATTCAAAGAGGATTTTATGAATTTGACCTCAAAGGCAATGAAAGTAAAAGTTAAAATAAATGAATGGGACTATATCAAACCAAAAAGCTTCTCCACAGCAAAAGAAACCACCAATAAAATAAACAGGCAACCATCAGAATGAGAGAAGATTTTTGCAAACAACTCCTTGAAAAACAGGCTAATATCCAAAATCCATAAGGAACTCCTACAACTCAACAACAACAAAAAACCAAACAAACAATCCAATTAAAAAATGGGCAGAGGGCTGGCCCGGTGGCTCAGGCGGTTAGAGCTCCGTGCTGCTAACTCCGAAGGCTGCCGGTTCAATTCCCACATGGGCCAGTGGGCTCTCAACCACAAGGTTGCCAGTTCAATCCCTCGAGTCCTGCAAGGGCGACTCCCGCAAGGGATGGTGGGCCGCGCCCCCTGCAACTAAAATTGAACACGGCACCTTGAGCCACCTTGTTGAGCTGAGCTGCCGCTGAGCTCCCAGATGCCAGTTCGACTCCTGCAAGGGATGGTGGGCTGTGCCCCTTCCAACTAGCAACGGCAACTGGACCTGGAGCCGAGCTGCGCCCTCCACAACTAAGACCGGAAGGACAACAACCTGAAGCTGAACAGAACCCTCCACAACTAAGATTGAAAGGACAACAACTTGACTTGGAAAAAAGTCCTGGAAGCACACACTGTTCCCCAATAAAGTCCTGTTCCCCTTCCCCAATAAAATCTTAAAAAAAAAAAAAAAATGGGCAGAGCCGACCCGGTGGCTCAGGCGGTTAGAGCTCCGTACTTCTAACTCCGAAGGCTGCTGGTTCGATTCCCACATAGGTCAGTGGGCTCTCAACCACAAGGCTGCCCGTCCACCTCCTCGAGTCCCGCAAGGGATGGTGGGCTCCACCTCCTGCAACTAAGATTGAACATGGCACCTTTAGCTGAGCTGCCGCTGAGATCCCGGATGGCTTAGTTGGTTGGAGTGCCTCCTCTCAACCACAAGGTTGCTGGTTCGACTCCCGCAAGGGATGGTGGGCTGCGCCCCCTGCAACTAGTGACGGCAACAGGACCTGGAGCTGAGCTGTGCCCTCCACAACTAAGATTGAAAGCACAACTTGACTTGGAAAAAAAAAAGTCCTGTAAGTACACACTGTTCCCCAATAAAGTCTTGTTCCCCTTCCCCACTAAAATCTTTAAAAAAAAAACAAAAAAACTTAAGAATTGAGTTACCATATGACCCAGCAATCCCTCTCTACCCAAAAAATCTGAAAAAATTTATCCATTAAGATATATGTGCTCCGATCTTCACTGAAGCTTTAATTAGGGTGGCCAAGACATGGACACAACCAAAGTGTCCTTCGAAAGATGATTGGATAAAGAAGTTGTGGTATATATACACAATGGAATACCATTCTGTCATAAGAAAAGATGAAATGGTGCCATTTGCGACAACATGTATGGATCTTGAGATTATTATGCTAAACGAAATAAGTCAGACAGAAAAAGTTGACAACAATAGGATTTCACTGATATGTGGGATATAAAACTTAAAGCAACAAAGAAACAAGAGAAAGAAACAAAAATTGATAGACAATAGTTTAATGGTTACCAGAGGGTAAAGGGGAAGAGGGGTGGTAGATGAGGGTAAAAGGGATCAAATATATGGTGACGGAAGAACTGACTCTGGGTGGTGAACACACAATGTAATATATAGATTATGTATTACAGAATTGTACAGTTGAAACCTGTACAATGTACTAACCATTGTCACCCTAATAAGCTTTAAAAAAATAAGAAGAGGGCCGGCCCGGTGGCTCAGGCGGTTAGAGCTCCGTGCTCCTAACTCCAAAGGTTGCCGGTTCGATTCCCACATGGGCCAGTGGGCTCTCAACCACAAGGTTGCCAGTTCAACTCCTTGAGTCCCACAAGGGATGGTGGGCTCTGCCCCCTGCAACTAAGATTGAACACGGCACCTTGAGCTGAGCTGCCTCCCGGAGGGCTCAGTTGTTGGTTGGAGCGCGGGCTCTCAACCACAAGGTTGCCAGTTCAATTCCTCGACTCCCGCAAGGGATGGTGGGCAGCGCCCCCTGCAACTAAAATTGAACACGGCACCTTGAGCTGAGCTGCTGCTGAGCTCCCAGATGGCTCAGTTGGTTGGAGCCTGTCCTCTCAACCACAAGGTTGCCGGTTCGACTCCCGCAAGGGATGGTGGGCTGTGCCCCCTGCAACTAGCAACGGCAACTGGACCTGGAGCTGAGCTGCGCCCTCCACAACTAAGACTGAAAGAACAACAACTTGAAGCTGAACAGAACCCCCCACAACTAAGATTGAAAGGACAACAATTTGACCATTGTTCCCCAATAAAGTCCTGTTCCCTTTCCCCAATAAAATCTTAAAAAAAAAAACAAAAAAAAAAAACAAACACCTGGTACTTTGACTTATAAAAAAAAAAAATAAATAAGAAGAAATTGCAAGTGAGTCTGTGTGCAGGAGCAGAGCTCCGGGGAAGTGAGCTCAGCCCTGGGAGACAGGGGAAAGAGAAGGATGGGGGAATGGTGATTTGTTGTCTTGTCCAAAAGCAATTTACCTTCCCAAGTTTCAAACTGTTTGAATCTAAGTATTTCAATATCTAAAATATAAAACCCTCAGTAAAATATTAGGGAAGAAAACATTTTAAAGGTTTGACAATTAGTATTAGTCCTGAGGAAACCAGGAGTCCTCACTGCAGATAACCTCTTAGAAATGTCTGCAGCACATACGCTGATGATCCCATTAATCCAAAATCCAGTCAGCACCATAGTGGTGTCCAGAATGGGGGGAGGGAGGTGTAGGCAACTGCTTCGTGTGTGAAGGGTTTCCTTTGCTGCTGATAAAATATTTACAACTGGATGTGACATTTGTACAACATTCTCAATGTACTAAATGCCATTCACTTGTACTTTAACATGGTTAACCTTAAATTATTTGAATTTCACTCCGTTAAAAAGAAATAGACATATATAAGATCCTTAAATTTACCTAACATGGATAAGTCAGAACACTAGACCCAGCCAAGTTAATTTTTGCATAGCTCCGATTCTCTCATTTTGTGTCAAAATAAGAACTCTCTCCCTGTCAACTCCGTGAACTGTGTTTTCCATTCAGGGATGGCTGACATTCAAGGATGTGGCCACAGAATTCTCTGAGGAGGAATGGGAATGCTTGGACCCATCTTAGAGGGCTTTTCCAGGGACGTGATATTAAAGAACTGCAGGAAACTGCCTCTCTCTAAATATCAGAGACAATATTTGCATATCTGTTTTCCCATTTGAGTCTTTTGGGAGGCCCTGACTTGTCTGAGTTTCAAATCCCTGTGCATGAGAGAGCCACTGAAGCTGATTTGATTCAGCAGAAAAGGCTTCTGTATGAGGCATGTGGACTCTGGACTTATCCTCTCCTTGCGAGTTCTGCACATTTCATGCTTGATGAGTGCTGGATGTGCAATGTTAGGTAGGAGCCAGAAAACCTTATGGAGAAGTTTTAGGAGCACCTGATTCTTTTACCCTCATGATTTTGATCCAGTAATTGCTAAAGGGACCCAGCTCTCTGCGAACTTAATAGAAGACCCCCTCAGCATTCAGAAGGAGACAGTCAGTTAACCAATTTCTAAAATGGTTTCCTAGGCCTGTCTCTAATATTCTCTGTTCTTAGCTGAATCAAGAGCTGGCAATGTGTTCTGAAAAAAGCATACCATATCATGTTCAATTTTTATTTATATATTGAAGTGTTTGGAGCTAAATTTGATCTCCACTTTGCAAAAATGGAAACCCTGGAACCGCAAAGTGAAGGGGAAAATCAAAGCAGGTGGAAATGAATGGAGCTGTGAACACAAATAAGAGATCACATGGGCACAGAGTAAGCCGCTCCACTGCTGGTGTAGAAAGTGTCCTGAAATGGGAAAGATCTGACAGAAATAACAGTGTATTTCTTAGGAGGTCTCAGAGGAAGTCATCCTCAACACTGCTTTCATGAATACGTGATTTTTTTTCCCCACACACCCTTACTCAGACACTACTGTCTGCTCTGTCCCCTCTCAACGAGCACACAGTGAGCAGAGATTGTCCTCTCTCGAGAAGCTGTTAGGTGACATTTATTGGGAACGGGTATTTGTGTTGAGATGGAGAGTTGGGTGAGCTTGCTTTCTCAGGCTTTGTGCTGCTGGAAATGGGGTTTTGGGGCAGCAACCTCAGTGGTTGTTAAAAAGGAAAATTAAATGGACTCACCTCAAACCTGGGAAATATAATGTCTGAGTGTGGAGCCCCAGAAAGGTATCCTCGGTGATTTGTGAGTGCATGAAAATTTGATGAGATAGGGTTAGCAATGTCGAGCTCAGCCTTGACTTCCCGATGGCCTCCCTTGTGTGGTTTTACAACTATCATTCCTGTGCCCCACCTCAGAGATTCTCAGTTAGTCTGTGGCAGGGCCCAGCATCAATATTATCTTCATAGAGTAGCCATGATATTCTACCATAAGGCCAGTGTGAAACACGGGGAGGACCCCAGGGCCATTTCTGTGGGCTGGTTACAGGGTCTGTTCCATGGGGAAGCCTCCATGGGGAGGCCTCCTCTGCTTATGTTTTGCTAGGGGAGTGTCAATGTATCCCGCATTCCCTAGGATGTAGCTCATTTGTAGGTGTCTCTAGCATGCAGGGACACCCAGATATTGGGGAAGGGACACTCATACGTTGGCCTCCATGTAGGAATTCCAGACGTGTAAAAAAGCAATGGAAATACAGTGAGACCATGCAGGCCCTCAATGGCTGTGGGGAGGCTTTGGCTCTCAATTAAATGTGCTCGAAGGTTTCTGGAGGAAAACAGAGTCATTAGAGGATGTAGGAGAAGGATCAGAGTCGGACAGGATACGTCCCTCTGTGACAACAGAAAGAATCCTGGGCTTCTCAAAATCATTGCCATTGAAGTAGATCTTCCCAAACCACACTCTAAGGGGGTTTCCTGCTTGACCTTTGGCCCTCTCACCTGTGTCATCTGCTTTGTTTATTCCCACCTACCTGGGTGGAAGGCTAGTGTCTCCTGTGTCTTCACTTCTCAGGGCTTTTTCCTTTGCTCCAAATACATGGCCAGGTGTGGATTTGAGACAATCATTCCAGTTTATTGGAAAAAAGATCGTGACTCTTGCTGGGGACTCTACAATTTCCACCCAGCATTGTGCTCAATAGAGAAGAGAGGACATTATACAAGGAAATAGAACATTATTTCCCCAGTTTCCTGATAGCCCCTTTATGATTCCTAGAAAGCATTTTCAATTTACAGATCTGAACTGTACAGCAAAGTACTAACATGGAATCAAACATAAGGGGTGCAAATTGGGGTTTAAGATGCAGGCAACAATACTTTATGTCACGAGAAAGACAAATACCATATGATCTCATATGTAGAATCTAAAGAAAATAATACATAAATGAACTAATCAGAAACAGTCTCAGAGACATAAAGGAAAAACTGAGTGTTGTTAGATTGGGGGGGTAGGGGATAAGGGGGAAGGTGAGGGGATTAGAAAGCACAATCAGTAACAACAAGATTGCCACAGGGATACGAAAGTCAATTTGTGAATGCAAGCAATAATGTCGTAAAGACTTTGTATGGTATCCGATGGACACTTGTCTCGTTAGGGAGACCACCTCAGGGATGATGTAGATGCCTGATCACTGCACTGTACACCTGAAGCTGAACAATAATGAATGCCAACTATAATTTTATATATATGTATGTATGTATGTGTGTGTATACTTACAAGAAGCGGAGTACAGCATTAGGAACAGAGACAGTGGAAATGTAATGGCTCTGTGCGATGTCAGAGGGGTAGTAGACGGGGGAAAGGGGTCATCAATGTGTGAGGGATACAAATGATAAATGTCTATTACATTGTTTTGTACACCTGAAACTAATAAAAAATGTTTAAAAAAATACTTTATGTCACTAGGTTTCTATGATTGTCCCTAATGTAAAGTGGAGGATGCAGAACACCTCACAAAAGGGGAAGGTCAACATAAAAGGTCATGAAGATTTTACACCAACAAACCCCAAACAACTTCCTTCAAAGAGGGTCACAAATTCAGTCATACAAAGCAGAAACTCCCAGGAGACAGTCTACAAATAAAATAAACTGAATCTTGCAGGTAGGGTAGGAATTCTGGAAGGAAGCGCTCCTCACGCAGGGAGACCAGGTTCCTGGAGTTCTCCAATACCATGTCCAGGTAAAAATCCCACCGAGACCTAGGATTTCCCATTCCTCCTGGGAGAATTCTACGGCCACATCCCTGAATGTCAACCATCCCTGAAGTAAATAACACATTTACCAAGTGGCCATCAACACAGTTCATACTTCGACCAAAGATTAAAAGAATTAAGAGAAGTGGTTTTGAGGTAGGTGAATTTGATTCTGAAATATAAAATCAGGTTGCTTTCAACATGGTAATATTCTTCAGTATTTTTCTAATTAAAAAAGGGGATTGACAAAGATATAAAAACCCACTATAGATAATACACTTTAGATAAAATATGTCATTAAGGATCAACACAGGCACATGTATTTTTTAGTGTGTATACGCCATACGGGCAACTCATGGTGGGTTTGAAGTAGATTTCTCAAATTTAAACATGCACAACAATGAACTGTATATTTTATTACAATGCAGGTTCTAATTTAGAATTTTTTGGGGTGGGGCCTGAGTTTCTGCATTTCTAACATGCTGGCCACTCATCCTAATGCCTCAGGTCCCAGGGCCACACTTTTTAATACCAAAGCGGTAAAGCAAATGGGAAGATGTGATGAATTACTTGGAAAGGAAAGAGCTGCACAGCAATGACAAGTTCTTCTGTAATAGCAACAATGGCAGACCATTCCTTTTTTAACATTGGGTATCCTGACACATTATTCTAACTTTTTCTAATATTAACGCATAGAACTACAAAAAAATAGTCTATGAGAGCAATGTTATTTTTCTATTTGTCCACTATCCAGTGAATTGGTGTAGAACTAACCTCTGGCAGTTCACAGACTCTACAAAGTAGAAGAGCAAGAAAAGGTTTGTTGAAAGTCAGGCAGAGAGAGAGTTGTTTAGAAGAGAAATACTGGCAAAGGGAGTTTTGTCGGTGCAGAGTCCAATTGGGACATCTGCCAAGACAGAGAGGTAAGAGAAATACTGGCAAAAGGAGTTTGCCAGGGCAGAGTCTGATGGAGACAGCTGTGGCAGGTTTCTGTTTAGCCAGGGTTTTGTATTTTTCCATGAAAAAAGTAGGGTGGGTGCTTGTTAGCATGCAGGGAGGCTACCGTTACAATTGTCTTCTCCTGATAACTGTCCTGTTCCCATCTATGATGGATGTAAGGTGCTTGTGAGCTTGCAGGTACAGTGCAAGCCAGGGGACTCAGAGCCAACTGGTTAATTTTTAAGCTCATTCCCGCTAGCTCACAAGCTAGTGTGTGTTAACTCTATGCCTGTCCCATCCTGCCAGCTCACAAGCTCGCTCCTGTTAACTCTCTGCTTGTCTCATCATCCAGTCAATATTATAACCAGGGGTTGAACCTAGCTTTTCTGACCTAGAATTCATCTACTAGAAAGACACGTACGAGGCTAATATTCAGAGAAAATCATCAACAAATTATTTTGTTGATGATTTTGTAACTGAGAAGAGTAATGGAAACGGAACTGATCAAATAACTTTTACATTTTAGGTATATAGGCATATCTCTAAAAAGTAACTATGTACATGGCAAAAGTGACACAGTAGAAAAATTTCAATGTCACTGAAACTAAGAAATATTTTCAATTGCAAAAACGTATGCATCTATTTGTGCATGAAGTTTTTTGAGTGTCTTAAAAATACTGCAGGAAAAAACATGCCCAATGATGTAAACTCATATAAAAGCTATTTGTGAGTATGAGCGTTACTGAAAATTTTTTAGTTATCATTATGCTGAGTTATATGTTAGACTTTGAAGACACTTGAACATCTATTAACTATATCACTCTTATTTTCTTCTTCTGAAAATAGAACAAAGACATGAAGAAGAGTACGAGTATGTCAGACATGACTTTGGAATAAAAGGGAAACTTACAGGACTGAGGCCTGACTTAAAACCTCCAGTTGTAAAAACCAGTATCTGTAATAAACAAAGGTCACAGCCTCCATGTTCTAAAGCAAAATCAAGCAAAGACAAACTCAGAAGAAAGGATTTTCTAGAGTAAATACCATTCTTTATGCACAACACTCAGTAAATATCCCCAAATCCTTATTGGGGGTGAAAATAGGAAAACTGTTAATATTATAGAGAAATGGTGTACACAGCACCTGAATCAAGTGGATGAAGGTAACACCAGCTGTGAAGGGACAAACTGGTGTGGGCTGCCTGATGCACGTGGAGGAACCCATCATCTGTCCTGTCATCACTGGGGGAGAGTGAAGTATGATATGGATCTAATCACAAAGAAACAGGTGCTTTATGCACATTTCAAGCCACATATAGCTCCCATGTCTGCTAACCTTGAGTGTAGTTTAAAGAGTCTTTCTTTAGCATTGTAGAGAGCAAGGTTCTCTTTCCACTTGCGAATTAAAACCATGGGGAAGGATTCCTAGTGCTGTCCTTCCACTGCATCACCAAACAGGGCACTGATGATCACACCCATGACTCAGGTGGGAGAGGTCAGCGTTGGTGGCAGGACAACACGTCATTCATTACACATCACTACTAATACATTAAAAATCGTTTGCTTTTATTAATGTAAATATAAGTTCACACAGTCTAAATAAAGCATGGCAAACCACCTGTAGGGTCCATACACAAAATACAGACAACAGGCATTTAAGAAACATTCTGGTTGTTCTGATATAATGACCTTAGAGCTCTGTTTTCCATGGGTTTGAAGACTGAGGCTCATTGTTTAGGAAACATGGATGTACAATAACTATACACTTGTGGATGAGTTGTCTATACTTCCTCAGTTATCTCTGAAGACTTCATTTCAACCACATCGGGTAATATTCAGGACTCCTATGTATGGCTACTACAAAGACACATCAGGGTTTCAATAAACCACCACCTTATTTTCCTTAAAGAGCAATTGGTAAAACTAATTAAAATTCAGAATGTTCCTGTCTTACATTAACGCAGAGAATGATGACCTAGCACCTACTTCACGATGACTTATACCAGCATTCTAAGTCAACCAAATAGCATCTCCATTTAGATTTTCATCGTACATTATGTATTACAGTGCCCTCAGTCTTCGAGGGAAAAGTAGATCTGAGTGAATCCCAGCCAACATACAAGGGCTCCCAGATGTTTGAGGCAGCATCAAACAACCCATGATTCGCACACTAGGAATAAAAACATAGCATCAAGTGACTTCATAGTGGGATCACATTAATATTTCCTTTTCAATAAACCTCAACTACGATCAATATATAAAGACTCATTGTAAATAATTATACCTGTCCAATATTCATCCCTTGATACTTTCAAGCATATTAACAACTTTTTTAACATTTGCTTATTTTCTATATATATTCTGATTTCAAGTAATATCTGAAAACCATTCTTCACTTACAACTTGGTAATGTCAATTCTCTGGTATTTCAGATTTCATTTTCGATTAAGCATTTCCCCACATTTTTTTTACATCTTTCAAGTCACGTTGGAGTAGGAATTCTGTGGGTTTTCTGAAGTTTATATTTTGAACCAAGGGCTTTCATCGTTAATTTTGAATGGAGATTTCTCTGCAGTAAGCATTCTCTGATATTGAGTGAGGCTGTAGGTCCAGCTACAGGGTTTCTTGGATTCTTCAGTATTAAGGTTTCTCTCCATTATGAATTTTCGTGTGTTGAGTAAACTGTAAATGGTGAGTAATGGCTTTGCCTATTTTTCACATTTATAACGCTTCTCTCCAGTATGAATTCTCTCATGCCTAGTAAGATATGAACGCTGAGTAAAGGCTTTACCACATTCCCTACATTTGTAAGGCTTCTCTCCAGTATGAATTATCTCATGTCTAGTAAGATACGAACGCTGAGTAAAAGCTTTACCGCATTCTATACATTTGTAAGGCTTCTGTCCAGTATGAATTATCTCATGTCTATTAAGATATGAATGCTGAGTAAAGGCTTTATCACATTCTCTACATTTGTAAGTCTTCTCTGCAGTATGAATCCTCTCATGTCGGGTTAGTTTACAGTGCTGGTGAAAGGCTTGGTCACATTCTTTACATTTGTAAGGCTTCTGTCCAGTATGAATTATCTCATGTCTAGTAAGATATGAACGCTGAGTAAAGGCTTTACCACATTCTCTGCATTTGTAAGGCTTCTCTCCGGTATGAATTCTCTCATGTTGTGTAAGTTTAGATCGCAGGTGAAAGGCTTTGCCACATTCTCTACATTTGTAAGGCTTCTGTCCAGTATGGATTAACTCATGTCTAGCAAGATATGAACGTTGAATAAAGGCTTTACCACATTCTCTACATTTGAAAGGCTTCTCTCCAGCATGAATTCTCCTATGTTCAGTAAGAGTTGAATGCTGAGTAAAGGCTTTGCCACAGTGTTCACATTTGTAAGGTTTCTCTCCAGTATGAATTCTCATATGTACAGCAAGATTTGAACGCTGAGTAAAGGCTTTACTACATTCTCTACATTTGTAAGGCTTCTCTCCAGTATGAATTATCTCATGTTCGCTAAGATGTGAACGCCAGTGAAAGGCTCTGCCACATTCCTCACACTTGTAAGGCTTCTCTCCAGTATGAATTCTCTCATGTTTAATAAAAGATGAATGCCAATTAAAGGCTTTACCACATTCTCTACATTTGTAAGGCTTCTCTCCAGTATGAATTCTCTCATGTACAGTAAGATATGAACGACAAATAAAGGCTTTACCACATTCTCTACATTTGTAAGGCTTCTCTCCAGTATGAAGTATCTCATGTCCAGTAAGATTTGAACGCCGAATAAAAGCTTTGTCACATTCTCTACATTTGTAAGGCTTCACTCCAGTATGGATTTTCCTATGTCTATTTAGACTGGGTAATCGACTAAAGACTCTCCCACACGGATTACACTTGTAATGTTCCTCCCCAGTATGAATATTCTCATGTTCGGTAAGATATAAAGATTGGTTCAAAGACTTGTCATATTCGTTACATTTGTTTGACTTCTCTACAATATAACTATTCTGATGTGTAAGATTTGAGCTTTCACAAAAGATTTTCCGATGTGTACAATGGTTCTCTAGAAACTGAAATCTCTGATGTTTATTAGGATCTGACCCTTGTTTAAAGTTTTTCCAAGATTCACTGAATTGATAACTTCTCTCTCCATTAGATGTACTCTGGTAATCAACAAAGACAGAAAGACTGTTAGTGAGGACTTCAATTTCATTAAACAGGTAAAGTTATTCCCAATTACTCCATGATACCTATGAAACCATGATGCTTGTATAAATACGCTCCCACATTTATGAAAATTACACAATTTGGAACAAGGAGGAATTGTTTCTTGGTGAAAGAATAATGAAAGCCTGATTAAGAGATTGTAAAATTGATTACATTTAGAATTTCTATCTTCATTTTTAAATTTGATTTTTAAATGTTTGACTGAAAGTTTAATCTAATCCTACATTTTAAGTGATTCAAATGATTGTTATACCGTGTATTAGGTAATTTCCCATACATTCCACATTTCCTTTCAAAGAATATGTATCTTTAGTAAATTGTTTTCTATCTTTACATTCAGAAACAAAGTGTTCTGCTAATGAAACTGCCTTAAAGTGCAGGGTTTCACAACATGTCTTATATCCTTGATCTCTTTGGCAACAGGGATTTTACTATGAGTAACTGTCCCAGTTTGGTTATGTCTACCATAATACCCCTTTGGCCCTTCACACTCCCAATCTTTCATTAAGTGCAGACTGTCAAGGCAGCACCTTCCATTATCTTACCAGTAGCATTTTGTGGAATGAATCTCCTATGCCTGGGTTTGGCAACAAGTCCAAGGTGTCCTCAGAAGACATAGCTAAAAGACATCAAATAAATTATCACTCTTACTACATGTAGGTGAATATACTTTAAATTCTAATGTACAAATTTAATACTGATTACAGGACTTAACAAGATGGCATAAGAGGAAATACCAAAACTTCCACCCTCCCTGGAGACATGAACTTAGCAATAATTACTGACCCACTAAGCTTTCTGAGTACTCAGAAACCATGCTCCGGAGAGCAAACCACCATAGATGAGGCACATCAAAAAGGGAAGAAAAGTTGCTTATATTTGTCAACAGTAGCTAATAGCTGTTCACCCTGCCTGGCACACATGGCAATGCTGTGAGAAAAACCCAATTGCCAGTTTATTCTCTGGAGGGAAATAGATGAGTGTACTGCATGTCCAATGGATTCATTTTTTTGCAGCCACCTGAGGGACTCATTTATCTTCTATATGACATCAAGTGTTAAGGGAATGGCAGTGCAATGTGAATGCATTGTGGTGGCCACTAAGAAAAATGGTGAGTAATTGTTCAAACACCACAAAGAATGCAGTACTGAAGACAAACATCAAGGATAGGAAGACATCACTTCCTCAAAAAGAAGAAATGGAAAACATTTTAAACTGGAAAATTACATGCAAAAAACACAGTGAATACACATCTGCAGAACCAATTTGATAGGCCTCAGAATTTCAAGCACAGCTGCCTGTTATTTGTGTTCTGCCAGTCCACAAAGCCTGGGATGGTGGCTGTTTCTTTTCTCAAATCTCAACAAAAGACCACAAGGCACACAAAGAACACCAAAACATGGTCCAATCAGAGGAACAAACTAAATCTTGAGAAATTAGCCCAAAACTAATAGAGCTATTAATTACCTGACCAATAATTCAAAATACACTGTCATAACTTTAAAAGTGTTTTAAGTTACCCCTATGGTAACTACAATAAAATATCTGTAACAGAAACACAAAAAGAAATCAAGAAAGAAATCAAAGCATGCCACTACCAATTGATATAATAGAAACAATGGAACACAGTTCAGAGGGGGTAACGCAGGACAAAATAGTGTACAAAAAGGGCAGAAAACAATTCTAAAATGATTATAGTAGTCCGTCCATCTCAGTGATTAATTGAAAACAGATGAAACTCCCTGAATCAAAAAACGTAAGTTGGATGAATGGATAAAACAATAAAAACCAACTACCTCCTGTAGTTGCATTAGCCGTGGGGACATGCATGGGACCGCACTCAAAGGATGGGAAATGTATTCCACACAAACAGTTACCAAAAAAGGGCACGGGTGTCCATAATGATATCAGAAAAATACACAGTAAGTGTCAAAAAGTGTCAAAACACAAAGAAGGACATTATATAATGATAAAAGGGTAAATTCAACAGGAAGGTATAACAATTATATGTATGCAGAAAATGTTGTAGCCAAAAACAATATGGAACTTCCTCAAAAATTATAAACACAATTATCATATGAAGCAGCAATTCCACTTCGGGGCATTTCCAGAGAATACAAAAACACTAATTCAAAAAGATATCTGCATCCCTACATCCACTGCAACATTATTTACAATAGACGAGATATACATGCCCATCAATCAATCAACAGATAAAGAAGATGTGATAAATGTACACAATAGAATATTTCTTAGCCAGGAGAAAAACAGAAATCCTGCCAGTGGCAACATCATACATGGACCTAGAGGGTATTATGCTAAGTGAGATAACTCAGACAGAAAAAGACTAATACCATATGATTTCATTGATACATGGAAGCTAAAAAATAGAAATGAAAAAGCAAATCAAAAAAAGATTCACAGATACAGAGAATTAACTGATAGTTGCCAGAGAAGACAATCCATGAGGAAAGAAAACACAGGTGAAGGGGAATCAGAGGTATAAACATCTAGTTATGAAAAGAGTAAGGCATGGGATGTAATGTAGCAGAGGGAATGTACTCAACAATATCGTGATACCCTTGTAAGGTGACAGATGTTACATGAGTCATGGTGATCAATTTGTAAAATATATAAATGAAGAATCACCATGTTATAAAACTGAAACTAATAGAATATTGTATGCCACCTATACTTTAAAAATAGAAATATATAAATCAATACATAAAACAGTTGATCCCATTTTGGACCACAATAAAAATTTTGATAACTCTTGCTACTGTTTCACTTTTTCCAACAATCACGTATTACTATTATAATGTAAAAAACACCATGGTGCTGTACAATTAGGAATGAATTAAAAGATTGCATTAGAGTGGTGGCTGGTTAGCTCAGTTGATTAGAGTGCGGTGCTATGCTAATAACACCAAGGTTGCCAGTTCGATCCCCACATGGGCCACAGGGAGCTGTGCCCTCCTTAAAAAAAAAAAAAAAGAATTCATTAGAGTTGACCTATAATATTGTCATAATATTTAACCTCATCTTCATCAACACGAGATTGATTACATATTTATTCCAGGAATGAACACAAAGCTGGAATTGGAATTTAAATGTTATGAAATATAAACTTAATTTCACACACTTCACATTTTTTCTAAGACAAATTCTTAACCAAGTTTCGTTTTTCAAATTGTAGTATTAAGTTTTGAACACCTTGTTTCAAATAGAATATTGTAATAACCAGTAAAACACAACAAACAAGTCATCGTCAACAGTACAAAACAAGGAGCCACAGACTGGGAAAGAATATTTGCAAAGCACACAAGTCTTCAAACTGATAACTACCAACCTGATTAAAAATGGACCAAAGCCCTAAACAGACACCACACTAGACAAGATATACAGAAGGCAAACTGGTATATAAAAAGATGCTCCACATCATATGTCACCAGGGAAATGCACATGAAAACAACAAGAATTAAACACACTGCAAATTAAACACCACTACACACCTATTAGGAGGGGCCAGAACCCAGAACACGGACGACACCAAGTGCTGGTGAGGACATGGAGCAGCAGGAACTCTCACTCACTGCCAGTGGGAACGCAAAATGCTGCAGCCTTTTGGGTACTGTTTAGTGGTTTGTACATAGCCTCTCACCATACTATCAAGCAATTGTGCTCGTCAGTAGTTAACCAAAGAGTTGAAAACGTTTATCCACCCAAAAGCCCACACATGTGTTCATAGCAGCTTTATTCATAATTTCCAAAACTAGGAAGCAACCAAGACGTCTGTTAAGAGGAGAATGGAGTGGGCTGTGCTGCATACCAACAATGAAATATTATTCAGTGCTATAGAGAAAGAAACTATCAAGCCATGAAAAGACATGGAGGAAAACTAGATACATATTAAGTGAAAGAAGACAATCTGAAAAGGCCCATTAGTGTGATTCCAGAAAAGACAAAATGATGGAGACAATAAAAAGATCACTGGTGGCCAGGGTTTAGGGGAGGGAGAGATGAACAGGCAGAGCACAGAGAATATTCAGGGCTGTGACACTAGTCCATAAAACACTGTAATGGTGGATACAGGTCATCATAAATGTGTCCACACACATAGAATGGACAGAACAACTGTAAACCCCAATGTGACCTATGAACTCTGGGTAACAATAACGTGTCAATGTAGCTTCATCTACGTAACAAATGTACCACTTGAGTCGGGGACGACATGGACAAGGGAAGGCTGTACATGTGGGAGGGGCATGTGGGAATTCTCTGTAACTTCTACTCAATTTTGCTGTGACCTGTAAGTGCTCTTAACATAAAAGTCACCCTCAGGCTCCTGCTTCTCCTAAATATCTGATCTCAGGTGCGTGTGTCTTTCCAGAGGTTTGACATGCTCATACAAGAATATAAATGTTTGCATCCGCTAGTTAACAAAAAACACAATATCACTGCACAACCATTACCCTGACTACTATCAAAGAAACACAAAATATCAAGTGTTGGCAAAAATGTGGAGAAATTGGACCCTTACGCACTCTTGGATGAAATATCAATTGTTGCAAACAATATGAAAAACAATATGAAGGTCTCTCAAAAAATTAAAAATAGAATTGTGCTATGATGCAGCCTTCCCACTTTTGGACACATTTCGAAGAAACTTCAAAGGAAGCTCTACAAGAGCCGTGTGCACGCACATGCACACTGTAGCATTATTCACAAAACCTGTAATAGGTGAAAACAACCCAAATGGCCATCAATTGATGAACAGGTGAAGAAAATGTAGCCTATACATACAACAGAATGTTATTCAGCCTTAAAATAGAAACAGATGCTCTCACTTGATACAATGCAGACCAAACTTGAGGACATCTCAGTAAAGCTCACAAGCCACAAACACACAGATACTGTAAGAGTCCACTTCTGTGAGTCACCTAATGCAGTCCTCATAGAACAAAAAGAAGGGTAGTAGCCAGGGGCTTGGCGTGAAGGGAAATGACAAAGTAGCTGTTTAACGGGTACTTGGTCAGTTTTGCAAGATGGAAATTTCCAGACATCAGTTGCACAACAATGTGAATATACTTAACATGACTGGTCTCCAGTTACAGAGGGTAGAATTTCAGTCACAGGTTTTACCAAAATTGAAAATGACAGAAACAAATCTAAAATATATACAGTTTGTGGGGGCGGAGCCCCAGAGAGTAGTTTCCAGGCTCTCGGCCTCACATAGACAGGTGCTGGCTCAGGTAGTAAATGGCCAACTGTGATTGCATGGCCATCAGCTGTGGCTAGTTGGCCGTCAGCTGTAACCAGTGAGCCATTGGCCACTAATATAACTGCTGTGGCTGTGCTAGCAGAAAATGGGGGCTAGCAAGAAGATGGTGGCTGGCTGGCAAGTGTGGATGGCGGTTTGCGGACAGTGTGGATCCAGCCTCCAGTGAGAGTATAGTGCCGCCAGAGAGAATATAGTGATATGACTCCCCTACCTATGGCTCCGTGGGTGTTCCTTTTTGGCCTCACCATATCCTGCGTTCTTGTGTGGGGAGTGGGAGCAGAGACCCCGCAGGCCGTCCCGCATGACAAATGGCGCAGCGAGCAGGGCTGCCCGCACGACACAGTTATAAAACATTTCAAAAATTACTTTGAATTCAAAAAGTGGTACTCACACAAAGAAAATATAAAATAATCAGTAAACAGATGTTAAATTAAGACTATTACCACAACTACTTAACTGCACAGGATAAGAAAAGCACTGACCATTAACCAACAAAAGAAATAAACAAGATGTCATACACAAAGCTGGAGTAAAATGATACAAACATGCACATAATTTTAATGGCAATAGACATATGCCTCATTCCTATGTGAATCAAACCCCACATCGTCTTAAGTGTACTGAGCTGAAAACTGTCATTCACATTCACAACATATAAGTAACAACCAAAAATGCAAGTAACTAAATTTGAGGAAACTACCATAAAAAAGAAAACACATTGCTATGCAGTGGCAAAATGAGAATAAGAGACAATGTATCCCCTGAACTGTGAACACTACACAGATGCATTATTGAAGAGAATCCTTCTGTACAACTGTTTCCACCGTGAGTGTGGCCCCATGACCAGCAAGCATTCTGAATCATTGGAATATGTGTTGCACGACAGGAAAATTTCCCAATGCATTAGAATCATTCATAAATAGCTCTAAGGAAATTGTTAATAAATAACCATTTAAAACACACTGAAGAAATTTCCTGTTATTAATATATTTTGTTATTCTCATTCAAAATGTACAGGCTTTAATCCATCCTCCGGAGGGGGAAAAAACCCTTCACTGCCAAACGAAAGTGCAAGAAGTTATAAATCTCAGACAATGAGTGATGTATAAAATCAACATTTGAGATTAACGTACACCATTACTGAGAGACATGCTGAGGAAGGCAGATGAGAAACCTCATGATTACTTTTTGCCTGAAGTAAACTGAAATTGAAGAAGTAAATTTTTCCAAAATATGGGAACCTAATAATTCTACAACTCAGTTCTTACCAACGGATTTCATTCGAGCACATAGTATCAGCACTTCTGAATCTAAAACCACTAATCTTACAAAGATCTAATCAGAAATGAAAAACATAGAAGACCCAGGCCCAGGCAGCTTTGGACTGAACAAGACAGACTTATAACACGATAGTCCTTAAGAAATCAGAACAATGGAGACCTTCCTATACAGTGGGCAATGTTCTAAGCTCCCCCATGGCAGGAAGTCATTTAAGGATTCTGAGGCAAACAGATATATTAAACTATTCTTACATGCAGGAATTGGGAGCAGACACACAATTTTTAATGTCAGCTCATACAAAGCAAAAGGACATTTTGAAGTGAAACAGTGATTGATGGTTTCTCACATTAGGGAGGTGCCTTGTGCTGAGATGAAATTACTGGGTCTGAACTTTGTAGGGTCTGTTTGAAGCCTTCTTATGATTAGAAATTATAAAGCAGAGAGCATGTGACATCTGTTGCCAGTGCCCCTGGGATTTCTGCTCCAAATTCCAGGACCTCCACCACTTCCTTCACAAACTCCTTACATGAGGCGAGAACAGAACTTGAAATATGGCTTCAGGGAGAATTCCTCAGCAGAGAGCACAGATTTTCCCCGGCCCCTGAGGCAATGGAACAATAGCCACACCAGGGCGGCCCCCGCAGTCCAGGGGCCCTCACTGCGATGGGACCCAGATCACTGAACAGAAGGACAGACCCTATAGGATGTAGGAGCACGGGACATGTTGGACAGCACTGTCCCTTTGTAACAGCAACAGAAAGAAACCTGGGCTTCTCACATCCCGCAACGTCCAGTGAGAGAACGAGAAGGGGCGGTGAAGGGTTAAGAAAGAAACTGAAGTCAGGAGATTTATGCCCTAGGGGCCAAGGGTCTCACAGCCTCAGAGGACTGAGAGCCCGGAATCAGGCCACCTTGTGGCTTTTGTTGATGTTCACACAAGGAAGTAGCATTGTTTTCTCCACCGTCTGTGAATTTCATACATTATACTAGGAAATTGATTCAAACTAATCACCGTTGCCTACAAGCGGCAGAAACTGAAAGTCCCAGGATGTCTTAGTAATTGTTGTATGTACCTCCCCAAGGGACAAAACCTTGATGCTGAAACTTACTGAGATGAATAGATGGAGAACTGATGTTATCACATCACTGAATCACTTCCCAAGCAGGTTGTGGGAAAGATATAGCCACAGAGGCAGAAGCTCTCCTTAGCCAGAGGATGGTGGGGTCTATGCCCACCTGTAAACCCCGTGAGTTCTCCAGATGGCCCCTATGCGACTGTTCCTGTTTTAGGTTGTTCCTCCCTTGAGGAATCTTACCCGTCATTGACTAACCAGCCATCCGTTGGGGCCAAACAGGGAGACAAGAGGTGTAAGCACAAAGGTGAAGCAAAGTCCCTGAAAGGATCCATCTCACAGACTCTCCTTTCTTTAGGGGCAGGTACGAGGGGACAGACAGGTAGGCAGCTGCATGACAACAACATCCTTTCCACTGAAGCGGAGCTTCCCAAACCACATCTTAAGGTCTGGCTCCTCCAGGACCTTTGGCCCTCTCACCTGTGTCACCTGCCTCCTTCATTCCCACCTACCTGGGTGGATGGACACTGTCTTTTTTCGCTTCACATCCCAGGCCTCCTTCATTCTCTCCAAAAAGGTGACCACGTCTGGCGTAGAGACAGCAAGACCTGTTTATTAGAAAAAGGAACATGAGTTTTGATGGAGAGTCTCCATTTCCAATCCAGTATGTGCTCAGGTGAAAAGAAGGACATTGGAGAAAATTATACTATTCTAGAAAGGATTCCCCCAAAACAGTTTTCTCACAGCACCTTTGCTAGACAACATGGAACATTTTCAGATCATGAGTTCCACTTCAAGGACATCATTTTCTACACCATCAAACCCCCAATTTGCTTCTTTTCTACACCAGCAAACCCCCAATTTGCTTCTTTTCTACACCAGCAAACCCCCAGTTTGTTCCTCAGAGCCAGGATCTGAAACTCTACCACACAAAGCAGAAGCTCCCAGGAGGCGCTGTACTGATGAAGGAAACACAACCCTGCGGTGGGGTAGGAGTTCTGGAAGGAAGTCACCCTCACCCAGGGAGCACAGGTTCCTGTAGTTCTCCAGCATCACGTCCATGTACAGTTTCCGCTCAGCTGGGTGCAGACATTCCCACTCCTCCTGAGAGAAATCTATGGCCACATCCCTGAATGTCAACCGTCCCTGAAACAAAAGACACATTTACCACATGGCCACAGGCAAGGTCATAATGTAACCCAACATGAAAACAGAGTTAAGAGAACTGGTTTTGACCTAGGAGAGTATCTGGAATGGAACACTAAAGCCATTTACAGTAATATTCTTGAATGCTATTTTCTAACTCTGAGAAAGGAGGATGATGTATGATCCACAAACCACTGTAGAGAAAAATCTATCTTTTCTTCCGAAAGAAAAATTTAAATTCAGGCTTCAACACATGCATATGGGGGGCGGCCTGGTGGCTCAAGCGGTTAGAGCTCCATGCTCCTAAATCCAAAGGCTGCCGGTTGGATTCCCACATGGGCCAATGGGCTCTCAACCACAAGGTTGCCAGTTCAATTCCTCAAGTCCCGCAAGGGATGGTGGGCAGCGCCCCCTGCAACTAGAAACGGCAACTAGACCTGGAGCTGAGCTGCACCCTCCACAACTAAGATCGGAAGGACAACAACTTAACTTGGGGAAAAAAAAAAAAGTCCTGGAAGTACACACTGTTCCCCTTCCCAACAAAATCTTAAAAACAAACAAACAAACAAAAAAACCACATGCATATGGATTTCTGAGTGTTATATTTGTATCATACAGGATATACTGTGTAGATTTTTCAGCTGGAAATGTCATGGCGAGTTAGAAATGCAAAGTACTTCTCAAATTTTAACATGGACAACAAGGAACTGGACTGTTATAAAAATGCCGATCCTGACTGAGGAGTCCTGGGGTGGGGCCTGAGTTTCCACATTTAACAAAATCACTTTTGACTAGTGATGCCAATATCTCTGGTCCATGTGTCACACTATTCAATAGCACAGAGGAAGGAAACGGAAAAACTCGTACATGACTTTGCACTGGCAAGTGTTTTATGGAATTTACACTTCTAGAAGCATAGCAACACAATCTTTTTTGAAAAATGACTATACCACATAGCGTTCTAACTTTTTTAACATATTAATCCATAATGCACATAATCTCATAATGCACATAACTCATAATCTGAGAACAGTATCGTACGTCCTTTTGTATGAGAATATTTTCTGAAGCATCCACTAAATGGTAGAGCTTGGGTTTTACTCCAAAGTTGCTCTAGAATTTTTCAAAAAGGACAGAAACCAATATGTGTAGACAACCCTCATGAACCTACATGGCCATTTCTGTAACTGAGAAAAAGAGAAACAACTTAAGCAAATAAGAAGAAAGAATAGATCAAATAGTGTTAAGATTTTATGGACACAGGCACACAGATAGACATATGAGAACTGTGTGCACATTAAATATGACAGAGAAGGGAATTTTCACGTCATTGAAATAACAATTATTTTCAATTGTGTAAATCTAATAAACGTCTTTGTGGATGATACTCTGTATTTTATAATTATAATAGGGAGAAGAATACACAATTACTAAGTTATAGCCACTGTTTCTTTGAAAAAATTTCCTTGTCACTTGTGCTGAGCTATACATTACAAATTACACTTCAACATCTTAATATGATTCTTGTAAACTTTCTTAAAAACACAAAAAGGGATGAACTAGAGAATGTCTGTGACATGAGTGTGGCACATAATTAAAATTGACAGGAATAAGGCCTGACTGATGAAAGCCTCCACTCCAAAAGTCAATTATCTCTAGTAAAGAAAGCTGAGGGCCTTCATTTCCCAAAGCAGAGAAACTAAGAAAAAAGGACGTTTCCAGAAGAAATGTGATGGTTTTTGCACCTCTCTCTATAAATCCATCCCGACCATTATTAATGATAAAGAAAAAAAATGTTAACTTTATAGTAAAGACAGGACCTCAACCAAGTGAAAATCAGGTGGAAGGAACAAGTGGGTATCAGCTGACCGAGGCACATGGAAGGACACACCATCACTGCTGTGATGTTACCGGCACAAATGAACAAATAAGGAAATCATCATGTGAATCTAATCATAAAAACATTCGTTTTACGCAAATTTCAATGCACATATAGCTCCCCAGTTCTGTAACTCTAATACTGCATTTAAACAGTAAGTCAAGCTTACCAAGCTAGTGAACAAGTCGCTTCCAATTACTTTTTTTTTTCCAGAACTTTCCAGGCTATTCTGTGCACTGAGGCATCCCGGGTGCTCATGCACATTCTTACCCCTGTTCTACAGCCCTGACGCTGCAGTCACAGGACATACACCTACACCTCCCTTCATCAGGACGCGGAGCATCTGACCGCCGCCCAACAGGGACCTTGGACACAACCACCTTCTTAGGTCGATCTGTCACAAAGGAGATGTTTTCAGTAGTTGAGGGTCAGTAACTCACAGTGGGAATTCCTCATGTCCTCAGGGAGCCTAATGGACAGACTGCAGAAAAGTCTGTCGGACAAAGTCTGAGTGTTCTACCGAGCTGACCTTGACTCTTACGAGAAGAAAACGAAAAAGTAAGTAGTTGAAAAGAACCTTGCTAGGCAGGAACTTCAGGAGTAGAGAATTAAAGGTGGCAGGTTCCAAACCCATGGATTATAGGAGGAAAAGCCGATATAACCTGTGACCCGGGACAGAACGCTTACCTGAGAAGCAGCCATTTCGTCCTCCTCCTGCTCAGGGTTGTTTCCACAGGCAACCTACTGGAGAGAAATCACATTGGCATCTTGAGAATGTCCCTTCAACGGTGTCAGCACAGGCCCTTCATCTGCTTCCCCCAAACTGACAAGCAGCAAGATCTTGAAATGCTAAGGTCCCCTCTCCTGCCCTGTGTCTCAGGACACAGTCAGGGACAAGGAGCTCCTAAGACAGAACTGTCAGTTTTCTCCTTCCTGATTCACATGCTCTTCCCTTCCACAGATGTCTACAAATTCCTACAGCAATGAGAACGTGGGCTGCTCTTCTGCCCCCCGCAAATCCAACAGAGCACCCAAAGGTATGACCAAAGGTTTCTCTCAACAGCTCTCAACAGTCAGAACTGTGTCCAGGAGCCCCAGCTAATCCCTGGCCTCACCTGAGAATCATCTGGACCACCTCACTACAACGATGCTCCACCCAGATCATGTGTCCAACTCCCAGGGGGAGGGTGCAGGTCACATCACTCCTTGAAATTCCCACATGACCTGGAGGAACCTGGATGGGAACTTTCAGCTTAAATGAACATGCAGGTCCCTGAGGAATCAGGACCCACTCTAAGCAGTTATGTTTCTGCAGGTCTGCGGGGGGGGGCCTAGGAAATGGCATCCTTAAGTCTCCCTGGGGGAGCTGACTTGCTCCCCACACCTGTTTCCAGTCACACTGGGCAATAGATCTCAGACTTCATAGGCCTGAGAGCTCTGGGGAGTGTGAGGGGTTGGGGGGGAGGGTAATTCTAGAAGGGCTGGCCCCCTCAGGTGGATTTTCTTCCTCTTTTCCAGGAAATCACAGAGTCAGCTAAGAGCTATAAAATGATGAACATGCATTTGGTGCTGAAAACTTGTAAAAAAGGGTTCGTTGTGGAAATACGCTGATCAAATTATTTCACAGTGAACAGATGGGCTCCGTGGGCACCAAGTTTTAGGTCCATCCAGTCCATCCATTTTTCAGAGAATGGAGAAGAAAGACCTGACGGGACAGCTACTTGGTAGCTCCCAGCTCACTAATTTAACAAATCACATAAATGGAAGACAACAGCTGTTGAATATCAGACTAACTCACAAAACTAGGTTCTCACACAAACAGCCTCACCAAATGCACAATGAAGTAGCCTAATATTACTAATAAGTACCAATGGATGTTTCAACATAATAAAGAGTAGAAAGAATGCAGGGTTTCTCATCTAAACTAGACACAATGTTATTAGAAGGGAAATCGATTCAAGATGTTATTTACTGTAATTACTTCTAGGGTCAAAATTTTTAAAAAATTGTGACTACCTCATATTTACAAAAGAATAAGAGCTGGTAATGTGATGTCATCAAACCTTATTTCAGAAGTTAATGACTATTACAAAACAGCAATTAAATCAGCACACTGAGCTTTATTTCAATTTGCTTTTTATAAAAACGACTCAAATGTAAGAGAGGTAGAAAGGTAAAAGTAAATTCCATGTAAAAGAAAAAAGGACGCAATGCTTTTAATATTCCTTGAAAAGGCATCACGTGGTGACATAGTCATTTCTTGTCCCAGGTCAAGTCCCTCATGTCATCCTCAGAAATGAGAAGGGACCCATGACTGCCTGACACAAGTCTCTCCCCTCCCGCTGCATGAGGGTTGCACATGGAAGCCACTGGATGATGAAATTATTAAATGCACAAGCATTAGAAACTGGAGTTTTATAATTCCATTCTCATCCGTGTGACTGAAAATGCAGCACGTGTAAAATTAAATTGATTATAAAGCCACAAATCAATATATCATAACTTGATCACCCACATCACACTAACCTCTCATAAAGGCAGGGCCTCCCCCTTTTCCTCTGGTACTATATATTCCTGTGTATGGTCTGTGTCCCTCTCCACCCGAATTCTCTCCACTTCTGATTTCTCCCCTTCTCTCTGTTCCCTTCCCTGTCCCTGTTCTGTGAAACTCTTGAAACCCATTTCACCTTCAGTTGCTCCCTCTCCCTAATCTGGCTGATTGTTCCCCATCTCCATGTATTTCTGCCTCTTTCTCCCCGTCCATGTGCCCCTTCTCTTTCCCGGTGACATTGTATTTCTGTTTACACCCCTGTGCGGGGACTCACTGACAGCCGTAGCTTAGCTCTCAGTGCGGCTTCTCGCTCTGCTGTCACCCTCCCTGTTCCTGCACTCGGCTCCCCTAACTCTTCTGCTAACCCCTCTCTCCTCTAAGTGCCTTGTCCTTTGTTGCCCCCACTTCTGCTAACCAGGGGCCCCTCTCCCTTTAGGTTCCCCTTCATCTCTCTGGAGCTCCCCCTTCCCTCCGTATTTCTCCATTTTCTTTCTCCTCTGGCTACTTCTCCGAGTCACTCGTTCTGTCTTACCGTCGCTTTACAAGTTCCTCCCACCATCCTCTGTTTTGCCGGCTCTTTACCGACCCGCACCGATCGTTCTGCCCTCTCACCTGTCTGTTCCTCTCTCATCTGTCTCCTTCTCGTGACCCCCTCACACCCTCGTTCTGCCGCTTTCCTGGCCGTCCCTTCAGTCCCCGCTCACACAAAGCCCCTCCCCGGGTGAGGGGGTGACCTGGTGACACCCCGCGGTGTTCCCTCCCAAATCCCACCCCCCTGAACAGTGTGCTCTACCTGGGATTCGGGGCCTCTTATTAAACTGGGGCGAGGGGGGTTGCAGGCGGCGGAGGGTCTGCAGAACCCCAGCCCCGGGGGGAGGCGGGGCTCCAGGGGCCGCGTGGCGGGGCTGGGGGAGGGGCGCCAACGGCCGGACTCCATCTCCCGAGTCCATCTCCCAGGACTTCACGCCGCGCGTGGGGGCTGCCCGGTGGAGGGTTTTAAGCAGGAAAACGCGGCAGGCGGGGTCTAAGGGCCCGAAGGCGGAGAGACCAGAGGGAGGACGGCCTCAGTTTACCCGGAAACCCCCGCGGAACCTCCACCCGGCAGCGAAGCGGTCTGGGTCGGGACGTCTCCCCAGGACGCGGGACTCACCGCTGTGGGGAGCGCTGGTGCGGGGACTTCAACGTCCGTAGTGACCCCCACGCTTCACGAGTGTAGGGCCGTGGACTGAGACGCTCAGGTTTAAACCAGAAAGCCCAAATATCACCCACGCCACCCTCAACTTTCGTCTGTCTCTGCGGACTCCCGGTCTGAAAGAAACTTCCGCATCGCGCTGCCAGAAGCGATGACCTAGGTGCAGAGTGTGGGCCGACTGCTTCCGGCAGTGGGCGGGGCTTGTGTTTCTCGTCCAGGCCTGGGCGGGGCCGGCGGGAGGGAGGGGCGGTGCTCAGGGTAAGAGGTGGGGCCAGTCAAGAGGTCAAGCTTAATATCAAGGGGCAGAGATGTGTAAATCTCACAGGAGGATGACAACTGGAAATAACGCTACAATGTATGGCAGTGCAGCTTCCATCAGAAATAATTTGTCCCTTCCTTGCTCACAAAAAAATACATTTACTTTTGCCCCAAAAGAAACGTTAAAAAGTTCTATCCACACATGATTTCAATCTCAAATGAGTGACTTATAAGGCTGTCAGGATATTCGTCTGATTCAGAGTCCTGAGTGGAGCCCTCGTCACATAACACAATTACAGTGGAACACAGAAATAACACGGGAGTCGGGGCCCTAGTCTATGTGGGCAGGAATGAAGAAAGATCCTTTCTTGACTCCACTTCACCTGCAAATGGTATCCAATTCTTCTGTTCTTGCTCCTGACATCACCTAGTCACATCTAATAAAGGATTAGAAACCATGCCTTCTTGGTAAAACAAGCAGCTTTCCACAGCTATGTACTTCTCATAAATAGTTATGGACTTACAAAGATTATTGTAAGTCTATCAGCTCAGTTTTTTTATAGGACAAGTTTGTAGAACTCTCAACAGCACAACAGGACATTAAAAAAACATTTTGTGAGAGAATAGCAAGATGGCACAATAGGTAAATGCTGTGCTTACCTTCCTTCACAACCACATCAAAATTACAACTAAACTACAAAACCATCATAGAGAATCACCTAAAATCTGGCTAAACCAAAGCCCTACTACTAAGGACATACATACGAAGCCACCTGAAGATGATAGGAGGGGCAGATATGCAGAAAGGGCTGGTCCCACACCCATGAGTGACCATTAAAGATCAGGAGGGATATTTTGCATATGGAGGTCCCCGCCACCCTCTGAAGGAGTGAGAGGTCCCAGGCCCACCACAGTCCAGGGTGCCAGTGCCAAGGAGAGAAGTCCCTATAATTTCTGGTTGTGAAAAAAAGCAGAGATTGTGACTGAGTGCGGCTGCACTCCCAGGCACTCCTCTTAAAAGAGCCGAGCGCGGACTTACCTACCAACTGAATCACTTGCTCTGAACTCCAGTGCTGGGACAGCAGCTGGAATGGTGGAAGGGACATATGGTGGGGAACTGAGTTGTTTTGCTTGGGATGGGAGCTGGAGAGGCAGCTTTCTCCTGGATAGAGGAGCTGGTGGAGGCCATTGTTTCTTTGTTGAGCCCACCCCCTTCTCACCATATGGATTCAGGTGGCCACCATATCTGAGTCTCCACTGTTCATTCGCCACACCCTACCGATTCGAGACCCCGCCCCACTTAACTTTCGGGTACACCAAAGCTGCTTCCAGTGGCTTTTTTGTAGACGCTACCTGCCTTGGTTCAGGCTGCAGACTTTCTTAGAGCCTCTCAAAGTTTCGTGGAACTCAAACAAGCAGCATCTGGCTTGAATGTATCTGGTACCACTGGCCAAGCAGCCTTAAGTTCAACACTACCAGCAGCTGGTCTTGGTTTGCAGCTTGGCCTCTCCAGGTGCTTCCAAGCACAGCATGGTGGCAGCCATTTGCAGATTTATTTGTGACTCCTGCTGGCTGGCCCTGGGTGGGACACGGGCTGTGGCTGAAATTGACCTACAGTGGATCCCCTCCAAGGTGGTCCTGGTGCTGAGCCCCCAGTAGCCAGCTTCAAAATGAGCTGGAGCATCACCCAGCCATCTCCAAGAATGACACACCCAAGGGGTGGGTTGGGCAGGTGTGAGTCCTGCTGAGGCAGATCCTGCTCTGTAGGGTCAGCCCCTGCACAACAACTCTTCCACTGTAGTCAAGGCCAGTCCTCACAACCAGTGAGTCCAAGAGTCAGTCCCTCCCATTGATGTGCAATTATCAACCAAGGCTCAACTATAGGAGGAAGGCACACACAACCCACACAAGGGACACACCTGGGATGCATGGCTCAAGTGACCAGAAAGACTGTGCCACTGAGCCCCACAGCACACCTACTACATAAGGCCACTCTACTAAGACCAGAAGACATAGCAGCCCTACCCAATACATAGAAACAAACACAGGGAGGCAGCCAAAATGGGGAGACAAAGAAACACATCAGAAATAAAAGAATAGAACAAAGCTCCAGAAAAACGACTAAACAAAATGGAGGCAAGCAATCTACTAGAGTTCCAAACACTGGTTATAAGGATGCTCAGTGATCTCAGGGAGAACTTCAAAAGAGATATAGGAAACATAAAAATGGAGATAGGAAACATGAAAAAGAACCAGTCAGAAATATAAGATACAGTAATGGAAATGAAGAATATATTGCAGGGAATCAACAGATTAGGTGAAAAAGAGATTTGAAACAGCAATGTAGAAGATACAGAAAACACCCAACAGAACAGCAACAAGAAAAAAGAAGCCAAAAAATTGAGGTGAGTTTAAGGGGTCTCTGGGACAACATCAAGCATACCAACATTCGCATTATAGGGGTACCAGAAGGAGAAGAGAAAGAGCAAGGAATGACAACCTATATGAAGAAATAATGACAAAAAACGTCCCTAAACTGGTGAAGGAAATAGATATACAAGCCCAGGAAGCACAGACAGTCCCAAACAAGATGAACTCAAAGAGGCCAACACCAAGACACATCATAATTAAAATGGAATTGGTTAAAAACAAAGAGAGAATCTTAAAAGCAGCAAGAGAAAAGCAGTTAGTTACCTACAAAGCAGCCCCCATTAGACTGTCAGCTGATTTCTGAATGGAAACTTTGCAGGCCAGAAGGGATCGGCAGGAAATATTCAAAGTGATGAAAAGCAAGTACCTACAACCAAGATTACTCTACCCAGCAAAGCTATCATTTATAATCAAAGGACAGATAAAGAGCTTCCCAGACAAGAAAAGCCTAAAGGAGTTCATCATCACCAAACAAGTATTACAAGAAATCTTAGAGGGACTTCTTTAAGATGGGTTGGGAGTTAGGGATGGGTGAAAACAGGAAGGAATTAAGAAGTACAAATTGGTTGTTACACAGTAGTCATGGGTATAGCATAAGGAATATAATCAATAATATTGTATTATGTTGGTGCAAAAGTAATTGCGGTTTAAAAGGTTAAAAATAATTGCAAAAACCGAAATTACTTTTGCATCAACCTAATAACTATGCATGGTGCCATATAGGTACTAGATCTATCAGGGTGATCGATGGAAATGGGGTTGGGGGCAGCGTGAAAAAAATGAAGATATTAAGAAACAGAAATCTGTAGTTACAAAGTAGTCATGGGGATGTAAAATATAGGGAATATAATCAATAACATGTTAATAAGTATGTATAGTGCCAGGTGTTACTAGTCAGGGGGATCACTTCCTAAATTATATAAATGTCTAACCACTATGCTATACACTTGAAACTAATATAAAATAACATTGAATGTCAACTGTAATTGAAAAATTTTAAAAAGGGTAAAAAAGATCAGTAATAATGAATGTAATAGCATGGTTCAGTGTCAGATGATTGCTGGACTTATTATGGTGATCAGTTCTATAGCATAGGGAATAAAATCAATAATGTGGTAATAACACTGTATAGGGCTAGGTAGGCACTGTTGAATAACTATTGTCACACAACAGCCTAGTCGATTGTCTCCCTGTGTCTTTCCTTAAGGAAAGAAGAGTCTGTGAGACTGTGCCTTTTTGGACTTTGTTTTATCTTGATGTTTTACACCTCATGTCTCTCTGTCTAGTCTCCAAAAGAGGGTTTGCAGCCAATGACGAGTAAGATTCCCCACGGGGGTGGGGGCAACTCAAGCCAGGTGGAACCGCGTGGAGACCCCCGATGAGCTGCCTTAGAAAGATATGGGAAGGGGCCTTGCCTCCCCTTCCCTCTGCCTTGGAAAAGCCACTGCTGACTCTGGCTTTCCCCTCTCACCTGAAAGAGGTCAAGAGAGCAATAAAGATCAAGCCCTCTCTCCTCAGCTCTATGGAACAGTTTCGACATGTGATATGTGTCCCTTAGAGAGTCGCATACTTCGCCTTAGTCATCATAGGACTTTCTGCTTCGGCTATTTGGGGACTGACATATTTGGTTTGGGTTGTCTCTATGACATGATAAATGAGTCGCACAGACTATGTCAGGAACAGCGCTACCCTCTTGTATGCTTAGCAATAAAAGCCACCCGTCAGCTTGATTCTGGGCTCCAGTCTTTCATGACTGAGAACCCTGGCCTTCTGAGATTTAAACTGCATTAAATCTCTGTTTCTTTCTTAAAAACGTAACCCAGGGCCAGCCTGGTGGCTCAGGCGGTTAGAGCTCCATGCTCCTAACTCCAAAGGCGGCCGGTTAGATTCCCACACGGGCCAATGGGCTCTCAACCACAAGGTTGCTAGTTCAATTCCTCGACTCCTGCAAGGGATGGTGGGCAGCGCCCCCTGCAACTAAAATTGAACAGGGCACCTTGAGCTGAGATGCCGCTGAGCTCCTGGATGGCTCAGTTGGCTGGAGCGCGTCCTCTCAACCACAAGGTTGCCAGTTTCGACTCCCACAAGGGATGGTGGGCTGTGCCCCCTGCAACTAGCAACGGCAACTAGACCTGGAGATGAGCTGCGCCCTCCACAACTAAGATTGAAAGGACAACAACTTGACTTGGAAAAAAGGCCTGGAAGTACACACTGTTCCCCAATAAAGTCCTGTTCCCCTTCCCCAATAAAATCTTTAAAAAAAAAAAAAAAAAAAAAAAACTTAACCCAAAGCTGCCCCTTCTTGCACCCTCACTGCCCGTGTTGAGCAGGACGCGACAAACTATGATGTACAACTGAAATAATATAATATTGTATGTTAGCTGTATTTGAATAAAAATTTAAAATAAATAAATGGAACAAAACTTTGGAATCAGAAAAAAATAATAGCACTTTGTGATGTCAAACAGCTCCACTTTCCAATAGGTACACCCAGCATTTTTAGCAAGGTATCCCTAGCTCTTTATGTTTATTCCAGGGTCTTTGTGCTTCTTGTGCTCCTAGGGGAGCCACACTTATAGTTTTTGTTCACTAAACCATTTTGTCCAAAGGGATCAATTTCACAGGAGCCAATGTACTCAATTGGCAGCTTATTTCAAGGGGCACTGGGGCTATATTCTTCATTTAGACTGGGCTGTGGGTTTGAGTTTCAACTTGCCCTTGACCCACAAAGCATTTCTTAATAAGTTTTACCAGTCTGAGATGAGACATAATTATGCCCTTTAAATCCTGCCTACACATGAGTTTCTTCATTTCTGATGTCAGGTATGATTGTCATATTGTGTCATATGCAATAGAACAGAATATGTCATGTTATCTTTTGCTTTTCTGATCTCTACATGGATGCAGGTGACATCCAGGAGTTGTCATCCCCTTCCTAGGAAATATTCCCAAATATCCAAAGACACTTTTTATTGTCACAATGCTGTGGAGCCTGCTGTCTAGGCAGCAGGAACCCAATGACTCTTTTCCCATTTCAGTGGGAGAGCCAGAGTCTATAAGGGAAAGAAGTAGATGAAAGAGGTGGATAAGTGCTCACAGACCAAAAAGCGGTTCCTGCAGGGTAGAAATGAGTCCAGTGGCAAAGACACAGGGTAGGAGGAATAAATCCTGACAAGTACACTGAGTGTATGGAGATAAACTAGTGGCCCTAAACACCATACTAATCTGAGTGTGGCCAGTTCACTGTAGTGTAATCTTCATTGATGGTTGGTTCAGTTTATCTGTGTAGCATTTAATTTCATATTAAATTGATCTAAGGTTTTAACTCTGATTTGCCTGCACATGACACTACTTTCGGAAAGCAAGCTTTTTTACATAAAAAGTAATCTCTTAGCATTTGAGTGTATGGTGTCACCAGTCTCTGTATGCAAACCAAGCTTTGGACAGGGTTCCACCCTGTTGTGAATGGTTACAAGTGCAAACTGACAAAAAAGTTTTGAGTGAATATATGAAATTTCCAATTTTCCCAACAACAACAAAGTGCTCCCATTGTATATTCCTCACCTAAATAATTTTACTTGAGTGCTCCAAGCTCAAAAGATTTATCCTTATTCCTGAAATGTTGTTTCATTTCATATTTTTCCCATATTTACTACATTTCTACTTTCACTTCACATAAATCAAGGGGTATGCCATGGGTTTTATTTGGGTACAAAGAAGGACATAAGTATAATCTGATGGTGGATACTCATGACTGGTGGGCAGGTTTTAGAGATCACAGTCTGAAATTTCACCGCTAAGGTATTTTTATTATAGTCTCATAAATGTCATGGACCACAGTATGGGGAAAATACCTCAAGAGCAATTTATGAGTACATGACCCCTAAATTGTATGTTTCTTGATCCCACAATGGAAGGAAATCGTTATCAATTCCTTCAACCTTGAGAGCCTAATGGTCCTCTGCTCATTTATTATGAAGCACACTACGGAGGTGGGATAAAACAGTGTTCATACAAGTAACACAATTCATTCAGGGCTATGAAAAATGATTAACTTTATTCATTAGAATATGATCCCTAAGATACGTTCCCACTAACAAGGGCAAAAGCTAATGCCAGCACTTCAGTGTGAATCACACTCCCACACACACTGTTCTGGTTCTTTTGATTAAGCTCCCCTGTCAGATAACTGTTCTCTATTGTTTCCAAGAATAAGACAAATGTCTCATTACAGTGAGGTCTTCCATGTATAGGAAATGGCAATGGAATTGGCATAGGTTGGGGAGGCAGGATCACAATGGCCTCAGTGATTTGTAAGGACTAAGAACTCAGCAACCAATGGAATCAAGTCCAGAAGGAGAGACCAAGGAGGAAAGAAACCATGTGGAACAACCTGCCCATGTTCCTCAAGGACATTTCAGGGGCCACACAACAGCGCTGTGATCACCATAAACACTTTCCCTGTGTCTCTGTTGGAATTGCCGCACCACAGGAGGGTGAAAGGTCAACTTTTACACGTGGAAGGACGGAGCGGATTTGGAGAGAAGAAAAATTTCCATCGAGGGTTCCCAAGAAATAAACTTCTGTTTCCCAAAGATCTCTCTCCTGGGGAGAGTTTTGCAAACAGTATGAATGCTGCAGCTTCCATGTATTTACACGTTTCATTCATTCCTACCGATTTGCTTCTTTTGCTATTTTCAATTCACTCTCCAGAGTCCAGGGTGCTTCCCCTTACTCCACATTAGAGACAATATTTAGACCACAAACAGAAATCCCTGCATATAAGAAGCAAGGCACATGAAGACCTGTAGTTACTCCAGAATCCCCAATCTCTGGTCAACTGAGGTATGAGGATATTACAGATGGGTCGAGAAAAACATTTTACAAATCTGTCTACTGCTTGTCCACTTCTGTGCATAGGGACCAGTGTCATATGCAGATACCAAGCCCTGTTCCAAGAACTCCTGAATCAATAAGCAGGGATAGAAAATAAAGCATTAAATATTTTGAGTTTGCCACAAGGCTTTATAGACATTTTAAGCTCTGGAGCAACCCGAGGGGTCATGAAGTGGGCCGATCACCTGAAGATAGGGAAAGTTCAAAGTCCTGATGCCACATCACGAAGCCTTTTCATGTCCAAGTAAAGAGAGCTTCGATCTCACTCATGTGAGGCAGGGGCTCCTGAGAAGCACACAAGGGAACATGAAGACACCCCAGGGCAGATCCTAACTTCTGGAGAGAAGTCACCCTCACCCAAAGAGTGCAGGTTCCTGTAGTTCTCTGACATCATGTCCCTGTACAAGCCCTCTGAGCTGAGTCCAGGCATTCCCATTCCTCCGGAGAGAAGTCTATGACCACATTCTTAAATGTCAACCATTGCTGAAATGAAAAACACATTTCACCACGGGACAATGATGACAGTTCTTACCCTCATACAGAATGAGGAGAGAGGTGTAAAATTGATTCAGTTGAAGTGAGTGTTCTGACAGATCTCCATATGATATTGTGGAGCCAGTTAAGTGTCTGTAATGTTGGCTTATTTTACTTTCCCATAATAGCTATTGCTAGCCCATAAGTCAGAGAGGGTTTCTCATTTTTGTGGACCATACATAAAATATACAATTAAAATTCAAAATAGGATAGGACGTCATAGGAATGGTGGCAGTGAGGTGGACTTTTTGAGTTCTCCTTTGGATCTTATCACAAACGGCACAGCTATAACCCATCAAAGGACTCTCTGCTCATCACGCAGAACAGTTAAGAGACTCATGCAAGGATTACTTGAAGGTGGGCAAATTGGGCGAGCAGGGGGAAGAGGGAAGGGAGTGGAGTAGAGACGCGGCCCGCATCTGCCGCTGTGGAGACGCGGCCCACATGTGCGGCTATGGAAACGCGGCCGGCATCCTCAGCTGCAGAGACGCAGGGGATCCCAGGACAGAACACTGAACACTAAAGCCAGGAGGTGGGCTTTTACCCTGCGTCCCACAGCTGATCTCTCCTGCTGAGGGGGCAGCATATCCAGTATTTGAGGCAGTAACCTAAGCTGAGACCTCCAGCTGGGTCCTAGGTTGGACAAAGGACACAAACTCCATACCTGAGCCCCTCCCCCCACTCTCCCAATCCTACCCCCAGCCTTCCAGAGACTTAAACTGGCCCCTGAACTGAGGAGTAGTGTCAGATTACAGAAGAGCCATAGTGCTCAGGTTCTGGGAAGACTGGCGTGCAGCTCTGATGCAGGGAAGAGGCTGGAAAGAGTGTGATTTTTGCTGGGCTAGGAGAGAAGAGACTCCTCCACCCCCGGCCACCACCTTTTCTGGGCTGCGGGAAGAGTGTGACACGGCTGGGCTGGGAGAGAGAAGACCCCTCCATCCCCAGCTCCCACCCTTTCTGGCCTGCCTAGGGCAGGGCAATTACAACTGCGGAGGCACTCCCAGGGATCAGCAGTAGGCGGCAGACACAGCTCTGGGTTTTTAGCAACTCAGAAATCTCCTGCCCACTACATACATACACACAAACACACACACACACACACATACACACACACACACTCACACACAAACACAGAAAAAGTGCCCTAAGACTCAGGAGAACTGGCCACAGGGCTGGTGGTGCTATTGTCAGTGCGCATATGTGCAGGCAAGAGCAGAAACTGCACTTACTTTGTAGAAACTACCATCCAGACCCCTGAGCCCCACTCATCTAAATCTGCAGTCCCAAGGTCACTCTGGGCACCAGGTGAGCGGCTCTGCCTGTACAATACACAGAGGACTCTTTGGTACAGCAGAGGACAACCTGCAGATTATTTGGTGGGCTTAAGCCAAGACTGGCACTGCTTTTGTTTTGTTTTGTTTTGTCTTTCTATCTTTGATAGCTTTGCCTGTGTTGAGTGTGGGTTGTTGATTGTTTTTACCTGTGAATGTATTTGATTTTTTCTTTGTTGTTGTTGTTTTTGTTGTGCTTGGTGATTTGCTTTATTCTGAAATTGCCCTACCAGGGCCCAGCTTAAGACGCACAAGACTCAACATACCGAGAGGCCAACTCGAGACCAAACCAGAGTACTACTGGGTTTGACCTATGAGTGACACACCCAGAGGGAATTCTCTACAGGCACAAGAGCCCATAGAGGCCAAACCACATTGAAGTGGTCAACCTTCACACAGCAGAACATCCTGCTATGGGCAGAGCCGAGTCTCACAACTAGTCAACCTAGGAGTCAACCCCACCTACTCACAAGCTAAAAGCAATTAAAGATCAACTTTAACAGGACAATATACACAACACAAGAGTCACCTTTGGAGCACGCGCAGAGGAGAAGAAGGAAATGGTGCAAGTCAAATATAAAGGACACATACTACATAAGATAACCCAGCAAGAACTAAGAACCCTAGGGGATCTACCTAACACATCGAAAAAACACAGAGAGTCAGCCAGAATGGGAAAACAAAGAAACATGTCCCAAATAAAAAAAACAGAAGAAACCTCCAGAATTGGAACCAAATGAAATAGAGGTAACCAACCTATCAGAGACAGAGTTCAAAACACTGATGATAAGAATGTTTAAGGAGCTTAGTGACAACATAAAGAAGGATAGAGAAATCATAATGAACAACCAGTTAGAACTAAAGAACACAATTACTGAAATAAAGAACTCACTTGAAGGAATTAACAGCAGGTTAGATGAAGCAGAGGATCGAGTCAGCGACTTAGAAGACAAGTTAGCAGAGATCACCCAAACAGAACAACAAAAAGAAAAAAGAATAAAAAACAATGAAGATTGTTTAAGAGACCTCTGGGATAACATCAAACACAACAACATGCACATCATAGGAATACCAGAAGGTGAAGAGAGGAAGCAAGGGATTGAGAATATATTTGAAGTAATAATGTCCGAAAACTTCCCTAACCTGTTGAAGGAAACCGACATACAAGCCCAGGAAGTGCAGAGAGTTCCAACCAGGATAAACCCAAACAGGTCCACCCCAAGACACATTATAGTTAAAATGGCAAAGGTTAAAGACAAAGAGAATCCTAACAGCAGCAAGAGAAAGACAGAGGGTTACATACAAGGGAACTCCCATAAGACTATCAAATGACTTTTCTGCACAAACATTGAAGGCCAGGAGGGAGTGGCAGGAGACACTCAAAGTGATGGAAAACAAAGGCCTACAACCTAGATTGCTTTAGCCAGCAAGGCTATCATTTAAAATTGAAGGAGCGATAAAGAGTTTCCCAGAAAAGAATAAGCTAAAGGAATTTATTACCACCAAGCCAGCATTGCAGGAAATATTAAAAGGACTTCTGTAAACAGAAGAAAGATAAAAACAATCTAACTACAAATTTAAAAAACGGTAATAACTATGTACCTATCAATAATCACTTTAAATGTAAATGGATTAAATGCTCCAATCAAGAGACATAGGGTGGCTGAGTGGATAAGAAAGCAAGACCCTTGTATATGCTGTATACAAGAGACTCACCTCAGATCAAAAGACACACACAGGCTGAAAATGAAGGGTTGGAGTAAGATATTTCATGCAAATGGAAATGAGAAAAAAGCTGGAGTTGTAATACTTATCTCTGACAAAATAGACTTTAAAATGAAGAATATATTAAAAGACAAAGATGGGCACTATATAATAATAAAGGGATTGATCCGACAAGAGGACATAATCCTAGTAAACTTCTATGCACCCAATATAGGAGCACCTAAATATATAAAACAGATATTGATTGACATAAAGACAGAGATCAACAGTAACACTATCATAGTAGGGGACTTCAACACACCTCTGACAACAAGGGACAGGTCTTCCGGACAGAAAATCAATATGGAAACAACAGCCTTAACTGACACATTGGACCACTTGGATTTAATCGATATTTTCAGAGCATTTCACCCCAAAGCTGCAGAATACACGTTCTTCTCAAGCGCACATGGAACATTTTCCAAGATAGACCACATGTTAGGCCACAAAACAAGTCTTGATAAATTTAAGAAAATTGAAATCTTATCAATTGTCTTCTCTGACCACAGTACTATGAAATTAGAAATGAACTACAGGAAAAAAAACTGGAAGACACACCAATTCATGGAGGCTGAATAACACGTTACTAAATAATGAATGGGTCAACCCTGAGATCAAGGAAGAAATCAAAAGATATCTCAAGACAAACGAAAATGAAAACACGATGACCCAAAATCTATGGGATGCAGTGAAAGCAGTCCTCAGAGGGAAATTCACAGCATTGCAGGCCTACCTAAAGAAACAAGAAAAATCACTAATCAACAGTTCATCTTCACACTTAAGGGATCTGGAAAAAGAACAGCAAAATAAGCCCAAAGGGAGTACAAGGAAGGAGATAATAAAGATCAGAGCGGAAATAAATGGAATAGAAACCAGAAAAACAATACAAAAGATCAATGAATCCAAGAGTTGTTTTTTAGAGAAGATAAACAAAATCGACAAACCTTTAGCCAGACTCATTAAAAAAAAGAGAGAGAGGACCCAAAGTAATAAACTCAGAAATGAAAGAGAAGTGACAACAGATACCACAGAAATACAAAAAATTTTAAGAAATTACTATGAGCAACTATATGCCAACAAATTTGACAATCTGGAAGAAATGGACAATTTTCTAGAAGCGTACACCCTTCCAAGGCTAACTCAAGAAGAAAGAGAAAACCTGAATAGACTGATTTCCACCAGGGAAATTGAATCAGTAAACAACAATCTCCCAACAAACAAAAGCCCTGGACAGATGGCTTTACAGGTGAATTTTACAAAACATTCAAAAAAGAATTGTCACCTATTCTCCTCAAGCTCTTCCAAAAAATCCATAAGGAGGGAAGGTTCCCAAACCCTTTTTACAAGGCCACTATCACCCTGATCCCAAAATCAGACAAAGACACCATAAAAAAAGAATACTACAGGCCAATATCTCCGATGAACATAGATGAAAAAATCCCAACAAAATATTAGCGAACAGAATTCAGCAATACATTAAAAAGATCATACACCATGATCAAGTGGGATTCGTCCCTGGTATGCAAGGGTGGTTCAATATCCGCAAATCAAACTGTGGTACTACGCAGCCATAAAGAAGAAAGAAATCTTACCATTTGCAACAACATGGATGGACCTAGAGAACATTATGTTAAGTGAAACAAGTCAGAGAAAGGCAAATACCATATGATCTCACTTATATGCGGAATCTAAAGAAAAGAATAAGTGAATGAACTAATCAGAAAGTTTTGGAGACATAGAGGAAAAACTGAGGGTTGCTAGAGGGGAGGAGGGGTGGGGATATGGGGAAGGTGAGAGGTTTAGAAAATAGTCGGTAACCACAAGATGGCCACGGGGTTTTGAAAATTAATTTGGGGAACGTAATCAATAATGTAAAGATGTTGTAGGGTATCCGATGGACATGTGTCCCATTTGGGAGACCACCTCAGGGATGATGTAGATGCCTGATCTCTGCACAGTACACCTGAAGCTGAACAATACTGAATGCCAACTATAATTTTTTATAAATATATATATGTATGTATATGTATATATTTGTATGTATATTGTTACAGGAAGCGGAGTACAGCATTAGGAATAGAGACAGTGGAAATGTAATGGCTCTGTGCAATGTCAGAGGGATAGTGGATAGGGGGAGGGGGTTCACACAGTGTGAGGAATATAAATGATAAACGTCTAAGTTTTGCTTTGTCTTGTGCACCTGAAACTAATAAAATTAAATTAAAAAATATATATCCGCAAATCAATTAATGTGATACATCACATTAACAAAATGAAAACTAAAAATCACATGATCATATCAATAGATGCAGAAAAATCTTTTGACAAAATCCAGCAGCAATTTATGATAAAAACCCTTAAGAAAGTGGGAATAGAGGGATCATATCTCAACATAATAAAGGTCATATATGATAAACCCACAGCTAACATCATACTCAATGGGGAAAAGCTAAAACCATTCCCCTTAAGATCAGGAACAAGGCAAGGTTGCCCACTTTCTCCATTTCTATTCAACATAGTGCTGGAAGTTCTAGCCACAGCAGTCAGACAAGAAAAAGAAATAAAAGGCATCCAAATCAGTAAGGAGGAAGTAAAATTGTCATTATATGCAGATGACATGATACTATATAGAGAGCACCCTAAAGACTCCACCAAGAAACTATTAGAGCTGATAGACGAATTTAGTAATGCAGTAGGATACAAAATTAATATTCAAAAATCAGCTGCATTTGTATATACCAATAATAAAATACCAGAAGGAGAAATTAAAAAAGCAATCCCATTTACAATTGCTTCAAAGACTATAAAATATCTGGGAGTAAATTTAACCAAAGAAGTAAAAGATCTGTACTCAGAAAATTATAAGACACTGAAGAAAGAAATGAAAGAAGATACAAATAGATGGAAACATACCATGTTCATGGATAGGAAGAATTAGTATAGTTAAAATGTCCATACTGCCTAAGGCAATATACATATTCAATGCAATTCCTATCAAACTACCAACAACGTTTTTCACAGAAATAGAACATATAATCCTAAAATTTATATGGAACCATAAAAGACCCCGGATAGCTTCAGCAATCTTGAGAAATAAGAACAAAGTGGGAGGTATAACGATACCTGACATCAAATTATACCACAAGGCTACAGTAATCAAAACAGCATGGTACTGGCATAAAACCAGACACATAGATCAATGGAACAGAATATAGAGCCCAGAAATAAATCCATGCCTATATGGCCATTTAATCTACAACAATGGAAGCAAGAATATATGGTGGGGTAAAGACAGTCTATTCAATAAATGGTGCTGGGAAACCTGGACAGACACATGCAAAAAAATGAAGCTGGACCACCTCCTTACACCAGAGATAAAAATAAATTCAAAATGGCTTAAAGACTTCAATGTAAGATCTGAAACCATAAAATTCCTGGAAGAATATAGGAAGAAACTTTACAGACATTACCAGGAGTAAGATTTTTACTGATATATCCCCTCGCGCAAGGGAAGTAAGAGAAAAAATAAACATGTGGGATTACATCAAACTAAAAAGTTTTTTAACTTTTAAAACAAAAAAGGGATCCTACTGAATGGGAAAAGATATTTGCCAACGATATATCCGATAAGGGGTTAATATCACACATTTATAAAAAAACTCACTCAACTCCAAAAAAACAAAAAACCCAATTAAAAAATGGGCAGAGGAGACGAAGAGACATTTTTCTAAAAAGGACGCACAGATGGCAAACAGACATATTAAACAATGCTCAACCTCACTAAGCATCAGAGAAATGCAAATAAAAACCACAATGAGATACCACCTCACCCCAGTCAAAATGGCTATCATCAATAAATCAACAAACAACAAGTGCTGGAGAGGATGTGGAGAAAAGGGAACCCTTGTGCATTGTTGGTGGGATTGCAGATTGGTGCAGCCACTATGGGAAACAGTATGGAGGTATCTCAAAATCTGAAAATGGAACTGTCTTATGATCCAGCAATTCCACTCCTAGGTATCTACCCGGAGAAATCCAAAACTCTAATTCAAAAAACTTTATGCACCTCTATGTTTATTACAGCACTATACACAATAGGCAAGACATGGAAACAACCAAAATGCCCATTAGTAGACGACTGGATTAAGAAACTGTGGTATATTTATACAATGGCATATTACGCAGCCATAAAGAAGAAAGAAATCTTACCATTTGCAACAACATAGATGGACCTAGAGAACATTATGTTAAGTGAAATAAGTCAGACAGAGAAAGACAAATACCATATGATCTCACTTATATGTGGAATCTAAAGAAAAGAATAAGTGAATGAACTAATCAGAAATAGTTTCGGAGACATAGAGAAAAAATCGAGGGTTGCTAGATGGGAGCGGGGGTGGGGATAAGGGGGAAGGTGAGGGGTCTAGAAAGCAGTCAGTAACCACAAGATTGCCACGGGGTTACAAAAGTTAATTTGGGGAATGTAATCAATAATGCTGTAAAGATTTTGTAGGGTATCCGATGGACACTTGTCTCGTTAGGGAGACCACCTCAGGGATGATGTAGATGCCTGATCACTGCACTGTACACCTGAAGCTGAAGCTGAACAATAATGAATGTCAACTACAAATTTATATATATATATAAATATATATACACATATATATATGTATTTAGGTATGTATATACTTACAAGAAGCAGAGTACAGCATTAGGAATAGACAGTGGAAATGTATTGGCTGTGTGCGATGTCAGAGGGATAGTGGATGGGGGGCAGGGGATTGACACAGTGAAAGGGATATAAATGATAAACATCTAACTATTACTTTGTTTTGTGCACCTAAAACTAATTTTTAAAATAATAATAATAAGTAAATAAATAAAATTCAAAATATGATTGTTTACATGGAAGTGTCAGATATTATGTTCTACGCACTGAGTGATATTCAATGTGTAGATGAGCTAGAGCCTGAGTAGTGTCTTCAGAGCTGACAAAGTCCACAGTGTCTTTAAAAAATTCAGACCTTTAAATGTGCTGAGGATAACAACAGCAATAAGTAAAAGTTTCTGAACACGTCCTATACACTAAGCATTAGTCTAAATGCTTTACATAGTTCAACAAGTTAACAACATAATGGCTCACTACAGACAACACTGTTTCCATCTTATAGAAAAGATAACGTGTCACAGAAACTCTAAGAAACTTACCACAGGTTAAAATCTACAATTTGACTTAGCAAACAACCGAACTCAGGTGGTGGGATTTAGACTTGAACCTAAATGGTGCCTTAAAAGTATACTAACAAAACATTCTCTAACTGAAAAAACTTGAAACAAGTTCAAGGTTAACGACATCAAACTGCATAAAAGGGCATACACAAACATGTACATAATACTACTATTTTACTTTTATTTAAATCAAACACGATAGTGTAGAAAAAATTTAACACCATGGAATATGTTTAAGATATAATTTCAACTGCTAAAAAATATAAAACTTACTTATGAAATGATCATATCTTTTATAAAAATCATGAACTTACACATCCATACACTCATGTACACATGTATAAACCAAACAATTAACTGAAACAAGAAGTGTTGTCATTTGACATATTATGAAAGTTTTTATTCATTATCATTTTTACTCATATGTACTTCAACATCTTTGAAACAATAAAAATTTATCAATGTACAATTTGATTTTTTGAAATGTATTGTAGGTTAGTAAAACACTACAAAAAGAGAAAAGAATATAGAATACTCCAACTCTAATTTCTATAAATTACTTATTGAAACATACAAATAGAATTTTATCCATTTACATTTAGATATGTAGGCATTAACAAAAACCAAAGTTTATTGGTGTAGTCCACTCATAAAACAATGATTCAAGGTTTTCAAAATCATCAGTGTTGTATATTATTACATTAATGGGTACTTGAGAAAATTGTTATATAATTAAACAGCACGAGAAAAATGAAATTGGGGCAAAACCTTTCATGAAGCAGAAACATTTCACCAAACATTTTGATTAGCAGAAAACAGTGGATTCATTTCCTCTTAAATCAGTGGACAAAGGGGGCTGACCAGAGAGCCTGCCTAAACAAAGACCAGTAGAAGAGGGAAAAGGAGGAAAAAATAGACAGTGAGACAAAGAGTTGGAACTTTAAACTCACAAATCTAAATAGATATTGGCTAATAGCAAATGGAGGAAAGAAGATATTCCATGCAAACCTGTTCCTAAAGACAGCCAGAGTTGCTAAATTCTAGGAGACAAAACAGAGTATAAGACAAAAACTGACAAGAGGCAAACGACATTGTAATGGTAAAGGGGCCCATTCACCAGGAACATATAACAGTTATAAGTATATATGCATAAAACATTAGAGCTCCCAAATATGTGAGTTAAATGTTGACAGAAATGCAGGTAGAAATAGATACCAGCACAGTAATCCTATGAGATTTGACTACTTCAGCTTTAGGTATGGATACAACAACCAACACAAAATGAATGAGGAAACGAAACACTTGAAAAACACAATAAACCAATGGAATCTAACAGACATACACAATACTCCACCCAACATCAGCAGAAAACACATTCTTCTCAAGCACCCAGGGAATGTCCTCCATGATAGACCACATGTCAGCAACAAATAAGAAAAAATTTTTAGGAATTGGAATCATATGAATCATCTACTCCAACCACAATGAAATGAAACTAGAAACAAACAGCAGAAGGAAAACAGAAACAGCTACAAAACATAAAAAGTAAACAAGCCATTCTTAAACAATCAGTAATTAAAAGAAATCACAACAGCATTTTTTAAAAATCTGGATGAAAATACAACAGACTAAAATTTATGGGATGCAGTGATAGCAGCACAAGGAGGAACTAAGTAGTATTTACATTAAAAAGAAGAAAGACCTCAAATTAGATATCAACTTTCACACCTCCAAAAAAAAAAAAAAAAGAAAGAAAGAAGAAACTAAAACAAAGTTTAGTAAAAAGATAGAAGGAAATAAGAACTACTCTATTAAAGCACAGGTAAAGAAAAGAGAAAAAAACTGAACAATCAACAAACTAAGAGTTGGTTTTTGAACAGATTCACAAATTTATAAAACCTTAACAACACTAAGGAAAAAAGAAGATTCAAATAACTCAAATCAGAAATGAAATGGGGACCATTGCAACTGATGTCACAGAAATTTTTGTAAAGGATTTTAAGAGAGTGGTATGAATGGTACTATATGAAAAAAAATTATATAACCTCAAACACGAGTACGTTCCTAAAAATATACCAGGACCAATCATGAAAAAATAAAAAATGTAAAGGAAATTCTAACAAGAGATTCAAGCAGTAATCAAAACATCCAACAAAAAATGAAACAAACCCCGAACAGATAGCTTTGCTGCAAAATTCTACCAAACACTGACAAAGGAAATAACAATAATTCTGCTAAAAGATATTACAAAAAATTCAAGAATGAAGTCTTGCAAATTCATACTATAAAGTCTGCATGATACTGATAGTAAACCCAAGAAAGGCACAAGAAAAAACCTACAGACAATATCCCCGATCAGTATTGATGCAAAGACAAAATACGAATAAACCAAATTCAACAGCACACTGACAAATTAGACAAGTGCAACTTACCACTGTAAACAAGTCAATCAATGCAACCCACCACATTAAGAGAATAAAGACAGGGGAAAAAACACATGATCTCAAGTGATACAGAAAAGGCATTTGACAAAATTCAACAACCTGTTCAGAAGCTATAAATAGTAAATTACATCAACATAATAAACACCATATTTGAAAAGCACACAGCTACCATCAAACTCAAAGGTGAATGTCTGAGAGCTTGAGCTCTAAGATGAGAAGAAAGGCAAGGATGCATACTCCCAGCACTACTATTCAAGGAAGTACTAGAAGTCTTAGCCAGAGCAATTAGACAAGAAAAAGAAATAAGACATCGAAATTTGAAATTGAAAAGAAGTTAAATTATCTTTTATGCAGATGAAAAGCTCTTACATGTAGAAAATCAGATCGCTTCTCAGTCTTTTGGCTAAGATCAAGTGTAGAAAATCAGAGAGATTCCACACATGAAAAAAGAAATGTAAAAACTGGAAAATTATGTTATGAAAGTTGCAATGAACAATCTGAAAAGATACTTAAAAAAAACAATACTTTTTACCATAGCATCACAAAGGATTATATATATAGGGAAAAAAATATAGCCAAGAACAGAAAAGACTTATGCACTGAAAACTACAAAACATTGGCACAAGAAATGAAAGTAGATAGAAATAAATAGAAAGATATACCTTACACATGGATTGCAAGACTTAATATTGTCCAAATGCCCATGATACTCAAAGTGTTCTGCAAATTTGATGGAATCCTTATCAAAATTCCAAAAGCAATTTTGACAGAAATAGAAAAAAACACACCAGAATTCATATGGAATCAAGCAAAAAGGATTCAGGAGAGCTCAAACGCTCTTGAAATAGAAGTTGGAGGCTTCACTTCTTTGGATTTGAAAACATAATAACAAAGAGTCATCAGGTCAGTGTCATAGTGGCATTACCCAGATACTTGTACATAAACCAATGGAAGAAAAGAGAATGCCCTGAAATAAACCCATGCATATACATCAAACGATTTTTGAAAAGGACCCCAAGACTACACAATGGAGAAAGGTCAGTCCCTTTAACAAATGGTGTGGGAAATCTAGATATCGACATTAAAAAAAAAAAAGACACTGGAAACTTACCTATGTCAAACATAAAAAACTTCTGTGTGTCAAAGGATACAATCCACACAGTGAAAATGCTGCCCCGAGAAACAAACAGGAGAAAAAAACTACCTGAACAATTTGCATCTGTCAGACATTACACTGTATTTCCTATTTTAAAATGCATGATAGGATAAAATACCCTTTGTCACTGATATCTTTCTGTGACCTTTTCTTTCCATTCCGTCATTAACATTTTGAAGTCAGTGACTCAATAATATCAGTCAGAAAGATTTTTGTATATTGGTTCCTTTCCAGAATTTATAAGTATTTGTGCATATCAATACATGACTTATTTTTTAATTAATGTTTTTTGGGGGTGACAATTGTTAGTAAAATTACATAGGTTTCAGGTGTGCAATTCTGTAATACATCATCTATATATCACATTGTGTGTTCACCATCCAGAGTCAGTTCTTCTTCCATTATCATATATTTGATCCCATTTACCCTCATTTACTACTCCCTTACCTTCTGGTAACCAATAAACTATTGTCTGTGTCTATGAGTTTTGTTTCTTTATTTGTTTGTCTTGTTCCTTTGTTGTTTTCAGTTATATACTCCACATATCAGTGAAATCATATGGTTCTTGACTTTTTCTGCGTGATTTATTTTTGCTTAGCATTACAATCTCAAGATCAATACATAATTTCTATGAGCATCTTCCTTTACCCTATTTGACAGAGAGGTGACAGTGCATCCAGATGTGACTCCTGCACAATCCCTGTTGCCCAACCGCAGTAATGCCATGGAGCCTACACATCATCTCCAATCCAACGGCACGTGAAGCCTCTTCACAAGTCCCATGTCACTAGGTCATAGTGAGATGGAACCTACTGGAGGTGGGAGGGAGTGAGGGAAGGCCCAGGTTGAGTGTCAATAAACATGTCAGGCAGGACAATTCGGAGTCAGAGAAGATCAGCAAGTAAAAGAGCATCTCAGGAAGGACAGACACAACCACCAACCCAGGAAATGATGTAACCTGAGAAAGAGCCATTGCTGAAAGTCCTTTCTTTGCTCTTCCTCCTCCTCTGGGCTTCATCCTCAGCAACAAGTGTCTTTAGAATTCAATCTAAAAAGTTGAAAATATGCAGTTTATCAATATACCCCTCCCTGTGCCACAGCCGCAAACACAGGGGAGACCTCCCCATGCGGAAAAGACTGTGCCTGCTGCCCCTGCCACACGCGGCATTCAGGGACAGTAAACTACTCCAACACCAAGTGAGTTCCACCCACCCCTTTCTTCAGATCACGCTGCCCTCCTGGTGACGTTTTCACACACACTGCAGCAGCGGGACCTCAGCTGGCTGGCACTCCCCTTCAGATCACAGACCTGGCCCTGATCAAACCCCAAGCAGAGCAGAGCAGAGCCCCTCACCCTCACCCCAGATCTCAGCCCCCAGAAATGGAGGACCCAGAGCCTTGCTGCTCAATGACGGATACACATTCGGATCACCTGAAGCACTTTAAATGTCGTTGAGACTGGGCCCACATTGAATGTAGGAATGAAACTTTCTGGTCAAGGGAAGCAAGACATGGAATTGCAAAATGCCTCAGCAATCTAGTTGAAGTGAGATTCACCAGCACCCAGGGAAGGGGAGCCCAGCACAACTCCACCCTGATTATTTTCCGGCTTGATTGAGGCATAATTGACAAATACAAATTCCTTGTATAAAAGAGCACAACCCCATCATTTGAAATACATATACACTCTAAAATGATTATCACAATTTAATTAACACACTGATCAACTCACAATTACTGCTTTTTATGTCCAGGTGGTGAGAACACTTAGGACTTATCTCTCAGCAAATTTCAAGTATATGATACAGTGTGATTGATGATACTCACTGGGCCGTACATTAGATACTCACTAGTCCAGAACTTAAGTCATTTTACAAGTGAAATTTTGTACCTTTCGACCATCACCTCCCCATTTCCCCTGCCCCTGGTAAACATCTCTCTCCTCTCTGGTTCTCTGAGTTTGACTTTTCTCAATTCCACATATAGCGAGATCATACAATACTTATCTTACTCTATCTGGCTTAATGTACTTAACATAATGTTCTCCAGTTTCATCCATGTTGTTCATTCCTTCCTTCATCTTTATTGCTGAATGTATCATTGCGAGAAAGATTTCATTTCATTTCTGTATCCATTCACTTGTCAACAGACATTTAGGTTGATTCCACATCTAGGCTGCTGTGAATAATGCAGTAACACTCATGGCAGTGCAGATACCTCTTCAAAACATGGTATCACTTCCTTTCGATATATATCCAGAAGTGGATGCTCACTTTACTACGCATTTGCGACTCCGTTCTGTGTATGTATCACCGTATTTTCTTTATTTTTTCTATTCTGCTCATTTTTCCCCCTCTTCTATCCTGATGTTTTCCGTTCTCTGTATTTATTTTCACTTGTCTTAACCCCACTCAGCAATTATATACACCTGCTGTTGGTCTTTCTCCCCAACTTTTCTGATTGTCCCTACTCGCCGTGTATTTTGCCACTTTCTTCCCCACCTTGGCTCCCTATCCATTCTCCCAGTTACATTCTTTCTTTCCCAGTTATACCCCCTTCAACCTCACACTCTGCCTCACCCAGGTTGCTAGGCCTCCCTCCTGCTCTTTCTTCCTCTGCTCTCCTTCTCACTCCTTGTCTTCTCTTTCAGTCCCAGGCAACACGTGGCTCTGTGGCCCACAGATCCAACACTTTTAGCCTCTCCCCTATCTCAAGTGTCTTAAGTGCCTCACCACTGTTTTCCTGCTCCTATTGCCTACCAAGGGCCTGTCAACATAAAAAATGTACAAACCTGTAGAGAATTTTTATAAGTTTGAGCCAAACTGAGGACATATGCCAGGGAGTAAGGTTGCAAATGCTCCCAAGAATGAGTTTTGTAATTTCTTTTATGCATGTCAAAGTAAGGAGGATTACAAAAGAAGGCAGGGATGGGGGATGGATCACAGGATAGATAACGAGATATGTTGTCTCTTGGTGGGCTGCCATGCCGGGAGGGGTATTACCGTTGCAGAATCCAAGACCGCAAAGAACCCAAGCAGCACTCAGAGAGTTAGGAGAGTCAGCTTTATTACGCCGGCGGGCTCAGCGGGATCCTTCCCAAAAGACTGAGCCCCTAGCAAGGTTTTGAGCAGGTTTTTATGGGTTGGGGACTTTCTTGAGTCGGGGAAGGGGTAGGTTTCGTCTGGTGATTGACTCAAGGTGTGGCTTGGAGGGGGTTATGCGGAAGTGGGCTGGGGCTTAGGCTGGGGACTTGTCTCTCCGCTCGGGCCACCATTTTAGATCAGTTCCACGTGGCAGGGAATCATTTTAAGGTCAGTTTCCCCATCATTACCTCTGGCCTTTCAAAGGTATGTTAACCTAGATGCACAAGAACAATGGACAGGGCTGGCTTAAGAACCTTTCACTAAAGAAGTTACAGGCGTGGGGTGTGACTACCCATAATGACTCGCCCAGTTAGGGATTTATAATTTATTACAGCATCCCTTTTGCCTCCAAAGGCTACCCTACTTGCTTCACCTTCATCTCCCTGGAAATCTCTTTTTCTCTAAATGACCATTTTCTCCCCCTGCTACTTTCACTGTTACTGTCTCTTTGCAAGTCCATCACTCATTTGCCTCTGCTTTTCTAGTTCTCTCAGGGACTGTCTATTTCAGGGGCCACACATTCAGAAGGAGTAGGAGGGAACCAGTTGCCCATCTCCCCAAAGAGCACATTTCCCAGTGGGGTGAAACTTCGAATGGAAAAACATTGGGTATCACGAGGAAGATCCAGGTCACACAAACAAACACCCCACCCCCCCCAACACGTGGTCAGAAGAAGGGGGACTAAGAAGCGGTGGCCTGAGTAGAAGGACAGGACTTGAGGAAGATGGGAGACCCGGGTGTGGGGAGACTGGCTTAGGACAGGGTTGGGGTCTCCAGCTTCCCAGGACCAGGGAGAGAATATGGCCTTATCTGTGGCAGGGTGACCAGTGATGCCCTAAGGACCTCTAGGGCCAGGCGGGGGGCTGTGAATCTGTAATGACAACTCAAAGGGGACTGCTTGCCTGGCACATCGAAGCCAAAAAGACACGAGTAGGAGTTTGCAGCAAAGAAAGAAAAGGTTTATTTAAGGAGTTGGCGCATAGTCCAGAGACACAGGTGAGCTAGTAGTCTCCAAAACCTGGCTCCCTGGTAGCCTCTAGCGATTGCCTTATATAAGGAAAACAATCATTAATCATGGGTGCTATGGGGGCTGGAGCTGGGGGCTCTACTGACCGGTCTGGGCTAAGGCAGGGAGCAGATGATCATGGCTTAGGTCCTGGTTCAGTCACGGCGTTGTGTCCTCCAGTGTCCAGGGGATACGGTGGTCCGTGGGGCTGTTCCGCTTTCATGCAGCCGGAGTGGAAACATAACCGAGGCCAAGGTGTTAGCTTTGTTGTGTTAAACTCGTACTCATCGTTTGAGGTTTAGTTATTATATCTTGGTCAGGGTTGATAGACCTGAAGGTTTATTCTTAAGTGAACTTGGTGTTGACCAGAACCCAATGTCCTAAGGGCTTAAGGATGAAAAGGAGGGCCCATACAGTACAGGAGCAGGCCGGAGGATCCGGGGAAAGAATGCAAGTGAGTTACAGTTCTATCTGGATAAACAAAGCAAGCTTGGATTAAAGCAGAACACATCCAAAAGCCAGGAAGTTCACATACGGTTACAAATCCACTTCACCGAATACTTTAAGGGCGCCTGACCAGCGAAGAGGTGAGTGAAGAGTTTTAAGTAGGAAAACAACGCGGAAAAGCAGAAAAGCCCGCGGGCAGGGAGCAGCCTCGGAGGCATTTCAAACTCCAAAGGAAGTGCCCGGCTCTTTTTTACAGAGGGGAGGACCTGTCGCGCGGACTTCAAGGTCCATAGCGACTCCAGACCCATGAATGAAGATGGGAGGTTGTGAAACGCAGCTTTACACTAGAAAGACGGAAACTCACCTCGGTCGGGTGACCTTCACTCTCAGGTCTCCGCTTAAGAGTCTGTTAAGAACTGGCCGCAGACACAAAGGTCGGCAATGAGAACAAAGCCTGGGCGCAGCCCGAGTGAAGGGGCAGGGCCTGCGCATGCGCGATGACTGGGCGGCAGCAAAAGGCACCTGACGTGAAGGCGGGGCAGGATGCGCATGAGCTGCCGTAGGCCAGGCCGGTGAGATGCCAGAGCTCAGCCTGAACCTGAGGAAGGGAAAAGGCCGCGGGGTGAAGGAGTGGCTGGGGCGGGGCCTGGGCTTTCGGACGCTTAGCAACGAAGGTTTCTTTTCCTGGTTTAGGAATCCTCCTGTGTCTTTAGCATGTGCTGAGGCAAAGTTGTTGCCTGCCCATTTTAAGTTGCTATTGATAGGTCGGCCAATAAAGGAATTCATAAGGTCAGGCAAGTTAAGCAAGTTTATTAAGAAAGTATATTTTATTAAGAGAAAGTCTATCGGGCTGAACAGAGCCGGCTACAGCCACGGCTGCACATCTAAAGGAGACTTGCAGCCCCGAGGGAGGGAATGAGGGTACTATAGGGGCTGTGCTGACAAAGTATCATTATTTGAACAGAAAATGCTCACTGTAAGCCAGTAGCTGTTTTGCGGCGTTTTCTGTTATCGCAAGTTTGGCTCTATCTGCAGGTGCAGGCCAACAGACATTTTGTTGTTTTCTTGCAGACATGGCACTGTCAAAGTCTCTGAGACCTAACAGTCCAGCCTTGTTTGTTACTAAAAAGGAGAGGCGCCGTTGTGTCTCTTTTCTGTAGCTGCTTCAGGCTGACCGGGGGCGGCGAGAGGAGGGGGACATCGTGGAAGGAGCTGGTAATGTTGTTGTAGGAGAAGCGTTTCACTGACAGTTCCATTTGTGAACACCTGGAGTCGGCTCTGCAGGAATTGGGTGAAAAGGCGAGGAGACAGTGATCGAAGGCTAGATCGAAAAGATAATTAGAGGCCCTAGGAAGGGGAGAAGCCACTGGCCCCAGCTCCATAAACCAGGAGCTGCACTGGCGCTTGTGGCAGTCTCTGTTTTTCTGGGCCTGGGCAAGGTTCTGTGATAGGGCCTGAAAGTGGTGTAAGGAGACTCCGAGCCCTGCTGTCCCTGTCGCTACCATGCAGAGATGCCCAGTGACACTAGGAATAAGGGAGATGGCCCTCTTTTGGGCACATTACAGTGTATGTGGGGACAGGTAGAGATTGATTATTGGGGGCTATCTGAATATCTGGAGAAAGTAAAACTAGGGTGTAGGTGCGTGTCCAGTTGGTGGGGAGGCAGGCGTATGTGGAGGTTCCGCAGAGGAAGAAGAGGCCAGAGGGACCAAGGCAGGTGAAGATGTTGAGGGAGAAGAAAGTTCCCATGTATTTTTGTGGGGAGCCTTCTTTGTCCCAAATACCGATTGTGCCCAACACTGGCCCCATGAGGGGCTGTATGGGAATGTCAGGTGTAGAGTTTTGATGTTTAAAGAGATGGAGTTTGAGTGTATCGAGGTGAAAGTCAGCTGGGTCAGATGGACTAGGTGGCTTAAGACAGGTGGATCCCTTTTAGACAGTATGGGGGAGCCAAGGGGGAGTCTAATTGAGGTCTGAGTCCTCTCCTGACAGTATAGGGTGTTGATGTTAGTTGTTCAGGTGGCGCTGAGGCTCGGACAGGAGGACAAGCGGAGGGGTTGTTGGAAGAAGGAACCTGCGGAAGATGTGGGATGAGTAAGAGAGGGTGAGATAGTGATGGTGCTATTTAGGAGACTGGGGTCTAAGGTGCCCAGGGGGCTGCTGATGGCCTGTGAGTGGGAGATGTAGACGGGGAGTCTGTGGTGTGGATGTGAGTAGAGGTACTTAGGGGGCCCACAATGGGCCTGAATTTGTCATGGGCCTTATCTAGAGCATCAGCGAAGGCTTTTAGGTATTGTGTTGCTCTGAGCTGGTATTGGCTTGGCAAGGAGTTGTGGTGAGTGGTGGATTTAGAGTGTGAGGCAGATCCACATCGAACTTTGTAGAAGAGGAAGGCAGAGGTATTGGTCCATATTTGAGCCGTTATGGGGACGGCAGCAAAGAGTTGAGTAGAGGTGGATAAGCAGAGCCAGCAGTCTTGAGTAAGTAAGGAGGGTGCCTGGTTTAGAAGATGATGAGTTAGGTTGATGGTCCGGAGGAGATAAGGGGGTAATGGTAGGGAAAGTGTTATGAGAGAGAAAAGTAATATTATGAAGGTGCCTCTGGAGTTGAGTATGTCCCCTCTGGAGTTGAGAAGACGGGTGATGGAATCCCACAGGTAATCAAAGTTTCCTTGGAGGTAAGTGTTGAAAGGAGGGCTAAAATTGACCTGTGGAGGTTAAGGGGAAAGGTGGAGATAACTGAGAGGATTTGGAGGCGGAGCGAAGGAACCAGGAGTGAGGTTGAGGGTGTTTGGTTCATGCAGCGAGGACAGGGACGGGGCAGGGGTCATCATTCATGAGTTTCCCGGTTTTTCCTCAGGAATCTTGTGAAGTCGAAGCCAGGTGGGGCTCAGGACTGAGCTGTGATATCGTGGAGCCTGACTGGTCCTGTGCAGTGGCAGGACAGGTGGTTCAGCCATTTTTTCAGCCTAGAGAAGTGAAACCAGGAGGGGTGATCCAGCAGTTTGGCTGCATGGGGGTGGTGAGAAGGACACGGAGGGCCCTTCCCCCCATGGTCATAAGTCTGAGGGGTTGAGGTCTTTGAGAAGGACCCAGTCTCCTGGGGCTTTTCTCCTGGGAAAGGAAGAGAGGAAGTGTCTTGGGGTCGGGGAAGAATGTGATCTGCATGTTCCCTAAGGATCTGCCGAACGAGACTAAGGGCTGGGAATTAGTTTTCCATTGGTGAGCTATTAGGAGGGAGGTTGTCTAGTAGGAAAGGTTTGCCATACATGAGCTCAAAAGGACTGAGGAAGGTGGGGTCCCGTGGGATGGTATGGATTTAATAAGGGAGATACAGTCAGACGTGATGGCCCTGTATGTGGGGGTGAGTTGGACTCCCAAGTAGATAACAGAGGACATAGAGAGTTGTGCCTTGTGTGGGGACACCTGGTAGCCCTTACTACCAAGGAAGTTAAGAAAGGTAGCGGTATGGCAGATAGAGAGTGAGACGGACTGCACAAAAGGAGATCATCCATGTACTGTAGGAGTGTGTTGGGAGTGAGGTTGAGAGAGGTAGGTCAGTTGCTAGGGCCTGATGGAAGAAATGGGGGCTGTCCCTGAACTCTTGGGAAGGACTGTTCATGTTAGTTGTCAGTAACATAGTGTGTTAGGGTTAGTCCAGGTAAAGGCGAAGAGGTCTTGGGAGTGAGGATGTAAGGGAATGGTAAAGAAGGCATCCTTGAGGTCCAGGACAGTGAAGTGAGTGGTATCAGGGGGATGTGAGAAAGAAGGGTATAGGGGTTGGGGATGATGGGATGCGTTGGGAGAATAGCTTGATTGATTATTCTGAGATCTTGAACGAGTCTATAGGATCAATCGAGTTGTTTGACGGGCTAGATAGGTGTGTTATATGGGGGGTAGGTAGGCCTGAGAAGACCCCTAGCTAGAAGTCAGTCGATGGTGGGCTGTAGGCCCTGTTGGTGCGTGAGAGAGGTGAGGTAGTGCAGATGGTTTGGCTAGATCACGCAGCTTGATCTTGACAGGACAGTGGTGTGAAGTGATAGAAGGCGTGGAGGGTCCCAAATAGGATCAACAAGGACAGAGGTATGGAGATCTGTATCGGGGTGTCAGAGGGGGAGAGAGCAAGGAGGAGGATGGGTTCAGAGTCAGGCGGATGAAATTGAAAGGAGACTGAATTTGGAAAGAATGTCTTGCCCTAATATTCCTATATGAAATGAGGGGCAGAAACCCAAGTTATGAAGTGCGTAAGTTAGGGCAGGGGTATTTACAGGCTGTGAGATAAGGCCGTCAACCCCAACAATGGAGATGTGGGAAGGATGAGTAGGCCCCGAAAATTTGGGGAGGGCAGAGTAGGTGGTCCTTATGTCTATTAAGAAGGAGATTGGCTTACTTACCACCTGAAGAGTTACCCTGGTCTCCGCTGTTGTGGGGCAGGAGGGAACCGGGGGCCCTGGGCTCTGTCAGTCCTCTGTGGCTAAACTAAGAAGGCTAGGAAGGTTGAGGTCGGATCCTCCTGAGGAATGGGGGACGCTGGAATGACTGGGCTCCGAAAATCCGGGCAGCCATGTCTATTGACTGAACTAAATTAGGGGTGTTGAGCTGGAAGTCAAAGTTCCGATCCAAGGGGCTGAAGGTGGTTATAGAGTCCCTCATGCGGATGGGCTGGAAGCCGTGTACAAGAGTCATCTGCAGTTTAATAGACTCGATTCTGGAAGAGATAAACTTGACAAGAAGGTTAAAAAGACATGGTCCAAATAGGAGTAGCCCAAGGAGAATGAGAAGAGGAACAGTAAAGGTGAGAGACGGGATTATAACCAGGATCCCTAAGAGTGAGACGGGGAGCCCTGCTGGGGTGTAAGTAAAGATGAAACCTAGAGCTCGGAAGAGAAAGGTAATAAAGAGCAGATCCAGGAGTCTGGGGGTAATTATGAGTGCTTATCAGTCCGGGGAGAGTGACTTGTTTGTCTGTTCGAAGAGGAGCTTCAGGTCTTCAGTTGGCTCAAAGGAACAGAAGCAATAGTCTTTCTTTTGGGGGAGTCCTGTGGAGACTTTAATAAAACAGGTTTGATTCGAAGAGAAGGGAACCCGGCTGTGTGTAGTAGTTGTGATAGTAGTTGGGGTGCTTGGGAGCTCTGGGAAGGGTCCCTTCCATTTGACTGGGCTGTTAGAGACCCCTCCCCCTCTAGGCTTTTAACAGTACTTGGTTCTTACTTCACAACATTACAACTTTAATGGACTGTAATGTGCAGAGGAGTCGGCCTGGGGGAGGTGCCAGTCCTTACATTTTGAGTGCCTGCTGGACTTTTTCCCAAGTTAATAACATAGAAAATAACAGAATTGAGGTCAGAATCCAAAGCAATGGGCAGCAATTAGAGCTGGGGCTTAGAGGTCTCCTGACAAAACATTTTAGAGTCCCTTTTAAGTCTGTCTAAGGCATAGGCCAATGGTAAGGAACAGGCTGAGTAAAATGAGCCCAAATCTAGGGGCTTTTTGTTTTTACAACTGAGTAGGTTTTAGAGGAAATAAATAGGTCCAGAGTGAGTGGTCAAGAAAGAATAAATAATGGCTTCTATATTAATCAGGAAATTAACAGGCTGACCTGCCATGTCAAGGATCACCAACAATTCCACCCCTGTGATGAGAACAGCTTGGGAGCTGCTGAGAATTTCAGGCCCAACAGTGATAACAGCCATTTGTGGGGAGGGAGTTGGTCCCTGCTCCCTTCAGAACAGGGGGCAATCCCTCCTCCAGTGTCATTTTAGTTTGCACAGGGGCACGACTGCTTTGGAGGATTAGGACACTCCTTACTCCAATGGTCTGGGCCTCCATATCCAAAGCAGCCTCCTTTTATCAGTCGTTTCCTCTTCTGGGGTGCCCTGAGGTGGCTTCAGTCCTGGGTTGTCTATAACTAGCCAAAATTCTGGCCTGTCTCTGGCCTTGTCTCTAGTCTCACTGTTCCTTTACTATTTGTTTTTCCTGCCTCGGTTGTTAAAGATATTTAAACAAATTTCCTGGCCTTCTCTAGGTTCTATGGCTTTTCATTAAGATGCAACAATGGGTCAGAATTACTATAATTTCCTGTCAGGTGAGGGAAAATATTAGACCAAGCTTAATGAATTTACCCTAACTTATCTAGGTTTTTGGTAAAAACAGTCAAATTATTTTTTTATAGTTGCTTATGTCTGACATGAGAAGGGCACATGAACACCAACAGTCCTAGAATATAGAAATTTATATAACTATTAGCAAGACTTAGTTGTTAGATTTAGGTTTGTTTGTTTTTTCAGTAACCAAGGACCTGATTAAGATAACATAAACATAGAAATTATTGTGATGGCATATAATCATTTTTTTTAAGGTAGTAAACGTTTTATAATATTAGTAGTAGACCAGTAGTCTAACAAACTTTGTCTTACTTAGCAGAGAGAGAAAACTCAACTCGAATTTTGTATTAGGTTCATAACCTTAATTTTTATTGATAACCAAAAGCAAGTAATTAACACTTTCCCTGGTAAATCGAGGAATGTATTTTGTAACCTTCAAAAATATAGGCTTTTGTAATGAAATACATAATATATTCATTAACAGATCTTAATTTATCTTTTGACATTCTTGTGACAAGAAGCCAGAAATAGATAAACTCAGACCTATCCAATAATTGATACTGCAGTATTTCGTTATTTTGAAATACCTAAATAGTTAATAACTTTTATCAATTAACGCAACTTAGTAAAACCAAGAAACCAGCTTTAGTATCAACTATTTCCTTAGATCACGTGATCCTGAGTAGTAGTTGAGTTAGTTTTTATTAATTAATATAAGCTCTTAATCTCTTTATTTTTAGCTAATCTGATATTATAAACTGGTAATACCATCCGGAAGCAAAAACATTATAATATGTATAAAACACAGACAAGTATAGACCTTAGAGACTATATGTATAAACAGAACCACCAACAATTGTAGAGAGGACCTAAGATCTTGTAGTTGTCCTTACAACTTCAGGAGGCTGTAATAAGGAGTGGGGGGACTTGCCGCCTGGATTTAAAAATGCCTCTTTTACAATTGTCACCCCAATAAATTTAAAAAATTAAAAAAAAAAAGAGAGAGATAAAAGTGCCTCTTTTTTCCTCTTCAGTTATGTCAGCCTCAAGCAGAGACAGCAGCAGCCCTTTGTTTACATTTGAGGTTATCTGTGAGACTTTGAAAGTTACTGAGAGTTAGAGAAATCTTTTAAGACTTACTTTTGTCAAGTTCCTGAAAACAGAGTTGGTGTACCAATTTTAAATACACGACTTAGGGGGCTCACAGAAGGTATAGATACAGAGCTCCCGATCAGCTTGGTGTCTAAGACACAAATAGAAAAGGCAAAAGAAAACAGAAAAGACAGACCAGAGGCAAATGAAACTAATGAGTTACATAAACTAGTACTTACAGAACTAAATCCTCCTGAAATGAGGAGCTGGAGTTTGAGGGAGAAGGTTTAGGCTGAGGGGATAGTATGGTGTGGGGCAGAGGAAGAGGGGCCCAATCTTCAGCTGGGTCAAAGGAGGGATTTTTATCTGGAGGAGGAGAAGGCTTAGAGTGGGCTAGGAGAATTTGGAAAGTGTTGCAGGTTTGGCAGAGGGAGGGTCAAGCTCGAAGGGTGAAGAAGGCCTGGAGAGAGGGAATTTCTGACCATTTTCCGTTGCGGTGACAAAAGTTATCTAAATACCTGAGAGAGGTGTAATTAAAGGTCCCATTTTGGGGCCATTGAGAGTCATTATCTAGTTTATATTGGGGCCAAGTTGTGTTATAGTAGAAAATAAGTCGTTTGGGTCAGATCTCTCCCTTGAGCCCAAGGGTGTGTAAGTTGTGGAGGAGAAAACCAAGAGGTGTAGATTTGGCAGGGACCGAATGTGAGGTAGGTCCCCATGGTTCGCAGAGATAGAGTGAGAAGGGTGAAGGGAGAGCCTCCTATTAGGAGAACAGGAGGTGGCTTCAGCCAATCCCGGTGTTCATCCTCCACAGATACAGAGAGGGGAGATCACGCCTCAGAATGAGCGTCCTCAGACTGGGAGGATCTGGGCCCCCAGGCCTGGAAGAACCTTCTAGCCTAGCACTAGGACTTGCGGAAAACTGGAGAGTCAGAAGGTCCAAGGAGAGAATAGGAGGTCTCACTCACCCGGTGTGAGAGTCTGGCCTGATGTTGTCTGGGATGTCAGCAACGGAAGGGAGAAAGTCCCGAACCTCGTCCTTACCTTATGGCAGGTGCGGCAGGTGTGGGAGGGTAGCCAGAGAGCAGATCAAGGCCTGGGGGAGGGAGAAGAGAAAGAGAAGGGGCAATCCTATACTCTCTGGCCTAAACCCTCCTGGGTGTCTGCACCAAATGATAGGTCAGCCAACAAAGGAATGTGCACAGTCAGGCAAGTTAAGAAAGTTGATTAAGAGAAAGTCTATTTTATTAAAAAAAGTCTATCGGGCTGAACAATGATAGCTACCGCCTGGGCTGCACATAAAGGAGACTTGCAGCCCCGAGGGAGGGGTTGAGGAAGGTCTTATAGGGGCTGCGCTGACAGGGTAGCACTGTTTAAACAGAAAATGTTGACTGCCTGCAAGCCAGTACCTGTTTTGCAGAGTTTTCTATTATCGCAGGTTTGGCTCTGTCTGCAGGTGCAGGCCAACAGACATTTTGTTTTCTTGCAGACATAGTGCTGTCTGTAAGTCAAGGTCTCTGAGACCTAACATTTAGAGACCTAACATTAAGTCAAGGTCTCCAACATTCAGAAAGCTAACAGCTATGTGTAACAGTTTTAAGGTAAGAGCTTAGAGTTATATGAGTCACTTGTGTTGGAAACTCAGATGTTTTCCTCTTAACAAGTTGAAAACAGTTTACATCAAAAGCTGTTTTTCCCTGCTGGTTGCACGCAAGTACTGCTACTAAGATTAAAGCAACTGGGGGGAACTAGGATCTCGGTGAGGGGGTAGACGTGAGGAGGGGATGGGATCCGGGAACATCTCTGCAGTTAAAATTAATCTAAGCAGTTTAAGCAAGAACTGCAGTTGTCTGTGGGGATTACGAACTAGAATGTCAAATACAAAGCTCTCCCTGGGTAGAATAGGCAGTTTCATACTGACACCAACAGAACGGCATTTCCTTTTCTATTCCTCATTCACCACGGAGGCCAAGACTCAACACGGCTCAGTTCCAGAGATTTTTGTAGGGAGACTGTTACCAGCATTGGGGTTCTTGGGTTCCCCAAGATAGAAATCCAGGGGAAACCTGAGAAAATTTTCCAGACACATTTTATTAAGCTTATGCTTGAGCACAAGGTTGGCGGCCCAAAGAAAAGAAATGTCCTCCGAACTGACTAGGGGGCTGGCTCTGCCTGGCTGCTTTTATAAGTTTGGAACAAAAATGGGCTTGCAGGAAAGAGTGGGCTCTTTGAAAACAATGGGCTTTTTGAAAAAGGCAGGCTTCCTTTACTGCTATGTTGCCTGGTAATCATGCTCACTCCTCCAAACTGGCGCCAAGATGGTGCAGTGGTTAGTATGGCCACTCCAGGAAGATGGTAGAGTGGTCAAACCTTCAATAACTTCACATGCGGAGCAGTGGTTAGAAATCTGTATGGAAAAGTTTGGACAGGAGAAAATAATCAGCCACTTCTGCATTTTGTTTTAGGGGTGATAGGGTGGTGGCATTCTTGTGGTTGGCATATCCAGGGTTCCTCCTGGCCATCTGGCATTTTTTTCGACCCCTGGCCCAAGTCCCTGTCTCAACACTTCTGGGACATGAGACTTGAAGGACTAAGGCATGTGACACTTTAGGTCACTAAGTATTGCTTTTAAAAAAGAAACAACTTTTTGAAAATTTGTCATGAATTGCGTATATAAAATATTTGTTGTATTCCACACTTGAAATATATTACCTTCAGATACCTTTGAGATAAACTTGTTCACATCATAATATACTTAGGTCAATAATACCTAAATATAATGTAATTTCAAATTCATGATATGTTCTTTCAGAGAATAATTGGAAAGTTTATTTTTAATTTTAAAATTGTAATATATTTTACCATTTTTTTGTTTTCTATGTCTGAATGTTCTGTCAGGTGTGGATAACAAAGCTTGTAAAATATATAATCTTGATAAGACATTGAGACTTCTTTTCATCTAAAGAATCATTAATTTTGCAGTATTTTTAAGGGCATTGAGTAGGGAGGTATATTCTCTGTAAGATGAGCCCTAAAGAAAGTAAACTAAATTACTGAATATCCAACAACTTCTTGTCTACCCATAATAATTTTTAGGGCACTATCTGGCAGTCACCATCTTCTATGAAGTATGTTTTCTCTCATCCCTACTGGTGGAAGATTTCATCTATAGAAAAATGGCAAGTCAGTCTGTGTGCAACAGCAGAGCTCAGGGGAAGTGAGCTCAGTCCTGGGAACCCGGGAAAAGAGAGGGATGGGGGTAGGTTGTTTGCTTGCCTAAGAGCAGTTTATCTTCCAAAGTTTCAATTTATTTGAGTCCAAGCATTTCATTAAAATAATAAAACCAATAAAATGTTAGGGAAAAAAAACACTTTAAAGGTTTCAGAAACTGGTATCTGTTCTAAGGATACCAGAATAATGCCCTTTACAGGAAGTAACCTTTTAGAAATTTCTGTAGCATGTACAGTTATGCTCTAGTTGATCCCAAATCCTGCCAGCACCATTTCAGAATTGCCCCAGCAGACCGGAAAGGATCTATCAACTTGTATATTACAAGTTGAAAATTATTAAGGGTATAAATGATGCTCTTGAAAAGTTGAAAACTAGTTTTACTATTTGCATTTATTGTTCACATACTAGACATCCTGATTACATGTCTCTGGATGAGGTAGTGACATGGAACTTGGGAAGACAGAGGCTGCTTTGAGGTGATCATCCTCTGAAGGGATGTATACTCAGTCATGGATTAGAGACAGGGTGGAGACTGTGCTATCAGCAATGTTGGTCAGCAAGGATTATTTACGGGCCCCATCTGGTGCCCTTTCAGCTCTATAAACCAGGATTAAAGAGACTACATGTGTACTGATACATCAATGTGAACAAATGCCTAAGAAACTCTGGAAAAGAAGACTGATAGTGAAAAGTGGCTTTGCCTGATTTTATAAAGGCATTTGAAGTTAAACAACTGAATCAGTGTCTTTCTGACTCCAAAACAGGAATAATTTATAACGGAGTGGGAAGTTCAGTTTTAGAACTAAGGGATAGAGAGGGCTTTTAACACATAGTTTTATTTTTATTAAATTTGTTGGCGTGACACTAGTTAATAAACTTATATAGGTTTAAAATGTCTAATCATGTAATACATCATCTGTATATTGCATTGTGTGTTCACCCCCAAAGTCAAATTTCTTTCCATCACCATCTATTTGATCCAATTTACTCTCTTCTACCTCTCCCCATCACTTTATCCTCTGGAAACCACTAAACTCTTGTCTCTATCTATGAGCTTTTGTTTATTTGTTTGTCTTTTTTATTTGTTTCTTTCAGTTTTATAACCCACATGGCTGAAATCATATACCTCTTTACTTTTTCTGCCTTCATTTACTTAACATGATAATCTCAAGAACCATCAATGTTCTCGAGAATGGCATTATTTCACCTTTTCTTACCACAAAATGTACCACATCTTCTTTATCCAGTCATCTCCTGAAGGACATTACAGTTGTTTCCATCTCTTGGCCACTGTAAATAATGCTGCAATGAACATAAGGGTACATAGGTCGTTGCAGATAAATGTTTTCGATTTTGGGGGTAGATCCCCAGAATAGGGATTGCTGGGTCATATGATAATTCTATTCTGAATGTTTTTGAGGAAACTCCATACTGTTTTCCATAGAGGCTGTACCAATTTACCTCCCCATCAGTAGCGTATGAGGGTTCCCTTTTCTCCACAACCTCTCCAACACTTGTTATGACTGGCCTTGTCGATAATAGCCATGCTAAAAAGTGTGAGGTGGTATCTCATTGTGATTTTGATTTGCATTTCCCCAATAGCTAGTGAAGTTGAGCTTCTTTTCATATATATGTTGGCCATTTGTATATCTTCTTGGGAAAACTGTCTGTTCAGGTCCTCTGTCCATTTTTTAATTGGAATGTTTGTTTTTTCGTATGAATTCTTTAGATATTTTGGATATTAGTCCCTCATCAGAGGTTTAGTTTGCAAACATCTCCCATTTGCTTGGTTGACTATTTGGTTGATGGTTTCTTTTGCTGTGCACAAGCTATTTCCATTGATATAGTCCCATTCTCTTATTTTTGCTTTTACTTCCCTTGCTTTTAAGGTCAAATTCGTCAAGTTCTCTCTAAACCCAATGTCCATAAGTTTAGTACTTACCTTCCATGCAATTTATTGTTTCGGGTCGTTTATTTAGGTCTTTGATCCTTTTAGGGTTTTCGTGTATGGTGACAGATAGCAGTCTGGTTCCATTCTTCTGCATGGGGCTTCCCAATTTTCCCAGCACCATTTATTGAAAAGGCTGTTTTTTTCTCCATTGCATGCTTTCAGCTCCTTTTTGCAAAATCATTTGCCCATATATATGTGAATTTATTTCTGGGTTCTCAATTCTGTTCCATTGGTTTTTGTGTGTGTGTGTTTGCCAATACCATATTGTTTTGATTATTTTCACTTTGTAGTGTAATTTGAAGCCAGGGAGTGTGACACCTCCAGCCTTGATCTTTTTTCTCAGGATTGCTTTGGCTCTTTGGGATTTTTTGTGATTCCATACAAATCTGATGATTTTTTTGCTCTTTTGCTTTTCAAATTGCTACTGGGATTTTGATGGGGATTGCATTAAATCTGTATATTGCTTTGGGTTATATGGCCATTTTTAACTATGTTGATTCTTCCAATCCATAAACATGGAATATCTTTCCACTTCTTTGTGTCTTTTTCAACTGCTCTTAATAATGTCTTATAGTTTTAAGTGTATAGGTCTTTCACATCCTTGGTTAATTTTATTCCTAGGTATTTTATTCTTTCTGTTGCAATTGTGAAAGGATATTTTTTTCATTTCATTTTGTGAAATTTTATTGTTAGTACATAGGTATGCAATGGATTTTTGTACATTGATTTTGTATCCTGCAACTATACTGTATTTGTTCATTTTTTCTACTAGTGTTTTGTTGGAGTCTTCAGGTTTTCTATATAAAGAATCATGTCATCTGCAAAAACTTCTTCATTCCCAATTTGGATGCCTTTTATTTCTTTCTCTTGCCTGACTGCTCTGGCTAGGACTTCTAGTACTATGTTGACTAACAGTGGTAACAGAGGGCATCATTGTCCTGTGAGTGACCTTAGAGGAAAAGCTTTCAGTTTTGCATCTTAAAGTGTGACATTAGCTGACAGTTTGTCGTATATGGCCTTTATTATGTTGAGGTACTTTCCTACTATACCCATTTACTAAGTGTTTTTATCTTAAATGGATGCTGTATCTGGCCAAATGCTTTTCTGCATGTATTGATATCATTATATGATTTTTATCCATAATTTTGCTTATGTGGAGTATCACATTGATTGAATTGCATATGTTGAACCATCCTTGCACCCCTGGAATGAGCCCCACTTAATTGTGATATATAATCCTTTTAATGAATTGTTGTATTCAATTTGCTAGTATTATGTTTCAGAGTTTTGCACCTGTATTCATCAGAGATATTGCTCTGTAGTTTTCTTTTTTTGTGTTATCCTTCCCCAGTTTTGGTATCAGGCTAATGTTGGCCACATAAAATGAGATAGGAAATAATTGCCTCTTCAATTTTTTGGAAGCATTTAAAAGGAGAGGTATTAAATCATCTTTAAATGTTTGCTAGAATTCACTTGTGAAGCCATACGGTCCTGCACTTTTGTTTTGGGGGAGGTTTTGAATGATGATTGTTTCAGTTTCCTTACTGTTGATCAGTCTATTTAAATTTCTCCAGTTCTTCATGATTCAGTCTAGGAAAGTCATACGTTTCTAAGAAACATTGTCTGTTTCTTCTAGTGTATTGAATTTGGTGGTATATAGTCTTTCACAGTATTTTTGTATGATCCTTTGTATTTCTGTGGTAACCTTCATAACTTCTCCAATTTCATTTCTGATTCTTTTGTGTCTTTTCTTTTTTTTTTTCTTAGTGCATCTAGGCAGGGGGGGTTGTCAATTTTATTAATCTTTTCAAAGAACCAGCTTTTAGTTGCATTATTTTTTTCTATTGTCTTTCTATTCTCTATTTCATTTAATTCTGCTCTAATTTTTATTATTTCCTTCCTTGTGCTGACTTTGGGCTTAATTTGTTCTTTTTTTAGCTTTTTAAGATATAATATTACATTATTTATTTAGGACTTTTCCTATTTCTTTAGATAGGCCTGTAATGATATAAATTTCCCTCTAATCACTGCTTTCCCAGAATCCCCCAAATTTTCTATTTTCCTTTTTATTTGTTTCTATGTATCTTTTGACCTGTCCTTTTATTTCTTGTTTGACCAAGTCGGTCTTTAGTAGCATGTTATTTAATCTCCACATACTTCTATTTGTCTCGCTTTCGTTTTGCAGTTTATCTCCAATTTCAAAACATTGTGGTCAGAGAATATGCTTGGTATGATATCAATCTTCCTAAATTTGTTGAGGGTTGTTTAGTGTCCCAACATATGGTCTATCCTTGAGAATGTTTCATGTGCACTAGAGAAGAATGTATAATCTGGTGTTCTGGGATGAATGGCTCTGTAAATGTAGGTTAGGTCCATTAGTTTAATGTGTCATTTAAGGCCAATATTTCCTTATTTTCTGTTTGGATGATCAGAATGGTGTATTTACCTACCCTACTATAAATGTGCATTATTAAGTTTCTCCCTTTAGTTCTGTTAGTAGTTAATTTGTATATTTTGGTGCTCCGTGATTAGAAGCATATACATTGATAAATGTTATGTCTTCTTCGTGTACTGTCCCCTTTATTATTATGAAATGCCCGTCTTTGTCTCCTTATCTTTTTTACCTTGAAGACTGTTTCATTAGCTATAAGTATGGCTACAACTGTTTTCCTCTGAATGCCATTTGCTTGGCGTACCATTTTCCACCCTTTCATATTGAGCCTCTATTTGTCTCTTGAAGGCAACATATGGTTGAGTTTTGTTTTTTTATTCAATCTGCCACTGGTTGCCTTTATATTGGTGAGTTCAGTTCATTTACACATAGGATGATTACTGATATGAGGATTTCCTATTGCTATTTTATCTTTTGTTTTCTGGTAGCTCAATGTCTCCATTGTTTCCTTGCCCTTGTGTTTCTTTCCATTATTTTCAGTTTGGTCGTATTCTATGATTATTCCTATGTTTCCTTTTTTAAATGTCATTTGTGTCACTTCTGCATGTTTTATTTGTCTGGTTACCATTAAGTTTATGTAAAAGAAAGTTTCGTATCTATAACATCTATATCTATAGATATAGATATGGATACACATAGATAAAATATCTATATTTGGTAGTCCATTTTTTCTGCATGTATCTTATCTCCATTCCCTTTTGCAAATTCAGACCTTTACCCCTTTCCCTTTTATGTTTTTCTTGTTACCAATTATCCCTATTTATGCTGTGAATTCATTTTCAAGTTGTAGTCACTATTGTCTTCTAGTCTTTTTTTAAAAATATTTTTACCTCCTTTAACCTTTATGTTATATTTAAGTGCATAGTGTCCTACTCTGAAGAGTGGTTGCCATTTCCCATTTCTGTTACACATCTTACTCATAATTTTACGTACTTTTGTCTTTTAGTTTCAGGTATAATAACCCACTTCAGTATTTCTTGTAATGCAGGCCTTGTAATAGAAAATTCCCTCAGCTTTTGTTTGTCTGGAAAGGTCTTTATTACTTATTCATATATAAGGACAGCTTTGCTTGATACATTATTCTTGGCCAGTAATTTCTCTGTTAATTGTTTGAATATTTTATTCCACTTTCTCCAAGCATGTAGAGTTTCTGCCAAAAAATTTGATGATAATCAAATAGGAGTTCCTTTATAGGTTACCATCTCCTTTTCTTTGGCTGTCTTGAGAATTAATTTTGTCATTAATTTTTGACAATTTTAATATAATGTGCCTTGGAGAAGGCCTTTTTGAATTGAGATAATTGGCTCTCCTGCTGGTGTCTTGGATTTGAGGATCCAGTTTTTTTCATAGCTTCGGGAAGTTCTCACTGACTATATGTTTGAATAGGCTGTTCCCTTCTCCCTCTCTTCTCCTTCTGGTATATCCACTATTCTCATATTGCTCTTTCTGATAGAGCCTGATACCGTGTTTCCCCAAAAATAAGACCTAACTAGAAAATAAGCCCTAGCATGATTTTTCAGTATGACATCCCCTGAACATAAGCCCTAATGCGTCTTTTGGAGCAAAACTTAATATTAGACCCAGTCTTACTTTCGGGGAAACACAGTAGTTCCTGTAGAGTTCTTTCATTTTGTGTCTCTCTCTCTTCCATCATCTCCAGATTTTTCTGTTTGAAATCAGTTAATTCTTTCCTCCATCTGGTCAGCTCTGTTTCATAAGCTGGCTTCTTTATTCTTCATCTTCTTTATTGAGTTCTTCAGCTCCAGAATTTCTATTTGGTTCTTTTTTAAAATTTCAATCTGTTTGGTAAAGTATTCCATTTCTTCATTGATTTTATTTCTGAGTTCATTAAACTGCCTGAACTTTCTTGCATTTTGTTTTTCCATAACTGCAATCGTGAATTCTCTGTCAATTACATCATATATGTCCATCTCTTATTTCCTGGAGATTTTTCATTTTCTTTCTGAGCTGTCTTGTTACCCTGGATTTTCTGGGTATTTGATGGATTATTTCTCTGCCATGACATTTATGAGAGTGACCTCTGCACCAGATTGATAAGAATATGTCTTTCTCTTTTGTTTTCCAGTATGTGGTGTGGGAGCACAGTGTTTTATTTCCTCTTGCACACCTCCAGCTTCTTGGATCTCTGCTAGGTAGTGCAACATGCCTTGTATTCCCCCAGGAGGTGGGCTTCCCCTCTGTGACCAGGTCACCGCAGTAGGAAGGCACCAACCCCATGGGAGAATGTGGATGGCAATGGGGTTTGAGTTCCTGAAATCCCTGTGCTGCCCATGCAGCCAGAAGCAGTGTTGCACTCTCTGAGGTGTACCAGGTGCCCCCACTAGGATTAGCCATGAAGGGTAGGGGAGGGTGGGCTGGGAGAGACCTCTGGTGTGATTGTGGCTTTGTTTTCCTCCAAATAATGGCAACTTCCAGAGGTCAGCTGCCTTACCTGTGTATCTCTACCTGTCACTGGGATTAGCTGCAGTGTTGGTCTGCCCCTCAGGAACTGTCTCTCAAGTTCTCAGGGCAATAGATATTTGCTTTGTAATAGGACACCCACTACCACTATTTCTTCTGGGGCCTGCTGCTGGCTCTGGGAGGGTGGAGGTTGGCAGCCAGGCCCCATGGCTTTGTTTTCTGCCTGGCAATGAAGGCTACTAGAATGCAGCTGTCACACTTCTGTATAAATCTCTGCCCCATTTGCTGGATTCAGACATTATTAAATTCTGATCATTCAGATAGGAATGGTCAGGGCTACAGAGTGCTTCTGCAGCGTGATTCCTCCTCTCTCATGAGACCCACAGGAAGGACCGGGCTGCATCCGCAGCACCCATCTCTTCCTCCCGTTTGCCTGATTCACCCTCCTTCAGATGTTTCAACACTCGGTTCTCTCAGATGTGCATTGCACAGGGAATCCTTGTTCAATTATAGATGTTCAACTTGTTGTAACTTCATGGGAGAAATCAAGGGGACCTTTCACACCACCATTCTTCTGCTGTCACTCCATGATTAGCTCTAAAATGTAAATTAAACCTAATTTTCTAACAGTAAACATTCCGTATTCACTGCATTTCCATCTCACAAAAACCCTGGTGTTCATTTAGGGCAGGGGTGTCAAAACTGCAGCCTGTGGGCCAACTGCGGTCCACAATCCATTGTTAATTAGCCCGCAGCAAATTCCAAAAATATATTTAGTTTACTTAAATAAACCAGGTGAGGCAATATGTACTTCACCTCGAGTGAGTAGCCCGGCTGTTTGTGTATTTTACCGCATATGGCCCTTGGTAAAAAACGTTGAAAAAACTTTTGACACCCCTGATTTAGGGACTCTCATTCAGCAGGTGTTTGAAATAAAAATGGTTATATTTGAGGCAAGACCTTGGAGCTATGTAGGAGCTAACTGTAAGAGGTAAAACTATAAAACTCTTAGATGAAAACTTAAGGTTAAATCTTCATGACCTTGGCTTTCGCAGTGGATTTTTCGGTATGACACCAATAGCAAATGAGAGAAACATGAAGATAAATTGGTCTTCATCTAAATTGTTTGTGCATTAAAGGACACTATCGCATGAATGAAAACACAGTCTACCGAATCGGAGAATATAACTGCAAATCACATATTGGTAAGGGTCTACTATTATCCATGATATTTGATGAATTCCTACAACTCAACAACCAAAATAAAAAACAAACCAGTTAGAGTGGGCAAAGAACTTAAATATACACTTGTTCATAGAAGATATACAAGTGGTAAAAACAAAGCAAAACAAACAAACAAACAAAAAAACATAAAATGATGTTCACCAAAATTACTCATTTGGAAAATTCAAAATCAAAATCACAATGAAGGATCATTTGAATCCCACTAAGATGACTATAGTACAACAGAAAATAACACGTATTTAAAGATGTGGAGAAATTAGAATTCTGATACATTATTGATGAAATGGTGTAGCTGCTGTGGAAAATTGTGTGGCATGGGCGGAACAAATTTAACTATATTATCTAGTAATTCCCCTCCTGCGTTGGTGCAAAAAAGAATAGAAAACAGGTATTCAAACACATATTTGTACACAAACTTCACAGCAGCACTATTAACATTAGACAAAAGCTGGGAACAACTGAAATGTCCATCAATTGATGAATGAATAAACGCAAAGTGTTATAGTTGTACAATAGATTATTCAGCCATAAAAAATGAATTTCTTCCTGATGCACATGACACCATGGATGAAACCATGACACCACCGAAAACATTATTCTATGTGAAAAAGCCAGACACAAAAGGTCACATTTCACACGATTCCATGTACACGCAATGTCCTAAGTAAGAAAATCCATAGAGATACAAAGGATATTAGTGGTTTACAGAGAGTGCAAAAAGGGGGAAATGGGAAACAACTGCTTCGTGTAAAGGGTTTCCGTTGTGTCACATAAAAATATTTTAGAAATGATATTTGTACAAAATTCTAAATGTACTAAATGCCACTGAATTGTACTTTCACATGCCTAAACTTATATTATTTCAATTTCACTCCATTAAAAATAGGCATATGTAAAGGCCTCAACATTATCTACATGGATCAGTCAAGACACTGGCTCTGGACAGGTTAATTTCTGTGTCTCTCTGATTCTCTACTTTTCTGTCACAATGTGAACTCTCTCCTTGTCCACTGGTGAACTGTGTTTTCCTCTCAGGGGGGGTTGACACTCAAGGATGTGGCCATAGAATTTTCTCAGAAGCAGGAATGCCTGGACCCTGCTCAGCGGGCCTTGCCAGGGACGTGAAGTTGGAGAACTGCAGGAAACTGCTTCTCTCTAAAAATCGGTAACTCTGTTATCTCTGCATTTTCCCTTGTGAGTTTCTTGGGGGCCACTGACTTCCTTGTCTGCATTTCAAATCAGTTTGTGAGAGAGCCACTGAAGCTGTTTTGGTTGGGAAGGAAGTGTTCCTCATGGGGCATACTGACTCTAGACTCCCCCATCATGATTTCTGCACACTTCATGCTTGATTAGTGCCGGGTGAGTGGTGTTAGGAGTCAGGAAACCTTATGGAAAAGTTTTAGGAACATCTGATTCTGTGTTTCACCTGCATGCTTTTGATTCAGTAGTTGTGGAAGAGACCCAGCTCTCTGCAAACTTGAGACAGTCAGTTGAGCAATTTCTGAAATACTTTCTTAGACCCATCTCTAATATTGTTTCTTCTCAGCTGGACAATGTACTGTGAACGTGTTCTGGAAAAGCACAGCATATCATGTTCCATTTTTCTTTATAAATTGAAATCTCTTCTGAGCTAATTTTGATCTCTATATTGCAACAAGGAAAGAAGCCCTGGACCTGTAAAGAGAGGGGAAAATAGGGGGAAATCCAGACAGGTGGGAATGAATGGAGACATGAACACAAGGAAGAGGTCACATGGGCACAGAGTAAGCCACTCCACTGCTGGTGGGGAAAGTCTCCTCAAATGGGAAAGATCTGTGGGACCTAAAAGTTTATTTCTTAGGAGCTCTCAGAGGAAGTCGTCTTCAATTAACACTGCTTTCATGAATGAGTGAATGTTTCCTACACATAACCTTACTCAGACACCACTGCCCTCTCTGTCCCCTCTCAAGAGGCACACAGTGAGCAGAGAATGTCCTCTCTTGAGAAGCTGCTATGTGACCTTCACTGGGAACGAGTATTTGTGTTGAGATGGAGAGTTGCGTGTACCGGACTCAGGTGAGCTTCCTTTCTCGGGCTTCATGCTGCTGGAAATGGGGTCTTAAGGCACCCACCTTAGTAGTCGTTAAAAAGGCAAATTAACTGGCCTCACCTCACACATGGGGAGGTATAACATGAGTGTGGGGACCCCAGAATCTGTTTTTCTGGGATGCTCTGTGGTTTGTAAGTGCATGAAAGTTTGATGAGCTATGGTTAGCAAAGTCATTATAAGCCTGGAGTTCCTGATGGCATCCCGTGTGGTTTTACAGCTACCATCTCCTGTATCCCACCCCCAGAGTGTCAGTCAGTCTGTGGCAGGGCACAGCATCAACGATATCTTCATGGAGTAGCCCAGGATATTTTACTGTGTGGCCAGGGTTAAACACTGGGAGGACCCAGGGCCATTTCTGTCAACTGGATTCAGGGTCTCGCCCAGGAGGAAACCTCCATGGGTGGGGCAGGGGGGGACTGCTCTGCCTAGGATTCGATAGGGGAGTCAGTATAACCCACACTCCCTAGATTGTAGCAAATTTACAGGTTATCTGTAGCAGGCAAGGAAACCCAAATATTGGGGAGGGGAAACTCACATTTTGGCCTCCATGTAGGAACTCCAGATGTGAACAGATTTTCTCAGGCCTCCAAAAGCAATGAAAGTACAGTGAGACCATGAAGGCCCTCACTGGCCATGGGGAGGCCTTTGGCTCACATTCGGAGTGTGCTGGAAGGTCCCTTGAGCAGAAGGAGAGGTATTAGAGGATGTGGGAGTAGGATCAGAGTACGACAGGATACGTTCCTCTGTGACAACAACAGAAAGAACCCTGGGCTTCTCAAAATCATTTCCATTGAAGCACATCTTCCCAAACCACACTTTAAGGTGTGCATCCCCCTTGAATCTTGGCCCTGTCATCTGTGTCATTTGCTTTGTTCATTCCCACTTACCTGGGTGGAAGCGAGTGTGTGTTCTGAGTATCTTCCCTTTATGGAGCTTTTTCTTCGCTCCAAAAATTGACAAGATCTTGATTTGAGACAGTGACACGTTTATCAGGAAAAAAGGAACATGATTCTTCCTGGGGACTCTACAATTTCCACTCAGCATTGTGCTCAGTAGAGAAGAGAGGACATTATAGAAGAATATAGAAAAAAATTTCCCCAGTTTACTGACAGCCCCTTTATAACGCTTAGTAAGCACATTCAATTTACAGATCTGAGCTCCACATCAAAGTACTAATATGGAATCAAACATAAGGCGTGGAAATTGAGGTTTAAGATTCAGGCAACAATACTTTATGACAATGAATTTCTATGATTATCCTTAACGTAAAGTGAAGGATGCAGATCACTTCACAAAAAGGGAAAGTGAAGGTCAATATAAAACACTATGGAGATTTTTTTTATTAAAGTTTTTTTTTTTATTGGGGAAGGGGAACAGGTCTTTATTGGGGAACAGTGTGTACTTCCAGGCCTTTTTTTCCAAGTCAAGTTGTTGTCCTTTCAATCTTAGTTGTGGAGGGTGCAGCTCAGCTCCAGGTCCAGTTGCCGTTTCTAGTTGCAGGGGGTGCAGCCCACCATCCCTTGTAGGAGTCGAACCAGCAACCTTGTGGTTGAGAGGATGCGCTCCAACCAACTGAGCCATCTGGGAGCTCAGCGGCAGCTCAGCTCAAGGTGCTGTGTTCAATCTTAGTTGCAGGGGGCACTGCCCACCATCCCTTGCGGGACTCGAGGAATTGAACTGGCAACCTTGTGGTTGAGAGCCCACTGGCCCATGTGGGAATCGAACCGGCAGCCTTCGGAGTTAGGAGCATGGAGCTCTAACTGCCTGAGCCACCGGGTCGGCCCCATTATGAAGATTTTACACCAACAAACCCCAAACAGCTTCCTTCAAAGAGGGTCACAAATTCAGTCATGCAAAGTAGAATCTCCCAAGAAACACTGTACAAATGAAAGAAACTGAACCGTGTGGGTGGGGTAGGACTTCTGCAAACGTCCTTCTGGCAGGGAGACAAGGTTCCTGGAGTTCTCCAACATCACGGTCCAGGTTCAAATCCTACTGAGAAGCCCAGGCATTCCCACTGCTCCTGAGAGAATTCTAAGGCCACATCCCTCAATATCTCAGTCCCTGCAGTAAATAACACATTTACCAAGTGGCCATGAACACAGTTCAAAACTTGACCAAAAATGGAAACAGAGTTAAGATAAGTGATTTTGACTCAGGTGAGTGACCTGAAATATAAAACTAGATTATTTCAACACGGTAAAATTCTCTAATATTTTTGCTAACTGAAAAAAGCGAATGGCATCCATGTAAAAACCCACCATAGGTAATCCACTTTGGGGAAGGTAAAATATGTAATTAAAGCATCAACACAGGCACACATATTTTTGAGTGTGTATATCCCATACAAGCAACTCATGGTGACTTTGAAGTGTATTTCTCAAATTATAACGTGCACAGCAATGAATTGGAGATCTTATTACAATGCAGGTTCCAATCCAGTAGTTGTGGGGTGAGGCCTGTGTTCTCCATTTCTAACAGGCTGGACACTCATGCTAATACCTCAGGTCCTAGAGTCACATTTTCTGTATCAAAGAGGCAAAACCTGATAGGAAGAATTCATTCATGACTTTGAACCGAGGCTGTCACTGCAATTACAGGTTCTCATATAATAGCAAAAAGGCTGAACAATTCTTTGTGAACATTTAATATACTACTCATTGTTCCATCAGTTTTTCATAAATTAATGCATAAAACTAACAAAAAACTAATCTGAGAACAATATTATTGCTTTTCTTTTATAAGAATATTTGTCTGATATCCAGCAAATGGTACAACCTGGGATTTTATGTAGTTTTTCTGACTTAGAATTTATTTAAAAGGAAGATATATACAAGGCCAATACACAGAGAAAATCCTAAACGAATAATCACAGCAGATTTTGTCACTGGGAAGTAATGGAAACAAGATGCTGAAATGAATTGACCAAAAAACTTTTACATTTTATGCACACATCCATATCTTTAAAAAGTAACTATGGGGACGACCTGGTGGCTCAGGCCGTTGGAGCTCTATGCTCCTAACGCCAAAGGCTGCCGGTTCGATTCCCACATGGGCCAGTGGGCTCTCAACCACAAGGTTGTGGGTTCAACTCCTTGAGTCCAGCAAGGGATGGTGGGTTCCGCCGGTTGCCAGTTCAACTCCCACAAGGGATGGTGGGCTGCGCCCCCTGCAATTAACAATGGCAACTGGACCTGGGGCTGAGCTGCGCCCTCCACAGCTACAATTGAAAGGACAAGAACTTAACTTGGAAAAAATCCTGGAAGTACACACTGTTCCCCAATAAAGACCTGTTCCCCTTCCCCAATAAAATCTTTTTTAAAAAGTAACTATGTACATGGTAAAAAGTGACACAGTGGAAAAGTTGTAATGTCACTGAAATTAAATATTTTCAATTGCATAAAATTATACATCTATTTGTGGATAAAGCTTTTTGTATTTTAAAAACACTATGGACACACCCAATGACGTAAACTCATAAAAGGCATTATTTATGAGTGTGTACTTCACTGAAAATATTTAGTTATCATTGTGCTGAGTTGTATCTTAGAATTTTAAGACACATGAACATCTATTAACTGTATGAATCTATTTTCTTCTTCTGATAATACAATGACATCATGGAGAAGAATGTATCAGACATGACTTTGGAATAAAATGGAAATATAAAGAACTGAGGCCTGACTTAGAACCTCTAGTTGTAAAAAACAGTAACTCTAATAAACAAAGGTCAAAGCCTTTATTTTCCAAAGCAAACAACAAAGACAAACTCAGAAGAAAGGAGTTTCCAGAGTAAATGTCATTCTTTATACACAACACTCAGTAAATCCCCCAAACTCTTAGTGAAAATAGGAAAACTGTTACCATTATAGAGGAAGAATGGGGCATACAGGACCTAAATCAAGTGGATGAAGGTAACATCAGCTATGAGAGGACAAATTGGTGTGAGCTGCCTGATGCACACAGATGAACATATCACCTATCTTGTTATCATTGGGGAAAAGTGAATTAGGATATGAATCTAATCACAAGGAAACAGACTCTTGAAGTACATTTCAAGCCACATGTAACTCCCATCTGCTAACCTTTAGTTTATTTTTAATAATAAGTCTTTCCTTAGCACTCTAGACAGCAGGACTCTCTTTCTATCCTATTTGTGCATTTTCTGAATCCTGGTCTCCAGCAGAGCTGATGGATCATCTAGATAGGAGCTAAACATGAAATGTCCTCCTTCACTGATATCCCAGGACCCGACCTCATCGCCAGTGCAAATCTTGGCTACCAACACATTCCTGTGTTGGACTGTCACAAAGGGAACACCTTTAATAGTTGCAGATGGATTTATGTCACAGAAAGGACGGCGTGAAGAGTGCCTCTTGAAATCTTCCCTGAAATTTACAACAAATTGAACAGCTATAATTCCACAAACGACTCCCTGCATGGCACACAGGCAAGCCTGAGACATGCAATTGGAACCATCTAAAGGTGTGAAAATCAGGTGAGCAGGGGAGGAGGGAAGTAGGAAGTGCAGACGCAGGCTTCAGAATGCAGACTGGAGTTCAGAGCTCCCTGTATTCCAGAGCTTACTACAGTCGCAGGAGAGGGAAGAATTCAGACTGCTAGTGCTCCCCTTATAGCCCACAGTCCCGCCTGTGGGATCAACATATAACACAGCTGAACCCAACATGAGGAAAGGGTGAGAATGGCAGTTTAAACCCTCACTGCCTAGCAGAGGATGGAAAACATAGGCACGGAGCCTGGTCGACACCTCGCTACACTCCCAGAGCTCACCTCAGTTTGCCCCACATCCACCCTCCCAGTGCTAACATAGGTTTTCTTTTTTCTTTTTTTTAAGCAAGGCACAGCTCAGAGTGGCCCATGAGGGAATTGAACCAGCAACCAACTGAGCTAACCGGTCACCCCCCCTCCCAGTGCTAGAAGCAGAACAGTAGCAGTAGCAGTGTCAGATCAAAAGAACAGCATATTTGCAGTTCTGAGAACTGCAGCCCGCAGCCAGGGACTCACAGACCAATTAATTCTGTGAGCAAAAGGGAGGGGACTGTAGGGGCAAGACAACTCTGCAGGTAGTCACCATTGCTCACAGCCACCTCTCACACCTCCCACCCCCAACACCCCCACCTATCTGGGCGGATCCCTGCAGGAGTAAACAGAGCCACTGAAACACACAGGTTGAATCTGGTTGCAGGAAGAGCTTTGGGACTTCAGAAGCTCTCTATATCCCCCAAGGAGGTAGTGCCCTGAGACCCAGGAGACCGGCTCACAGATCAGAAGCCCACCTTCCAGGGAAACCCCCATACACACACACACATCGTGTGAGAAGACAGAACAGTGCAAGAGAAAATATAAAGCTACAGCATGAGAGAGAATAAAACGCTGCAGTGGGAGAGAAAATAAAACATTCCACCAGCACCTACTGGAAAACAAAAGACCTTGTCCTATCAAACTGTTACAGAACCCACTCCTGTAAATGCCCAGAGAGAGAAATAATAATTCATTAATTGCCATGAATAACTGTTGCCTTACAGCTGCCAGACCATTTGTTCCCCCGTGCTCTTCCCAGGATTTCACAAGGGAGTGTCTCAGCACACTAAGGCCCGATGGAGAGATATCGGAAAAGCTCCTTTGAGGGGAAGTCTCAGCAAACTAAGACCCGATGGAATCATATCGGTCCCTCCCCTTCAATGGACTCCTTGGAGTTGTGCGTGTGTGAAGGCAAAGTACAAGCTGGAACACAATGGGAACTTTCGGAAAGACGGCCAGCAGGCTACGTAACACACAGATCTTGAGATTAACAATCTTTTACCTCCTTGGAAGTTAACCAATAAAAGCTATGTGTTGGCCCAATTCGGGGCTCAGTCCTTGAGGCTTGAGTCCCTTGGCCCCGCTTGCACTCTATTCTTGACTGCTGTCTTTTCTCAGCCCTGCGTCGCCCTTCTCGCTTCCCACAGCTCATGTCATGCTGGACGCGACAGATAACCAAGGTTAACAAGGCAACACAGAAAGAAAATGAAAAGTCTCCAGAAAATGAACTTCCAGACATGGAAATATATGACTTAAATGCCAGACAATTCAAGATTGCAGTTCTAAAAAACAACAACAACCAAAAAAACTCAATGAGATGCAAGGAAACAGACAGGCAGTTGAATGAACTCACAGACACAAAGAACAAAATGAAAATTTTACCAAAGAGATTAAAGTTAAAAAAAAAAAAAAGTAGTTGCAAGTCAGCAGTTGAAGATGTAAGAAGTCAGGACGTTGAAGTGGACAGAAGCCCTGGGACACAGGAAAGAAGTAATCTAAGGAGTTGGCCTTGACTATCGTAATAAAAAGAGAAAAACAACTAGTTGAAAACATTGGTTAACAAGGAACATAAAAAGCGAAGAAGTAAAGATTTGCAAATTCTAAATATATGACATTAATGGAAAAACAATAAGAGCCCCTCAATTGAGACATGACACATACCCGAGAACCTGCCATTTGTATCTCTTCTTCCTCCTCATACAGTGACATGGGGAGTCACACCTGCATATTGAGAATCTATATTTAAAGGCACCAACAAAGACCTTCATCTGTTACCATTCCATTAACAGGCAGGACCCTGAAATACAGAGGCCCCCCTTCCCTGTCCTTAGTCACAGGAGTCAGGGACAATGAGCTCCTACATGGAGACCAAACTGACAGTTCTATGCTGTCCTCAAACACCCTTTTCGCACAGATGCCCACAAATTCTGGTACAGATGGGGGATGTGGGGTGCATGGACGTGCCCACCTTGCAAGCCTATGTAGAGCAGACTTGAACCAAAGTATGGCTTCAATTTTATTTCTTGTGACTTTGATACATTAGCATTTGTTAAGCAGAGCTCCTTCGTTGGATGCTAAGCCCACAGTTCAACAAAATGACAGGGAAACTGAAACAGCTAAGTTTCTTATCCTCACAGGTCCTAGAGGAACGACACAGTACACCTGGAAAAGCCACATGGGAAGCCAAGGCAGGATGCACCAGAGAAGGGCACGACCCAGGGCACATGCCTTTATTAGGGTTCATGAACGAAGTGATTTGGGGTTCTCAAACTAAGCCAAGATTGGTCAATTGAAACAAAAAAACAGCAAGGTTTTGGTAAGCTTTGCAGGGGTCTATCTCAGGGGTATACAAGGTAAAGTCCCTCAGAGGCAGGGGACAGTTGCTCACAAGGGCTGCTGGAGAAGTCCTATTGAGAACTTACATTCACTTGTGAGTTGTGACCTGTTGTCTAGTGTATGCACTAGTGGGAGGGGCCAGTGTCACTTCAAGGCAACTTGGCTACACAACATGGATTCTGAGGCAGCAATATGGTAGTTTAGCTAAACTCTCTATAGCACTACAGTATCACCTTTATTGTTACCATTGAAAAGAATACAATATATAAATTATGGGGAAAATAGCCTCATATTATTTGCAGATTAAGGCCATGGGGAAAAGGGATTACTAGTGCTCTCATTCCACTGCTTCACCAAATACTGAATTACAACTGTGACTAAGGTGGGAGAGGTTAACATTCGTGGCAGGATAACAAGTCATTAATTACACATCAGTGTTAGTACATTAAAAAACATTTGCCTTTATTATTAAAAATATTAAGTCCACACATAGTCTAAATAAAGCATGGCAAACCACCTGTAGGACCCATGGACAAAATACAGATAACAAGTATTTAAGAAGCATTCTGGTTGTTCTGATATAACAATCTTAGAGCTCCGTTTTCCATGGGTTTGAAGACTGAGGTTCATTGTTTCAGAAATAGGGATGTACAATAATTATGCACTTAGGGATGAGTTGTTTATACTTTCTCAGGTATCTGAAGACGTCTTTATTTTAAGCACATCAAATAATATTCAACGACTGTTATCTTTTGGCTACTACAAAGACGCATCAGGATTTTAATGAACTGCTACCTATTTTCCTTCAAGAGCAATTGGTAAAATTAGTTAAAATTCAGAATGTTCCTGTCTTACATTAATGCAGAGACTGGTGCCCTGAAAACCTACTTCAGGGTGACTTACATCAATGTTCTAAGTCAACCAAACAGTATCTCCATTTAGATTTCTTCCTACATTGTGTATTACAGTGCCCTCAGCCTTCCAGGGAAAAGGAGATCTGAGTGAATCCCACCCAACAAACAAGGGCTTTCAGATTTCCGAGGCAGCAACAATCAACCCATGATTAACACACACACGGTATAAAAATATAGTGTCAAGTGACTTTATAGTGGATTCACATAAATATCTATTTCCTTATGGAAAAAAGTCAAGTAATGTCAATATATACAAATACATTGAAAGTACACCTGTCCAACATCCCTCCTTTTCTTAAGTTGAAAAATACTATCAAGAATGTTTTCTAAGTTTTTTAACTTTTGCTTATTTTCTTTAAGCATTCTGATTTAGAGTAATATGTAAAGAGTGTTCTTGACTATTTTCTAATGTCAATTCTGTGATATTTCAGATTTGATTTTCAATGCACACTCTCCTACATTTTTTAAAATCTTTAAAGTTACTTTATAGGATGAATTCTGTGGGGTTTTCTGAAGTATTTTGGTCAAAAGTCTCTCATTGTACAGTACAATGTAGAGTTTCACCCCAGTAAGCATTCTCAGATATTGAGTGAAGCTGGAGGGCCACAAACAGGGTTTTCCAATTCTTCACTTTTAAGATTTCTGTCCATTATGAATTCGCATGTGTCGAGTAAGCTGTAAACGGTGAATAAAGGCTTTTCCACATTCTGTACATTTGTAACGCTTCTCTCCAGTATGAATTCTCTCATGAAGACTAAGATGTGAACACCGGTTAAAGGCTTTGCCACATTGCTCACATTTGTAAGGTCTCTCTCCAGTATGAATTCTCACATGTGTAGTAAGCTGTGAACGGTAAATAAAAGCTTTTCCACATTCTCCACATTTGTAAGGTTTCTCTCCACTATGAATTCTCTGATGTTGAGTAAGACATGAACTCCTAAAGAAGGCTTTACCACATTCTCTACATTGGTAAGGCTTCTCTCCACTATGGATTATCTCATGTCTAGTAAGATGTGAACGCCCATTAAAGGCTTTGCCACACTGTTCACATTTGTAAGGCTTCTCTCCTGTATGGATTCTCCCATGTACAGTAAGATGTGCACGTTGAGTAAAGGCTTTGCCACATTGTTCACATTTGTAAGGTTTCTCTGTAGTATGAATTCTCTCATGTCTAGAAAGATGTGAACGTCGAATAAAGGCTTTGCCACATTCTCTACACTTGTAAGTCTTCTCTTCAGCATGGATTTTCTTACATCTGTTTAGACTGGGTAATCGAATAAAGACTCTCCCACAGTGATTACATTTGTAAGGTTCCTCCCAAGTATGAATATTCTCATGTTCAGTAAGATTTAAAGATCGGTTCAAAGATTTGTTACATTTACATTCCTTTGTCTTCTCTACAATATGACGGTTCTCATGTATAAGATTTGAGCGTTGATCAAAGATACTCCCACATGTACAATGTTTCTCTGGATACTGAGTTCTCTGATGCTTATTAGGATTTGACCCTTCTCTAAAGTTTTTCCAAGAGTCACTGAATTGATAACTTCTCTCTCCATTACACGTACTCTGGTAATCATTGAAGACACAAAGGACTTTAGTAAGGGTTCTAATTTCATTAAACATGTCAAGTTGTTCCCAATTACTCCATGATACTTATGGAAAGATGATGCTTGTATTCATTCATACCCTCCCACATTTTGGAAAATTACAGAATTTGGAACCAGTAGGGATTCTTTTGGGGTGAAAGAATAATGAATCCCTGGTTAAGGCATTTTTAGATTGAGGAGATTTAAATTTCTATCTTCCATTTTTATATCTCTGGATTTAGGAATTTTGGCTCAATGTTTAATCCAATCCAACATTTTAAATGAGTCAAATGATTATCGCACCATGCATTAGGGGACTTCCCAGATACTCCACATTTTCTTACACAGAATATGTATCTTTATAAAACTGTTTTCTGTCTTCACATTCAGAAATAAATTATGCTGCAAAGGTAACTCCTTACAGTGACAGTTTTTCCAAGACATCTTATATCTTTCATGTCTTTTAGCAACAGGGACTTTACTATGAGTAATGGTCCCAGTTTGGTTATGTCCATCATAATATCCCTTGGGCCTCCACACTCCCCTTGACATTCCCACTTTTTCAATAAGGATAGATACTCAAGGCAACACCTTCCATATCTTACCAGAAGCATTCTGTGGAATGAATCTTCTATGTCCGGTTTTGGCAACAAGCCCTGGGTGTCTTCTGAAGGCATAACTGCAAGGCACCAAATAAATTATTACTCTTTCTACAGTCAGGTAAATTGTACTGCACGAATTTAATACTGATTATAGGACTTAGGAAGATGGCATAAAAGCAAGCACCAAAACTTCACTCCTTTGTGGCGAATACTGATAATTTCAGAAGGGAGTTAAGAGTTCACAACATACCCAGGAAAGTATAAAAAGAGAAACACTCACATCAAAGAGGGAAGAAAAGTTGCTTATATTTGCTGATAAGCTGCTAACCCTCCCTGGCACACTATGGCAATATTGTGAGAAACGCCAATTCCCAGGTTCTTCTCAGGAGGGAAATAGCTGAGCATGTTGTGTGTCCAATGGTGTCCCTTCATTGCAGCTGCCTCAGGGACTCGTTTATCTTCTGCATGACACCAAGTGCTAAGGGAATGGCAGTGCATTGTCAATGCATTGTGGTGGCCACTAACAAAAAAGGTGATTAATTGTTCAAATACCACAAAGACTACAGTACTGAAGACAAACATCAAGAATAGAAAGATACCATTGCCTCTAAACAAGAAACAGAAAACATTTTAAAGTGGAAAACTACACACAAAAAACAAAGAGAATGGGGTCGGTCGGTGGCTCAGGTTGTTGGAGCACCGTGCTCCTAACACCGAAGTTGCCGGTTGGATTCCCACATGGGCCGGTGAGCTGTACCTTCTACAGCTAAGACTGTAAACAGCCCTCCCTGGAGCTGGGTTGCTGTGAGCAGCCAGCCGGAGGTTGGTAAGAGCTGCCATGGGCTGCTGTGTGCTGCCGTGGATTACAGTGAGCTGCCACAAGTGGCCGGCAGGCAGACTGAACAGCGAACAGCCACCGTGAGCGGCCGGCAGTTGGCGAGAGCTGCAGTGAACAGCCGACCGCCGACCGGTGATTGACAGCCTCAGCCGGGGGAAGCACAAGGCTCACAATACCAGCATGGCCAGGGAGCTGTGTCCTACACAACTAGACTGAGAAACAATGGCTTGAACCGGAGTGGGGGGGTGGGAACAGGAGGCGGAAGAAGGGGGGGGGACAAAAACAAAGCAAACACACATCCTTAGAACCGATTTGACAGGCCTCAGAATTTCAGGTACAGCTGCCTTTTACATGTGTCGTCCTGTACAAAGCAAGTCCACAAAGTCAGGGATGGTAGCTGTTTCTTCCCCCAAAACTCAACATAAGATCACAAGGCATACAAAGGAACAGAAAAACATGGTCCAATCAGACAAACAAACTAAATCTCCAGACACTGGCCCTAAATGAACAGAGCTATTAATAACCTGACCAAGATTTCGAAATACACTCTCATAACTTTAAAATATTTTAAGTTACCCCCATGGTAACCAAAATATAATAGCTGTATCAGGCACACAAGCAAGTCACTGCCAAGAAAAAGTCAAAGAAAGAAAATGGAACACAGTTGAGAGGGGAAAAATGGGACAAAGAAGCTACAAAAAGGGCAAAAAGCAATCTAAAATGGTTATAGTAGTCCCTCCCTCTCATTAACTGGTGTAAATGAAAACATAAAACGCCCCCAATAAATAGACATAAGTTGGCTGAATGGATTAAAAAATAAAATCCAACACATGCTGCCTAGAAGAGACTTATATTACATGTGAGGACATAGGACATAACTAAAAGAATGGGAAAAGGTATTCCATACAAATGGTTACCAATAAAAAGCACAAGTGGCCAAACTAGCATTACAGAAATATACAATAAGTGTCAAAACTGTTACAACAAAAGAACATTATATAATAAAAGGGTCGATTCACCAAGAAGCTGTAACAATTGAATTTATGTAAAAATTGGTGCAGCAGAACAGTATGGTGGTTCATCAAAACATTAGAAACACAACTACCATATGACCTAGCAATTCCACTTCCGGACATTTATCCAAGCAGTACCAAAACACTAATTTGCAAAGATATATGTAACCCTACATCCATTGCAACCTTATTTACAGTAGACAATATGAAGTAGTAATCTATGTGTCCATTGATAGATCAATGGCTAAAGATGTGATCAATACACAAAATGGAATGTTATTCAGCCAAAAAAAAAAGAGAGGGAAATGCTGCCAGAGGCAAAATCATGGAAAGACCTACAGCGTACTAAGTGAGATAAGTCAGACAGAGAAAGACTAATAGCATACAATTTCATTACTATGTATAATCTAAAAAGTAAAAGCGAACAAACAAAACAAATCAGAAAAAGTCACGGATACAGAAAATTCACTGATAGTTGCCAGAGAAGAGAGGGCCATAGGAAGGGAAAAAAGGCGAAGGGGGTTGAGAGGTATAAACGTCTAGTTATGAAATGAGTAAGGCACGGGATGTAATGTAGCAGAGGGAATATAGTCAATGATATCGTGATACCTTTCTCAGGTGACAGATGGGTACTTGACTCGGGGTGGTGATCACTTAATATATGTAAATGAAGAATCACCATGTTGTACAACTGAAACTAATATAAAATTGCATGTCAACTATACTTTAATAATAGAAATAAACAAAAAAATAAAATGGTTGACCACATTTTGGACCACAATGAAAATCTGAATATCTTTTTACTGTTTCAATTTTTGTAACAAAAACGTATTTTATTTATTTATTTATTTATTTATTTATTTATTTATTTATTTATTTTTTAAGGCAGGCACAGCTCACCGTGGCTCATGCGGGAACCAAACTGGCAATCTTGGTGCTACCAGCACTACATTCTACCCAACTGAGCTAACCGGCCACCCCTACTTTTTTATAATGCAAAAAACACCAAAATAATGGAAAATTTTTGAAAAAAAAGAGGCCATCTTAGAAGGAGCTGTACAATTAAGAATGAATTAAAAAATTTCATTAGAGTTGACATAATATTATCAAAAAATTTGTATGTAAACTCTTCTGTATCAACACATGTTTATTCCAAGAAAGAGCCCACAGCTGGAATTGGAATTTAAATGTGATTAAATATAAAGTAAACATAATTTCATACACTTCAGATTTTTATCAAGGGAAATTTTAACCAAGTTTTTGTTTTTGCAATCCGTAATATCAAGTTCTGAACTCCCACGTTTGAAATCAAATATTACAGAGCAAAAACAAACAAGTCATCCTCATCAAGAGTACAAAAGGAGAAGCCACAAACTGGGAAAGAATATTTGCAAAAGACACACCTGTAAAGGTCTGCTATGCAAAACACACAAAGAAGTCTTCATATTGATCAATAACTACCAACCCGATTAAAAAATGGACCAAAGCCCTAAACAGACAGCACACTAGACAAGATATACAGAAGGCAAAATAATATATAAAAAGATGCTCCACATCATATGTCACCAGGAAAATACATATGAAAACAACAAGAAGTAAACACACAGCAAATTAAACACCACTACACACCTATTAGGAGGGGCCAGAGCCCAGAACATGGACGACACCAAGTGCTGGTGAGGACGTGGAGCAGCAGGAACTCTCACTCACTGCTAGTGGGAACGCAAAATGCTGCAGTCTCTTGGGTACAGTTTGGTGGTTCGTACAAAGTTACACATCCTCTCACCATATTATCACGCAATTGTGCTCCTCCTCAGCAGTTACCCACAGAGTTGAAAACGTTTATCCACCCAATAGCCTGCACGTACACGTTCACTGCAGCTTTATTCATAATTCTAAAACTAGGAAGCAACCAAGATGTCTGTAAAGAGGTGAATGGAGGAGTGAATGTGGTGCATACCGACAATGGAATATTATTCAGTGCTACAAAGAAAGAAGTTTTCAAGCTTCGAAAAGATGTGGAGGAAACTTAGATAGATATTAAGTGAAAGAAGCCAATCTGAAAAGGCCACATAATGTATGAGTCCAGCTATGACATTCTAGAAAAGGCAAAATGATGGAGATAGTAAAAAGATCACTGGTGGCTGGGGTTTAGGGGAGGGACAGATGAACAGGCGGAGCACAGAGAATATTCAGGGCTGTGACACTACTCTGTATGACACATGTCATCATAAATGTGTCCATATGCCCAGAATGGATAGCCACACAGTGAACCCCAAGGTGAACTATGAACTCTGGTTGACAATGATGCATCAATATAGCTTCATCTCTGTAATAAATGTGCCGCTAGGGGGAGGAAGTCACGAAGATAAGAGGAAGGCTGTGCATGTGGGAATTCTCTGTAACTTCTACTCAATTTTGCTGTAAACCTAAAACTGCTCTTAACATAAACGTCATCCTCAGACTTCTGCTTCTCTGAACTATCTGATGTCAGTTTCATGTTTCTAGGTTTGTTATGCCTATACAAACATACACGTTTGTGCCCGCTAGTTAGAAAAACACAAGGACATATCACCTCACATCAATTAAGCAGACCACTAACAAAGAAGCACAAAATTTCAAGTGTCAGCAAAAATGTGTAAAAATTGGACACTATTAATGGTTGTATAAACTATATCAATTGGTGCAAACAGTATGAAAAAGAATATGAAGGTCTCTCAAAAGACTGAAAATAGAATTGTGCTACGATGCAACCATCCCGGTTCTGAACACATTTCCAAGACACTTCAAAGGAGGCTCTGCAAGAGCCGTGTGCACACACATGCACACTGCAGCATTACTCACAAAAGCCTGTAATACACGGAAGCAATGCAATTGGCCATCGATAGATGAATGGGCAAAGAAAATGTAGCATATACATACAATAGAATATTCAGCCTTCAAAAAGAAACAGATGCTCTCATCTAATTCAATGTAGACAAACCTTGAGGACATTTACATAAAGCTCATGAATCACAAAGACACAGATACTATAAGAGTCCACTTCCGTGAGTCACCTAAAGCAGTCCTCCTTATAGAACAAAAACAAGGGTAGCAGCCAGGGGCTTGGGGTGGAGAGAAATGAGGAAGTGGTTGTTTAATGGGTACTCGGTCAGTTTTGCAAGATGGAAATTTTCAGAGATCAGTTGCACAACAATGTGAATATACTTAACACGACTGCACTGTATGGAGGGTAGAATTTTAGTCACAGGATTTTACCAAAATTGAAAATGAAAAATAATATCTAAAACAGATACAGTTATAACACATTTCAAAAATTATCTGGACTTCAAAAAAGTGGTTCTCTCCCACAGAGAACACAAAATCATCAGTAAATAGATGTGAAATGAAGACTATTACCACAAATACTTAACTACGCAGGATAAGAAAAGTACTGTACTGACCATTAACCAAAAATATAAATAAATAAACAAGATGAGTCAGGCATATGCCTGATTGGTATGTGAACCAAACCACCCATTGTCTTACATGGACTGAGGTGAAAACTGTCATTGACATTCAAAGCATCTAAATAACAACCAAGAATGTAAGTAACTAAATTTGAGGAAACTACCATAAAAAAAGCATTGTTATGGAATTGCAAAATGAGAATAAGAGATAATGTATCCAGAACTGTGAACACTACACAGATGTACTATTGAAAAGAATCCTTCTGTAGAACTCAGCTTCCACCCTGAGTGTGGCCCCATGAACAGCAAGCATTCTGAATCATTGGAATATGTGTTGTAGGGCAGGAAAATTTCACAGACAATGCACTGGAATCATTCATCAATAGCTTTAATGAAAAATTTAATAAATAAGCATGTAAATAACATTAGAAAAATTTATAAGATTATAAATACATTGCTGCTATTCTCACAGATATAAACTGTAATCCATCAAACAGAGAACAACAAAAAACCATTTCTAAAAAAAGAAACAAGAAAAAAGTAAAATATCACAGAATGAGTGATATATAAAATCAACATTTGAGATTAAAGTACACCATCATTGAGAGACATGCTGAGGAAGGCAGATAACAAACCTCATGATTACTTTCCACCTGAAGTAAACTGAAATTGAGGAAGCAAACATTTCCTGAAATATGGGAACCTAGTAATTCTACAACTCACTTCTTACCAAAGGAGTTCATTCGAGCACGTTATATCAGCACTGCTACAACTAAAACCACTAATCTGACAAAATCTAATCAGAGAGTGAAAACATACAAAACAGGCCCAGGCAGCTTTGAACTGAACAAGACAGACTTATAACATGACAGTCATTAATAAATCAGGGAACAATGGCGACCTTCCTACATGGTGGGCAATGTTCTGAGCTCCCCTAAGGCATGAATTCATTTAACAATTCTGTGAGGTAAACATATACATTAAACTATTCTAACATAAAGGAATTTGGGAGTACAGACTTGAAATTTCTAATGTTAGTTCACACAAAGCAAAAAGGACATTTTGAAATGAAACTAAGATTGACGGTTTCTCACTTTAGGGAGGTGCCTTGTGCTGAGATGAAATTACTGGGTCTGAACTTTGTAGGGTCATATTTGAAGCCTCCTTAGGATTAGAAATTATAAAGCAGAAAATGTGTGACATCTGTCACCAGTGCCCCTGGGATTTCTGCACCAAATTCCAGGACCTCCACCACTTCCTTCACAAACTCCTTACATGAGGCAAGAACAGAATTTTAAAAATGGCTTCAGGGAGAATTCCTCAGCTAGAGCACAGATTTTCCCCGGCCCTGAGGCAATGGAACAATAGCCAGACCACAGTGATGCCTACAGTCCAGGGGGAGGACGTCGGCCCTCACTGCAATGGGACCCAGATCACGGAGCAGGAGGACCGTCCCTAGAGGATGTAGGAGCACGGGACGTGTTGGACAGGACTGTCCCTCTGTGACAGCAACAGACAGAAACCTGGGCTTCTCACATCCTTTCCACTGAAGCGGAGCTTCCCAAACCACATCTTAAGGTCTGGCTCCTCCAGGACCTTTGGGCCTCTCACCTGTGTCATCTGCCTCCTTCATTCCCACCTACCTGGGTGGATGGACACTGTCTTTTCTTGCTTCACATCCCAGGCCTCCTTCATTCTCTCCAAAACGGTGACAATGTCTGGCTTAGAGACAGCAAGACCTGTTTATTAGAAAAAGGAACACAGGTTTTGATGGAAATTCTCCAATTTCCAATCCAGTATGTGCTCAGCTAAGAAGAGAGAACCTTGCAGAAAATTAGAATATTCTAGGAAAGGATGACCCCAAAACACTCTTTTCTGACAGCACCTTTACTAGACAACTTGGAACGTTTTCAGATCATGAGTTTCACTCCAAGGGCATCATGAAGACTCCTTTTCTACACCAGCAAACCCCCAGTTTGTTCCTCAGAGCCAGGATCTGAAACTCTACCACACAAAGCAGAAGCTCCCAGGAGACGCTGTACTGATGAAGGAAACACAACCCTGCGGTGGGGTAGGAGTTCTGGAAGGAAGTCACCCTCACCCAGGGAGGACAGGTTCCTGTAGTTCTCCAGCATCACATCCACGTACAGTTTCCGCTCAGCTGGGTGCAGACATTCCCACTCCTCCTGAGAGAAATCTATGGCCACATCCCTGAATGTCAACCGTCCCTGAAACAAAAGACACATTTACCACGTGGCCACAGGCAAGGTCACAATGTGACTCAATATGAAAACAGAGTTAAGAGAACTGGTTTTGACCTGGGAAAGTATCCAGAATTAAACAGTAAGGTCACTGACAGTAATATTCTGCAATATATTTTCTAACACTGAGAAAGGAGGATGACGTATGATCCACAAACGAGAGACTTTCCTTTTCCAGAAGATAAATTTTCAGGCATCAACACATGCATATGGATTTTTGAGTGTTGTATAACACAGGATACACTGTGTACATTTCTTGGCTGGAAATGTCATGGTGAGTTAGAAATGCGAAACACTTGTCAAATTTCATGTGGACAACAAGGAACTGGACTGTTATAAAAATGCCGATTCTGACTGAGGAGTCCTAGGGTGGGGCCTGAGTTTCCACATTTAACAAACTCAGTTTTAACTAGTGACGCCAATGTCTCTGGTCCATGTCACACTGTTAAATAGCACAGAAGAAGGAAACAGGGAAAATTCATACATGACTTTGAACTGACAGAGTTTTATGGAATTTACACTTTTCATAGAAGCATAGCAACACAGTTCTTTAGGAAAACTACTGTATACTACAGAGTGTTCTGTTTTTTATATATTAATTTATAATGCACATAAGTAATCTGAGAACAGTATTATTGTTCCTCTTCTATGAGAATATTTTCTGAAGCATCCAATAAATGGTAGAGCTTGGGTTTTACTCCAAACTATCTGTAGAACATACCAAAAAAGGACAGAAACCAATATGCACAGACAAATCTCATGAACGTTCATAGCAGTTCCATAACTCTGAAGGAGAGAAACACCTTAAGCAAGTAAGAAGAAAGAATAGCTCAAATAGTATTAACATTTTATGGACACAGACATATGGGGACTGTGTGCACACCAAAAGTGACAGAGAAGGAAATTTTCACATCACTGAAATAACAATGATTTATTCTGAAAATCATTTTTAATTCCTTTTTTTGTGGATGATACTCTGTATTTTATTAACTCAATAGGGAGAGAACGCACAATAACAAAAGTTAGAGCTGCTATTTCTTTGGAAAAAATTGGGTGTCATTTGTGCTGAGCTATACATTAAAATTTACCACAGTAGAACACCTTAATAATATGATTCTTGTAAACTTTCTTGAAAACACAAAAAGTGACGAAGTAAAGAATGTCTGTGACATGAGTGTGGAACATAATTAAAATGGACAGAAACAAGGCCTCATTGAAGACTCCACTTCAAAAGCCAATTCTCTCTAGTAAAGAAAGCTGAGGGCCTTCATTTTCCAAAGCAGAGAAACTAAGAAAAAAGGGAGTTTCCAGAAGAAATGTGATGGTTTTTGCACATCTCTCTATAAATCCACCCCGACCATTATTAATGATAAAGAAAAAAATGTTAACTTTATAATGAAGACAGAAGACAGGACCTCAACCAGGTGAAAATCAGCAAACCCCAGTTTGTTCCTCAGAGCCGGGATCTGAAACTCTACCACACAAAGCAGAAGCTCCCAGGAGACGCTGTACTGATGAAGAAAACATGACCCTGCGGTGGGGTAGGAGTTCTGGAAGGAAGTCACCCTCACCTACCTCACCCTCACCTCACTAATCAGGTGGAAGGAACAAGTGGGTATCAGCTGACCGAGGCACACGGAAGGACACACCATCACTGCTGTGATGTTACCGGCACAAACGAACAAATAAGGAAATCATAATCATAATGTGATCATAAAAACATTAGTTTTAGGCAAATTTCAATGCACATATAGCTCCCCAGTTCTGTAACTCTAATAGTGCATTTAAATAGTAAGTCAATATTACCAATCTAGTGAGCAAGTCTCTTACAATTACTCTTTCTATTTCAGAACTTTCCAGGCTATTCTGTGCACTGAGGCATCCTGGTGTTCATGGACATTCTTACCCCTGTTCTACAGCCCTGATGCTGCAGTCACAGGACATACACCTACACCTCCCTTCAGGACATCAAGCATCTGACCCCACCCAATAGGGACCTTGGACACAACCCCTTTCCCAGGTGGATTTTATCAGTAGTTGAGGGACAGTAATCATGGTGAGAATTCCTCATCTCCTCAGGGAGCCTTAATGGAGAGAATGTAGAGAAGGCTCTGGAAGAAAAGAGACGAGAGTTCTACAGAGCTGACCTTGACTCTCATGAGAAGAAAAATAAAAAGTAAGTAGTTGAAAAGAAACTCACTAGGCAGGAATGTCAGAAGTAGAGAGTTAAATGTGGCAGGTTCTAAAACCACAGATTTTAGGAGGAAAAGCTCACACAGCCTCGGCCCCAGGGCGGAACGCTTACCTGAGAAGCAGCCATTTTGTCCTCGTCCTCCTCCTGCTCTGGGTTGTTTCCTCAGGTGATGTTCTGGGGAGGAATCACTCCTGCATCTTGAGAATGTGCCTTCAAGAGGGTCCATACAGCCCCTAACCCCACCTCCATCTGCTTCCCCCAAATTGAGGGCTTGAAATGCTGATAAGGTCGCCCTCTCCTGTCCTTTGTCCCAGGACACAGTCAGGAACCATGAGCACCTAAAATGAAGACAGAACTGAGTTTTTTCTTTCCTGTCTTCACGTGCCCTCCCCTCACACAGGCACCCACCCATTCCCATACCAATGAGAACGTGGGCTGCTCTCCTGGCCCCCAAAACCCAACACAGCACCCCATTACCTCCCCTGTCCAAAGTCTGCTCTCAACTCTCAGAACTGTGTCCAGGAGCCCCCAGCTAGTCCCTGGCCTGACCTTAGAGTCGCATGAACACCTCACTAATACAATGATGCTCCACCCAAACCACTTGTCCAACTCCCAGGGGGAGGACACAGGTCACATCACTTCCTGAAATTCCCACGTGACATAGGAGGAAGCAGAATGAGAACTTTTAGCTTCAATGACCATGCAGGTCCCTGGGGGATCAGGGCCCACTCTAAGGAGTTATGGTTCTGAGGTCTGCAGGGGGTCAATGAAATGACATCTCTAAGTCTCCCTGGGGGAGCTGACTTGCTCCCCATACCTGTTTCCTGTCACACTGGGCTACAGATCTCAGACTGCACACCTGAGAGTTCTAGGGAGTATGAAGGGTTGGGGGGGGGGGTGGAATTCGAGAAGGGCTGGCTCCCTGGTGGATTTCCTTCCTCTTTTCCAGGAAATCACAGAGAATTAGTTAAAAAGTATCAAATAATGAACACACATTTTGGCTCTGAAAACTTGTAAAAGAGGGTTAGCTGTGGAAATACACAGATCACATTACTTCACCATGCATAGATGAGCTCTGTGGGAACCGAGTTTCGGTCCATCTGCACCATCCTTCTACATTTTCAGAGAATAGACAAGAAGGACTTGAGGGGACAGCTACTTGGTAGCTCCCAGCTCACTAACAAAACACTTAAAAGGAAGACAAAAGCTGCTGAATATCACACTAACTCACCAAACTAGGTTCAACACAAACATCCTCACCAAATACACACTGAAGTAGCCTAATATTATTAATAAGTACCAATGGATGTTTCAACATGATGAAGGGTAGAAAGAATGCAGGGTTCATTATCTAAACCAGACACAATGTTATTAGAAGGGAAATCGATTTGACTTTTTTTTTTAACTGAAATGACTTGTAGGGTCAAAGTTTAAAAAAAAAAATGAGACTACAACATATTTAGGAAAGAATGATAAGAGCTGGTAATGAGATGTCACCAAAGCTTATTTTGACAGTTAATGACTACTTAGAAAAAAGCAGATTCAACAGACTGATATTTAACTCAATGTGCTTTTCAAAGAAAAACAATGAATCAAATGTAAGAGAACTAGAAAGTAAAAAGTAAATTCCATGTAAAAGAATACCCAATGCTTTAATATTCCTTGAAGAACCATCATGTGGTGACAGACTCAGTCATTTCTTGTCCCAGGTCACGTCCCTCAAGCCATCCCAGCAAATGATAAGGGACCCATAACTGACTGATTAATTATTAAACGCACAAGCATTAGAAACTGGAGTTTTGTACTTCTCATTCTCATCTGTGTGACTGAAAATGCAGCACGTGTAAAATTAAATTGATTATAAAGCCACAAATCAATATATCATGACTTGATCACCCACATCCCACCTGCTCATCACTCAACCAGCTGGGGGCTCCCCTTCTTCGTCTGCTATTAGGTATTCCTGTCTATGGTCTGTGTGTCCCTCTCCACCCCCATTCTCTCCACAGCTGTCCTCTCCTGCGTCCCCTCTCCTCTCCTGCCTCCTCTCTCCTCTCCTGATTTCTCCCCTTGCCTCGATTCCCTTCCCTGTCCCTGTTTCTTGAGACTCTTGAAACCCATTTCAACCTCAGTTGCTCCTTCTAATCTGATTGCTCCCCATCTCCATGTATTTCTGCCTCTTTCTCCCTTCCTTATTCCCCTCCTCTTCCCGTGACACTGTCTGTCCTGTTACACCCCTGTGTCGGGACTCACTGACACCCCCAGCTTAGCTCAGGGAGGCTTCTTGCTGTGCTGTCAACCCCCAACCCCTTTCAGTTCCTGCACTCGGCTCCCCTAACTCTTCTCCTAACCCCTCTCTCCTCTAAAGTGCCTTGTCCTTTGTTGCCCCCACTTCTGCTAACCAGGGGCCCCTCTCCCTTTAGGTTCCCCTTCATCTCTCTGGAGCTCCCCCTTCCCTCCGTATTTCTCCATTTTCTTTCTCCTCTGGCTACTTCTCCGAGTCACTCGTTCTGTCTTACCGTCGCTTTACAAGTCCCTCCCACATCCTGTTTTGCCTCCTCTTTACCGACCCGCACTGACCGTTCTGCCCTCTCACCTGTCTGTTCCTCTCTCATCTGTCTCCTTCTCGTGACCCCCTCACACCCTCGTTCTGCCGCTTTCCTGGCCGGCCCTTCAGTCCCCGCTCACACAAAGCCCCTCCCCGGGTGAGGGGGTGACCTGGTGACACCCCGCGGTGTTCCCTCCCAAATCCCACCCCCCTGAACAGTGTGCTCTACCTGGGATTCGGGGCCTCTTATTAAACTGGGGCGAGGGGGGTTGCAGGCGGCGGAGGGTCTGCAGAACCCCAGCCCCGGGGGGAGGCGGGGCTCCAGGGGCCGCGTGGCGGGGCTGGGGGAGGGGCGCCAACGGCCGGACTCCATCTCCCGAGTCCATCTCCCAGGACTTCACGCCGCGCGTGGGGGCTGCCCGGTGGAGGGTTTTAAGCAGGAAAACAACGCGGCCGGCGGGCTCTAAGGGCCCGAAGGCGGAGAGACCAGAGGGAGGACGGCCTCAGTTTACCCGGAAACCCCCGCGGAGCCTCCACCCGGCAGCGAAAAGGTCTGGTATCCGGACGTCTCCCCAGGACGCGGGACTCACCGCTGTGGGGGGCGCTGGTGCGGGGACTTCAACGTCCGTAGTGACCGCCAGGCGTCACGTGTGCGGGACCGTGGACTGAGACGCCCAGGTTTAAACCAGAAAGACCGAAAGTCACGGCGCCAACCCGACCTTCTCTCTGCCTTAATCGCTTCCGGGTCTGCAACCAACTCCGCGGGGACGCGACGTGAAAACCTGGGCGGCAGGCGGGACCTGTGAGAAGCCCTAAGGTTTCGGGCGGGGCGGGAATTGTGGCCTGTAATGGGCGGGGCCCGCGGGAGGGAGGGACGGGACCGGGGGACGCGGTGGGGCCAGAGCGGGGGCGTGGCGGGGCTTTCCTACGCTTCGCTCTCATTGGTTATAGACTATAGTTGTTCGTTAGCTTTGTAGTTTGGATACAAATATCTTTCCCACCCACATTATATTTTTAAGATTTCTCTTAGATGTATATTTACTGATGTTAGTAATGCTTGACTCTCGGTTTAATATGTAGCAGAATTCATTATATTTTAAGATCTCCCTGGGTATGAGTTTCTGATGATTAGTAAAAATTCGTCGTGCCTAAAGACCTTCCAAGTTAATTATATTTGCAAGTTTTTCTCTAATATGTATACCTGTGATATTTGGTTATAAATGAAGAATGGATCAAAACTTTCCCATCTTTATTGTAAATGTTGGTTTTGATACTGAGAAGGATCCTTTCCAATTGTGAAAACTGATGAACTATTTAGACAGATTTTTTTAACTCGATTGGAGTTATAATATCCAACCTCAGTTTATCCTGATTTAAATCCAGTCCTTTTATCAAACCATCTCATGCATTTTTTTCCTGAACATGTTGTTATTGTTGTTGTTTTAATAGAATGTTTGGAATAGATTTGGGGATCTTTCAAAAGTAGATTATAGAGATTATATGGGATTATGTAATATTGCCAACCAGCCATGCTGGCATGAAAGAGATTTCAACTTGGACTGCCATATTCACAAGCAAATAAATATATGGCTGGTGGAACATTTCATCAAACTCAAAACAGTTGGGGAAAAGCCAGTTATAGATGAAAGTCAAGAATTCTCATCTTGTTTATGGGGAAATTTGTTGCTTGTAAAATTTACAAGGGAGTGAAATGAACATATTCATGTGGAGACAGAGGATTTCCTCAATCAATACAAAAATTTGACATGTCTTCTTGTAATATCATTATAAAACACATGCCAATTCTTAGATTATTAAAGATGTCAAAATAATTGAAGACTTCAAAAACTTGAAAAAAACAGGAATTAGTTTAACCTGGTGAATTAAACTTTATGTCATGAAAACAGAGACTGTACATTTGTAAGCACACATAAAACATAATATTTACCTCTATGAAACTTAAAAATCTGGGTTTAGTTAAGGAGAGACTTTATAGCGAATATTATTATTCTAAAGACAATCCTCTGAGTACAAGATCTACAAGGGTCTCACAACGCAGACAAAAGGGCTTTTCTTTTATAGGGAGGGATCAACAAGGCTAGAAAGAATACATGAAACAAAATATAAAGAGACCCAAAGATTAAAAAAAAAGCTGATGGTTGCAAATCGTGAGTGGGGTGGGGAATGGGAATAAGAAAATAAAACTGAAAAACAAAAAATGTATTATAAGAAAAGGGGAAATGAAATCTTTAAAAACAGTAACATGATTGTTCGTGGAGGTGGTGGGGTAAAGTATTCTAGATCCTCATCATGATTGGAAGTTAAAATTACAGAACTCAGAAAAATATGTAATTCAAAGATATGTTAAAATGTTAAAGGTAGTATCAAAGAAAAAATCCAAACAACAAAAAAATCAGGGGGGAAAATGATGCAAAATAAAAGCATGGAAAAAAGACAAGTCATATGCACACTATTCAAAAGAAAATAGTTATATTAAGATCAAAGTAGATCAGAGGACAAATACTATGGCCAGGGATAATGAATTCTATTTCACAATCATAAAGGAATAAATTCATCACAAGGACATGACAATCATGAACCATGCACCAAGCAGCAGAACTTGCAGACCCCTGAAAAAAGTCACTGGGCTTTCGGGTGGCCCAATGGCTCAGTTGGTTAAAGTGCGAGCTCTCAACAAGGTTGCCAGTTCAATTTCCGCATGGGATGGTGGGCTGTGCCCCCTGCAACTAAAGATTGAAAATGGTGACTAGACTTGTAGCTGAGCTGCGCCCTCCACAACTAGACTGAAGGACAATGACTAGAAGCTGATGGGCCCTGGAGAAACATACTGTTCCCCAATAAAATTTTTAAAACAAAGTTTATTTCTTAAAAAAAATTCACTTGGCTTTAATGAGAAAAAAATGCAATCCACACTAATGTTCAGAGATTCTCATGCCCCCTCTCTCCATAATACATAGATCAATTAGAAAAAAAAAATGAGTACCTACAAGATTCTAACAATGATATTGATAATAAATCAATGAAATTGACATTTATAGAACTATGAGATAACATAGTCTATGCCCCTGGGTCCTGGCACAGAGCTCCTGAAAGCCTTGTGATTTCCTGAGGGATAAGAGCACTAGGAGCATCTTTTGTTCTATTGAGGCAACTCAGGGTCGGCTCTTCCATGGGGACTCGCCACCAGAAAGACCACGCCATGATTAAAAGCATGGGTTCTTCAGCCCCACCTTCACACCCCAGAGAGAAAGAGGGGCTAGAAATTAATTTACAATTTGTTCATACCTACACGAGGAAGCAGCCATACAATCCCAAAAGTTGGCGGTTCGAAGAGGGTAAACACATCCACACCCAGATAGTGATGCACTCCAATTTCATGGGGACATAAACTCCTGTGCTGGGGACCCTCCCAGACCTGGCCTTATGTATCTCTTCATCTGACTGTCCATCTGTATTATCACAACCTTTAATAAACTGGACATCTGTGAGCCTATTTAACACATTAATTGAACCCAAGGTGAGAGCTGTTGAAACCTCCCATCTATAGCAATTTGGTCAGAAGCACTGGTTATGATCTGATTATCGACTCACATCTGCGTTAGAGGCAGGAGGGTCAGTCTATGGGACTGAGCTCTTAACCTGTGAAATCCAGGCCATTAGAGTCAGAATTGCATTAACATGTAGGATACCCAGCTGGTGTCCTAGAGAATTGCTTGGTGTAGGGGAAAACTTCCACATATTTGCTGACCATGAGTGTTGGAAGTGAAGTATTCTGGGTGAGTGCTAGTACTGTGACAATAAAGGGGACACAGAGGACGGAAACACTCAGTAGGGAAGAACTGGATTTTTCTGACACAGGAAATGGAAAACTGAGGTCTTCCTTCACAAGAACACTGCACCAACCAAGAAAATTATACACAATCTTCAAAAATATACATAGTACTAAACCAAGACAAACTATATTCTTGGCTATGTGAAATGTAATCTAAATAAGTGAGAACAGAACATATCAATATTTGTAAATTGCCACTAAGAAAGAAATTATAAATAGCACTATTCAAAAAGAGATGGCAATTGAACCAAACACCTATAAGATAAGGGTTCTTTTATTTAATTTGTTTGTTTGTTTTGGTTTTCTGTACACCATTGGGAACGTCCTGCCTGTAAAGTGATGTAAGTTGAAGACAGCTCATCTGGTACTGAGGCTGACTTAGGTGAAGGCAGCAGGTTAACACGGGCAAGGTGCATGAGGTCATTTATAAACATTTGATTACGATAAACCAGTTGAAAATGTTGTAATGGAGAACACATAGTCCACTGAGGGCTGTCAGACAATGAAAGGCAATACATTCCCTGATGAATTAAAAATACATGGACATTCTACTGGAAATAGAAGTAGTAAAATGAAAGGAATGATGGTAATAATATAGGAAGGGAATTCTTGAAATCAAGATTTCAGAGGTGGTACAATTACTGGAGATAAAGCACTCCCATCTATAACTTTGACATTGGGAGATTAAGATGGGTACAATAAAATGTCATTGAAAACAAAACAAAAATTTTAATTAAAAAAAAAGGAATGTCATTGAAGTACCAGACAACTTTCTAGAAGTTTTGCTATGGTAACACATACTATTGAATTCTCTTTGGCTTACAAGAAACCTTTATTTCTTCCTCATACTATATCTATATATCATATACCGTATACCTAAGTGAAGTTTAATGTTAAAGAACAGAGATGTATACTCTTACAGGAGGATGATAATTGGAAATAATGTTACTATATGGCAGTCCAGCTTCCATCAGAAATAATTTGTCCCTCCTTTCTTCACACAAAATACATTTACTTCTGTCCCAAAAGAAATGTTAAAAAGTTCTATCTACATATGACTTCAATCACAAATGAGTATCTTATCAGGGTTTTATGAGATTCCCCCAATTCAAAGCCCTATATGGAGTCCTTGTCACAAAACACATTATGGTGGAACACAGAAATAACACGTCAATAAACCCTCCCATTCAGAAAACAAAAAGAAAGGAGGAACACCATAGCCTCTGGTGCACAGCAAATGTGCGATTTTGCTGGGTAGAATGGAGTGCGGGCCCTAGTCCACGGGGGCGGGAATGAGGAAGGAGCCTTTCTTTTTTTCTTTATTGGGGAAGGGGAACAGGACTTTATTGGGGAACAGTGTGTACTTCCAGGACTTTTTTCCAAGTCAAGTTGTTGTCTTTTCAATCTTAGTTGTGGAGGGTGCCGTTCAGCTTCAAGTTGTTGTCCTTTCAGTCTTAGTTGTGGAGGGCACAGCTCAGCTCCAGGTCCAGTTGCCATTGCTAGTGGCAGGGGGCATAGCCCACCATCCCTTGGAGTCGAAACCGGCAACCTTGTGGTTGAGAGCCTAGTGGCCCATGTGGGAATCGAACCAGCAGCCTTCGGAGTTAGGAGCATGGAGCTCTAATCAGCTGAGCCACCGGGCCGGCTCAGGAAGGATCCTTTCTTGACTCCAGTTCTCCCATGAGTGAATATCCAGTCCTTCTGTTTCTTGTTTCTGACATCACCTAGTCACATCTAACACAAGATTAGCAGCTTTACCTCAGCTACATCCTTCTCATAAACAGTTATAGTTCCAAAGAACATTGTAAGTCCATCAGGTCAGCATTTTGATAGGACAAGTTTGTACAACACTCAACAGTGCAACAGGTCATTAAAAAATAGCACTTTGTAGAACCAGGAAAGATGGCAGATTAGGTAAATGCTATGCCTACTGCATCCAGGGATCACACCAAAATTACAAATAAATTATAGAACAATCAACCTCAAGATCATCTGAACACCAGCTGAACAGAACCACTATAACTAAGGATATAAAGAAGAGGCCACATTAAGACTGGTAGGAGGGACGGAGGCGTGAAATGCACTGACCCCAAACCGACAGATAGCAGTTAAATGCTGGGACGGACACCTCAGTGGCAGAGGTCCCCCCTGAAGAGGGACAGGTCCCAGCCCCATGCTGGGCTCCCCAGTGCAGGGGTCTTGTGCCGAGAAGAGGAGCTCCAATGGCATCTGGCTGTGAAAATCAAGGATGCTGTCTGCCCTTCGCAATAGGGTGGAAGGTGGCTAGAAACCCAGACTCCCTCTTGTAGAGCTGGCACATGGACTCGCTCACTTGGTCTCTGGTGGAGGGGTGGCAGCTCGGGAGTCCGAGGGATGTGTGAGGAAGGACTGAGTTGTTTGGCTTTGGCACAGGAGCTGGAGGGATAGGAGCCATTGTTATCGCTGTGTAGAAACTGACACATATGTGGCCTAGAGGAAAACACTGTTTTTTCAGTGTTAACCCCTCCCCCAAAGGGCAAGTCTGGGACCACATTGATATGGTAAAATCAGCACTTGCATACCACCTTGGTGATGCCCTGGTTCCCAACCCCTGTCCCCTTGTCCCGTATAGCTGGCGCTACATCGCCCGGAAAACTTTTTTTATGTACTTATTCTTTTTCATTTTATTTTTTATATTAGTTTCAGGTGTATAAAACAACATAATGCTTAGACATTATTTTATCACAAAGTAATAACCATGACCCCCAAGTCTACTGCCCATCTGACATTGTATATAGCTGTTACAATACCATTAACTTCATTTCCTATGCTATACTTCATATCCCATGATCATAAATATGCATATACTATACACACACATACACACACACACACACACACACACACACACATTTAATTATAGTTGACATTCAATATTATTCTACTTTAGCTTCAGGTGTATAGCACAGTGGTCAGGCATCTACACAGTCTATGAAGTGATTCCCCCTGATAAGTCCAGTACCATTTGGCACAGTACATAAACTTTACAACATTATTGATAATATTCCCCATACTGTATTTCACATCCTTGTGACTATTTTGTGACTACCAATTTGTACTTTCTAATACCTTCAACTTCTCCCCATCCCCCAATCCCACCTCCCATGAAGCAACAAGCAGTTCGTTTTCTGTTATCTCTGAGTATATTTCTGTTTTGTTTGCTCATTTATTCTGTTCTTTAGATTCCACACATAAGTGAGATCATACAATGTTGGACAATTAAGTTTGCGAACTCATTCTAGAAAAAGGTGCTACAAAACTCATTGCTGAATATCACTACGGTCACCTTCGAAGTACTCCCCTTGGGAAGCTATGCACCGATGCCAGCACCTACTACACCCTTTAAAGCAATTTTGGAACTCTTTTTCTGGAATGGCCGTCAAAGCTGTCATCGTATTGCCCTTGATGTCCTGAATGTCATCAAAATATCTTCCTTTCAAAATTTGCTTTACCTTCCGGTAAAGAAAGAAGTCACTGGGGGGCAGATCAGGTGAGCAGGGAGGGTGTTCCAGTACAGTTATTTGTTTACTGGCTAAAAACTCCCTCACACACAGTGCCGTGTGAGCTGGTGCATTGTCATGATGCAAGAGCCATGAATTGTTGGTGAAAAGTTCAGGTCATCTAACTTTTTCATGCAGGCTTTTCAGCACTTCCAAATAGTAAACTTGGTTAACTGTCCAGTTGGTACAAATTCATAACGAATAATCCCTGTGATATCAAAAAACGTTAGTAACACCATTTTGATTCTTGATTTGGACTGACGGAACTTCTCTGATCAGGGAGAATTGGCTGATTTCTATTGTGCACTTTGACGCTTTGTTTCAGGTTCATATTGATACACTCATGTTTCATCACCAGTGATAAAATAATCCAAAACAGCGTCTTGCCGCTCCAAAAGGACTTGGCAAACTTCGACTCTCTTTTGCTTTTTTTCACTGGGGAGCTGCTTTGGGACCATTTTTTGCACATACCTCTCTCATGCCAAGATTTTCAATTAAGATTTGTTTACTTGGTCTGCTATGCTTCTCACAGTCAGCGAATGATTTTGACACACAATTTGATGAACTTTTGCAACGTTTTTGTCAGTTCTACTGGTTACTGCCCACTCTGACCTCTCTTTATCAGTGACACATTCTCTCCCCCTCAGAAAAACATTTAATCCATTTATTCACTGCCGTTTTTTTCATGGCATTATCCCCATAAACTTGGACTAACATGTCCCGGATTTCACTTTCACTCTTGCCAAGTTTAACAAGAAATTTAGTGTTTGATCATTGCTCTAATTCAAACTCGGACATTCTTGTGACAGCACACAAAAACACACAACAACAATAATGAACACCACTCAGCAAGACACTGCCACATGTCAACACGATCATAGCTGTGAGATGCTGATATACCAAGGTTATGAAACCTTACTGAGCTGTTTGTACAGTGCTAGAAATGTAAGCACATGATGGCAAGTTCACGAACTTATCACACCTTTTACACTGTGGGTAAGCCAATCCTCACAGTCCTTCAACCTGGAAGTCAGTCCCACTCTCTAATGTACCAAAAGCAATCAAGGCTCAACTACAATAGGAGAACACACACAACACACTCAAGGGACACTCCTGAAATACACACACAGAAGATCAGGAAGACTGTGCCACTGGACTACCCAGGATACATACTACATAAAGCCTACCAGCAAACACTGAAGAGCTACCTAATACATAGACATAAACACAGAGCAGCAGCTAGAAATAGGCAACAAAGGAACATGCCTTAATAAAAGGACAGGAGAAACCTCCAGAAATAGAACAAAATAAAACTGAGGCAACCAACCTACCAGAGACAGAGTTTAAAACACTAATTATATGAATGCTTAAGGAACCTAGTGAGAATTTCAAAAAAAGACAGCAAGCAAAAAACAAAAGGACATAGAAACCGAAAAAACAAAACAAAAAACAATGAGTCAGAAATAAAGAATACAATAACTGAAATGAAGAATACACTAGAAGGAATCAACAGCAGATTAGATGAAGCAGAGGATCAAATGAGCAATTTAGAAGACAAGATAGCAGAAAACACCCAATCAGAACAACAAAAAGAAAAAATAATAAAAAACAATGAAGATCGATTAAGGGACCTGTGAGACAACACCAAGCATAACAACATTTGCATCAGAGGAATTCCTGAAGAAGAAAGGGAGCAAATTATCGAGAAACTATTTAAAGAAATAATGACTGAAAATTTCCCTAACCTGGTGAAGGAAATACACATACAAGCCCAGGGAGGACAGAGGATCCCAAAAAAGATGAACCCAAACAGGCCCACACCAAGAAAATCATAGTTAAAATGGCAAAGATTAAAGACACAGAGACAATCCTAAAAGCAACAAGAGAAAGACAATTAGTTGCTCACAAGGGAGCTCCCATAATACTATCAGCTGATTTCTGAACAGAAACTTTGGAAACTAACTAAGATAAAAATATGAATAATAACTGGCTCTGGGTGGTGAACACACAATGTGATTTACAGATGATGTAATACAGAATTGTACACCTGAAATCTATGTAACTTTACTAACAATTGTCACCCCAATAAACTTTAATTTAAAAATATGAATAATAAAATGGCAATAACTATGTACCTATCAATAATCACTTGAAATGGAAGTGTATTAAATGCTTCAATCAAAAGACATAGGGTAGCTGAGTGGATAAGAAAACAAGATCCATGCATATGGCGTCTACAAGAGACCCACCTCAGATTGAAAGACACACACACAACTGAAAGTAAAAAAATAAAAAAAAGATATTTCACACAAATAGAAATGAGAAAAAAGCTGGGGTAGCAATACTCATATTGGACAAAATAGACTTTAAAACGAACACTATAATAAGAGACAAAGAAGGACATTACATAATTATAAAGGGATCAATCCAACAAGAGGACATAACCCTAGTAAACATCTATGCACCCGACAAAGGAGCACCTAAATATATAAAACTAATATTGACCAACATGAAGGCAGCGAGATCAACAGTAACACAATCATGGTAGGGGACTGTAACACCCACTGATACCAAGGGACAGATCCTCCAGACAGAAAATCAGCATGGAAACAACAGCCTTAAAGACACACTAGACCAGATGGATTTAAGTGATATTTTAGAGCACTTCACCCCAAAGCAGCAGAATATACATTCTTTTCAAGCATACTTGGAATATTTTCCAACAAAGGCCTCATGTTAGGCCACAAAACAAGTCTCGAAGAATTTCAGAAGATTGAAATCACATCAAGCATCTTCTCTGACCACAGTGTATGAAACTAGAAATCGATTACAAGGAAAAAACTGAAACACACAAACACACACACACACACACACACACACACACACACACACAGAATAAACATGTTACTAAATAATGAATGGGTCAACAATGAGATCAAGGAAGAAATCAAAAGATACCTTCAGACAAACAAAAATGAAAACACAACAACCCGAAACCTATGGGACACAGAGAAAGCAGTCCTAAGAGGGAAATTCACAGCAGTACAGGCCTACCTCAAAAAACAAGAAAAATCTCAAATCAACAGTCTATCTCTACACCTGAGGGAACAGGAAAACGAACAGCAAAATAAGCCCAAAGTGAGTACAAGCAAGGAAATGATGAAGATCAGCATAGAAATTAATGAAATATAGACTTTAAAAAACAACACAAAAATCAATGAAACCAAGACCTGGTTTTTTGAATTGATAGACAAAACTGACAAACCTTTAACCAGACTCAAGGGAAAAAAGACAGGAGGCAGCCGGATGTTTTAGTGGTTAGAATGCAGTGCTCATAACACCAAGGTCGCTGGTTCAATTCCCACATGGACCAGTGAGAAACAACAGGTTGAGCTTGGAGCTGAGCCGCCGGTGGGCCGCTAGGTGGCTCAGTGGTTAGAGCGCAGTGCTCATAACACCAAGGTCGCCAGATAGATCCCCACATGGGCCGGTGAGCCACACCATCCACAACTAGATTACAAACAACGACTGGACCTGGAGCTGAGCTGGTTAAATGTTTGTCCATTTTGTTTATCAATTCAAAAAATCAGGTCATAATTTTCTGAGTACATGTTTTTTGTGTATTGTTTTTTAAAGTCTCTATTTCATTAATTTCTATTCTGATCTTTAGCATTTCCTTCTTTTATTTCTCATACTCACTTTGGGCTTATTTTGCTGTTCTTTTTCCTGTTTTCTTAATTTCTCTTTCTGATAGTTGTTATTGATGATGTATAAAAGTGCAACTAGATGGCTTCACAGGTGAATTTTACCAAAAAGAGAGGGGGCAGCCAGTTGGTTTAGTGGTTAGAGTGCAGTGCTCATAACACCTATTCTCAAATTATTCCAAAAAATCCAGGAGGAGGGACTGCTCCTAAGCTCATCGAGGCCACCATTGCCCTGATTCCAAAACAAGACAAAGAAATTACCAGAAAAGAAAACTATAGGCTGATATCCCTAATGAACATAGATGCAAAAATCCTCAGCAAAATACTAGCAAACTGAATTCAGCAATACATTAAAAAGATCATACACCACGGTCAAGTGAGATTCATTCCTGGTATGCAAGGTTGGTTCAATATCTTTAACTCAACGTGATCCAGCACACACAAAAATGAAAAATAAAAATCATATGGTCATATCGATGGATGCAGAAAAAACATATGACAAAATCCAGCATCCATTTATGATAAAAACTCTCAGCAAAGTGGGAATAGAGGGGCCATATTTCAACATAATAAAAGCCATATATGACATACTCACAGCTAACATTATACTCAACGGGGGGAAAGCTAAAAGCATTCCCCTTAAGATCAGGAAAAACACAAAGATGCCCACTTTCTCCACTTTTACTCAGTATAGTACTGGATGCTCTAGCCAGAGCAATCAGACAAGAAAAAAGAAATAGGAAGCATCCAAATTGAAAAGGAGTAAGTAAAATTGTCATTGTTTGTAGACTTATAATACTATATACAGAGAACCTAAAGATTACACCAAAAACTATTAAAATTGATAAATGAATTTAGTAAAGTAGCAGGATACAAAATTAATATCAGAAATTGGTTGTACTTTTATACACCAAAAATGAACTATCAGAAAGAAAAATTAAGAAACAATCCCATTTAAAATTGCATGAGAAAATAAAATACTTAGAAATAAATTTAACCAAGGAAGTAAAAGACCTGTACTCAGAAAAGTATGACATTGAAGACAGAAATTAAAGAAGATACAAATAAATGGAAACATATACCATGCTCATGGGTAGGAAGAATTAATATAATTAAAATGTCCATACTATCCTAAGCAATCTGAGACTAAATGCAATCCCTATCAAAATACCAATGGCATTTCTCACAGAACTAAAACAAATAATCCTAAAATTTATATGGAACCATAAAAGATCATGAATAACCACAGCAATCCTGAGAAATAAGAACAAAGCTAGAGGTACCACGCTACCTGATATCAAATTATACTACAAGGCTATAGTAATCAAAAGAGCATGGTATGGTCATAAAAACAGACACATAGGTCAACGGAACAGAATAGAGAGCCCAGAAATAAATCCATGCTTATATGATCATTTAATCTGTGAACAAAAAAGTAAGAATTTACATTGGGGTACAGACAATCAATTTAATAAATGGTGCTGGGAAAACTGGACACATACTTGCAAAAAAAAAAGAAAGAAAGAAACTGGGCCACCTTTTAATGCCATATACAATAATGAACTCAAAATGGATTAAAGACTTAAATGTAAGACCCAAACCATAGAGCTCCAGGAAGAAAATATACGAAGTAAACTCTCAGATATTACCCTTAAGAATATTTGTACTTATATATCTCCTGGGCAAGGGAAACAAAGGAAAAAATAAACAAATGGGACTACATCCAACTAAAAAGTATTTTACAGAGCAAAGGAAACCATCACAAAAACAAAGACATCATACTGAATTGGAGAAGATATTTGCCAATGATATATTTGATAAGGGGTTAATATCCAAAATTTATTTTAAAAACAAATACAAATCAACACCAAAACACACACACACACACACACACACACACACACACACACACACACACACTTCAATGAAAAAATTCAGAGAAGACATGAAGACATTTTTCCAAAGAAGACATAAAGATGGGCAATAGACATACGAAATTATGCTCAACATCACTAATCATCAGGGAAATGCAAATAAAAATCACAATGAGATATCCCTTCACTCCTGTCACAACGGCTATCATCAATAAATCAACAAACAACTAGTGCTGGTGAGGATGTGAAAAAAAGGGAACCTGCGTGTACTGTTGGTAGGTTTGCAAATTGGTGCAGCCACTATGGAAAACAATATGGAGGTTCCTCAAGAAATTAAAAATAAACCTACCTTATGATCCAGCAATTCCACTCCTGGGTATTTATCCAAAGAAATCCAAAACACTAATTTAAAAAACATATATGCACCTGTATGGTTACTGCAGTGCTATTCACAATAGCCAATATATGGAAACAATCAAAATCCCATCAATAGACCACCGGATAAAGAAATTGTAGGTTTATGTCACAGAAATGGTGGCATGAGGAATGCTTCATGAAATCTCCCCTGGAATTTACAACAAATTGAACAACTATAATTCAACAAAGGAATCCCTGCACGGCACACAGGCACACCTGAGAGACCACCAAATCGAATAATCTAAAGTGGACAAATCAGGCAAGCAGGGAAGGAGAGAAGGGGGAAGTGAAGACACTCGGGCCACTGGCCACAGGACACACACCAAAGCTCAGAGCTCCCTGTAGTCCGGAGCTACCAGAGTCATAGGAGAGGGTAGGATTCTGACTGCTAGTGCTCCCCTTATGGCCCACAGACCTGCCTGAGGGATCAGCATATAACACAGCTGAACCCCCTCATCACAGCAGAGACCTTGGGGCAAAGACTGAGGGAAGAAGGGTGAGAACGGTGGTTAAAGCCCTCACTGCCAAGTAGAGGATGGAAGAAACAAAGACCTGCCGACTCCTCCCCATCCTCCCAGGGCTACAAGCAGACTCCAGAAGAAATGGTAGCAGTGGCAGATTAAATAACACAATATTTACAGCTCACAGAATGGCAGACCCACAGTGACAGACTCACAGTGCAATTAATTCCGGTGAAAGAGAAGGAACAGTAGGGGCAAGACAACTGTGAGCTGGTAGTTGCCATTGCTCAGAGCCACCTCTCACAACCCACTCTGCCCCAGCCCCCACCTATCTGGGAGGAGCCCTGCAGGGGGTACCAGAGCCAGAAACACAAGCTCTGAATCTGGTTGCAGGAAGAGCATTGGGACTTCAGAAGCTCTCCACATCCCCCCACAGAGGTGGTGCCCTGAGACCCAGGGGACCTATTCACAGAGGAGAAGCCCACATTCCAGGGAAACCCCCATCACTTGAGAAGCCAGAACAGTGCAAGAGAAAATATAATGCTACAGTGTGACAGAGAATGAAAGGCTGCAGCGGGAGAGAAAATAAAACATTCCACCAACACCTACTGGAAAGCAAAAGAAAGACATCTTCCTATGAACCTGTTGCAGAACCCATTCCTATAGATGCCTAGGAACAGAAATAACAATTCATTAATTACCATGAATAACCAAGGTAACAAGGCAACTCAGAAAGAAAATAAAGTCTCCAGAAAATGACTTTCCAGACACAGAAATATGCAACTTAAATGACAGACAATTCAAGATTGCAGTTTTGAAAAAACTCAATGAGATGCAAGTAAACACAGAGAGGCAGTTTCATCAACTCAAAAGCACAATTAAAGAACAAAATGAACATTTTACCAAAGAGATTGAAATATTAAAACAGAACCAAATAGAAATTCTGGAGATTAAGCACTCAATAAAAGAAATGAAGAATACAAGAGCCAGCTTAGGTAGTAGAGTTGACCTGATGGAGAAAATAATCAGTGACATCAAAGATAGAAATCTGTAAATGACACAGATGGAAGCAGAGAGAGACTTGAAAGATAAAAGAAATGAAAGAACTCTACAAGAACTTTCTGAATCCATCAGAAAGAGAAACATAAAAATGAGAATACCAGAAGGAGAAGAAAGGGAGAAGGGAACAGAAAGTATATTCAAACAGTCGAAAAGTACTTCCCAAACTTGTGGAAAGCAATGGATCCTTGAATCCAAGAAGCAAATAGAACATCTAATTACCTCAATCGCAACAGGCCTTCTCCAAGGCTACATTGTATTGAAGCTGTCAAAAATTAACGACAAAGAAAGAATCCTCAGGGCAGCCAGAGAAAAGAAGATGGTAACCTACAAAGGAAAGCCCATTAGATTATCATCAGATTTTTCAGAAGAAGGTCTACAAGCCAGGAGGGAGTGGAATCAAATATTCAAACTATTGAAAGAGAGAAGTTATGAGCCAAGAATAATATATCCAGTAAAGATATCCTTTAGATATGAAGGAGGACTAAAGACCTTTGCAGACATACAAAAGCTGAGGGAATTTTCTAACATATATATAACCTGCACTACAAAAACTACTGAAGGAGGCTATTTGACTTGAAACAAAAAAGCAAAAGAATACAACACCATGAATAGTACTAAAACAGACAGACAGTTGTGAAAAACAACAATCACTACACAAAATAGGACACTATACACTTAAACATAACATACAGGATTAAGAAGGAAAAAAAACATTTTCAAAAAAAGAGGAAAAAGACAACTTGCTACTGCTACACAGAAATCAACTCACAGCATAAGCAGAGATGATTTGTGACAACAAAAAAATAAAGGCGAAAGAGTAAAAGTCTGAACCTGCAAAGTGGAACGGAGAAAGGAAGCATGCTGAAGTAAAAGGAATACTGTAAATATGCAACTTTTTTTTACATAAACTTCATGGTAATGACTCAAAAAAAAAATCCAGAACTGATCAAAATGGCGGCGTGAGGTGAGCCTCTGTAAAGCTCCCCTGGAATTTGCAACTAATCGAACAACAATAACTCCACAAAGGACTCCCTGCACAGCAGACAGGCAAGACAAAGTGGCCCACTACCGAAGTCACCTACAGGTGGGAGACTCGCGTGAGTGGGGGGAAGAGGAAACGGAGAAGTGGGTGGAGACGGAGCCGCGCACGCGCAGGACGCAGACCTCGCTCAGTGCTCCGAGCTCGCTGCTTCCCGGAACTACCGCAGCTGCGGGAGAGGGAAGAACTCGGACTGCTAGGGCTCCGCTTGTGGCCCACAGGGCTGAGGGGGCAGCATATAACATGGCTGAACCCAACTTTCACGGCAGAGACCTCGGAGAAAAGACTGAGGGAAGAAGGGTGAAAACGGTGGTTTAAGCCCTCAAGCCGAGCTGAGAACGGAAGCCTTAGGCACTGAGACTAGCCGCCCCCTCCCTACCCTCCCAGAGCTCGCCCCACCCCCACCTACCCGGTGATAGAAGCAGAACAATAGCAGTCTCAGATCAAAAGAACAGAATATTTGCTGTTCTGAGAACTGTGGACCGCAGACACAGATTCGCAGCCCAACTAGTTCTAGCAAAGGGAAGGGAGCTGTGGAAGCAGGACCGGCTCTGGTGGTGGTCAACACCATTGCTCTGGACCACCTCTCACAACTCACACTGACCCTGGCCCCACCTATCTGGGTGGATCCCTGCAGGAGTAAACAGAATTGCTGAAACACACAGGCTATGAATCTGGTGCAGGGAGAGCTTTGGAACTTCAAAAGCTCTCCGCATACCCACACGGACACTGTGCCCTGTGACCCAGGCGAACTATTAACAGAGGAGAAGCCCCTCTCCCAGGGAATCCACCCATTGTGTGAGAAGCTGGAATAGTGCAGAGAAAACATAGCGCTACCGTGTGAGAGAGAAAAAAAAGGCTGCAGTCGGAGAGAAAATAAAACACTCTACCAACAAGTACTGGAAAACAAAAGAAAGACCTCTTCCTATCAACCTGTTGCAGAAGCCACTCCTATAGATTTCTAGGAAGAGAAATAATAAATCAGTAATTGCCATGAATGACCAAGGCAACAAGACAGCTCAGAAAGAAAGTGAAAAGTCTCCAGAAAAGGAACTTAAAGACATGGAAATATGTGACTTAAATGACAGAGAATTCAAGATTGCAGTTCTGAAAAAACTCAATGAGATGCAAGAAACACAGAAAGGCAGTTTAATGAACTCAGAAACACAATCAAAGAACAGCATGAGCATTTTACGAAAGAGTGAAATTTTAAAAAAGAACCAAACAGAATTTCTGGAGATTAAGAACTCAACAGAAGAAATTAAGAATGAAATAACCAGCTTAGGTGGTAGAGTTGACCAGATGGAGGAAAGAATCAGTGACGTCGAAGATAGAAACCTGGAAATGACACGGATGGAAGAAGAAAGAGACTTGAGACTTAAAAGAAATGAAAGAACTCTACAAGAACTTTCTAACTCCATCAGAAAGAGCAATATAAGAATAATGGGCATACCAGAAGGAGAAGAAAGAGAGAAGGGAACAGAGAATACATTCAAACAAATTGTCGATGAGAACTTCCCAAACTTGTGGACAGAACTGGATCCTTGAATCCAAGAAGCAAATAGAACACCTAATTACCTCAATCCCAACACGCCTTCTCCAAGGCACATTGTATTGAAGCTGTCTAAAATCAACGACAAAGAAAGAATCCTCAAGGCAGCCAGGGAAAAGAAGATGGTAACCTATAAAGGAAAGCCCATTAGATTATCATCAGATTTTTCAGCAGAAACTCTACAAGCCAGGAGGGAGTGGAACCAAATATTCAAACAATTGAAAGAGAGAAATTATGAGCCAAGAATAATATATCCAGCAAAGATATCCTTTAGATATGAAGGAGGAATAAAGACCTTTCCAGACACACAGAAGCTGAGGGAATTTTCTAATACACGACCTGCACTACAAGAAATACTAAAAGAGGCTATTCGACCACCATCAACAGGGACAATTTGTGGCAACTGAAACATAAAAAGGGGGAGAGTAAAGGCCTGAACTGCAATATGGGAATGGAGAAAGTAAGCGTGCTGAAGAAAATTGAATACTCTAAATATCAAAGTTTCTTTTACATAAACTTAAGAGTAACCACTCAAAAAAAATCCAGAACTGAAGTATATACTGTAATAAAAGAAGAAACAGAGGGAAACATCATAGAATACCACCAAACATATAATAGACAACAACAAAAAGGCAAAGAAACAATGGAGACACAGCCTTACCAGAAAACTAAAGATAGAATGACAGGAAATCCTCACATATCAATAATCACCCTAAATGTAAATGGACTGAACTCACCGATAAAAAGGCACAGAGTAGCAGATTGGATCAAAAAGCTAAACCCAACCATATGCTGTCTCGAAGAGACACATCTCAGCTACAAGGACAAGCATAGACTCAAAGTGAAAGGGTGGAAATTGACACTCCAAGCAAATGGTACCCAGAGAAATCAGGTGTAGCCATCATGATATCAGATGAAACAGACTTCAGGGTGAAAAAGATAACAAAAGACAAAGATGGACATTTCATAATGGTAAAGGGGACTATACAACAAGAACACATAACAGTCATCAATATTTATGCCCCCAATCAGGGAGCACCGAAATATACCAAGCAACTACTAACAGAATTAAAGGGAGAAATTGACCAAACACAATTATACTAGGGGACTTAAATACATAATTGACAGCTATGGCTAGATCATCCAAACAGAAAATAAATAACGAAGTAGCAGCCCTAAATGACACATTAGATGAAATGGACATAATTGACATATATGGAGCACTTCATCCTAAAACATCAGACTATACATTCTTTTGTAGTGTACACGGAACATTCTCAAGGATAGACCATATATTGGGACATAAAATCAGCCTCAGCAAATTTAAGAAGATTGAAATCATACTAAACATATTCTCTGATCACAAGGCTTTGAAATTGGATATCAACTGCAAAAAGAAAGCACGAAAAACACAAATATATGGAGATTAAACAACATACTTTTAAAGAAAGACTGGGTCAAAGAAGAAATTAGAGGAGAGATCAAAAGATACATAGAAACAAATGACAATGAAAATACATCCTACCAAAATTCTTGGGATGCAGCGAAAGCAGTTTTAAGAGGGAACTTTATATCATTACAGGCCTATCTCAAGAAACAAGAAAAATCCCAAATAAATAACCTCATGTTACACCTTAATGAACTAGAAAAAGAAGAACAAGTGAAACCCAAGGTCAGCAGAAGAAAGGAAATAACAAAAACCAGAGCAGAACTAAATGAAATAGAGAACAAAAAGACAACAGAAAAAATTAATGTGACAAAGAGCTGGTTCTTTGAAAAGATTAACAAAATTGACAAGCCCTTGGCTAGGCTCACTAAGATAAAAGGAGAGAAGACACTAATTAACAAAATCAGAAACGAAAAAGGGGAAGTTATCACGGACACCACAGAAATACAAAGGATCATCCAAGAATACTATGAAGGACTATATGCCACCAAATTCAATAACCTAGAAGAAATGGACAAGTTCTTAGAAACATACAGCCCTCCAAGGCTGAACCATGAAGAACTGGAAAATCTAAACAGACCTATCATCAGTAACGAAATTGAATCAGTCATCCAAAACTTTCCCAAAAGCAAAAGTCCAGGACCAGGTGGCTTCACAGTGAATTCTACCAAACCTTCAAAGAGGATGTAATACCAATCCTGCTCAAACTCTTCCAAAAAATTGAACAAGAGACAGTACTCCCTAACTCATTTTATGAGGCCAACATTACCCTGATACCAAAACCTGGTAAGGACAACACAAAATAAGAAAACTACAGACCAATATCTCTGATGAATACAGATGCAAAAATCCTAAACAAAATTCTAGCAAATTGAATACAACAATGCATTAAAAAGATTATTCATCACGACCAAGTGGGGTTCATCCCTGGGTCACACGGATGGTTCAACATCCGCAAATCCATCAATGTGATACATCACATAAACAAAATAAAGGACAAAAATCATATGATTATAGCAATTGATGCAGAAAAAGCATTTGACAAGATACAACATCCATTTATAATTAAAACACTTAATAAACTAGGTATAGAAGGAAAGTACCTTAACATAATAAAGGCCATATATGACAAGCCCTCAGCTAATCTCATTATTAATGGTGAAAAACTGAAGCCCTTTGCTCTACGTTCAGGAACACAACAGGGCTGTCCCCTATCACCTCTGCTTTTCAACATAGTGTTGGAAGTCCTTGCCAGAGCAATCAGGCAAGAGAAAGAAATAAAAGGCATCCAAATTGGGAATGAAGAAGTTAAATTATCACTCTTTGCAGATGACATGATGCTATATATAGAAAACGCTAAAGACTCCACCAAAAAGCTATTAGAAACAATCAACGAATACAGTAAAGTTGCTGGCTACAAAATCAACATACTAAAGTCCATTGCCTTCCTATATACTAACAATGAAATCTCAGAAAAAGAAATACAAAAAACAATTCCTTTTTCAATTGCAGGAAAAAGAATAAAATACCTAGGAATAAACTTAACCAAGGATGTGAAGGACCTATATGCTGAAAAGTATAAGACATTTTTGAAAGAAATTGAAGAAGACACAAAGAAATGGAAAGATATTCCCTGCTCATGGATTGGAAGAATCAACATAGTTAAAATGGCCATATTATCCAAAGCAATATACAGATTTAATGCAATCCCCATCAAAATCCCAATGGCATTTTTTAAAGAAATAGAACAAAAAATCATCAGATTTGTTTGGAACCACAAAAAACCCTGAATAGCCAAAGCAATCTTAAGAAAAAAGAACAATGCGAGGTATCACTCTCCCTGACTTTAGCTTGTACTACAGGGCTACAATAATCAAAACAGCATATTATTGGCAGAAAAACAGACACATAGATCAATGGAATAGAATTGAGAACCCAGAAATAAAGCCACATAAATATGGACAGATAATTTTTGACAAAGAAGCTAAAAACATACAATGGAGGAAAGACAGCCTCTTCAATAAATGGTGCTGGGAGAATTGGATAGCCACGTGCAAAAGAATGAAACTGAACTCCTATTTGTCACCATGTACCAAAATTAATTCAAAATGGATCAAAGACTTAAGCATAAAACCTCACACAATAAACTGCATAGAAGAAAACATAGGTACTAAACTTATGGACCTTGGGTTCAAAGAGCATTTTATGAATTTGACTCCAAAGGCAATGGAAGTAAAAGCTAAAATAAATGAATGGGACTATATGAAACTTAAAAGCTTCTGCACAGCAAAAGAAACCATCGACAAAATAAAGAGGCAACTAACTGAATGGGAAAACAGTTATTTCTTTACTGGCTAAACTCCCTCAGAGACAGTGCCATGTGAGCTAGTGCATTGTCGTGATGCAAAGAGCCATGAATTGTTGGAAAAAAGTTCAGGTCCTCTAACTTTTTCATGCAGCCTTTTAAGCACTTGCAAATAGTAAACTTGGTTAACTGTTTGCCCAGTTGGTACAAATTGATAATGAATAATCCCTCTGATATCAAAAAAGGTTAGCAACATCATTGCAACAAGTTTGCAAACTTAATTGTCAGACATCGTAAAGCACAGAAAAAGAGGGAAAAACCATTGAATACCACCACATTGAAATAATGGACAGCAACAAAAAGGCAAAGAAACAATGGAGACACCAAGCCACCAGAAAACAAAAGATACCATGATAGGAAATCCTTATACATCACTAATCACCCTAAATGTAAATGTACTGAACTCACCAATAAAAAGGCACAGAGTACCAGATTGGATCAAAAAACGAAACCCAACCATATTCTGTCTCCAAGAGACACATCTCAGCTACAAGGACAAGCATAGAGTCAAAGTGATAGGGTGGAAATTGACACTCCAAGCAAATGGTATTCAAAGAAAATCAAGTGTAACTATACTGATATCAGATGAAACAGACTTCAGGATAAAAAAAGGTAACAAGAGACAAAGATGGACATTTCATAATGATAAAGAGGACTATACAACAAGAAGATATAACAGTCATCAATATTTATGCCCTCAAACAGGGAGCACTAAAATATACAAAGCAACTACTAACAGAACTAAAAGGAGAAACTGACCAAATCACAATTATAGTAGTATATCACTAAATACATCATTGACAGGATGGATAGATCATCCAAACAGAAAATAAATAAGGAAATATCAACCTTAAATGACACATTACACAAAATGGACATAATTGACATTTATAGAGCATTTCATCCTAGAATATCACACTATACATTCTTTTCTAGTGTGCATGGAACATTCTCAAGGATAGACCATATATTAGGACATAAAATTAGTCCCAAAAATTTAAGAAGACTGAAATCATACGAAGCATATTCTCTGATCACAAGCCTTCGAAATTGGATATCAAATGTAAAAAGCAAGTAGGAAAAAACACTTTCTACTGTGGTTTAAGCTATCACAATATGTGTAGATTAAACAACATGCTTTTAAAGAACAACTGGGTCAAAGAAGAAATAAGAAGAGAGATGAAAAGACACATACAAGCAAATGAGAATGAAACTATATCCTATCAAAATTATTGGGATGCAGCAAAAGCAGTAATAAGAGGGAAAATTATATCATTACAGGTCTATCTCAAGAAAGAAGAAAAATCCCAGATGAACAACCACATGTTACACATTAAAGAACTAGAAAAAGAAGAACAAATGAAACCCAAAGTCAGCAGAAAGAAGGAAATAATAAAAATCAGAGCAAAACTAAATGAAATAGACAACAAAAAGACAATAGAAAAAATGCATGCAACAAAGAGCTGGTTCTTTGGAAAGGTTAGTAAAATAGACAAAACCCTTGGTAGAGTCACTAAGATAAAAAGAGAAAAGACAAAAGAAACAAAACCAGAAATGAAAGAGAAGTTACCATGGCTGCCCCAGAAATACAAAGGATCATCCAAGAATACTATGAAGGACTGACTATATGCCACCAAATTCAATAACCTTGAAGAAATGGACAAATTCTTAGAAACATATAGCCTTCCTAGGTTAATCACGAAAATCTGGAAAATCTAAATAGACTGATTAGCAGTAAGAAAATTTAATCAGTTATCAGAAACCTCCCAAAAATAAAGTTCCGGGTCCAGATGGCTTCACTAGTGAATTCTACCAAACATCCAAAGAGGATCTAATACCTGTCCTACTCAAATTCTTCCAAAAAATTGAAAAAATGACAATACTCCCTAACTCATTTTATGAGGCTAACATTACCCTGATACCAAAAGTTGGTAAGGATAATACAAAAAAAGAAAATTACAGATGAATATCTCTGATGAATATAGATGTGAATCATAAACAAAATTCTAGCGAATCGAATACAACAATGCATTAACAAGATTACTGTCGTGCAGGGCGGCCTGCGGGGTCTCTGGTCCCGCTCCCCACATAAGAACGCAGGATACGGTGAGGCCAACAAGGAACACCCACGGAGCCATAGGTAGGGGAGCCATACCACCACGGTCTCACTGGAGGCTGGGCCCACCGGACGCCGACCTGCCGTCTGCTTTTCCGCCAACCGACCGACCGACGACTCTTCTCCACTCTCTCCTCTGTTCCTCTCTCTCGGCTCTCTCTTCCGCTCTCCTCGGCTCTGCTCGGCTCTGCTCGGCTCCTCGGCAATCCTCGGCAATCCTCAGCAGTCCTCGGCAGTCCTCGGCTCTCCTCCGTAGCCGCAGCAGTTATACCAGCGGCCAATCGGCTAACCGGCCACAGCCGATGGCCATCCACCACCCGAGTCAGCACTCTTGCACATGAGGCCGAGAGCCTGTAAACTACTCTCTGGGGCTCTGTCTCCACATTATACATCACAATCAAGTGGGGTTCATCCTAGGGGCACAAGTATGTTCAACATATGCAAATCCATCAATGTAATACACCACATAAAACAAAATAAATGACAAAAGTCATATTATTATATCAATAGATGCAGAAAAAGCATTTGACAAGATAAAACATCCATTTATGATTAAAACACTTAATGGGCCGGCCCGGTGGCTCAGGCAGTTGGAGCTCCATGCTCCTAACTACAAAGGCTGCCAGTTCGATTCCCACATGGGCCAGTGGGCTCTCAACCACAAGGCTTCCAGTTCGATTCCTCGAGTCCCTCAAGGGATTGTGGGCAGCGCCTCCTGCAACTAAGATTGAACACAGCACCTTGAGCTGAGCTGCCTCCCGGATAGCTCAATTGGTTAGTGTGCATCCTCTCAACCACAAGGTTGCTGGTTTGACTCCCTCAAGGGATGGTGGGCTGCGCCCCCTGCAACTAGAAACGGCAACTGGACCTGGAGCTGAGCTGCGCCCTCCACAACTAAGACTGAAAGGACAACAACTTGAAGCTGAACGGCACCCTCCACAACTAAGATTGAAAGGACAACAACTTGACTTGGAAAAAAGTCCTGGAAGTACACACTGTTCCCCAATAAAGTCCTGTTCCCCCTCCCCAATTAAAAAAAAAATCTAAAAACAACAACAAAAAAACTCTTAATGAAATGGGTATAGGAGGAAAATACATTAACATAATAAAGGTCATATGTGACAAACACTCAACTAATATAATTAACAGGGGAAAACTGAAGCCCTTCACTCTATGTTCAGGTCCAAGACAGGGTTGTTCCCTATCACCACTGCTATTCAACATAGTATTGCAAGACCTAGCCAGAGCAATCAGGCAAGAGAAAGAAATAAAAGGCATCTGAATTGGGAATGAAGAAGTTAAATTGTCACTTTTTGCAGATGACATGACACTATATAGAGAAAACCCTAGAGACTCCACCAAAATGCTATTAGAAGCAATAAAAAAATACAGTAAAGTTGCCAGCTTAAAAAAAAAAATCAATGTACAAAAATGAATTGCATTCCTATACACTAACAATAAAATCTCAGAAAAAGAAATTAGAAAAACAATTCTTTTTGCAATTGCAACAAAAAGAATAAAATACCTAGGAATAAACTTAGCCAAGGATGTGAAAGACCTCTACACTGAAAAGTATAAGACATTTTTAAAAGAAATTGAAGAAGATACAAGGAAATGGAAAGATAGCCCATGTTCATGGATTGGAAGAACCAACATAGTGAAAATGGCCATATTACCCAAAGCAATATACAGATTTAGTGCAATCCCAATCAAAATCCCAGTGGCATATTTTAAAGAAATAGAACAAAAAAATCATCAGATTTGTATGGAACCATAAAAGATCCTGAATAGCCAAAGCAATCCTAAGAAAAAAGAACAACACTGGAAAAATCACATTCCCTGACTTCAGCTTGTACTACAGAACAACAGTAATCAAAACAGCATAGTATTGACAATAAAACAGACACACAGATCAATGGAATAGAATTGAAAACCCAGAAATAAACCCACATAAATATGGAAAGATAATTTTCGACAAAGGAACCCAAAATATACAATGGTGAAAAGAAAGCATCTTCAAAAATGGTGCTGGGAGAATTGGAAAGCCACATGCAAAAGAATCACACTAGACTGCTATATGTCATCGTGTACCAAAACTAACTCAAAATGGATCAAAGACATAAACATAAGACCTGAAATAATAAACTGCATAGAAGAAAACATAGGTACTAAACTTATGGACCTTGGATTAAAAAAGGATTTTATGAATTTGACCTCAAAGGCATGGGAAGTAGAAGCTAAAATAAATGAATGGGACTATAACAAACTAAAACGCTTCTGCACAAGAAACCATCAACAAAATAAACAGGTAACCAACCGAGTGGGAGATTTTTGCAAAAAATGCCTCCAATAATGGGCTGATATCCAAAATATGTAAGAAACTCATACAACTCAACAACAACAGCAAAACAATCCAATTAAAAAATGGGCAGAGTAAAAAGACCCTTGTCCAAAGAGGACATACAGATGGCCAATAGACACATGAAAAGATGCTCAACATCACTAATCATCAGAGAAATGCACATAAAAAACTCAATGACATATCACCTTACACCATTTAGAATGGCTATCATCAACAAGACAAATAATAACAAGTATTGGAGAGGCTGTCAAGAAAAAGGAACCCTCATACACTGTTGATGGGAATGCAGCCTGGTGCAGCCGCTATGGAAGTCAGTGTGGAGGTTCCTCAAAAAAATTAAGAATAGAATTAATATATGACCCAGCAATCCCTCTCCTGGAGGATTCTCCCAAAATAATCTGAAAACATTTATCTGTAAAGATATATGTGCTCCAATGTTCACTGCAGCTTTATTTACAGTGGCCAAGACATGGAAACAACCAAAGTGTCCTTCAGTATAGAATTGGATAAAGAAGTTGTGGTATATATACACAATGGAATACTATTCTGCCATAAAGAAAGATGAAATAGTGCCATTTGCGACAACATAACTGGATCTTAAAATTATTTGGAAATGCTGAAATAGCTGCATGAAAAAGTTTGACGACCTGAACTTTTTGCCAACAACTCATGGCTCTTGCATCACAGACAATGCACCAGCTCACTCGGCACCGTGAGGGAGTTTTTAGCCAGTAAACAAATAACTGTATTGAACACCCTCCATACTTATCTGATCTGGCCCCCAATGACTTCTTTCTTTACCTGAAGATAAAGGAAATATTGGAAGGCATTTTGATGACATTCAGGACATCAAGGGTAATCCGACAACAGCACTGATGGCCATTCCAGAAAAAGTGCCAAAATTGCTTTGACGGGTGGACTAGGTGCTGGCATCGGTGCATAGCTTCCCCAGGGGAGTACTTCGAAGGTGACCGTAGTGATATTCAGCAATGAGTTATGTAAGACTTTTCTAGGATAAGTTCACAAACTTTTTCGGCTGACCTCATATATAGACCTTTTTCTTTATCCATTCATCTGTCACCATTTAGGTTGATTCCACACGTTGGCTGTTGTGAATAATGCAGTAACACTCTGGAAGTGCAGATATCTCTTCAAAATATGATTTCATTGCCTTTAGATATATGTACCCAGAAGTGGATCCCCCTCTTCACTACTATGTATTTCGCTCCTTTGCTATGTATTTCTATCGCCACATTTTATTTTTTTTTTACTATTCTGCTCATTTTGTTGCCCTCATCCTGTTGTTTCCCTTTCTCAGTATTTTTCTCACCTGTGCTAACCCCACTCAACAACTTGATACCCTCTTGTTCTTTCCACAACTTCTGATTGTCCCTAATCTCCCTGAATTTTTTCACTTTTTTCCCCATTTCAGCTCCCTCTCTACTCTCCCAGTTACATTCCTTCTTTCCCAGTTACACCCCATTCATCCCCACTCTGCCACACCCAGGAGGCTACACTTCCATCCTGCTGTTTCTTCCTCTGCTCTCCCTGTCACCCCCTTGTCCTCTCTTTCAATCCGAGAAAACAAGTGGTTCTATGGGCCATGGATCCAATACCTCTATCCTCTCCCCACTCTGTTTGAAGTCTCCCACCATTATTTTCTCACTCCTAAAGCCTACCAAAGAGCTGTCAATATAAAACATGTAGATCTCTGTAGACCATTTTTATGAGTTTGAGCCAAACTAATGACATATGCTGGGGAGCAAGATAATAGAACTCTATGGTTCTAACTTCCTTTTTCCCTTCCTTAAATATCCCTCCATCTTGCCACACTGGCCAGAATGTGAAGGTGGTTTTCTATGTCTGTTTCTGCTGGGTTGCAACCCTTTCCTTTGTCTTCTTCCCAAATAAATCTTTTTTGGTGACAAAATGTAACTATGCTATATTATTATGAATTGGAAGTACCAATGATACCATGATAAGGTCCGGCTGCCTGCTGCTTGAAAAAGTTAAAAATTGAGAGACAAGATTGGTGGAAAGGTTTATTCAGAATGCCGGCGTTCTGGGAGGATAGCAGACTCCTTTCAAAGGCCATCTCCCTGTTCCTAGAACGGACAGGTTTTATTCGTACACAATAAGAACAAAGGGAAAGAGGGAGTCAGTCAGGCAGGTCGGATGGTTGACATTGCTTCCTGGGGTCTGGTCTGTTTTAAGACAATTATATCTCTGGAACCCAGACTTGGGAATCGGCTTCCGTGGCCTGTGGCTTTCAAATTGTTTGGGCGCCTGAGGATTAAGTTGCCCTTTCCAGGTTAGGATTGAGTTGACTAAATGGATTAATGAGGTATGTGTAGCCTTGAGAAAGGGAACAAAACAGAGTTCTTAAGTCAATCAGTGAGGGGAGAAACAGAGAGAAAACAGCTTCATATCAGGGTGAATCAAACTGACAAGTGGCTAGATGGCAAGCTATGTGGTGAGTCAAACTGCAAACGACCTAAATCTAATTACGTTATTGATTCACCAAATTTTACCCTGTTGGTTGAACAAAAATAATCTTTTAGATAGTCTGTCAATAAGGTTTATTCGGGGGAAAAAAAGTAAACCACCACAACAGTGTGGGAACACGCACCTTCCGGACGGCCACCCACATGCCAAGAGAGATGAGCGATCTCCCAAGATGGCTCTTTTATATATATCCCCCGCCCCCGGCAGGAAGATAGAACTATAAAGTTTAACAGGAAGTCAGGACTAGAGAGTAACAGGAAGCCCAGCTTCATCCACAGTCCTCCCAACTCCCTGGTCAGTTTCCTGAAAGTGCCAGTTTGCTTTTATCATTCCCCTCTTTTGATCAAGATCTTTTCTCCAAAAGTATCACTGATCAACAGTCAGCTCTTTAGATCTCATGTTTTCCAGTCCTCAGCCTTTTGTCCCTTGATGTCAGGAAGGACTTTCTCTGGATGTCATCTCTTCATCAGAGGGAGAGTGCAAGGATCAGGAACAGCTGGTGTCCAGGGTTGACAGGCATCAGGAACAGAGCTTAAAACAATAAGAATTACAGATAGAATTAGGACATAACAACCTAGCTTATGTGGCAGGTGCAAATCAGGAGCCCAAGCTTGTAGATAATGAGACGAAGACTAGTATTACCTTAAATAGACCAAAGTTGTAGAAAGATTTGGTAACTCGTCTCCTTTAGACGTCACCTGCTTTAAATTTTGACAACTTCAGTTTCAGGTCACCAAACTGTGTGCATTTCCATGAATCCAAGAACCTACTCCCTGCAGTTTAGCAGCACAGGGATTAGTCAACAGCACCTGGAAAGGGCCCTTCCAGCGTGGTTGGAGTGAATCCTTTTTGAGTTGTCTCTTCCAGTAAACAAAATCTCCAGCTTGTAGAGTACGTATTTTTAGTTTTTCATTTCCCTGGAGTGCACGGTGAAATGATTGTTCTACCAAGGCGTGGTTATTGTCAATAGAAGCAATTAAGCCTTTACAATCTTGAAGTATGTCTCCTTTCACCAACTGTGGACCAAGAGTGGCAGGAGCCAAATGCATAGGGCATCCTGTAATTCTCTCAAACGGTGAAAGCTTATGAGTCCTAAAAGGGGTAGATCTGAGATTTAAAAGGACTAACAGCAATGCTTTTGGCCAAGGTATTTGAAGAGTTCCATAAATTTTGCCAATTTGAGTCTTAATAATGCCATTAATGCATTCAACCAATCCTGAAGATTGAGGATGGTGAGCACAGTGGAAATGTAGAAGTGGCCTAATAGCACAGGTGCTTTAGCACCTGGCCAGTGTAACGGATTCTTTAATCACTGTGGAGTTCAAGGAGTTCCCCAAGCAGGAATAACCGCTAACAGTATTTTAGCCACTGCAGACGCATTAACTTGTCTGCAAGGGAATCCAGTCCAGTGAGAAAACATACATATCATGACTAAAACATACTTGTATCCATGAGATGTGGGAAGCTGTATGAAGTCAAACAGATTTGCCAGTCCGTTTGGCAACTTAACATGTCCAGGGTCAGCAAAACAGGCTTCCCTGGGTTATACTTTGGGCAGGTGGGACACCTAACGGAGGCACTTTTCGCAGCATTAACATCTCCTGACCAGTGTTGGTGCATGATTACTACCATTTTGTCAGCTGAACAGTGGTTCAACGCATGTACAGTTGTTAGGAGTGGGAATTTTAGAGTTTCTCATAGGACTGGATTATTTGGTCCAAACCAGAGTTTCTTTGCCTTGTTAATCCAGCAATTGTTGAATTGCAACTGTTGAGTCTTGTTTTTCTTTAGAAACTGATTGTTGGGCTTCTCTAGGCCGTTTTTCTAACTTATCAACTGGAGAAATTTCTTTTTGGACCATGACAGAGGTTTGACTGCTGCTGACACCTTTTAGGGCAGCATTCTTAGCAGAAATGTCAGCAAGGTGATTTCCTTTAGCTTCCAGGGAATCGAGTTTAGAATGCCCTGGAATCTTAATAATGGCTAAGTATCAAGTAGTAGTGTCCAACAATTCCCGGACATATGGGCCATTTTTTAAAAATAAATTTTATTGGGGAATATTGGGGAACAGTGTGTTTCTCCAGGGCCCATCAGCTCCAAGTCATTGTCCTTCAATCTAGTTGGGGAGGGTGCAGCTCAGCTCCAACTCTAGTTGCAGTTTTCAATCTTCAGGGTCGCGTCCAGCACAACATAGGCAGTGAGCGAACGAGAAAGAGCGGCAAAGGGTTAAGAAAGTAAGAAACAGAAATCAAAGTTATGAAACAGGGGCCAAGGGTCTCACAGCCTCAAAGGACTGAGAGCCCTGAATGGGGCCGTCCTGTGGCTTTTATTGATGCACATACAAGAAAGCAACATTGTTTTCTCCAAGGTCTGTGAATTTCACACATTATACTAAGAAACTGATTTGAACTAATTACCCTTGCCTGCAAGCAACTGCACGGCCAATTTCCAGATGTACCTCCTGCAAACACCTTCATGCTTAAACTTACGGAAATGGATAGATGGAGAAGTGATGTTATTACACCATTGAATCTCTTCCCAAGCAGGTTGTGGGAAGGAATGCAGCCACAAAGGCAGAAGCTCTCCTTAACTGGGGGAAGGTGGGGGTCTATGCCCACCTCTATCAACCCCGTGGGTTCTCCTGCTGGTCCCCACTCAACTGTGCCTGGCTTGAGTTGTCCCCCGCATGGGGAATCTTACTCGTCATTGGCTAACCAGTCATCCTCTGGGGCCAAACAGGGAGACGTAAGGTGTAAGCACAAAGGTGAAGCAAAGTCCCTGAAAGGATCCGTCTCACAGACTCTCCTTTCTTTAGGGGCAGGTACGAGGGGACAGACGGGTAGGCTGCTGCATGACATCTCCCCCTTTTTGTTTTTGAAATATGAAAAACACAGACCCTGCAGATTTTTCATTAATTGCCCGTCGGAGGGCTCTTTGTCCACTTCTGAGGACTAAGCAAAATAAACATAGAACAATAAACACAACAGCAACAGCAACAACAAACCCTCCACCCAAAGTCTTTATCCAACTGACAGGGTTTAAAGTAGAAAGTCCTTCTGCAGCTGCAGAAAGTGTCTCCTCTCCAGGGAGGAGTTGAAGCTGGCGTTAGACATCTGGTCAACTTCTTGTTGTAGTTGTAAAATGTCCACAGTGAGATTGGGCATGTGTCCCAGGAGATGGGCTCGCACCTCAGACCAAGGGGTACGAGTTTGATTATAAGAGAAAGGGGTTACACAATAGGTAGATATATTCCAATCATATTTTAAAGTAATCATAGTGTCGTGTGGGAGACCCTGCTCGCTGCGCCATTTGTCATGCGGGGCGGCCTGCGGGGTCTCTGGTCCCGCTTCCCACATAAGAACGCAGGATATGATGAGGCCGAAAAGGAACACCCACGGAGCCATAGGTAGGGGAGTCATACCACTATGGTCTCACTGGAGGCTGGGTTCACTGGACGTGCGACCTGCTGTCTGTTTTTCTGCCAACCGACCGACGACTCTGCTCCTCTACTCTCCTCGGCTCTCCTCGGCTCTCCTCCGTAGCCGCAGCAGTTATATTAGCAGTTAATTGGCTAACGGGCTACAGCTGACGGCCAATCAGCCACAGCTGATGGCCATCTACTACCCGAGCCAGCACCTTTCCACGTGAGGCCGAGAGCCTGTAAACTACTTTCTGGGGCTCTGTCCCCACACATAGTATGGAGATTTTCCAATTGATCACCAAGAAATACAACAGTAGTTTCTAAATTAGCTAATCTAACATTAATTTCCTGATCTATCTTGTCTTTTCCAAGATTTACCAGCATTTTCATGCCATTTTTGTGCAAATTCAGTGGCCTTGTACCGTTTGGTGGAGAGCTACTCCAGAAATGGCAGCTACAGTGGCCATAGCAATTATTCCCATAATAGCTGCAATTAAAAGTCCAATAAATCTTTTGGTTCTTCCCGCGGTTGACTGTCAGGCTGGTCTTCGCTGCGTTTTTCATGGTATGGTTTAATACACCGACTGGGCACCCACAAAGGACGTTCTTCCGGTCCTGGAGAAACACAAGCATAACCTCGCCCCCATGTTTCCATGGTTCCAACTGCCATTGATTCGTTTGAATATCTTTCCACCAAATGGGCACATTCTCCAAAGCGTTAGGACTATGGAGATTGTTAAAATGTCTTTCTGCAGCTGTGCGTCCAAGGTGTAGTTCTGTGCTGGAGCCAGAATAATTCAAAAAATTTAAAGTAAACATGGCTTTAGCTAGCCGTACTTGTGGAGAATCCTTTCCGTCTCCCCCTTTTTGTTTTTGAAGTTGTTTTTTCAAAGTACAATTAGCACGTTCCACAATGGCTTGGCCTTATGGGTTATAAGGAATTTCCCGTGGTGTGATTCATTTTCCACAGTTCACAAAACTTTGTAAATTTTGTGCTGGTATAAGCAGGGCCATTGTCCATTTTGATCGCTTGAGGGAGCCCCATAGTTGAAAAACAGACAAGTAAATGGAGGCAGGAGTGTGTGGCAGTCTCACCTGTCTGCGCAGTAGCAGTGAGATAGCCAGAGGTGGTATCCATAGTAACATGAACAAAGGACAAACGTCCAAAAGAGGGGACATGAGTCACAACCATTTGCCAGATAGCATTGGGGACCAAACTCCGGGGACTGACCCCTTCAGGACACTCCTGTGGGACATTAAGAATTTGACAAGTTGGACAAGTTTGAACAATCTGTCGAGCCTGTTTATGAGTAACAGGAAAACAGGCCTGGAGGCGACCAGCATTTGTATGAGTTAAAGAATGAAAACGGATTGCCTCAGTAATCTGGGCACTTATTACTAGTAAATCAGCAACAGCACTGCCACGCGTTAATGATCCCGGTAAAGGGGTATGAGCGCGAATACGTGTGATAAAAAATGGATGTTGACGGTCTCTTACAACTTGTTGGAGTTGATTAAAAAGAAGTTGGAGAGGCAGGTTTAAATTATAAGATAAAGATGCTGTCTCAATGTTTTGTACTGTATGTACAACATAAGCAGAATCAGAGACAATATTTAAAGGCTCAGTAAAAATTTTTAAGGCGGTTATAACAGCTGCTAACTCTGTTCTTTGCACAGAGGTACAGTTAGTTTGTATGATCTGTTTATCCGTTTTACTGACAATTGCTGCCTTACCATTACTTGATCCATCAGTGAAGACTGTGACACCCTGTGGAATAGGGATCTGTCTGAGTTTTTTAGGCAAGATCCATTTAGTTTTTAAAAGAAACTGGAATAACTATTTTTTTGGATAATGATTGTCAAGACTCCAAAAAATTCACAAATAGCTGTCTGCCAAGATTCAGAATGAATATATAATGTGTTATGTGTTGTTTCTTAAAGGGAACTATTATTTTATTGGGTTCCTTTCCATTTAGATGTAAGATTCTGGTATGGGCTCGTGATATTGTTAAGGCCTGGAATCGTCCACCCCTCAGACAGACAGACAGAGGACACACACGATAATGCAAGTCACACAGCCAGGTTTATTTCCAGCCAGCTGGGGTCCCAGTCTCTGCCCTACGCAGCGGGTTTTAACAAGGACCCCAAACCCTTAAAGCTAAGGGTTTTTATAGCGTTCTTAAGGCACTCAGTAATTTTCCATAGTCTTAGGGAGTACAAGATAAACTACAGGACTTACATAGCTTCAAGGAGTATAAGATAAGTGTGGGGAGCCATGGTTTCTTGCAGCCCTGAACCTTGCAGACTGGCTCGGTTTCTGCCCCCATAACATTGTCTCTGCCTTATCTGAGAAGCGCCTAACGGCTGCTGAGGAATGTGGTGGAAACGGCCAGTTCCCAGACACAGAAAACTAAGGGCTTTCTGGACAATTAGTAGATTCTGTCTCCTTGAGATATTTACTTTTGTGAGTTTCAGTGACCTTGTATCTTCTATGTCAAAGTAAGGTTGAAGCTGGAAAGATTTACTTTCACTGAGATAATACGTATCTTCTTCGTTTAACTGCACGTACTCAAATTGTATATATTGGTTAGAGATAATAAACTCAGGGCTTCAGCATGACTGAAGACCGGCCGCATTAGCATTTGTGTGTGTCTTTTATTTCATTCCCACTCCCCCATTCAGGTACTGATCGACTCGTGGCGGCTGGCCCGTCACAGATAAGCTACAGGACTTCTGGTCTCTGTGCTGCAACTGCCCACATCCTGGAATTTACAATTAGGTTGTTTTAAGCTAAGGGCTGTTAACCCTGACCGTAAGGTAGCAGTTCTCATGCTAACGGTCTCTTACAATATGAGCTCTGAAATTAATTCCACATAACTTGGGAGTGATTTAACAAAATTATTAGGTGAAAGAATCCACTCTACCAGGTCATTTTGTTGAATAATGACTGCTGTAGGTGAATGTGGAGTGGGAAAAATTAAAATTTGTAAAGGTTGAGATGGATCTATGCGCTGAATTTGAGCATCCTGAATTTTCTTTTCAACTAATTCTAACTCTTTGTTGGCCTGAGGGGTTAGAGTGCGGAGGCTAACTAGTTGAGGGGGGCCCCACAAAAGACCAAATAGGTTACTAAGCGCATAAGTAGGAATACTAAGTAGGACATAGCCAATTAATACCTCCTAATAATTTTTGTAAATCATTCAATGTAGAGATTTGATCTCTCCTAATTTGCACCTTTTGTGGCTGGATGGTTTGCCTATCTACTACAGCTCCTAGATATCGCATAGGAGTTGTAGTTTGAATTTTATCAGGAGCAATACAGAGACCTGCTGACTCAAGCTGTTCCTGGAGGAACTGAAAACAATCAGCTAAAATCTCTGTAGATGATGCAGCACAGAGAATGTCATCCATATAGTGAATGATATAACAATCTGGAAATTTTTCTCTAACTGGCAAAACAGCTCAAGCTACAAAAAACTGGCAAATTGTAGGGCTATTAAATATTCCCTGTGGAAGCACTTTCCATTGGTATCTTTTGATAGGTTCTTTGTTATTTATAGACGGTATTGAAAATGCAAATCTAGGGCAGTCTTGAGGATGTAAGGGGATAGTATAAAAACAATCCTGTAAATCTATCAGTACTAATGGCCAAATGTTAGGACTCATGGACGGTTGTGGGAGTTCAGGTTGTAAAGGACCCATAGGTTCAATTAGAGCATTAATAGCTCACAAATCAGTGAGCATTCGCCATTTTCCTGGTTTTTTCTTCATTACAAACACTGGCAAATTCCATGGACTAGTGGAGGGCTCTATATGGTCTTGTTCTAATTGGATCTGTACTAATTTTGTCAAAGCCTCTAATTTTTTTGAGAGGGGCCACTGTTCTATCCAAAGAGGCTTGCCATTAATCCATTGAAGAGCTATAGGAGTCCATAGCTCTGCAACAGAGGCCCCTACACAAAAGGCTCCTGATTTTCTGATTTAAATCCCAGTCCCTCACGTCCTTGTTGAGACGAGGGCTGTATAGATTGGGTGATTCCCTGATTAAATTTTCCTAAACCTTTTCCTGGCTGATAGCCAATATGACTCATCATATTTTGACTTTGAGGACTATATTGTCCAGGGGGTATCCAGATTTCTGCTTCCCATTGAGTGAGCAGATCTCAACCCCATAAATTTACCAGAATGTCAGCAACATAACGTTGTAAAAATCCCTTTTGTCCCTCAGGTCCGAGACAAGGAAAAATGCAAACACTGTGACACAGACCTGAGGCTCGGCCTACCCCAATGATATTAATGTTGGTCTCCTGGACTTGCCAGTTTGCTGGACATTCCTGAGAGCTAATTATAGAAACATCAGCTCCTGTATCTAAAATACCTTTAAATTTCTTGCCTTGCATTTCAATTTGACAAATAGGACGGATTCCTGAGATTTTTTTCTGCCAGAAAAATACCTGCCAGACTGGTCCTTCCAAATCCTCCGGTTCCTCTCTTTTGTGTTCCCTTTTTTCTGGGGTGCATAGGGGATCAGAAGGAGTTGAGCAACTCGTTCCCCCTTTTTAGCCGACCAGGGAACAGAAGAGGACATTATAATTTGAATTTCTCCCTCATAGTCTGGATCAATTATGCTACTAGCGTGGACTGTGACTCCCTTTGATGTTAAGCTTGAACAACCAAGGGGAAGTCCAACTGTATTTGGAGGGATTGGTCCAATTATTCCTGTTGCATCGATAAGTATTATCGATTGCTGTGCACAGACTTAATTTCAAGGCCCGATACGCAAGACACACCACCACAAGCCAGGATGAAGGGGTTAAAGAGTTTTATTACAGAGTGAAAGTAAGTAAGACAAGACAGAGATTAGGGGAATATATCATCATACCACTAACAAGCAAGGAGGCAATTCATCATACCACCAGGGCCCAGTCAATTAGAGTCGTAGAAACAGCAATGGCCTTTCATCAGCACGGGCAAAACATCACGCACAGAAACAGCACCAGCCCTTCATCAGCGTGGGCGAAATCCCAGTCAAGTAAAGTCATCAGCACGGGCGGAGTATCTTGCAGCAGCCGAGGCGGCCAGGGAATAACAACAACTACTGCTGCTACCTGCCTGCTTTCTGGGGTTTTGAGGACTTCACTAACAACAGCGGCAAGGAGCCAATAAGCATACGTGTTAACAACACAAGGAACTGGACTCGGACCTGGCTAGGAGCCGGGGCCAGTCCTTGGTACGAGATTAGATGTATCGGAGCTCGGCCCACCTGCGCCAAGGCAAAGGCCAGGCTCCACATCCTGTAAATATTTTCTTGGTCCTTGGGAGGGTAGCCAATCCTTCCAAGGCCAAGCACGTACCCCAACCACTGTGACAGTTTACATCCCCAAATGTTCCCAGGCAGGCCTTCATATTTTCTATTCCTTACACCTGTGGGCACAGGAAGGGGGCTTTCCCCTGGAAGCAGAATATCTTGAATTGTGCAGATATCTACTGCAGCACTTCCCTCGGTGGCAGGAGTTAACTGTTGTACCGATAATTTGGGGGAAGAGGCACAGCCTGGTAATTTTGAGGCATTGCCTGGCTCATATATGCCCTGGTTGTTGTCTGGGCCTGGGGCTGGCCCTGCCTCTCGTTTCCCTGAAGGAGTGTTCCATCCTTATAATATATTGACCTACATTCTGATGCCCAATGATTTCCTTTTTTACATCGAGGATAAATCCCAGGTTGTTTAGGACCCTGGGAAACAGGAATTTTGTGGTTGAGAGCTGTTACTTTTCTTATGGCACTCCCTTTTAGTGTGTCCTGTTTTCCCACAATTATAACAGGTGCCTGCGAACTTATTTCCTTTTATAAATCCTGTAATTGCCTGGGCTACCATAGTGGTCTTAAACTGTTCTGTCCCTACTCCTTGACATAACCAAAGATATCCCATGGCATCAGTTTTTCCTCTCTGTGTTCCAACTGCTCGCTTACAATCCTCATTTGCATTATCATAAGCCATAATTTGTAGAATTATATCTGCTGCTGGAGAATTAGTCACCTGTTTGTTAATAGCTTACTGTAAGCAAGCAAGAAAATCGGAGTAAGGTTCCTGTGGACCTTGTGAAATCTTTTGGAAAGATGGAGCTTTCCCTCCCACCTCTATCTTTTCCCAGGCCATCAGGCAAATCTGTTTTAACTGATCAATAGCATGATCTTCCATTCCCAACTGATCTTGTGTTTCCACCCAATCTCCTTTTCCTAATAATTAGTCCTGATTGATATCAAGATTACGAATCTGATGATATCTTCCCTGAGTCTCTGCACCATCAATCCACCAGGTTTTAAACTGTAAAACTTGAGAAGGGGAAAAACAAAATTGAATTTAAATATGAAAATAATGCAACTTGAATAAAGGAAATTGGAACCAAAAAAAATTGAGAAGGGGCCAGACAGGTTTTTGCTAACGCATTCCAATCTATAGGAATCAGCCAATTGCTATCGGCACTGCATCTAAGGCCTGTAGTATAAGGTGAAGTAGGTCCAAATTGCAAAACTGCCTGTTTTAATTCTTTGAGTAGTTTAAAAGAAAAAGGTTCATGAACTGCCTCATGAATCCCATCGGGGTGTTCTGCAGTAGGGGCTTCGCGTTCCCTAATGACTACAGGGAAGGCCAAGGCATCCACATCCCCTTCTAACCTGCCCTGGCATATGCCGCGCTCTATGGCTGATAATGAAGAGTGGGTGCCCTTCCTCAGTGTGGGAGGTACATTTTTGCAAAGAAAAGGATTGTTATTTATTTTTACTGATCTTGAAGGTCCACACACCTGCTTTATAAAGGAAGGCGGTGGTGAAGATAAATGAGACAAGCGAGTGGGAGGGGGACCGAACATCCTTTAAACAGTCTCCCAAGTTTGAATTTAATGATTTGGGGACCATTGTTGATGTTGTCTCAGACTCTGTCTTCATCTTCTCTATCCTCCCTTTCCCCCATCTGGTCTTCTCTCCCTTCATCCCCTCCTCTGAGTCTGTCTGCAGAGGTTCCAAAACTAAAGGAACTAGTTCATATGTTTCCCAGATTGAACCGGGCAAAAAGACCCCACTGGAATGTAAATTATGGAGGTCTTGTCCCACGTCCTCCCATTGATCTAAATCAAATGTTCCAAGGTCTGGAAACCAGGAACAATCAGTTTCAATCACCTTAAGAAGTTCCTCTACTTTCTTTTCCGAGGTTTTATGTTTTCCCTTCTTAAGAAGTTGTTTAAGCAGGCAAATATAAGGCCTATACTTACTCTCAGCATTGTCCATGTTAGTAAAAGACAAGAGAAAAGAGAAGCGCTTTCACTTCAAGTTCACTCTGATGCTCGTCTGGCCATGTCCCTCGCGGGACTTTAGGTCGGTCTTGGCTAAGGTAAACCCGTATAAACCACGGGCCTGGTTAACGCCATCAGGGGCTAAGTCACCGTTTTGCCGTATGACCTAGACCACGGAACCGCAGATTAGAGCCCACACAAGCTCCATAACTGAGGCCATGGAGCTAAGATCAATCACTCACACAGTCACACTCTCACATACAAAAGTGTTTAGTAAGGTTTTTACCAATTCCCCTTTTCCTTGGTTAAATTCTCCGGGACCTTCCCTACCTCACCATGTAGTTGTCGCGACCGTTACCCAGAGTCCTTGCCATTGCTCCACCGGTTAATTTCGACTCGTAGTCGTCCTTCCCTCGAGCCCCACGTGGGGCGCCAGATGTCGCGTCCAGCACAACACAGGCAGTGAGCGAACGAGAAGGGGCGGCGAAGGGTTAAGAAGGTAAGAAACAGAAATCAAGCAAGTTATGAAACAGGGGCCAAGGGTCTCACAGCTTCAAAGGACTGAGAGCCCTGAATGGGGCTGCCCTGTAGCTTTTATTGATGCACACACAAGACAGCAACATTGTTTTCTCCAAGGTCTGTGAATTTCACACATTATACTAAGAAACTGATTTGAACTAATTACCCTTGCCTGCAGGCAGCTGTACCGTCAATTTCAGGATGTACCTCCTGCAAACAGCTGAACCTTTATGCTTAAACTTACTGAAATGGATAGATGGAGAAGTGATGTTATTACACCATTGAATCTCTTCCCAAGCAGGTTGTGGGAAGGAATGCAGCCACAAAGGCAGAAGCTCTCCTTAACCAGGGGAAGGTGGGGGTTTATGCCCACCTCTATCAACCCCATGGGTTCTCCTGCTGGTCCCCACTCAACTGTGCCTGGCTTGAGTTGTCCCCCGCATGGGGAATCTTATTCGTCATTGGCTAACCAGCCATCCTCCGGGGCCAAACAGGGAGACATAAGGTGTAAGCACAAAGGTGAAGCAAAGTCCCTGAAAGGATCCGTCTCACAGACTCTCCTTTCTTTAGGGGCAGGTATGAGGGGACAGACGGGTAGGCTGCTTTGTGACAACACTTTAGTTGCAGGGGGTGCAGCCCACCATTCCATGCGGGAATTGAACCGACAATCTTGTTGTTGAGAGCTTGCGCTCTAACCGAGCCATCCAGCCACCCCTCCGAAAGCTCAGCTGCAGCTCGTTGTCTTCAATCAAGTTATGGAGGGTGCAGCTCACTGGCCCATGTGGGAATCGAACCAGCAACCCAGTTGTTCAGAGCCCGTGCTCTAACCAACTGAGCCATCCAGTCGCCCCTTGGGGATGAATCTTCTTTCATGTTTTAAAAATACTATGGGGACAAACACACCCAATGACATAAACTCATATAAAAGCTATTGTTTGTGAATGTGTACTTACTGAAAATTTCTTAGTTATTGTGCTAAATTCCATCTTAGAACATGAAGACACTTGAATATCTATTAACTATATGACTCTTATTTTCTTCTTCTGAAAATGCAACAAAGACATGAAGAATAATGTCAGACACAACGTTGGAATAGAATGGAAACTTACAGGACTGAGGCCTGACTTAGAACCTCCAGTTATAAAAACCAGTACGTGTAACAAACAAAGGTCAGAGCCTTTATTATCCAAAGCAAAATACAAGCAAAGACAAACTGAGAAGAAAGGATTTTCCAGAGTAAATGTCAAGGTTTATATACAACACTCTATATATGCCCCCAAATCGTTATTACTGACAATAGGAAAACTGTTACTGTTCTAGAGAAATCGGGCATACAAGACCTCCATCAAGTGGATGAAGGTAGTATCAACTGTGAGGGGACAAACTGGTGTGGGCTGCCTGACGCACACAGATGAACACATCATCTATCCAGTTATCACTGGGGAAAAGTGAATTATATGATTCTGATCACAAGAAAACAGGTGCTTTATGCACATTTCAAGCTATATGTAGCTTCCATGTCTGCTAACCTTTTTTTTCTCTTTTTCCCCTTCTTCTGCTTCCCCCCACCCCACTCCGGATAAACCGTTGTTTCTCAGTGTAGTTATGTAGGACACAGCTCCCTGGCCCATGCTGGTATTATGAGCCCTGTGCTCCCCACAGCTGAGGCAGTTGATCACCAGTCGTCGTTTGGGCCCTCACAGCAGCTCTCTACCGGCAGCTCTCGCCGGCTGCTGGCAACTCACACTGGCTGCTGGCCACCAGGCACTCACGGCAGCACATGGTAGCCTGCGGCAGCTCACGCCGACCTCCGGCTCCTCATATCAGCCCAGCTCCAGGGAGAGCTGTTGTTCACAATCTTAGCTGTAGAGGGCACAGCTCACTGGCCTATGTGGGAATCCAACCGGTGACTTCGGCATCAGGAGCACGGTGCTCCAACCACCTGAGCCACCGGGCCAGCCCACCTTTATTTTAAAGTCTTTTGCTAGCATTCTAGACAGCAAGACACTTTCCATACTGTCTGTGCATCTTCTGAAGCCCAGTCTCCAGCAGAACTGAGGGAGCATCCAGTGGGACCCAAACATGAAATATTCTCCTTCACTGATATCCCAGGACCCAAGCCCAACACCAGTGCGAATCTTGGCTATCGATACATTCCTATGTCGTCCTGTCACAAAGGGAACACTTTCAAAAGTTGCAGGTCAGTAGTTGAAGATGTAGGAAGTCATGATGGAGAAGTGGACAGAAACTCTGTGACACAGAAAAGAAGTAATCTAAAGAGCTGACCCTGACTATCATAAGAAAAAGAGGGGAAAAACTAGTTGAAAACATTGGTTAGCTAGGAACAGCAGAAGAAGTAAAGGTTTGCAAGTTCTAAATACATGACGTTAACAGGCAAAAACAAGAGCCACTGAATTGAGACAAGACTCTTACGGGAGAACCTGCCGTTTCTAACTCTTCCTCATCTAGTGATGTGGGGAGTCACACCTGCAACCTTAGAATCTGTGTTTATAGCACCAGCAAAGCCCATTCATCTGTTAACCACATCCACAGGCAGGACCCTGTAATGCAGAGGACCCCCTTTCCTGTCCTCAGTCACAGGAGAGGATCAGGGACAATGAGCTCCCACAGGGAGACCAAACAGAGTTTTTTCCTGTCCTCAAGCTCCCTACTTTCCCACAAACACCCACAAATTTTGATACAGATGGGGATTGAGGGGTGCATGGACATACCCACTTTGCAAGGCCATGTAAAGCAGACTGTTACCTCCTCTTGGACTAAAGTACAGCTCCTAATTACATTTCTTGTTACTTTGATGAATTAGCATTTGTTAAGCACAGCTCCTTCACTGGATGCTGAACACGCAGTTCAAAGAAAGACCACAGGGGGCCCTGCCCGGCCCAGTGACTCAGATGGTTGGAGCACTGTGCTCCTAACGCCAAGGTTGTTGGTTCGATTCCCACATGGGCCAGTGAATTGCACCCTCTACAGCTAATACTGTGAACAATGGCTCTCCCTAGAGCTGGGCTGCCGTGAGCAGGACCGACTGCCTCACCTGGAGGGAGCACAAGGCTCATAATACTAGCATGGGCCAGGGAGTTGTGTCCTACAGAACTAGACTGAGAAACAATGGCTTGAACTGGAGTGGGAGGGGGGGAGGAGCAGGAGAGGGGGTAAAAAAAGGACCACAGGGAAACCGAAACAGACAAGTTTCTTATCCTCATGGGGATCCTGCAGGAAGGACACAGTACACCTGGAAGGGCCACATGGGGAGGCCAAGGCGGGATGCACCAGAGAAGGGCAGAACCCAGGGCACATGCCTTTATTAGGGTCCATGAGAGCAGTGCTTTGGGGTTCTCAAGCTAAGTCCACATTAATCAATTCAAACAAAAAACAGCAAGGTTTTGGTAAGCTCTGCAGGGATCTATCCAAGGGTATACAAGGTGAAGTCCCTCACAGGCAGGGGACACTGTTGCTCATAAGGGCTGCTGGAGAAGTCCTATCGTGAACTTACATTTACTCGTGAGTCTGTGACCTATTGTCTAGTGTATGCACTAGTGGGAGGGGCCAGTGTCACTTCAAGGCAACTTGGCTACACAACATGGATTCTGAGGCAATATGGTAGTTTAGCTAAACTCTCTACAGCAGTACTGTGTCTTTATTGTAATAATTCTCCAGTAGTTACAATCAGAAGAGGATACAATACATAAATCATGGGGAAAATGGCCTCACATTATTTGCAGATTAAAACCACAGGAAAAAGGGATTACTAGGGCTGTCATTCCACTGCATCACCGAATAGTGAATTGTTGATTACAACCATGACTAAGGTGGGAGAGGTTAATGTAGTTGGCAGGAAAACAAATCATTCATTACAGATCAGTGTTGGTACATTAAAAATCAATCACCTTTATTATTAAAAATATAAGTTCACACATAGTCTAAACCACCTGTAGGGTCCATGGACAAAATACAGATAATAAGCATTTAAGAAGCATTCTGGTTGTTCTGATATAGTAACCTTAGAGCTCTGTTTTCAATGGGTTTGAAGACTGAGGCTCATTGTTTAGGAAACATGAATGTACAATAATTATGCACTTAGGGATGAGTTTCTGTCCTTTTCTCAGGTACCTCTGAGGACTTCTTTATTTCAACCACATCAAATAAAACTCAACAACTCCTATCTTTGGCTACTACAAAAATACATCATGGTTTTAATGAACCGCCACCTATTTTCCTTAAAGAGCAATGGGTAAAACTAGTGAAAATTCAGAATGTTTCTGTCTTACATTAATGCAGAGAACAATGCCCTGAACACCTACTTCATGGTGACTTACATCAATATTTAAGTCAACCAAACAGCATCCCCACATAGATTTTCTACAAACATTTATATTACACTGCCCTCAGTCTCAGTGCATCTGAGTCTGAGAAGATCTGAGTGAATCCCACCAACATACGAGGGCTCTCAACAATCAACAATTGTTGAGGCAGCAACAATCAACCCACGATTCACACACACACTAGCTGTAAAAACATAGCACCAAGTAACTTCATACTAGAATCATACTAGAAATTAATATTTCTTTTTCAATAAACGTCAAGTACTGTCAATATATAAAGACTCATTGTAAATAATTATACCTGTCCAACATCCATGCCCTTGATACTTTCAATCATATTAAACAAGTTTTTTAACATTTGCTTATTGTTTATAAGTATTCTGATTTAAAGTGATATCTGAAAAGTGTTCTTCACTTACTATTTTCTAATGTCAATTTTCTGGTATTTCAGATTTTATTTTGGATTACAGTTTTTTTACATCTTTAAAGTTACTTTGAAGCATGACTTCTGTCGGTTTTCTAGAAGTGTGTATTCTGAACCAAGGGCTTTCATCGTTTATTATGTAGATTTCTCGACAGTAAGCTTTCTCTGAAATTGAGTGAGGCTGTAGATATAGCTACAGGGCTTCTTGGATTCTTGAGTTTTAAGGTTTCTCTCCATTATGATAGATATTCACGTGTTGAGTAAACTGTAAATGATGAGTAATGGCTTTGCCCCACTATTTAAATTTGTAAGGCTTCTCTCCAGTATGAATTCTCTCATGTACAGTAAGATGTGCACGCTGAGTAAAGGCTTTACCACATTCTCTACATTTGTAAGGCTTCTCTCCAGTATGAATTCTCTCATGTCTAGTAAGATATGAACGCTGAGTAAAGGCTTTACCACATTCTCTACATTGATACGGCTTCTCTCCAGTATGAATTCTCTCATGTCCAGTAAGATATAAACGCTGAGTAAAGGCTTTACCACATTCTCTACATTTGTAAGGCTTCTCTCCAGTATGAATTCTCTGATGTATAGTGACAGATGAACACCGAGTAAAGGCTCTACCACATTCTCTACATTTGAAAGGCTTGTCTCCAGCATGAATTCTCTTATGTGCAGCAAGACATGAACGCTGAATAAAGGCTTTGCCACACTGTTCACATTTGTAAGGCTTCTCTCCAGTATGAATTTTCTTATGTACACCAAGATTTGAAGGGTGAGTAAAGCCTTTACCGCATTCTCTACATTTGTAAGGACCCTCTCCAGTATGAATTCTCTTATGTGTAGTAAGCTGTGAACAGTACATAAAAGCCTTTTCACATTCTCTACATTTGTAAGGCTTCTCTCCGGTATGAATTCTCATATGTATAGTAAGCTGTGAACAGTACATAAAAGCTTTTTCACATTCTCTACATTTGTAAGGCTTCTCTCCAGTATGAATTCTCTCATGCAGAAGAAGATGTGAACGCCAATGAAATGCTTTGCCACATTGCTCACATTTGTAAGGCATCTGTCCCGTATGAATTTTCTGATGTTGAGTAAGACTTGAACTCCAAAAGAAGCTTTTACCACATTCTCTACAATGGTAAGGCTTCTCTCCAGTATGAATTTTCTCATGTCTAGTAAGATGTGAACGCACATTAAAGGCTTTGCCACATTGTTTACATTTGTAAGGTTTCTCTGTAGTATGAATTATCTCATGTCTAGTAAGATGTGAACGCCGAATAAAGGCTTTGCCACATTCTCTACACTTGTAAGGCCTCTCTCCAGTACGGATTTTCTTACATCTATTTAATAGATTGGGTAATTGAGTAACGACTCTCCCACATGGATTACATTTGAAAGGTTCCTCCCCAGTATGGATATTCTCATGTTCAGTAAGATTTAAAGATCGGTTCAAAGATTTGTCACATTTATATTCGTTTGTCTTCTCTACAATATGACTATTCTGATGTACAAGATTTGAGCTTTGATCAAAGGCATTCCCACATGTACAATGGTTCTCTGGATACTGAGTTCTCTGATGCTTATTAGGATTTGACCCTTCTCTAAAGTTTTTCCAAGATTCATTGAACTGATAACTTCTCTCTCCATTATACATACTCTGGTAATCATTAAAGACAGAAAGGACTTTAGTGAGGGCTCTAATTTCATTAAACATGTAAAGTTGTTCCCAATTCCACCATGATACTTATGGAACCATGATGCTTGTATACATACCCTCCCACATTCATGACAACTACAGAATTTGAAACAAGGAGGGATTCTTTTTGGTGAAAGAATAATGAATGCCTGGTTAAGGGATTGAGGAAATCTTTCGGTTCAATGTTTAATACAATCCTACATTTGAAATTATTTGAATGATTATCACACCATGCATCAGAGGACTTCCCAGATACTCCACATTTGCTTATACTTTTTATATATTTGTCAGAATATATATCTTTACGAAACTGTTTTCCGTCTTTACATTCAGAAACACATTATTCTGTAAATGCAATTGCCTTAAAGTGATGGTTTCCCAAGACATCTTATATCTTTCATGTCTTTTGGCAACAGGGATTTTACTATGAGTAACGGTCCCAGTTTGGTTATGTCCATAATAATATCCCTTCAGCCGTTCACACTCCCCCTCGTATTACCACTTTTTCATTAATGGTAGATACTCAAGGAAACACCTTTCATATCTTACCAGAAGCATTCTGTGGACTGAATCTTCTATACCCGGTTTTGGCAACAGGCCCTTTGTGTCTTCAGAAGGCATAACTGCAAGGCACCAAATAAATTATCACTCTTTCTACAGTCAGATAAATTCTATTGCATGAATTTAATATCGATTATTGGAGATAGGAAGATGGCATAAGAGCAAGTACCAAACCTTCGCTCCTCCATGGAGAGTTACTGATACTTTTAGAAGGGAGCGAAGAGTTCACAGCACACTCAGGAAAGTACAAAAAGAGAGTCACATCAAAGAAGGAAGAAAAGTTGCTTACATTTGCCGATAATAGCCACTAACCCTCCCTGGCACACTATGGTAACATTGTGAGAACGACCAATTCCCAGTTTCTTCTCAGGAGGGAAATAGCTGAGTATACTGTGTGTCCAATGATGTCCCTTCATCACAGCTGCCTGAGGGACTTGTTTATCTTCTGCATGACACAAAGTGCTAAGGAAATGGCAATACAATGTCAGTGTATTGTGGTGGCCACTAAGAAAAAAGGTAACACCACAAAGACTGCAGTACTGAAGACAAACATCAGGAATAGGGGAGGGCGGGATGGCTCAGTTGGCTAGAGCACAGTCTCTGAACAACAGGGTTGCCGGTTCAATTCCCCCATGGGCCAGTGAGCTGCGCCCTCTACAACTAGATTAAAGGACAACTACTTGAAGCTGATGGGCCCTGAAGAAACACACTGTTCCCCAACATTACCCAATAAAAATTTAAAAAAAAAAAAATTTCACTAAAAAAAAACAAACAATAATAATAGGAAGATACCACTGCCTCTAAAGAAGAAAAAGAAAACATTCTAAAGTGGAAAATTACGCACAAAAAAAACAGAGAACACACATCCCCAGAACCAGTTTGACAGGCCTTAGAATTCCCATCAAATCTTCCTGTTATTTGTGTTTTCCTGTACAAAGCAAGTCCACACAGTCTGGGATGGTAGCTATTTCTCCCAAATCTCAACAAAAGACCACAAGGCATACAAAGGAACAGAAAAACATGGTCCAATCAGACTAACAAACTAAATCTCCAGATATTGGCCCTAAACTAACAGAGCTATTAATTACCACCAAGAATTCAAAATACACTCTCATAAGTTAAAATGTTTTAAGTTACCCCCGCGGTAACCACAATATAATACCTATACCAGACACAAAAAGAAACTGAGAAAAAATCACAAGCATGTCACTGCCTAAAAAGGTCAAAGAAACAAAATAGAACACAGTTGAGAAGGGAAACGTGGGACAAAAGAGCTACAAAAAGTGCAGAAAATAATTCTAAAATTGTTTTAGTCCCTCCCTCTCATTAATTAGTTTAAATGAAAACAGATAAAACTCCCTCAATCAACAGACACAAGTTGGCTGAATGGATTGAAAAATAAAATCCAACACATTCTGCCTACAGGAGACTTATTTTGATGAGGACATAAAACATAACTAAAAGGATGGGAAAAGGCATTCCATACAAACGGTTACTGATAAAAAGCACAGTGGCCATGCTGGCATTACTGAAATACACAATAAGTGTCAAAAACTGTTACAACACAAAGAACATTATATAGCAATAAAAGGGTGAATTCACCAAGAAGCTATAACAATATTTATGTAAAAATTGGTGCAGCAAAACAGTATGGTGGTTCATCAAAACATTACAAACACAACTACCATATGACCCAGCAATTCCACTTCCGACATTTATCAAATCAGTACCAAAATACTAATTTGCAAAGATATATGTAAACCCTACATCCATTGCAACCTTATTTACAGTAGACAACAAGATGAGGTAACAATCTATGTGTCCATGGATAGATCAATAGATAAAGATGTGATAAATACACAAAATGGAATATTATTCATCAAAAAAAAAAAAAAAAAAAAAGAAATGCTGCCAGAGGCAACATCATGGAAGGACCTAGAAGGTACTACACAATGTGAGATTTGTCAGACACAGAACACTAAACAGCATACGATTTCATTATTATGAGGAATCTAAAAACTAAAAGCAAACAAACAAATCAGAAAAAGATTCATATATACAATTTACTGACACTTGCCAGAGAAGAGAGGGCCATAAGGAAAGTTGAAAAAGGGGAAACGGGTTGAGAGGTATAAATGTCTAGTTATGAAATGAGTAAGGCGCAGGATGTAATGTAACAGAGGGAATATAGTCAACGATATCCTGATACAGCTTGACAGGTGACAACATTGAAACTTGATTCAGCGTGACGACCGCTTCCTAAGATATGCAAATGAAGAATCACTCTGTTGCATAAATGAAACTAATACAGTGCATGTCAACTAGACTTTAATAATAGAAATAAACAAACAAAATGGATGACATTTTCCACCACAATGAATATTTGAATATCTTTCTACTTTTTCAATTTTTGTAGCAAACATGTATTATTTTTATAATGCAAGAAACACCAAAATAATAGAAAAAGATTGAAAAAAAGGTCATCTTTGATGATGCTATACAATTAGGAATGAATTAAAAGGTTTCATTAGAGTTGACATAATATCATCAGAAAATTTATCTGTAAACTCTTCTCCATCAACACGTGACTTATTATGTGTTTATTGCAGGAAAGAACACAGAGCTGGAATTCTAATTTAAATATTATTAAATATAAAGGGAACTTAATTTCATACACTTCAGACTTTTTGCCAGGCAAATTCTTAAATAAGTTCTTGTTTTTGCTATCTCTAATGTTAAGTTCAGAATTCCCAAGTTTGAAACAACATATTAAGGAGCAAAAATGAAGGAATTATCTTTATCAAGAGTATGAAATGAGTAATCACAGAATGGGAAAGAATATTTGCAAAAGAAATACCTGTAAAGGACCATATACAAAACATACAAGGAAGCCTTCAAACTCATCGATGAGAAAACTACCAACCTGATTAAAAAATGGACCAAGGCCCTAAACAGACACCACACTAGACAAGATATACAGAAGGCAAAATGATGTATAAAAAGATGCTCCACATCATATGTCACCAGGGAAATGCACATGAAAACAACAAGAATTAAACACACAGCAAACTAAACACCACTACACACCTATTAGGAGGGGCCAGAACCCAGAACACGGACGACACCAAGTGCTGGTGAGGACGTGGAGCAGCAGGAACTCTCACTCACTGCTGGTGGGAACACAAAATGCTGCAGCCTTTTGGGTACACACTTTGGTGATTCGTACAAAGTTATACATCCTCTCACTATAAGATCAAGAAATTGTGTTCCTCAGTAGTTATCCAGAGTTGAAAACATTTATCGACCCAATAGCCTACACGTGTGTGTTCACAGCAGCTTTATTCATAATTTCCAAAATGAGGAAGCAACCAAGATGTCTGTTAAGAGGAGAATGGAGGAGTGAACGTGGTACATACAGACAATGGAATATTATTCAGTGCTACAGAGAAAGAAGTGATCAAGCCATGAAAAGAAGTGGAGGAAACTTAGATAGATATTAAGTGAAAGAAACCAATCTGAAAAGGCCACATAATGTTATGAGTCCAGCTATGACATTCTAGAAAAGGCAAAATGATGGAGATAGTAAAAAGATCACTGGTGGCTTGGGTTTAGGGGAGGGACAGATGAACAGGTGGAGCACAGAGAATATTCATGGCTGTGACACTACTCTGTATGACATATGTCATCATAAATGTGTCCACATGCCCAGAATGGATAGCCACACAGTGAACCCCAAGGTGAACTATGAACTCTGGGTGACAATGACGTGTCAATGTAGCTTCATCTCTGCAACAAATCTACCACTGGGAAGGGGAAGGCTGTGCATATGGGAGGGGCATGTGGAAATTCTCTATAAGTTCAACTCAATTTTGCTGTGACCGAAAACTGCACTTAACATAAAAGTCATCCTCAGACTTCTGCTTCTCTGAACTATCCAATCTCAGTGCCATGTCTTTCCAGTGGTTCGTTATGCTTCTACGAGAACACACATGCTTGTATCCTCTATTTAAAAGAACACAATGACATATCACCTCACATCAATTACCCTGACCACTATCAAGGAAACCTAAAATATCAAATGTTGGTGAAAATATGGAGAAATTGGACCCTTATTCACAGTTGGATGAAATATCAATTGGTGCAAACACTATGAAAAACGATATGAAGGTCTCTGAAAAACTTAAAAATAGAATCGTGCTATGATGCAAACTTCCCACTTCTGGTACATTTCCAAGAGACTTCAAAGGAGGCTCTGCAAGAGCCGTGTGCACACACATGCGCACTGTAGCATTACTCACAAAGCCTGTAATAGCTGGAAGCAACACAATTGGTCATCGATAAATGATCGGGTTTAGAAAATGTAGCATATACATACAACGGAATATTATTCTGCCTTGAAATAGAAACAGATGCTCTCACCTGATACAATGCAGACAAACCTTGAGGACATTTACATAAAGCTCATGAATCACAAAGACACAGATACTATAAGAGTCCACTTCTGTGAGTCACCTAATGCAGTCCTCCTCATAGAACAAAAGGAAGGGTAGTAGCCAGGGATTTGGGGTGAAGGGAAATGACAAACTGGTTGTATAATGGGTACTCAGTCAGTTTTGCAAGATGGAAATTTCCAGAGATCAGTTGCACAACAATCTGATTATACTTAACATGACTGGTCTCCAGTTACAGAGGGTAGAATTTTAGTGGCGTGTTTTACCAAAATTAAAAATGAAAAATAAGATGTAAAACAGATACAGTTATAATACATTTCAAAAATAATCTAGAATTCAAAATACTGGTTCTCTCACAAAGAGAATATAAAATCATCAATAAATAGATGTGAAATTGAGACTATTACCACAACTACTTAACTACTCAGGATAAGAAAAGACTGACCATTACCAAAAAAAAGAAATGAACAAGATGAATCATGCACAAAGTCAGGGTAAAATGATAGACAGACATGCACATAATTCTAACAGAAATAGACATATGCCTGATTCATGTTGAATCAAACCCCACATTGTCTTAAGTGTACGGAGCTGAAAACTGACATTGACGTTCATAATGTCTAAGTAACAACCCAAAACACAAGTAACTAAATTTGAAAAAACTACCATAAACAAAGGCATTGTCATGGAATTGCAAAACGAGAACACAACACAATGTATCCCCAGAACTGTGAACACTACACAGATGTACTATTGAAGAGAATTCTTCCATAGAACTCAGCTTCCACTGTGAGTGTGGGCCCATGAAGAGTAACAAGCATGCTGAAGCATTACAATATGTGTTGCACTGCAGGTAAATTTCAGACAATGCATTAGAATCATTCATAAAAAGATCTAAAGAAAAACTTAATAAACAAGCATGGAATTGACACTGGAGAAATTTATTAGGTTATTAATACATTCCTACTATTCTTACAGAAAATATGTACACTATAATCTGCATGTAGAGAACAAAAGAACCCTTAATTTCTAAAGGAACAACAAAAAAGTTGTAAAATGTAACAGAATCAGTGATCTATAAACATGCTGAGGAAGGCAGATGATAAACCTCATTATTTTTTGCCTGAAGTAAACTGAAATTGAGGAAGCACACATTTTCTGAAACATGCGAGCCTAATAATTCTACAACTCACTTCTTACCAAAGGAGTTCATTCAAGCACGCGGCATCAGTACTTCTGCATCTAAAATCACTAATCTGAAAAGATCTAATTAGAGAGTGAAAACATACAAGACACAGGCTAGGGCAGTTTTGGACAGAACAACACAGTTATAACACAAGAGTCATTAAGAAATCAGGCAACTATGGAGTTCTTCCTATATAGTGGGCAATGCTCTAAGCTCCCCTAAGGCATGAATTCATTTAAGAATTCTGTGAGGTAAACAGATACATTAAACTATTCTAACATGGAGGAATGGGGGATACAGATTAGAAATTTCTCATGTTAGTTCATAAAAAGCAAAAGGATATTTTGAAGTGAAACTGAGATTGAGGGTTTCTCACCATAGGGAGGTGCTTTGTGCTGAGATGAAATTACTGAGTCTGAACCTTTGTAGGATTATGTTTGAAACCTCCTTAGGATTAGAAATTATATAGCAGAGAAAAATAAGACATGTGTCTCCAGTGCCCCTGAGATTTCTGAACCTAATTCCAGGACCTCCACCACTGCCATCACAAACTCCTTATGTGAGGCAAGAACAGAACTCTAAATATGGCTTCAGGGAGAATTCCTCAGCACAGAGCAGATTTTCCCCGGCCCCTGAGGCAATGGAACAACAACCACACCATGGCGGCCCCCACAGTCCAGGGGGATGACGTTGGCCCTCACTGCGATGGGACCCAGATAACTGAGCAGGAGGACAGTCCCTAGAGGATGTAGGAGCACGGGACGTGTTGGACAGGACTGTGCCTCTGTGACAGCAACAGAAAAAACCTGGGCTTCTCACACCCTTTCCACTGAAGCGGAGCTTCCCAAACCTCATCTTAAGGTCTGGCTCCTCCAGGACCATTGGCCCTCTCACCTGTGTCATCTGCCTCCTTCATTCCCACCTACCTGGGTGGATGGACACTGTCTTTTTTCGCTTCACATCCCAGGCCTCCTTCATTCTCTCCAAAAAGATGACCAGGTCTGGCTTAGAGAGAGCAAGACCTGTTTATTAGAAAAAGGAACATGAGTTTTGATGGAGATTCTCCAATTTCCAATCCAGTATGTGCTCAGCTGAGAAGAAAGGACATTGCAGAAAATTAGAATATTCTAGAAAAGGATGCCCCCAAAACACTCTTTCCTGACGGGACCTTTACTAGACAACATAGAAACTTTTCAGATCCTGAGTTCCACTCCAAGGGCATCATGAAGACTCCTTTTCTACACCAGCAAACCCCCAATTTGCTTCTTTTCTACACCAGCAAACCCCCAATTTGCTTCTTTTCTACACCAGCAAACCCCCAGTTTGTTCCTCAGAGCCGGGATCTGAAACTCTACCACACAAAGCAGAAGCTCCCAGGAGACGCTGTACTGATGAAGGAAGCACAACCCTGCGGTGGGGTAGGAGTTCTGGAAGGAAGTCACCCTCACCCAGGGAGCACAGGTTCCTGTAGTTCTCCAGCATCACGTCCACGTACAGTTTCCGCTCAGCTGGGTGCAGACATTCCCACTCCTCCTGAGAGAAATCTATGGCCACATCCCTGAATGTCAACCGTCCCTGAAACAAGACACATTTACACGTGGTCACAGGCAAGGTCATAACGTAACTCAATATGAAAACAGAGTTAAGAGAACTGATGCTGACCTAGGAGAGTATCCAGAATTAAATAGTAACGTCAGACAGTAATATTCTCGAGTGTTATTTTCTAACTCTGAGAAAGGAGGATGACGTATGATCCACAAACCATAGTAGACAAAAATCTACTTTTCTGAAAGGTAGATTTAAATTCAGGTGTCAACACAGGCATATGGATTTTTGAGTATTGTGTTTGTATCATATCTGTATTGTGTTCATACATTGTGTTCATTTCTTGGCAGGAAATATCATGGTGAGTTAGAAATGCAAAGTACTTCTCAAATTGTCACATGGACAACGAGGAATTGGACTGTCGTAAAAATGCAGAATCCAACTGAGGAGTCCTGGGGTGGGGCCTAAGTTTCTATATATAACAAAACTCACTTTTAACTAGTGACACCAATGTCTCTGGTCCATGTGTCACACTGTTGAATAGCACAGAGGAAGGAAACGGAAAAATTCATACGTAACTTTGAACTGACAGTTTTATGGAATTTACACTTCTAGAAGCATAGCAAAATAAACCTTTCTGAAAACTTGCTGTGTACCAGAGTTGTTTTTTACATATTAATTCATAAAGCACTTAATTAATCTAGAACAACATTCACCTTTTTCTTCTTTGAGAATATTTTATGAAGCATCCAGTCAATGGTAGAGCTTTGAGTTCACTCCAACTATCTCTAGAATTTATCAGAAAGGTCCAGACCAATATGCATAGACAAACCTCATGAACATTCATAGCAGTTTCCGTGACTCAGAAGAAGAGAAACAACTTAAGCAAGAAAAAATAGCTCAAATAGTGTTAACATTTTATGTGCACACACAGATGTATGAGTACTATGTGCATATTACAAGTGACAGAGAAGGAAGTTTTCATGTCACTGAAATCACAATTATTTTCAATTGTGTAAATCTCATAAATGTCTTTGTGGATGATTCTATTTAAAAAACACAGTAGGGAGAGGAACACACAGTAACATAAAATAAGTTCGAGCTGGTGTTTCTTTGAAAAAAATTGTATATCGTTTGTGCTGAGCTATACATTACAAATTTACCACACTTCAACACCTTAATAATATGATTCTTGTAAACTTTCGTGAAAACACAAAAAGTGATGAAGTAGAGAATGTCTGTGACATGAGTGTGGAATATAATTAAAATTGACAGGAACAAGGCCTGACTGATTAAAGCCTCCACTCCAAAGGCAATTATCTCAAGGAAAGAAAGCTGAGGGCCTTCATTATCCAAAGCAGAGAAACTAAGAAAAAGGGAGTTTCCAGATGAAATGTGATGGTTTCTGCACATCTCTCTATAAATCCCTCCAGACTTTTATTAATGATAAAGACAAAAAAAATGTTAACTTTATAGTGAAGACAGAAGACAGGACCTCAACCAGGTGAAAATCAGGTGGAAGGAACAAATGGTATCAGCTGGCCGAGGCACATGGAAGGACACACCATCACCGCTGTGATATTACCAGCACAAATGAACAAATAAGGAAATCATAATGTGATCATAAAAACATTAGTTTTATGGAAATTTCAATGCAGATATAGCTCCCCAGTTCTGAGACTCTAATAGTGCATTTAAACAGTAAGTCTTTTGGGGAGGCCGGATGGCTCAATTGGTTAGAGCGGCAACTTTTAACAACAAGGTTGCGTTTACAATTCCTACATGTGGGCTATGCCCCCACCCCACCCCCCCGCAACTAGAAAATAGCGACTGGACTTGGAGCTGAGCTGCGCCCTCCACAACTAGCCTGGAGGACAACGACTTGACTTGGAGCTGATGGGTCCTGGAAAAAACACCCTGTTAAACAATAAACACCCAATACACCCAAACACCCAATAAAACAAACAAAAACCCACTAAGTCTTTCTTATCAACCTAGTGAGTAAGTGTCTCTTCCAATTACTCTTTTTCTTCAGAATTTTCCAGGCTACTCTGAGCACTGAGGCATCCTGGGTCGTCCTGCATATTCTTACCGTCGTTCTACAGCCCTGAAGCTATAGTCACAGGACACACATCTACTGCTCCTTTTCAGGACAGGGAGCATCTGACCCAGCCAAATAGAGAAAAGCGGACATAGCCTGTGACCCAGGACGGAACACTTACCTGACAAGCAGCCATTTCGTCCTTGTCCTCCTGCTCTAGGTTGTTTCCTCAGGAAACTTCTGGGGAGGAATCACTCCTGCATCTTGAGAATGTGCCTTTATAGGCGTGGGCACAGGCCCTTCTGCTTCCTCCCAACTGACAGGCAGAAGGACCTTGAAATGCTGAAAATGCTGCCCTCTCCTGTCCTGTGTCCCAGGACAGTCAGGGACAAGGAGCTCCTAAGTGAAGACAGAACTGTGAGTTTTTTCTTTCCGGTCTTCACCTGCTCTCTCCTCAAAAAGTCACTCACAAATTCCTACAGCAATGAGAATGTGGGCTGCTCTCCTGCCCCCACAAACCCAACGCAGTATCCACTATTTCCCCTTGACCAAGTCTGCTCTCAACTCTCAGAACTGTGTCCAGGAGCCCCAGCTAATCCCTGTCCTCATCTGAGCATCATCTGGACCACCTCACTACAACGACGCTCTACCCAGACCATGTGTCCAACTCCCAGGGGGAGGGTGCAGGTCACATCACTCCTTGAAATTCCCACAGACCTAGGAGGAACCCAGATGGGAACTTTCAGCATCAATGATTATAGTATGCAGGTCCCTGGGGGATCAGGGCCCACTCTAAGCAGTTATGGTTCTGCAGGTCTGCAAGGCGCCCAGGAAATGGCATCTCTAAGTCTCCCTGGGGGAGCTGACTTGCTACCCACACCTGTTTCCTGTCACACTGGGCTATAGATCTCAAACACCTCACACCTGAGAGCTCTGGAGTGGGTGAGGGGTTGGGGCGGGAACTTCTAGAAGGGCCAGCCCCTCGGGTGGATTTTCTTTCCTTTTTCCAGGAAATCACAGGGAATCAGCTAACAGCTATAAAATGATGAACATGCATTTGGTGCTGAAACTTGTAAAAAAAAAAAGGTTAGCTATGAAAACACGCTGAGCAAATTATTAATACTTCACTGTGAATGGGTGGGCTCCATGGGAGTTTTAGGTCCATCCGGTCCATCCGTCCACATTTTCAGAGAATGGAAAAAGGGACTTGAGGGGACAGCTACTTGGTAGCTCCCAGCTCACTAATTTAACAAATCATCTAAACAGAAGACAAAAGCTCCTGAATATCAGACTAACACACCAAACTAGGTTCTCACCGCAGACCTCCTCACCAAATGCACATTGAAGTGACTTAGTATTATTAATAAGTACCAATGGATGTTTCAACATAATAAAGAGTAGAAAGAATGCAGGGCTTCTCACCTAAACCAGTCACAATATTATTAGAAGGGAAATCTATTCTACATGTTTTTTACTGTAATGACTTCTAGGGTCAAAATTTTTAAAAAAACTAATTTTACCTCATATTTAGTATAAGAGCTGCTAATGAGATGTCACCAAAGCTTATTCCAGCAGTTAATGGCTATTTAGAACAAACCAGAAATTCAGCAGACTAAGATTTAACTCAATGTGCTTTTAAAAAAACACACAAAAAACAATGAATCAAGTGTAAGAGAGCTAAAAAGAAAAAAGTAAATGCCTTGTCAAATAAAAAAGGATGCAATGCTTTCAATATTCCTTGAAAAGCATCATGTGGTGACAGACTCAGTCTTTTCTTGTCCCAGGTCACGTCCCTCATGCCATCCCAGCAAATGAGAAGGGACCCATGACTGACTGACACAGGTCTCTCCTCTCTGGCTGCATGAAGGTTGCACAACGAAGCCATCTGGTGATGAAATTAATTATTAAATGCACAAGGCTTTAGAAACTGGAATTTTGTAATTCTCATTCTCATCTGTGACTGAAAATACAGCACAAGTAAAGTTAAATAGATTATAAAGCCACAAACCAATATATCACGACTTGACCACCCACATCCCACCAACTCACAACTCATGCAGGTGGGGGCTCCCCTTCTTCCTCTGCTACTATATATTCCTGTCTATGGTTTGTGTCCCTCTCCATAGGATTCTCTCCACTTCTGTCCTGTCCTGTCCCCTCTCCCCTTCCCTGATTTCTCCCTTTTTCTCTATCCCCTTCCTTGCACCTGTTCCTTGAAACTCTTGAAACCCGGTTCACCTTCAGTTGCTCTTTCTGCCTAATCTGTTTGATTGTTCCCCATCTCCATGTATTTCTGCCTTTCTTCCTGTCCATGTGCCCCTCCTCTTCCCCTGTGACACTGTCTGTCCTGTTACATCCCTGTGTCGGGACTCACTGACACACCCAACTTAGCTCAGGGAGGCTTCTTGCTGTGCTGTCAACCCCCAACCCCTTTCAGTTCCTGCACTCGGCTCCCCTAACTCTTCTCCTAACCCCTCTCTCCTCTAAAGTGCCTTGTCCTTTGTTGCCCCCACTTCTGCTAACCAGGGGCCCCTCTCCCTTTAGGTTCCCCTTCATCTCTCTGGAGCTCCCCCTTCCCTCCGTATTTCTCCATTTTCTTTCTCCTCTGGCTACTTCTCCGAGTCACTCGTTCTGTCTTACCGTCGCGTTACAAGTCCCTCCCACATCCTGTTTTGCCTCCTCTTTACCGACCCGCACCGATCGTTCTGCCCTCTCACCTGTCTGTTCCTCTCTCATCTGTCTCCTTCTCGTGACCCCCTCACACCCTCGTTCTGCCGCTTTCCTGGCCGTCCCTTCAGTCCCCGCTCACACAAAGCCCCTCCCCGGGTGAGGGGGTGACCTGGTGACACCCCGCGGTGTTCCCTCCCAAATCCCACCCCCCTGAACAGTGTGCTCTACCTGGGATTCGGGGCCTCTTATTAAACTGGGGCGAGGGGGGTTGCAGGCGGCGGAGGGTCTGCAGAACCCCAGCCCCGGGGGGAGGCGGGGCTCCAGGGGCCGCGTGGCGGGGCTGGGGGAGGGGCGCCAACGGCCGGACTCCATCTCCCGAGTCCATCTCCCAGGACTTCACGCCGCGCGTGGGGGCTGCCCGGTGGAGGGTTTTAAGCAGGAAAACGCGGCAGGAGAGGTCTAAGGGCCCGAAGGCGGAGAGACCAGAGGGAGGACGGCCTCAGTTTACCCGGAAACCCCCGCGGAGCCTCCACCCGGCAGCGAAAAGGTCTGGTATCGGGTCGTCTCCCCAGGACGCGGGACTCACCGCTGTGGGGGGCGCTGGTGCGGGGACTTCAACGTCCGTAGTGACCGCCAGGCGTCACGTGTGCGGGACCGTGGACTGAGACGCCCAGGTTTAAACCAGAAAGACCGAAAGTCACGGCGCCAACCCGACCTTCTCTCTGCCTTAATCGCTTCCGGGTCTGCAACCAACTCCGCGGGGACGCGACGTGAAAACCTGGGCGGCAGGCGGGACCTGTGAGAAGCCCTAAGGTTTCGGGCGGGGCGGGAATTGTGGCCTGTAATGGGCGGGGCCCGCGGGAGGGAGGGACGGGACCGGGGGACGCGGTGGGGCCAGAGCGGGGGCGTGGCGGGGCTTTCCTACGCTTCGCTCTCATTGGTTATAGACTATAGTTGTTCGTTAGCTTTGTAGTTTGGATACAAATATCTTTCCCACCCACATTATATTTTTAAGATTTCTTAGATGTATATTTACTGATGTTAGTAATGCTTGACTCTTGGTTTTCATTATATTTTAAGATCTCCCCGGTTTGAATTTCTGATGATTAGTGAAATTTATCTAATTTCATTATATTTGTAAAGTTTTTTCTCTAATATGTATACCTGTGAGATTTGGTTATCATTGAAGAATGGATCAAAACTTTCCCATCTTTATTGTAAATGTTGAGCTTGATACTAGCAAGGATTCTTTCCAGTTCTGCAAACTGAAACCTTTTGGATAGATTTCTTAACTGATTATACTTTGTGCATCCTCAGTTATAATCTCTATGGCTTACCCTGATGTATTTAAACTTTGATCCAATCCTTTTATCAAATCATTCCATGCGTTTGTCTCTTGAACATGTTTTTAAAGGCACAATCTTGGCGATCTTTTGAAAGTAGATTATGGAGATTATACAGTATCGTGGAATATTGAACCAACCAGCCAAATTGGCATGAAAGAGATTTCATCTGGGACTCACATGTTCTCAAGCAAATAAATGCATGGCTGGTGGAACATTTCATCAAATTCAGAATAGTTGAGGCAAAGCCAATAATAGGTGAAAGTCGAGAATTCGTTTTGTTCTTGGGGAGTTTTGTTGCTTGTAAAATTTACAGGGAGGAAAAAGAAAATATTCAAAAAGAAAGAAAGAATTTCCTCAATCAATGCAAAAATGTCACATGTCGCCCTGTGATATCATTATAAAACACATGCAAATTATGATTATTAGAGATGTCAAAATTATTGAAGACCTCAAAAATTTGAAAAAAGAACTAGTTTGACCTTATGAATTGAAATCTGGGTTACGAAAACAGAGACCATACATTTTTAAGCACACATGTGTCGCGTCCAGCGCAACACGGGCAGTGAGGGTGTGAGAAGGGGCAGCTTGGGTTAAGTTTTTAAGAAAGAAACGAACAGAGACTTAATGTAGTTAAATCTCTCCGAAGGCCAGGGGTCTCTCAGTCTCAGAGGACTGGAGCCCAGAATAAGGCTGACTGGAGGTTTTTATTGATAGTTACACAAATATAAGAAAGTAGCATTGTTTCTTACACGGTCTGTGAGACTCATACATCATAGCAGAAAAATGTTTATTCCAATCACCCTTTGTCTGTAAAGAGCCGAAGCGCAAGGTCCCATGATGTCTTACCTAAGGTATGTACCCTCTCAGGGTCAAGTCTCTCATATGGTAACAGTTCCGTTGAGGTAAGTGGAGAGGACTGATCTTTGTTGTCCTCATGACTTCTCTCACAAACAGGTGCCAGGGAAAAGGCAGAGCCGGCAACAGCTTTTCCCAGGCAGGGGGAAGGAGAGGCAAGGCCCCTTCCCATATTTTTCTAAGGCAGCTCATTGGGGGTCCCCACTTGGTTCCGCCTAGCTTAGGTTGTATCTCCCGTGAGATATCTTACCTGTCTTTGGCTGCAAACCATCTTTTGGGGACCAGACAGAGAGACATAAGGTGTAAACGCAAGGATGGAACAAAGACCCAGAAAGGCACAGTCTCACAGACTCTTCTTTCCTTAAGGAAAGACACAGGGGGACAGTTGGCTAGGCTGTTGTGTGACTGCACACATGAAACACATAATATTTACCACTATCGAGTTTTTAAAAATCTGGATGTAGGTAAGGAGAGACTTTACAGGAAACATCATTACTCTAGACAGAATATTCTGAGTACAAGATCTACACTCACAGGTCAGGCAGAAGAGGGCTTTTCTATTCTAGGGAGGGATCAACAAGTCTAGCAAGAATATACAAAATAAAATATAAACAAACCCAAAGATATGGAGAACAAGCCGAGGGTCACTGAATGTGAGGGGCTAGAGGTGAGAATAAGAAAATAAAATTTTTTTAAAAATGTATTATAAAAAAAGGAGAAATGAAAACTTGAAATGCAGTAGCATGATTGTTGGTGGGGGGTGGGGGTAAAACATTCTAGGTCCTCACCATGGTTGGAAGTTAAAATTACTGAACTATAAACAGTCTCAGGGAAATATATACTGAAGTGATATTTTAAATTTTTTAAAGGTAATAACAAAGAAAATATCTAAACAACAACAGGAAAATTAGGATAGAAAGGGACACAAAATAAATCTTAAAAAAAAGATAAACCATATATGCACTATTCAAAATAGAGTACTTATATTAACATCAAAGGAGAATAGAGAACAAATACTATGACCAGGGATGATGAACTCTATTTCACAATCAGGAAGGGATAAACTCATCACCAGGACATGACAACCATGATCCATGCACTGAGCAGCAGAACTTCCAAAGCCCTGACAACCTTGACAAGGCTGTAGTGAGAAAAAATGCAATCCACACATGTTCAGAGATTCCCATACTCCCTCTCTCAATAATACATAAAACAATTAGAAAGAAAATTAGTACATAGAAGACTCTAACAATTAAATTGTTAATAAATCAATTTATTGACATTTATAGAACTAGGAGATAACAAAATATATAAATTTGACTCTGCCCTTGGTTGCTGGCACAGAGCTCCTAAAACTCTTAAGATTTCCTAAGTCATCAGAGCACTGGGAGCATCTTTTGTTCTATTGAGGTGACTCTGGTGGGCTCCTAGATGGGGACTGGTCACCAGAAAAACCACGCCATGATTAGAAGGGTGGGATTTTCAGCTGCACCCCCACACTCCAGAGAGGAAGAGGGGCTGGAAATGGAGTTACATATTGATCATGCCTACATGAGGCAGCTGCTATAAAATCCCATTAGTTGAGGGTTCAGAGACTTCCAGGCAGTGAACACATCCACACCAAGAGGATGATGCACTCCAATTCCATGGGGACAGAAGCTCCCGTGCTCAGGACCCTCCCAGACCTGACCCTATGTGTCTCTTCATCTGACTGTCCATTTGTATTATCACATCCTTTAATAAACTAGAGATCTGTGAAAAGACCTAGCAAATTAACTGAACCCAAGGAGGGGGTTGTAGAAACCTCCAATCTATAGCCAGTTGGTCAGAAGTACACTTAAACTGGAGCTCCAACTGGCATCTGTGCTGGAGGCAATAGGAACAACCGATGGAATGAATCCCTTAACTTGTGAGACCTGATGCTATCTCCAGACCAGACCAATAGTGACAGAATTGCATTAAAATTTAGGACACCCAGCTGGTGTACCATAGAATTGCTTCGTGTAGGGTAAAACCTCCACATATTTGCTGACCAAAAGTGTCTCAAGTGAAGACTTCTGGGTGATTATGGCAGTGCTGTGACAGTACAGGGGACACAGAAGAAGGAAACACTCAGTAGGGAAGAACTGGATTTTATCTGACACAGGAAGTGGAAAACTGAAATCTTCCTTCATAAGAACACTGCACTGACCAAGAGAATTATACACAATCTTTAAAAATGCACATAGTAGGGTTGGCCAGATGGCTCAGTTGGTTAGAGCATGAGCTGTTAACAACAAGGTTGCTGGATCAATTCCCGCATGGGATGGTGGGCTGTGCCCCCTGCAACTAAGATTGAAAACAGCGACTGAGCTGCATCCTCTACAACTAGATTGAAGGACAACTTGACTTGGAGCTGATGAGCCCTGGAAAAACACACTGCTCCCAATATTCTCAAATAAAAAACTTTTTTAAAAATGCACATAGTACTATAACAAGACAAAGCAAATTCTTAGTCCTATAAAATGCAATCTGAATTAATAAGAACAGAACATATCAACATTTATAATTTGTCACTAACACAGAAATTATAAATAGCACCATTCGAAAAGAGATGGCAGGGCCAGCCAGTAGCTCAGGTGGTTAGAGCTCCATGCTCCTAACTCCGAAGACTGCTAGTTCGATTCCCACATGGGCCACTGGGCTCTTAACCACAAGGTTGCCAGTTCAATTCCTCGAGTCCCGCAAGGGATGGTGGGCAGCGCCCCCTGCAACTAAAATTGAACACGGCTCCTTGAGCTGAGCTGCCGCTGAGCTCCCGGATGGTTCAGTTGGTTGGAGCACGTCCTCTCAGACACAAGGTTCCCGGTTCGACTTCCGCAAGGGTTGGTGGGCTGTGCCCCCTGCAACTAGCAACGGCAACTGGACCTGGAGCAGAGCTGCGCCCTCCACAACTAAGACTGAAACGACAACAACTTGACTGAAAAAAAAAAGTCCTGGAAGCACACACTGTTCCCCAATAAGGCCCTGTTCCCCTTCCCCAATTAAAAAAAAAAAAAAATCTAAAAAAAAAAGATGGCAATTGAACCAAACACCCATAAGCTAAGTGTTCTTTTATTTATTTTGTTTGTTTGCTTTGGTTTTCTGTACATCATTGTGAACTTCCTGCCTGTAAAGGGACGTGAGTTGAAAACAGCTCATCAGGTCCTGAGGCTGTCAAGTGAAGGCAGCAGGTGAACATGGGCAAGGTGCGTGAGGTCCTTTATGGACATTTGATAAACAAGGTGAAAATGTAACTGACACCATAAGGCCACTGAGGGCTGTTAGACAATGAAAGACAATATGTTCCTCGATGAATTAAAAATAAATGGATATTATAAAGGAAACTGAAAAGATAAAACAAAATGAATGAGCATAATAATATAGGAAGAGATTTCTTGAAATCAAGATTTCAATTGCTGAAGATAATGCTCTCCCATCTGTAATCTCAGCGTTGGGAGGATAGGGGCGTACAGAAAAAAGAAAATGTCATTGAAAGAATACCAGTCAGCTTTCTGGAAGTTTAGCTGTGGTAGCACATACCCCTGAATTCTCTTTGGCTTACAACAACAAACCTTTCTTTCTTCCTCATATTATATCTCTCATCATCCACACTTGCATGGCCCCATAATTCAATTCTGGGAAATTTAAGTTCATCCAGGACAGAAGCAGAAAATGATGGAGTTAAAAGTAAACAAAAATGCCTAAAGCGTCCCTTTAAAATTGAATTATGCCCTCTCTACTCACACCAAATTGACCAAGGAAGTCACGAAAACTCACAGTCAAGCTTGCCATGATGTTGGTACGAAGTACAATCATCCCAAAGGAGGAAGGGTGGCCTGGGTGAAGTAGTGAAGGTTACTATCAAAGGGCAGAGATGTACAATATCACAGGAGAATGATAATTGGGAATAATGCTACAACATATGGCAGTGCAGCTTCCATCAGAAATAATTTGTTCCTCATTTGCCCCCAAAAGCATACATTTACATGTGTCCCAAAAAAATGTTTAAAAGTCCTACCTACATATGACTTCAATCACAAATGTCTTATAAGACTGTCATGAGATTCATCTGATTCAGAGCCCTGAGTGGAGTCCTCATCACATAATATGTTACAGTGGAACACAGAAATAACACCTCAATAAATCCTCCCCAAAGGAGTTGGGGCCCTAGTCCATGGGGATGGGAATGAAGAAGGATCCTTTCTTGAGTCCAGTTATCCCTTGAATGGATAGCCAGTCTTTCTGTTTCTTTTCCCCGATGTCACATAGTCACATGTAATACAGGATTAGAAATGATGCATTCATTCCTGGTGAAACAAGCATCTTTCCCCAGCTACATCCTTCTCATTAACACCTATAGTTCCAAAGATTATTGTGAGTCTATTAGCTCAAATTTTTTATAGGACAAGTTTGTAGAACTCTCAACAGGACAACAGGACATTAAATAATTACACTTTTGGTATTACGGCACAGAAATGGCGGCATGAAGAGTGCTTCTTGAAATCTCTCCTGGAAGTTACAACAAATTGAACAGCTATAATTCAACAAAGGATTCCCTGCGTGACACACAGGCACATCAAGGGACCCACAAATCTCATCACCTAAAGGTTGGCAAGTTGGGCGAGAGAGGAAGGTGGGAAGGGGCAAGTGCAGAAATGCGGTCCATAGGGCTACAGGACTCAGACTGGAGCTCGCTAGAGTCCAGAGCTTACTACAGTCGTGGGAGAGGAAAGAATTCAGGCTGCAGGTGCACCCGCTGTGGTCCACAGTCCTGTCTGAGGGATCAGCACATGAGAGAGTTGAACCCAGCGTTTGTGGCAGAGACCTTGGGTGAGAACTGTGATGTAAGCCCTGACTTTCAGACAGAAAACAGAAGAGAAAGACATGGAGCCTAGCCGCTACTCCCCCCACCCCACCCTCCCAGTGTTAGAAGTGGGCTCCAGAAGAAACAGTAGCAGTGTCAAATTAAAGGACAGAATATTTACAGCCCTGAGAACTGAAGCCGCACAGCCACAGACTCACAGCACAACTAATTCTGGTGAAAGGGAAGGAATTGTAAGGGCCAATAGACATATGAAAAAGTGCTCAACATCACTAATCATCAGAGAAATACAAACAAAAACCACAGTACGATATCACCTCACACCTATTAGAATGGCTATCATCAACAAGACAAATAATATCAAGTGTTGGAGAGGCTGTGGATAAAAAGGAACCCTCATACGCTGTTGGTGGGAATGTAAATAGGTACAGCCACTATGCAAAACAATATGGAGGTTCCTCAAAAAATTATGAATAGAATTACCATATGATCCAGCAATCCCTCCCCTGGGTATCTACCCAAAAAACCTGAAAACATTTATCCATAAAGATATATGTACTCCGATATTCATTGCAGCTTTATTTACAGTGGCCAACACATGGAAATAAAAAAAACTGTCATTCGATAGATGATTGGATAAAGAAAATGTGGTATATATACACAATGGAATACTACTCTACCATAAGAAAAGATGAAATAGTACCATTTGCGACAACATGGATGGATATTGAGATTACTATGCTAAGGAAAATAAGTCGGAAAAAGTTGAGAACCATATGACTTCACTGATATGTGGGATATAAAACTGAAGGCAACATGGGAACAAGACAAACAAATAAAGAAACAAAAACTCATAGGCGCAAACAACAGTTTAGTGGTTACCAGAGGACAAGCGGGAATGGGGGATGGGGGATAGTAGAAGACAGTAAAAAAGGTGGTCAAATACATGGTGATGGAAGGAGAACTGAGTCTGGGTGGTGAACACATATGCAATATATAGATGATGTATTATAGAATTGTACTCTCGAAACCTATGTAGCTTTGTTGACCATTATCACACTAATAAAATTTTTTTTAAAGATTCTTTTTTATCGGGGAAGGGGAACAGGACTTTATTGGGGAACAGTGTGTACTTCCAGGACTTTTTTCCAAGTCAAGTTGTTGTCCTTTCAGTCTTAGTTGTGGAGGGTGCAGCTCAGCTCCAGGTCCAGTTGCCGTTGCTAGTTGCAGGGGGCGCAGCCCACCATCTCTTGCGGGACTCGAGGAATTGAACTGGCAACCTTGTAGTTGAGAGCCTGCGCTCCAACCAACTGAGCCATCCGGGAGCTCAGCAGCAGCTCAGCTCAAGGTGCCATGTTCAATCTTAGTTGCAGGGGGCGGAGTCCACCATCCCTTGCAGGACTCGAGGAGTTGAACTGGCATCCTTGAGGTTGAGAGCCCACTGGCCCATGTGGGAATCGAACTGGCAGCCTTCGGAGTTAGGAGCACAGAGCTCCAACCGCCTGAGCCACCGGGCCAGCCCCTCACCCTAATAAATTTTAATTTAAATAAAAAGTTACATGTTGTGATACTAAATAGATCCACTTTCCATTAGCTCCACCCTCCACTTTTTGAGAGGCATGCCTATCTCTTTAGATTTATTCCAGGGTCTTCATGCTTCTCAGGTTTTCCTAGAAGAGCCACACTTGTAGTTTCTGTTCACTAAACCATTTTGTCCAAAGGGAGCAATTTCACAGGAGCTATCTTACCAACCGGCACATTACTTCAAAGGGCACTGGGATCAAATATATGGTGATGGAAGGAGAACTGACTCTGGGTGGTGAACACACAATGGGATTTATAGATGATGTAATACAGAATTGTACACCTGAAATCTATGTAATTTTACTAACAATTGTCACCCCAATAAATTTTTTAAAAATAAATAAATAAATAAAAAAGGGCATTGGGGTCCTGTCCTTCATTTAAACTGCTGGACAGTTAACCATGCTTAGTATTTGGAATGCTGAAAAGGCTGTGTAAAAATGTTAGACTACCTGAACTTTTCACCAACAATTCATGGCTCTTGTATCACAACAATGCACCTGCTCACACGGCACTGTCTGTGAGGGAGTTTTTAGCCAGTAAACAAATAACTGTATTGGAACCCTCCCTACTCACCTGATCTGGCCCCCAATGACTTCTTTCTTTACCTGAAGATAAAGGATATATTGAAAGGAAGTCATTTTGATGACATTCAGGACATCAAGGGTAATGTGACGACAGTTCTGATAGCCATTCCAGAAAAAGACTTCCAAAATTGCTTTGAAGTGTCTGCTAGGTGCTGGCATTAGTGCATAGCTTCCCAAGGGGAGTACTTCGAAGGTGACTGTGGTGACATTCAGCAACGATATACATAGCACTTTTTCTAGGATGAGTTCGCAAACTTAATTGTCTGACCTCATTCATTTACACCTCTCACAAAGTGATAACCTTCCCAATCTACTACCCCTCTGACATCATATATATCTGTTACAATTCCATTGACTGCATTCCCTATGCTGTACTCCACATTCTGTGATATATATATATATATATATATATATATATATATATATATATATATATATATATAATTATAGTTGAGATTCCATACTATTCAACTTCAGCTTCAGCTTCAGGTGTATTGCCCAGTAGTTAGCGCAATACATAGACTACACAGTCTATGAAGTGGTCTCCCTAATAAGTCCAGTGCCCATCTGGCCCCCTACATAAACTTTGCAACATTATTGATTATATTCCCCATACTGTATTTCATATCTCCGTGACTACTAATTTGAACTTTCTAATCCCTTTACCTTCTCCCCTGTTCCCACATCGCTCCCATCTAACAACCAAGAGGTTTTTTCCCCCCTATATCTCTGAGTCTATTTCCATTTTGTTTGTTCATTTCTTCTGTTCTTTAGATTCCACGTATAAGTAAGATCACATGGTATTTGTCTTTCTATGTCTGACTTATTTCACTTAGCATAATATTCTCTAGATCCACCCATGTCATTGCAAATGGTAAGATTTCATTCTTCTTTAGGACCAAGTAATACTCAATTGTGTAACGTACCAGTTTCTTTATCCAATCGTCTATCAACAGGCATTTCAGCTGTTTCCATGTCTTGACTATTGTGAACAGCGCTGCAATAAACATAGGTGTGCGTATGTTCTTTCAAGTTAGTTTTGGATTTCTTTAGATATATACCCAGGAGTGGAATTGCTGGGTCATAAGGTCGTTCCATTTCCAGTTTTTTTGAGATACCTCCACACTGTTTTCCATAGTGGCTGCACCAATCTGCACCCACAGTGCACAAGGGTTCCCTTTTTTCCACATCCTCGCCAGCATTTGTTTGTTGATTCATTGATGATAGCCATTCTCACAGGAGTGATGTAGTATCTCATTGTGGTCTCTATTTGCATTTCTCTAAAGATTAGTGAAGTTGAGCATTTCTTCATATGTCTGTTGGCCATCTGTATGTCCTCTTTAGAATAAGGTCTATTCATATCCTCTGCCCATTTTTTAATTGGTTTGTTTGTTTTTATGGTGTTGAGTTGCATGAGATTTTTATAAATTTTGGATATTAGCCCCTCATCAGATGTATCATTGACAAATATATTCTCCCATTCTGTAGGATGTCTTTTTGTTTTATTGATGGTTTCCTTTGCTGTGAAAATCTTTTTAGTTTGATGTAGTCCCATATGTTTATTTTTTATTTTGCTTCTCATGCCCAAGGGGATATATTACTAAAGTTAATCTCTGAAAATTTACTTCCTGTATTTTCTTCTAGGAGTTTTATGGTTTCAAGTCTTACATTTAAGTCTTTAATCCATTTTTAGTTTATTCTCATATATGGCATAAGAGTGTGGTCCAGCTTCATATTTTTGCATATGTCTGTCCAGTTATCCCACCACCATTTATTAAATAGACTTTCTTTATACCAATGTAAATTCTTGCTTCCATTGTCATAGATTAAATGACCATATAGGCATGGATTTATTTCTGGGCTCTCTATTTTGTTCCATTGATCTATGTGCCTGTTTTTATCCAATACCACACTGTTTTGATTACTGTAGCCTTGTAGTATGATTTGATGCCAGGTAGAGTGATACCTCCCACTTTGTTCTTATTTCTCAAGATTGCCATGGGTATTCGGGGCCTTTAATTTTTCCATATACATTTTAGGATTATGTATTCTATTTCTGTGAAAAATGTCATTGATAATTTGATAAGGATTGCATTGAATCTATAATATTGCCTTAGGTAGTACGGACACTCTAACTATATTAATTCTTCCTATCCATGAGCTTGGTGTATGTTTCCATTTATTTATATTTTCTTTAATTTCTCTCTTCAATGTCTTATAATTTTCTGAGTACAGGTCTTTTACTTCCTGGGTTTAATTTATTCCTGAGCATTTTATTGCTTTTGAAGCAATTGTAAATGGGATTGTTTTCTTGATTTCTCCTTCTGATAGTTTGTTATTGGTGTATACAAATGCAACTGATTTCTGAATATTAATTTTATATACTGCTACTTTACTAAATTCATTTATCAGTTCTAACAGTTTTTTGATGGAGTCTTTGGGGTTCACTACATATAGTACCATGTCATCTGCATATAATGACAATTTTCTTCCTCCTTTCATATTTGGATGCCTTTTATTTCTATTTCTTGTCTGACTGCTGTGGCTAGAACTTTGAAAAGTATGATGAATAAAAGTGGTGAAAGTGGGCAACCTTGTCTTATTCCTGATCTTAAAAGGGAATGGTTTTAGCTTTTCCCCATTGAGTATGATGTTAGCTGTAGGTTTATCATATATGGCCTTTATTATGTTGAGATATGATGCCTCTATTCCCACTTTGCTAAGAGTTTTTTTTTATCATAAATTGTTGCTGGATTTTGTCCAATTCTTTTTCTGCATCTATTGATATGACCATATGATTTTTATTTTTCATTTTGTTAATGTGTATCACGTTAATTGATTTGTGGATATTGAACCAACCTTGTACACCAGGAATGAAACCCATTTTATTGTGGTGTATGATCTTTTTAATGTATTGCTGAATTCGGTTTGTTAATATTTTGTTGAGGATTTTTGTATCTACGCGCATTAGGGATATTGGCCTACAGTTTAATTTTTTTGCAATGTCTTTGTTTTCGGGATCAGGGTGATAGTGGCCTCATAAAATGAGCTTGGGAACCTTCCCTCCCTCTGGATTTTTTGAAATAGTTTGAGGAGAATAAGTGACAATTCCTTTTTTTCTATGTTTGGTAAAATTCACCTGTGAAGCTATCTCGTCCAGGGCTTTTGTTTGTTGGGAACATGTTGATTACTGATTCAGTTTCATTGTTAGCAATCAATCTGTTCAGATTTCCTGTTTCTTGTTGAGTCAGGCTTGGAAGATTGTATACTTCTAGAAACTTACCCATTTCTTCCAGATTGATTAATTTGTTGGCGTACAGTTGCTCGTAGTGTTTTCTTAAATTTTTTTGTGTTTCTGTGGTGTCTGTTGTCACTTCTCCTCTTTCATTTCTGATTTTATTAATTTGGTTCTCTCTCTCTCTCTCTCTCTCTCTCTCTCTCATGAGTTTGGCTAAAGATTTGTTAATTTTGTTTATCTTTATTAAAAACCAGTTCTTGGTTTCATTGATCTTTTGTATTTTTTTTTCTTTTTGGCCTCTACTTAATTTATTTCCACTCTGATGTTTATCATTTCCTTCCTTGTATTCCCTTTGGGCTTATTTTGCTGTTCTTTCTCCAGTTCCCTTAAGTGTAGAGATAAACTATTGATTTGAGATTATTTTTGTTTCTTTAGGTAGGCCTGCATCGCTATGAATTTTCCTCTAAGGACTGCTTTCACTGCATCTCATAGATTTTGTGTCATTATGTTTTCATTTTCTCAAGATATCTTGATTTGTTCCTTGATCTCATTGTTGACCCATTCATTATTTAGTATCAAGTTATTCAGCCTCCATGTGTTTGTGTGTTTTCTGGTTTTCTTCTTGTAATTATTTTCTAGTTTCATAGCACTGTGATCAGAGAAGATGCTTGATATGATTTCAATCTTCTTAAATTTACTGAGACTTGTTTTGTGGCCTAGCATCTGGCTTATCTTGGAAAATGTTCCATGTTCACTTGAGAAAAATGCATATTCTGACGCTTTGGGGTCAAATGCTCCAAAAATATCTATTAAATCCAACTGGTCTAATATGTCATTTCAGGCCACTGTTTCCATATTGATTTTCTGTCTGAAGGATCTGTCCATTGGTGTCAGTAGGTTGTGGAAGTCCCCTATTATGATAGTGATACTGTTGATCTCTGTCTTTATATTGGTCAATGTCTGTTTTATATATTTAGGTGCTCCTGTGTTGGGTGCATAGTTGTTTACTAGGGTTATGTCCTCTTTTTGGATCAATTCCTTTATTGTTATGTAGTGCCCTTCTTGGTCTTTTATTATAGTGTTTGTTTTAAAGTCTATTTTGTCCAATATATGTATTGCTACTCTAGTTTTTTCTCATTTCCATTTGTTTGAAATATCTTATTCCATCCCTTTACTTTCAGTCTGTGTGTGTCTTGTAATCTGAGGTGGGTCTCTTGTAAACAGTATATGAATGGGTCTTGTTTTCGTATGCACTCAGCTATCCTATGTCTTTTGATTGAATCATTTAATTTATTTACATTTAAAATGATTATTGATAGATACATAGTTATTGCCCCTTTATTATTTATATTTCTAGTCTTCATTAGTTCGTTTTCACCTTTCTTCTGCTTAAAGAAGCCCTTTTAACATTTCCTGCAAGACTGGCTTGGTGGTAATAAATTCCTTTAGCTTCCTCTTTTCTAGGGAGCTCTTTATCTCTCCTTCAATTTTAAATGATAGCCTTGCTGGGTAGCACAATCTTGGTCGTAGGCCTTTGTTTTTCATTACTTTGAATATTTCCTGCCACTCCCTTCTGGCCTGCAAAATTTCTGTAGAAAAGTCATCTGATAGTCTTATGGGAGCTCCCTTGTATGTAACCCTCTGTCTTTCTCTTGCTGCTTTTAGGATTCTCTCTTTGTCTTTAACCTTTGCCACTTTAACTATGAGGTGTCTTGGTGTGGACCTGTTTGGGGATATCTAGTTGGAACTCTCTGCATTTCCTGGGCTTGTATGTCATTTTCTTTCACCAAGTTAAGGAAGTTTTCAGTCATTATTTCTTCAAATATGTTCTGTATCCCTTGCTCCCTCTCTTCTCCTTCTGGTATTCCTATGATATGAATGTTGTCGCGCTTGATGTTGTCCCACAGGACCCTTAAACTATTTTCATTGTTTTTTATTCATTTTCATTTTATTTTCTGAATGGGTGAATTCTACTACTTTGTCTTCTAGATCACTGATTTGATCCTCTGTTTCATCTAATCTGCTGGTGATTCTTTCTAGTGTGTCCTTCACTTCAGTTATTGTAGTCTTTATTTCTGACTGTTCATTTTTCATGGTTTCTGTATCCTTCTTTATGCTTGCTATTTCTTTGTTGAAATTGTCACTAAGTTCTGTAAGCATTCTTATTAGTAGTATTTTAAACTCTGTATCTGATAGATTGACTGCCTCCATTTCATTTAGTTCCATCTTTTGAGGTTTCTTTTGTTCTTTTATTTGGGATGTGTTTGTTTCCTCATTCTGGCTATTGCTCTGCGTTTGTTTCCATGTATTAGGTAGATCATCTATGTCTCTGAGTCTTTGCTGGGTGACCTTATGTAGTATGTGTCCTTTGTAGTCAAATTGCTCAGTCTCCCTAATCTCCTGTTCATATATTCCAGAGGTATCCCTTGATTTGTGTGTGTTCTCCTGTTGTAGTTGAGCCTTGATTGCTTCTGGCTTGTCAGTGGGTGGGAATGACGCCCAGGCTGAGTAGCTATGATGATTGGCTATGCCCACAGTGTGTGAGCTGTTGTGTGAGGACTGATCCTTCAGCAGAGGCTTTGGCCCTACAGGCTCTTGTGCCTGTTGAGAATTCCCTTTGTGCGTGCTGCTTGTAGGTCAAACAGGTAGTCCTCTGGTTTGTTCTGAAGGTGGCCTCTGGGTGTGTTGATTCTTGTGCCTCATGGGCGGGGCTCTTGTGCAGGGCAATTTCAGAACAAAACAAACCAACAACCACAACAAAGAAAACCAAATACACTCACACATAGAAACAACAAACACTCAACACAAACGAAAATATAAAAATAGAGAGAGAGAGCGAGAGAGAGAGAGAGAGAGAGAGAGAAATAAAAGAAACAAAGAGAAAGGAAAAAAGGAAGGAAAAAAAGAAAAATGCTCAGGTCTTGGCTTAACGTTCACCAGCTATCTCCAAGTTGTCCACAGCTGTAAAAAATCTCCTCTGGGTCTTGTGGAGGTGGGGTTGGTCACCAGGCACCCAGAGTGCCCCTGGCAATGCAATTCTAGATGGGCGGGGCAATAGGGTGTGCTCGGTAGTTTTTACAAAGTCAGTGCAGTTTCTGCTCTCACCCACACAAACTTGTGCTGAAAACACCAAAGCCAACCACCAGAAGGTGGGCTTCTTTTGTGTGAGCAGGTTGCCTGGGTCTTACAAGGGGAGATATGGAAGGCAATAGATTTCTGAGCATCTGAAAACCCAGAGCTGCCTCTGCAACCTGATGCTAGACCTGTGTCTCAGTGGCTGTAGTTGCAGTTATTCTGTTCTGTAATCTGACAGACACTGCTCCTGCTTCTTCTGGAGACTGCTTGTAACTCTGGGACGGCGGGGGTGGCGCGAACTCTGGGAGGGTCAGGGGGAGATGTACAGGCTTGAGTCTTTTCTGGTTCTTGCCTAGCTGTGAGGTTTAAGCCACAGTTCTCAGCTGGGCACAGCAATCTTACGTGCTAATCCTTCAGGCAGGACTGCAGGGCACAGGGAGAGAGCCCAAAGCCTGGATTTTTCCTTTTCCCATGGTCCTTGTGGTCTCCAGTCTGTGTCCTGGGGCCCATAACCCTCCTGTCAGCAGCGTCTCCACACTTCCCCTTTTCTTCCTACCCTACTCGCCCAATTCGCACACCTTCAGGTGATTCATTGTGCAGGTCTCTTAGTTGCTCCTGTGTGATGAGCAGAGAATTATTTGTTGAATTATAGTCATTCAATTTGTTGTAACTTCCACAGATTTCAAGAGCACCCCTCATGCCACCATTTCTGTGACATCACTACATGACTATGCTATGTTTTGAGTTTCAATTGCCCTTGACCCACAAAGCATTTTTTTCCACGTTTTTATTTAAAATGTATTGTAATGGGATCTGCACAAAAGGAGAGGGTGAAGGGTGGGGAACATGCAGGGGACACAGGAACATGATGACAAGGCCAGGGCCACAGCTTCGGCCTTGGAGGAGAGGGAAGAAAACAAAAGGCCAGGGCTGGAGCTGGGGTGGAACAGGGAAGGGAGAGACACTGTAGTGCCATTCCCCCACCCCAGGAAGCACCTCTACTCCCATGTTTCCCCCACTTACCCTGGCCCCCTAAGGTTCCATCTCTTGTCTTGCTTCTGGCATTAGTGGCTCCTTTTCCTCCCCTTGACTTGTTTTCCCGAGAGGGTCTCAGGTAGGATGAGGCTTAGGGCCTGACCCAAACAGCTCCACCTCACAAAGATACTACCTCTGCCATTCTCACCTTTTCTAAATGGTAAGTTTTACCAGTCTAAGACACAGTTACGCCTTTTAAATCCTGCTTGCAAATGAGTTTCTTCATTTCCGATGTCAGGTCTTCATTGTCATATTTTTTCATATGCAATTGAAAACAACATGGCATGTTATCTTTTGCTTTTCTGACTTCTACATGGATGCAGGTGACACCCAGGAGTGGTCACACCTCTCCTAGGAAATAGCCCCAAATATGTGAAGACATTTTTTATTGTCACAATGGGGTGGAAACTGCAGTCCAGGCAACATGAAGGAACCCAATGAATCTTTACCCATTTCAGTGGGAGAGCCAGAGTCTGTATGGGAAAGAGGTGGATGAGAAGATGGGGTAAGTGCTCACAGCACAAAAAGGGATTCCTGCAGGGTAGGAATTAGTCCAGTGGAAAAGATAGCGTAGGAGGAATAACTCCTGACAAATGCACTTAGTGTGTGGAGATAAACGATTGGTCCTAAAAACCATACTAATCTGAGTGCCGCTAATACACTGTGGTGTAATCCACACTGATGGTTGGTTCATAGTTTATTTCTGTAGTATTTAATCTCATATTAAATTGACCTATGGTTTCTTTTTGTTTTTCTTCCGTCCCACCCTTTTTTCCCCCTCCTCCTGCCCCTCCTCCAATTCAAGCCGTTGTTTCTCAGTCTAGTTGTGTAGGACACAGCTCCCTGGTCCATGCTGGTATTATGAGCCTTGCGCTCCCCTCCACTGAGGCAGCTGGTCGCCAGTCTTTGGTCGTCTGTTCACAGCAGCTCACAGCAGCTCTTGCTGGCTGCCAGCCACTCACGATGGCTGCTGGCCACTCATGGCAGCACACAGAAGCACACAGCAGCCCGCAGCAGCACACAGCAGCTCACGCCAACCTCCAGCTGCTCACAGCAGCCCAGCTCCAGGGAGAGTTGTTGTTCACAATCTTAGCTGTAGCAGGTGCAGCTCACTGGTCCATGTGGGAATCCAACTGGTGGCCTTCGGCATTAGGAGCACGGTGCTGCAACCACCTGAGCCACCGGGCTGGCCCGACCTATGGTTTTAACTCTGATTTGCCTGACATGAAAGAACACATAACACTACTTTCAGAAAGCAAGCTTTTTTATATAAAAAGTAATCTCTTAACATTTGAGTGTATGGTGTCATCAGTCTCTATATGCAAACCAAGTTTTGGACGGGGTTCCACTCTGTTGTGAATGGTTACAAGTGCAAATTAACAAAAATGTTTTGAGAGTGAATATATGAAATTTCCAATTTTCCCAACAACAAAATGTTCTCATTGTATACTGCTCACCTAAATTATTTCATTGAGTGCTCCAAGCTCAAAAGATTTATACTTATTCCTGAAATGTTGATTTCATATTTTTTCCATATTTGCTTCTATTTTCACTTCATGTAAATCAAGGAGTATACGATGGGTTGTACTTTGGTAAAACTGAGGACATAAATATAATCCTATAGTGTATATTCATAAATGTGAGGCAGGTTTTAGAGATCACAGTCTGAAATTGCACCACTATTGTATTTTTATTATAGTGTAAGAAATGTCATGAGCCAGAATGTGGAGGGAATAACTCAAGTGCAAGTACGTGACCCATAAATTGTATGTTCCTTGATCCCACGATGGAAGGAAATTGTTATCAATTCCTTCAACCTCGAGAGCCCAAAGCACTTCTCGTTTATTATGAAGTACCCTATGGAGGTGGAATATAACAGTGTTCATACAAGTAACATGATTCATTCAGGGTTATGAAAAATGATTAACTGTATTCATTAAAAACATGAGCCCAAATATACATTCCCAATAACACGGGCAAGAAGTAATGCCAGCCCTTAGGTGGGAAACACACACACACACACACACACACAACCTTTCCGGTTCTTTTCATTTAGGTGCTCTCTCAGATTACTGCTCTCTACAATTTCCAAGAGCAAAACAAATTTTTCATTACTATTGATATACAAGTTATTGCCAGTCAATGGAAAAAAGTCACCATTTCCTCTGCATTATTTCTACCACAGAATCACCCCCCAGTAACCTATCACTCTCCTCCCATGAAAAACCCAGCCCTCAATGTCCAGCCTGCTGTTTCTTGGTCTGTTTGGTATTCTTTCCTATGACCTACAGGGGCTTGTCTAGAGGTGGGCATCCTAAGCCTACTTTGTATGAAGACTGGTAACATAGTTTAACATTACTCTCTGCCTTCCTGATGCTAATTCATACAATAATGAATCTGATATTCAGTGTCTTTGTTTTTCCAGGGGATATGGATATGAATGAACAATGCCTAATGAAGTAGGCCCTTTCATTGTATTGATTGCTTCCCAGGGACCATCATGAAAGGCTTGTAAGTTCAACAGACTTTGAACTTCAGGTTAAAAATCATAAATAGTAATATAGTCTTTTCCAGAAAAGTCAAATAACTAAATATTATAAACATTAAAAATAATGGGCTGTTTGTACACATCTTTGTTCCTGTGATATATACCATGTCCTGAATTTTAAAAGTTTGCTTTGTAATTGTTCTGAAGCATATAATGTCACGGGTTAATCTCAGAGAACTAGAGACTTACCATATTTCCCCAAAAATAAGACCTAACTGGAAAATAAGCCCTAGCATGATTTTTCAGGATGCTCGTAATATAAGCACTACTCCCAAAATAAGCCCCAGTTAAGATCGTCAGCCAGACAGACACATTTAGTACATCAATTACAACACACAATGAACATATTGAATTTTAAAATAACAATATTAATATATAATTAAATTATTGACACTAATACTTAAAATAAATTATAATATAAATTATAATTAAATATTTGTAAGTACCCAAATGGGCGCCTTTGGGTGAGAGGTAAACACCTATCTAAACAGATGAACTAGAGACTGATTGCCCAATGACCAGTTGGAGTACAGAATAAATAATGTGCGCACTTGATAACGAACGGACGTGATTGTGTCTAATATGAATCTTCATAATTCAATACATCGTGCATTGTAATGGATGTACTTAATGCACTCATGCGAAATAAAGAAACGTTTTCTGAATTTTGGTGCCTGCAATTTTTTGTTGCTTTTGCGTGGACCATCATTCTTAACTTGTCATTATTTTTGTTGCCACTCCTGTCTCGTAAGTCTTCAATTAACACTTGATTTAATGGTAGATTTAAAGGGAACAATATTTTGACCCCCAGACAAGATGAGTGCAAAAAGAAAGAGCCATCCCATTGAGTACAAGAAAGGAATTGTGGAGGACTCCCAGGGCAAGAATCTTACAGCTTTCTACAAAAAGAATAAGTTGGATCTCCGAATGGTCTGAAAATGGCGAGCAGAGTACGATAACCTCATTCAACAGGTGGACAAGGGAAATGCTAAGAAGCGCAAGTGTGGATCAGGTCGGCAACCATTATTTCCTGAGCTGGAAGACATCATCTGTGAATGGGTTGCTGACAGGAGAGCAAAGGCTTTGGTTGTGCTCAGGGCTGACATTCAGGCATTTGCCCTTGCAGTGGCACCACAGTTAGAAATATCCCAGAAGAATTCAAAGCATCACAACACTTGCTGGATGGCTTCCTTCAGTGATATGAACTGCCTCTAAGATCGACAACACTGTTCAAGCTGAAAGATACTGGAGTTATTTAAACACACACCTGCATTCAAGTCCTTTGTTGACGGCATCGACTTTTCTAAATACCAACTCTCCAACATGATTGCTATGGATGAAACTGCAGTGTTTATAGGCCAAGGATCTCAAACGACAATTGATCAGAGGGGTGCCTCGTCAATCTACATTCCCTCCACTGGTTATGAAAGTACACGTGTTACCTGTATTTTGGCAATTCGTCTGAATGGAAAAACAGCCCCATCTCTAATCATCACTAAGGGCAAGAAAGATAAGGTTGGACGTGTTTCAGGCATTTATGTTCTTGAAACCGAAAAAGCCTGGTGCACATAAACAGTTATAAGGAAGTGGGTTGATTTAATGCTGCCACTTGTTTTGTGAGGTGGCCAAAGAGGTCTGCTAGTCTGGGATTCAGCCAGCACTCACCGCACTAAAGACATGAAGAACTTTCTTGTAGAGAGAAGAATAGATCAAATAATGATTCCTGCAGGAATGACTGCCTATCTCCAGACTCTTGATATTGCAATAAACAAGCCATTCAAGGACGATTTGCCCATGGAAATAAATGACTACATTGAAAATAAAATGGAGAGAAATCAGCGTGGAAACTTTGTGAAGCCTAGCCTGCAAGAGGTCGTGACTTAAGTGAAGGATTCATGGGATAAAATCACTGAGAGCTGTGTTGCCAATGCACTACGAGCAGGCTAAATGGACAAGAAGTGCTCATTTAAGGAGAGCTGTTTTCCTGGACATGAGAGATTAGGGCCAATGGTTATACAGGACATGGAGCTGCAAGAAATTCAAGCTGGAATTAGGGGTTTGGAGAATTATGACGATGTTCCAGAAGAAGATGACATGACTGTATTTGAATAAATGTAGATTTTTGTACATGAATGAATAAATGTAGATTGTTGTACATGAAAAAAATAAGATATCTCCTGAAAATAAGCTCTAATGCATCTTTTGTAGCAAAAATTAATATAAGACCCGGTCTTATTTTCGGGGAAATACGGTAATTATTCCTAGTATGGAATGCTGACTGTGTGGTCAGTTGTGAGACTTGCTTAAATTCACTACACTTGTAAGGGTTCTCCCCAGTATGAAATCTTAAATGAATCCTGAGGACAGTTTCCTAGTATTTCCATGTTCAGTATATCACCGTGTTTTCCCAAAAATAAGACTTAGCTGGACCATCAGCTTTAATGTGTCTTTTGGAGCAAAAATTAATATAAGACCTGGTCTTATTTTAATATAAGTCTGGGTATAATATAATAGAATGCTGGGTCTTATATTAATTTTTGCTCCAAAAGATGCATTAGAGCTGATGGTCCGGCTAGGTCTTATTTTCAGTGAAACGGTAGTGTAGTTTCCATCCTGTGTGAATTTTGTCATTACTCCAAAGGCATAGACATTTGGTGAAGAGCCTATGACATTCAAATTTGTAAGGTTGCTCTCCAGTATGAATCCTCTGATGTCCCACACTTTTGACCTTTGGGTAAAAGCATTAACACACACATCAATTTTGTGTGGTTTCTCTCAAGGATGTATATTCTGATGTCCAGTGAATTGTGAGACCTGGAAATAGGCTCTGCCACATACATTTACATAACTTCTCTTCCCTATGGGGTCTCTGCTGTTGATTAATACTTGAACTCAAAGTAATGCCTTTGTCACACTCATTGCACCTGTAAAAATCTTGCCACACACTAATTTGTGTGATTTCTCTCCTGGATGCATTTTCATATATCCAGTAGAGAGTGAGCTCTAATTTAAAGTTTTGCCACATTCACTGCATGTGCAAATATGAACTACTGGATGAACCCCAAGTTTAAGGCAATACCTAAAAGCCTTCCACATCCAGTACATTTATCAAGTCTCTCGCCAGTATGGTAAGTTAGGGTTCAGCTCACACTAAAGACTTTGTCATACTTGTGACATTTTTAAGGTTTTTCTCTCAGATGTCTAGTATGTATTCTCAGATGTCTTACAAGGGGTGAGGTGTAACTAAAGACCTTGCCACAGTTGGTACATTTGTAATGTTTCTCTCCACTATGGATTACCTGATGTCTGGTTAGGTTTGAATGCTCACTAAAGGCTTTGCCACACACATTACATTTGTAAGGTTTCTATACAGTATGAATTCTCTGATGATCTGTAAGGTGTGATTTCTGTACAAAGACCTTGCCACAGTCATTACATTTGTAAGGTTTCTCTCCACTATGGATAAACTGATGTCTAGTCAGGTGTGAACACACAATAAAGGCTTTGCAACATTCATTACATTTGTAAGGTTTGTCTCCACTATGGATAAACTGATGTCTAGTCAGGTATGAACACACAACAAAGGCTTTGCAACATTCATTACATTTGTAAGGTTTGTCTCCACTATGGATTAACTGATGTTTAGACAGGTTTGAACGCACACAAATGGCCTTGCCACATTTCTTACATTTGTATGGTTTGTCTCCTATATGAATTCTCTGATGACTTGTAAGGTGGAATTTCTGACTAAAGACCTTTTCACACTCATTACTTTGTAAGGTTTTTCACCAGTATTAATGCTTTGATGATGTACATGGTTTGATTTTTTTACTAAAACCTTGCCACACTCATTACATTTGTAAGGTTTCTCTCCAGTATGCAGTACCTGATGATAAGTTAGGCTTGACCACACCCTAAAGGCTTTGCCACACTCACTACATTTGTAAGGTGTTTCTCCAGTATGGATGAACTGATTGTAAGTTAGGCTCCACCACACCCTAAAGGCTTTGCCACACTTGTTACATTTGTATCTTTTCTCTCCTGTATGAATGCTCTGATGACTTGCCAGATGTGATTTTCTATGAAAAGTTTTACCACGCTCAGTACACTTGTAAGGTTTTTCTCCAGTATGGATTATCTGATGTCTAGTTAGGGTTGAACGCACCCTAAATTCTTTGCCACAATCATTACATTTGTAAGAATTTTTCCTTCATGCTTTCTGGTCTGTTATTAGTATTGAACGATTCCTAAGGTCATTCCCATATATATATATATATATATATATATATATATATATATATATATATATATATATATATATTAGAAATGTGGGCTTGGGCACTAGGAGGCATTCCTTGAAGTGGAGAAACAGAGGAAGTATTGTTGATAGACTTCTCAGTTACTTTACATTCATAAGTTTTCCCTTCATGATGAATTATCTCTACATCAGCCAGATGTGACTAGAAGCTTAGTCCAAGCCTATTTTGAATAGGCTTATTTCCTGCTTGCTTTCTACCATGTTGATCTCTCCTATCAGGAAGATGGTTTTTATGAGTTATAGGCATTCCTTGGTAATTTGTTTCATCATCTCTCCACTGACATGCAAAGTCATGCATATTTTTCTGTATTTCTCTGAAGGGAACATTTTTTATTACATGGCTGTCATGTCTTCTAAACATCACTATTTGGAAGATTTCTCTTGTATTATTGGGTCTTGTTGGTTTTAATTTCTTGATCACATATGGAGGACAGATATCTACAAGATATAAAAAGACCATAGTTTTCTTATTAATGAGTTCCTAAATAAAAGTTTCAGGGGCCCGCCTGGTGGCTCAGGCGGTTGGAGCTCCGTGCTCCTAACACCGAAGGCTGCCGGTTCGATTCCCACACGGGCCAGTACCAGATGCCTCAAGGTTGCTGGTTCAACTCCTCAACTCCCGCAAGGGATGGTGGGCTGTGCCCCCTGCAACTGACAACAACAACCGGACCTGGAGCTGACCTGTGCACCCTCCACAACTAAGATTGAAAAGACAACAACTTGACTTGGAAAAGCCCTGGAAGTACACACTGTTCCCCAATAAAGTCCTGTTCACCTTCCCCACTCCCACAAAAAAAAAAAAAAGAATAAAAGAATAAAAATGTGAAGAAAAAAAAAAGAAAATCAGAGACAAGCATTGATGAGGATATGGGAGAGAGAGAACACTAGTGCAATGTTGGTGGGAATGTAAATTGGTGCAGCCACCATGGAAAGCAGTATGGAGGTTCCTCAAAATATTCAAAAAAAGGAAAACCACATGATCAAGCCATTGCATTTCTTGGAATATATATATATATATATATATATATATATATATATATATATATATATATATATATATCACTATCTCAAAGACATACCTGCAAACCCATGCTCATTGCAGCATTATGTACAAAAGCCAATACATGGAAACCAATCAAGTGTCCAACAACAGGTAAATAAATAAATAAATGAACTATGATGACATTATGCTATGTGAAATAATTCAAACAGAGAAAGACAAATAGTGTATAATTTCACTTCTACAGCTTTCTTCTACAGCTTTCTGTGGAATCTAAAAAAAAAAAAAGAAAAAGAAAGCCAAATAGAAAAAGAGGAGAAACAGTGGTTTCCAGGGGCAGTGTGAGTGGCAGGAATGGGATGTTAATTAGAATACATTCTTCCAGTAATAAGATGAATAAATTATGATGGTCATGTTAATTAACCTACTATGGTAATTATTTAGCAATATACATGTATATCAAATATCACCATGTACACTTTAAATTTACAGTATGTTATATGTTAAAAGCTAGGAACAAAAGAAAGTACAAAAGAATATTCAAAGAGATCCTGGCTTACCATTGCATAAAAAAGATTTCCAAATAGAAGATTTCAAAAGAAGAGAGAGAGCCAAAACTAACAAGAGGAAGGGGGGAAAAGAGTAAGATTAGAGATAAACATAGAGCATAAAAAATAAGAAAGAATACAAAACTAAGAGTTGGTTCTTCCAAAAGTTCAACAAAATTGAAAAACCCTTCGTTAGGTTAAGAAATAAAGAGAGAAGACTCCAATAATTAAAATTGGAAATGAAAGAAGGGACATTATACTTGCTTATAACTGATCCTACAGAAATCAAAACCATTATAAGAGAATACAATGGGCAATTCTATGCCTAAATATTGGATAATCTAGAAGAAATTAATAAATTCCTAAAACAAAACAAAACAAACCACACACAACCTACCAAAGCTAAAGCAAGAATAAAAAATATGAACAGACCTGTAACTTGTAAGGAGATTAAATAACTAATCAAAAAACATTTAACAAAGAAAAGCTACATAGCTTCACTGCAAAATTCTTCCCAACATTTAAAAAGAATTAACACAAATCTTCCTTAAACACTTCGCTAAAAATTGAAGAGGGAACACTTCCAAACTCATCGTAGGAGGCCAGAATTACGCTAATATCAAAGTAAGACAAAGACAATACAGTGGTACCTCGGTTTTCAAACATAATCCATGAGTTCTGAAATGTTCAAAAACAGCCGACAGCTAGGCCTCAGGATCTTGCACTCAGCGGAAGCTGTGTGACATGTTTGACTTCTGAGTTGTGTTCGAAAACTAAAGCATTTACTTCTGGGTTTACGGCGTTCATAAACCAAAATGTTCTTCAATGGAGACGTTAGAAAACTGAGGTACTACTGTACAAGAAAACCACAGATCAATATCCCCAATGAATACTGATGAAAAAGTATCAGTGAAACAATAATAAATCATATTAAACAGCACATTAAAAGGATTATACACTATGACTAAGGTGGAATGTGTCCTTGGAATGCAAGTATGGTTCAACATATGAAAATCATTCAATGTAATACTGCACAGTAAAAGAACGAATGAAAAAAAAAACACATGATCATCTCAACTGATGCAGAAAAAGCATTTGATAAAAGTTCTCTTTTCATGATAAACACTCCATGAACTAGGAATAAAAATTAACTCCCTCAACACAAAAGACGATACATATGAAAAGCCCACAGCTGACATCATACTCAAAGGTGAAAGACTCAAAGCTTTTCCTCTAAGATCAGGAACAAGACAGACATAATTACTCCCAATATTTCTGTAAACAATGATACTGGAAGCCCTAGCCAGGACAAAGAGGCAAGAGACAGAAATAAGGGGCAGCCGGTTAGCTCAACTGGTTGGAGGCCGTGCTCTTAACAAGGTTGCCAGTTTGATCCCCACATGGCCACTGTGAGTTGCGCCCTCCACAACTAGATTGAAACAACTACTTGACTTGGAGCTTATGGGTCCTGGGAAAACACACTTAAACAAATAAAAAGTTAAAAAGAAAAAAGAAATAAAAGGTATCCAAATAGAAAAAGAGGAAGCAACATTTTCTCTATTCACAGGTGATATAATCTAATATGTCAAAACATGAAAACTCTGCAAAAAAAAAAACACTGCTAGAACTAATGAATGAATGCAGAAAAGTTGCAAGATATGAAATCAAAATGCAAAAATCGATTTTGGTTCTATACATTAACAAAGAACAATCGAACAGGAAATTGACTAAACAATTCCATTACAATAACATCAAAAATAAAACATTTATGCATAAACTTATGAAAGAAAGGGAAAATTTGTGTACTGTTAATGAAAAACTGCTGGAAAAAAATTAGAGAAAACACAAACAAATGCAAAGATATCCCAAGTTTACAGATTTGAAGACAATATTGTCAAGCTGTCAATATTAACCAATATCAACAGATTCAATGTAATTCTCGGGAAATTTACAATAACTTTCTTGAAAAAATACATAAATCCATCATAAGCTTCATATAAAGTCTCAAGAGACTCTAATTGGAAAAAGAAACTTGAAAAAATAAAGTTGAAAGACACACTTCCTTATTTCAGAACTTATTACAAATCTATACTAATGAAAACAATGTCATACTGGAATAAAGACAGAGAGACCAGCAGAACAGAATATAGAGATGTCAGAGAGAAACTCAGGTATATATGGTCTAACAATATTCCACAAGGGTATCAAGACCACTCAATGAAGGAAAGTCACGTTATTCAACCAAAGGTGCTAAGAAAATGGGATATAAACATACAAAATAATAAACTGGGACCAATTCCTTACACCATATACAAAAATTAACCAAAGATGAAACAAACACCAAAACAAAAGACCAAAAACTATAAAACTCATAGAAAACATAGGAGGAAAACTTACATGGGATTCAACAATAATTTATCAGATATGACACCATAAAGACAGGCAACCAAAGTAAACACAGGTAAATTGAACTACATCAAAATAACAAACTATTGTGCACAAAAAAAATACACTCAATTAAGTGAAAAGACAATCCATGGAATAGGAAAAAATATTGGTGAATCATATATGAGATAACATCTTACTACATCACTGACTTATTAAGAAAGAATATAATGTAAGTATAGCCAGATGAAAGGACAGAGAGGGCAAAGTATGGAGAAAGGGCCAGGTGCTTCCATGCTCTTCCCAGCATGCCACCCCCCACCCCACCCTATTCTCCACATGTTCACTAACCTGGAAGCTCTCAGAATACTCTACTTTTGGGTTTTATGTAAGTTTCATTACATAGGCATGATTGATTAAATCACTGGCCATTGGTGATTACACTCAAACTCTAGCCCCTCCCCCCTCCCAAGAGTTCAGGAGGTGGGGCTGAAATTCCAACCCAATAATTATGTTTGGCTCCCACAACAAGTAGACTGATCATCCGTGGGGATTTCCAAAAGTCACCTCATTGTTATAAACAGAGTTGTGAATGAGAGGGACCTGTGATGATTGACACCCACTTTACCTTTAAGACACTGAAAAAATTGCAGGAAGTAAGGACAAGAGACCAAGTGTTATAACAAGAGATCCGCCCACTGCTTTTATCAATCAGGAAACTCCAAGGCTTTTGGGAGCTCGTGTCAGAATGGGATGAAGACCAAATATATATTTCTTATTACAAATCACAGTATCATAAAGTGCTACACCTCAACAAGAACAATAAACCCACATATTCCAATTAAAAAGTGGGCAATGGACTTGAGCAGCTATTTCTCTAGAGATGATATACAAACATATGAAGAGATATTCAGTATCACTAATCATTCCAGAAATACACATCTCAACCACAATGAGGTATCACCTCACACCCATTATGATGGCTACTATTAAAAGAAGAGCAAGTAAGTGTTAGAGAGGCTGTGAAAAAACAGGAGTTCTTCTGTATTACTGTTGGGAAGGTAAGACGTTGTAGCTGTCATGGAAAACAGGGCAATTCAGTTCCTTGAAAATTTAACACTGAATTACCATACACTACAGACTGAATATGGGTGTCCCTCTAAAATTCTGATGCTAAAATGTTCCAACATACAATGGTAGGTGTTTGGGAGGTAAGTAGGTCATGAGCGTGGAACCATCATGAGTAAGACCCTTCCAGAGACCAGCTAGCTCTCCCTCTGCCATGAATAAACAGTGGGAAGTCAGCCATCTGCAACCTAGAAGAGGGTTCTCCTCAGAGTGTAACCATGCTGGGCCCCTGATCTCAGACATTCAGCCCAAAAATTGTGAGATATATTTTCCTGTTAATAGGCCACCCTGTTGGGTACCTTGTTATATGCATGTGAACAGACTAACACACTACACTGTACGATCCAGCAATTCCGCTTGTGGGTACATATACGAAATAGTGGAAGAAGGATCTCGAAGAGATATTTGCATACCCGCGTTCACAGAAGCATTCTTTACAACAGCCAACAGGCAGCAACAACCCAAATGTCCACTGACAGATGACTGGTCAAACACACGTGGTAAATAGGCATAACAGATTATTCAGTGTTGAAAAGAAGGCACTTACACAGTCATTTGCTGCAACATGGATGACCCTTGGGAACATTATGCTAAGTGAAATGAAGCAGTCACAAATAAGACAAATACTATGTAATTCTCTTTATGGGAAGTGCCTACAATAATCAAATTACTAGAAATAGAAAAGAGACTGCCAGGAGCTGAGGGAAAAGGGAAAAAGGGAGAGAAAAAAAAGTGATTTTATATACTCATGGTAATCACTTGAATCCCTTCTCAAATCACAACAAAAAATATATGGTATGGTTTAACTCTGCTAGGCACAAATGATGTGAAATAATGTAAGTTATACGACACAATAAAAAAAGAGACATGAGGAGTTCCATCCGTAGCGGGAGTGGAAAGCAGACCCCAGAGACCCCACTGCCGCCACCGACCTAGTCACCATTACACCTCGGGAGGAGCCGCAGCTGCCGCAGCAGCCCCAGGCCTGTCACGTCACAGCAACCATGAGCAGCGGGGCTGAGACCCAGCAGTCACCGAGCACCGCGGACAGCCGCCAGGGAGCAGCAGCCCCAATGAGGACAAGAAGGTCATTCAAATGAAAGTTTTGGGAATAGCGAAATGGTTCAGTGTAAGAAATGGGTATGGTTTCAACAGGAGTGACACGAATAAAAACGTCTTTGCACACCAGACTGCCATAAAGAATAACCCCAGGAAGTACGTTCGCAGTGTAGGAGATGGAGAAACTGTGGAGTCGTTGAAGGAGAAAAGGGGGGGTGGGGGGTTGCAGCAGATGTCACAGGCCCTGCCCTGGTGGAGTTCCGGGGCAAGGCAGTAAATATGCAGCAGATGGTAACCATGATAAATGCCACGTACATTGCAGGGGTCCTCCACACAATTACCAGCAGAATTACCGGAAGAGTGAGAGTGGGGGAAAGAATGAGGGATGGGAGAGTGCTCCCGAAGGCCAGGCCCCACAGCGCCAGCCCTCCCACAGACTGCGGTTCCTACCTCATTACATTCGGAGACCCGATGGGCGTCCACCACAGTATTCCAACCCTCCTGTGTAGGGAGAAGCAATGGAGGGTGCTGACAACCAGGGTGCAGGAGAACAAGGTAGACCAGTGAGACAGAATATGCATCGGGGGATAGACCATGATTCTGCAAGGCCCTCCTTGCCAAAGACGGCCTAGAGAGGACAGCAATAAAGAAGACAAGGAAAATCAAGGAGATGAAACCCAAAGTCAACAACCACCATGCAGAGCACATATAAAATGTATTATATGTGCTGGACTGAGGCTTGCAAAATAAATTGGTTGCTAGTTTGGAGGGCCCCTGTGACGTGGACAGGACTATGGCCACATATGTTTGAGACTGATAAGAGTGAAGTGAAACACATGTTTTTGTGTGAAAACTGAGCATAACAAAATTGAGTGATAAACACCCTTACCAAGCAACTCCTGGTTGTCATCTAAGAGGCAAACAATTTCTGGTTATCACCTAAGAAGTCAACGAGTCCAAGGAAAAGAGGATAAAAGCAGAACTGCAGAGCAATGCCATGAGCAGTCTGACTGGGCGCTCAGCTAAGACCCTCTGCGAGACTATGGGTGAGACAATATCAAACAGCGTCACCTGCGAGTGGCAAGCCAGGACTCTCTGAAGTTCTTCTTTGCAAGACCAGCTCACCTCAGACCCGTCGTGGGCCCAGTCATCTCTCCCGGACCAGGAACCTTCACCACCTCAATTGACCCTGGGACTTGGTTCATTATGAAATTCTATTCTATTCTGTATAATATTTTGTACTTACCAGAGCATTGGCCTCTGGAGGGACACTGGCTCCCAAATAAAGCTGTGTTACTTACTCTATCTGAACCTGTGTGCCGGGACTTTGTTCCCCACTCGCGTCCCGAGTACCACGCAGGGATGTAGGGCCTGCCGAGGGGTTAATGTCCCCTTGACTTTCAGGAATAGACTGAAAATGTGGCGACTGTCCTTCACAGGCGCTTGCGACACACCACACTGTCGGTACCGCCGTAACTTCAATGACCGACGCAGACACCCAGAAAACCCTAACCCACAAGATGGCAGAGACAAAAGCAGCCAATCCATCAGCTGAAGCTGAGCAAGGAGGGGCTGAGTAAATACCAGCTTACCATCTCTACCATCATCTGGTTTAGTCATCCAACAAGAAAGGAATATGAAATTCCAGAAAGAAGAAATGAACAAAAGATTGGAGGTAAAGATCTTACATGCTTGCATTTTGCCCATTGACCAGATAACAAGAATTATCTGCATTATCTAGGCAGCATGGGGTTTTATTATTTTTACCTAAAGATGAATCTTTTTGGTAATGACAAACATGATTTTTAATTTTAAAAAGTCTGTTTTTTCTCAATACAGTTTTAAAGGTTTTTAAATTGTTTCATATCTGGTGAAGCCGAGATTTTTAATTTGTAAAAAAAATTTACAACTTGATTTTTCTCAAAAAACTCAACAAACTGCAAGCACCTGGTAATAAAGGTCTTAAATTAAAAAAGAGAGAGAGAGACATATAAGGTCAGAGGAATTCCCACTGCATGTATTAGTAGACGCATAACTGTTATGAGTCAATGACACTTAAGGTGTACTTATCCAAAATTCTTAAGTTCCACTCCATAAATATCATCAGGAGAATGTAAGTAACCTTCTGGAGAAAAGAAGTAAATGACCCACAAACAAGAAGGGCTTGTATTCAAGGGCCTTGTAAGTAGCAGCAATTATGTGCAGAAACATGTAGAAGTGGGGTGGAGACCCATAGAGCAGGTCAATGTACAAAGGTGATTAGCAACATATACAGCAAATAAGAGCCAGAGAACAACAGCACAGCACCTAGAAGGGGACCTCAGGGCCCAGGTTCTACATGAGGTTCAAATGGAAACAAACGGGAAACAAAACAGTATTCAAGTCTTCACTCAAGGATACAAGTTCCAGAACTTTAGAAATTTTACAGAACTTACAGGTGTTATAAATACCAGGGGACAAGAAGTCCTTAAAGTCATGCAAGAAATCAGCTAAGTTTCCTGGAAAACACAATGATATATTTAAGTACTAATTCAGTATACCAACGCCAACATGCTGATTCCAGACACTCAATATATTACGGATAGAAAATTGAAAATATATTGTAGAAAAATAAATGAATCTTAAATAACAAACTATGACAAATCAACTTAATGCTATTTCTGTGATTAAGAAAGTGACATATATACACATATGTATATATGTGTGTGTATATATATATATATATATACACACATACATATATACACACACATATATATATATATATATATATATATATATATATATATATATATACATGAAGGGTGCCAAAAAACAATGTATACACATTTTTAAAAAAGGAAAAAAACTGTATTAATTATAATAATATATACTCATAACAAAAGATGAATACAACTCACATTTATTTGACTTTTGCAATTACAAGAGTTACTCAAAGTGGTTACCCCATCAGCATCCAGACACTTCTGATTACGGTGAACTACTGCATGAGCATTGTGGGGACAGAGCTAAGAGAGTCGTTTCCAGGCTCTTGGCCTCATGTGGAAGGGTGCTGGCTCAGTTATTAGATGGCCATCAGCTGTAATCAGATGGCCATCCACTGTGGCTGGTTGGCTATCAGGTGTTACCGGTTAGCCATTAGCCACTAATATAACTGCCGTGGCTACGCTAGGGGAGTGGTCGGTTGGCAGACTGAGTATTGCGGCTGGCAACTGTGGTTAGCAAGTGGATTACAGTGCGGATCGTATTGATCCTGCTTCCTGTGTCTCACCCATCCACCAGCGAGACTGGGGTGCAGGAAGACCCCTCATTGAGGGACTGGTGGATGTTTTCTTTTGTGTCTCAACCAGCCGCCATCGAGAATATAGTGGTATGACTCCCCTATCTATGGCTCCATTGTTGTTCCTTTTTGGCCTCACCATACTCTGCGTCCACCCGACGAGAGTGAGAGTGGGACCAGAGACCCCACATGACACCAAGTTTCTGAATATAGAGTTGGTATACAAAACAAGTTTAACTGCAAAAATAGTATAGTAATTTAAAGACCTTTGAGAGGCTACCTTTCCTTAGAATTTAGAACATATATGGACCAAGCAGTGTTACAATAAAATATCACTGGCTTATAATTATAAGTTGACCAGTTTGTTAATATACAACCTAGGGGGCTCTCAGGAGGTATAGATACAGAGCTCCCCATTAGCTTGATGTTTAAGACACAAATAGAAAAGGAAGGGGAAGAGGGAAAAGACAGACTAGAGGCAAACAAAATAAACAAGTCAAATAAACCAGAGTACTCACAGAACCAAATCCTCCCGAAATGAGGAGCTGGGGGGTCAAAATTTGGTCTCTAACCAGCCCAGCACCGCAGATTGGCCTCAGAGAGACCCCAGATTGGCACAAAGCCCAGATGGTGTATAAATCCAGAACAGGTGCTGGTGATTAGCCTAAGAGAGGCTTTGACAGCAGAGACAAGGGAGTATAAGTTCCCAGCTTGCAGAATAGAGGGGCCACTTCCTATGGCTGTGGGGGTAGTGGTTCATGATAGCTAAGCCAGAAAACTGAGGGGCATACCCATGATTTTCTGCCAGTTTTTTGAGGGGCTTTGTCATGTGGGGTGTTGTCCTGCGGGAGACCCTGCTCGCTGCGCCATTTATCATGCAGGGCTGCCTGCGGTGTCTCTGCTCCCGCTCCCCACACAAGAACGCAGGATATGGTGAGGCCAAAAAGGAACACCCACGGAGCCATAGGTAGGGGAGTCATACCACTATATTCTCTCTGGCGGCACTATACTCTCACTGGAGGCTGGATCCACACTGTCCGCAAACCGCCATCCACGCTTGCCAGCCCAGTCGCCATCTTCTTTCCAGCCCCCATTCTCTCTTTTTCCTCTTCTCTGCTAGCATAGCCATAGCAGTTATTAGTGGCCAATGGCTCACTGGTTACAGCTGACGACCAACTAGCCACAGCTGATGGCCATCCCATCACAGTTGATGGCCATTTACTACCTGAGCCAGCACCTGTCTATGTGAGGCCGAGAGCCTGGAAACTACTTTTTGGGGTTCTGTCCCCACAGGTGTTATGCGGGGTCTCTGGTCCCTCTCCCCACATAAGAATGCAGGACATGGTGAGGCCAAAAAGGAACACCCACGGAGCCATAGCTAAGGGAGTCATACCACTATATTCTCGCTGGCGGTTGGGTTGGAGACACAGGAAGCAGGAGCCACACAATCCGCAACCCGCTGTCCACTTGTCTCTGCCAACCAACCTCACTTGCTAACTGCAGTCCGCCGTGCTAACAGCAATCCACTCTTGCTAGCTCAGCCACCACCTTCTTGCTAGCTCCCATTTGCTGCTAGTTTAGCCACAGCAGTTATATTAGTGGCCAATGGCTCACTGGTTACAGCTGACGGCCAACTACCCACAGCTGATGGCCATCCAATCACAGTTGATGGCCATTTACTACCCGAGCCAGCACCTTTCCACGTGAGGCCGAGAGCCTGGAAACTGCACTCCTGGCTCTGTCCCCACAGGCCTCTATCTCTGGAGTTTCAGAATTAGTGCATATTACCATGTACTTCAGAGAGAGACAAGAGTATGAGACTGACCGTTAGCTATGACAGCGTCCTCAACACTACTAAGGTCAGGGGTAGTGGACCAGGTCTGGGGCATTGCTGGCGCCCCATGGATGTCCCCAAGCATATCCACTTACCTACTGATGCCCCAGCTAGACCACCAGAAGTGCCTCGTGGAGAGGGAAAGTAAAGGAGACAGGGGAGTGGAAGGGTTTAACATCTTTCTGTGAGAGGCTCCTGAGGGAGAGAAAAGAAAGAGTTGAACTCCAGGAGAGGATGTGGGGACAGAGCCCCAGAAAGTAGTTTACAGGCTCTCGGCCTCATGTGGAAAGGTGCTGGCTCGGGTAGTAGATGGCCGTCGGCTGTGGCCAGTTAGCCGATTGGCTGCTAGTATAACTGCTGCGGCTACGGAGGAGAGCCGAGGAGAGTCGAGGAGAGTGGAGGAGAGCCGAGGAGAGTCGAGGAGAGTGGAGGAGAGTCGTTGGTCGGTTGGCACGACAGATGAGGAGGTAGAGTTGAACTCCTGGGTTTCGGCACCAGATGTTTTGTCATTGGAAACCCGTGGTCACTCGCAAAAGGTGAAAGAATTCAGATTCAGAAACGTAGGAGAACAAAGAAAATTTTATTGAAGGTCAGGCAGAGAGAGAATGTTCATGTTTAAAGAAGACAGCTGCCCCAGGTAGTAAGGAGAGAAACACTGGCAGAGGGGTTGCCAGTGCAGTCTTAGAATAGACAACTTCACTTAACTGTAGGCTAGCTTTTTCTCATATAGGAAAGGGTAGGTAAATTTCCTTACAGCAGGAAATGTGATGTATAGACTGAGGTCATTTGATTGACATACGTTGATTATATAACTAGTTTCTTTCTGTGCATGCTGCTACAGAAAAACCCATGGGGGGGGTGTAAGTCTTAATGTTCATTTTATTTTAATTGTATTATAATGAGGCTAGAGTTCAGGTAGCGGCCAGGCTCCAGCACTTTGCACATGTGTTAGGAATGAACTAAATCCAGTTGAGTCTTTTTAGGAGTCTTTGGACAGCTCGATTGATCTCTAGGGGCTGAGCGTGAGCAGTTCCCGGGGAGGGGATGCAGGCCTAGGCAGTCCCTGTTTGGGCTCACTTTTATTTACTCTTTTTGCCTCATCATGGAACAGCTCGCTAAAAAAATAATGATGCTCCACCCAGACCACTTGTCCAACTCCCAGGGGGAGAGTGCAGGTGACATCACTCCTTGAATTCCTGACGTGACCTAGGAGGAAACGGATGGGAACATTTAGCTTCAATAAGCATGCAGGTCCCTGGGGGATCAGGGCCCACTCTAAGCACGTATGGTTCTGCATGTCTGCAGGGGGCCCAGGACATGGCATCTTTAAGTCTCCCTGGGGAGAGCTGTCCTTTCTCTCTAGACCTGTTTCCAGTAGCACTTCTTTCCCCCCGCATCACTGATATTTTTTTTGAAAAATGCCAGTATAGAATAAAGCTAAATACAGATGGATAGAGGAACAGAGAAAGGGAGTGTAGAGTAGTCGTTCAGAGGGATTTTTCATTGTTGTTTCTAATTTACTTCTTTTTGTAAAAGGATAGTAAATGTTTAAAATTATAAGTAACTGCCCAACAGTTTTCCAAAGTGAATGCACATTGTACTTTCTCTGTCAGCAGTATATGATCATTCTAATTCCTCCACATTCTCACTGATGTTTGTTTGTTGTTGTTGTTTTTTTAATTGAGCCATTCTAGAAAATATGAAGTGCTATCTCATTATAGTTTCCCTGGTGTTTAGGATGAATCCATTTCAGAAAATGTGATATATATATATATATATATATATATATATATATATATATATATATGATATTTTACATGTATATGGTATATATGGAGATAGAGAGAGAGAGAGAGAGAGAGAGAGAAATACAGAGAGAGAATGGAATGTTTTTATGCCTTTAAAAATTCTTTCCATAAGCAACAATATGGATGAACTTTGAGGGTATTATCTAAGTGAAATAATCCAGAGACACAAAGACAAAGATTGCATGATCTCAATTATATCTAGAATCTAAAATGGCAAACTCATAAAAGCAAAGAGCAGAATGATGGTTTCCTTAGGTGAGGGTGAGGGAAATGGGGAGACATTGATCAAAAGTTTCAAAGTTTCAGTTATGCAAGATGAGTAAGTTCTGGAGACCTAATGTACAGCATGGGAACTATAGACAATGATACTGTACTATGTATTTGAATTTTCTGAGAAAGTCTTAATGTTCCTCCCACACATACCCATCTTTTCAAAGCCTGCCCAACAGAAACTAATACCCAAAGTTCACATAATTTTAATCTATTTAAGACACTTTTGTGTCTGTTTCATAGTACAAACTGACAAGTAACTTAATGTAGAACCTTAGAATTTCCTGGGAAAATAATATTAGAAGCTATTTTATTCTTTAAAAAGTAAAAGGAATATTAATACCATAATAATTTTAAAAACTCTTCCATACATAGATGGTCCATCAGGGACGATATCGGAACTCATGAAACAGAGAAAGGGAACTGGTCCAAATGAAGTCAAAATCCCCTCTAAAGCACCCCTTCCTTCCACCCAGAGTCCTGAATTCAACCATTTAACTGGTTGTTCTAAACCAAATGTTCTTGGGTGGTAGAAACCATGACAGCTTCATCTGTGTTTTTCAAGGGGCATATAAAGTGGGAACAATGGCTGTATCAGTTTACACCTCCATACCTGGCTCAGTGCTCTTCACCATGGCACCGGGGACCTGGAGGGACTCCAACCTGGGTACCCACCCTGAAACATCCCACAAGGAAAAGATTACTATGTGCCAGACTATAAAACCACTGTTAGCTTTGCCCCTTGAATCAAGGGACACAGTGGCAAGGGTGGAGAGTTTAGGCAGGTGGGTGAGTGGTAGGGAGCACAGTAAGAAGGGAACATAGGGCAAATGTGGCATGTGGATAAAGTGGGGTTGCAGAGAACAAGGTGCATGTGGGATTGTGGGTACAGGGGAGAAAGTGAGAGGCTACAAAGACACATGGTATTGGGGTGCAGTGGGGTAAAATGCATTGCAGAGTTTAAGGGCACAAGGGGTCAAGGTGTAAAAATGAAGAGAACACTGGGTGGTGAAAGCATACTGGGTGCCAGGTGTTGGAAAGCGAATGTCATAAAGGGGACGAAGGAGAACAAGTGCAGGGGTTAAAGGGCAGAGGTGGGTGAATGCACTGGAGATTCTATCAAGGCAGGGCTAAGGAAGCAGGGGGCAGCAGCTTGGGGTACAGGTCCCAGGGATTGATGGTGGTCCACAGCAGAGGGAGAGGGTGAAAGAGGAAATGGAGATTGGAGGGGAAATGGACACAGGTGGATAAAATGTGTATGAGACAAGGGAGGCAATCAGTGGAAAGAGGTATCAGTGGGCTAAAGGACCCAGAAAAAAGGGCTGGAGTTATAGACCCAGGAAGTAATGGAGAGTGATGAAAGGATGGGGGAGATGGAGCAAACCAAACACTCGAAGGCTGGCAACAGAAAGGATGCAATAATTAGACTAGGGTCACTGAAATGGGGGATCGGATACAGGACAAGGAGGAAGGCAAGGAGTTTGGGACTGACATTCTTGGAGTGCTGGGATAGACTTCTTAGTGGGATGAAAGTCCAAAGGGCACAGACTGGAGGTGATGTGGCAATATGGATGCCCAAAATGGTTGGGTGGATATAATGGGGCAGGTAGCAGTCAAGGAGATGGAGGGTGACCCAGCGAATGAAGGATGTGGGACAGAGCTCATTCACCTGATTGATGGATGAAGGTCTGAGATTGTAGGGAAATGGAATCAGGAGGGTGAGTGGAATAGAGATGGGGAGATGGACAAAAGTCACAGTGAAAAATCACAAATTCACTAAACTTCCTCATTTATAGTTGACTCACAATTTACTCATTTTTTAAAAAATTTTATTACATTTATTGGGGTGGCATTGGTTAGTAAAATTATATAGGTTTAAAGTGTACATTTCTATAATACATCATCTATATATTGCATTGAGTGTTCACCACCCAGAGTCAGTTCTTCTGTCACCATATATTTGACCTCCTTTACCCTCTCCTACCACCCCACTTCCCTCTTACCCTCTGGTAAGCACTAAACTATTGTGTCTATGAGTTTTTTGTTTGTCTCTTTTTTAAAAAAATTTAGCTCAGCAGACAGAAATCTTGTATATACAAGATATCCCTGAGAATACCCTTAAACTGTATATACATTATAGGGGTGCAAGTAAGATTTAGGGAGAACAACAATTCCTTTTGCTCTCTTCTTTGGGGATGCCAGGTACAGAGAGTGACACTGGAGGGGTCTGGCAGGGGATGTTTATTTGTACCTGATCATTACTGATGGAAATAAATGTCTGTGGCTGTCCCCATACTAAGCTCTGCTTATGTCTGGAAGAACTTTTATTCCCTTGTAAGAAACCATCCCAAGAGGTAACCATTAGTAATAGTTTCATGGATATATTGTAATATTTTCCATTGAAAACAATTACATGCATGTTTTATTATAAAATATTTAAGTTAAAATAAAAGTCCCCATTTAATCACCCCTGCCCAATACTAGTTTGATCTCCAGATGGAATAATTTTCATGTCTTTAAGGAGTATTCTCCTTTTTATGCAATTTGGGATATCACATGCCATTACATATTAACATAAGGCATATATTCTGTACTTGTATCAATATTGACATACATGCTGTCATACTAAACTTACTGTCCAATCAAATTGTTAAAATATCTCCATCTAGACTCACATTAACAGATAGATACATAGTAGATTAATGTCTATTCCAGGTGAATTTACAATTTCAAGTAACACGAAAAATACAACGACAGGGAACAACTTCAAGAAACCTTAGTACATTCAAGTATTGCAATACTAAAAAGCTGAAATAGCTCAGTCAGTCCTCATGTGAAAACATCTCCAAATTTCCATGCTACAGTGCAAGTAATTAAACAGTATTTTTATTAAGCAAACCAAAAAGGATATTTAAAAATCCAAACAGTATTTACGCAATGCTTGCCATGTTCCAAATACTATGCTAGATGCTTGACTAATAGTAACACACTTTGTCCTTATAATAACCCTGTGGTAGGTACTCTTCCTATAATATCCATTTTACGGATGAGGAAAGTGAGACACAGAACATAATCGCTTACCTAATGTTACATAAGCAGTGACCGCACGAGGATTCCAATTTGTCCCCAGAATTTCTGCTACCACTACAGTATGTGCTTTCCATGATGTACATACTTACATTAGTGTATGAATAACAAGTTCTGGAATGTCCCACCAGGAACTGTGGTTAAGGGTCTTTTGAAGAGATAAGGATAAAGGATTGGGAGAAGAAAGGGGGGTTTTGCTCTTTATTTTATTTCTATTTGTCTAAATTTCAAATCTGTTTTTACTTACTACTGCTATTTATGAAATAATGTAAAAACTTTTATGCAGATATGAAATTAATATAAGAATGGAATAGGCATAGATTAATAGCAAAGCTCACAAAAGAAAATTCATCTAACCCTTTAGAACAAACATTTCTAAATATCGCATAGGTGGAAATTTTGGAACACAGGTATCAAAGGAAAATATTTATTACTCGATTCTTCATTCGCAAAGATGTATGGAGTATAACACACTGCATTTTGAAGTAATATTTAAAAGAGTAAATGTTGTCAGAATATTTGACACATAGTCATGTTTAACTTTTAAATATTCCCCTTCAATTATGCATTTTCACAAGATGAGAAAATATAAGTAAGTCAATGAAGAAAAGAACCTGGGGCCGGCCCGGTGGCTCAGGTGGTTGGAGCTCCGTGCTCCTAATGCTGAAGCCTGCTGTTTTGATTCCCACATGGGCCAGTGGGCTCTGAACCACAAGGTTGCCAGTTCAACTCCTCGAGTCCCGCAGGGGATGGTGGGCTGCGCCCCCTTCAACTGGCAGCGGCGACTGGACCTGGAGCTGAGCTGCGCCCTCCACAACTAAGACTGAAAGGACAACAACTTGACTTGGAAAAGTCCTGGAAGTACACACTGTTCTCCAATAAAGTCCTGTTCCCCTTCCCCAATAAAATCTTTAAAAAAAAAAAAAAAAGGAAAGAAAGTGTTGCATCCAGCGCAACATGGGCAGTAGAATGAGAAGGGGCGGCGAAGGGTTAAGAAGGAAATAGAAATCAAGAAAGTTTTGAAACAGGGGCCAAGGGTCTCACAGCCTCAAAGGACTGAGAGCCCCACATCGGGCCTCCTTGTGGCTTTTATTGATGCACATACAAGGAAGTAGCATTGTTTTCTCCACAGTCTGTGAGTCCCATACACGATACCAGAAAGCTGGTTCAAACCAATCACCCTTGCCTGTCGAAAGTCCCATGATGTATTAGTAATTGTGGTTTGTACCTCCCCAGGGGACAAAACCTTTATGCTGAAACTTGCTGAGATGGAGAACTGACGTTATCACATCTAGAATCACTTCCAAAGCAGGCTGTGGGAAGGAATACAGCCACAGAGGCAGAAGCTCTCCTTCGACGGGGGAAGTGGGGGTCTATGCCCACCTCTATCAACCCTGTGAGTTCCCCACGTGACTGTGCCTGTCTTAGGTTGTTCCTCTCTTGAGGAGTCTTACCCATCATTGGCTGACCAGCCATCCTTTCGGGCCAAACAAGGAGACATAAGGTGTAAGCACAAAGGTGAAGCAAAGTCCCTGAAAGGATTAGTCTCACAGACTCTTCTTTCTTTTTAGGGGTAGGCACGAGGGGACAGACGGGAAGGCAGCTGCGTGACAAAAAGAAAGAAAAGAACATGCTATCATACCACATCTTATAGAAAACCACTCTTAACATCTTAACATCTTGGTGTGGACACATACGTACATCCTTCCCACATTATGTTCTGTGGAAACACTGTTATGCATACATTGCCTTTTTAAAAAAACAAACAAACAAAAAAAACCTCTGATTATCTCTAAATGTTTTATTATCTCCAGCTTTATTTTTTTTAAATTAAAGTTTATTAGGGTGACAATGGTTAGTAAAATTACATAGGTTTCAGGTGTACAATTCTGAAATACATCATCTATATATCACATTGTGTGTTCACCACCCAGTCAGTTCTTCCATCACCATATATTTGATCCCGTTTACCCTCATCTACCAGTCCCCTCCCCCCTTACCCTCTGATAACCACTAAACTATTGTCTGTGTTTATGAGTTTTTGTTTCTTCATTTGTTTGTCTTGTTCTTTTGTTGTTTTCAGTTTTGCATACCACATATCAGTGAAGTTATATGGTTCTCGACTTTTTCTGTCTGACTTGTTTAGCTTAGCATAATAATCTCAAGATCCACCATGTTGTTGCAAATGACACCATTTCATCTTTTCTTATGGCAGAATAGTATTCCATTGTGTATCACTAATCATCAGAGAAATGAAAATAAAAACCACCTCACACCAGTTAGAATGGCTTTATTTTTTTTATAGGTCAAAAAAACTACTTTATTTCTATTATGGGTCATAAACTACTTTGTGAGCTATCCAATATGTATTATGGTATTACTCAAAGTCTTCAGTCTTTCCTCACGAGAATTATTCCATTTCCATTTTTGTGTGTTTAGACTATTTCCACTCGATTTTCAACCAAAGGCATGATAAAAATATGCTCACTTTCTTCCTGGAATAACTTTTGAAAATAAACCCCGAGAAATCTCTCAAACCATAGAGAATCTTTGTCCTAACACCTCTGACAGGTAGCTTAGCATCCCGAGTAAGAGTGAGCCAATGGAGGTGAAGACACTATCCTTATTATCTTAGAATAGGAAAAGATTTCTTCAAAAGTACAAAACACCTGGGGCCAGCCTGGTGGCTCATGCGGTTGGAGCTCCATGCTCCTAACTCCGAAGGCTGCCAGTTCAATTCCCACATGGGCCAGTGGGCTCTGAACCACAAGGTTGCCAGTTCAACTCCTCGAGTCCCGCAGGGGATGGTGGGCTGCGCCCCCTTCAACTGGCGGCGGCGACTGGACCTGGAGCTGAGCTGCGCCCTCCACAACTAAGATTGAAAGGACAACAACTTGACTTGGAAAAAAGTCCTGGAAGTACACACTATTCCCCAATAAAGTCTTGTTTCTCTTCCCCAATAAAAATCTTTAAAAAAAAAAAAAAAATGGGGGTTTACTCAATGGCTTATAAATGTGTGAAAAGATGTTCAAATTTCTTACTCATCAAGAAAATCCAAATAAAGTCACCACAGGGTACTATCGCACAATAACCAGAAAGCTAAAATGAAAATGACAGAAAACGTTTTGTTGACAAGGATGCAAATAAACTAAGAACCTCATCAACTGCAGTGGGGTGTAAAATTCATGCACACATTATGTTGGCAAACTGTTGGAAAACTGTTGGCAATATCTCCTAAAGATGGACAGATATACAAGCATACCCCATTTTGTTGTGTTTCACTTTAATACACTCTGCAGATATTGCGTTTTTTACAAATGAAGGTTTGTGGCAACTCTGTGTCATGCAAGTCTATTGGTGCCCTTGTCTTATGGGTGAGCAAAGAAAGTGATTTCTTTATTTTTTTAATTTATTGGGGTGACATTGTTTAATAAAATTGTATAGTTTTCAAGTGTACAACTCTACAATACATCATCTGTATATTGCATTATGTGTTCACCACCCCAAGTCAAATCTCCTTCCGTCACCTTATATTTGAGCCCCTTTACCATTCCTCTTCTACCAGAAAGTGGTTTCTTGTGATGGAAACTACTCCTGGTGAAGATGCTGTGAAGATCATTGAAATGACAACAGAGGATTTAAACTATTACATAAACTTAGCTGATAAAGCTGTGGCAGCGTTTGAGAGAACTGACTCCAAGTTTGAAAGTTCTACTCTGGGTAAAATGCTATCAAACAGCATCGCATGCTACAGAGAAATCGGTCATGAAAAAAAGAGTCAACCGATGTGGCAAATTTCATTTTGCCTTGTTTTAAGATACTGCCACAGCCACCCCAACCTTCAGTAACCACCGCCCTGACCAGTCAGCAGCCATCAACACTGAGGCCAGACCCTCCCCCAGCAAAAAGATTAGGACTTACTGAAGGCTCAGACGATGGTGAGCATGTTTTAGCAGTAAAATGGTTTTTAACTAAGGTATATATATTGTATTTTTAGACATAATTCTATTGCACACGTAACAGACTACAATATAGCATAAACATAACTTTTATAGGCACTTGGAAACCAAAAAGTTTGGTGTGACTCACCTTATTGCAATATTCATTTTATTGCTGTGGTCTGGAACCCACCTGCAATATGTCTGAGGTCTGCCTGTAACCCTATGACACAACAATATCATTGTCACATATACATCAAAGGGAAATTTCTACACATCTCATCAAAACACATCCTAGAATTCAGATATAGGCACTATTCCTAGAGTGCCAAACAGAAAATCACTCACAATGAAATTCTGTCACCAGTGCAAATGAATCACCAATAACATGCAAAATAGCAATAACATCAAAAACAAAATATGGAAGTTAAAATCAAAATACAAAAGAATTCGTGCTATATGATTCCATTCATATACAGTACAAAATAGGTAAAGAGATTCAGATGTTAGATGTCACAATAGTGGTCACCATTAAGGACAGTGAGTAGGAGCTGCCACAGGCTGACAATGTTCCATTGTTTGGCATAGGAACTGCATATAGGTGTGTTCAGTTTGTGAAATGTCATTGACCTGTGCGTACATATTAATTTTTTAAATACATATCTGCAAGTAAAGAGAAATTTTGGAGGGTATGAATAGGTTAATGTCATTATTGTCTTATATTGTCAAGGTAGAAGGTAAAAATATTAAATAACTTCACATTGTGATTTTTTTTTTTTAAGTATGCTGCAATGCCTCGGTTAAAGAGATACTGAAAATACAACCTCCAAAAACAGGCAAAATGTGCAATAATTTAAAAAGTTAACACAGAAGACAGAAAGAATAAGAAAATAGAACAGGTGTCATGAAGAACACAGTAAATCGATAACTTCAATCCCAAATATATCATTATTTTAAACACATATATTAATTGCTCCTGTTAAAGGCTAACATTGTTTGACTATATTCAATTGGATTTTTTTTTTTCAAGAAACATGGCTAAAACATAAAAGTTAAAGTAGAAAAGTGAAAGATACATTCCTTGTCCTTTTCAACAATTAACCAAGAAGGCCATGTAATTACCAGATAAAATAAATGTGAAGTTTAAAATAGTTTGTCATAATTAGTATTATGTTTACCTCTATTAATGTATACTTTTCCAGCATTATTGCTTAGGGGTTAAGAAAGATAATCTAATTGTGTGTATACATACATATCTATATCTAGAGCTCCATCTATCTATCATCTATCTATCTATCTATCATCTACCCTTCTATGTGTGTGGGTATATACACACATTTATATGTATACAAATGCATATAATGTGTGCACATGCCACCACTTGTAATGTGACTCACATAATTGTGCTTACAATTTTATAAATCTGAGGAATGAGTGAATTAACAACTGAATATTGTGAAAAAACATGCAATATCCATGCTTCTGACAAGATTAGGGTGTTTTTTTTATTCCTTATCCAGGCAAAGCAGAGCCTGGAGACACTGGAGTCACAGTAACGAGAACAAAGGGGCAGAGCACTGGGAAACAAACAGCAAATACTTCAGACATGTTCACCATCAACCAACTGGGATTATTAAAAAGAACCGAACAAACTTGAAAGATGGAGGAGATGGTGTAAAACGATACGAAAGTGCTCACCAGGAGAAGAATGGTTTTGGTGGCTCTGGACTCAGGGGAGGACCAGGACGAGATGTGGGTCCTGTGAATGTGTTGGACCCTCTGCTGGTGCCTGTGCAGGACAAAGACCATGGAGCCACTGAGCATGAGCGCGAAACATAAAACATCAGGGGACGACAGCATCACTGCATACAATGTGTCAGTGATTCTGTCATGATGAACAGAACAGTATCCATAGACTTTTTTCCTTGTGATGTTTGTATTGATCCACCTTCCCATCCCACAAAGAGGGAAAATGGTATTTATCAGTATGTTCAGGACCCAGCACAGGACGGTGGAGGGGCCAATGTACTTGCAGGCTCTCACTTTCAGCTCTGCCCACCCGGAGTTCCAGGGGTGATGGTGATGGCCTGGAAGACACTCAGGAGGCAGGTGGTGCCAATGGACGCACCTCTGGCCACTCTCTGAACATAGAAAATAAGTGTGTATCCAAAGTCATTGGGGAAATGTCTTAATCCAAAAGTTATCATTGTCCGGGGGACTCCTTTAGAAAGAAAAACCAAAAAGTTCACTACTATCATGTGCGTGAGAATCAAATCTGTGCACTTTCCCTGCACCCAGCGATGTTAAGGGAGAGATAATGGTGAAAAAGAGAGACGTTCCCCAGGAGTCCAAATACAGTCTGTGATAAGAAGATCATTCCTAGTGCCAGATCCCTGGTGACCATCCTGTTCTCAGTGACTGACACTTGTGTTCAAAGTCATTGGATCCTGCGTGGGAATAAGAGGCATGCAGGAGGGTCAACTGAATTCCAATATCCCCATTCACTGTTCTGTCTGACTTATTTCTAGGTTCGATTTAATTTTTTTGTCTTTTATTAAGAGATGTTGAAGAATTGACTATATAAGCTTCAGAGAAATCTTACGATGTATGGATCATTGCTACAAGGAGCATACATGTGGTAACTTCTTTGTTCTTCACAAAACTATGAGACACACACTATTATTACTTTAACTATAAAGATAAGGGGAATTTAGGCAAACAGAGGATAACTGATTTGTCTAAATCCATATGCTGGTGAGGGGCAGAGTGAGGACTTGAAAATGCCTGGCTGGTAACAAAACAGTGCACTGAACCACCAAGCTACACTAAACAGCCGGCTGGCCGCACTCTTCAGATAATCCAGATGCATATTTAGTGTCGTTCTTCCTTTGTTGTTTGGTTTTAGGTTGGTCGTGATTTTATAATTTTGATTATAACAAGTTTCCATTTATGTGCATAGATTTTCTATAGGCCAAAAGCCATTATGAATGAAGATTTATAAATTTTAATAAATGTTGATGCACTGATAGGAATTTAATGCTACAGGAACCTGCCGCATAACAAGTTGGATTAAATGAACAGAAGAATGCGTTGATATGAGGAGAGCAAAAGAAAGATTTCTTTGCTTTTATGCCAGGAAAAAAAAAAAAATACAGTGGCACCTATTACAGGAATTATTGAAAAATTCATGCTGTACTCTATAGGACATAAAACAATATTGTGTGATAAAATAGTGTAGAGTAGAAACTAATTATTTTCAGATCATCTACTTATATATTTATTAATACCCAACTTAGTAAAATTATGAGCAATGATGCACAGATTTTGAAAGATACTAAAATATGAGACATATGAACAAAATGGAATCTCTAGGGCATGAAATCTTGCATATTTTATGAACTGCAACAGTAGAGTTTTTTATTTGATATAAGAATGTTTTTAAACCAAATACAGTATCACAAAATATGCATTCCTGACAGCTACTGTCTGAAATTGATAGTTATAAAGTTATCTTTTCCTTCACTGCTGTTTCCCTAACTTTATATAATTATCAGCAGACCACAGGTGTTTCAGTAGAAACACAATTACTGACACCAGTTAGAGAAAACATTTCTATTCCAGCAATTGTGATTCGAATACACTGATTCTGCACAGTATTATATGGTCCTTATAGATTCATCCTGTTCTTTATTACAAGCATGAATGTGTTACAAGCACAAATCTAGTAATCCTGAAATTTAGTTTATGATTCTGTAAAGCAGACAGAATAAGCAGATTGATCTCAGAAAGAATTTCAGTTCCTAAGCACCTTAAAGATCAGTTTTCATTATTACTTAAACACCAAAATGACTTTGTCAATTACAGTAAATTAAATTAGGAGTCGTGATTGGTGTGAGGTGTAGGACCTCATCTGCCTTTACTAGCCCGGCTCATGCCTCAGGAATTATTCCTCACTCTTGCGTGGCTTTGACATTGGACTAAGTTCAACCCCAGAAGCATCAGTTTTTCCAACAGATTTATCCAGACTTCTGACAGCCCCACTTTCATTACAGATTGTGCCTCTCAAGTTGAAACAGAAAACACCCAACTGATTCCTGCTGACAGGATGGTTGGTGCTCATGTGAAGGTCACAGCAGCCAACGCAAATGAGGGAAGGAGTCAGCTGAACCTGACAATTGGTGAGTGATTCTGTGATATCACTCACCAACCCCTTCAGGACTGCATTTGTCATTTCAGCTATAGCAGCCATCAGAGTACAGGCTGGCGAGGGAGAATGTTTCTGAAATCTACTTTCAGTTGCTAATTACAAAAAAAGAAATCAACAAAACAATTACAAGTTCCTAGTTAGCTTCTCCAAAGGGACCTTTGGAATGTTTGAGGCAGGCTCTTTCTCCACGATTCCTACAGGCAGACACTTGTAAAAGTGGGCTTTTTTGAAGACAGTTATTGCAACAAAGGAACCAGGGAAATCTAGGGTCTGACATGTGGGACCGGCAGCCAAGCACATGTGTCTCACTGCATTCTCTAACAACTTCCATAAGAAGTCATTTTACAAAAAACAAACAAAAAAACCCCCCGTATTTTCTTATATTCAGACTATTGAGCTGCACCACCATTTAAGTCATGAGCAGAGACAAAAATGAGACACAATTTCCTGAGCAGGATTTTCAGATGTTCAAGTAAAAGGAAGAACATGATGCCAATATTTCACATTAGAATTCATTGAAGTTATGTGCGCAATTTCACATTGCCTAGACATTGTCACATTTTTTATTTACTTCATTTTTTTCATCATATACCGTCTTCCAGTGCACTTCATAAATGACTGTTAGTTGTACAGAGGAAGACTATTATTTTTGTGTGTGTGTCAATGTTATATTGTATTAGTTTAATGAATCATTTTTAATGAGTTTTTTTCTTTCAATTCCTTTGTGTTCCTAGATATATAATAATAATATCATCTCCAAACTGGGTCTTCCATCATTGTTTCCAATTCTTCTGCCACTTTAAATTGCCTTGGGAGAGCTTCAATGTAATTTTAAATGAGTAACACAGGTAATATTGTGTTTCTCAGTGTTGTTTGTGACAATAGTGGGGATGCTACTTCCCATGAGCAGCATTAGGACATTAATATGCAAATAAATATGCAAGTCAGCACACACCTGAGTAGGGTAAAGATTCTGTTCTGTCAAGTTAGAAAAAAAAAACACATGGAAAACAGTAGTATGGAGTTCCCTCTAAAAATTAAATACAGAACTACCATTTGATCCAACAATTCCACATCTGGGTATTTATCTGAAGAAAACAAATATATTAAATCAAAAAGATATCTGCACTCCCCTGCTCACTGAAGCATTATTCACAATAAACAAGACATGGAAGCAACCTAAGCAGCCATCAATACATAAATGAATAAAGAAAATATGCACACCGCATTTGCTTTATTTATAATGGAATATAATTCAGCCATACACACAAAAAATCTGTCATTTGCAACAACATGGAATGACCTTGAGGGCATTATGAAAAGTGAGATAAGTGAGTCAGAGGAAGACATACTATATGATCTCAAAACAAAGAAACAACAACAAAAAAAAACCTAAGCTCATAGACTCAAATTTTGTTAAACTTTGCCAGTCTTGCATCATCCATTCCAAACCCCTCTTTTGGGTGCGGTAAGTGATGGAGAGAACATCTTAATGCCTATACTAGAGGCCTTTCAGGATTTGAGATAATTCATATTAGCAAAAATATAATTTATAAGAAAGATTATTGACATTACCAGCCCATATTAAATAGTTCTGCAGACTAAATCCAGGAAAAGTTCTTCAAAGCTTTACAAAGATAATTATATTGTTGGTTGACATGATAGAGTATTCAAATAAATGGAGAGTGACATATGACTATAGTTGGAAAAACCATAAAAATTCAATTCTCCCAAAATTAATGTATAATTCAATTAATTCCAATCAAAATCTCAACAGGTTTTTAGAACACTCAAATGCAATTGAAAAATTAACAGAAAAGAGCACAGAGACAAAAATTATGAAGACAAATGAATCTAAGAAATATTACACTGTGAGAAATGTACCCCTCTAGGTACCACCCTCTATTTTAATGAAATAGTAACTAAGATTGTGCAATAATAAACATAGAAGTTAATGATGTGAAATATATGTCCGCTAAATATTCATATAAAATATACAGTGATATGTCAGAAGAGGCTTTGGAACTCAGAAAATAATGGATTACTCAATATTTGTGGATGGAAACAAATTTTTAGCTATTTATCCCTATGTTTTACATGAATAAATGCCAGATTCACTACTTTCAAATTTCTATTCTGCCTTGATGTATTTTATTTTCTTACTATATTTTTGGAAATACCACTATAAACAAAAAGATTTAAATCATGTCAGACTTGAGGCACTAACATTCTTCAAGACATAGGTAGAGCCCAGAAGGCCATGTCCCCTGTCAGTAGTAGGTCCTGGAACAATCAGGAGATTATAGGAATGTCTTTGAGTGTGTGATGTTCAATCTGACCTAACAATTTAATTAGAAAATAACTGAACATGGAGTTTCTAGAAAAGTTCCATAAAAAAGACATAGCATGGGGGCCGGCCCGGTGGCTCAGGCGGTTAGAGCTCCATGCTCCTAACTCCAAAGGCTGCCGGGCCAGTGGGCTCTCAACCACAAGGTTGCCAGTTCAATTCCCCGAGTCCCGCAAGGGATGGTGGGCTCCGCCCCCTGCAACTAAAATTGAACACAGCACCTTGAGCTGAGCTGCCGCTGAGCTCCAGGATGGCTCAGTTGGTTGGAGCGCGTGCTCTCAACCACAAGGTTGCCGGTTTGACTCCCACAAGGGATGGTGGGCTGTGACCCTGCAACTAGAAACGGCAACTGGACCTGGAGCTAAGCTGCGCCCTCCACAACTAAGACTGAAAGGACAACAACTTGGAGCTGAACGGCACCCTCCACAACTAAGATTGAAAGGACAACAACTTGACTTGGAAAAAAGGCCTGGAAGTACACATTGTTCCCCAATAAAGTCCTGTTCCCCTTCCCCAATAAAATCTTTAAAAAAAAAAAAAATGGTCCTTTAAAAAAAAAAAAAAAGATAAGGGGGGTGGGGGTGGAGGTGAGGGTAAGGGGGATCAAATATATGGTGATGGAAGAAGTGACTCTGGGTGATGAACACACAATGGGATTTATAGATGATGTAATACAGAATTGTACACCTGAAATCTATGTAATTTTACTAACAATTGTCACCCCAATAAATTTAATTAAAAAAAAAAAAGAAAAGAAAAGAAGAAGACATAGCATGTGAGATGATCATTGAAGAAACTGAAGAAAATATGTTCCCAGGGAATAATGAAGTAATATGTGGTGATGCTGGAATGAAAGTTAAGTTTCATATAGTAGTTGCATTTGGGCCCAAGTAATGAAATTTATACCTTACGTCCTGACAAAGATGGTAGTCATTTCAAATATGATTACATAGAGGGAGATAAGCATATTTCATGTAGAAATGGTCAGATTAAACTGGAATGGAAAGGGGAGAACACAAAAAATGTTTTGGCTGATTTTTTCCAACTTTATTGAAGAAATATTGACAAATCAAACTTGTATATATTTAAGGTGTATTTAAGATTATTTGATACAGTATACATTGTCAAATGATTACCAATTAAATCCATCATAGTTAGTATTTATGTATGATGAGCTGATTGAAGAGCTATTCTCTTAGCACATTTCAGATTATAATACAGCATTGTCAACTATAGTCACCATGCTGTCCACTAGATCCCCAGACTTATTCATCCCATAAATGAATGTTTGTACCCCATGAAAAACATCTTCCTACCCTGTCAACCACTATTATACTCTCTGCTTCTGTGAGTTTAACTATTTTAGATTCCATATATAAGGGAGAGCATACAGTATTTATTTCTCACTGTCTAGTTTATTTCACTGAGCCTAGGTTCCTCCAGGTTCCTCCATGTTGTCACAAAGGACAGGATTTCCTGCTCTTTTATGGCTGAATAATATTCCATTGTATGTATATATACCACATTTTCTTTATTCATTCATCTGTTGGAGGACACTTAGGTTGTTTCCCTATCTTGGTATTGTGAATAATTGCAATAAACATGGGGATGGAGCTCTCTCTTTGAGATAGTGATTTCATTTCCTTTGGATATATACCCAGAGTGGAACTCCTGGATCATACGAGGTATGACAATTAACTTGGCAAATTCTTCCTAGAAAAAGTGCTACATATCTCATGGCTGAATATCACTACAGTCACCTTCGAAGTACTCCCCTTGGGAAGCTACACACCGATGCCAGTGCCTAGTCCACCCTTCAAAGCAATTTTGGAACTCTTCTTCTGGAATGGTCATCAGAGCTGTCACCATCATATTACTGAATGTCTTCAATATCATCAAAATGTCTTCCTTTCAATATTTCCTTTATCTTTGGGTAAAGAAAGAAGTCATTGGGGGCCAGATCAGATGAGTAGGGAGGGTGTTCCAATACAGTTGTTTACTGGCTAAAATCTCCCTCACAGGCAGTGCCGTGTGAGCTGGTGCTTTGTCGTGATGCAAGAGCCATGAATTGTTGGTGAAAAGTTCAAGTCGTCCAACTTTTTCACACAGCCTTTTCAGCACTTTCAAATAGTCAACTTGGTTAACTGTTTGTCCAGTTGGTACAAATTCGAAGTGAATAATCCCTCTGCTATCAAAAAAGTTAGCAACATCGTTCCAACAAGTTAACGAACTTAATTGTCAGACCTTCGTATCTTAACTTCTTTCACAAATCTTGCCTTATTGTTCACATTTTTATTTAAGTAAGGCACTGGTATAGATAACCATATGATTTAGATTTGGTAATATTTATTCTCCACTCTTTACTATTTCATCACATCTTGGTATTTCATGCCCCATGGTTTAGAACTAACATTGTGTTCAGTGGTTCCTGTGACAAGTATCAATTTGTTCTTTAAATACAACTTGTTATGGAGCAGATCCCTATAAATTTATATGACAATCAGTGTATATACATTTTATTAAATATTTAAATCTTTCGTCACAATTTGGTATTGGTTTATGCAATAAATCTTTACACATTAATGGAAACATTAGAAATTACAAAATAAAATACAACCAATCAAGACTAAACATTCGTCTGCACTTTTTTTTTTTTTTTTTTTTTGGAAGAACACAGCTAACTAGCTGGGCGGAGTATTTTAAAGACATTGTCTTTTTACCAGCCCAGCCAGGTTCAAGTGCCCACTTTGCCCTTTATAAAGAATTGAATTTAGACAAATCATTAACCTTTATCTATCTAAATGCTCTTTATATTTTCAGAGAGAACAACAGTGCTGCTCATCTCATGGCATTAGGAAGAATAAAGGATTTATTACATGTTCAGCCTTCATAACTGTGACTCGTATTCGCTCAGTATGCTTTAAAGGTTATATATTCAACTCTGAGGAAATGATTAATAAAAGAAATAATTTAAGTAATTATTTCTAAGTGGGAACTAATGCCCATAGAGAATCTTGATTTCTTTCCATCTTTCACCTCATGTTCCCACACAGGAATCTCCGGCTCTGAAGACAATATCAGCCCCTGAGAACTGAGAGGATGGCAACCAGAAACTTGGCGCTAGGAATCACCTTTTTATTACAGACAATAGTTGGAACTCTAGGGAATTTCTCTCTTCTTTACCATTATCTCTTCCTTCATTTCACAAAATGTAGGTTGAGGTCTGCAGATCTGATTCACAAACACATGACTGTCGCCAACACCTTAATCGTTCTGTCTAAAGGAGTACCCGAAACAGTGGCAGCTTTTGGGTTGAAATATTTCCTCAGTGATATTGAATGCAAACTATTTTCTATGTTCACAGTATGAGCAGGGATGTGTCCGTGGGCACGACCTGCCTCCTGAGTGTCTTCCAGGCCCTCACCATCAGCCTCAGGAATTCCAGGTAGGCACACCTTAAAAGGAAAGCTGCCACGTATATGGGTACCTCCACCTTCCTCTGCTGGATTCTGTACGTGACGCTAAATACTATAGTTCCTGTGTATGTGACTGGCAAATGGAACAACAAACAAATCACAAAGAAAAGAGATTGTGGCTACTGTTATTCTATCCAAAGTCACAGTCACTGTATGTAGCATTGGTATTACTGCATGATGTTTTCTGTTTGGGGCTCATGATCTGGGCTAGTGCCTCCATGGTTTCCATCCTGTACAGGCACCAGCAGCAGGTCCAATACATACATAGCAACAGTCTGTCCCCCAGACCCTCTCCTGAGACCAGAGGCACCCAGGGCCCTGGTGCCCTGGTGAGCACCTTTGTGTCTTTTTACACCCTCTCCTCCATCTTTCACGTTTGCTTGGCTGTTTTTAACAGACCCAGTTTGTGGCTGGTGAACATCGCTACACTGATTGTTGTATGTTTCCCAGCAGTCAGCCCCTACATTCTCGTGAGCCATGATGACTCTAGATTGCCCAGGTCCTGCTTTGCCTGGATAAGGAGTACAACATCCCCTACAATTATCAGAAAAATGTAAAATGTAAGTATATTCACAATGCCTAGTTGTTTATTCATTAATCTTCTCAAAGTTTAAGTACAATTCTAAAACAGTTATAAGAGAGTAGTAAACCAGACAGAATCAATTGTAAATGAAATATGATAAAATTACCATGTTAATTCTTATGTAACTGGAGTCTCATTAATATTTGCAGTGGAGAAATTCATAGTCTATGCACTTTTAAACAGTTTTTCCTAAAACAATCTGCAGATTACAGGAAAGTCGTATGTGTAGCTTTCAATCTGACATAATTAATTGTCCCAGGCTTTAACCTTCAGTGGATTGTAAGAAAACCCACATGTAAGAAGAATACCATTTCAGGTGGTCATTTGAGAAACTGAAGAAAGAAAAAAGTTCCCATAGATTAGTAAATAGCATGGAATTTAGCTATAGGGTAGATTCAGTTTCAAAAAGCAGTCATCGAGGGCCAAACACAAGTTTTGTACATTACATATTTAGAGAGATTATAATATGAAATACAATGCTATGAGGGAGATGAGTATATTTAAAAACATTTTCATGTAGAAATGACCAGGTTGACCAACAGTGTGATAAAAGAGAACACAAAAGGATGTTTTTGCTGATTTTTAAAAATTATCAAATAAGTGTTGACTATGAAAAAATACATGCTGTCTGGGACAAAACTGCACAGATTCGGGGATCTGTAGAAGGAAGATTTTTGTCTATTATGTGAAGATGCCAATTGAACATGTTGCAAAGAAATGTTTGAGGGTACATGCGCATGTCTCTCAGGCAAAGGAATAAGGTTTTGCTGGAGCCTTCCATTGACTTTGAAACAGTGGGAGAATAGCCATTTGGAGGGGAAAGTCATGAATTCAACTTATTCATGTAAAGTTTCTGGCCTGTGATTTTCTAAAGCAGTAAAATGGATATTTCCTCAATTCTAGGAAGTATTTTAATATAACTTTGTCTGTATTTACATTGTAAAGCTGATGCAAAGTATTAAAAATTCAAAAATGGAAAAAAAAAACAGAAGAATTGGTTTAACCTACTATATACTGAATGTTGTGCAAAAACATTTTTAGTTTCTATACACACACACACACACACACGGTGCCAAAAAATGTATACACGTTTTAAGGAAAGAAAAAAACTATTAAAATTGTAATACTCAATATATACCGGTAACAAAAGATGAATACAAGTCACGTTTGATTTCTGCAATTACAAGAGGTGCTCACAGTGGTTACCATCAGCATCCAGACACTTCTGATTACGGCGAACTACTGCTTGAGCAACATTGACCAAAGTGTCCACTTGCATACATTTTCTTTGGCACCCCTGGTACATATATGTACGCATTCTACTTAGTTAGTTAAAATGATATGGAATGTGTTTTTATTTTTCTATTCCAATCCTTATGTTTTAGCTATACCTTTTGAAAAAATATCCAAATTGTATATAGTAAAATATGTTCAACTTTAACGGGAGTAGTCTGTTTATGTTCAATATAATACTGCATAATTTAGGATTGGATTTACCAATTTACAGTATGCTCTTGTAACCCATTTTAAAATACTGGGGTTTCCTTAGTTTGAGGATCGTCATCTGTGGTGCAAATCTACACTGTACAGCACACACCTGGGCCTCTTTGCATCACCCCAACTGCAGGATTTGGGAAGAGCAAGGGGCATAGTTGCAAACATGAAGTGCTTGCTGCCTATCGTGCCATAAAGAATTAAGTCTTTTGTGTTCTATCCAGGAATCTCATGTGTTCTGCAGGGATCCATGCAACTAGTCATGCTAACTTGCTGGCTTGTAAATAGTGTAAATTTTAAGTCTCTACATTCTTCTTCCCAGTTTTGATGATGATGGGATGCTGGTGGGAAAGGAGGAATCAGGACCCTCCACTGTCCTACCTGGGAATGAGGCTGATGGGTGAGAAACAGGATTGAAACAAGCAACCTGAATGTGCTTTGCTTGCTGTTCATTCTCTTCCAAGCAGGAGGAAAAAGGGTCAAGGTGTCTCTAAATTGATATAGAGCCTCACGTAATTGGAAAACATTATATCATCATTTGGTTGAGCTGACAGCAGCTGAGAGGCTGCTAGATACTGAAGGGAAATGTGTCTTGCTAGTGCCTCATTTGCTAGTGCAGAATTGCTCTCTCTCTGTCCCGATTCCTCCCTCTGTCCACACTCTTACTTCAACAGCATTAAAGAATATTCCTGGATTCTTTTTGGAAGGGTAAAACTCAAACTTTTATATCTCTGTTGGACACAAATGTCCATTCTAGGTCACCATCCTACCCTCTGTAGTGCAGGGATGAGGGAGCGCTGGGTGCAGGAGAAGATAAAAGTGCCCCAGACTGAGGGATTCAACCTGGTGCGTGCTTGGGGAGAATGAAGAGCCACTGCCTGGAACACTGTCTGGGTGCTGGGAGATACAAGGAGGGGAAGAAAACACAGAAGTAGGGTGAGGAGCCAAAAGGAAAAAACTCCCCACTCTCCTTCCCAGTCCCCCCATGTTTACCCCATCTGGTCCCTTGCATTATCCATACCCAGGCCCAGAGGATAGTGTAATCTTTTTTTTGGTTTTTTTTTTTGTTGTTGTTGTTGTTGTTGCTGCTGTTATTTGTTTCAGGTGGGGATATAGTGTAATCTTGCTGCAGCCTCTTTCTGGTAGAGCTTTGAGGAGGATGTTAGCCAGTCTCTGTCATGATTTCAAATGCGATCCCCTTTGACAGTGCAGCTACAAGTCACATCCTCCAACCCAGGTAAAGAAGTACTTTAAAAGGTTGACTTTCTGAAGACAGTCACTGCAGCATTCTTGTAAAATAATCTATATATTGTGAATAGCAGAATGCTTACATGGGGGGTTTTAAAGTTTGTACTAAAGATATATTAATTAAGATGAAAACATCTCCAGAATATATGGGTTAAGTGTTGAAAGGAAGCCACAGATTATACATAAAATACCCAAGCAATATAAAATGCATAAATTTAACTAGGTATCTATATGCATATTTCTAAAAGAATTGGAAAGATACAGGCAGGACCAGTATGAATGATTGTTTCTATTAATAGAAAGATTGGCATTGTGAGATAAGGAACTGAAGGAAATATGTTACTTCTTCCTCAGCTACTTTACACGTATTTGAAATTTTAACTCAAAACAAGTATATAATTTAAAACGTTACACTTGGTGACAATTTAGTGGAACCACAATGGAATGAAACTAGAAATCAGTAACAGCAAGGAAACCGGGAAATTCACAAGTACACAAAAACGAAATAACATACTCTTGATTAACCACTGGGTCAAAGAGGAAATCTAAAGGGAATTTTTTAAATATCCCAATTTGCAACAACATGGGTGGACCTTGAGGGCATTATGCTAAGTGAAATAAGTTAGACAGAGAAAAAACAAATACTGTATGATCTCTTTTATGGGTGGAATCTAAGGGGGAGAGAGACAGAGAGAGAGAGAGAGAAATGTCAGATTTTTGGTTACCTTAGGCAAGGGGTGGAGGCTACAGTTGGATATGATAAAAATGAAAAACCTACAAATTTTCACAAGAATGATCAGAAGGTAATTCTCCTGAGGGGACCCAAAGGGATGCATAAATGTGTCCTTTACAGTCTCTGCTAGGAGACAATACTGAACTGAAACAAGAGGAATGCGCAGAAGTCAGCCATGGCTAGAGGAAGGAGCTGGTCATTTAAAACACAGGACAGAGCTATGCAAAACCCCTGGACGAGGAGAGACAAGATGTGTTGGAAGAAGAGAAATATGCCGTGTATGCCAGGAGTGTGTGTGCATGGAATGAAATTGGTATGGGAAGAAAAGTGAGGTTGCCATGGACCAGATTATAGTAAGCAGCTTTGGTAACACATCTGGATTTCAAACTGAGAGCAATCAGAGACCATGGGGAATTAAGCAGGAAAGTGACAATATGAAATCTATGTTTGTAAACGACTTCTCTATGATTGCCAAGTGAAGTGAAGCTTATAAAGGAAGAGATTCATTAAGAAGCTCCTGGGGTGGACGGGTGGCTCAGTTGTTTAGAGCACGAGCTCTGGGCAACGGGGTTGCCGGTTCGATTCCCACGTGGGCCAGCGAGCTGTGCCCTCTGCAACTAGAATGAAGTCAATGAGCTGCCGCCCAGCTCCTGGGTGGCCAGATGGCTCAGTTGGTTGGCGCTCAGGCTCTCAATCACAACATTGCCAGTTCAACTCCTCAACTCCCTCCAAGGGATGGTGGGCTGCGACCCCCCCCACAACTAACAATGGCAACTAACAACGGCAACTGGACCGGGAGCTGAGCTGCGCCCTCCACAACTAAAGATTGAAGCGCCCTCCACAACTAAAGATTGAAAGGACAACAACTCGACTTGAGAAAAGTCCCAGAAGTACACACTGTTCCCCAATAAATTCCTGTTCCCCTTCCCCAATAAAATCTAAAAAAAAAAAAAAAAAGGAGCAGCAGCTACTGAAATAGACCAGGAAATTATATGCTTTCTTTTAATTGAGTAGAATTAATTATTTTAAAGACATTTAATGGATTGGGGCTTTTTTGATACCCCTGGTTGTTCACAGAACATGGGAGAATTCATGGGACTCATAAAAGTAGGAAAACAAGAAAAAGTTTGTTGTAAGTAAGAGAAAGTCGGGCAGCGAGGATGCCCATGGCAGTGTCTAGAACAGGCAGCTGTGCCCAGACAACGGAGCAGAAGTCAGACAGAAGCACCAGCAGAGAAGTTGCCGGAGTAGAGTGTAGACTAGACAGCTGCAGCAGGTTTCTGTTTAGTTGGGGCTTTATATTTTTCTGTGCAGGATGTAGGGTGATTGTCAGCTTCCGGGGGTTGCCATTACAATTGGCCTCCTCTGGCAACCACCCATGATGGATGCAGGGTGCTCACCAGCTTGCAGGGAGCTTCTTCTAGAAACCATTCTGTTCCCATCTACGATGGGTGTTTACCCCTGGCAGGGGGTTGCCATTGCAGTTGGCCTCCCCTGGGAACTGTTCTGTTCCCATCTATGATGGATGGAAGGTGCTTGTCAGCTTATAGGTACAGTGCTAGACAGGGAATTCAAAAACAAGTGGTTAATTTTTAAGCTCGTTCCTGCTAATTCACATGCTCACTCCTGTTAACTCTGCCTGTCTCATCATCTAACGTGCCAATATCTCACTAGATTGTCAGGAAAACTTGTGAAAGACTTTGAAGCAAGTGAGAAATACCTTGGTTTCCTTTTCAGTGGAATTCTGGCATCCTAGGGTTGATGAATATGGTACATTTTTCCCTCTGGAAATTGTGGAATAATTTTCTCCCCCAAAGAATTATATACTCATATTAATTTTTTCTCCCATCACAATACTTTTATTTAATACCTTATGATAGTTCTCTATAAAAAATATGTGTTTAAAGCTATTTCTTCTTAAAATTTTGATAAACAATGAGTTTTTAAATTATCATTAAGTTAACATTAATTTCTAATGCACAAGTGATAAAAGCAATCTAATATACCATGTATGTTGAGAAATAAATATTAAACATGAAAACTGTATTTGGATTATAACTATACTCCTGAATGAAATGGATATGGATTTAAACGCCTTCAATAAAAGTAGCTTTACTGGGCTGGCCCAGTGGCTCAGGCGGTTAGAGCTCCATGCTCCTAACTCCGAAGGCTGCCGGTTCGACTCCCCCAAGGGATGGTGGGCAGCGCCCCCCTGCAACTAGCAAAGGCAACTGGACCTGGAGCTGAGCTGCAACCCTCCACAACTAAGACTGAAAGGACAACAACTTGACTTGGAAAAAAGTCCTGGAAGAGCACACTGTTCCCCAATAAAAGTCCTGTTCCCCTTCCCCAATAAAAATCTTAAAAAAAAAAAAAAAAGTAGCTTTACTGAGATCAATGTCCCTCTTTTAGTAACTTAGCAATTAAAGCAACATTTTAAGACTGGAGGACAGATGAAAAATCGTTTTTCTTTGTTAAAATGGGGAAAGACCTATTGTTTCTGCGAGCTAGGAAATTAGGCGAATTCTCATTCTGATTGGGCATATAGTTGTAAGGGTGAAACTCAGTAAATCAATAGCACAGTTAATAGACTTAGCCAGTTTGCAGTTTAACTCACTGCATAGTTCGCTGTCTAGCCACCTATGATTAAACCTAGTTTGTTTGCAGTTTGATTCATCCTGATATTCATCTGTTTGCTCTTTGTTTCTCCCCTCACTGATAAAACTGAAGAACTCTGTGTGTTCCCTTTCTCAAGGCCACCTATGCCTCATTAATTAACAACATCCTAACCTGGAAGAGAGCAATTTCTTAATCCTCAAGTGCCCAGACACCGGATGCTGGAATCTAATTTACAACCTCTTGCAGTTTTTACTGGTGACACATTAAAGTCCCAGACCTCGATGGCCGAGTCCGAGTCCAGAATCTGGAGATTTCATCTTCAAGCAGACCAGACCCCAGGAAGGATGTCAGCCCTCAAACCTGCCTGACCGACTCCCTCTTTCCTATGTAAGAAAAAGCTAACTGCAGCTGTTTACTCTCAGACTCTGGACTCTACCCCAGCGACACCCTACCCTGCTGGTGTTTCCTTACAATCAATGGCAGCGTCATCTTTGGACATTGCCATGGGCATTCTCTCTCTGCCTCAACTTTAATAAAACCTTTCTTCACTCTCCCACTTTGTAGAGTCTTGTGTGAATGCTTTCACCTTTTGCGAATGACCAGGGGTTAATTCCACTCCATGACAATAGTGAGTACAAACAGTTGTTGAACTAGAAATTACCTTAAAACTCTTACCTGTTGGAAGGTCCTCATGTAATCAATCCTACAGTGAGGTCCATACTGCAGATATAGTATACCTAAGTTAGTAAACACAAATGAAACCAAGAAATGTTCTTTATTCCGCTTCAATGCACCTCTAGAACATCCATCAAATATGAGATTACAGTAGGGCAAAAGAAAATTTCAGCTAACTGAAAAAAGTAGATGCCATCCAACTTTATTTTTAAAATATATGGATTTATAGATCACCTCCAGTGTGTAATAGATCAACAAACTGAAGATAAAGAGGAATTAAAACATTAATATCTATTTTTTTTAATTTTTAATTGATATTTTAAAGTAATGGATTGGTGACCTCAATTATCAGATACCCTCCACCCACATACCCAGGTCCTTCCTTGGTCCATGAAAGACCCTGGACGTGACCCCAGGGTTACTACTCTGAGTGAGTGGAGAACAGAAACAGGAATTAAGTACTGACGAAGTCGTTATAAAATTGCACATTCCTCACCAGCAGATTTTTGCATTTCATCTTCCAGTTTCTATCCCCTATACAGACAACTCCAGTCCTTGATTAATTAAATAATCTGTTCTAATTGTCACAGCCATAAATATTCCCAGACCAAACCACTGTGTGGAAGAAAAAGGGGTTCTACGGAAAATAACCTCACAGGATGATCTGATCATAAATCCCTAACTGGGCTGGTCGTGGGTAGTCAAGCCCCAGGCCTGTAACTTCTTTAGTAGAAAAGGTTTATCTTTGCCTTAAACAAGCCCTATCCATTGTTTCTGTGCATCTAGGTTAACACACCTTTGAAATAAACTGTAACCACCCTCAAGACAGCACGTAATCTTGTTACCTATCTTGGAATCCCATCCCCACCTTGCTTTCTCTCCCCTTCACATAATCTTCCTCCTGTTCCCTCAATTCCTGCATAAAAGAAGCTGCAAACTACCATTCTCCAAAACATTTTGCTCAGTCTATTGAAGTCTTGCTTCCAGGCGCCTCCTCTGTTTCGCTCAACTTTTTATGAAAGTTATCTACAGGTTTGGACAGTCACCAACAATTGCTCTACTACCTCAATCCCCACTGTGGTGCCAGCGCCCCCGCTCCACTCACAGTGTCTCCACCCACCAGCAAAAACTGTCTTTGATTTAAAACTTTTTCAGTTTATTAAAAGGACAAGATCTCACCTTCCAAATACAATTGGTCCACAGCACCCTAAACTTTTATCTTACATTGTTTGAAACATTTACTTCAAATAAGCAGGAAGTAACTCCATTAAGGGAAAGAAATTCAAACGCTTATGAACCCAGGTCAAATTCTGTTCGGCCGAACCAGAAACGCCCTGGGGGCGGGGCGGAGGGTAGACCCGCCCCTTTTCAGACCCCCTCTTTACGTAACCTTAACCCGCAGTTCCTGTGCTCCCTCTCCAGCCAGGACAGCCCAGGCCTCCACCACTCGTTGGCCAAGGCCCCGCCCGGGCCCCGCCCCCTGCACCTTCCAGCATCGGCGTTTGCACAGTTTCCGGCAGACCCGGAGTTTGATCCGGAGAAGCGGAGGTCAAGTTTACTTTAGGGAGATTTTGTCTTTCTGGTTCAAACATGGGTTTGGCGGCCTCCCAGTCCGTAGACCTCCACAGCTCGGGTTTTGGGAGTCGCTACGGACGTTAAAATACGCCCATCCTTCCCGTGGTGAGTCCCAGTGTCGTTAGGAGACCTTCCGAATTCAGGAATCCACGTGCATTACGTATTACAATCGCTCCGAGGTCGATCCCTGCTCCCTCTCTGCATTCTGGCCGTGTGGGCGCCACCTGCCTCGTTTCCTTGCTTAAAACCCTTCACTGACCGTCCTCATCCACCCCTACGCCGTGTAAAAGCCTCACTCTGTACGTGGATTCTTGCCCTTCTCCCACCTCCGTCGCGGGTGCCCACCCCTTGCGGGCAGTGCGTGTTGCCAAATCCCCTCCCTGGTCCTGGAATTCTGCAGATCTCACCCGGTCCTGAGACACCTCCCCGCCCTCATCGCGTTCTCCAAGCCGAGACATGCCTCTCTCCTGGCCCCCACTTCGCGGTTACTACCTCGAGGAGTCATCCCCCGGATTCCTGGGCGAGGTGACAGACTCCTGTCCTGTGGAACCTCCTGTTTCTTCCATCCCAAGGCTCATCCCATAACAGGGCTGGCTAGTCGTGGTGTGTTTACAGCCCCAAAGCCCCACTGATCAGTGTGCTTTTCATATAGGGAGCAACTTTATTCCATTCCTGTATTCTCAAATTTTATTTAAATTTGGTCCCACATTTATTACATTTTTCTTTTTAATTTCCAAATTACTTTTTTCCTTTTAAATATATCGTATCAGATTCAGATGCAGTCTCAATGCCTTTCTAATCATTATATGTTGAAAATACTCTTCAGTATCTGGTAACTAATTTTACATATTTCATTGTGCATTTGGTGAGTGTATTTGTTTCCTAGGGTTGCCATCACAAAGTACCACACATTGGGTGGCTTAAAATAACAATTATTGACTCATGGTTCTGGAAGCTAGAAGTCTGGTGAAATCAAGGCGTGGGCAGGGCCCTGTTCTCTCTGAAAGTAGCCTCTTCTATTAGGTTGGTGCAAAAGTAGTTGCGGTTTTTGCAAATTTTTTTTTTTTTTTTTTTAACCTTTTACACCGCAGTTACTTTTGCACCAACCTAATAGCTTCTGGCAGTCATTGAGGTGAGGTACCGTGGCATGTAGGTGTATCAACCAACCCCATCCTTGGTCTTCACAAGGTGTTCTTTGCATGTCCTTCATATGGTGTTCTTTTTATAAGGACACCAGTCATTGAATTAGAAGCCAGGGTCCCCCTCTATTCCAGAATAATCTCATCTTAACTAATTATATGAGCAATGACCCTATTTCCTGATAAGATCACACTCTGAGGTATTGGGGTGAGGACTTCAACATATCTTTGGAGGGGGGCCTAATTTTACTCATAATAATGATGATTATCTTTTATATTGACTGTCAAAAATTAGTTTAACCAGATCACCTAATATTCAACAGCTTCATTTCTTCCCTTACATTGTGTTAAATATCAGCAATGATGTGTTTTTCAGTCTTTAATCATGTCCTTTGAAAAATTTTGACGGCTTCACATAAATCTGGAAATGCCTTCTAAGAAGAAGTCACAGTATATTTGCTAATGGGAATGCAGGCTGTTTCTGTTTTTGTTTGTGTTGTTTTTTTAATTACTGCTACAAAAGAAAGATTGGTGTATGTTAAGAATTTGCTCTATGTTCTCAATTCTCTTATTAGCCCTAACAGTTAAAATAAATCCTCCACTGTTTCGGGTATGTAATCATGTCACCTGTGAATAATAGCTGTCCTAGCTATTTGATTCTCTTTTCTTGTTTCCTCCTCTTTGGATTCTGGCTTAGGCATCCTGTGCAGTGGTGAATGGCTAGGTCTGAGCTTCACTTTCATGGAAATACTCCCAGTGTTTTTGCTGCTCATAACGTTTACTGAAACTTTCTTGCTTAAAAAGACTTTAAATTGTCATTACTTGGCATGATTCAGTTATCAAATATCTTATTCAAGGATCTACTGCAGTGCTGAAATATTTTTTCTATTTAAATCTGTTATTTTAGTGTATAGCATCAACCGATGTCCTAATATTGAATCTTTTTTTAAATTAGAATGAATTGCATTTGGCTAATATTGATTGCTAACTGGCTAAATTTAAACGGCTAAAGTCATATTTATGTTTTCACATTATGCATTTGTAATGCAGGGACTCAGCTCCCACTCCCTGCACAAGAACGAAAGATATGGTGAGGCCAAAAAGGAACAACAGAGCCATAGATAGGGGAGTCATACTACTATATTCTCGATGGCAGCTGGTCGAGACACAAAAGCAAATATCTGCCAGTACCCCAACAAGGGGTTGTGGGGACACAGTCCCAGAGAGCAGTTTCCAGGCTCTCGGCCTCACGAGGAAAGGTGCTGCCTCAGTTATTAGATGGCCATCAGGTGTAATCAGATGGTCATCTGCTGTGGCTGGATGGCCGTCAGCTGTTACCGGTTAACCATTAGCCACTAATATAACTGCCGTGGCTACGCTAGGCATTGGTTGGTTGGTAGAAAAGCGGATTGCACATTGCTGTTAGCAAGTGCAATTAGCAAGCGGATTACATTGCAGATCGTGTTGATCCTACTTCCTGTGTCTTGCCTGGACGCCAGCAAGACACAGCAAGACTGGGGTGCAGGAAGACCCCTTGTTGGGGTACTGGCAGATGTTTCCTTTTGTGTCTCGACCAGCGAGATAGTTGTATGAACGCCCTATCCATGACTCAGTTGTTGTTCCTTTAAGGTCTCACCATATTCTGTGTCCACCCACCGAGAGTGGGGATGCGACCAGAGACCCTGCATTGCACTTGGCACAGCGAGCAGGGTCTCAACCAGCACAAGGAACAGGAAACCTGATCTGCCTGGGTGAAACATGACCCTCAGTAAATTGGTGATTCTCTTGAGCCTCCAGATGGCATACCATCCTCTTCACCATAGCAAGCATCGCCTTCTTTTTTGTAGTCTGCTGTAGGCTCTTAGAGTTGTGGACATCTTACACCCAGGCGACCACCCACTCGGACACCTGACTCAGCAAGCAGGATTCTGGCCAGGTAAGAATGATGTCTGACTCTGGGCAGGAGGACATGGGCCCCCCCACACAGTGTGGTGCCCAGTGGTCACTGTTCTCAGGAGTTGGACCCGCATGGCGGGGTGGGAAGATGTGGACAGTTCTCCAACCAGCATAGGAAATGGTGTGCAGCTGCTGGAGAGCTGGACCCTGGTGGAGGGGTGGAAAGACGTGGATGATTCTCTAACCAGCATAGGCCAGAGAAAGCGAAGGTCGTTATAGCTGGAAGTGCTTGCTGAGGCAGCCCAGGTGAGGGACTTGTAGTCCCAGCAGGAAATGCTTGCTGAGTCCTTGGTGGAGGATGCGGGTGAGGTCAAGGTCGTCCCTCACCCCCAGGTTGGAGCCCTCGCCCTGCAGAGAGGGCACACATCGTGAGGCCAACTCACAGCCCTGGTGAATGACTGTGGACTATGGGGAATTGAATAAGGTGATACAACCTTTGCACACTGCAGTGCCTTCCATCCCTGCCTGATGTGATGGACCGCTTGACTGTTTGCTTGGGAAAGTAGCACCATGTAGTGGAACTGGTGGATGTATGCTTCCTGTGTCTCACCCAGCTGCCAGCAAGACTGTGATGCAGGAAAACCCCTTGTTGGGGTGCAGGCGGATGTTTGCTTCCTCTGTCTCACCCAGTCGCCAGCTAGACTGTGGTGCAGGAAGACCCCTTGTTGGGGTGCAGGCAGATGTTTGCTTCCTGTGTCTTGACTGGCCGCCATCGAGAATATATAAGCACCTTGGCTGTGAGCCACTATTGTTCCAGCACAGTACCCTGAGAAACCCTGGCTGTGCCCAGGAAGTCTGGCTGTGCCTAGAAAAACTGACAGTACCCTGAGAACCCTGGCTATGCCCAGAAAAACTGGCGGTACCCTGAGAAAGCCTGGTGGTGCCCAGGAAACTTGGCTGTGCCCAGGAAACCTAGCTGTGCCCAGAAAGCCTGGCTGTGCCCAGGATGTTGCATCCACCTCCAGGTTCCTCACACAGGGCCCCTCGTGGAAGACGCTAGTGATGTAGATTCTGAGGTGAGACCCTACAGGGGTGGAGTGTGGTGAGAGAATCCCAGAGAGCAATTTCCATCCAGGCTCTCGGCCTCATGTGAAAAGGTGCAGGCTCGGTTATTAGATGGCCATCAGCTGTGGCTGGGTAGCCATCAGCTGTTACCAGTTAGCCATTAGCCACTAATATAACTGCTGTGGTGCTGTGGTTACGCTTGTTGGTTGGTTGGTTGGCAGAGAAGCGGATTGCTGATTGTGGCTAATAAGTGCGGTTAGCAAGTGGATTACATTCCGGATCGTGTTGATCCTACATCCTGTGTCTAGCCTGGCCGCCAGCGAGACAGGGGTATACGAACACCCCTTGTTGGGTACTGGCAGATGTTTCCTTTTGTGTCTTGACCAGCTGCCAGAAAGGATATAGTGGTATGAACCCCCTATCCATGGTTCTGTTGTTGTTCCTTTTCGGTCTCACCATACTCTCTGTCCACCCGCCAAGAGAGGCAACGGGACCAGAGACCGTGCATTACAGGGGTCTTGCTGCACCTCAGTCTCACTGGTAGCTGGGCGAGACACAGGCAGTAAACATCCGCCTGTACCCCAACAAGGCGTCTTCCTGCACCAGTCTCGCTGGCAGCCAGACGAGACACAGGAAGCAAACATCTGCCAGTTCCAATACATGGTGGTACTTTCCCAAGCAAACAGTCAAAGTAGTCCATCAAATCAGGTCTGGAAGGCAGTTCCCCATAGTCCACAATCATTCGCCAGGGCCTCACAATATGTGCCCTCTCCACAGGGTGAGGGCTCCCAGTCCTCCCCAACCTGGGGGCGAGGGACGACCTTGACCTCACCCGCATCCTCCACCAAGGACTAAGCAAGCATTTCCTCCTAGGACTACAAGTCCCACACCTGGGACTTGCCAAGTGCCTTGGCAAGCACTTCCCAGTCCACATGGCCACAACGACCTTCACTTTCTCCGGTCTATGCTGGCTGGAGAACCATCCACATCCTCCCACCCCTCCACGGGGGTCCAGCTCTCTGGCAGCTTCACGGCTCCTTCTATGCTGGTCGGAGAACCGTTCTGTTCACATTTTCCCACCCCTCCACGGGGGTCAAACTCCTGAGAACAGTGGCCACTGGGCACCACACAACTGTGGGGGCCACATGTCCTCCTGCCAAGAGTCAGACATCATTCCTACCTGGCCGGAATCCCGCTCACTGCACCAGGTATCCCAGTGGGTGGTGGCCCCGGTGCAAGATGTCCACAACCCTCGGAGTCTACAACAGCAGCAGATTAGCAAAAGGAAGACGACGCCTGATATGGCCAATAGGGCGATGTGCCATCCAGAGGCTCCAGAGGACCACCAATTCACCGAGGGGTCATGTTCCTCCCAGGCAGATCGCATTTCCTCCTCCCAGCACTGCTCCTCACAGGCCCCGCCAAGACTGAGTGTTCATATGCACAAACTGCTCTACCGCCCTTTGGAGAGCTTGGGCCAGCACCATACCCTGCTCGCTGTGCCAAGTGTAATGCAGAGTCTCTGGTCTCGCTCTCGGTGGGTGGACACAGAATACTGTGAGGCCAAAAAGGAACAGAGCCATAGATAGGGGAGTCATACCATTATATTCTCGATGGTGGCTGGGCAAGACACAGGAAGTAGGATCAACACAATCCGCAATCCACTTGCTAACCGCACTTCCTAGCCACAATCCGCACTTGCTAGCATAGCCACAACAGTTATATTAGTGGCTAATGGCCAACTAGTTACAGCTAATGGCCATGTGATCATAATTGATGGCTATCTGATTACAGCTGATGGCCATCTACTACCCAAGCCAGCACCTTTCCACGTGAGGTCGAGACCCTGGAAACTGCTCTTTGGGACTCCGTCCCTACATATTTAATGAAGATTCAAGTTAAAATTGTTTTCGTTCTTTTTTTTAATAGCCTGATGTATAATAATGGGAACAGACTTATTTTTTAGAAGAGTTTATGTCACATTGGAACTATATCTGGCTTAAAATGAGTCAGGCTTTGTTAATCCCCTACAATGCCTTTAAATCTGTATATTAAAATTGGTTATTCAGATTTATTCTGATTGTCTGGTTATTTTTCAGTCAGTATTTGTAACATAATTTCCTAGAAAATAATACATTTCCCTTAAATAGTTTTTTTAAATGGAAGATACTGTACTATTTTACATTCTGAGCAGAAATATATGAGGGTTCCAGTTTCTCCGTAGCCTGTGGAACAATATTCCCGCTCTTTTGTATTGTAACCATTTTAGTGGGTGTAATATTTCATTATTATTTTGATTTTCATTTGCCTGATGATGTTGAGCATATTCTCATTTGTTTATGAGCCATTCATATATCCTTTTTAGTGAAATGTCTATTCAAGTCTTTTTCCCATTTTTTAATTGGGTTGGTTTCTTAATGAATTGTAAAAGTTCTTTGCATATTATTTATCTGAAAATGTCTTTATTTTGCCCTTAATTTTTTAATAGTTTTGCTGGATATAGCATTCTTATTTGATTTTTTTAAATATTCTTTCAACATTTTGAATATTTTATTCCACTGGCTTCTTTTGTTCACTGTTTTTAATGAAGTGCCAGGCATTAATCAAATTGTCTATCATTCCCCTCAATGAGATGAGTCATTTCTCTCTTGCTGCTTTCAAGATTTTCTCTTTTTCTTTAGCTTTCAGCAGTTTATAATGTGCCTCTTATGACTCTTAGATTTTGCATTATGGTTAGACTTTCCATTATAAACAACACATTAATTATGTTTATGAGTTTTTTGTTTTGTTTTGTTTTTTACATTTATATTTCTGATCGCTTTGTATCTTGTTCTGACATATAGTTTGAGGTATTGAATGAATTTGATCATTTTCCACATAACTACCCTGTTATCCCAACAGCATTTTTAAATAGTTCATCATCAACAAAGTAGCAATGTGGTATCTTGACTTTATATGCTTACTGGGAGCCATTTAAAGGACAAAAGGGATTACAAAAAATATTTCAGATTTCCTTCAGTTATACCATAGTTATTTTAGAACTATCGCCATTGTTATTTTGAAAGTATTTTCTTTATATTGTAGGCAACAGGATATAATTATGTTAATAAAGTTAGGATTCAGTAAGTTGAGAGAAAAACATTATAGGGTTAAAATTTATTTGAAAATATGAATGGGAGACAAGCATTCTTTTCCTACTTCTGTCCACTGAAAATGTCTAAATGCAGTGTCAACCCAACAGTGCCCAGATTGTGTTCACTAATGTCACTTCCAACTGAAAGGAACCAGGACTTTTTGGAGAAGTGGCTCATTCTGCATCTGGAATAGAGAAAGAATAAAGTGAACCCGGGAGAGCTGGCTGGTCAAAAAGCAAGAAAATTTTCAATAACTAATGAAATCAAATTTTTAAAAAAACGGTGTTGTGAAGAAGATATCCTTGCTATTGTGAACATTTGGGCCAATATAAGGAATATTGATTTCTGTAATTTGAAATACACTGATTCAATGAAAATTTATGGCTCTAATCTCAAAAGAAAAAGCCAAAATAACAAGTTATCCACATTCAAAGTGGTTTTTAAAACAACTGATTACTTTAGAAAGTGTCAATTAAAGAGGCATACATACATCCTGCCTTTAGAATGGGGTTAATATTAGATGTAACCACACAGTTCCGCTTTATAAAGGTAGACTTACTTTATAAAAATATACCAGTTAATGGATGTAGAAGGAATGTCAAAATAAGGAAAAGTTTTTTAAAAATAAATAATGACATGGGGAAAATATCAATTACTCTTAAAATCAACCACTTAATAATAGATGGGGCCTAGAAATTCATATACAGTTGACCATTGAACAAGGTGGGGGTAAGAATGCCAAACCCCCCAACCCTACAGAGTAGAAATTCTGCCTATGACTTTTGACTTCCCTAAAACTTAATTCCAGAATCGGCCCTTGGTGCCCACAGAGGTATTGTTTCTAGGACCTGTGGGGATACCCAAATCCACAGATGCTCAAATTTTATATAAAATAGGGTAGTCAATGTGGGGACAGCCAGGAGAGCAGTTTCCAGGTTCTCAGCCTCACGTGGAAAGGTGCTGGCTTGGGTAGTAGATGGTCATCAGCTGTAACTAGTTGACCATCAGCTGTTACCGATTAGCCATTAGCCACTAATATAACTGCAGATTGCAGCTAGCAAGTGGGGTTGGTTGGCAGAGAAGCGGATGGAAGATTGCGGCTAGCAAGTGTGGTTAGCAAGTGGGTTGTGGATTGCAGATCGTGTTGATCCTACTTCCTGTGTCTTGCCTGGCCGCCTGCGAGACTGGGGTGCTGGAAGACCCTTCATTGGGGTACTGGTGTGTCATGCAGGAGACCCTGCTCGCTGCGCCATTTGTCGTGCGAGGCGGCCTGCGGGGTCTCTGGTCCAGCTCCCCACATACTAGGGTTGAAAATAACATGTCTCATACGCATTTCACAGATGATTTGAGTAAGTTCAGTATGCGATTGCCATTTACTCACAGTGTCTGGCAGCTCGCCAGCCTGTCCCCATACTGTGTGTACCGCAGCGGTGAGCCACTCCATTAGAGTGTTGTTGCCCTGGTCGTGGGCCAACCTATGGCAATTCTGTAACCTTTGTCACAGGGACGGATACACTGCCACAGAGGCTAGCTTTTCCATCTCGCCTGGGGAGCAGAGAATGCTGTCTTCCCCTCATCCCATAAACGTAGCAGCGAAGCTGAGATCGGCTTTCCAGGGCCGATCTGTTGGCACTGGCTCCCCAGCTCTTGCAAGTCAGTGGGAGTGTAAGGGGTGTAGGCTATGAACTCGGTTACTGCCGGTAGCAATGCCCCTGGGGGCCCAAAGGTTGCTCATGCTTTACCTTTTGCATCACGATAGGCCGGGTGTGGGGGTTGGGAGCTACATTGTCTGCCTCAGAGTCTCCACTGTGGGGCTCCTCCTCTAACAGGCGGACCTGAGCTTCTAGCACCTCCCACTGTGACTGCTGGTCCCACACCTGGGCTATTTCAGCAAGCGCTTCCTCCGAGTTATGACGCAATACGGTGAGGACCTCCTCTGACTGGCGGTCCCGAGCTTCCAGCACCTCCCCCTGGGTCTGGTGATCCCGCACCTGGGCCATTTCATTAAGCGCGTCCTCCATGTTACGACGCAACACAGTGAGGAACATCCTGCCCACACGGCCGGCTGTACCTTTCACCTCCTTTGGCAACCACTCAGCTAGAACCTGCAGGGCCCTCCACGCTGGCCAGAGAGGCCTTCCATGTCTTCCCACCCCTCCTCGGGGGTCCAACTCCTGAGAACAGTGGCCACTGGGTACCACACACTGTGTGGGGGCCACATGTCGTCCTGCCCAGAGTCAGACACCATTCCTACCTGGCCGGAATCCTGCTCGCCGTGCCAGGCTTCTGAGTGGGTGGAGGCCTCAGTGTAAGATGTCTGCAACCCTCGGAGCCTACGGCAGCAGCAGACTACCAAAAGGAAGGCGACACCTTCTATGGCCAAGAGGGTGGTATGCCATCTGGAGGATCGAATCTCCCAGGCCAACCACGCCTCCCGTTCCCGGTGCTGCTCCTCACAGGCCTCCCAAAGCTGAAATTTCACACATATAAACTGCTCCATTACCCCTTTGGGGATTCTGGCTGGTGCTGTACCCTGCTCACTGTGCCACGTGTAATGCAGGGTCTCTGGTCCCACTCCCCACATAAGAATGCAGGATATGGCGAGGCCAAAAAGGAACACCCACGGAGCCATGGATGGGGGGTTCATACCACTATAGTCTCACTAGTGGCTGGGTGTGGCTCTGCCCCAGAAAGTAGTTTACAGGCTCTCGGCCTCACGTGGAGGAGTGCTGGCTCGGGTAGTAGATGGCCGTCAGCTGTGGCTGATTGGCCGTCAGCTGTAGCCAGTTAGCCAATTAGCCGCCAATATAACTGCTGCGGCTACGGAGGAGCCGAGGAGAGTGGAGGAGAGTGAAAGAGAGTCGTCGGTGGGTTGCAGACAAAACGGACAGCAGGTCGCACGTCCAGTGAACCCAGCCTCCAGTGAGACCGTAGTGGTATGACTCCCCTACCTATGGCTCCGTGGGTGTTCCTTTTTGGCCTCACCATATCCTGCATTATGTGGGGAGCGGGACCAGAGACCCTGCAGGCCTCCCCGCACGACACTGGGTTGGAGATACAGGAAGCAGGCTCCACACGATGTGCAATCCGCCATCCACTTCTCTGCCAACCAACCAACCCCCCAACATAGCCATGGCAGTTATATCAGTGGCTAATGGCTAACCGGTAACAGCTGATGGCCAACTAGTCACAGCTGATGGCCATCTACTACCCGAGCCAGCACCTTTCCACGTGAGGCCGAGAGCCTGGAAACTGCACTCCTGGCTCTGTCCCCACAAATATATGGACTAAATTGCAAAACAACCGGAGCATTTTATCAATCTGTTGAGACTCTTTCCCAGCAATTGTCGTCAGTTTGGCTCAAATAAACTCATAACCTTTTTCTTAGGCTGGATGTTTTTCTCGTGGACACTTGGATTCTGTTAAAAGTGAACTGGCATCTTAAGATGCTTTTTTTTTTTTTTTTAAGAAGAAATGTTGTATTGCATTGGTTTTATTTATTTTGGGGGGGAGAAGGGTAACAGAACTTTTATTGGGGAACAGTATTGTCCTGCAGGGTCTCAGCTCCCGCTCCCTGCACAAGAATGCAGGATATGGTGAGGCCAAAAAGGAACACCCATAGAGCCACAGATAGGGGAGTCATACCACTATAGTCTCACTGGCGTCTGGGTTGGAGACACAGGAGATAGGAGCCACACAATCCACAACCGGAGACGGCCAAGCAAACATCAACCCCGTAGCAGTGTCCACTGCTGTGAATGCATATATCGCATTGCGGGCCTTAGGCAGGGGTCCAATGTAATCCACTTGCCAGCAAGTGAGGGGCACCCTCCTTGCATAATCTGCTGTGTCTACCAGGGAAGCCTCCGCCTTTGGGGCTGTCCTGGGCACAGATGGCACAATCATAGCAGACATCTGCTATCTCTTGCCATTTCAAAGGCAGACCCCAGCGTCTGCTCACCACCCCATGGTTCGGCTTCCAGCGTGCCGCAATTTCCTATGCAGCCAATGGGCCACATCAGTGGCAAGGGCCCATTCTAACGACCGGACATGTACTAGGGCATCTGCTTCATCATTACCTGGTGACACTAAGGTGGAGAGACTTGTGAAATGCATTAGGGTCACCTCCTTTCTGTGCCCTAGGTCCCAGAGGTCCTGCCACATGGCTTGAACCCACAATGGACAGTGTCCTACCAACCAGTTTTGGTGTTTCCACATAGGGAGCCACAATATTAGGCCCCAGAACACCGCCCAGCTGTCAGTACAAATAACTAGGGGCCCAGGCTCATGGCTGATTATCATCCACACAGCTCATAGCTCAGCCCACTGGCTGCTCTGGCCCATCCCAGTATCAAACCAAATGGTGTCTGTTTTGGGCTGCACACCAATAGCCGTCCAAACAGCTGCAGTTCTGTGGCTAGAACCATCAGTAAACCAGGCATCCTCAGGTACTGGGGGCTGTCCTTTGTAGGGCAAGGGCTCCAAGTCCTGCCCCCTAGGCAGAGTGCTTGGCTCAGCCTGGGCTACAAGCTCCACAGGCCACAGGATCTGTTGTAGCTCTGTGCTCAAAGGGCCTGAACTAAGGGTGCTACATTGCTCCAAGTAGGCACCCCAATTAGCAAGGGTGGTAGTCTGTGCCACCCCCGTTTTGGGTCCCTGGGTCCATGTACGGACCCACCCCTGGATGGGCTAGGTTGTTCGAACCAACACCTATGCCGTTCCTGTAATGGCTTTTGTGGCCACTAGGGCTGCGTACACAGCAGCCAGCTGTTTCTCTATTGGAGAGATTTCCACTCCTTTCCACAATTGGGACCAAAATCCCACTGGCAGCCGGAGACGCTCCTGCCGTTGCCAGAGACCCCAACCATACCCCTCTTGGGTTACGTGAACATCAAGTTCAAATGGGCGGCTAGGGTTTACTACTTGCAGAGCCCGTGCCTGCTGCACTGCCCATTTTGTGGCAACAAAGTCTTGCTCTATAGCCTCTGTCCAATCCCATGAGGCCCCTTTTTTTTATCATGTTATACAAGGGCCTTGCCATTTGTGCAAAATGGGGTACAAATGCCCGCCAATATCCTAGCAGACCCAAATATGTCTGCAGGTGGAAGACCCTGGTCGGCTGGGGAAAGGCTTGTATTTTGTCAGTAATTGCCTCAGGTATGACCTTTGTCTTACCTGATCACACAACACCCAAAAACTTGATGGATGGGCCAGGGCCTTGGACCTTTTCCTCATTCACCACTCAGCCACGTGACTTCAGGTGGCAGAGAAGAGGCAGCTGCTTGCTCTAAATCTGAAAGAGAATCAGTTGTTAATAAAATATCATCGACATAATGAAACAAGGCCACAGAGGATGGGTGATCCCACTGTGCCAAATCCTGGGCTATGAGCCCGTGGCAGATAGTGGGGCTGTGCAAGTATCCTTGCAGAAGGACTTGAAAAGTCTGCTGCCACCCGTCCCAAGTAAAAGCAAACTGCTCTTGACAATCGGGTGCACTGTCAATGGAGAAAAAAGCATTGGCCAAGTCCACTACATAGTGACATGTTCCCAGGCGGACAGTCAGACGATCCATCAAATCGTGTATTGAAGGCACTGATGCGTGCAAAGGTGGCGTCACATTGTTTAACTCCCTATAGTCCACAGTCATTCGCCAGGTCCCCCTCTGGCTTCTTGACAGGCCATACTGGGGAGTTAAAGGGACTGTGTGTTTGGCCTCACAATATGTGCCTTCTCCAATTCCAATATTGTACGACCAATCTCCTCCTGCCCTCCTGGCAGGCGGTACTGTCGCACTGTAACCACGCGCCAGGGCTGTGGCAACACTTGAGGAGGGTGGTGAGCATGCCCGCGTGTCACCGCTTTCACCACCCAGATCCGGAGACGGAACTTTCAAACCGACGTCTGTAAACTGAGGCCATGTAGCACATCCACTCCTAGAATATACTCCGGAACGGGGGGGACATAAACCTTGTAGGTACGAGGAGGAAGCCTTCCTATACTCAGTGTTAGGGAAATGGCTTTTACAGTCAGTCTTTCCCCCGTAGCCATCAATGCAGATTGCTGGTCCAGGGAACAGTTCTGGGTTCCCATAAACAAGACTGCAGTCTGTGCCAGTGTCCACTAGGGCTAAAACCCTCTGCACATTAGAAGGGGACCAATGTATGGACAGTTCCACGTGGGGCCTCCGGTCCCCGCTTGTCTCCTTTGACGTGGTACCTTGGCCCCACTCTTAATCAAGCTAAAAGGAGTTGGCCTCAAGTGGCCGCATGAAGTCCTGGAGGGACACGGGTCGTGCTTTGCCAGACTCCTCCTTTAGGCTTCTCCTGAATTGCTGTTCCGGATGCAACTGCTCCCAAAGTTCCAACAAGAGTGCATTGGGTTGTCAGTCTATTTTTTCCCAATTGACCCCTGCTGCCACGAGATCACGCCACATCTGCATGCGTATTACTCTCTGAGGCCCATGACCTCGCCCCCTTGCTTTTGATTTGGGCTTCCAGGTCTCAACTTCCCAGACCTCCTGTCTTAACTTCCTTTGCCTCCAGCTTTCAACATCCCCTAGGGTGGCCATGGAATGGTAACTTCATGGATCCGCCGCCCCACATAGGGCGTAAGAATGGCAACCAAGGATCCAAAAGCACTCGCAGGTGCAGTATCCAAAACCAGATCTCTCATGCTGGCTGTAAAAAGCTCGTCATCCGGCCCTCGCATATTAGGGTTAAAAATAGCATGTCTCATACCCATTTCATGGATGATTTGAATAAGTTCCGTATATGACTGCCATTTACCCACAGTATCTGGCAGTTCGCCAGCCTCTCCCCATATTGTGCGTACCACAGCAGTGAGCCACACTCCATTAGGGTGTGGTTGCCCTGGTCTTGGGACAACCTATGGCAATTCTGTAACCTTGTCACGAAGGCTAGCTTTTCCATTTTGCCTGGGGAGCAGAGAACGCTGTCTGCTCCCTGATCCCATAAACGTAGTAGCCAAGCCGAGACTCCAGGGCGCTGTCTGTACTGCCTCCCCAGCTCCTGCAAGTCAGTGGGAGTGTAAGGGGTGTAGGTCGTGAACTCAGTCATAGCTGGGTTGCCGGCAGCAACACCCCTGGGGCCCAAAGGTTGCTCACGTTTTACCCTTTGCTTCAAGATTGGCCGGGCTTGGGGGTTGGGAGCTACATTGTCTCACTACATTGTCTCCACTTCCTCCGCCTCTTCCTCAGAGTCTTCACTGTGGGGCCCCTCTTCTAACAGGTGAACCCGGGCTTCCAGCGCCTCCAACCAGGACACCTGGTCTGGCACCTGGGCCATTTTATTAAGCATACTTTCCGTGTTGAGACTCAAGGCCATGAGGAACATCCAGCCCACGTGGCCGGCTGTAGCCTTCTCCTCCTCCGGCAACCGCTCAGCCAGAGCCTGCAGGGCCCTCTCCACACTGGCCTGAGAGCCGTCCATGTCCTCCCACCCTTCCTGGGGGGTCCAACTCCTGAGAACAGTGGCCACCGGGTGCCACACACTTTGTGGAGGCCATCTGTTCTCCTACCTGGAGTCAGACACCATTTCTACCTGGCCGGGATCCTGCTCGCCGTGCCAGGCATCCAAGTGGGTGGTGGCCCTGGCGCAAGACTTCCACAACTCTAGGAGCCTATGGCAGCAGCAGCCTACCAAAAAGCAGGTGATGCCTGCTATGGCCAACAGGGCGGCATGCCATCCAGAGGCTTGAGAGGACCACCAATTCACCGAGGGGGTCACTTTTCTCCCAGGCAGATTGCGTTTCCTGTTTCCAGCGCCGCTCCTCATGGGCTTCCCAAGGCTGAGTTTTCACACGCACAATCTGCTCTACCATCCCTCGGAGAGCTTTTCCTGGCGCCATACCCTGCTCGCTGCGCCATGTGTCATGCAGGGTCTCAGCTCCCGCTCCCCGCACAAGAACGCAGGATATGGTGAGGACAAAAAGGAACATCCACGGAGCCATAGATAGGGGAGTCATACCACTATATTCTTGCTGGCATCTGGGTTGGAGACACAGGAGACAGGAGCCACACGATCCGCAACCTGCCGTCCACTTGTCTCTGCCAACCAACCTCACTTGCTAGCTGCAATCCACAATCCGTGCTTGCTAGCTCAGCCACCATCTCCTGACCAGCCCCCATTTTCTGCTAGCGTAACCACAGCAGTTATATTAGTGGCCAATGGCTCACTGGTTGCAGCTGATGGCCAACTAGCCACAGCTGATGGCCATCCAATCACAGTTGATGGCTATTTACTACCTGAGCCAGCACATTTCCACGTGAGGTCTAGAGCCTGGAAACTGCACTCCTGGCTCTGTCCCCACAAGTGTGTACTTCCAGGACTTTTCCAAGTCAAGTTGTTGTCCTTTCAATCTTAGTTGTGGAGGGCCCAGCTCAGCTCCAGGTCCAGTTGCCGCTGTTAGTTGCAGGGGGCGCAGTTGAGGAGTCGAACCCGTAATCTTGTAGTTGAGAGTCCACACTCTAACCAACTGAGCCATCTGGCCACCCGGAAGCTGAGCTGCAGCTCATTGACTTCATTCTAGTTTCGGAGGGCACAGCTGGCTGGCCCATGTGGGAATTGAACCCAGGTCCCGGTTGCCCAGAGCTCCGGCTCTAACCAACTGAGTCACTCGAAGGCCCCTTAAGATGTTTAACCATAGAGCTGGGAGGACTATGGGTGGAGCTGGGCCCCCTTGTTAACTCTCTAGTCTTGACTTCCTCTTGAACTCTATGATAACTTCGGGTGTGGGGGGGATGAGGGGATGCAAATAAAGGGGAAAGCCAGGTTGGGCTGTACCCTTTTTTTTTCCCACATGGGTGATAATAAGCAGGTAGGTCAGTGTGCACGCACTCCTTGGTGATTCTGTTTCAATAAACCATTTTCTTTTGGTGGATTACCTGGAGAATTATTTGGCCAGTCGACAATTCCAACTGCAGATTGAAAATAGTTTTCCATTGGTTGATGGAATACAGCTGATGAGCTGACTGTTTATTGAAAAATATTCCCACATAAGTGGACCAGCATAGTTCAGCCCCCTAGTGTTCAAGAATCACTAATACTTACAAGGTAACCACACAGGTTACAATCTAAACACCCTTAGGCTAGGTCCCAGGAGCAGTCTGCTCTATTGGACTCCCATCTTTTGGGGATTCCTTCCTTGACGCTGAACATTTTTCAGGGGCCTGCCGGTCCATTGTCCTTAGCAGCAGGCTGAATTTCAAGCTGGGAGAGATAATGAAGTGCTGGCAGGGCTCCCAGCATTTGCAAATTCCCCCCTAACAATCGCGCTATCAGGCACAGCTCCTTTAAAGGGCAGAACGCCTGAAGGCCGTGCTTCCAGACCGGAGGATTCCCACGAGAACTACATTTCCCAGAAGTCTCTGGGGGCACAGCCCACTCATTAGGGCCATGTAGAGTTGCCAGCTGAGGAAGTGAGAGAAACCGCTTCCAGCTCCGCGGATTCCCAGATTCTGGACTACATTTCCCAGAGGTCTCTAAGGAACAGCCCCATTAGGAGCGCTCCAGTTGTATGCTGGGAGACGCGCTTCCTGCGCGAAGGGGTTTTTAGGCTCTGGCCCCTGCAGGTCGCCGTCCCGAGTTAAGCTCAACCGTTGCGCCCCCTCCCGACTTCGTGTTGGTCGCTGTGCCCTACGCGGTAAGTTGTTAGCAGTTGTTAGCATCCCAAGAGGAAAGCAGCGCGGAATGCCACGGGGGATGGCGGGGAGGGAAGCGCCCCGGGCAAGGAGGCCGAAGCAGAGCCTGGGCCTATGGCTACGAGAGCAGCTGCGGAGAGAAGCGCGCTCACGAGAGAGAGTGTGTATGTGTGTGCGCGTGCGCGTGCGCGCCAAGGACCAGGCCACGTCCCCGCAAGTGAGGTGCGTGGGAGCGTCGGTGAGGGTGACAAGGACAGGCCCTGTCCCCGTGGCTGTGACGCACTTGGAAGTGAGAGAGGGGGTACGCCGCCCTCCCGGTCCCGGTGGCTGTGACGCGTGCGTGGGAGCGTCTGTAGGGGCGACGCGGCCAGGCTGTAAGTCGGCGACTCTGCTCTGTGTGAGTTACCTGCGTGTGGGCTTTGAGGGGATGGCAGGGCCCAGATATGTCTCCGTGGCTGTGAACCGTGTGCCTTTGCTCATCTGTGGGTTTGTCAGGGCCGGGCACCGTGTCTCTGACGTGGGCGTCAGTAACGATGACAGGACTAAGGTGTATCACCTAACGGTGCGATTGTTAGGCTGTGACTACAGGTGCAGTATTGTGCTCGCGTGATTCGGTGTGTGGCCACGGATTGAGTGAACACGGGTGTGTTGTGACAGTGTAACCTGTAGCTCGGATGTCTGCAACTCCCTCTGCCTTCACCTAACCATGTGATACCTGCCTAGACGCAGGGACACTAAAGGTAAGTCAGAGCCTGAACCCTATAGTGAAAATGACTAACAAGAAGGGCGCAGACATAGTTATGAGATGGCAGTTATAGATCTAGCACTGCTCTCGATACAGGCTCCCTGAATGGCAGAATGGAAAGGCCTCAGGAATAAGGTTCCTTTTTTTAGAGGGTAGAGGTCCCAGACTTGGCAGGTGGGAGTATGGGACAGCTACATATTTCAGAACCCCAGTTACTAGAGCCTGGTCCCCAAGAATCTCTGAAATACTCAGATCCCAGTTCCCCCTTATTTGTGATTGTTTTTAGATATGACATGGGGATAGGTGTGGCCTTGGACGGTATGTTCTGATGTAGTCTGTGCTCCAGAAAGAACCTGGTGTCTCATTCTATCCTTCTCTTTCCCCCAGGCCAGCCATCCTCTAGATAAAGCATCCTCAGGAGGGAGAAGAATTGTTACACATCTTAAAATCAAGGTTCAGATGAGTTGTTTTTTTGTTGTTCAGTAAGTGATTTGTGTTTATAGGACTTAAGAATATTTGCTTTCCTTGAAATATCCTCCCTAACAGTGACCTATCCCAGTAATTCCTTCCCAAGAGGTGTGACAGGGGCTGTGCAGGTGTACCCACCCTCCCCAGTGTACCCACCTTCTCCAGTGAGTATTCACCTACTCATTTGGCAGATTACTCATATCCTTCTGTGTGCTCTTTTCTAAGAATTTGATGGCGTAAAAAATATTACTGGGAGGTTATTGTTTGCACTTTATTTTAGTGTGATTTGGTAAGTAGTACATTGATTTTTAGGTGGAATCAAACACTAGATATCTTTGGTCTTTCCCACACACCTGACTTTTCAAAGCACAGGAAGAAAGGAGAAGTTTGATTGTTTTAGTCCGTACATGACAAAGTTATCAGCTTCGTGAGGCTTTGGGGAGTGGGGTTTGGGCAAAGATCTTTGTCATGAGGCAGGAAATTTTTTTCAGTAATCTATAACTAGAAGTGTGTTGTATGAGCCGAGTCTTGTTTGAAGTCGGTCAGTTTCAGTTTGTTTAGATACATCTTGTATTAACTGAGAAGCAATACGGTTTGATACTGAGTATAAATTCTGAACCTGGAGGAGAGGTTGCTCAACTCTTTCTATAGAGGGTCATGTATTAAACATTTTATGCATCGTGAGCTATATATGGTTGCATATGTTCTTTTTCAGCAGATTTTATTTTTTAGAATGGTTTTAGATTTACAGATAAATTCCAATGATGGTACAGAGAATTCCAGGTACCCTGCACTCAGTTTCCCCTGTTATTACCAACTTACGTTAGTAAGGGACATTAGTTGCAATAAATAAGCCGATTTTGATACATTATCATTAACTGAAGTCCATGCTTTACTCATTTTCCTTAGTTTTTGCATAATGTTCTTCATCTGTTCCAGGACCACCCCACCCCCCCCCACCCCCGCCCCAGGACTCCACGACAGTTCATTGTCATGTCTCCTTACGCTCTTCTTGGCTGGCTGTGACGGTTTCTCAGACTTCCCTTGTTTCTGATGACCTTGACATTTTTAAGAGGTACTGGTCAGGTGTTTTGCAGGATGTCCCTCCATTGGGACCTAATGTTTTTCTCATGGTTAGACAGGGTTTATGCATTTGAGGGTAGAAGATCACAGAGGCAAATTACCACTTTCCTCACGACATGGCAAAGGTACGTAGTCAACACGATTTGTGATTGTTGAGGTGGCACTTGATCACTTGGCTGAGGTAGTGTTTATCAATTTCCTCCAGTGTAAAGTCACTCCTTTTTCCCCCTTTCCATACTGTCCTCTTTGGAAAGAAGTCACACTGTGCAGCTCACACTTAAGGAATGGGGAATGACGCCCTCTCCTCCTCCTTTGCTTTTTGTTTGTTTTTACAACCCTTTAAAAACATAAAACCCCTTGTTGGCTCTCTGGCCCCGCAAAAACAGGCTGTGGGCTGGATTTGGCCAGCAGGCTGTAGTTTGCCAAGCCTGACCTACAGCCTAGAGTATTGGGGTTCCGATCCGGCCTCTTCCTGGCATTTTGAGCTTTATGAAAATAGGGTTGAGATAATACAGGTAAAATCTCTTAGAACAGCCCCCCCCAGAGCATAAGTGTTCAGCAAATACTGTTTTTGCTATATGGTAAGTCTAGACTTTCTATAGATCAGGAGCAACATATGTTCACTGTGATTGGTACTTGCAAGTTGACAAAATGAACTAGATCCTCAAAGGGTCTAGGACTGGAATCCTTAAACTGGGGTCCTTCTTTTAATTCCATTTACAATTTCCCAAAGGAAATTATATGCAGTCAGTGCGTATGTTTGTAAATGTGGTGTTTTCCTGGGAGAAAGTCTATAGCTTCATGGCGTTCACAAAGGTGGACACGCCCCAAACAATTAGATTCTTGGTCTGGAATCAAAGACTGTGTTAGCCTGACTACGGTCAGTATTTAGGATGGTGGGAAACCACACCAAATTCACATTATAGAATATTACGCAGCTATGAAAAATTATGTTTAGAAATAGTCATAAGAAGGAAAAACACATGTGATACACTATTAAGCAGTATTCATAATATGGGTGAAATTTTTCAATTAGCTTGAAATTCATTTAATAAAACACTTTTTAAGTATCCTATCCAAAATGACGTTTTAATTGATTATTCAGCAAAGGTGGGGGGGAGCGTGGCCACATTTATTGAGCACCTTCTCTGTACCAAACAGCCTCCTGTCTGCCTTGCACACTTTTCCTTATCAGTCTGCAGAGCAGCTTAGCTGCATTACTGTGCTCAGGGTCTGATGGCACTGCTGAGACGCAGTGGAAGGACATCCAGGATCAGCGAGGTGACGTTTGTTTTGGTCACCTTGCTTTTTCAATTCTAGGCTTTGTAGCAGTTTCCTTTTGCTGCTGTAACATATTGCCACAGATGTAGTGGCTTAAAACAACACAAATTTATTATCTTACAGTCCTAGTAGAGGTGCAAAGTCAAGGTGTTGGCAAGGCTGTGTTCCTTTTGAAGCTCTAGGAGGCATTCTCTCTCTCTGCCTTTCCCAGCTTCCAGAGCTGCCTGCTTTATTTGGTTTGTGGCCTCTTCCTCCCTCTTCAGAGCTAGCAAAGACAAGTCAAGTCCTCTCCTATCACATCACTCTGACCCTGCTTCTGTCATCACATCTTTCTCTCCTTCTGACCCCTTCCTCGTCTCCTTTTAAGGACTCTTGCAAATACATTGGGCCCACATGGATAATTCTGGATAATCTCCCTACCTAAGGTCAGCTTATTAGTGACTTTAAGTCCATCTGCAACCTACATCCCCTTTGCTAGGTAGTGTAACATATTCACAGTTTCCAGAATTAGGGCATGGGCATCTTTGAGAGACAGTTACTCTGTCTACCACAAGCCTGTTCCCTTAATGACTGCAAGATACTGCTCCCCCATAACCAGGGTCCTTTTCTTTGTTAATTATTTTTTAAAATTTGGGACTGTCTTAAGTTACATTTCTTATGATGGGATTAATGCAGGCTTGCTGCAAAAAACATTCAGTTTCCTAGGGAGATCGTACAAAAGAAACTTGAAATTACCCGTAACTGTACCATCCAAAGATAATGACTGTTGATAGTTTGGTGTGTCTGTTTCCAATCCTCCCCTCCCCCTCTAAGCATGTGTGTGGTTTTGTTTCTAGAGCATTGAATCCTGCTAACTGCTCGTGCAAATGAGCCAAAGACTCGCCAAATCTTAGTTTGTAAAAGGAACCCACTTCGGCCATGGATCAGGTGATGCCTGTGTACCTGTGGGGAGGGGAGAGGCGTGCCAGTGAGCCCCTCTTGCTTTGAAAAAAATCTCTCACATCTTTACCCCTTATAGGATTAGAGATACATGATTTGAAACTAATTCCATTTCAATAAATTAGCAAGAAAGACTTTCAAAATTAGACTTTCTAGGATTTTGGTATATCTTTCACAGACCATGGCAGTGGTCACTGACACATTACAAATATGGACTGTACAAGTGACATTTCCAAGGGCTGATATATGAGAAAAGTATAAGATGACAGCAGTTTAAAATGTTCACATAAAAAAAAAAAAAAGAAGTAAAATGTTCACATAAATCTCTCATATCCCATAGAAGAAAAGACTGAGCCGCTTGATAATGTTCTTAATTTGGCATCTCCTCACTTTCAGTCCTTCTAGCTAGATTTTTAATGCAGAATCCTGGCTGTCCCTCTCTTTGTTGGTGGAGATAAAACATTTCCTCCTTATCTGTCTCAGAATCTTTTTTTTTTTTTTTTTTTTTTTTTTGCTACTATTGTTAATTAAAAATAATTTCATTCTTAAGAGGCTCTGAAAGTTTTTTGTTAGTATTGATTATATAGACAGCAGGTTTGAAAACATTTTTATATCAGAAAATGACACAGCAGTCTTGGATTTCTTTTTAAAAAACCGGATTGAGGGGTGTCTAATGTTAGTGACCTTCAATAATAACAGCTAACTTGCGTTAAATAATTGTTACATATTGTGCTTTATGTAGATGATTTTAGTAGTTGAGACAGTCATACCTGGTAGGTACTATTTTTACCCCTGTCTCACAAATACTGTGAGGGTAGGAACCATCAGCGCTAAGATTCGCATCCTGAAAGTCAGACTGCAGAGCCAGTATTCTTAAATTCACCCAGACCCCTCCTCCCAAATTATACGTACTTTTTTAAACCTACCTTCTTTGCTTGGTTATTCATCTTAAATTTCTTTCTCAATTCATATAAATCAATATCATTACTAGTAAACATATGCCATTATAGCAGACTGTAATTTATTTAATCTATACCCTACTATGAATTATTTATATTTCTACTTTTTTTCATTTTTTAAAATAATTCCCTGGAAAATCTGAATAAAATAAATGGATTGTGTGAATGCTAACATCCCAGTCGTGATTTTGTACCATATGGTTTCGTGGTGTAGTACTCTTGGGGTAAAGGTTACACAGGCTCCCTCTGAATGATTTCTTACAACTGCACATGAACCTGCAATTACCTCAACTTAAAAGAACAACTGTCTCATAAAAATATTTGTGTGTGTGTGTGTGTGTGTTTGTATACACACACTATTATAGCTTTCTCCTTGGGATACATTCCAAAAAGTGGACTTTTGAGTCAAAATCCTACTTTCGTTAAGTGTCTGCAATAGGCCTGACTCTGTGGTACTGGTACTTGGAATGACAGAGTGACTGAAGACACACGGTTACCTGTGCACTGCTTATAATCCAGCAAGGAAGGGAAGGTCTGAATGGCAGAAGCACAAGGCAGGCCGTGGCGAATTCCAAGTGATGTGCCCTGAGAGGTGCTAAGGACAGGGTGTCATTCTCACTAGAGCCACTGACATCAGGTCATGACCAAATACTTCTGAATTCACAGGCTCTATGTGAAGGTAAAGGGAATTTATTTTCTAAGTTTTATGCCTTACATATTTTTTGTAACGTTTGATGCAAAGTGAAGACTAATAGGCTCAAGTGATTTAGCAGTCACCTGCAGGACACCGCAGCTGAAAGGACAGATTGAAAAGTAAAATTCACCCCCCCACCAAGACATAAACTAAGCAGCATTGAGACAGCCGTCAGTATCTAAGGCATCACTTGGAATTTTAGTCATTTTTCCAGTCAGTACTCCAACATTTGTAGGCATATATGGACATCAAAGAGTTGGTTTAGGTATTAGGAAGTGAAAGGAAACAAAAGTTATTCATTAAGATAATCCAAAGATAATATAGTGTCAGCTTTTTCTGCAATTCAAGAGGAAACTGTTTAAAAAAAGACAGGTTTCTCCGGTTTTTAAGAGTCTAACTGCGTCTTAATAAATTTAAAAGAAAGAAATGCACACACATTTATATTTATCAAGCCAATGCATGGCTATGGTTGTAATACCCAGTTAGGTATACTTATACAAAAAGAAGAAACTCAAGGTCAAAGTCTGCGTCAGAGTCACCAAGGCCACTACCAGGTTCAGTGGTTCTCTGGCTGGACTCACAGGATTCAACCTATAGCTCTGCTCATGGCTAAGATTTATTACAGTGAAAGGATACACAAAGTCAGCAGAAGGAAAGGCGCACAGGACGACATCTGGAGGAAAACAGGCACACGCTTTCGAGGGTCCTTTCCCAGGGCAGTCACACACGACATGCTTCATTCCTCCGGCAACAAGTGTACAGTATGGTCTACCAGGGACACTCGCCTGCCTAGAAGGCCAGGGTTTTTATTGGGGGGTCAGTCACATAGGCATCCCTGCCTTAACACATACCCAAAATTCTAGCACAGTGAACCACTCTTAGCCATTAGGGAATGGTGGGAACATTCTGGAAGACCAGCCAAGGGCCAGTCTTACAAGAAGGCCTAAGGATAGCAGCTTCAGACCTGCCATGTTAACGCTTCTCTGTAAGGAATATGTAACTTTCCAGGATATTTTCCTTCTATTGATCTGTTTCTTTTTTTTTTTTTTTTAAAGGTCTGGAACGGATTGATCCCTTTTTTGTTTTGTTTTGTTTTTAGATTTTTTTTATTGGCGAAGGGGAACAGGACTTTATTGGGGGAACAGTGTGTACTTCCAGGACTTTTTTCCAAGTCAAGTTGTTGTCCTTTCAGTCTTAGTTGTGGAGGGTGCTGTTCAGCTCCAGGTCCAGTTGCTGTTGCTAGTTGCAGGAGGCACAGCCCACCATCCCTTGTGGGAGTTGAACCGGCAACCTTGTGGTTGAGAGCCCATGCTCCAACCAACTGAGCCATCCGGGAGGCAGCTCAGCTCAAGGTGCCATGTTCAATCTTAGTTGCAGGGGGCGGAATCCACCATCCTTTGTGGGACTCGAGGGATTGAACCGGCAACCTTGTGGTTGAGAGCCCACTGGCCTATGTGGGAATCAAACCAGCAGCCTTCGGAGTTAGGAGCGTGGAGCTCTAACTGCCTGAGCCACTGGGCCGGCCCCTCTGTTTCTATTTTTATATCCCTTTCTTTCTGTGATGTCTTATGGTTTGTCAGTGTCTGTGTGTTTGTCACTCTCTCTCCCCTCTGTGTGTGTGTGTGTGTGTGTGTGTGTGTGTGTGTGTGTTATATATACATATATATAACACACATCATATTACACATGTGCGTATATAGTCATATGTAGAATGTTACAAATGTGTTACTGTATCCTGTTTTGGTACTGATTTTCCAACTGGCAGTATATCTGAAATACCATTCATGTCTAAGTATTTCTCCCGTCGTAGCGCTGAATAAGCACTAATGTCATTGTCTGCACTGATCGTCTGCATGTGTTCATGCAGCCAGCTTTTCTGGACTCAGTGCTGACTGCTGCCTGGGCAGTCCGTCCGTCACCCCATGCACTTGCCATGTCTTGCCCCACACCACCCTCTCTGGAGGCCAGAAGAGACTCAGGTTTGGCTGATGCAGAGCCTCTTCACCCTGGACAGTGTGACTGGGGGGAGCAGGATGTGCTCAGAGTGAGACAGCGTCCTAGACACACCCGGTCTCAGGTCCAGATCACAGTCCCCCTGCCCGGAGTGAGCCACACTAAGGTCTGAAGGCACAGTCTCCACCCAAGACCACCCCCAGTTCTCACACAAACTACAGGATCAGGAGTTTCCTGAAACCAGCCTCAGGATCAATAATTCAGGACTAGAAGGATATCCAGAACTCTGAGAGCTGTTTTACTCCAGTACGGTTTATTCCAGGGAAAGTGTACAAACTAACGTCGGCCAAGGAAACAGGTGCATAAGGTGAGGAGGTCCAGGGCTGTTCCCAACCCGAGCTTCCGGCGTCCTCTCCCCAGAGTCAGGACTCCTTACTCTGCTGGCGTCAATGTCTGACAACACGCACAGAGCACTGCCAACCAGGGAAGCTCAGCTGAGCTCCGATATTTAGAGTTTTCATCAGGACTTCATCGCATAGACACAGTGGGTTGATTGATTCTATAGACATGATTGATTCATTCGTTGCTTGGATGTTAACCTCAGTCTTCAGGTCAACTGATACCCATGACCCAAAGCCCTCCACCCAGAATCACCTGGTTGGTCCTTCTAGCAGGGCCAGCTCCCACCATAAGACTTGGGTATAGCCAGCCAGCACCCAAAACAGAGCCCTTCCTATCAGGTATGATGTAGATTCCTCTCAGAAGCTGAGGACAAAGACCAGACCTCTCTTTGGTCGAGACCAGTTTCTTAATACCTACCCACCAACAGGGAGCTGGCCACGAATCCTGCTAAAATGCCTGGGTCTTGAAGTCAAGGTGAGAAATAAATACATAAAAGCTCCTCTGCTCGGTTCTATGCCCCTGGGTTTCCTGGTGTTTCAGGGAGAGCTTGTTGTTTTCTAGAATCCTCTTCATCTTCTCCAGATGTGTGTGTGTGGGTGTGGGGGAAGGAGCCACGGGTTCTTTAGAAGCAAAGACAGAGGAGCAAAAAGGTTGTAAGTCATTTTGTGGAACCAAGGTGCACTTACTGCGATGCTTCTTTCTCCTCGTCCAGCTCTAGTTTCTCTGGATTTTGTGTCTTCGGTAAAGAAAATCCTAAGACAACTGGTCAGTTCTGGATTCTAAAACTATGGCCCATGTAAGTATTTCTCTTTCCTTCTTGAAATATGCGATTTGGGTCCTGTGGCTTCTTTATGAATTATCCTGAAGCCCCCTGCCCAGGAATTTCATTCAATAACCTACCTCCCAGTTCTTCCTGTTCTGGTGAATGGTGATGCCATGTAGCCCTGTGCCCACCCTTTGTGGCTAATGTTCATGTAACCATGGAGCTGATTGTTCCGTATCTCCTTTGTGCTCAGTTTTTTGTCTTTGTCTAGAGGAATGTTGTGGGGAGGGCCAAGATGGCAGAATAGATAAATGCTGTGTCTGCCGCCTCCCATGATCACATTAAAATTACAACTAAATTACAGAACAATCAATTTCGAGAATCATCTGAAGACTGCCTGAACAGAACCCCTATAGCTAAGCATATAGAGAGGAGGCCACACCAAAACTGTTGTAACAGTAATGTTGTAACAATGTTGTCACAATGGAGGAAGACAGTCCCTTGAGAGAAATATTTAAGTTGAGTCTGTGGTTTGGGGACTTAGAGATGTTGGTCCCATTTGACCACAGGAGAAAATGAGGGTTGTCAACTGATCCCCGCTGATCATTTTTCCTGGACGATAACAGGGAGTGTTAATGTTCATTGGTCTCAGGCTTAGTGTGCGGTGAGAGCTCAAGCTTTATGAGGCGTTGGGATTGCAGAGGGCTGTGTCTGAAGCCTACAGATTTAGAGGTCATGTTTTTGTCAGGGAACCCAAGAGGTCAATTTTGTTGTCGAACAGACCTGCCAGACCTCTATATGCTTCTGCATCATTCGGTACCGTTATCCTCTAAATCAGGAACAAAGGCAGGCAGGGCGGCAGGTGGTAACAGGCAGGGTTATCCAGGACGGAAACAGTAGATGATCATATGCTCCCAGAAGTGGGGGGAATCTTACACATTTTGTTCAACCCAAGTGTATAAGTGTAATAATTAAGTCTAATCCATCATACATGATGGAATAAGAAATGCTTTTGTCATTACAAAGGAAAAATGCTTAAAAGATAACCTGGCAAAATGATGAACTTGAGGCTTGAAAACATCCAAACATGCAAACCTTATTTTTGAAGTTAAAAGATCTTATATTACGTTACATGGAAACAAAAGTGTAGGCATTTTTTTCTTTCCCCTCAAAAGGCAAAGGATACCATGGAACCCACACCAGCTGAGAAGTTGTGAGGCAGGCCCGTGGCAGGCTCTGTGCTTATCAATTACCCATGTCCTGACAGGTCAGGATGAGTAAGAATTCCACAGGGTGTAGGTGGCTTTCTGTGCAGCCGTGGGGCTCTTCAGTAACCTGTAGCGATTCTGTCTCAATCCCTGACATGTCCTTACTGCCCCCTTCCCATATCACAGGCTTTCAGTCTATGCACCGTATCCGCCCCCACCCAAAGCGTAGCCCTTCCTCTCCTTTCCTTCATCTTGAAACTATCTTCTCATTTCATCAGGGACATGTGGGCTTGTGTTTTCAGAGTCTGGTGACATTCTCAGATGTGGCCATCAACTTCTCTCAGGAGGAGTGGGCGTGCCTGGACTCCACGCAGAGGGACCTGTACTGGGATGTGATGTTGGAGAACTACAGCAACCTGGTCTCACTGAGTAAGTTGCCTGCGTCGTAAACTTAGACTCTGCTCCCTGGAATGTCAGCCCCCTGCGTTGTGAATTTCAGGACTGTCATTCAAGAAACTAGTTGAGGTTCTTCTTCTCGTCCCCAGGGAGTGCTCTGAGTTGTCGATTTGGGAATAGGCATTACGTACCTTCATCGTCTCATCCATCAATGGTCTTCCCACCTTTGTCTGGCCCTTGCTGTAATTACCGCTCTATCTTAATGACCAAAGAATGAATTAGAATTCTGCAACATATATTTCATGACCATCTTCAAAGAAACCGAGCTTCACACTGTGATATGTTTATACCCAAATTGCTGTTGATAGCCTGTGGTACTTTGGGTCCACCTTTAAGGAAAATGGCTTGACACAGTGGCTGGATTTTTCTCTAGTTAACCAGCCTCGGTCTGATGTAGAGCTGGATTGAATGAACAGAATTCATATAAAACCAAAGTGAGCATATTTCATTTCCTATGCATTGCATCTGAAGTGAGGTTGAAAGTTATAATCCATGAACTTTGACTTAAAATATTGGATGATAATATCTTGTAAATGTCCCAGGAAATTTCTTAACTTACTGTTAGTAAAATAACAACCATAATAATGGCCAATATTGTGCTTACTCTATACCAGGTATTGTTGTAAGCACTGTGTATATATAAATACATTTCATTTCATTCTCACAAGTTTATGAGAAAGACATGATAGTATGTCTGATTTGTAGGTGAGTATTCTGGGGCACAAAGTGACTGGTCAGACAGAGAAGGCAGAAGCAAGAATTGAGCCTAAGAATTCTGGCCCAGAATCCATACTGTCAGCTGCCACGTTGTACTCACCTCCAGGGATAAGGCCCTCGGAAGTTTAAAATAAGAGCTTTTCCTTACCTGCCTGGTCCACCTGTTTTTTCTTTAATCCATTCTCTTTTCTGAAGTCTCTTAAGATTTTTACTTTCATGCTGTTATAAATTTGACTAAGGCTCAATCAAAAAATTTGTGAGCAAGTTCTACATCATGTGGCATTTCAATTTTTGAAAGCAGGACAGTTCCTTTTGGATGTGATTGTCTGTTATGGAAGGAAGGGAAAGAGCTTTGATGGCTGTGAGGAAAAAGACAAGAAGACACTACAAAGAAAGAGCCAGTCTGGCTGGGACAAAGCATCCTTATGGCAGCAGCCCAGCTGGGCAGGGAGCAGGTGCACCCCTGAGGCGTTTGGACCTACTAGCAAGGTCCAAGGCCCACAGCTTCTGGGGAGGAAACCACCACCATGAACTTCATCTGCACCCCATCCATTCTCACCTTGTTGTTTTCTCATATTTCACCCGATTTCATGTGTTGCTGATGATAATCTCTACCACAATCTATGACATTCCTGGTATGTGGGCCACGCCTTGAGTAGCCAAGGTGAGGTGACATGATCCTAGGCCCGCACCTGTTCCTGAAGGCTGTTATCCTAGCTTCGAGTGCTTTTTTTCTTTTCCTTTTATCTAATTTTGACAGTGCTGCATCCTAGGTGCTGTTACATTCTTCCATCATGACACGCTATCTGGTTATGGTGCTATTTGAGTGCCTAGATTCACTCTTCCACTGGGGGTTCAAAATGGTGGTATTCTACCATTGCTTCTTCATTTATTCACTGTAATAATTCTTTAAAAAGAAACTGTGCTCCATCTGCTGGTTGGTTATGTATATAGTGGCACTGTTCATATTGGATAAGAAGGTTGTTCATTAAAGAAAAAATAACTAGGGGTGGCCGGATGGTTCAGTTGGTTAGAGCGCGAGCTCTCAACAACAAGGTTGCCTGTTCAACTCCCGCATGGGATGGTGGGCTGTGCCCCCTGCAACTAAAGATTGAAAACGGTGACTGGATTTGGAGCTGAGCTGCACCTTCCACAACTAGATTGAAGGACAATGACTTGGAGCTGATGGGCCTTGGAGAAACACTGTTCCCCAATATTTCCCAATAAAATTTTAAAAAAATTAAAAAGAAAAACTAACTAGTTTTTAATAATGAAGGGCTGTTTTCCTAGAATACTCCAAGATTGGTCATTTAACTTTTTTTAGTATCATTATGAACTCATGGATTTACACACTGTTTTTAATTGGGGAATATTGGGGAACAGTGTGCTTCTCCAGGGCCCATCAGCTCCAGGTAGTTGTCCTTCAATCTAGTTGTGGAGGGTGCAGCTCAGCTCCAAGTCCAGTCACCGTTTTTCAGTCTTTAGTTGCAGGGGGCACAGCCCACCATCCCATGTGGGAATTGAACTGGCAACCTTGTTGTTGAGAGCTCGCACGCTAACCAAGTGAGCCATCCAGCCGCCCCTCTGGCAGCTCAGCGGCAGCTCATTGTCTTCAATCTAGTTATGGAAGGCGCAGCTCACTGGCTCATGTGGGCATCAAACCAGCAACCCTGTTCAGAGCTCACGGTCAAACCAACTGAGCCATTGGCCGCCCCTGGATTTAAACATGTTTGATGTTTTGCTGTTCACATCCTTTTTGATGCTCAAATTTTTCTAAACATTTCCTCATAAGTATTTCACATTTTTAATTAAATTTAATCCTACTTGTTACCTTTCTTACTGCTTTTGAGTGTTGGTGGGTCTTTCTATCCAGAATTACTTTATTGTATTACTTGCGTAAACATATATCAATTTCAGAATATTAATTTTACACACAGTCATCCAACTGTATGTTTTTATTTTTTACAGTAGTTCTGAATTTAATTTTCCTGGGTTTCCCAGGTATGTCATCACATCATCTACAAATTGTGCTCTTTTTCATCTCCTTTTTTGAGACTTACACTGCTAATTTCTTTTGCTTAATTGTGTCAGCTGATAGGAAAGAATAGGACTAATAGTCAGTACCTTTTTCCTGTTTGACTTTAGCAGGAAACTCTCCAGTGTTTCTCATTAAGTATTGTGGTGTCAGATGTGGACTTTACGTTTTAATGTAGGTCTAGTTGACTTATATTTATTCTACTAGCGAAGTTTTTGATTTGTAGTTAGGCTTGTTTTTTTTATTTTGTTTTCTGTAAAAGGAAACAAAAATTTTTTTTTCCAGATTTGGAGTCACCATTTGAGACCAAGAATTTAACTACACAAAAGGGCATTCATGAAATAAATGTTTCCAAATGGAACTCAGATGGAAAAAATAAATCCCTCGGCCTTAACTGGATGTGTGAAGGTGAGTTGGAAGGAGCACAGGGCCCTCAAGAGGGATATTTCAATCAGATGATAATCAGCTGTAGGAAAACGCCCACTGATGGACAAAATACCTCTGTTAGACCACATCAGAGACTTCATAATAGGGAGAATTCCTATGAATGTAAGGAATGTGGGAAGGCCTTTAGTCGTGGCTACCAACTTACTCAGCATCAGAAAATTCACACTGGTGAGAAACCCTATGAGTGTAAAGAATGTAAAAAGGCCTTTCGTTGGGGTAACCAACTTACACAACATCAGAAAATTCACACTGGTGAGAAACCTTACGAATGTAAGGACTGTGGGAAAGCCTTTCGATGGGGTTCGAGCCTCGTTATTCATAGGAGAATTCATACGGGTGAGAAACCCTACGAGTGTAAAGACTGTGGGAAGGCCTTTAGACGTGGTGATGAGCTCACTCAGCATCAGAGGTTTCACACTGGTGAGAAAGACTATGAATGCAAAGACTGTGGGAAGACCTTTAGCCGTGTGTATAAACTAATTCAACACAAGAGAATTCATAGTGGTGATAAGCCCTATGAATGTAAAGACTGTGGGAAGGCCTTTATCTGTGGTTCGAGCCTCGTTCAACATAAAAGAATTCATACCGGTGAGAAGCCCTATGAATGTCAAGAATGTGGGAAGGCTTTTACTCGTGTCAATTACCTCACTCAACATCAGAAAATTCATACTGGTGAGAAACCTCATGAATGCAAGGAGTGTGGGAAGGCCTTTCGTTGGGGTTCAAGCCTTGTTAAACACGAGAGAATTCATACAGGTGAGAAGCCATATAAATGCACAGAATGTGGGAAAGCCTTTAATTGTGGCTATCACCTTACTCAACATGAGAGAATTCACACTGGTGAAACACCTTATAAATGTAAGGAATGTGGAAAGGCCTTTATTTATGGGTCAAGCCTTGTTAAACATGAGAGAATTCATACAGGGGAGAAACCCTATGGGTGTAAGGAATGTGGGAAAGCCTTTAGTCATGGCCATCAACTTACACAGCATCAGAAAATTCATACCAGTGAGAAACCCCATGAGTGTAAGGAATGTGGAAAGGCATGTAACCATGCAAACCGTCTTAGAGAACATCAGAGAATTCACACTGTTGAAAAACCTTTTGAATACAAAGACTGTTTGGAGGCACCTATACAGCATTCATTTCTTCCATGACAGGAGAAAAATTCGTGATACAATTTAACATAACAAAGCCTTCACTGGTCACTCTTCTTATAGAATATCAGAATAGTCATGCTAGAGGCAAATTTGGAGACTGGAGAAATTACTTTTTTAAAAATGATTACAAGATAGTGTAGACATTTTTTACTGGATGGGTTAATTTAATGGATGCACAGAAGCTTTCTTATACCTTTCGTATCTATCACATTTCAGATTCATTCTAGGGAATAACTCTGCTAATGTAACATGTGCAAAAGCCTTTCATGATGGTATACACCCTACCAGTTATCTCACCATCCCACCTCTACTCCCTGTGAGACACTGGGCAAATTAGCTCTTACTCCTGTGTAGTATTTGTGAAACGGAGATGGATAAGCACACCTACCTAATACATCTATTGTGGAGATTAAATCAGTTTGGTACATGTAAATTCCTTGAAAGTATATCTGGAATATTGTGTAAGCTCAATAAATACTAGCTGTTGTTGTTCTTATCATTGCCATTAGTATTGCTATTAGTGAATTATTACAAGAAGACCCCCTGTGAGTGCAGTGAGTTTAGAAAAGGCTATGAAACTTCTGAGAAAAAATATAGGCACAACTTTGGGGCTGATAGTGTTTCTTGGTACACGAAAGAGACTAACATAAAATAAGGTTAATAAGTTGAACTTCATCAAAAGTACAAAATTCTGTTCATCAGTGATATAATGAAGGTAGTGAAAAGGCAAGAAGCAGGCTGGGGGGCCTGCCCAGTGGCTCAGGTGGTTGGAGCGCCGTGCTCCTAACACCTGGGTCAAAGGTTTGATTCCCACATGGGCCAGTGAGCTGTGCCCTCTACGGCTAAGACTGTGAACAACAGCTCTCCCTGTAGCTGGGCTGCGGTGAGCAGCTGGAGGTTGGCGTGGGCCGCTGAGTGCTGCCACAGGCTGCTACTGTGCTGCCGTGGGCTACCATGTGCTGCCATGAGTGGCTGGCGGCCAGCGTGAGCCGGCTGACATGAGCTGCTGTGAACAGACGACCTCAGTTGGGGGAGCACAAGGCTCATAATAGCAGCATGGGCCAGTGAGCTGTGCCCTACACAACTAGACTGAGAAACAACGGCTTGAACTGGAGTCGGGGGCAGAGGGGGGAGGAGGTGGAAGGGGGGGTGGGAAGCAGGCTGGGAGAAGATATTTACATACACCTGACAAAGGACTCACATAGAATATAAAGGTTACTTCAAGTGAGTAGCAAAACATAATCAAAGAGTAGAGGGGAGGACTTGAATAAGCACTTGAGAAGATTACCAAATGGCTAGTAAGTGAAAATGTGTTCAACATCATTTCTCGTTAAGGAAATGCAAAGTAAAACCACCATGTGATGTCACTAGCTGCTCACCAGAATGGTTAAAATTAAAATTGCATATGAGCTGGTCTGTTTTTTTGCATATTCAGACATGACTTGTTCAGGAAAGAATTGGGCCAGCACACTGGACCACTACCAAATCCTGGAGGCCCCACAACAGCATGAAGGTGATGCTCAAGGGATGCGAGTGGACTTGTCCTGACAAAGGGCCCTGGGTAGAGCCCTGAGAGAGTTCAGGGAGCAATTCGACTTGGCAGGGACCTGAGCTATCTTAAGATGGTCAGCCCTAGAGCAACGGGAGTGGTTTATTTTAGAAAAAGGGCTAGGGCTCATGGGAGTGCATTTGAAAAGCTGAGGGAGGAGCTGATGGGCAGACTGCATGAGGAAGGAAAAGCTAGTGTTCAGAGACAAGTCCTGGGAGGAGGGGAGACTTTGAGAGCCAGAGGAGGACTGGAATGCTCCTGAGTGTAACCTGGGGAGTCTAGGGTGGGTGCTAAAGCCAGTAGGAGGACCTGAACACGGGATGGTGCTGTGGTTAGAGCCCAGAGAAGTGTCCTATAAAGGCTGACAAAGGATCCAGAACCAGGTTGAAGTATGGCTTATGTTTGGTTTACCTCAGGGTCTGGGTTAATTTCAATTAAAGCTAGTTAGTCCTTGGGTCATATATACCTTCTTGTTGGGTTAAGGATTTGAATTGTGTGGAATGAGGGAACATGAAACATGTTCATGGGGAGGGGTGCCAGACGCAGGTGACTGTGGACGAGGCTTCATCACCCCCATAATCCTCCTTGTAGGAGTTCTCATCCTTTTCAGTTCCCCCTCTCCTGTTGACCCTATGCCAGTATCAACAGAAGGGGCCCAGGCTCCCTCCTGCTTCAGGCTGCAGGCTGGGTGGGCCCTGTCCTCCCAAGCTTTGTAAACAGCAGATGGAGGAGCAGGAAAAGAGTATGAGATGGGAGAAATGTGTGAGGAAGAATTGGAAGACTACTGTCAGGAGGGGGGGGACCATAAAGGACAAAAAGTGTGAGGAGGATGGAGAAATGTGGGGGTGGGAATCATGGTGGAGATAATACTGAGAAACTCGAAGCTGCACAGACAGGCAGTACTGGGCAGGCCTCTGGTGAACACGGCCAAGGTGCAGGGACACTGCTTGGATGGACAGGAAATTGACAGAAGGAAATAGAGGAAGAATGTAAGGACTCTTTGTTCAAGGAGCAAGAACCTAACTCAAAGTAGCCTAAGAGGGCAGAGTGGGGGAATAAGGATTTGACTCCTGCAGAGGTTTCACTAGCTTAGCCTTGGGTGGACCCCGGTGTTTCACTCAAAACTTCCAAGGACATCTGCCTTGAGTTTTGGCTCAGCTTTTTTTTTGTTTTGTTTTTTAGATTTTTATTGGGGGAGGGGAACGGGACTTTATTCTTTATTGGGGAACAGTGTGTACATCCAGGGTTTTTTCCAAGTCAAGCTGTTATCCTTTCAATTTTGGTTGTGGAGGGTGCAGCTCAGCTCCAAGTCCAGTTGCCGTTGTTAGTTGCAGGGGGCGCAGCCCACCATCCCTTGCGGGAGTTGAACCGGCAACCTTGTGGTTGAGAGGATGCGCTCCAACCAACTGAGCCATCCAGCAGCTCAGTGACAGCTCAGCTCAAGGTTCCACGTTCAATCTTAGTTGCAAGGGGCAGAGCCCACCATCCCTTGCGGGAGTCAGGGAGTTGAACCAGCAACCTTGTGGTTGGAAGCCCACGCTCCAACCGCCTGAGCCATCGGGCTGGCTCTTGGCTCTGCTTCCTTAAAAGTAGCTTTTATGCAGAGGCTGCACACAGTACTGACCATGCCAGGATCCCTCACATTTCCAGCCTGCAGTATCTGGAAGAAAAAGTCTCCCAAATGCTTCCACAGGTTTTTCAGAATGGAGTCTCCCAGACAGACTGGTTCAGGACTGGTTCAGTCTATCCTGGAAACTATCCCCAGGGCAAGGTGGATTCAAAACATCTCTGGTGCATCCAAGCCTTATAACCACCATGGAGCACACATAAGCCTCACAGGATGCGGTTGAGGTTTCTTATTGGGTTTTTTTTGTTGTTGTTTTTAATGTTATTGGGGAATATTGGGAGACATAGTGTTTCTCCAGGGCCCATCAGCTCCAAGTCATTGTCCTTCAGTCTAGTTGTGGAGGGCGCAGCTCAGCTCCAATTCCAGTCGCTGTTTTCAATCTTTAGTTGCAGGGGGTGCAGCCCACCATCCCATGTGGGAGTTGAACTGGCAACCTTGTTGTTGAGAGCTCGCACTCGAACCAACTGAGCCATCCGGCCGCCCTGCTGTTGAAGTTTTTATATATATATATATTTTTTTTTTTTTTGGGGGGGGGGAGGGGAACAGCACTTTATTGGGAACAGTGTGTACTTCCAGGACTTTTTTCCAAGTCAAGTTGTTGTCCTTTCAATCTTAGTTTTGGAGGGCGCAGCTCAGCTCCAGGTCCAGTTGGAGTCGAACCGGCAACCTTGTGGTTGAGAGGACACGCTCCAACCAACTGAGCCATCCGGGAGCTCAGCGGCAGCTCAGCTCAAGGTGCCATGTTCAATCTTAGTTGCAGGGGGTGCTGCCCACCATCCCTTGTGGGAGTCGAGGAATTGAACTGGCAACCTTGTGGTTGAGAGCCCACTGGCCCATGTGGGAATCGAACCGGCAGCCTTCGGAGTTAGGAGCATGGAGCTCTAACCGCCTGAGCCACCGGGCCGGCCCCCTGAAGTTTTTAACAAAGAAAATCAGGAGCGCTTACATAAGCTGGCCAGATTCGGGACAGACAGAATCAGCAGCTGTTCACATCAGAGCAGGAACCAGGACATTCCTACATTCAGAAGAGGGCAGTTTCAGAAGAGTCTGAACCCACCTCTGTGCGTGCGTGCGTGCGTGCGTGCGTGCGTGCGTGTGTGTGTGTGTGTGTGTGTGTAGGGGAGAGGAGTGGGGAAATGCAGCATCTTGAGCCTTCCTGTCCTTTTCCAGTTTTAAAATTACCCTTACAAAACAGTTCATAAAATCTCCAGTAGTCCATCAAAAAGAAGTATATGCTACTTTACTACCATGTATAATTTCTAACACCATACTTTATATCTACTCTTGAAGTTCTCATTTCTGGGGCTTTAGGGCACTGTACTATTTCCTTAGCCTTCTGCACACAATTCAATTTTTTTTTTCCAGTGCTTGGTGTTGCTTGCCTGAAAATTGCTGTAATTTCCAGCCCTACATTACTCAACCACTGTTTTCATTTTTTGCTTGGTGGACAGTCCCTTGTCAGCATTTTAGCCTTTCTTATATTTCTGCTTCAGAACTCCATTCCCTTTACAAGAAAAGTCCCCTTTGTCTCCCAGTGGCTACCACTGTCATCAGAGTAGTTCTAAGAAGTTCTTCCTCACTGTCCAATGAAATATCAGTACACAGTCCTTGCTTCAGGCTCCTGTTTTTAGAGAGAATAGGTTTAAGGCAGCTCCGTGGAGTTCTCCCTATCACATTACTGTTTGTTTCTGGTACAGATCCTAAATGGAAATTTCTACCAATTTACTGTTTTTTTGTTGTGTTCTACATTAGAATGTGAATTCTTGAATTCTGTGACCTCTTTTGGCTTGCTTACCTCTGAATCCTGACCCCTTTGAACAATACCATGTACACTATATGCAGTCTGTTGAATGAATGAATTTTATTGAGCCTCATTAAATCATTAATTAATGATCCCCTTCTTGCCTATATCAGCATAAGAAATACTTTATCATTAAGGATATGTCTAAGGAGCTGTTAACAAGGGCTCATGGGAATCTCATCAGAAACCAGGGAGACCAAAGAAAGACCAGAAAAGGGAGGGATGATATATTTAAAGTGCTGAAACAAAGCTGCCAATCAAGAATTCTATATATGTCAGGGGCCGGCCCAGTGGCTCAGGCGGTTAGAGCTCCGTGCTCCTAACTCCGAAGGCTGCCGGTTCGATTCCCACATGGGCCAGTGGGCTCTCAACCACAATGTTGCCAGTTCAATTCCTCGACTCCCGCAAGGGATGGTGGGCAGCGCCCCCTGCAACTAAAATTGAACATGGCACCTTGAGCTGAGCTGCCGCTGAGCTCCCGGATGGCTCAGTTGGTTGGAGCATGCCCTCTCAACCACAAGGTTGCCAGTTTGACTCCCGCAAGGGATGGTGGGCTGTGCCCCCTGCAACTAGCAATGGCAACTGGACCTGGAGCTGAGCTGCGCCCTCCACAACTAAGACTGAAAGGACAACAACTTGAAGCTGAACAGAACCCTCCACAACTAAGATTGAAAGGACAACAACTTGACTTGGAGAAAAGTCCTGGAAGTGCACACTGTTCCCCAATAAAGTCCTGTTCCCCTTCCCCAATTAAAAAAAAAAAAAAGAATTCTATATATGTCAAAACTATCCTTCAAAAAATGAAAGGGGGCTGGCCCAATGGCTCAGGTGGTTGGAGCACTGTGCTCATAATGCCGAGGTCGCTGGTTCAATTCCCATATGGGCCAGTGAACTGCACCCTCTACAGCTAAGATTGTGAACCACAGTTCTCCCTGGAGCTGGGCTGCCGTGAGCAGCTGGAGGTTGGCGAAAAGCTACTGTGTGCTGAGTGGCTAGCAGTGGGCTGCAGTGTGCTGCCATGAGTGGCCGCAGCTGGCGAGAGCTGCCATGAGCTGCTGTGAGCGACAGGTGTTAAAGTAAGTATTTCAATACCCTGACTGCCTCACCTCAGCGAGGAGGAGTGCAAGGCTCATAACACCAGCATGGGCCAGGGAGCTGTGTCCTACACAACTAGACTGACAAACAACGGCTTGAACCGGAGTGGGGAGGAGGTGGAAGAAGGAGGGGAAAATGAAAGAGAAATTAAGACATTCCAAGATAAAAGGCAAGGTAGTTGCTTGCTGGCAGACCTGCCCTACAAGAGCCAAAGGTAGACCTTCAGGCACAAGTGAAAGGACACTTAACAGTAATTTGAAGACAAATAGTAACTACGTAAGTAAATATAAAAGCCAGTAGTGTTATACTTTTTGTTTGTAATGTCTCTTTTTATATTTACTACTTGATTTAAAATATAAAATATCAGTTTATGTTAATGAGTACAAAATGTATAAAGATATGTGACAATATACAGGCGGTAGAGCTAGATAGAAGCAGAGTTTCTGTAATGAATCTAAGTTGCTATCAACTCAAACTAGATTGTTTCAAATTTAGGATGTCGATTATAATCCCCATGGTAACCATTAAGAAAATATCTTTTAAAAATACACAAAAGGAAATGAGACAGTAGTCAAAACATTTCACTATAAAAATAAACACAGAAGAAGACAGTAATGGAGGAAAGTAGAAACAAAAAAAGGCATAAGATGTAGATGATGTATTACAGAATTGTACACCTTAAATCTATGTAACAAAAGAAAAGGCATAAGACACACAGCAAACAGCAAAATAGTGACGTCCTTCCTCATCAGGTATTAAAGAGCTGAAGTAGCTATGCTAGTATCAGACAAAATAGGCTTTAAGTCTGAAACTCTTACAAGAGACAAAGAAAATCCATATAGTAATAAAATTCATTTAACAATTATATACGCACTAAACAAAAGAACCTTAAAATTATGAAGTAAACATTAACAATGTTGAAAGAAATATCTACATTAATAAGTATTTCAATACCCCACTTTCAATAACGGATAGAAATCTAGATGGGAGATAGATTTTTTTTAAAAAAAGAGCTTAACACCGTAAATCAATGAGACCTAATAGACATATACAGAACACTCCACTGACAACAGAATACACATTCTATAGAGCACATAAAATGTTCTCCAGGATAGACCATATGTTAGGCCAGAAAACAAGTCTCAACTAATTGGAAAAGGTTGAAATCATAGAATCTTTTATGACCACAATGGAATAAAACTAGAAATCAACACAAGGGGGAAAAATATGTGGAAATTAAACCACACACTCTTAAATAAGTGGGTCAAAGAAAAAGTCACAAGGGAAATTAGAAAATACATAGAAATGAATATTAAAAAAAACTTATGGGATACAGTGAAAGCCGTGTTCAGAAGAAAGTTTGTAGCAGTAAATGCCTACATTAAAAAAGAAAAAAGATCTCAAATCAATAAACTAACTCCACATCTTAAAGTAGAAAAAGAAGAGCAAACTAAACTGAAAACTAGCAGAAGGAAGAAAATAATAGGGATTGGAGTGGTGAAAAATGACATAGAAAAACGATAAAGAATCAACAGAACCAACAATTGGTTCTTTGAAAAGATCAACAAAACTTGACAAACCTTTAGCCAGATTGACTAAGAAAAAAAAGTAATTATACAAAGAAAAACAAAAGATCACTAGAGAACATTCCAGTCTCTTCTAGGCATGCCTGACTAAGGTGAGACATCAAAAAGCAAGGCAAATTTGAACACATCAACATAGTGGATAAACAAAGCAAGGACATTCAGTTACAGCAAATTAGGGGTTGCCAAGCTTTTTCTGTTAAGGGGCAAATAGTAAATACTTAAAGTTTCGCAGGCCACATAATGCTCTGTATCATGTATTCCTTTTTATCTTTTTTACAACCTTTTTAAAATAAAAACCACTCTTCGCCTCTAGACCATACAAAAACAGGGCCACCTGGGAGATTGGGGCCATGGACCAGAGTTTAGATGACCACTGCACTAAACCAACAAGTAAGCATGGGAGAAATTCTCGAGCAGCGTTATCCAGTATGCTAGCCATAAGCGCAGCTGAGCATTTGAAATGTGACTACATGTTAAAGTAAGTGTAAAATGTACACGGTGGGTTTTGCAGACCTCATCCAGAAATAAAAAGATAAAATACCAATAGTTTCACATTAATTACATGTTGAAATGATAACATTTTGGATATATTGGGCTAAATAAAATATTAAAATTTCACCTGTTTCTCTTTGCTATTTTAATGATACTGGAAAATTTTTCATTACATATGTGGCTCTCATTACATTTTGTTGGACAACACTGTTCTGGGCTGCAATTTGGCAATACAGGCATACCTCATTTTATTACGTTTCACAGATACTGCCCTTTCAACATCGTGACAGGCCCCTCCACCAGCCAAAACATTACGACTCTGAAGGCTCAGATGATGGGTAGCATTTTTTAGCAATACAGTATTTTCTAATTAAGGTAAGTACATTGTTTTTTAGACATAATGCCGTCCATAATAGACTACAATGTAGTGTAAGTATGACTTTTGTGTGCACTGGGAAACCAAAAAAATTGTGTGACTTGCTTTATTTTGGTGGTCTGGAACCAAACCCGTAATATCACTGAGGTATGCCTGCATCTGCCAAAACTTTTAAATGTATATGCCTTTGACGCAACACCTCCACTTAAAAGAATATATTCTTTTTACAGCACTAATTGAAATTTTTCCTGTGACATATACATAGACACATATCACCTTTGCCAAAAAATCTCCACTTAATCTCAGGAGCTACTTACTGAAAATTACATTGATCGTTGACTTTCTGTGGAGAATTTCTGTGTGGGTTGGGGGGAAACAGCTGGCAGGGGCTGGGAGAGGGGTTGCAGTATTAATATGAGGCAAACCGATAGACAAGTCCATCGAAAACGTCCACATCTGGTTGTACCTGGTTGTGTTGAAGGAACAATCAAACATCTGCTAGACAGAATTCATGTTCTTTCAACTATTATGTAGTGAGTGAACTGGCCAACTGAAATTTCAAATAAGTTAACAAAATTAGATAATTTGACAAAAGTCTCAGCTGAAAATAGGCAGACTGAGTCATAGGCAGGACTTCAGTGGAAGACATACAAAGAATAAACGAGTACAGTTGTGCTTCCAGCCTTTCAGGTAAACAGAAGAGATAAGGGGCTGAAGATGGGGAGGAATCTAGAGACTGTCTGCAGAATTTGAGGGGTTTTTTCAAAACATACAGGGAAGGTCTCACTGAGAATGTGACCTTTGAGTAAATGCTAGATACAGGTGTCTTAGAGAAAGATTTCAGAGAAAATCTGTGGATAGTAAACATGAAGATAAAAATTCAAATTGTAGTATTGCCATGTTAAACGTTCCGTGAACTGAACAGTAAATGAGTCACCCAGCATCCTCAGTACAACCTGTCATCACAGTTCTTGAACGTGTTTTTAACATACAGGTCACAGACATTACCTATAGCTCTTAAGACCCTTCAATTGCTTTGCACCACACTGATACCCAAATCCACATTACTGATCCTGCTGTCACTTTTTAAAGACTCACATTAAATAAAAATTACAATAATGCTAGGATGTAAGTTTCATCATTCTTCCATTTTCCATATGAGGATACAGAGATCCAGTGAGGTTGAGTAACTTGCCCGAGGTCACACCAATACTATGTGATGAAGCTGTACTCAAACCCTGCCTGCCTCCAAGATCACGTCCTTAATCACTATATTGAATGGCTGTGATATGAGTGCACCGCGTGCAGGATGCCACTCACAGGCTTTGTGTGCACTGACCGGATCCTGAGACACCCCTGGGTTGTAGACACTATCACTGTGCCCACATTTTGATGAAAATGCCAAGACACAGACAGGCCCAACAGTAAGTCATTAAGTGTAATGGTTCAATTTGGAGCCAGGAAATCTCACCATACAGCTCAGCCTTTAACCATTTGGTCGAATCACCTTCATGAATCAATCTGCCTTGAAATGGATGACGGTCATGTTCACCGCACTTACAGCACCTACTCTGGCTGGAACGTCTTGAGCAGTTGCCACTTGTAGAAGGAACACTGCTGCCAGTACTCTTTTCCTCGTGGCTACATTTGCATCAGTCATCCACTCCCGTCTTTCTATTAATATTTTTCTCAGCACCTTTGAAGTCCATTGCACACTGGCTGCTGCCCGCGAACTTCCCTGAGATCATGTAGCCAGCGTCACTCAGGAAAACACTGGGAGTAAACCCAGTATTCACGTCTACAGATCATATCGTTACTCTCAACATGAGACACTCTAGGAATCACTCATATAAGAATATATATTAGAAATTTACAATAATTAACTTTTTTTTAACTTTTTTTTGTTTTTTAAGTGTGTTTTTCCAGGACCCATCAGCTCTAAGTTAAGTAGTTGTTTCAATCTAGTTGTGGAGGGCACAGCTCACACTGGCCCATGCAGGGATTGAACTGGCAACTCCGGTGTTGAGCATCGCGCTCTAACCAACTGAGCTAACCAGCCGCCCCAATAATTAACTTCTTAATATCCTCTAATTCACTTTTTCACAACAATCTCTTGTGTGTATACAGTTGGTTGGTTCTAAATCACAACCAAACAGGGTTTGTTTGTTTTTTCCTCTTGGCTGGGGTATTTTAAAGCACATTCAAAATCTTGCATACTTTTTAAAAGCATAACCACAATATCATTATCACACCCTGCAAAAGTGGGTGATAGAACATGTGTTCTCTCTGATGAAAAACAAGATAGATTGTTCCTCCAAATGTCAGCTTCTGACTCTTATGCTTAGTCAATATTTAATCTGCAGCTGTTAACTCTGGTTTGGGTCATATCATTTAATTTTTACAGAAAGTGCACCATTCTTTTCTCCTGGAGAATTGCCCACGTTCTAGGTCTCACTGATTGTGTTTTCAGATAAGTGACTCCATTCCTTATGTCTTCTATGAGCTGATAGTCGACTAGAGGCTTGATTACATTCTGATCCAATTTTTCAAGGCTATTTTATGGGTAATGTTCTGTATTGCCTGTCGGCCCAATGGGATGTACATGGTGTCTGTCCCACATCAGTGTGGTCATAATGATAAATCAGGTGGTGTCAACCATTTCCACCAAACTTCCACCTAAAGTTTCAGTTTCCATTGTTTCCTGACCTTGTAATTTCATCAGGGCTTCTAATTTTGTTAATCCCCTGCCATCTCTTTTTCTTAATTTATCTAATAACTTTGCTGCTCAGTTTCTTGACCTTCATCCCCCCCAATGGTCATATTCTTCACTCTACTGCAGTTGCTCATTCCCACAGTCAACCCTATACCTTCTTACCAATGCCTTCAACATCCACTAATCTCAATTTCAAGCATTCTGTCCTGCAGTAATCTCTCTCTCTCTCTCTCTCTCTCTCTCTCTCTCTCTCTGTCTCCTTTTAGTCCCAACCAATAGTAACCATTTATCAACCACACCATTACTTCCTATGCCCCACCCCCTGCCTCTGGCAATGCTGCCATTTTTCAGTGGAGAACTTTTCTTCATCCACTCTATTGTGTAACTCTAAAAAGTCCGTGACAGAAAAGTAAAGAAAAAGGATCATTTACACAATGTTATCTGTCAATTATATCTCAATAAAGCTGGGGGGCGAATAAAAACGATAATTTCTTTCTATCAGCATGAAATGATCCACTTCTTTATTCTTTTCGTAAAGCCTATTTTGTCTGATATTAATATAGCTGTGCCAGCTTTCTTATGTTACTGTTTGCATGATCTAGACAGATTCCCTTTCTTTTACTTCCAACCTATTTCTGTCCTAATATTTAAAGTGTGACTCTTGAAACAATATAGTTGAAATCTGTCTTTTTTCCCCATTTGGCATTCCCCCGGCCCCTCCCCCCTCAGAAATAGGCACAAGAGGTTACTTCTTATCTGCAAGTAATATTTTATTTCCTCTTTTGGTTGCTGGTTACTTTGTATTTTCTTTGTGAAAATGCACTTTTCTGTGTGTATATTATGCTTTTAAAAGTTTACAACATTAAAGGCATTTTGTCCAGTGGACATAAATCCAAGGTCCTAAATGCATCCCACCTTCACACTCCATGAGGCTCAAAGTCTCCGCTGAGCCAGAAGACACCTGCATACCTCCAGCAGATGGAGGTTCCACACAGCATCTACTTCCCGTATGGAAATTCAGCACTAGGGACATTTTTGTCAGCAGTCTGGGAGCTTGAGGCCGGTGGCTGTTGATCATTGGTCGTCTCCACGCTGTGCCAGATCCCATATCCAAAGTATATGGCAAATCCTAGAACAGAAATGAGACAAGAAGAAGGAAAAAAGGGCACTCTCCCCACTTGTAAATGCCCGGTAGAGCTCCTGTTATGGCATTTGAGGCAATTTGGGGCAAGATATTAGGAAGAGGGCTGGGGTCAGCCACCCGAGAGGCCCCTTGTCCCCAGAAAGCCACTTACCAATCACCATCCAGAGGCCAAACTGGGCCCAGGTCCTGGGAGTCATCTGCATCATTAAATACATATTCACAAAGATGCTCATCAGCGGAAGGACAGGCAAAGCAGGGACCTGTGGGCAGAATCGGTAAATCCCAGCACTCACCGCAAAGCCGGAGGTGCCCTACCCCCCAGGCGGGAAGGAAGCCCAGTACCATCTGGGCCGAGCATTCAATGCCTGCTTATATCGGGTGTCCCACTGGATGTCCCTGAATGGAACTAGTAAAGGACTGAGTGTGGATCATGGTTTTAGCAACTCCCCTTGTTTTTCCCTGGTCCAGCAAAGAATGCCTGGACCTCAAGTGAGTTCATTTGCTCCAGGTAGATAATTTGGAGATATAAAGTCACCTGCCTTGAAGTTAAGAGGAGTTGGGTTCTGGGGCTGTCTCCAAATGACGAATGTGATCCCGAAAATAAGCAGAAGCAGCAGCCCAGCTGATGTTGTACAAAGTGGGTCTCCAGAGAACAGATGGCTGGGCCATTGGGCCAGTATCAGGCACAGGATCGTCAGCAGGAGAACTGCAAGGGTCATGTTGGAGGAGAACAGGTCCGGTGCCAGAAGCCAAATATGTCAAGACCTTGGCTCACATCCCACCCTCAACTGTCCAGGTCACGAAGAGCCATCATATCTCCAAGACTCCTCCTCAGCTGCCAAAGGCACACATCCTGTTAATTTCAGAACACCACCAAAGAGAAACCCCACTGCTCACCAAGCAGTATGGCACATCCATAGACGGTCTGGCCAGATTTCCGAGTGGGGATGGTGTTGATCGGGCTACACAGACTCTTAGGAGTCTTTGCGTTTCCTGCTTCAGGTACAGATGCCAAAGAACTTGCTTCAGGTTCAGGCTTTACCTCAGTTATTTCCAGCTCCGTTTTCTCATTCTTACGTAAATCCTGGTCTGGCTGGTACCTGAGTTAGAGGTATTAAGGAAGTATTCACACCAGCCCCTATCCATTCAGCATCAGGCAGCCTAACCACCTCTTCCCTGCATTAAGTGTAGCAGGGCACTTAGGAGACAGCATGAAGGCAGAAAAGGATCAGCCCTCCATCAACCCCCATGAGGTCAAGACCCCCAGTCAGGAGGTAATGGAGCCTCACCTGAGGACAAGCACAGAAAAAGCCACCAGGGAGTAAGCAAGCAGTGTCCCAATTGACATGAGGTCCACAAGATCACTGAGCTCGAAGAGGAGTGCCATGAATGCTAGAATAGGACACAAACCAGGTCGGGCGAGAGGGACGAGAAACCACTGGAAATACCCAAGTTAAGGAAATTGATCAAAAAAGGAGTGGCTTTTATTTGTTCACCTGCAAGAGTCCCAGAAACTATAGTGGCTATGATGGGGGTGCATGTGCGGACATGGACCCGGGCAAGACCCCGGAAAAGGAGCCCGTCCTCTGCCATGGCGTAGATCACCCGAGGCATGGGGAACATGGCACCCAGGAGGCTGGAGGAGAAAATGGGAACGTGTGTGGGGACATGGAGAGCAGGACAGACCAGGGCTTCTGCTCCCTAGCCTACATGAGGCAAGGTGTCTCTCCTTCTCATCTCTCAATCCAAGGCAGGGACAGCTGAGAATCTAAAGTAAATGAGAAGAAAGTTTTTGACACTGACCTGGATGAAAGAGCACAGAGGGTGCCAGCAGCCACGATATATCTGGCAGGGGTCCATCCAACGTAAAGAAAAGCCTGTGGCAAGGGGCTGTCAGAATGAATCTGGTAGTAGGGCACCATGAGGGTGAGTGCCGCTGAGACACCAAAATATGCCACAAAGCAGATGAAGAGTGAGATGACAATGCCCAGAGGGATGGAACGCTGAGGATTGCGGGCTTCTTCCCCTGCAGGACAGGTGGAAGTGTTGGGTCAGGAAAACACTCTGACATGAAGGCACAAAATTCTCTTGCTTTGGGAACCTCCAAACGCAGGCTAACCTTCTACCAACCCTGTGTCCAAGGGCAGCCCATACTGTGCCCAGACCCCAAATAGGACAGAATGACTGTGTTACCTGCAGTGGCAATGCAGTCAAAACCAACAAATGCGTAGAAACACGTAGCTGCTCCGCGGAGAACCCCATCAAAGCCAAAAGGTACAAACCTTCCAGAGCCCAGAGGGCCCAAGCTATAGAGACAGGAACAAGCAAGAACATGGGTGAGATGTGTTCAGCCCTCTGTACTGGACAGCTGTCAGACCACAGTCCTGGGCTCTACTCCCCTTGTCACCTGCACCCATCAGCCCAGATCTCTGTTCCCCACCAGACTCCCAGCTATGCACCCCACCCCACCCCACCCACACACACTCTACTATGTCCAGGATGCCCTCCTGACCTATCGGTGTCATTGGATCCAGATTTGGCCAATTCGTAATCCTGCTGCGTGAGCTGCCAATGGCGCACGTCACCCTTAATGATGCCAGAAAGGAAGACGAAGCTAAGGACCAAAAGGTTCAGGCCTGTGAATACCTTCGTGACCAGGGCTGACTCACTAGCTCCCAGAACCAGTAGGCCTGTGGGAAAGTGAAATAGGAAAAATCCAGAATAAATGAATTCATAGAAAAGCAGACTAGTAGTTTCCAGTGGCTGGAGGAGGGGGATGGGCAGTGACTACTTAATGGGTACAGGGTTTCCTTCTGGATGATGAAAATGTTTTGGAACTAGATAGAGGTGATAGTTACTCAACATTGTGACTGTACTAAGTGCCACTGAATCGTACACTTTAAAATGGTTAATTTCTTATTGAGGTCATCATCTCGCAGTGTATACATGTATCAAATCACCACGTTGGACATATTAAACTGACACGATGTGGTACAGCAATTATATCTCAATAAAGCTTGGGAAAATAATAAAATAAAATGGTTCATTTTACATTACAGGAATTTCACCTCAATTAAAAAAAATAAATGACATCATTTTTAAAAACTCTTGTCTCAGTACGGAGGAAGAAACTTGTCAAAGTGAATAGTTCTCAGCTGGAGATGACTTTGTTCCCCAAGGGACATTTGGCAATGTCTGGAGATATTCTGATTGTCCCATTTGAGGGGGTAGGTGCCATGGGCAATATCCTATCTTTTTTTTTTTTTGCATTTTTTTCCCCTTTCTTCTGCCCTGCCCCCCACTCCAGTTCAAGCCGTTGTTCCTCAGTCTAGTTGTGTAGGACACAGCTCCCTGGACCATGGTGGTATTATGAGCCTTGCACTGCCCCCTGGCGGAGGTAGTTGATCGCCAGTCGTCAGTCAGCCACTCACGGCTGCGGACCGCTCACGCCAACCTCCAGCTGCTCTTGGCAGCCCAGCTCCAGGGGGAGCTGTTGTTCACAATCTTAGCTGTAGAGGGTGCAGCTCACTGGCCGATGTGGGAATTGAACCAGCGACCTGGGCATTAGGATCATGGTACTCCAACCACCTGAGCCACCAGCTGGCCCCCTATCTCCTCCTCCCTCCTCCTCCTCCCCCTCCCCCTCCCCCTCTCCCCCCTCCCCTCCCCTCCCCCTCCCCCTCCTCCTCCTCCTTCCCAGTATGTCAGTTTGGCTCAAATAGACTCATAAAAAAAATTTTTTTTAAATGAAATCCTATAATGCACAGCCCCCCACACACACTAAAAACTGATCCAGCTCAAAATGTCAGTAGTACCAAGGGTGGGAAACAATGGTCTACATCTTGCCCCCCTGTCCTTCCCACTACTGATCCCCCTTTCCAGTCTCTAATTCCCCCCACCATTTTGCCACCTCCAAGCCTTTCGATCCCAGCTTCCCCTCCAAACCCCACTATCCCTATTCTGTCTCTGATCCCTGCCTCACCAGTGAGCAGCAGCACCAGGCCCAGCGAGAGAAAGTCTGGGTACTGGGCCAGGTTAGGCACATGCAGAGAAAAACTGCCCAGCAGGACCCGTGAGATGTGGTTCCCAGTCATGCTGTCAATGGCGGAGCTCCAGGCCCTGGCCACACTGGCACTCCCTGCAAGACAGAAGAAGTAACATTCATTTGCAGTCTGCACCCCCACTAAGGCACCATGGGATATATATTTTTTTGGGGGGGAAACAAGACAAAATACCTAATCTCAAAGAATTTATCTTCTTTTCATGGGGTGGGGAGAGCAGACACAGATGTTTTACAGAACAGGTAAACTTTTTAATGTCATAGACCAGTGTTGTGCAAGTCAACAGGGAAGTGGGCCCTGGAGGGTTGGGAGACGAGCACTGACAGTTTAAATCGGGTGGTCAGGGAAAATCACACGAAGGCGACAGCTGAGCAAAGACCTCACAATGGTGAGCCTTGGAGAAGGTCTCTCACCCACAGGAATTCTTCCCCACTTCCTACAGTTCCCATTTCTTCCTGGTTCTTAGTTCAGTAATTTAATGAAAGCAGGATAGAGTTGAGTAGAATGAAGTTTTGGGGGGTTTCCTGGCACTGTTACGCACTTCCCTCACAAGGTGGATAAAGTGTTCGTGAATGAGGGTGAAGACCCCAATCCTTCCTCCTGTGTCCTGCTCTTAAGTCCTTTGTTTCCCCCACATTGGCCGCCACCTCACCAATGACATAGGAGAGTATGAGGGTCCATCCAGTGATGAAGGCACACAGCTGTCCCACTGTGGCGTAGCTGTAGAGATACGAAGAACCGGAGCTTGGTGCCTGGGCCCCAAATTCCGCATAGCAGAGCCCAGACAGCACACAAGTCAGGGCGGCCACCAAGAAGCAGATGACAATCGCCGGTCCAGCTTTGTCCTTGGCCACTGCACCAGCCAGGATGTACACTCCTGCTCCCAGGGTGCTGCCCACACCCAAGGCCACCAGATCCATGGTGCTCAGACAACGGGCCAAGCAGCTCTCACCTCCCCTGGTCTCCAGGGGCTGCCTGCGGACCAGCTTCTGACCAAATTGGCAAACACGCTGACACAGCATCCTAGATGGAGTTGAGGAGGTTAAGATCTGCAGAGAAAACAAGAAAGAAAGCCATCAAGAATTACCTAGAGGGGGCCGGCCCGGTGGCTCAGGTGGTTGGAGCTCCGTGCTCCTAACTCCGAAAGCAGCTGGTTCGATTTCCACGTGGGCCAGTGGGCTCTCAACCACAAGGTTGCCAGTTCGATTCCTCTACTCCCGCAAGGGATGGTGGGCAGCACCCCCTGCAACTAAGATTGAACACGGCACCTTGAGCTGAGCTGCCGCTGAGCTCCTGCATGGCTCAGTTGGTTGGAGGGCGTCCTCTCAACCACAAGGTTGCCGGTTCGATTCCTTAAGTCCCGCAAGGGATGGTGGGCAGGGTCCGCTGCAACTAGCAATGGCAACTGGACCTGGAGCTGAGCTGCACCCTCCACAACTAAGATTGAAAGGACAACAACTTGACTTGGAAGGAAGTCCTGGAAATACACACTGTTCCCCAATAAAGTCCTGTTCCCCTTCCCCAATTAAAAAAAAAAATCTTTAAAAAAAGAAAAGAAGAATTACCTAGAGGGCTGCCAGATGGCTCGGTTGGTTAGAGCGTGAGCTCTCAACAAGGTTGCTGGTTCAATTCCTGCATGGGATGGTGGGCTGTGCCCCCTGTAACGATTGAAAAGGGTGACTGGACTTGGAGCTGAGCTGCACCCTCCACAACTAGATTGAAGGACGACTTGGAGCTGATGGGCCTTGGAGAAACATACTGTTCCCCAGTATTCCCCAATTTAAAAAAAAAAATTACCTAGAATAGTCAAATTCATGGAGAGTTTTAATACATTTCAAAGTTACTGGAAGGATTGTTTGAAGATTAAGAAGCAAGCAAAATCTCCCAGTATAGTGCCTGGGACATAGTAGCTGCTTATCTGGTATGAGTTGAGTAGATAAGAGTGTGGAATTTTGAAGCCATATCACCCAGGTTCAAATCCAGCTCTGCCATGTTATCAGCCGTCTGATTTTGCAAAAGCTACGTACCATTCTTTGTCCTCCCTTCCTCTGTAAAACAGAGGAAACTATGATTATTTAATAAGCATCATTATTTCCTCACTTCCTTGATCAGTGACTGTGGGGTTTAGTTATAAGAGAGCTCACATGCCACAGATTTCTCCACCAAGGATCCTGAAACCTGGTAGCTTTGTTTTGTTGTTTGCAGAGTGAAATGGATTTAGAATTTGGAGCTGGGGCAGAAAGAGATGGAATCTGTAGGAAGGGAAAGATTCTAGCCCAGCTCAGTGAAGGCATCAAACCAAAATGTCCTCCCAGTTGCCTGGAGGGAGGGAGGATTAATGTTCAATCCAAATTCAGGAATGACGGGACTCTGTTTCCTACTCCTTTGGGGTTTGGAATGTCTTTCACTAAACTTCTCTGGGTGGGGGGGACCTTTAAAAGAAAAGAAATTCTGACACAAGCTACAACATGAGTAAACCTTGAGGATATTATGCTAAGTGAAAAAAGGCAATCACAAAGACAAATACTGTATGATTCCACTTCTACGAATTACCTAGAATTGTCAAATTCATGGAGACAGAATAGAATGGTGGGGGGTTGAGTGAAAAACATGAAAGGATTAAGTACAAATTGGTAGTTATAAAACGGATGTAAAGTACAGCATAGGGAATATAGTCACAGTAATAACTATGTATAGTGTCAGGGAGGTACTAGACTTATAGGGGGATCACATCGTAAATTATATACATGTCTTATCACTATGTTGTACACCTGAAACTAATAAAATATTGAATGTCACTGTAATGGGGGGGGAAGCAAGAAAAAGAAAGTAGAATGGTGGTTGCTAGGGGCCGGGGGAGGGGAAATGGGGAGTTATTAATTAACGGTAAGGAGTTTCTGTTTTGCAAGATGAAAAAAGAGTTCTGGAGATTGGTTGCACAACAATGTAAATATACTTAACACTACTGAACTGTACACTTAAAAATAGTTAAAAATACTTTAAAATGGCCAATTTTATGTCATGCGCATTTTACCACAATTTTTTAGAAAATGTCAATAATAATAGAGTCGATGGTTAAGGCAGTCAATTTTATGTGCATTTTACCACATTTTTATAAAACGCCGCTGATGGTAATAATAGGGCCAGCTTCCCAAAGTTGCTGGCTGTAACAAACAAATCAGCGTACAAGAGAGACTGAGTGAAATCATTGACCCATCCATCCTAAACCCTGAATAACGTTTAACCTTTAACATTGTTTACCCGTGAATTAAGAAAACAGCCTTAGGGCCTTCGGACACTCATCCAGTCTCCCCCTCCCCCACTTCTTCTCACAGGCACGCAGCTTGCAGTTCCTACTACTTTCATCTGGAAAATGGGTCTTTTCCACCCTTGGCATGGAGCCAGACTGAGCAATTGCATGCTCGGACTGCGGAAGTCTCGAGGAATATCTGAATTCACTTGTCCTGTCTCCTGCAGAAGAGGGGTTACCCAGACTTACCGGACTGTTGGAGCCCAGCCTGGATCACTGGACGGGAATCAGTGAGGTTAAGGTAAGCCAGGTGAGCTAGAGCTGATAATGGCTCTAAAACGGAGCTGGGAACCCATATCAGACAACTCTATCCCGGAAGGGCGGGGGGGGGGGGGGGGGGGGGCGGGGCCAGGAGACTCTGCACTGATGCTATCAGACTCGCTATGGTTATTACTACCTTCAAGGCGCCTTACTAAGATTTTTTAAAATTGTGGTAAAATTCACGTAACAAAATTTTCCATCTTAACCATTTTAAACTTCAGTTCGGTAGTGTTAAGTACATTCACATTGTTGTGCCCTCACATCCCAGTTTTCATCTTGCAAAACTGAAACTCTGTCCCCACTGAACACTACCTCCCCATTCACTGTCCTCCCAGCCTCTGACACCCACCATTCTACTTTCTGTCTCTGCTAATTTCACCACTCTAGATACTTCATAGAAGTGGAGTCATACAGTGTTTGCCTTTTTGTGTCAGGCTTACTGCCCATAATGTCCTCCAGGTTCACCCATGTTACAGCGTGTCAGAATTTCCTTGCTTTTAAAGGTTGAATAGTATTCCATTGTACATATGGACTACTTTGTGTTTATCCATTTTTCCATCGATGAACACTTGTGTTGCTTCCACTTTTTGGCTGTTGTGAATTATGCTGCCTATGAACATGGGTGAACAAATATTTCTTTGAGACCCTGTTTTCAATTATTTTGGGTGTGTACTCAGAAGGAGGCCTGCTGGATGACATGATTCTAAGATCTTTTAAATGCATGAATTCATTTGACCATCATGGACCCTGGAAGTAGGGCTGTATAACATGGGGCACTACTCACAGCCCTTCTGTCTCTCTCTTCTTACATCTGTTTGGGATGGGAACACTTTCCCCATTTCCCTCTTAGAGCTTGTGGCTAGTCAAATAATTAAAATCACACAAGGCAGATTAACAGCAGAAAAATCAATTTCAATACAGGTGTATGGGTAATTCACATAAGCATGAAAATTTCAAAGACAGAAAGGCAAAATGAGGTATATATGTCATTCTGGACCAAGAAGGGGTAAGCAGGGGTCTAGGACTTCACGGGGAAATAAGGCAATTTATAAGGGGGTGAAAAGAGTTAATGTTTAGTAAAATGTTTGTTGGGCCATCTTGAAACAATAGAACACAGGGAGGACTTTGATCAAATCGGCCTTGCTAGGTTTCTTCCTGTCTATCATGCCTAGTTCAAATTAAACTATAGATATTTATGATGATATCTCCTTTCCTGGAGCAGATCCTCTCTGTTTTATTTTTTTTTAATTAAAGTTTATTGGGGTGACAATTGTTAGTAAAGTTACATAGATTTCAGGTGTACAATTCTGTATTACATCATCTATAAATCCCATTAGTGTGTTCACCACCCAGAGTCAGTTCTCCTTCCATCACCATATATTTGACAGATCCTCTATCTTAAATTCTTTTAGGCAATAAGTGGGAAAGATCAAAAGTTCTTCCTGAGCCTTCTGGGCCTTCATTGTTTCCAGCTCAAAATATTCTGCATGCCACAGTGACACATCTGGGAGTTACTCATTTTGAACCCCCACACACTTCTCAACTTTCCACAGTCTGCACACGACCTGAGATACTCAAGTGTTGAGGACACCCCAGGCTCCAGCCAGAAGACAGGGAGCTTAAAATCTCTAGTGTTTGTTAATTCACACGATATAAGCATTTAACAAGTGTCTGATTACTGAACATCTGTTCTTCTTATCCTGCAATGACCTTCTTCCCCTCTGAAGCCCCAGGGTGCCTTACTGCATTCCCAGCTCAGAATGTCTTATATACCTCAGTTTCCCTTTCTGTCTCTGACCTTCTCGTGCTTGTGGCGTCTCCTACTCTCTCCTGTACACAGTGTTCCCATACATATGTAATTAAATTTGGTCATTTTCTCTTGTTAATCTTGCACACAGGGACCAAAGAAGATAAAGATGAGTGCGATTTGATCCCATTCTACAAGAAGCTCGGTTTGCTGGGAGAGCTGAGAATGCAGGCGGAGAAAGACAACACGCTGTAAGATGTAAGAAGCACTACTGGTTCACGGAAGGAAATACATGGGAGCAGGAAGGGGAGTTGTGCAGTGAAGGCATCTGGGGAAAGATTGACAGATCAGATTATAAGAAGATCAAATGACCCACATGCTAAAACACTGGCCAAAAATAACCCAAATTGGGTTTAAGTGTACTCATTAACTCTTAACATTGATCTTTAAAAAGCCAATCACACAAGGACATGTTGGAATGAAGGGGCTTAAGCTGTTATGGAGAGTTACAGTTGATTGTGTGAAATCCCAGTTGAAATAAAGACTATTTTAAGTATATTGAGAGTCAATAGATATAGAAAGAAGCCTTCTCAGAGTTTCCCTTATCTGTCTAAAAGCAGAAAATTCTGGGAAATAAGGCTGCCATAAATTCCCTCTTTAGAGAGGGACAACTTCCAAGAGGAGGAAATAGAGTAAACCTATTATTATAACTCCCCACTGTGGGGAGTTTTATGGCCCCAAAGAAAATGGAAATACCATTCACACTTGAGTAAGTAAAAATTATCATGAAGTTTCTTATCTCCCCTTTGTTCTTTTAAAAACCTATTTTTCTTCCTAAGGAAAACTGTTTGTTCTTCCCCTAGAAGACTTTTCTGCCCCCTTGTTGTCCCCTACAAAGTCTAACTTTAACCAGTTAGCAAGCTACTTTTGTTAGCTCCTATATGCATAAATAATCCCTTATTAGACAGGAAGGAACCTAGCAAGGCTCATTTGGTCAAATAATCCTGTTAATCTGTCTTTTGTCTGTCTATTTTGCAGGCCCCTAGTCACAGAACCTAAGAGAGTACATAAAAAGTATTTTTCTAGGGATGACCTGTTGGCTCAGGCGGTTGGAGCTCCGTGCTCCTAATGCCGAAGGCTGCTGATTCAATTCCCACATGGGCCAGTGGGCTCTCAACCACAAAGTTGCTGGTTTGACTCCTCAACTCCCGCAACTAACAACAGCAACTGGTCCTGGAGCTGAACAGCGCCCTCCACAACTACGATTGAAAGGACAACTTGACTTGGAAAGTCCCAGAAGTACACACTGTTCCCCAATAAAGTCCTGTTCCCCTCCCCCAAAAAAAGTTTGTTTTCTCTCCAATAGTAGCAAGGTTTAAATGCTTCAACAACGTGATGCAGCTACTGAATAAAATATATGGTCAAGTCAAAAAAGTAGAGTATAAATGGCTCAGTTGGTTGGAGCGCGGGCTCTCAACCACAAGGATGCCAGTTCAATTCCTCGACTCCCGCAAGGGATGGTGGGCTGTGCCCCCTGCAACTAGAAACGGCAACTGGACCTGGAGCTGAGCTGCGCCCTCCACAACTAAGACTGAAAGGACAACAACTTGACTTGGAAAAAAGTCCTGGAAGTACACACTGTTCCCCAATAAAGTCCTGTTCCCCTTCCCCGATAAAATAAAAATAAATAAAAAAAGGAAGTAGCGTATAGTAGTATAGTGTAGGGACTATAGTCAATAATATTGTAAGAACTATGTATGGTGTCAGATGGGTACTAGAATTATTGAGGGGATCACTGGATAAAGTATATAAATGTCTAATCACTAGTTTGTATTATCTGAAACTAACATAATATTGAATGTCAACTGTAATTGAAAAATAAAGAAATAAATTTAAAAAGAGTATGGAGTCATCCACTCAACATTGCCAAAGGCCCAGTATATGCCAGACACTAAAATAGGCACCAGGATTTAGAAATAAAGACATATTCCCCTCTTGAACAACAGTGGGACATTTGGAAATGATTTACAGTCACACATCACATAATGACACTTTGGTCAATGATGGGCCACATATATGATGGTGGTCCCATAAAATTATAATGGAGCTGAATCACCTGGTGACATTGTAGCCATCATGACATCACAGTGGAATGCATTACTCACTGTTTGTGATGATGCTGGTGTAAGCTTACTGCACTGCCAATTGTATAATAATACTATGTATTGTAATTTTACTGTGCCTGCCTTTTCTATGTTTAGATATGTTTAGATACACAAAGACTTACCATTGTGTTATAATTGCCTATAGTATTCAGTACAGTAACATACTCCTAGTCCAGGAACAATAGCTGTACCATACAGCCTAGGTATGCAGTAGGCTACACCATCTAGGTTTGTGTAACACACTCAGTGATGTTCACACAATAACGAAATTGGCTAACCAAGTGTTTCTCAGAATGTATCCCCATTGTTAAAGCAACACATGACTGTATATGGAATTCTTATATTGAAATAATTCCACATCGTTAAGATTCTAACTTTTCAAAACAACCATAAAATAACAGAAGGGATTATGCAAAGAATTTAAAATAACATTAGAACAGTGATTTGAGCTTTGAGAATACCATCTGCAATATCACATTGTATAGAATTTGAAAGACACAAAATCTCTGATGTGGGGGAGGAAGAAACTTCCCTCTACCTTTCTAGGTTGTTCTGGCTGGCCTAATACTTAAGTTGACATGAGACAGATTAACAGGACAAAATGACCAAATTTAATTACATATGTATGGGAACACTGCATACAGTAGAGAGTAGAAGATGCCACATGCACGAGAGGGTCAGAGACAGAAAGGGAAACTGAGGTATATATGACATTCTGAGCTGGGAATGCAGTAAGGCACCCTGGGGCTTCAGAGGGGAAGAAGGTCATTGCAGGATAAGAAGGGCAGATGTACAGCAATCAGATGTTTTCCCTGCCCTATCGACAGGTCATACAAAGTTATTTCTGGTAGTAATTCTTATTATGGGCAAGACCCCAAATTTAAATTATTTAAGGGAGAGGTAAAAGTTTCTCATGAGCCCACAGAATCCAGAATGCCTTCAGCTCAAAATAATCCACAAGCCAAAGTGGCATATCTTGGGGAGGGAGGGCTGTTCTGAATCCCTTCACAGGCATTATTTTCCTCTTATGATTCATGAGAATTTCACTCACTTCCACCTGTGCTTTTTCCCTGTCCCCTCTTCTTTCCAATATAATTTAGCACTATATTTAATTCATCTCATATTACTTTGGTAAAAGTAAGAGATATGCTTATATTTGTTTTCTTTTTCCTTTTTCACTCAATAATTATCCTGTGTTTCAAATACCCTCTCTGCAAGGTGAGCATGCCATTACCATCACCTCTCCCTTAATTTCCTAGCCCCATGACCTCCATCTCTCAAACAGTAACATCTGTTCCTTTTCATGTACATTCCCACGTCTACGAAACTGTCACTCAATTGTGTAACCAAAATTGAGTTTGGGTGCTTTGAGTATACATTAAATATGATTATTTAAAATTGATGTTGAAATCATTGTGAACTGTGATGCACAACCAGAAACCCTGTCCCCCACTCTTCAGTGTTTTGTGTGGTTTTTTTTTTAATTAAATGTATTGGGGTGACAATTGTTAGTAAAATTACATAGATTTCAGGTGTACAATTCTGTATTACATCATCTATAAATCCCATTGTGTGTTCATCACCCAGAGTCAGTTCTTCCATCACCATATATTCGATCCCCCTTACCCTCATCTCCCACCCCCCACCCCCCGCCCCCCTTACCCTCTGGCAACCACTAAACTATTGTCTGTGTCTATGAGTTTCTGTTTCTCATTTGTTTGTCTTGTTCTTTTGTTGTTTTTGGTTTATATACCACATATCAGTGAAATCACATGGTTCTCTGCTTTTTCTGTCTGACTTGTTTCGCTCAGCATTACTCTCTCAAGATCCATCCATGTTGTCACAAATGTTCCTATATCATCTTTTCTTACTGCCGAATAGTATTCCATTGTGTATATATACCACAACTTCTTTATCCATTCATCTATCGAAGGACATTTTGGTTGTTTCCATGTCTTGGCCACCGTAAACAAAGCTGCAATGAACATTGGAGCACACGTGTCTTTATCTCTAAATGTTTTCAGATTTTTTTGGGTAGATACCCAGAAGAGGGATTGCTGGGTCTCTTCAGTGTTTTATTCTGTCCATCTTTGCCACTCTTCCTGCCTCCCTTCTCTGTCTTGGATGGAAACACTTCTGCACCTTTCCCTCTGTCGCCTTCTCTTTTGCTTTTGCTCCTTATGTCTCCTGTTTTTTACATGTATTGGACTCTGTGCCTTGGGCAAGGGGATATCCTGTCCCTGCCCTGGTTGCAGTTAGCAAATTGTTCAAATCTGTTAGGCCAAGCCAGCTGTAACAGAGAAGAAACTAAATCAGAGGGGAGTTGGTAGAAGACACATGACCAGGGAGGAAGATGAACAGATTCCCAACACAAGTGTAATCACAGTTTCTTCCACTTACCAGGGGGACACTGGTAGCAAAGCAACTAGACACCAAAGGTTTTCTCCCGTACCTTATGAAAGGAGAGATTCTAGAAATAATTGTAATTGTTTGTTACAAGTCTTAGTTTTTAATTTGCCAAACAGGATTTTCTTACGTAGGACATCTGTCGAATCAAAAAGAGAAATGTAACCACTCCTAGGTTAGTTTTTTTCTTTTTAATTTTCTGGGAGTACAACATTACAAACACACAAACAAAATTGCACATATCATAGGATAAGGGTTGATGAGTTTTCACAAACTGAACGTACCCATATAAAGAGCATCTATGACAAGAAGAAAACATTACCATCACCCCAGAACTTCCCCTCCCCCCACGCTCCTCGCAAACAGTCCCTACCCCTCCAGGGATAACCACTGTCCTGATTTCTAGCAGCATAAACTGACTTTGTCTAATTTTGTATATTATATAAATGGATTCGTAGTGTGTGCTCTTTGGTCTGGCTTCTTTCACTCAGTTTTGGGCTTGGAGATCCATCCATAGGGTTGTTGCATGTCACAGCTTGCCCATACCTGTTGCAGTAAGATATTTCATCATTGTACACCTTGAATTTACACAATGTTATATGTCAATTATACCTCAACAAAGCTGGAAAAGAACATGTATTAATAAATGTATCACAAATTATTTATCCATTCTACTATTGATGGGCTTTTAAGTAGGCTGCAGTTTGGGGCTATTACAAAATAGTACTGCTACGAACACTTAGTAGATATCTGATAATGAATATGTGAACAAAATTGTGTTGGGTATTTACCTAGGAGAGGTCACACCAATTTTACTTCCAACAGCAGAATATCCTCATTCTACATTCCCACCAATCCTTGTTTTTTTCCATCATTTTCATTCTAGGTATTCTGGAGATATATAACGGTATCACTTTGTGGTTTTAAACTTGTGAAGGATGGTGAGACTACAACTCAATATGTGAAATAAGTAGAGTTTATTGATTACTGTAGCAACAAAGTGCTATGCTGGCCAGGTGCAGCCTCAACAAACAGAGCAAGTTGTAGGGAATTGTGGACCTTAGGTATAGATGGGCTTTCAGAGGCGTGAGTGGTGGACATCACCTGTAGAATCAGGTGTAATGCCTGTCGGTTACTTAATACTGGGGATGTGTGTTTATTGGAGTTTGCCCACTCGTAATTGGCTGACTTTCAGAAGTTAGAGGCTATTACTTACTGATTGTCTTGCAAAATTGTGTTCATTGAAGCAAGTTATTGTTGGTCAATTAAAGGAATTTAAAACTAGTTCTGCTGGCTACTTATCATGCCAACAGAACAGTCTTTTCCTAAGAGTGTGTAAACGTTTTCATTCTCAGTTTCCCCTCTAGGTCCTCACTCGGACAAAACCACTGGAGAGATCCTCGGGGATTGTACAAACATTGAACACTATTTTTCATTGTAGAGATCTGGTTAACAGTTAGAGCCTTGGTTAGCATGACTTTATCCTGTTGGGTTTTTTGTGTTTTTTTAATCATTTATCCAATCATCTCTGGGACTGTGGATATGCAGACGCATTTAAGATCATGGACAACAGCTTTTTCTGTTAGGCGCTAGCGGAGCCAGGCAAGAAACGCTGAGTTTCCCATTTTCATCGTGTGGACATCTCTACTGTAAAGATGGTCAATATGCCCACAACCCGAAGGACTTTCTGTAAAAAGCGCGGAAAGTCTCAGCCTCACAAAGTGACCCAGTACAAGAAGGGCAAGGATTCCCTGTATGCCCAGGCAAAGAGGCGCTATGGTGGGAAGCAGAGTGGCTATGGTGGGCAGACAAAGCCAATTTTCCGGAAGGGGGCTAAAACCACAAAGACGATTGTGCTGAGGCTTGAATGTGTTGAGCCTAACTGCAGATCCGAGAGGATGCTGGCCATTAAGAGATGCAAGCATTTTGAACTGGGAGGAGATGAGAAGAGAAAGGGCCAAGTGATCCAATTCTAAGCTTTGGGGTTCTTATTTTTGAGAAAAATGTTGAAGCTTTAGAAAAATGCCTATATAAAAATAAATGCAGTGATATTCTTTAAAAAAAAAAAAAAAAAAAAAAAAAAGATCATGGACAGCAGGTATTTAACAACCCTGAGACAACCAAAAGTATTATAAAAAAGGTCTGTAAGACACTCCAGAACTATGACTCCAGGTTTCCTAAGCTTGACTAAGGAAACAAGATCCAATGGTTCCTTGAGTTTACTTAGATAGATAACCAGGATGCCTTTCAACATAGATAAAGATTATTCCTACACTCACCTGTAATGTTAATCTATGAACAACATGAAATATTAGCAATGGCGAAGGCCAAAATATATGGTTGGCCAAAAGAAAATGTAAGGCTATTTCAATATTTATAACTACTTGGATTAAGGAAGTTAAACTGTTTCTTTGTTCCCCAGGGCTTGGGCTGGGCTATGTTATTTCCTATAACAGCCAAATCAGAGGAAAGAATCTGGATGACTACTTCACATTATCCAACTCTTATTGATGGAGTACGTTCCACCATTTATACCAAAGAAGGGTGTTGTTCCTTTTGGACTCTTTGTAATATGTCATTGTCAATTGAAGATATTGGGGAGTTATATGCTAAGAAGGGCCTAAACTCCACAAAGCAATTAACCATGAGTCTGGGTTGGCATTGAAGAAACTGATTCCCAAATAGGAAAAAGAACCCAGAATTTGCACAGGTGATGCAGTTGACCTTATTGGGGTGTGTTGTTATGACAAAGTTATCAGAGTGACATCCCAAGAATATATATTCCACTCTTCTAGCTGAGGACATCTTTGTTCACTAAAGTGTTCTCTACACTATAATATTATTGGTAAATTTAGTGTAATTTTTAGGTAATGTGTAGCAATAATTCATGGTTTATATCTTTGAGTCTTTGGGGAAATTTGATCTATAGTATTAAGAAGTAAGGAAATACCATGTAAAGCCAACAAAGGGTATATGGGTTGAACCAATTCATATCATCAAGTTGAGTCGTGGCCTTCTCATAAGTATAGATATAGCACCTCTGACTTTTTTTTTTTTTTTTTTTTAAAGATTTTATCGGGGAAGGGGAACAGGACTTTATTGGGGAACAGTGTGTACTTCCAGGACTTTTTTTTTTACAAGTCAAGTTGTTGTCCTTTCAGTCTTAGTTGTGGAGGGTGCAGCTCAGCTCCAGGTCCAGTTGCCATTGCTAGTTGCAAGGGGCGCAGCCCACCATCCCTTGCAGGAGTCGAACCGGCAACCTTGTGGTTGAGAGGACACACTCCAACCAACTGAGCCATCTGGGAGCTCAGTGGCAGCTCAGCTCAAGGTGCCGTGTTCAATCTTAGTTGCAGGGGGCGGAGCCCACCATCCCTTGTGGGACTCAGGGATTGAACCAGCAACCTTGTGGTTAGAGCCCACTGGCCCATGTGGGAATCGAACCGGCAGCCTTCGGAGTTAGGAGCATGGAGCTCCAACCGCCTGCGCCACCAGGCCGGCCTCAACTTTGTTTTTTTTAAAGTAAATTTATTGGGGTGACGTTGGTTAATAACATATAAGTATCAGGTGTACAATTCTAATACATCATCTGTATACTCCATTGTATGCTCAGCACCCAATGTCTAGTCTCCGTCTGTCACCATATATTTGACTCCCTTTACCCTCTTCGTGCTCCCGTGACCCCCCCATATTAACCATTTTTAAGTATACAGTTCTGTATGGCAAGGACATTCACATTGTCATGCAGCCAATTTCCAGAATCCTTTCCATCTTTCAAAAGTGGAATTCTGTCCCCATTAAATAGCAATTGCCCATCTCCCCTCCCCCCAGCCCCTGGCAACCACCATTCTACTTTCTGTCTTGATGAATTTGACAATTCTAGGTACTTCATGTAAGTAGAATCATATAATATTTGTCCTCTAGCGACTGGCTTACTTCACTGAGCATAATGTCAAGATTCATCCATTTTGCAGTATGTGTCAGAATTTCCTTCCTTTTTCATTGAAAAATTTTTCTGGGTGGGGAGCACACAATGTGATATATAGATGATGTATTATAGAAATGCACACTTGAAACCTATATAATTTTACTAATCATTGTCACCCCCATAAATTTAATTTAAAAAAAGAAAAAAATTTATGTGGTCCTTCTTATCAACCTTTTTATTGACTATTGATTTTGAGTCATACTTAGAAAACTTTTTTATTGACTATTGATTTTGAGTCATACTTAGAAAACTTTAGCCTACACTCAGTGAATATAGGAATTGATCTATGTTTTCTTCTTGCACGTTTGTGGTTTTAATTTTTACATTTAGATCCCTGATCCATTTGGCATTTGTCTTGTACATGGTGTCAAGTATTAGTCTAATTTTATTTTTTCAAATGGCTAACCAGACATACTGGCATCATTTATTTACAGGACCACATTTGCTTCTGTGATGAGACGAGACTTTTTTACCAGACTAAGCATCCTGTCTGTTTCTCCTCCACCAGTCAGTTTGCGTCTGTATGTACCTGTACCACACTGTTAACTAGAAAGGCTTCCTGGTTCTATTTCATATCTGTGGGATCTGCTCCCCTCCCACAACTTTTCTTTCTCAGTGTTTTTCGTGCTATTCTTATATGTTTGTTTTTCCGTATGAACTTTAATCTCAAGTAAAGGAGCTCCACTAAAAACGTATTGCTTATTCGTTGGGATGGTATTAAATCTGTAAATTATCTTGTGAAGAGCTGATGTCTTTATGATCTTGGATCATCCTACCAAGAAAAATGAATATCTGCCCATTTGTTCACGTCTCTTCTGTGCCTTTCAAGAGGGCTTTAATTTTTTTGTCAGACTGGTTTTTTAAGAATCCTGTCACGTTTATTCCAAAATATTTTATCATTGTTGCTTTTGAAAATGGGGTTCTAACTGGTTAATGTTTGTATATTTTGATTAGGATATTGAAGGATATTGGTTTCTGTATGTTAAATTTATATCCCGCCACCTTACTGAAAACTTTTATTTATTTATTTTTATTTTTTAAAATGTATTGGGGTGACAATTGTTAGTGAAATTACATAGATTTCAGGTGTACAATTCTGTATTACATCATCTATAAATCCCATTGTGTGTTTACCACCCAGAGTCAGTGAAAACTTTTATTTTAAGACTTAACTTCATCATTAATTCTCTAAAGTTTGCTAGGTATCTTTGTGTAATCAAGACAACAGTGGTTGCCCAAATCTGCTTTGTTCCATATAGCCTCTAAAGACAATTGAGAAAAATAAACAAACGAGTCAAATATCACGTCCTTAATATAAGGGAAATATTATGGTGCCATGCTAGGGTCCAGCCGCCTGCCGCGTACAAAAGTTAAAAATCGAGAGACGTGGTTGGTGGAAAGAAAAGCAGGTCTATTCGGAATGCCGGCATTCTGGGAGGATGGTGAACTCCAGTTCAAAGGCCACCTCCCCGTTCCTAGACTGGTGGGAAGGTTTTTTAGGCAGGTAAATGGGAAAAAACAAAGGAAAGCAGGCCTCAGTGCTAATAGTTGAGAAGCTGTCTCCTGGGGTCTTCTGAGGCCTCAGGTCTGCCTCACTGTTATTTTATTTTATTTCATTCTTTTTTTTTGGGGGGGGAAGGGGAACAGGACCCCACTGGGGAACAGTGTGTACTTCCAAGTCAAGTTGTTGTCCTTTCAGTCTTAGTTGTGGAGGGCGCAGCCCAGCTCCAGATCTGGCCGTGGTCGCCAGCCACAGGGGGAGCAGCCCACCATCCCCTGCGGGAGTCCAGGAACTGACCTGGCAACCCTGTGGCCGAGAGCCCACTGGCCCATGCGGGAATCAAACCGGCAGCCCTCAGAGTCAGGAACATGGAGCTCTAACCACCTGAGCCACCAGGCCGACCCCTCACTGTTATTTTAAATCTCATTGTCCGTAGCAGTCTGCAAAAAACTGTAAGGAGTTGTGATCTTGGGTACCGTCTGGGCACCTGAGGATTAAAGAAGCTGCTGTTTTCAGGTTACGATGTTTGTTAATTAACGAGGTGTGGGTAGCCTTGAAAAAAAGGAACAGAGTTCTTCAGTTAAACAGTGGGAGGAGAAACAAAGAGGAAACAGCTGATATTAGAAACTGCAAACCACTGGTAGCTAAGTTTAATTACAAATCTACCAAATTTCACCCTTACAACTGGAGTGATGAAAGTCTGCTTATGGTGGTGGTGGTTGTAACATTCATTCAATTTACTAAAAATCACTGAATTATACACTTAATATGGATGCATTCATTGATATGTAAACCATACTTCATTAAAGTTGTTTTTAAAAATTAACCTAAATTATATGATCCAAATTTATATATACATATAAGCATATATACCTATGTCATGCATATTAGCTTCATTTAAATGAGTAAGCTACTGCTATTGATAATACCTGGACAATATTTGTATGTCTCCAATGCAAGTGAAGGTGTTGGAATTCTCCTCTTCAAAACACCCATAGGCTTCTATGACCTGGGCTATGTCATAAGGAGTAGAAGACAAGGTAGGAACTGTGGCCACTAGCCTGTCCAGCTGAGAGTCACACTGTACGGAACTCCATTCTGGGTTACACATGCAGGCTTCTGAGGGACCAGGCAGAGGTGTGCTGTGGGGATCCAAAAGCTGTTACGGTGTCTGGGGACTGTGGCCCTCCTCCCCTTGGCTAGATGCACGTGGGCTGGGAGCCCTCCTTATTCTTTCTACTCACTGTTTCTCCATTTAACTTGGTGGTTCTTAAACAAAGCCTGTGGAGTAAAAAGGGGAGAAGAGAACACTCAGGTTGCTTCCATATCTTGGCTAAATAATGCTGCAATGAGCATATCGATGCATATGTCTTTTCTAGTTAGGGTTTTGGGTGAATGGATAAAGAAGAGGTGGTACATATATACAATGGAATATTACTCGGCCATAAAAAGGATGAAATCTTGCCATTTGCAACAACATGGATGGACCTAGAGGGTATTATGCTGAGTGAAATAAGTCAGACAGAGAAAGACAAATACCATATGATTTCACTTATATGTAGATCCTAAAGAACAAAATAAGTGAATGGACAAAACAGACTCATAGATACAGAAAACAAACTGATGGTTGCCAGATGGGAAGGGATTGGGGACTGGGTGAAAAGGGTGAAGGGATTAAGAAGTACAAATTGGTAGTTACAAAATAATCGTGGGGATGTAAAGTACAGCATAGGAAATACAGTCAATGTAATAACTATGTATGGTGTCAGGTGGATACTAGATTTATCAGGGTGATCATTTTGTAAGTTATATAAATGTCTAATCACTATGCTGTACACCTGAAACTAACATAAAACAATATTGAATGTCAACTGTAACTAAAGAGTAAAAGAGGGGACGGCTGCTTAGCTCAGTTGGTTAGAACCCAGTGCTCTTAACAATAAGGTTGCCAGTTTGATCCCCACATGGGCCACTGTGAGCTGCGCTCTCCACAACTAGATTGAAACAACTACTTGACTTGGAGCTGATGGGTCCTGGCAAAACACAAATAAATATTTTTTTTAATTAAAAGAAAAAATATTTGACATTAGGAGAACGAACCCAATTTAAGAACATCAGAGCCAAACTGAAGACCCAGAGAAAGTTAAGTAATCTGGTGAATGTATGAAGTTAGACTGGGGAATCCAGGGAGCATTTCATCGCCAAGGAGTATGTATTTGGAAATGCAACCTACGTGGTACAGCCATGGAGGATCTGCTCTAACAAGTCCTACAGTGAGACCTGAACTCCCATCCTCAGCATCATCCACCTACCCTGCTGTGTAAGTAGAACACGCCAACAGTTTGCACCGCCAGAGAGGTCCTGTCCTGGTAGACCTTCCTAATTCCTGTTTAGGTTAAGGTTTCTGCCATACATTTTGACAATCCTTAGTCCTGTAACACACAGTGGAGGTAAGGAACTATTTCTTAAAAAGTGAGAGGAATTTGCCCAAAATCACTCTTGAAGGCCAGCATCAGAGCCAGAAGTAGAACCCAGGCCTCCTGTCCCTTAAGTGGGTACACTTCACTAACCCTCTTTCTCATCCACTCCTGACTATAGCCGTCTTACTACCCAGCCCCCAGACTAGTTTGAAGGCCTTCTGGGGCACAGATTTCTCCATGAAGTCTTCTCCACATCACTGTGCCTTAAATGTGGTTCCTGATCTGCTGAATCGATGGAAACGTCAGGACAAGAGTCTGTGGGCACTGGGGAGCTCTGGCACCCTGGAACCATGACTGCCCGCTCGTGCCCCATTGGCAGACAATTACAAGAGTACATCTCAACGGTGTTCACAATGAGTCTCAAGAGGAGAAAGGCTAAGGGAAAAGGAGTGGGAGCAACAGGCCAGATTTTTCCTTCTTTTTAGATCTGTTTCTTTTCATTTTCTTCATAGAGAAAATATTCACCATAATATTCTTCATTTTAAAGAGTGTACACTTCTGTGGGTGTTAGTATATTCACAGGATTATGCAATATCACCATTATCTAATTCTGAAATACAGCCAGGTGATGTTTAGTCTCTCATCGGAAGACTCATCTGTCACCCTAGCGCACTGATTAAGACAAATGTTTTTGAGCCATGCTCCTCGCCAAACACTGTCCTACTGTTTGGACGTGGAACTCAAGAACAACATCTGTCTTCAAGGATCGTATGGTCCCAGTAGAATACAGAGACACATCATGCAAATAGAGAAATAATACTGAAATAATACTTCATATTGAAATAATACTTCTTTTTTTCTGATGCTTCTCCATCCCCCGGGCCTTTTTGAATAGTATATTCCCTTTGTTATCATCTATGTTGTAGAAACTGAACCACTGGACCTGTGAGAGCGTCCTACAGTCTGGATTTTGCTGGTTGTACTTTCTTGGTACAGTTCATTATGTTCCTGGGTTCTATTCCCTCCAATTGACAATGACACCCCTGAACCAGGGACTGATTCAGACTCAGTAAACCCAGGATGTTCTTGTTCATTTTGCAACGTTTGATTCCCTAAAAAAAAAAAAAAAAGGCAGCGCTATAATAAAAGCTTCTGAGCATTAAAAAAATTGTGATCTATTGTGCAAAAGAGAAAAATGGGGGGATTTGGTCTTTCATCCTCCTTTCTGAAGAAACTGCATGTAAGTTTAAAAGGATGCACAGAGACTAGCCTGGTGACCAGCTAGCAAAAAGCATTCCAGGAAGAAAAAATCATATGCTGACAATTACAGTGAAGAAACGAACAGGGACAAGATTATTTATTTCCTGCAAAACCTGGTGAGAATTTGCTTTTTCAAGGACACTGGGGACTATTAAGGTACTTTTTAGCTGGGTTTATGTCAGGACAATTACTTGCGTTTTGAAAAGAACATTCTGGTCTAGCTCCAGAACATATCCCAGGGAAGCCAGAGTGGATGTAGGGCGAGCACATAGGATGCTGATTTGTCACCCTGCTGACATCATAGGCACCAAAGGGGAGGCAGTGGGGTGTAGGGAAGTATTTGCTGGGTGGAATCTCGAGGACTGTGAGTTTTAACGGACTTCAGATGGTAGGGGAGATCTACTAGCAGCGAGGGTGCATATGAAAGATTTTATGGATGCAGATCAGTAAACCAAATTTGACCTCAGTCCAAATTGACTGAAATACTGAGCCCTTCACAAGCAGGCCCCAAGCAGGCCACTAGGGGTCGCGCCGAGCGAGGCCATCTCAGGGAAAGCCGAGACGCTGTCCCTGCAAACATTTCCTTTCCTGGCCAGCAGGGGGAGAGAGACGAACAAAACCAGAATTGAGAAGGCTGTGTCTTGAGGCCCAGAACACGTTTACTGCCAGGGTGCAGGGTACAAAACCCAACGCCACCACTTGACCAGCTACTGGATTCCTTTAATATCTATTTCTATGCTTCATTTCCCCCTTTTATAAAATGGGCCAGACACTGGTAAGTGCTGGGTGAATATGAGCTTTTGTTGTTATAAAACACCAATGACCTTAAAACAACCCTTGTCCTGGCCCCCAGGTGACCAGATGACCTAGGCTAACCGCTTTCTGTGAAACTCCTTGCCCCAGACTGATGTCTGTACGATGCGGAATAGCCCGAGAGGAAGACAAAAAACAAATATTCCTAAAAAATAATTTGGAAAATGAAGTCACACAGGTTTGATTCTTTTTCCCTCCTGCCAGACACAGATGCTGCACTGTGAATTTTCAAGAGGGACAATGTAGGTTCCAGCATTTCCCCAATTTCTTTTCTTATATTCTACAGTTGAATAAAGACAACAGATTTGATTGTCGATGAAAGAATGTCCAGTATTCTAAGAAAAAGTTTTATGAAAGTTTATTTGAGCCAAACTGACGATATTCGCACGGAACCAAAATCCCACTAAATTGAGAAAATGCTCTGGAGAATGGCAGTTTGCAGCTTCTTTTATACATTAGAATCAAAGGAAGAGGGTTACATGGAATCCATTGGTGGTAGATTAGGGAGGTGGAAGAAAGCAAAGCAGGGAAATCTCGGGTTGGATAAAAAATAAAATGGAGAGACACATACTTTTACCTGGGTGGGTACAGGATAGTTAATAATTGACATTTACAGCACACAGAGATGGTATTCAGGGAACAAGATAACAGTGAGGGCTGAGGGGTTCTGTGGTCTCCTGCTCTGGTGGTTGTGGCCTGAGGGGTCTGGAAAACAGGATTACTCTGACATTCCAAGGATAGGTTATCTTAAATGCAAAAAGACAATAGACAGGCTCACTTTAGGTAAAAATTGACCTTTGTCAAGGAAACTACAAGTTTAGGACTTGATGACCAGCCCTGACTCAGTTTTAGTTAGGAATTTTTATATTCACACCATCCTAGGTGGTTATTTACTTTCAGTCTCTTGAGTTTCTATGGCCTGCCAAGCAGGCTTCCCCTGGGCTTGTGAGGTTTAGTATGTGGCCCCCTTTTCACCCACAGATTAAATTTACCTTGTTCCAAAATTTTAAAATAATTTGTAAAAGATGAAAAATGCAGCTTTCACTCCTTGTTTCTCTCACCCCTGTGGTGTTTGCTCACCACACATACACATGATAGGCTCTGCAGATATCACTTAATTAGTGCCTTGTGTTACTTGACTTTTTAAAATTACTTTCTCCCATACCGTATGCATTCTCCTGAGCCTTTTTTTTTTCTTCACTCAACAGTGTATCCTGGAGATTTTTCCAAATCAAAGAAAGCTTCCTCACTTTTCTGCACAGTTGAATTCCATTCCAATGTGTGTGCATGGATCAGAATTAATTTAGTCCCTTATTGACAGATTGTTTCCAATATTTTGCTGTTACACGCAATGCTACAATTAATAACCATGTATTTGTTTAAATATGTATGCATGCAATTTTCTCTGTAGGATAATTAGCAAGAAATGGTAAAAGGGCAAACGCTTCTGTAATTCTAATTGCCAAGTGGCCACCACAGGGTCTCACCATTTTGTGCTACAACCTTGGTATCTGAGCACTGGGTTTCCAACAGAGGGAGCTTATTCCCATGGAATGTTCTGTTCATATCCTTTGCCCATTTGAGGACACAGATTTCCAAAGATATTTGACCATCCATTTTGGGGTGCAATCCAATCATCTCTGTTCACACGACACTGATTTGAAAGATCTGACATTCCCTGGCCTTATTTCACCCTCCTTCACCCTCACTGTAATACCACAAAATCAGGATTTTTAATATCCCCATTTAAGAAATTAACACAATGAGGCTGGGCCTACAGGAAAATCATCTGTGAAATGATAGACATGTCTTACTTGTAATATGTTCTCATTAATCAGAAGATAATGTAAGTATTACTATATGACCACAGGATAAGCATTTCTATTATTATTATTATTGTTATTATAAGCATTACTGTTATTATAAGCAATGTTATCACTTATTGTTAGTACCTGTAAGAATTACTATCATTAATTACAAATATTACTATTATAGTAATAAGTATTACTATCATTAATAATAGTACTTAAAACAAATAAAACTATTATTATTACTTTAAGTATTGCTATTTTTCTAGTAAAAGTACTACTCTTGTTATCACTATTGTTTATGCTACTATTTAGAATAGTAAATATTACCATTATTATTTGAGTTCCAAGCTTACTGGCCTTCAAGGACTGTGCTCTAACCACTCTCCTACCCTGCCTGCCTTCTCCCACTGAAGGAAACTCCCAAGTAAACACCTCATAGCCCTTAGCCAGATAACAATGCTCACTCAGATGCCTGAGTGTAAATTCTGGTTTGTACCAGCTCTGTGACCTTCAGCAAATGGTTTGATATCTCTGGGTTAGCAAATATACAAAGAGAGCTGCAGTAGCCATTGCACTTCCTCGTGGTTGGGACAAATAAATGAAAGAATGCTGCTTAGGAAACAGTCAATGCTCAGTAAATGGAGCCATAATCAATTAAGCTACCTGTCAGTCTTCTTGGGGCTCAAGGGTCCAGCCCCAGATCTGCTGTATGGGACTCACTGACTCATCCACCCCATCCATCCATCCAGGCCAGCACCTAAGCTAAAAGATAGTAGAGATGTGACTAACACGCTTTGCTCCCAGCCTGATGGGATAGGCGGCCACAGCCCAGTGTGGCCCAAGCACTGGAATTTATGTGGCAAGTCACAAATCTCCCCACTAAATATAAGTCCTCTCTATAAAAGGAACTCCTGGGTGATTGCAGACATTTGTCTTCCTGGGGATTTATACCTCATCCTCAATGTTTATTTCTAGTCTACCCATGTTCTTTCTTTCTTCTCCATGTTCACCCAAAATGTTCTTTCCTGTCCAGTTAGAGGAGGTGACAGCTGGGATTTCAGACTCTGCTGGGGTCTCAGTGTGTCCATCTGTGAAATGGGGACAGTGGCCATCTAAGTATATTTTATTGGCTCCCAATTGCTCACGATAAAAATCAAACTTAACAAGATTCTATTCATAATTGACTCATCAAACATTGAGCGCAGATGCAGCTGCCCCAGAAAGATGCTATGGATTAATTCAGACATGTTCTCTCCTCCCAAGGTCATTTCCGACTGAAGAGTCAACCCTCCTCACAGACCTCAGGATTCCAGACTCCAGCCTCTTGAGGGTATCCTTTCAAAAGCCTCTCAGGTCAAAGCCTTTATCCTGCTAATGGCAAGTCTCACAGCACCTTCCTACAGACCCCTCACCCTTACCATGCTTGCCAGTCTTCCCACTCTTTAACGTGGGGACCCACACAGACACCAGAGGTCGGGATAAAGATTATTTTGTCTTTAATCTCAAATGTTTGCACTGCAGGAGATGCACAAAGAAGTTACATGAACTTCCCTCATTTACACCCCCACCACACACACCAAAATACAGCTGCTCTTAACCCCCCTCCGAGCGAGTTTCCTGCTAAGTCCGAGGCCAACACAGACTGCCCATTTTCTTTAGCATCAAAAAGCCTAAGAGAACCTTCCATCCGCTCCCAATGAAGCCCTAACACCCCTCCTTTTGTTAAGTTGATAGAAACTTTTCTTCTGGCTATTCCTCCAAGGTTCACACTACAGGAAGATCCCTCATGAGAATTTAAATAAACCTTATCTTTTCTTCTGTTAATCCAGCTATTGTTAGTTCATTTTCAGGTTCCCCAACTACTGGACCCAAGTTGGAAGAGGAAAAACTTTTTCTCCCCACACTTTCTTAAGAACACCTTTCATAAAACTTCCCCAACTGTGGGGAGTCACCCCTGTACTGACCCCCTCCACGCAACTGCCATAGGTTTTACCCTTTTCAAATTATGAGCTCTTGACAATGGGCCCCAAGTACTAAGAAATTTTATCTCCCTTTCTTACTGTTGAATTAAGACCTGGAAAATAACTTACTTCAATTAATACTTGTTGAACAACTAAATACATTACAAGATTCTTTAGGAATGTCCAGCAACATGGAGTCTGGACATTTAAAAACAGTCCGCCTAGTAAATCCTCAACAGATAGAGAAAATGAGATTGTACCCCACCCTGATCCCTCTTAAAGTCTCCACTAATATGAAGAGGAATTCCCTGTCACTGTTCTGTGTGTAAAAAAAAAAAAAAAAATTGCCACCAACTTCATCAGAACCTACTCTTTGAAGTGACTGGCCCTGAAATCTCTTTTCCCAGAAGCTGTAAAGTGTGTGACTCATATATTGGAATCTAATCACATTTTCTAGACCTCTCCCCTATACCTGCCCTCACCAAACCTTGCATTCCTTCTGCAGTGTCCCTCTCCATCCCAGACCTGATTCTTCCCATAGCAGCCATGTCATAGGTCAGCAATAAAAGATTCTGGGAGGGTGTAAATATTCTATGTCTGCCGGTCTGGTGTGGTAACCACGGGGCACTACTTATTACTATTTGCCTGCTGTGGCTGAAGGAGGGCTGCCAGGTTTAAGACGAAAGAAATGCAAGGCACGCCATTAAATGTGCATTTCAGATACACACGCATGTTGTGGGACACACTTACATTGGAAAGTTGCACCAAAAAACCGTTCGTTGTTCACCTGAGCGTCAGATTGAGCTGCACAGCCTATTTTGCCTGGTGACTTTAGATGGAGGAGCTGAGTTCTTAATTTAATTAGAGTTTAAAGCTACACGTGGTGGCTAATGGCTATTGTACTGGACAGCACAGACCAGGAGGGCAGACGGCAGAACCCAGATCACTGACATGTTGGCTTCCCAACACAGACCAGAGAAGTCCTTCATAGCGCATCTTCTCTCCGCAAACTGTGTCTCTGTCCCTCACGGCTTTGTCATGTGCTCTCTGAATTTTTTTTAACAAGTACCCCATCAGTAACATATGTTTGAGCATGAGGTCTTAGTGTAAATCACACAGCTGAGTTTGACAGTGTGGGCTCTGGAACAATTGTGGGGGAGAAAGTTATCCACAGGACACTTGTTAAAAATAAGGAAGTCTTCCCACTCAAGACAAATGACACAGGGTCAAGACTATTGCAATAGGGGAGAGAGATTGAGCTCAACTCCAAATACAGGAAGGATCCAGGCCAACAAATCGAGTGAGGGGGTCAGTGGACAGAAAATTGCTAAGAAGAGATATCATGGGTGAGGGGACTCCTACCAAAGGAGCCTAACAGGAGTCTTGCTAAAAGGTAGGTCAAAGACTTGGACACCAAGTGCAAGATAAGGAACTTGGTCAGATATCAGGGTGATCAGATACCAAGGATGGAAGATGACTTCTCAGGACTCTTTGCTAAGACTGGACAGGGCAGGCCAGGAGCAGGTCAAGGTCCAAAGCTGAGACCTTGTTAGGAAAACCTGACTCAAGTTTGGCCACAGAGAGGGTCTTGGTCAGCGTCCTCCTGAAATGTGATGGAAATGACATTTCCGTGTATCGTCTTTCTCCCCCAAATCAATGATCCCAGTCTAATCAGGAGGAAAATCAGCAGACAAATCCCAGTGGAAGCACATTCTACAAAACAACTGAGCAGTATGCTTATCACGCTATCAAGTTTATCAAAAATAAGGAAAATCTGAGAAACCGTCACAGCCAAGGGAAGCCTAGGGAAACATGACAACTAAATGTAATGTGGTCTCCTGGAGGGGATGCTGGAATAGAAACAGGATATTAGGTTAAAGAAAAAAACTAAAGAAATATGAATAATGGATTGTGGCTAATAATAAGTCATAATATTAGTTCATTAATTGTAACAAACATGCCACACTAAGATATGTAAGATATTAATAATAGGAAAAACTGAGCACAGCTATGATGGGAACTCTGCATTATCCAGTTTTTCTGTAAATCTAAACTTGTTCTAAAATTAAGTTTTTTGTTTTGTTTTTTAAAACCTTTCTGGCTTGCTAAAGTCTTAGAAATAAATTCTTAGAAATCCAGTGAATGGAAGTATGTCCCATTCATTGTCCCTACTTCCACCCCTAGGTTTCCATAGTAAATAGAATTTGAATTTGCCATTAACAGATGTAAGCCTACTCTTTGTGTTCTGAGATAGTCTACATATTCTCTAAACAGCTCATCAAATCTCATTCTTTGCCCTGAATGAGGGTCTAAATGTCTTTCCTGAATCCTGGAGAGGAAAGAATTCTTGCCTCAAAGCCCCCATTTCCGGTTTAGATCACCCACACCCACCCCCTGCCCCCACTGCCCTTAGTTTTCCCATCCGTTCTCTCAGCCCTGGCCCCCAGCTTTGCCATCAATCCCACAAGTCACGTTTGTAATGGAGAAAATTATGACCTCGACCTTGGCCCCTGATGTGCCTCTGGCCTGTCCAGCCCAGTCTTAGCTAAGTCAGTCCCTCCACCCTTAATGTCTGATCCACCGTGATATCTGATCACCTTCCTCATCTTCCAGCAGTTACTGTTTAAGTCCTTGACCTGCCATGGGCAAGAATCTTGTAAGGCCAGTTTCGTAAGAATCCCCTTACCCACGGCATCTCCTCTTAGTAATTTTTCGTCCACTAACCCCTTGCTCTCTTCTTTGGCTACAAATCCCCATTTTTCCTTCTTATAATTGGAGTTGAGCTCAGTCTGCCGCTCCTATGGAGAAAGTCTTGACCCTGAAGGAATTTGGAACATGCCACCTCAAACTGTCACTCGGCATATCAACTATTTTGAGTGAAAGGTACCTGAAAACACAGCAAATACAAGAAAAACACTCTGATCTTTTTTTTTTTCCTTAAAAGCAAGAGGTAAAATTTCCATATGAAAGCTATCCTACTTTCGCTGAAGGAAAGCCATTTGTAATCAAGGCCTACAAACTAAGATGGGAGAAAAAAAATTGCTTGCTTGCTTCCTGTTGATCTGTCTTATGTCAATTTAATTCTCAGGCCCAGCCAAAAAGACCCTCCAAGAACATAAAGGTAAAAGTTTGCCTCCTTCCACCCCATACTGCAAATCTTGAATAACCTCTTCCTTAGCATTTTTAACAAGCATCGGAGTAAGAGTATTTCTCTTCCACCATCCACATTATCTTAATATAAAATTACTAGTTATTTGAGCACAGTGCTTACAAACATGAGCTCCCAAGAAAGACCGCCATGTCATCTTAGTCTAGTCCCGGTCACCCTAATACAAAGACCGGCCAGAGCTTTTTTTATAAAGGGCCATAGAGCTAATGCTTTAGGTTTGGGGGGCCACGTGGCCTCTGTCACAATTACCCAACTCTGCATTTGTCACAAGGGGACAGCCACAAAGGGCACATGAAGGGATCAACGTGGCTGTGTTGCAATGAAACTTAATTTATGAACACTGAAATTCAGATGTAATGTTCATGTGTCATTAAGTGTTAAGTCTTCTTTTCAGATTTTTTTCCCCCAATCACTTGAAAAGGCAAAAAACAGATGTTAACTTTAAGCCTCAAGCTAAAGGGTGTTGGAAGGAACCTATGATAGGATTTGGGCTTTGAGTGGGTTTTGTGGGGAAGGGTCTGAGGACGATAGGTAGCAAAGGGGTTGCTGTGGATTGAACTTCAGAAAGCTGGAGCAATTCTAAGACGGCCTTTCGTGACACCAGTGACCTCGGGGTGTGTGTGCGTGTGTGCATGCGCTGAAACAAAATTATTATGTGGCCTTGTTTGTTTTTGTGTAGACTACACCTGAATCAGGGTTTTATGTTTGCCTTTATTTATCATTTTATTCCCAGCACTTAAGACTGAGGACCGAACAAACAAACAGAAAACATTGAGGGCAGCATATTTTAGATGCACAGTATATATTAAGTGATATGTATTAAGGCTTGGAGGTGTCAGACACACATGACACCAAAGTGCCCTTGACAAGCATCTCCTCTAGTCTGGAAAGAATTCTTCCCCCATTTTTTCCCCTTAACCTCACCCCAGAGCAGTAAATGTAGATAAAATGGTAGAATTCCCTAAACCTCAGAAATGGGATTATCGCCCATCCACTTACCCCCAGGCTATAGCTAAAACTGTTCCAAAGAAAATTAGGCATTAGAGGAGTGAATACTGTGCATAAAAGGATTTCAAAAAACGGCTGGAATTTTTACAAAAGAAACTGTTCTTATTGGTATGGAGACCAGTCAGATAAAGCTAAGGACAGGGTGGGGAGGGTGGAGAGTCCAGGGTAATTGTAATGACAACAAGTTCTAGTGATTTGCAAATGAGGACCTTTCAACGCTGCAGGAAGAATTCCTGATTACCCCCAGCCGCTCCCAACCATCTCAGGCCATCAAATCGCATTTCCTAGCTCTTTGGGATTTAATTCCTTCAGGAGCCAAAAAAACAAAACTGAAAAAAACAAAACTCATGAAAGAGTAAAGACATTAACTTGAGACTTAAAGTTAATCAGTAGTTAATAAACCAAGTATACCTTAGTAACTCTGGGAAAAATAGAAAACAAAATGTTGAAAAAAATAGTTAAGATATTAACTTGAGACCTTAAATACACATGTTAAATGACCAAAACAGCAAAGACTAGACAAAGCATAGAATTGTCAATGCTGAGGAGTGAAAGTGGGAGAAACACATCATTTTACAATGTTAAGAATCATAGAAAAATACGAAAGTGGGTGTTTTGCTTTAAATTTACTCAAAATCATCTGTGAATGTCATCTTTGTTTAATGTTCCTTCAATTCAATCACATTAATAAAGTTTGTTATCCTTAAAGAGAATGAATGTCCCATGCCTGTTTACTATAATGCCACAAGGCCCAGGACTGGTTTTGGGGCTGGGGGACACAGAAGAACAAGATAGGCAAGCCACTGTCCCCTCAGAAACTAATCATATGAGACAAACTATGACAAATAATTGAGAACCAACCAGTAAGCAAGTTATTAGACAAACTGCTGAGCACAGAAAATTTGCAATCACAAAAGAGATTACAGAATGCTATTAGAGATAACATGCTATTCTGGAGGCCTCCCCTCTTATCAAAGTTCTCAAAAATGTTTCAGCATTACTAATACATTATCCTAAATGTATAAAAATTGTAAATGTCTAATAGTACGGGGTTAGTGAAATTATGGTAAAAGCATACTCTATTGCCACTCAACCATGGAAACACATTTTGTTTTCTATTATCTTATTTATATATTTCCTGGAATTCATCCAATCATTCTCAGCAACTCCCATGCACTTGAGATACTCCTTCTCAAAGATTTGTCACAGGGAGAATTGTAAGGCTTCGTTCATATGTATGAACGAAGTAAAACTGTACACACTTTAAAAATCTGATTGGAAATACATTGAGAAGTTGTATTCTAATATTTATAGCCGTCCAAACACATTTTAAATACTTTTTAACAGACTGTTGGATTTAAAGAGCACAGAAGTATGTTCTCAGTATACGTGTTTATGTAAATATGCAGAGACGGAGATATAACAAATTAACATGAACACAATTATATGTATGTGTGAGTGTTTTTTTTGTCTTTTGGGGTTTTTTTCTGCCTATCACCCTACTGCTACACCAGTGAGTGTCAGCTTTGGCACTACTCACATTTTGGGCTGGAGACAATGCTTTATCATAAGGGACTGTCCCATAGCGTAGGATGTTTACCAGCAGCCCTGGCCCCTAGCCACTAAATGCTGGTGGCCCCCCCCACCCCCAACCCTGTTGAGGCAACAAAAAATGTCCCCAGACATTGCCAAATACCCCTGGAGAGGAAAAACAAAAGTCACCCCAGGCTGAAAGCCACTATTCTAGACTATAAAATCCATGGTCTTAGCCACCCCTTCCCCCCAGGAACTAACAGAGCTCCTGGTATCTTATTTGCTCAATAAGTATAACAAATATTATATTTAAATATTGCAGATCACTTCGTAAGTTATATAAATGTCTAATCGCTATGCTGTACACCTGAAACTGGAATATTAACTGTAATTGAATATAATATGGAATATTAGCTGTAATTGAAAATTTTTTAATTTGTAAAAAATTTGTTAAATGCACAAATTTGTTATATTCCCCCCAGGACATGGAATTACTTTCTTCTGGGTAATTCTCTGCATTTTCCCATTGTTTATGATTAGTTCTGGTGAGATAAACAATAAAGGAATAAACAGTTTAAAGAATATGTGAGGTATCTCTGACCAAGACAAGCTCCAATCAAAGTGAGCAGGGTGGGTCTGGGTGGAGACGAAGGGCGGGGAGTGGTCTTGCTTCAGAGTTGGGGAGGGTGAATGAGGTTTTTTCTGCTTATATAAGAGCCCGGCGGCGCCCACCTGTTACTGCCTAGAGACTTTTCCTTCACCTTTTGTAAGTATCACCAGCATGGTTACTCCTTTATGCCTTTGTACTTTGGGGCTTTACCTTGCCTTCTAGATTCTAAAATTCTACTTAAGATGCCATAATTGCAATACCCTGTTCCTTGTTATTTCTGTTCTTGTGTCTGGGCTCTTGGAACAAGAAGATATGGGTGGAGATATGGGGTCCTTTATATCCATGGATGTCTGGCAGTGGCATTCCTTGGTGCAGTATTCTATGAGGCATTGACTGTATATCTGACAACCTCAAGTGCCTGTAAGTGGATACAAAACAGCCCCAAAATGGAGCCATTTGGGCTAAACCCCAGGCCACCAAACCGAAACTGTAATTAACTCTAGTATTAAGTCTCGGTTTGGTGGCGTGGGTGCATGCACTAAATTCTAGGATACCTTCTAATGTGCAAACTGGAGGTGGTGAAAGTGCCCTGATCTCAACAAATTACCGTTTTAATTCTCCATCTGTTTTCCAGATTTTAGGATTAAGGCGATGTTAACCTTTTTACCCTTTGTACGAGTTCCTTGTCTGAGACCTTCGGTTGGTGTTGCGGTCCCTCGTGGAGTTTCTCAACCTGTGGGACTCAAACTGTGGGGGCACTTTCTGTTCTGTCGAGGAAAGTGCCGCCATCTTTTGAGTTTTACCGATTGAGATAGTAACTTCTGAAGATTAGAATGGCTGTCGACCTTCTTTTTGGTCCTGAAGGTATTGGGGGGCGCTGCTCGGCCTGTGGCACTCAAATGTGGAAGCACTCTTCGGATGTCTAGGCGGAAAGTGCTGCAATATTTGAGTGTCACCGGTGGGGCACCATCAAAGGAACCAAATCTTGACGGCTGGGTCAGGCTGTTTCCTATGCAACTTTTTCCTAATAAGTGTTTTTACTTGGCTCCTGTTTTAACAGTAAATTGTCTTCGAAGACAGGAAATGCCTTAGTCACACGGAACTGCTACCAGGGTGACCGGTGGAGCTCTGGTTGGTTCCGGAATGGTTTGGGTCACCTCTCCGGTGACACGGCCGCAGTAGTTGCTGATGGGAAAGGAACCTGAAATTGGTTATGAAAAGCTTTGTCAGTTATAAAACCCGTTTGTTCATCGTCCAATCGTGCAGCTATTGAATTCCTTAGCTGTTAACTAAACCCACTTATGAAGCTGTATAATGTTGACTACTTTGCTGTTTTAGACCCATGAGTACATTTCCAGCATTTTCTGCAGATTCCTGTGAATGGGACCCCTACATCAGTGACCTCCGTGGACACCTCAGGCCAGGATACTCAAAATGGGCGCACTTGCCGTGTTTAGGACTGGAAAGTGCTCCCTTTTTGTGTGTCCCTGTTCGAGAAAAGCATCCGAGGAGCTGGTTTGGGAAACGAGGGTTTTTGAATACTTGATATGGTAAAACTCATGAATTTCCCAGCCCCTCCAAGTCTGCTCGCTTCAGACTGGCCAGCCCCCCCACTAGCCAGATTGACACATTGCGTGTCTCACACAGGGATTTTGTACAACTGGGATTCTCAATTCAATACACTCTGCAATACCTAATAAAGTAAAATAAAGTGGAAAGTACCCATGTAATACTTCTGTGTGTAACTTGTCTCCCTGTGGGAGCTTTGGCAAATAAGGTTACAATTTACTCGGACACAGCAATGGTGGGGGGAAGGGCAGGGCCCTGGGCCTGGTGAGCTGTAGTCTCAGCTACTTATCATAGGACCGTGGGGGTGGGGTGGGAGACCTTGACTCATAGGTATGGAACGCTGGAATCCTGGTTACGGAACAAGCTTGCTCTCCATAACCTACACTTCACACACGATATTTGTAGTTTTATGTCGGTGTATGTTCACTAGATACATTTTGGCCATTAATAACCCAAATCTCATAGGAATTGGATACCTAAAGTACGAATGGTGTCCTCAAATTTCAAGGAATAGCAGCTTTCTGACTTAGGTTTGTGCTCCTGGATATTGAGGTTGGTAGAAGGTGAACTGAGACTTGGGAGGGGACAAAATTGGGAAAAGGGAAGATCTGAGTTTTGCCAGAAGGGCTGAACCTAGCCAAAACAATAAGGTAAAAGTACAATGTGAGTGTCCTTCAGAAACAGCATTTAAATCGACCTCAGGGCAAGGTGGTCGCTTTTAACAAATCTTTCCCCGAGTTGGGAGATACACATGACTCCCATTGGGCCTTGGAGGGTTTCCCCAAACCACAGCAGCTATTGGGCCTCCAGGTAACTGAACTGAGCTCTTAAATTCAAGGAGTTTTTTCCTGCTAAAGAGTCAACTCCCACCTTCGATACTACTAAGATGTTCAGTTTATTGGCCCTCGTCTTTACAAGGCAGCCTTGAGGTTTCTTGTTTAGTCAGCTTAATGCGAAAGGTTAGTTTCAGAAGCCACTGTTAAAGGGAGTTGGAGACCCAGTAAGCAAAGAAAGTTGAGTAAAACTTTATTTCAAGGAAGTTTTTCAATAGTTATGGAATGTATGTCCACAGGCGTGATGACTTCAGAATCTTGTTACTTCCTTTTCCAACCTTGCATAGGTTACAGGGTCACTAAATCACCTGCCCTCTACAAGTCTCCCTAGTGAGTTCTGGTCTCTGGATGTCTTTAGTTAATGGGTTCAGCATGACGCCACTCACAAGGCTTCCAACAGTCCATTGGCTGAGTCTTACGTTCCTGTCGTGCGGGGCGTCCGGCGTGTTCTCTGCTCCCGCTCCCCACAAGAGAACGCAGGATATGGTGAGGCCAGAAAGGAACACCCGCGGAGCCATATTAGTATATACTCGCTGGCGGCACTATATTCACTGGAGGCTGGATCCACACTGTCCGCAACCCGCCATCCTAACTGCAATCCGCTCTTGCTAGCTCAGCCACCATCTCCTGACCAGCCCCCATTTTCTGCTAGCGTAACCACAGCAGTTATATTAGTGGCCAATGGCTCACTGGTTACAGCTGACGGCCAACTAGCCACAGCTGATGGCCATTTACTACCTGAGCCAGCACCTGTCTATGTGAGGCCGAGAGCCTGGAAACTACTTTCTGGGGCTCTGTCCCCAGTTCCCTAGTCCAAGTCCTCAGTAGTGAAACTGGTTGGTTTCCTTCACGTTTTCATCCCAAGACTGGTGTAGGTTACTGGCCAGCCTAAATGTGGCAGGTGTCCAGTCACGGTTTGATGAGCTCCAGTCAGGGCAGAATCATGGTGTAAAACCAGATTGCAAGGGTTATTGGGGCTGTTGCCCTCACCAGCCTTCCAAGATTTCTAGTACACTTAGTGCACCATTATTCTTTGAAAATAGGGTTTCTCAACTTTGCCACTATTGACATTTTCAGTTAAATGCTTTGTTGTAGGCGGCTCTTGTGCAGGGCGGGAGGTTCAGCAGGATCCCTGGCTTCCCCAGCATCGCCCTGCTCCAATGTCTCCTGACACTCAGTGTCCCCTGGCTGAGAACCTCTGCTCTAGAATCTGGCCCTGCCCTAAATTATCTCCATGACACCAACATTCCCAAAACGAGCTCCAAGCTCCATCACACGTGGATTATATAGACCCCAAGCAAAAAGGACTTCTGCCTATGACTATGTCTCTTGAGGAAACACAGAGCCTGATCATGTTGATTAGTGGGTCCCAGACTTCCAGAGAAGCAGCAGCAGACAGAATCAGTCAGCAGCCAATGTCCAGGTACGGTTTTGTTATGCGGAGTGCTGCCAGTCTTCTGTGGGTCACTTTATTCAGGTCCATTCCAAATAACCTGAGGACAGAATGGCAAATATTATTCCAGGCCACTCAGGGCATTATTCAATTGATATGTCAAATATATTATGTGTCTTGCCCTGTTAAAATAATTCCATTACCTAGTACTTCATTTAAAACCAAACCCTCTTGATAAATAGGCTTACTCTAAGCTACACACAGTTTTAACTCATTGAATTTGTAATTGTTATGTGAGGAAGCAACTATTTTCCTCATTTTTATAGTCAAGAGGTGCTAAGAGGGTGAAGAATTTGCAAAAATATGTCACAAAAATCACACAGTGATGGAATGAGAATTCAAGGCCGAGGCATTACAGATTCTCACTAAACTACGATGGCCTCATTTGACAGATTAGGAAATAGATATTCAGCACACTCTTTAAGGTCACACAACCATTAGATGCAAAGTACAGTCCTCTATATTCCACACGAATTGCATATATGAGGTGAATGAGTGACAAATGAAATATTTCCAAATTTTCTAGGTTATTTGTCCAAACTGGGGGATTAGTTATTGATCTTCACTCCCAACTCCAAGCCCCACATCCTGCCTCCTCCAGAGCCACGAACTCTCTCTCACCAGAGGACCCGAAGTTTGCAGCCAGGATGACTCAGCGGCTTGCACAGCAGCCGGACACCGGTGTTACCCAGGGCATTGTTGGTCAGATAGAGCTCTGTCAGCGTCTGGTTGACCCCCAGGGTAGAAGAAAGATCCTCACAAGCTCTGGCAGTGAGGCCACAGCTGTCCAGCCTGTTAAAGATAAACAGTAGTTGAAAAACTACCAAGAGCAGGGGAGCACGGGTGGCTCAGTTGGTTAGAGCCCGAGCTCTGGGCAAGGGGGCTGCTGGTTCGATTCCCACGTGGGCCAGAGAGCTGCGCCCTCCACAACTAGAAATGAGTGAAGTCAATGAGCTGCAACTCAGCTCCCGGGTGGCCAGATGGCCCAGTTGCGGGCTCTCAACCACAAAGTTGCTGGTTCGACTCCCACTAGGGATGGTGGGCTACACCATCCATAACTAAGATTGAAAGGACAACTTGAGTAGGAAAAACTCCTGGAAGTACACACTATTCCCCAATAAAGTCCTGTTCCCCTTCCCCAATAAAATCTTAAAAACAAACAAAAACTACCAAGAGCTACTTTTGGAAAGTCTTATTTTCATAGGAAATCAGGGTAAAGTTTTTAGAAGGTTAGTTTACAGGAAAGCAGAGTAGAACCAAACCCGTCTAGGTCAAGGTGCTTGATGGCAAGCAGTTAAGAGATGCATTTAAAGACATTCCTTAATTCACAGCTCCATCTATAATGGGTACCCATTGACTCTGCAGCCAGGTACCCATCATCCCTTCTGGTAATTATACCACAATTTCTCATCGAAACCTCTATCTCTGTCCATCTGGGGCTCACATTGTCCTCAAGCTCTAGAAGTGGATAGAAGATCCATGCCTAAGATGGTTGGCTTCCGTGTCCCCAGCCACATGAATGGTTCCATCTGGACACAGGTTCCACCCAAACCCAGTGAATTGGAACCATACTTTTCCTGAAGCTTTTTCTTTCAGAACTTGGACTTGGAAAGACGTCATCTATAGAGTTGCAGGCATTTTGCTACTAAGCAGAGTCAAGGTTAACCTTATCTTATAATGGAGCCGATACAGCATTAGGTACAGAAGATGATCATCAAGATTGCAAACACCAAAAAAAAAAAAAAAAAAAAAAAAGAAAGATTGCAAACACCTAGATCAAGCCATGCCTGAAGCATATATTTTCAGTTACACAAGTTAACAAATCCTTTATTTTTAGAAACCAGTGTGAAATGGGCTGTCGCCTACCCCAACAGTATATCATCTGATTCTCTCTATTCCTACTCTGTCTCCAGTTGTGTTTCTTTACTGTATTCTCTGCTGTTACAACACAAGTAAGAATAGGTAGCATTTATTGAGAACAGAAAGTTTCTAAGGGCTTTACATGTACTGTATCATTTATTCCTCACAGTGCTATCATAGCTGGGATGTTAAATGGAAATATTTTAATCTTAGTTTGACTGAAACTGTGAGGCTGATAAACGCCAGGTTCCAAAAGGTACAAGAGAACAGACTTGAAAAGGAAGAGGGAAAAAAACAAAAACCAAACAGCTTGCTGACATATAGCCACCCACATCACAGGTACAGAAGGTCAGAAGTAGATTATAGTGAGAGCTGGGGAGGGGGCTGTACGAGGAGGTTGACCCAGATTAATTAATCCACATCAGGAGCCTGGAGGCACTGCCCATGGGGTTCCCTCAAGAACTCACACACAGTCCCCACGAGAGGGGGAGCAGTGGGATGCCTGCTGGATCAGGGGGAGGTACTGACACCCTAGAATAACCCCAGTAGCACCAATTAAGGGAGAAATCCTGTCCCTAAATTCCCATTTTCATTCCTATTACCCAATGCCCCAGATAAGCAAGACTCAGAAATGGAAGACAATTTTAAAAAGTCAATATACCTCACCTCATTCTAAGTCTTTTAGGTTGGGGCTCAGGCTAGTCTTGGAAGAAGGAGGAAGTGATAATTCGCATTTGACTGGAGCTTATTATACTTTGAACTTTTATTAAATGAGGGTTACAGAAAAGCCAGGCATCTGCCCAAGTAAATGTCCAGGGAAAGGGGGTTTTACAGAAAAAGTTTAGAGGCAATGATTGAAGGAAAAATTCAGCATTTCATGTCTGTATTCCCCCAGAGTGAATTCTTTGCACAGTTTTTCTTTTTACCTGTAGACTCCTGTGTCTTCCAAAACGATGGAGGAACAAGCACACTGGCTCTCCAGGGACCCCACCCCCCACCCCAGTCACTCACCACAGTTTCTGGAGTCTGCAGGAGGGGTGTCGCAGCCCCTCACACAGCAGCCACATGCCCCGGTCTCCCAGGTCATTGAAACTCAGGTCCAGCTCCCGGAGGTGACGGTTGAACTGCAGAACAGTGGACAGACCCTCACAGGCTGTGGAGCTGAGCCGGCAAATGCCCAACCTGGAAAGACACAATGCACAGAGCAGACATGACATCTCTGGGGACATCTCCTGGGGAGGCTTATGCGCCAGGTGCTGTGCTCAGTGCAGAGAGAGTGATAAGACTCCATCGTGACCCTCGAGAGAGAGAACAAGGGTGAGGAAGAAAGGAGCAGGCAGGTAGGAGGGTGGAGGAGAGAAATTTTTAAGAAGGGGGGGAATAGGAAGGAAGAATAGTATAAAGAAAGGATAAAGAATAATATTTAATAGCTAGGGCTGCTGTAACAAGCACCGTAGACAGGGGTGGGAGTGGGGGTGGGCGGTAAACAACAGAAATTTATTGTCTCCCAATTCTAGAGGTTGGACATCTGAGATGAAGGTGGCAGTAGGGTTGGTTCCTTCTGAGGCTGCGAAGAAGACTGTTCCAGGATTCCCCTCCCCCCCACTTTTGGGGATTTGCTGGCGGTCTTTGGCATTCTCTGGCTTGTAGATGCATCACCTCATCTCTGCCTTCACCTCCACATGGCTTTCTCATGTGTGTGTGTCTGTGTCCAAATTTGCCTTTTTCATAAGGAGCCCTCATTAGGGGCCCACCCTGCTGCAGTATGACTTCATCTGAACTAAGTACATCTGCAATGATCCAGTTATAGGCTGAATTGTGTCCCTCCCCAAATTCATTTGTGGAAGCCCTAACCCCTAGTACCTCAGAATATGATTGTATTTGGACGTGGGGGCCTTTCAAGACGTGATTAAGTTAAAATAAGGCCATTAAGGTGCACCCTTACCCAATCTGACTGGTGTCCTTATGAGAGGAAATTCGGACATACAGAGACACCAGATGTGTGTGTACAGAGGGACGACCATGTGAGGACACAGTGACAAGGTGACCATCTGCAAGCCAATGAGAGAGGTCTCAGAAGACACCAAACCTGCTGACACCTTGATCTTAAACTTCCAGAGCTATGAGAAAATAAATGTGTATTTTTTAAGCCACCCAGACTTTGCTATTTTATCATGGCAGTCCAAGCAAACTAACAGATGAATACACATTCTGAGATATTTGGGGTCAGAACTTCAACATACAAATTATTTGAACATATGAACCCATAACACCAACTGATTTATAGGTATCACTTCATTTGTTCCTTATAACAGCCGCTAGGAGGAAAATGACATCATTATCCACTGTTAGCACATGTGTGAGGACTGAGGCTCTGCTCAGGTCTCAGAGCTAGGGCCTACGTCCATGACTTAAGTGCCATGCTTAACCACTGTCTATGCAGTTAGTGTGTCCACCGTTGCAATTGGGAGAGTGTTTGAGGGCTTAAGAGAGTCAGAGTGCTATTATATTATATGTAGTTTTCTTCCCCTAATTTTCAGAGATCCTTGCATTTCCTTAGATATAGCTACTATACTGTGAAAACCTGAACTCCCCTTTCCTTCGAGTGTCAGTGTTCTTAGGTGACATGTGGGATTTACATAAATATGAATATCTGACTGACCAACTGCCACTGGACAAGAGCAAAGGACCCAGCCCTGGGCAACGAGAGCCACATTGAGGTAGCTGGACCAACGCATTCTAAGATTTCCATGGAAGAATAAATGTCTACAAATAGCTATGAAAATTCGCACACACAAAAAACAAAAGACAATAGGGCATTTACAAACCATAACAATTACAACAGCGAAAAATTGGAATAGGAACAGAGACAAATGGAAAGGATAGAAGCAAACACAGTATGGGAAAATGGTTTATAATAGAATTGGCATTCCAAATCAGCAAGGAAAGGATGGATTCTTTATTAAATGGGGTTGCAAAAACTGGAGAGAAAGACATTGGACCACGCCTAACTCTACATATAAACATAAAGAAGAACTTGCATATGTCTTGGACATTGCATTAGCAAAGGATTTCTTAGATATGTCACAGAAATATAAATCAGGACCAGCCCGGTGGCTCAGGTGGTTGGAGCCCCGTGCTCCTAACACTTAGGTCGCCGGTTCGATTCCCTCATGGGACAGTGAGCTACGCCCTCTGCAGCTAAGATTGTGAACAACAGCTGTCCCTGGAGGAGAGTAGCCGTGAGCAGCTGGAGGCTGGCGTGAGCTGCTGTGGGCTACTGTGTGCTGCTGTGGGCTTGTGCTGCCATGAGTGGCCGGTGGCCAGCATGAGTGGCCGGCACCCAGCGTGACTGGCCAGCAGCCAGCATGAGCTGCTATGTGCTACCGTGAGCTGCTGTGAGTGGCAGACCGACTACTGGCGACTGATTGACTCGGGGCGGGGGAAGCACAGGGCTCATAATACCAGCATGGGCCAGGGAGCTGTGTCCTACACAACTAGACTGAGAAACAATGGCTTGAACCAGAGTGTGTGGGGGGAGGGGAAAGAAAGGGGGGGAAAAGAAATATAAATCATAGAAGTATGTATGGGTTTGCCTTCAAAGCATAAAGACTTCTGCTTGAAAGTCCATGAACAAGGTGACAGGTTGATGATCTGCTTCATATGCAGTAAATGAAGGATGAGTCTTTAAAATATTTAAGGGACTGCAAATCCACAACTATAGAACACATACTAAAGAAATAAACTGCCTGCCTGCATAAAAAATAAATTACATGCACAAGCAATTCACAGAGTGGGAAAACCAAAAAAGCTGATAAACATATGGAGAGATAGATGCTCAACTTCACTAATTATGAGAAAAATACAATTGAAGAATATTTCCCACCCACCAGAGTTTGAAAACTAGAAAGCTGGAAAACCATAAAGATATGGGGGGGAAGCAGGATGGTTGCTACTTCCATCTTTCGAGAGCAATTTGGCATTCTTCTGAGATAGCCAGTGTGCAAATTCATCTGATCCTGCAATTCTATATCCTTAGGTGGAATCTTATAATTGTTCAGAAAGAGACATTTACAACAATACACATCACAGCACTGTGCATAACAGTAAAGTTATTTGGGAACAACCCAAATGACAGAATAGGGAGATGGATCAATGATGTCTGGTATGTTGCAAATCATGGAATATAGTCAATTTCAAGGAATGAAATAGATATTCTTATACCGACATGCAGAAACTGAACAGATCTCAAAGGTACAAAGATAATTGAAAAAAAAAACAGGTTAATGAGATATATCGTTTATGTAAAATACAGACGTGAGTGCCTATAGATGACATTTGGGGAGTATAATGAAGGGGATGTAAATAAAAAGAGGACATGTGGGGGCCAAAGTGATATTATGGTATCAATGAAGAATTATGAACATTCTAATTATGTGTACCTGCACTCCAAAAAAAAAAAAAAATGTTTAAAGGGTGCAGTAGAGAGAACAGTGTGAAGAAATGGGGCACAGATTTATCCTAATCCTCTAAAAATAAAAAAAGCCACAGAAGCCATACTTTGGCTTAAGAGGAAAAAAAAAATCTCCCAGAAAGAATAACATCAGATAATTGAGGATGTCACTGTAGGACAAGAAAAAAAAAAAGAAAAAAGAAAGACTCTCTTTTGGGTCTACAAAGAAAAAGAATTTTCTGAAAATGGACAGCTTTGCTGCATTTTCTTTTTGTTCATTTGTTTATTCATCTGTTCATCCACTTAAAAACATACGTATTTCTAAGGACCTCTGGTCTTATAACAGTCATTGAAATATAGAGTTGCCATAGCTCCTGAGCTTTTAGAATACCACACAAATGATACATTTTGAACAGCGATGCTGAGAAGTATAAGGTCAAACAGGATCATAAAACTCGGAACCCAGATCTTATCTTAGGAGTTGGGGAAGGCATCCATGGAGAAGAAGATTTATTTTGAGTCCTAACAGATAAAACAGATGTTATCGGGGTGTAAAAGGGCAGAGCAGAAAGGAATTCCAGGAAGAAAGAGCTTGTGGTGCAAAGGCCCTGTGACAGAAAAATCTTTGAAAGGAGGCAGATGGAGCTAGAAGTTAGGAGAAGAGGGGAGGGAGCATGGCTCCCGGGAGCCCAGACAGGAGAGCAAGGATTGAGAATTTGGATTCCTATGGCTGTGAGCAAAGCAGGACTCACCGGAGGGTCTGGAGTTTGCACTGGGGATGCCTGAGGCCCTCACACAGCAGCAGCACCCCAGGGTCCCCCAGGTCATTCAAGCTTAGGTCCAGTTCCATCAGGCTCTGGTTCACACAGAGGGTGGAGGCTAGGTCTTCACAGGCAGTAGCCGTGAGGTGACAAATCTTCAACCTATTGAACATACGTTATGGAATGTTTTCTATACAAAGCTAATTTTATCCTCCTTACGCCCATTTTCAAAACAATGCATTTTCAAACAAACAACTCGTTTTTAAAAATGTGCAAAGGCCTAAAATAGACATTTTGCAAAGAAGACACACAAATGGCCACGAATCACGTACAAAGATGCTTAATGTCACTAATCATTGGGGAAATGAAAATCAATACCACAATGAGATACCACCTCACACTTATTAGAATGACTATTATATGCAAAAGAAAAAAAAAGTGAACAAAGACAAAAACAAAACCCAGAAAATAACAAGTGTTGGAAAGGATGTAGTGAAATTGGAAACTTTGTGCACTATTGGTAGGAATGCATAATGGTTCAGCTGCTGGGGAAAACAATATGGCAGTTCCTCAAAAAAATAAAAATAGCCTTATGGTCCATCAATTCCACTTCTGGTTGCATACCCAAAATAATTGTTAGTAGAGGTTCAAAGAAATATTTGTACACCCATGTTCATAGCAGCCTTATTCACAACAGCCAAAAGGTGGAAGCAGCCCAAGTGTCCATCCATGGATGAATGAATGGATAACAAAATATATACATACAATGGAATATATAACATAAAATTTACCATTCTAACCATTTTTTAAGGGAATTTTTAAAACATTTTCTTTGAGCCAAACTGATGATATATGCTGGGGAGAAAAATCTCAATTGTTACCCATTCTAACCATTTTTAAGAGTATAGGTCAGTGGCATTAAGTATATTCACATTGTTGTACACCTATCATTACTACCCATCTCCAGAACTTTTCATCACCTTAAGCAGAAACTCTGTACCCATTAAATTCCCCATCCCTTTCTGCCCTGGCCCCTAGCAACCACTGTTCTACTTTCTGTCTCTATGGATTTAACTATTCTAGGCACCTCACATGTGTGGAAACATATAATTTTGTTTTTTTATGATTGACATTTTATTTAGTCTTCCAGGTTCATCCATGTGGTAGCATGTATCACAATTTCATTCCTTTTTTTTTTTTTAACTTTTATTTATTTAAGTGTGTTTTCCCAGGACCCATCAGCTCCAAGTCAAGTAGTTGTTTCAATATAGTTGTGGAGGGCACAGCTCACACTGGCCCATGCGGGGACTGAACCGGCAATCCTGGTGTTACAAGCATCGTGCTCTAACCAACTGAGATACCTGGCTGCCTCTCATTCCTCTTTTAAGGTAGAATAATATTCCATTGAATGTATATACCATATTTTTTTATTCATCCCCTCACTGATGGACACTTGGGTTGTGCCCACCTCTTGGCTACTGCAAATAATGCTGCTATGAACATGGATGTACAAATAGTGAATGCATATTTATACCATCCTTCGATACAAGTAGATTTGCCTTTTAAGTTTGCACCATGAAGAACTTACCACAAGATCTTCAGCCTGCAGACTGGGTGTCTCAAGCCTTCACACAACAGCCTCAGACCCAAGTCCTCCAGCGGGTTTCCTGTCAGATCCAGCTCCAACAGGTGTCGGTTGGTCCTGAGCACTGAGGCCATCTCCTGGCAAGCTCCAGCCTCCAGCTGACACTTCCTCAACCTCAGGAGGAAAGAAACATTGGAGAGGGTGCTGTCTTGCTTTTCTGCATCCTGATGGCTCTTCCCCGGGACCATTTAGTTACCCAACATGAACCCACACATGCCACTAAAGCTACAGAGAACAAGACTTCATCATTTGCAGCAAGGAGTGTCCTGTCTAATAAGACAAAAAGGTAAACAATTAAAATCCAATGTAGGGGGTGCCATTGACAGCAGTAGGGGGCTCTAGAGCTCAGTGGCCTGTTTGCTTTCATCTCCACTACCTGCCAACCCTGTGACCTCAAGCAGGTTTTCATCAAGTCTCAGTTTTCGGTTTCATGGGCTACCATGTCTCAGGTTCACTGACTCTAAGGTTAATAATAGTGCCAATGTTATAGGGCTATTGTGAGGATTACGTGATTTACTGGAGGTAGAGGGTGTGGAGTTGGGCGTGGCACATGGAGGGAGCTACTGTTTATCACCACCATCATGGCGGAGGGCTCACCCAACTCAGCAGACAGCGTGTGCACTTAGGGAAGGCTCTCTGGAGACTGAGATGGTTCTCAAAGGCTAGTAAGCTTCAATCAGAGGAACAGAATGAGGGAGGCTGTGATATAACAGAAATATCTATATCTATATCTATATATATATATCTCGGTCTGTGTCTCCGGGTCCTGGCACAGAACTCCTGAAACCCTTGTGATTTCCTAAGGGATGAGAACACTAGGAGCATCTTTTGTTCTATTGAGGTGACTCTGGGTGGGCTCCTGGGTGGGGTCTGGTCACCAGAAAGACCAGGCCATGATTAATTACAAGCTTGGGATTTTTAGCCCCATCCCCACCTCCATAGAGGGGAAAAGGGCTGGAAATGGAGTTAGTTACTTATTGGTCATGCCTACGTGAGGAAAAATCCCACTAGTGCAGGGCTCAGAGAGCTTCTAGGATGGTGAACACATCCATGCACCAAATGAGAGGGTGATGCACCCCAATTTCACAGGGACAGAAGTTCCTATGCTTGGGACCCTCCCAGACCTCTCTCTAAGTATCTCTTCACCCGGCTGTTCATATGTGTCCTTTGTCACATCCTTTAATAAACTGGTAAACCTAAGTGTTTCCCTGAGTTCTGTGAGCCGCTATAGCAAATTAATAGAAGGGGGGGGGGGTCATGGGAGGTCATGGGAACCTCTGATTTGTAGGCAGTCAGTCAGAAGCACAGGTGACAACCTGGACTTGCAACTGTGGTCTGAAGTTGAGGAGAGCAGTCTCCTGGGACTGAGCCCTTAATCTATGGGATGTGACACTCCAGGCAGATAGTGTCAGAATGGCATTAAATTGTAGGATACCCAGCTGGTGTCTCAGAGAATTGCTTTGTATGGGAAAACCCCACACATTTGGTGACCAGAAGTGTCACAAATGAAGTGTGTAAGTAGTAAAGAAGGCACACAGGTGGGAACCTGGGTTGTTTTTCTAGAACGGTGGCATTGCAAGAATAGGGAACTGCATAGCCAAAAACTCTTGGCATGGGAGCTCTGGAGTTCTGACTACCCAGGACGGGTGTGGGTTCTGGGTGGACAAGTGGTCCCAGGGACTCCTCACCATGTGGAAATGGTGGGGTCATTGGAAACCAGAAAGAGGTTCTCTGAATGCAGAGTCCAGGGCAGAGTCTGAGGGCATCGGTCAAAAGGCAGCCCTAATTTCAAGATAGAGACTTGGGGATCACCACTGTTTGAGGAGATACTTCATGCCCAGGAGACAACGACCTTGCCCGGGGAGACCATGCAGGTTAAGACTCACTGGACCATCTGCAGCCTGCATTTGGGGTGCCGGAGCCCCTCACAAAGCAGCTGCATGCCTGGCAGCCCGAGGTCATTGCTGCTTAGGTCCATCCTCATTAAATTCTTATTGGCCATCAGAGCTGCTGTGAGGTCATGGCAGGCAGAGCTGGAAACCAGGCACCTCTTCAGCCTGGAATGGAAAAAAAGGAGAAAAGAGCCAAGTCATTTTCTTCATGGTCTGTCTGCGGGTTCTGTCCCCTATCCTTTCTCTCCCTCCCTATTTTAGTCTATATCTATTTTCCCCTTTTTCTAAAACCAAAGAAAGGAGATTCATGGTTGCCAGGGGCTGGGGGGAGTGGGGATCAGAGGAGTCACTGCTCATGGGTACGGTGTTTCTCCTAGGTGTGATCAAAATGTTCTGGGATTAGATCCTGGTGATGTTTTGCATAGTCTTGTGCAATATACTCAAAAAAGAAAAGAATCACTGAGTTGTGTGGTACATGAATTATATCTCAGTAAAAAAAATAATAAAAGCAATAAGAATAGTGTAAAACGTTTTTGGATCTTTGCAGTCAAGGAAATGCTTTCATAGGGGCTGCTCTTAAGAAAGGAATCTAAGACCCCTCACATTCGCTCTTTTCCACTTCTTTTTTCTCCATTACTATGAGAAGAAGAAGGGATCATGTCCTGAGCAGGCCCCAAGGTGCTCTCTGGGCCACATTTGCTGATTGGCAGGGCCACCATGCCTTAAACGCATAACATAAAATTTATCATTTTTAAGTGTATAGTTCAAGGGCATTAAGTACATTCACACTGTTGTGCAACCATCACCGCCATCATCTCCAGAACTTTACCATCCCAAACAGAAACTCTGTACCTGTTAAATAATACCTTCCCATTCCCCCTCCTTCCATTCCCTAGCAACCACCATTCTACTTTCTATCCTTATGGATCTGCTTCTTCTACACATTTCCATAGGTATTCTTGGCACCCTAGTTGAAGACCAGTTGGCTGTATATGCACGGGTTTATTTGTGAGTTGTCTATTCTGTTCTGTTGGTCTGTATATCTATTTTTATGCCAGTACCATACTGTTTTAATTACTGTAGCTTTGTAATACATATATAGAGGGTGCTAAAATATGTATACACATTTTTTAAAACTAAAGTTTATTGGGGTGACAATGGTTAGTAAAGTTACACAGGTTTCTGGGCAGGCAGATGGCTCAGTTGGTTAGAGCGTGAGCTCTGAACAACAGAGTTGCCAGTTAGATTCCCACATGGGCCAGTGAGCTACGCCCTCCACAACTAGACTGAAGACAACGAGCTGCCACTGAGCTTCTGGAGGGGTCACCAGATGGCTCAGTTTGTTAGAGAGTGAGCTCTCAACAATAAGGTTGCCGCTTCAATTCCCATGGTGGGCTGCGCCCCCTACAACTAAAGATTGAAAAAAACCGGCAACTGGACTTGCAGCTGAGCTGCGCTCTCCACAACTAGACTGAAGGACAACGACTTGGAGCTGATGGACCCTGGAGAGACCACTATTCTCCAATATTCCCCAATTAAATTTATTTTTTTAAAAAAGCTACATAGGTTTCAGGTGTACAATTTTGTATTACATCATCTATATATCACATTGTGTGTTCACCATCCAGAGTCAGTTCTCCTTCCATCACCCTATATTTGATCCCGTTGACCCTCATCTACCACCCATTTCCCTCCTTCCCCTCTGGTAACTACTAAACTATTGTCTGTGTCTATGAGTTTTTGTTATTTCTTTATTTGTTTTTCTTGTTCCTGTGTTGTTTTCAGTTTTATATCCCACATATCAGTGAAATTATATGGTTCTCAACTTTTTCTGTCTGACTTATTTCGCTTAGCATAATAATCTCAAAGGAACCCTCATACACTGTTGGTGGGAATGCAGATTGGTGCAACCGTTATGGAAGGCAGTGTGGAGAGTCCTCAAAAAATTAAGACTAGACTTACCATGTGACCCAGCAATCCCTCTCCTGGGTATATACCAAAAAAATCTGAAAACATCAAATATATGATGGTGGAAAGAGAAATGACTCTGGGTGGTGAACACACAATGTGATATAAAGATGATGTATTACAGAATTGTAATTCTGAAATCTATGTAACTTTACTAATAACTGTCACCCCAATAAACTTTAATTTTAAAAAAATCTGAAAACATTTATCCATAAAGATATATGTGCTCTGATGTTCATTGCAGCTTTATTTATGATGGACATGGAAATAACCAAAGTGTCCTTCCATAGATGATTGGGTAAAAAAGATGTGGTATATATACACAACAGAATACTATTCTGCCATAAGAAAAGATGAAATAGTGTATACACATTTTAAGAAAGGAAAAAAAACTGTATTAAAATGGTAATACTCAATATATACCGATAACAAAGGTTGAATACAGGTTATGTGTATATATTTTTTGGCACCCCTAGTAGTCTGAAATCAAGAAGTGTGATTGGAGATAGGAAGCCTGGAAAGGAGGAAGTAAAAACAAGAAAAGTGAGAGATAATGACGCCTGAACTAATATTGATCTTGATCAGTTATGGGCTGAACTGTGTCCCCCATGAAATTCATATGATGAAATCCTAGTCCCCAGACCACAGAATGTAACTGAATTTGGAGATAGCGTCTTTACAGAGGTGATTCAGGCAAAATGAGGTCATTAGGGTGGGACCCAGTCCCATCTGACTGGTGTCCTTATAAGAAGAGATTTGGATAAGACACACACAGAGGGAGGATCATGAGAGGACACAGGGAGAAGACAGCTGTCTATAAGCCAAGGAGAGAGGCCTCAGAAGGAGCCAACCCTGCCGTCACCTTGATCTTGAACTTCCAGTCTCCAGAATTGTGAGAAATAAGTTTCTGTTGTTTAAGTCACCCAACCTATGGCCCTTTGTTATGACAGCCTGAGCAAACTAACACACCATCCTGTGTTCTTTCTGACTGAGCCCCATGACAGGGTGTGGTGGGAGCATTAGAAGCTCCCAGACCAGCCTAGACTCACCTCAGGTTCTGAAGTTTGCAGTTGGGGTGTCTGAGTCCTTGACACAGCAGCTTCACCCCCCGGTTTCCCAGGGCATTGCGATACAAAGCCAGCTCTATCAGATTCGGATTGGTGCTCAGAGCCGTGGCAAGCTGTTCGCTGTAGGCATCCGGCAAAACATTCCTCTCGGGCCTGCGTGAAGCAACAACAGGTCAAGTCTAGTTTACCCAGTCAATTTACAATGATTATGTTTGGCACTCAATTGTCCCCTCATAATTTATGAAGTATTCTATCATCTTCATGTTAATTTATCTTCTGAATGACTTTGTGTTACTTGCCCAAGGTCACATACCGTGTTTCCCTGAAAATAAGACCTAGCCGAACAATCAGCTCTAATGCGTTTTTTGGAGCAAAAATTAATATAAGACCCGGTCTTATATTTTACTATAAGACTCGATATAATATGATATGATATGATATGATATGATACCAGATTTTATATTAATTTTTGCTCCAAAAGACGCATTAAAGCTGATTGTCCGGCTAGGTCTTATTTTCAGGGAAACACAGTAGCTAGCAAGTAGTTAGAGACCAGGCTAAAATCTTTGGACTAGGGTTGGAATATGCCTTTCATCTCACAGATGAAATATATATATATTTTATATTGAGGTAACAGGTTAATAACAATATATAAATTTCAGGTGTACAACATTATTATTAAATCCTAGCTGGCTTTTTATTTTATTTTATTTTTTTAAGGAGGGCACAGCTCACAGTGGCCAATGGGGGATCGAACCAGCAACCTTGGTGTTATTAGCACCACGCTCTAACCAATTGAGATAAACGGACACCCCAAGGTGTACAACATTATAACTTGGTATCTGTATACTCTATTGTGTGCTCACCACCCAAAGTCTAGTTTTCCATCCATCATCACATATTTGACCCCCTTTACTTATTTCACCCACTCCCACCCCCCTTTCCTTCTAGTAACCACCAATCTGTTGTCTGTGTCTGAGCTTATTTTTGTTTCGTTTTGTTTGTTGGTTATTTTTTTGTTTTATATTCCACATATGAGTGAAATCATACAGGTTTTTATCTTTTTCTATCTGATTTATTTCACTCAGCATAAGACCCTCAGGATCCATCCATGTTGTCACAAATGGCAGTATTTCATCTTTTTTATGGCTGAGTAGTATTCCAGTGTATCTATGAACCACTTCTTCTTTATTCAGTCATCCATCAATGGACAACAGCCTGGTTAATATTTGTTGATTGAATACATTCTCCTTGACATAGGTCCCAATTTAGTCCTAATAAGTATTATTTAAGAGCAGGAAACAAACCTGGACACTATGGCCATTTGGAGGTCAGATCGCTCTTTGTTTCAGGGACCATCCTGTGCACAGTAGGATGTTTTTGCAGCATCCCTGGCCTCTACCCACTGGATGCCAGGAGCACTCCTCCCATCTCTCCAAGTTGTGACAACCAGGTATTTCTCCAGATATTGTCAAGTCTTGCTTGGGGCAAGGGAAAACTCATGCCCATGAAGAACATGACTTTGGCTAAGAGCATGGACTTGGACAACAAGCCCCAGCTAGTACTTACGAGTGTGTCAGTAGCGTCCTGGGCCCTGAAGTCCATCTCACCCCATCTTCCTTGTCAGCGCTGTAGGCAGCCCCATTCAAGTGCAGCACCAGGTTGCTCCTGCAGTTCTTCACACAGAAGGAAGAGACCATGTGCTCCATCGTGGTGACCATGTTGCTGACCACCACCACTTGGAAGTGGCTCAGGGCCTGCTGGATGAAATGTTGATCCTGGATCTCATACAGACAGCTGAGGAACTCTAAGGCACCCCGCTGCAGGGTAGAGCCCTCACTCTGAGCTTTGCTTTGGATCCAGTCCAACAGTTCCACCTTGATGTGAGGTGAGACTCTCCAGCAAAGCCTCTTCTCCAGGTAGCTTCTTGTGTCCTCATTGAGGAGTCCAAACAGGAAACGGACCGTGAGTGCCAAGAAACTCCTTTCTGAAAACCCATACTCAGTCAACAGCCTCATCAGGTTCTGGTCTGGGCTGGATGCACTCTCCCCACCATCCAGGATGTAGTACATGGCCGCAAAGAATTCCTGGAAACTCAGGTGGATGAAGCTGTAGAACTTTTCACAGTTGATGTCCTTCTGGAAGATGTTCATGTTGAGGAAGGAAGAGACATCTGCCCCATCCAGGCCATGCTTCCGGAGGTCCTGCTCCTCAAAGAGGATTTTCTGATTCCAGAGGCCATCTGCTGCCAGAGAGCACAGCCCTCTCTGGTTGGGCGGGGGCTGGAGGGTTGGGGACCCTGGCTTGGGTTGCATCAGACTCAGGAGGTAGAGCATGTACACTGCCGTCGTGGTCCTGGACGTCTGTCTTAAAAGCCCCCCATCCTCCAGCTGCTGCTTGAGGCAGGTGCAGACGACCCAGCACACCAAGGGGACAAAGCACAGAGTGAAAAGGGGCTCATTGTCCCTCACGAAGTTGAAGACTTGGCCAGCTTGCTCCACGTTGTGGAAATACTTGTAGAAGTACTCCTTCCTTTCTGCTTCAGAGAAGCCCAGGATCTCCACGTGCCTGGGATGCTCGAGCAAACGGTGCAGCTTCTCCAAGGCCCTGGGCCTGGTGGTGATGAGCAGAGACAGCTCAGGCAGCAGCTTCTTCCGAATCAGGCTGCTAAGAAGAAGCTCCGTGGGTCGTTTCTCCTCCCAGCAGAGGCACCAAGGGCCCTGAGGGTCGTGGAAAGAGGTTTTGAGCTCGTCAAAGCCGTCGATGATGAACAGGAGGCGCTCAGGAGCTCGGACAAGCTCCTGGAGCGGCACGTTGGGCTCAGGCCAGCAGCTGGAGATGAGGTCCTGCGCGCTCCGCTCAGATGCGCTCTGGTTCATCTCCCTGCAGTTGATGTAGAAGAGATAATCAAACCTGTCTTGGAAGAGCCTCCCATCGGCCCAGTCCAGCATCACCTTGTGGGCCAGCATGGATTTGCCCATACCTGCTGCTCCCTGCAGGACCACTGTGCGTGGGGGCTCGGGCCGCTCCTCATCTGGCTCGAAGAGGGTCTCCATCTGGATGAAGCTGGCCTGGTGGTCTGCAGTTCTCGCGTGTCCCTGGCCCATGTCCAAAAGCTTCTGCTGGGCCCACATGGGATTTGAGTGTTCCTTCACCAGGAGGAGCCGGGTGTACCGGTGGCTGAGATTGACGCATTCCCCTAGGCGCGCATTGCGGTCCTCCATCAGCCGGAACTTTCTGCGGACATAGTCTTTGTAGGTTTCCTGGGGATCTAATGGAGAGGAATGAAAGGGTTCGTGGAAGAGTCATCAGCAATCTTTCATGGATTCGTGAGTGAAAGCACACTAGGGCCCAGTGCCTACTTGTGCAATATCCTTGGAACAGTGTTCTAGATAGAGCAGAGAACCTTGATACTTCCCTTTAAAGATCTTCCCCTACCACGGGAAACAGAGGCATTAACATGAAAATGTTCTCACACACAGTACTCTATTCTTGCTATGCGAATGAGGGTCCAAGCGCCAGCAGTATGGGCCTCACTATTCAGGCTGAGGGAAGACCACTGTGAGCCCCTAGAAGAATGAGCCAACTTCCACCACCTGTACCTGGCCCCGCCTTGTGAAAGAACACTAAACCCCATGTGGCCCACCAGGGAGCTGGCTGGAAAGGCGAAATCTTGAGTCCCACTCCCCACCAACTGAATCAGAAACTGTATTGCTAACAAGATCGCTGCATGATTTGCATGCACGTTAGAGTTTGGGGAAGCAGGGTTTCCAAGTTTTCCACCCCTCCTCTGAAAAAAAGGTAAATGCATATCTACAACGGAGAACTTACCCGTTCTATAAACTCTTTGCCCAAAGTCTCTTTGGGAAAGTGTGCTTGGTATAGATGTCTATGAATAGTGTAGGTTCTCAATGGGTGATTGTGTCCCCCCCTAGGGGACATTTGGCAAGATCTGGAGCTAGTTCTGGTTGACACAACTGGGGGGTGCTACTGACATCTAGTGGATAAAGGTCTGGGACGCTGCTCAACATCCTACAATGCACAGGACAGACCCCTGTGATCTACAGTTATCTGGCCCAAAGTGTCAATAGTGCCAAGGAGGAAAAACCCTGATCTAGACAAAATGTATCCCTTTGGATTTGGATGTCACCAGAGGCCTATAACATCAGCCCAAGGGAAGGTAAAAAAATATCTGAATTTGGCTCCAGAACTCTCTCAAAAACAAATGCATGTACTGTTTTATTTTTTTAATTGTGGTAAAAGATACATGACATAAAATTTACCAGTTTAACAATTTTTATCTGTACAACTCAGTGGCATTAAGTGCATTCAAAATGTTGTATAACCATCACCACTGTCCTTTTCCAGAGCCTTTTCATCATGCTCGACAAACTCGGTGCCCATCAAACACTGATTCACCATTTCTTCCCTCCCCCCAGCCCCTGGCAGCTGCCATTCTACTTTCTGTCTCTATGAATTTGACTACTTTAGGTACTTCATGTAAGTGGAATTATACAATATTTGTCTTTTTGTGTTTGGCTTATTTCACTTAGCGTAATGTTTTTGAAGTTCATCTATGTTGAAGCAAGTATCAGAATTTCATTGCTTTTTAAGGCTGGGTAATAGTCCATGGTATGTATATATATATATATATATATATATATATATATATATATATATATATATATATATATATGGCATATTTTGTTTATCCATTCATCTATTCATAGACAAAGTTATCTTTTTAGCTCTCAGTGTGTATTGGCAAACAATGTTAAAACTCCTAGTTTACAAAGTCCACCAAGTGTACTACTGCTCTTTTGATATTCTCATGAGAAAACACTTTTGAATGGAACAAAGGTAATTGGGACAGTGATGTTTGGATTTTGTAAAAGTTTTACAGTCTGTTCTTGTAGAGAAAGGGTTCTTATTTTGAGACATGGGGACTATTAGGGAAATAGAAAAGTTTAAAATAATGATGAGAACAAGAATGAAGAGTTACCATATCTTGAACAGGTGCTACATCCAATGCATTTAAGGTGCCCTTGAAAGTGTTATTGTTGGCGGTGTTGCTGTCTTTCCCATACTCCTGTTTCTTTCTTGCCAAAAATCCTGATTCTATTCAGGCAGCGGGTGTTTACCCCCGGGTTCCAGTAAGTGTCCCTTCAGAAGTCCCCCAGGGATGGAGGATGGTTTTGCTAAACCACTAGTGATCTCATTCCTCTTTGCCAGTAGCTGGTCTGGGGTTGGCCAGGCATCCTGGTCCTGACCGAGAGTTACGCAGGTGACTAATTTAGGGGAAGAAGCTGACTGACTGCAGGGGATTTTATTCCTGGAAAAATGATAGCCACTTGAGGAAGAAAGTTTTTTGCCTCCCTTTTTGTCCCTGCTAAGAATTATTTCATATGAGATGGTTTGGTCACCATCTTGCAGCATGAGGAGATAAGTCTTAGGACAAAATGCCAATGTTGGGAGGTTGATAGAATTGAAAAACAGGAGGAAGTTGGGGCTTTGATGATGTTAATCCACCCCACCCCGTGAGTTCTGTAGCCACCCACCCCAAGACTTCTTGTTATAGGCAAACATGAAATAAATGCTTTTTTGCTTGATCTACTCTCCATTTGTAGTTTGATACATGTAGCCCAATGCATTCTAATGGGCACCTGGCTCATGGCTCACCTTTTCTTGGAGCTCCAGGAAAGACTTCCAGGGAACATGCCAACTGGCTCCCCAGGGAAGACGGGTCACCTCGTGGAGTACCTGGAAGAGAAATTTGGGGGAGATCAGCTAGCACATACCTGCCTAGCACTCAATAACAGCTTCTATTACGTCAAACTGTCTACATGATAACTCCCTGCCCACCCACACCCCAGAATGTTCAGTGACAACACTATCATTGAAACATTTGTTTTCCATAACCCACTCTCCTTCCTGGGTACCCGTCATGGTGACTGGTACCTCCATCCATTCGATGAATCTCCTCAGGCAGGAACTTCTGAGCCAGCTTGGATTCCTCCTTCCCCTTCAGCCCTTGGCCATGTCTGATCCATCTATCCATTCATCCGTCTTTCCATCCATCATCCATCCATCCATCCATCATCCATCCATCCATCCATCCATCCATCCATCCATCCATCCATCATGCAGCCATCCATCCATTCATCCAACAAATATACATATATTGGGCATCAGGCATTTTTCTAGACATTGGATACATAGCAATAACCAAGACACAAAGTATCTGCTCCATGGACCTTACATTCTAGCGGCATGGAGAGCTCAGGGCATAGAAAATAAACACCAATATAACATCAGATAATTTTATCACAATTTTTAAAAAAGTAATTATTGAGTGTTAAAGCTGTAAAAGACCTCAAAGATGCTTTACCTTAGTGTTTTCTGAAGCATGCCAAGAGCACCACCTACATCCAAATGCAGGTGCCTGGTACCCCAGACCTGCTGAATCAGAATCCCTAGTGTGGGTCTTTGATTTTACATTCACAACAAGGTGTCCAGATGACTGTTATGTTTATTAACACGTGAACTGCTGATCTAGTGCAGTATCTTACAGATGAAGAGACAGAAGCCCAGAGAGGTACACTGATTCCCCAGCATCACACAGCTAGAATAGAGCAAAGCTAGACATCTGAACTCCTTCACCTCCTGGTGAAGTAAAAGAACGTAGCCTGGCGGAGGATGCTCACCAAATAGTTACCAACTGTTAGTGCCAGGGAGAGATCTATGTGAAACGGTGAGAAAAGAGGCACTTTATACTTAGATATTATTTGAATTTCTTAATAAATATGTAAAATGTCTATAAATAAATGCAATTCTATAGAATCATACATGAATACATTTATGCCTTTTTCTTTCTTCATTGCTGGTAGCACTTTTTCATCTGTCTCTAAGTAAAAATGTGACCCAACCTCATATCCCCAAGTCCAATGCATCTTCAATATTCTCCAAGAATGGGGATAGGGAGAGAAGGAATCATATGTGATAATATCTGAGACGGCTTTAAGAGCTTATCTCTTCCCATCACATATTTCCAGCTCAAGAGAGCCTGCTGTTAAATTTCTGTGAATTACAAGCCAGGTGACACATCACATCAATAACTTAAAATCAGCCACGCTGGGGGTACTTACACAATGGAAATTAGCAAATGCCACAAACCAGAGCCTTTGTGTTTTGGGAGTCATTAAATACTTCATTTTTTCAGAGATGTTCAACATTACTGGCACACCACTGCCATACACCTCCTTCGAGACACCGAGCCTCACAGAAGCAACTGTGTATAGCCAGGTATTGGCACAACTTGAACGTTCATTCAACAAACGTTAGCCAAACTTGCTCTGGTCCTGGCCATAGCCAGACCCTGGAATCACATAGAAGAATCAGAAGTACCCTTGCTCTTGGGGGACCAATGTTCTATTTGAGGTGACAAATGACATTAAAAACCAGAGCTCAAATGCCATCTCTGCCCCTTCCAACAAAAGCTGGTGTTTGCTGAGCACTTACTGTCTGCTGGGCACTGTGTTAAGCATTTGGCATGTACGATCTCAAGAGCTTTTGTCTAGAAGCAAATCATTTATTTTCTGAGCCTTAGTTTTCTCATCCATATAATAGGCATAATAATAATAAAATCTATCATACAGCATTTTAAACATTGAATGTGTTGATGCATTATTATGCACAATGGATGCCTTATTACAAGAGGGAACCAATAAGTGTTAGTACCCTTGTGATTATTTTCTAGGACAGAAGATATAATAAAAGAAATCTGAGTGCTAAAGAAGCACAAAAGGGGGGTCTCTAAGCCAGCTAGGGTGGGTGAAGGTGAGGGACAAAAGGAGGGAGAAGAGGGGCGAAGAATTCACAGAGCAAGTAGTGCCTCCAAGATTCTAATGGACAGATAAGAATTATCCAGGCAAAGAAGATAGAGTGTGTTCTAGGCACAATGCAGCGTGAACGAAAACGAAGGAAAAGTTAGAACCCAGGCCTTGTGAGCTCAGTGATTATCAGAAAGGAGAAGGGAATTGGTGGGTTGCAGCCATGACAGTCCCGTCACCATCTCCTTACCCCTGGCCAGGTCCTCTCTCTGTCCTCTCTCCCACAGGTCCTTCCTGTTGATCCGATCAAAGATGCTAAGAGCCAGCAGCCAGGCCTCCCTTGTCCCACAATGGGCCACCAGCAGCTGGGCCATTTCCAGGGGACCAGCCGTCTCCATACGCCCCCAGGGAATCCTGCCCTCCCTCATCTCTGTCGCTGGACCCAGGTATAACTTGAATTTCTTCAGCTCCACAGCCTCCAGTTCTTCCAAGTAGGCGGACAGGAGACATAGGCCATCCCTGACTGTGGTTCGGGGCATGGGGTCGTTGTGAGCCCTGGAGGAAAAAAGCTGCAGACCAGGATGTTTCTACACACAGGATGAGCGATTCCAAGGTGCCCACCATCTCATCGTGCGCAGGCAGAGGCTGCAGGAATGAGAGACAGGAAAGTCCTGCTGTTGAAATAGTGCTTCCTCACCCTTCAATTCCCGCCTGCCCTGCCCCTTCCACCAACTGCGTGTTCAGTTAGAAGAGGAAGTGAGGAGGGATTAGGAAATCGCTGGGGCCATTCGATTCACAGGAAAGACCTTCACTTCTGCTCCCTTCTCTGGCTCCCTTGACCAAATAGGCGCTCTTTTCTTTGTCCTACCTGCTATTTGCCCGTGCCTGGCTAGTGTCCCCAGTCAATTAGATTATCATCAAAACAATTACTTTGCCTCCTCCCGTTGGTGTCAGACTTGGACAGGTAATTCTCATCGGCTAATGGGATGTGAGCCAACGTGACTGTGAAATGTGGGCAATGTCAGCAAATTTCTCTTCCAGGCATTTTCTCTTACAGATGAGGAAACAGAAGCCCAGAGAGGTACATGGCTTCTGCAACATCACACAGCCAGAAGAGAGCAGAGATGACATGTGATCTCCTTCAGACTATGGTGCTGCTTTCTGATGAGTTAAAGGGACACAGTCTGGAGGAGTGTGCCATGCTGGAGACACTGAAGTGGAAAGTTGTGAAGGGTTTTTATTGTTATTATTATTGTTGTTGTTTGATTAGAGGGATAAAAGAGTTAGTGCAAAGCAGGAGACAGAGGGAACCATGAGTGTGTTATTCCACCAGAATTCATAAAACTTGGCGGCCGTCATAGGTAGCAGGGAGGCAATAAAGGGTTTTGAGCGTGGCACCAACGTGAAGCTGTGTCGTGCAGGGTGCCCTGCTCTCTGCGCCATTTGTCGTGCGGGGTGTCATGCAGAGTCTCTGGTCCCGCTCCCCACATAAGAACGCAGGATATGGTGAGGCCAAAAAGGAACACCCACGGAGCCATAAGTAGGGGAGTCATATCACTACATTCTTTCTGGCGGCATCCGCCTCTCTGCAATCCACTCTTGTTAGCTCAGCCACCATCTTCTTGCTAGGCCCCCATTTTTTCTGCTAGCGTAGCCACAGCAGTTATATTAGAGGCCAATGGCTCACTGGTTACAGCTGACAGCCAACTAGCCACAGCTGATGGCCATCCAATCACAGTTGATGGCCATTTACTACCTGAGCCAGCACCTTTCCACGTGAGGCCGAGAGCCTGGAAACTGCTTTCTGGGGCTCTGTCCCCACAAGCTGTTTTGGGGACATGAGTGAGTTTCTGTTGTCTTTCCAGGGACAATGGAGCATTGTGGAGACCCTCCAGGCTTTACACATTCGTCTGACCCTTATCCCACACCTTGCTACTTTACTAGCCATGTGACCCTAGAAAAGTCACCTTACCTTCACTCTAAACCCCCAAAAGCTTGGCAAACGAAGGAAATTACTGTTTCTAGGTACAGTCTCAAAATCATTTCCCCAGGGTTTCTCAGACTCTCGTCTGAGTGTGCGTGTGACTCATCTGGGGATCTTATTAAAGTAAAGATTCTGATTTAGTGGGTCTGAGAGTCTGCATTCCGTATAAGCTCCCAGTTGGTGGTGATGTTGCTCGTTTGAGTTCACATTTGCAAGGAGCCAGATTTCTGTAGAGGACAAACCTCTGTAAACTGTCTCCAAAAGGTCTTGGTATAGAGCAAATGTGAAAAAAGAAATAAAGGGCATTTATATAGTGAAAAAAAAAAAAGTATGGGATAACTTTGGGTTTTCCAAAACCATGGAGTTGAGAGTTTTAGAAGCCAAAGATGTCCCAGCTGCTATCTGAGTGACAGTCATTTAAACAGTTCTTTATTAAGCACCCACTGCATGCTGCTGTTCGAGGTGCCAGACACAAACCATGGAGATGGACACATTCTCTATGGGACTTATTACCTAGTAGAGACGACAGCCAGAACACAAATAAATGGAAACGGGCATTTGTATTTCAGATAATGAGAAGTGCTATGAAGATGATATAAAAAATGCTATGAAAGAAAGAAAAGAAAAGAAAAAACTGAAAAACAAAACAAAAATGCAATGAAGGAAAAAAATATGGGGTGGACCGTTGAGGAAAGATTTCCAGAGGGCGTGATGTATCTAAAATGAGTCTTGAAGGATGAAAGTATTTCAACGGAGAGGGGAAAACCACCTTTGCAGGTCAAGGATGTGGCAGGGAAGTAAGGAATTGCTGAGTAGTCAGGTGGGTCTGGAGAGTAAAGGGAGAATAGATGGAGTAGGTGAGATAATCAGAGGACATGTCAGAAACACCTTGCATGAAGCTTGGACTTTATTCTGAGGACAATGGGGGAGCCATGGAGTGTCTTTTTAAAAATTGAGGTAAAATACACAATGCATAAACTTCACTTAATTTAAAGTGTACAATTAAAATAAAATGTACAATTCAGAGATATTAAATATATTGGCAGTGGAGCATAACCATCACCACTATACATTTCTAGAACTTTCTCACCACCACAAAAGGAAACCTCATACCCATGAAGCAAGTCACTTCCCATTTCCCCCTCCTCCAGGCCCTGGCAACCACCAATCTACTTTCTCTATGAATGTGTCTCTTCTGGATATCTCCTATGAATGGAATCATATAATATGTGACTCTTTATGTCTGGCTTCTTTCACTCAGCATAATGTTTTCAAGGTTCATCTATGTTGTTGCACGTATCAGTTCTTTTCATGGCCAAGTAACATTCCATTGTGTGGTGTAGTTTTGAGCAGGGGAGGGATGGAGTCAAATCCATATTCAGGAAGGTCCTTCAGGGCCCTTGTGGAGGATGGACCAAGGGGGGAAGCTGCTAGGCCAGGAAGGAGGCCGGAGCTATGGCTCAGGGACCTCTGTGGGGGCACTGGATGTGTTTAAGGGACATGGGGGATGAGCAGCAAAGATTCTAAGGTGGGGGAGGAAAAAGATGCTGCTGACCTGTACTTTCTGTGGCTTACATTTGAGCTTTCGTTATCTCACGTCCATCCACGCCACTGTCTCAGGAGGGAAAAGACAAATTTCTAGGAATTCAGAGGGATGGTGGGGAAAGCTGAGTCAGTAACTACCTGTTTCCTACATCCCCTTTCAAGAAAACCCTTCTTTCTGATGGGGGAAGACAAAGAGTTGGCAACTTCTGTAGGTCAGCATGGTTTCTGGAACGACAGGAATGGATCCCTTCCGGCCCCTGACTTCAGGGGCCTCAGAGTGTAAAGATGATTTCCCATGGCAGCCCGTTCGGGAAACACAGAAAATGCTTCCTGAGAGTTTTTTTTTTTTTCTCACCAAGAAAATGTAATTTTTCTGATTACAAAAATGCCATATCTTAATTATAAAATATTCTAGTGAGCTACTAAGTGGAGAGAAAAGTAAGGGGTTTAAAGAATGTTTATTATCATGAGGACTAGCCCCAGGATTGAAGTTAAAAGAGCTGTGTCTGTTTGGAAGAGAACAGTGATGACCAGGCTGGTGTTAAGCCATATTTAGGCCATGAGCAGAAACCTCGTCCTAAAAGCCATCTTGTCTCAATCCTGTCTTGCTTTATCTCCTAGGGGCCTGTGCTCAGTGGCCGTGGGCCGGCTGGACAGCGACCAGGGGTCAGAGTGTGGAGCTAGAGGGCTTGGTCATGCCCTGAAACCCTTTGTCAATGAAAACCCCCTGAAGCATTGAAGGTGGAAGAGGCTTGTTGACCCCCTCCTGTAAAACTCCATGACCTCCCGCAGCTCAGACATGCCAAATAAATTCTAATAGACCAATCTTGGTCTCCCACGACTCATTCTTCCAGTTGTGCCTAACAGTTGGATGAGAAAGATGAGTATTAAGGGTGAAGAGGAAGGAGAAAGCTATTCTTCACGATGTGGGTAAAAATGATGTGTTGTTTTGCTCCTGCAAGACACACTATATTAGTCAAAGCTCAACCTTAAGAATCTAGGGATGACTGTAAAATGGTGTAGCAATGGCTTTCCAAATTGTTGGAAAATAATTTTGCGGTTCCTCAAAAAGTTAAATTTCCATTCCTAAGTATGTACTCTAAAGGATTAAAAACATATGTCCACACAAAAATCTGTACATGAATGTTCACAGCAACATTATTCATAATAACCAAAAGGTGGGAACAATTGAAATGTCCATCAATGGATGAATAAACAAACTGTGGTCTCTCCATACAGTAGAATATTATTCAGCCATAAAACAGAACGAAGCACTGACCCACACTACCACATGGAGGGATCTTAAAAATATGCCGAGTGCAAGAAGTCAGACACAACAGGCCATGTATTGTGTGATCCATTGATCTGAAATGTCCAGAATAGGCAAATCCATAGAGACAGAAAATAGACTAGTGTTTGTGGGGGGTGGTGGGCTTGACAGTTATGGGGTCTCTTTTGGTGGCACAATTTTGCAAATATACTAACCGCCCGCCCCCGCCCCAAAACCAAACACCCAACCTTGAATTGTGCATTTCTGAAAGGGTGAAATTCTGGTATATGAATTATATCTCAATTTTTAAAAATTATATGTGAAAAAGGAAAGGCCAGGGGTGGTCCTCACTACAGGGATAGCTGACCTAGGTAAACCACCATGCCATCAGGAATCTCTTAGCTCTGCTTTCTCTTGCATTTGTTTATTTGCTTGTTTGTTTGTGTGTCCTAAACAGCTAGAAAACGATAAAGACGATTTTCAAATTCAGCTCTATCTGGCTCCAAGTTCAAGCTTTTATGCCCTTATCAGCTGGAAGGATACTTACTAACCCACCAGGTGATACTTCCAATTTGAAAGAGGGGTAAACTGAGGCCCAAAGAAGTGAAGTCACCTGCAGAACACCATAGAGCACCTCAAAGTTGTCAACGACAGCCAATCGCTATGCCTACTGCCCAGGACCTGATTGTCCCAGGGTCAGTCATACTTTTACTCAGGCCTGTGTACAGGGGTTGTGAAACTTCCTCTACAGCTGCGTACTCACCGTCTCTGACCACAGACCCTGGCAGGAAGCTCCCAGCCTGGCTGGCCCCTCCCCCATCGGGTTGCAGGGACGGTGAGATCCATCCTAGCCCTCCAGGCTACCTGACCAAGCTGGACAGCTCGGCCATTTGCTGAGGATGTTAAAACATTGTGGTGCAAGGGAGAAGTGAACGGCTCTTAAGGAAAACTTGTTAACGTTCCTAACATCTCAGACCAGGTCTTGTCTCCCTGTTACTAGCTCTCTTAGACCCCAGGACAGAATGTATGGCCTGATATGAAATGACATATTTTCCTTACCTGAGTAGCCCATGACCACCAGGAGCAAACCTACAGGCCAACAAAGTCAGGTTTATTCCAGGAAAACTAGGGCAAGGCCTGAGCTGGGACAGGGGCTCTGGGAAGGGAGAGAATGGAGCTCACCCATCTCCTTTCCCCAAGTCTCAGGATTCCCAAATCCTCAGTGCCCTGATCGACCTGATCCCAATCTATGTGAACTCCTGTCTTCTGTTTACCAGCCACTGAAAATTGCACAAGGTGGTAGGAAACGGTTACCTTTACCTTTTGTGTGACTACAACAGAGATGGGGACTCCTCTAGGTCACCATGGAGTAACAAGCAGGGCCCTCCTTTGGAAGAGGGGGACATGCCTTCTGCTGAGCTGAGAAACTGGGAGGTGGAAGCCAGCAATGCCTTTGACCAGTATGGAGACCTGTGTCTGGAAGGCGATGTGTCCTCTGTCTACCTCTGAGGTCTGGATCCTGGCTTTGCGGTAGTGACCCTCAAAAAGAAGGCTGGGGATGGAGCAGAGAAATCAAAGGCTGGTGGGATTCCATTCACGTGCTGGACATGCAGGAGAATCTGGTGGTCGCACCGCCCATTGCAAGCTGACCTCCATGGTGATGCTGAGGCTGCAGTGGGGGTTCAGAGCCGGCCACTCCAACCAGTGCCTCTATGGTATGTGGATTATTTGAGCTCAAGGCAACTTTGGCTGCAGGCTCAAGAGAGACTTCTGCCCCTCCCTTAACTACTTAGAAGAACTTGAATCCGGAACCTTGCCCCTGATAAGAGATTATCATCAGAGATAACCTTTTCCCCCTATCTATAGGGCAGGGCAAACTTCTATTTACCAAACTTCTGCTCTTCTTATCATGCTTCAATGACTCTTTAGAGCCCCCAAGGCCCCTTACCTCACCCTCAGCTCAGGATGTCTTTTGTACCCATGTTCCCTTTCTATCTCTGACCCTCTCGTGCCTGTGGGGTCTCTGGCTCACTCATGTGTGTCGGGTTCTCACACATATGTGTGTAATCAATTTGGTTATTTTCTCTTGCTAATCTGTCTCGTGTCTATTTGATTATTAGGCCAGCCAGAAGAACCTTGAGGGGAGAGGAAAGTTTGTTCCTCTCCCACACCTGCAAACCCACAAATCCACTTCTGGCATCATGAACCTGGGAGACAGCCTGACCAGACAGAGGGAGAAAGATGAAGCTGAGCGACTGCTCCCCACAAATAGCCAATATTGGGCACCTGGTAGAAGACGTGCAAATAAAATCACAAGTATGCTGAGTGAGTGCTATTCGGGAAAACAAACGGGCAGAGGTCACTGCAGATTTTGCAGACAAACGAAAACAAGAATTTTTGTAGAAAAGACCTGGTTCTGTTAAACCTCTGTTTCATGGAACACACAGGCCATGCACTCATTGGAGTCCTTTCTTAGAAAACGCATTTTCTGTTCCCTTTCCCCTTTCCCTTCCATGACAGGTCACATAGCAAGTTGCATCATGACCGCACAGTGCCATCTCTCCCTGAGAACAGAGCCCCCAAAACACACTTATACATCTCTGCCACCTGCTTCCCACCACGTACCATGTTCCCATAGACGGTGTGTTTTTTGTTTGCCCCAGCCCCGTGTCTCCCCCCACCCATTTATAGGCATAAAATACACTGTCTGCCTCCCCTTTCCTACCACCTTTTTGTTACATTGGTGTAAAAATGTAAAACAAAAAAAAATTTTTTAAATGAAATAACTGTGGTGTGTGACAGATAGACGAAAACCTGGAAATCTGATTCCACATATGTTTGGGGTTTAGGGGTGACAGGGGACAGCTCTGGGAGAAAAGAGGGGGCCTTCAGCATTGTCCTGCACAGAGTGCCCGGTACCATGGAGGAGGTGCTGATAGTCTGCTCTTCTGGCCAGGTGCTGTTGTGTCCATTTATTTTCTTATTTTTATTTTTTTGTAAAGCTTAAAACTATCATACTTGAGCTTCCATACTTAAAAAAAAAAAAAAGAACCCACAAAAATAAATAAATAAAAAGAAAGTGGGACGCAGTTACAAAAAAAAAATACCACGTCACTTTATCCAAAATGTAGTACTACATTCTTGATTCAGGCTTCCAATAGAAAGCATCCTGGTTTTATTGCCAAGCAGAGATACGCTTTCTATACCATAACTCTCCCAACCCAACCCGCTGGTTTTAGGAACAATTGTAGTGGTTGAAGTTAGTATATAAAACCATCTGGACCAGTGCTGGTGTACCACTAAGGTGGTAAACCTTAGGCTCCACATATGAATGCACTCAAGGAAGTTAATGAATACAGAGGGGAGGTAGGAGTCATGTTTTTATATATCGAGCAGATTGAGGCTTAAATTACATAGTTAATTATAATTCAAAATCATAAACAATTTTACCTGGAGACTCATTGCCCAGCAGTCAATTAGGGCAAGAATATTTTAAAAAATTGGAGTTCTCGTGGATGGTGGTAATCAAAGTTGAAATTATTTTCCTGTGGGTCAACCAGGAGTGCCCTGTTTGAGTTTTAAAGGCTGACGTCTGACGTCTGTGTTCCAGAGCTGCGCCGGTCGCGCCTGCTCCTGCAGAGGATTTGCTTCGCGTATAGAGGGCGCTCCGACACAGCAAGAGCAAAGCAAAGCCGGCCTTGCAGGAGGAAGTAAAATCGTTGCTCCATAAACGTTTAAAGAACTCCCCCGAGTAAAACTGAGGAAGTGAGAGCTAAAAAAAGAAAAAAACAAACAAACAGAAAAACCGTCAATGAACAATGGCATTAGTTGCCAACTAGTAAAGTAGTAAAGGTCAGATAACATAGTAATAAAACACTAAGAAATGCAAGCTAAATGATGCCATTGTTGTCTTAGGTAAAAAAAAAAAAAAAACAAATATAAAAAATATACAACTTTCAATTGTTACAACTCGGTGATTACTAGCAACGGGTAAAGCCAGTTCACAAGGTCAGATGGCGGCTTTGGAAGTTAATAGGATCACATGTATCAAGATTCTAGCAGCAATTCTGTTTGTTCTGCAAACCATTTGTGGAGGTGATTCTGGTAGATAGTTGAATAACTCTGAGGTAAGAGATTTTCAATGCAGCAGGCAGTCCTCTCAGATATCATTGGTTCGTTTCCAGACCACTGTAATAAAGCAGGTCGGAATCTTTTTTCTGGGGAAGAACTTGCCTTCAATTTATAAAAAGCATAACATCTGTGAACTACAATAAAGCAAAGCACAATAAAATGAGGTGCCTGTATTTAAAAGTAGGGTAAGCAATGAATGTTGTGTCATGCAGGGTGTCATGCAGGGTCTCAGCTCCCGCTCCCCACATAAGAACGCAGGATACAGTGAGGCCAAAAAGGAACACCCATGGAGCCATAGATAGGGGAGTCATACCACTATAATCTTGCTGGCGGCTGGGTTTGAGACACAGGAAGCCACACTATCCGCAACCCGCCATCCACTTCTCTGTCAACCAACCACACTTGCTAGCTGCAATCTGCTTTTGCTAGGTCAGCCACCATCTTCTTGCTAGCCCCCATTTTTGCTGCTAGTGTAGCCATGGCAGTTATATTAGTGGCCAGTGGCTCACTGGCTACAGCTGCCGGCCAACTAGCCACAGCTGATGGCCATCCAATCACAGTTGATGGACATTTACTACCTGAGTGAGCACCTTTCCACGTGAGGGCGAGAGCCTGGAAACTGCACTCCTGGCTCTGTCCCCACAACTTGTTTAGTTTAAAAGGAGGATGGAAGAGGGAAAGAAGAAAGGGTTGGGGGAGAGCAAAGGAGGGAAGGAAGAAGGGAGGGAGCAGAAGAAAACACCAGCTGAGCAGTGTCCCTTCTGTCTACTAGTTGATGACAGTATCAAATCATGCATAATTACCTTGAGACTAATCACCCCAGGAGTTAGTCAGGGGCAGAGAAAGGAGTAGGTTTAGTCTCCCTGCTTGGTTTTCCTCAGGTAGGTACAGTCCCACGTGGAGAAGATTAGGAAGAAAGTGGCTGCTGTCTGTCTTAGTAGAAACCTTTAGGAAAGCAAAAGTCGAATGGGTATAGACTGTCAACATGACCACAGGGTCCTCATCCTGTCTGGTTCACCCTGACATCACTCGAACCTCAAAGAATGCCTAACAAACTGGCGATGCGCAAAGAATTGTCTTGGTGTAGAATTAACCCCTGGTCATTGGCAGAATGGAAAAGAATTTACGAGACTGTACACGAGTTTCCAGAGAAAAGATTAATTGAAAGTTAAAAAGGGTGAGAGAGACTTCTTTTTTGCAACTGGCAGAAGTTTTGCCAGGTTAGTTTGAGAGGGAGAGCTGTGGAGACAGAGGGATGAGAGAGAAATACTGGCAAATGGAGTTTAGCCAGGGTAGAGTCTGATGGGGGACAGCTGCCCCTATAAGAAGAAGTGCTGGGGTTTTATATTTTTACATGCAGGATGTAGGGTGCTTGTCAGCTTGCAGGGGGGCTGCCGTTACAATTATCTTCTCCTGGCAACTGTCCTGTTCCCAACTATGATGAATGTCATTTTGCAGGGGGTTGCATTTGGGGTTGGGAACTGTTCTGTTCTCCTCTATGATGAATGTAAGGTGCTTGTCAGTTTGTAGGTGCAGTGCTGGCCAGGGGAATTAGAGCCAATCGGTTAATGTTTAAGCTCATTCCTGTTAGCCCACAAGCTTGTTCCTGTTAACTCTTTACTTGTTTCATCAAGAATGTTTGGCAAACTAACGTGCCAAGTCATTTAAAATGGAATTCCTTCCACCTATTTGTCTATGAAAAGTGGGAAAAACCCATGGCAGATCAGTGGGTTCTCAATAGATGTTCCCAAATGGGGACCATCAAATAGTATGGAAGTCCTGATCTAGCACACAGGGGAAGACAGGCTGTGCAGTGCTAGGTAGTTGTGAAAGTAGTGGGCGTTCTTGTCTCGTTCCTGATTTAAATGCAGCTGCTAGTGTTATTTTTATTACAGCCTCTAATATTTACTCATCGAGATCCTGAATTTTAGGCTAAGATATCTATCTATCTGTCTATCTATCTATCTATCTATCTATCTATCTATCTATCTATCTATCTAGATATCTATATACCTAATATTGTTAAGAATTATCACTTCCTATTTAATTTTGTGTTAACATTAATAGACATTAAATTTTGTCAAGTGCCCCTTTAGCATATCTGGAGATGATCATACAATTTTTTTCTACTTAGCTCTGTTAAGATGACACATTTTGTTAATGATTTCCTAATTTTATCCATCTTGGCATTCCTAGAATAAACCCCACTTAGTCAGGATTTTTTTTTTAATATGCTGCCAAGTGTCATACATTATTCCTTTTTTTTGAAGGGGAACAGGACTTTATTGGGGAACAGTGTGTACTTCCAGGACTTTTTCCAAGTCAAGTTGTTGTCCTTTCAATCTTAGTTGTGGAGGGTGCAGCTCAGCTCCAAGTCCAGTTGCTGTTGTTAGTTGCAGGGGGTGAAGCCCACCATCCCTTGTGGGAGTCAGACCGGCAACCTTGTGGTTGAGAGCCTGTGCTCCAACCAACTGAGCCACCTGGCACTGGCCCATGTGGGAATCGATCCGGCAGCCTTCGGTGTTAGGAGCACGGAGCTCCAACCACCTGAGCCACCGGGCCAGCCCAAGTGGCGTACATTTGTTAGACTACTTTCTCCTGGAGCACAGTACTATGGTCAAAAAATGTGACACTAATCTGATTTATTTGCCCTTCAAAATAACTTGGTTTGTTGCTCCGATGTCTAAATCATTGTTTTCCTCTTAAAAAAACAACAACTAGTAGTTATCCTGGAATGTGTCTTATTGATGCCTCTTTGTCAGTTTTCCTAGTTTGGGCCCTTCCACTTGAGGGCCCAAATCCTTTCTTTCAGGAAAGTTTATTTTTATTACTTCTTTTGTTCCATTGTTTTGGTTTTCTTCTTTAGCTGTTTCTATTATGGTATTAGAACCAGCTAAATACTCCCACCTTCCCACATCTGAACTTGCTATTTTTCCAGGTGTTCAGGCCCCAGATGGAGAGGCCACTTCTGATCACCATACCTGGCATTGCACAAAGTCACTTCTGCTCCAGGTGCTAATTTAATTTCCTCCATTGCATCCATTATTGTCTGACGTCAGGTGATGTGCCCATGTGCTCCTGTGGTTAATTACCAGTCTCCCCTGGTAGAGGGACCCCACGAGGATGGGGACTTTGTTTTCTTCATGACTTTACCTGCAGTGCCCATAACAGGGCACAGTGCACTCTATAAATATTTGCTGACTGAGATCAGCCCACTTACCTCTGTGTCCTCCGCTACCACCCACCAAAAACACAAGCACCTTCCCAAGGACCCCTGCTTGCTTTGGAAGCCTATCTTAACTTCCTGTCTTTCCTCTTGCCACTTTGCTGTCTTTTCTTCAGCCAGGAAGATTCTTTACACCCAGAAATCAGATTATGTCATTTACAGTTTAAAAGCCTCTAAGTGCTTCCCTTTCCACCCTGAATGAAACCCAGTCTTTATCATATCCCCAAAGGACTTCCATGATCCGCCTTCTGCTAACCTTAGCCGTTTCATTTCCTACCTCTCTCCATTCTGCCACGTTAGCCTTCGGGCTCTTTTCCACACATTTAAATCATATTCCTTTTATGAAGGACCCTTATGCTAATTCTTCCATGTGAGTGAAAGGGCCACACTTCCTTAGGGTCCTTAAGTGGCTGATTCCTCTCCATCTTTCAGTTCTCAGCTCAGATGTTCCCATCTGAGACATGGCCCTTCCTGCCTGGTCAGCTGAAAGTGGGACGCCCTCCCTCCCAGGACCCTTGTATATCCTTACACATATTGCATCTTTTATATTTAAAAGCATCTTATTTATATCTTTGTCTCTGTATTATCTTTCTCACTCCCTAGAATGTAGCCCATGAGGGACCTCGTCTGTCTTATCCGCTGTCATATCCCCTGTGCCTGTGACCATCGTACACAGTCAATAAGTAATTGCTGAAGGAAAGAATGAAAGAAAGAATCATTATCATCTTTATAAAAATCTAGGATAAATGCATTTTTCTCACCACACACCCCTGAGGGAGATCTCAGTGCTAAAGTTTCCTCATGGGGCTCAGATTTACACATAGAACTTGGCCTAATTTCCTTCCAGAAACACCCTGCCCCAGACTCATGTCTAAGGAGAGAGAGAGAGAGAGAGAGAGAGAGAGAGAGAGAGAGAGAGAGAGAGAGAGAGATCACGAGGGGTGAGGGCCCTCAGACTAGCTCTGTCTCTCACTCTCCAACTCTCCAGGCCTAAGTTTATCTGGGAAATGAGACATGGTTCTGTAAACCACCAAGGACCTTTGTTCCAGGAGAGGAACTGGATGTGATGCCAGCTCTGGAGCAGCTCCCAGTCTGCTGGGGTGGACACAGCCCAACTCACAGAACCTACATCCCAGTGATACAGCCCAAGTCTGGAGATCATGGGTTCCTATTCTGGCCTTCTTTCCAGCTGCCTGTTTCGAGGCATGTCAATAATTGCTATTCATGTATCTTTATCTTTGCAGTTGAGACAATTGTTTTCTCTGCAGGAACAAGCTCTCTTAAGTCTCCTTCCAGACGCTGGTGGCAGACATCTGTCTTCGTTCACCATCATAAGGCTCCCTGCTGGCCCAATGAAATTATGCACGCAGCTTCTGACTCAGTAATAATTTACGTGGTAAGTTGCAGAGGATAAAGTACTTTTGTGCAAAGGACAACATGGTAGACATATAGGAAAAGAGATTACAAACTGAATCAAAATTCCAGTTATAAGATAATTGATAATAGTCCATGGGGATGTGATGTACAGCATAATGACTATAGTTAACAACACTGCCTTGTATATTTGAAAGTTGAGAAGAGAATAGATCTGAAAAGTTCTCTTCCCCAGAAAAAAAAAATTGTAACTATGTTTGGTGACAGATAGTAACTAGACTTATTGTGGTGATCATTTCACAATATATACAAATTGTATATACTGTGAACACCATATTGAATCATTATGTTGTATACCTGAAACTCATATAATGTTATAGTTCAATTACACCTCAATTAAAAAAAAGAGAAAGATTGCAACAATGTGGGTGGACCTGGAGGGCATTATGCTGAGTGACATAAGTCAGACAGGAAGACAAGCACTGTGGGATCTAACTTGAATGTGGAATCTGAAAAAGCCAAACTGGTGAAAGTAGAGTAGATGCTGGTTACCAGGGGCTGGGGGTGTGGGAGTGGTAAGATGCTGTTTAAGGGCACGAACTTACATCTTGTAGATAAATAAGTCCCGGAAATCTAATGCAAAACAGAATGATTATAGTCAACAATACTGTGGTATGAACTTTAAACTTTCCAAAGACTAGGTCGTTATTGTTCTTACCGTGTTTCCCCGAAAATAAGACCTAACCGGAAAATAAGGTTAGCATGATTTTTCAGGAGGACATCCCCTGAGCATAAGCCCTAATGCGTCTTTTGGAGCAAAAATTAATATAAGACTGTCTTATTTTCGGGGAAACACGGTACCACAAAAAAGAAATGGTAACTATGTGACAAGATGGAGGTGTTAGCTAATGCTATGGTGCCATCACTTTGTAATACATAGCTGTATCAAATCAACAGGTGTTTTCCAGTGGTAACCATATTACAATATATAAGTGTCAATCAAATGTACACCTTAAACTTCCACAATGTTATACGTCAATTGTATCTAAATTTTTTTAAGTCTAATAAGTCCCCCACACATTCCAGTTTTCGTTTCTCAACACCCCCACTCTTCTTACCACATTCTTAATTTTTTTCTCAGAAATTGACTGCATATAGGACAAAGTTAGCAAGTGATAAGATGTCAGTTTCAAGGCACTGTTCTAAATGATTTACTTGATTTGAGGGTCATACTTAATATATATAACTGTTAAATGGGTGACACATTTATTGGGTTAAGAAATCTAAATAAAATTTAAAATTGCTACACTTAAGTACTAAGTCTCCCTTGCATGCCACGGCATGATGGGTTTCTCAAGCATCCTACTGTGTTAATGCAAAACCCAGAAAATAGGAAAATATTTTCCCATATTTTTAACCTTTCCTCACACAAATGATGGCATAATCCTAATCTTTTCTGCGTCTCCCATATCTTACTAGACAATAGATCCTGGAGATTTTCCTACACTCCACCCACACATTTGTAAATAGTTAAACTCATCTCCAATTACCTATTTGAGTGTGCTCTGTGTCCTCACTCAAAATCTGCCAGGTGCACTTAGAAAACCATGCACACGTGGAAGGGTGGTGTGGGCTGTGAGCACCAGGATGCCAGGCCCACGCAGCAAAACATATGTTCACTCAGCAATGAGAAGTCCTCGAAAAATCTGGACGGGGATCTGGACAGGAGAAGCAGTTGCCACCCCCACATTCCTGTCAACAGTATTCTCCATCTTTACATTCCTCTGAATCCCTCCAGAAGCCCCGTGTCACTGTAACAGACGTACACTCAATTCCCAGTATCCACCTCACTTCCACAGGACATGTGGGGACATCCTAATTACTGAACACACTCCAGAGACAAACGGAGTCCTTTCGCTTTTTATCGATCCCCGTTGCCTCTTAAAAATTTCTTTGTCCCTAAGTGGTCTCCTGTCCGTTAACAAAAGTAATGTTTGAGGAATAGATGTCTTAGTCTGTTTGGGCTGCTTTAATAAAAATGCCACAGTCTGGGTGGCTTATAAACAACCAAAATTTACTCCTCACAGTTCTGGAGGCTGGAAAGTCGGAGATCAAGGTGCTCGCAGATTCTGTGTCTGGTGAGAACCCGTATTCTGGTTCATAGATGGCCGTATTTTCCCCATATCCTCACATGGCGGAAGGGGTAAGGGGACAATTTTATAAGAACACTGATCCCATTCACGAGGACTCCACCTTCATGACCTAAGCACCTCCAAAAAGCCCCACCTCCTAATACGATCCCATTGGGGATTAGTTTCAACATACGAAATTTTTTGGAGGGACACAAATGTGCAGTCTATAGCAACAGAAATTCACCATTTTAAGTAGCTTAACTTACCACTTTTCATTTGTACACAATGCTTCTGGGTCTTGTTTAAGAAATCATTGCCATTAGATAATGTTTTTAACTAATGTCACCCCCCAAAATTTAATCTTTTAAGAAAGCAACTGGAAGTTTATTTAAATACAAAGGGAAAGAAGAAGACATCGTTGCCAATCCCCATATCCCAAAGATGTTTTCCAGTGCCTTATTCTTGAATATGTATTATTTTGTCTTTCATTGTTAGACCTAGGAACCACCTGGAAATTTATTTGGGGCTTGGAGTGGAGTAGGGGTCACTGACTCAGCATAGTTTTAAAAAGAATTCCACTCTTTCTCCACTATGCAATGTAGTTGGTGTGCATTTGCTCATAAATCAAGTCACTTTCTGCATGTGTGTGTTTCTGAAATCTAGCTCTGTTTCATCCATCTATATGTCGTTGTAACAATACCCCATTGTCAGCCTTACTTCCCACCACAGTTCCTCTGTCACTCTGGGTTCACCCACAAGAGCCATCCTGCTCTTCTGGGAACACACCCCTGTGTCCTGCCCCTCAGGGCATTTGTGCTTTCTCTGGAATGTTCCTCCTTCGTTAGACTTAGCGTGATGGTTTCTCTTCATTCTTCACCTTTCAGCTCAAAGGTCACCCCCTCAAAAGGCCCTTCTCTGACCACTCAGTCTAAAACAGACCTGCCCATAGCCTCCACATCCCTTTATTTTCTTATTGTATATTTCATTATGCAAAACCAACTTGTGTGTGTGTACTTAGTCGCTGTTCTTCCCTCGAATGTGTGCACAGAGCAGTGATGTCCTGTATGTCCTGTTTACTTGCCGTGTGCCCTGTGCTCAACACAATGTGTGGCATTCACTTTGAATGTATAAGAAAGGAAGAGAAATGTGTCTGTCTTCTATATCCAGGATGAAGGAATTTCCCCCTCCCAGTCTCGGAGGGGACCTCACGTGGATACGTCCCCACAAGGCCCAGCCCGGCAGACCATCCTGAGTTGTTTTTGAGAGTTTTCACGGAGCTAGGCCTTTTAACCATAGATTTAGGGAGACCGTAACAGGTGAAAGCCTCAGTTCAGCCCTAGAGTCCCTGAAATGAGATATATTTATGGAAGCCTCCTGCATTCCCACGTGAAGTCCCAGAGGGCACACAGAACGTAACTGGGCTAGGTGGCCTCTTGAATCTGTGAAAGGGAACTGTGACATTTGCCCAGTGGTTGGCTCCCACTAATCTCCTCCTAGAAGCTCAATAGAAAAAGGCGTCTGTATTCGTTTGTCACCATAAGGCTCCTTACCTGGCAGATTATAAATATCTCCTTAAAATTCATGCATAATTATGTGTTTTGACTTGGTAATATATTTATCATGGTAGATGATTCAGAAAATACACAAAAAAGAGGTGAATAGTGAAAAATAAGTCTCTCATCTATACCAGTTTTCCAATTGCCCAGTTCTGATTTCCTTCTGGTCTGAACCAATTTCTTTTGTACCTTTCCAGAACTTTCCATTGCATATTTTCTATAACAATATATATTAGATTTTTATAATAATCAGCATGTACTGACGTGGAGCCATTGTTCTAAGTATTTCAGATTCATTAAGTCATATAATCTACATATAGATATAATTTTAAACAAGTGATATGTGAATACGTTTTCAATTTAAAGTTAATATATACACACAGGGAAGTTTCATTTTCACACCTTTACCCTCATTTTTTGCTCTCCCTTAGAGCTCCCCACTTTTATGAGTGTTTTTTGCATATCCTTGCAATGTTTATATAAAGAAACATGATAAAATAGGAATACATTTTATATTTTCTTACATAAAAGTTTACATCCTCACATACTGTTGTGCATCTTGCTTTTTTCACTTAAGATTGTATCCTGGAAATGTTCCAATTAGGTAACTAGACCTTCCTAATATTATTTTTTTTAAGATATGCACAGTGTTACCTTCTCTGCAGGTATCATAGCTTATTTCTCCAGGCCCCTACAAATGGAAACTTGATTTATTGCCAGTCTGATAAGCACCTTTAGCAGGGAAGTTTTACAAATCCAATAGATTTCCTTCCTCATTCCCCAGGAGCTGCAGCCTACGTCTTCAAAACAGGAGACGTCAGTCTGTTTTGCTTAAGGACTACGAAAGCCACCATCTGTTAATGCAGTCTGCATCATGAGGAACAGGAAGATGGTCTCCCGGGTGTGAAACCTCCTCTCAGACTGCAGGGACCAAATCCCTGAGGGTCCCCTGCACTGTGGCAATGAGGGCTTTACCTATTGTGGTTCTGGTTTGCAAATGACCATCATTACTTCTGGATCTAAGACGCAGAGGAGTGCTTTAACGAAAGACACTGAGTATGCCACAGAAGGCCTGGGAAGGCTGGAGAATCAGGGAGGAAGCCAAGAAGAGACAGCAGAGAGAACGTTTCTGAAATCCCATCCAACCACAGCCTGGTTGGGAAGCTGCCCATGCTACCGGCTCCGCTGGACACTTGACCAATGACACCTTCATCCTTGTTGCTACACTCTTTTTTTCTAATAAGTTTATTGGGGTGACAATGGTTACTAAAGTTACATAGGTTTCAGGTGTACAATTCTGTAATACTTCATCTATATATCATATTGTGTGTTCATCACCCAGAGTCAGTTCTCCTTCTATCACCATATGTTTGATCCCATTTACCCTCATCTACCATCACCCCCTCTCCCACCTTACCCTCTGGTAACCACTAAACTATTGTCTGTGTCTATGAGTTGTGTGTGTGTGTGTTTTTTAAAATTATTTATTTATTTAAGTGTGTTTTTCCAGGACCTATCAGCTCCAAGTCAAGTAGTTGTTTCAATCTAGTTGTGGAAGGTGCAGCTCACAGTGTCCCACATGGGAATCGAACTGGCAACCTTGTTGTTAAGAGTACTGCACTCTAACTAACTGAGCTAACCCGCCGCCCCGTGTCTGAGTTTTTGTTTATTTGTTTGTGTTGTTCCTTTTTGTTTTCAATTTTATATCCTATATATCAGTGAAATCATATGCACAATGGAATACTATTCTGCCATAAGAAAAGATGAAATAGTGCCATCTGCAACAACATGGATGGATCTTGAGATTATTATGCTAAGCGAAATAAGTCAGACAGAAAAAGTCAAGAGGCATATGATTTCACTGATACACTGCTACACTTTAAATTTCCTTACATCTTGCCTCTTTCCTGCTAAGTTCAAAGTTCCAGAAAGAAGTATTGAATTGTCTGTCAACCCCATACTTTCCATGGTATGCTCCCTTAGTCTTCCTAATAAATCAGCTTCCACCAGTGTGCCCCGGTGTGGATTACCCTCCAAAATCAGTTGGGGGTTTAGATACCGGGGAGCCCCTAAATACCAGACATTGTCTATAGAGGTTAAATATGCTTAAGTCCTGCAGAGGACCTTCTGAGAAGTAGGGGTTTTCGATGCCCTGACACCAGAGACCAGAGAAATCCTTCGCAGAGCAGGGGCCCTGGAGAGCCATGGATATCTATCAGCTTTAGGAACCATAACTTCCTATTTAGTCAGCGTTATTTTCCTAAAACATGAATAGATATTAAATTTTGTCAAATACTCTGTTAGCATATATGGGCTGGTCATACGATTTTTTTTCTAATTGGCTGTTAATATAATAAATGTTATTAATGGTTTCTGAATACTAGCCATCCTTGCCTGCCTAGAATAAACCCCACTTAGTTACAATGTATTGTTTTTTAAAAATACTGCTGGAATCTCTATGCTGGTACAGGCTGGCACACTCATAAAAACAGTTTCATGCTGAGCATAAGGAACTAACACAATTACGGCTATGCCATCACATGTGATAGGCTCATGGAGTGCTTGAACTGTGGCTAGGGAGACTAAGGAACTGAATTTTTAACTTCATTTGTGTTTAACTGACTTAAACCTAGAAGCTGATACTTATTTAGTTAGTAGATAACTTTTAAGTGTGTTTGGACAACTTGGGCATGTGAATTCACTTTTCAACCAATTTATGAATTCAACCTATGGATGAAGCATTTCCTTTGAAAAGTTAGCATCCAAATTGAAATGTGCTCTAAGTGTAAACTACCCACTAGATATTAGAGAGTGCAGACCACCACGATCATCATGGCCAACAAGTAGGTCTTATTGAGAAATCTTCTCCCCCAAATAATGTAAAACATATCAATAAGTCGGATTAAGTACAATATGATTAAAGTTAACTTCGCCTGTCTCTTTTTTACTTTTTAAAAATGTGGCTAATAGAAGTGTTTCAATTACATTTGTGGCTCACATTATTTTTCTATTGGACAGCACTGTTCTAAGGGAAGCAGAAATGCATTCATAGGCTTGGATGCAAGATGGTCTAAGAGCTGAAGAAGCTCAGTCAGAGGAGAGGGGTTGCTTAGATACTGAAAAAATCTGGATATGGGCTTCTGAGTCATTGTGGGGCATGGAGAACACAAAGAACTGAGTCACTGTGTGGATTCCTTTAGTCCAGTCCATTCCGACAAGTGTGGACCTGACAAAAGTTCATTCCAGCAATACTTGGAAAATTCTATTTATCACACTCAAATATTCTTTAAAAAAGAGAGCAAGGGCCGCCCAGTGGCTCAGGTGGTTGGAACTCCGTGCTCCTAACTCTGAAGGCTGTCGGTTTGATTCCCACATGCGCCAGTGGGCTCTCAACCACAAGGTTGCCAGTTCAATTCCTCGAGTCCCGCAAGGGATGGTGGGCTGCGCCCCCTGCAACTAGCAATGGCAACTGGACCTGGAGCTGAGCTGCGCCCTCCACAACTAAGACTGAAAGGACAACAACTTGAAGCTGAATGGCACCCTCCACAACTAAGATTGAAAGGACAACAACTTGACTTGGAAAAAAGGCCTGGAAGTACACACTGTTCCTCAATAAAGTCCTGTTCCCCTTCCCCAATAAAATCTTTTTTAAAAAACAGAGAGAGAGAGAGAGAGAGAGAGAGAGAGAGAGATTCCGGATATTAGGTAGCTCCCATTTTCTTCTCCAGTTCCATTCTGAACTCTCCGGTATGTGCCACTGTTCTAGGTGTCTGGGTTTGTGCCAATTCCACAGTCACTGAATTACGTGGCTTCATAAATAAGTCTTGATACCTGGTAGCAGAAATCCTTCATTCATATTCTTTTTTTTTTTCTTTCACTGTTTCCACCTCCCACACCCCACTCTGGTTCAAGACATTGTCTCTCAATCTAGTTGCGTAGGACACAGCTCCCTGGCCCATGCTGGTATTATGAGCCTTGCACGCCCCCCCCCCCCCAAGGCAGTCAGTCGCCAGTCGTCGGGTTAGTCGCTCACAGCAGCTCACGGCAGCTCTCACCAGCTTCCGGCTGCTCATAATGGCAACACACAGTAGCACACAGTAGCCCATGGCAGCCCACAGCAGCTCATGATGGTTTCCGGCCACTCATGTTGGCTGCCGGCCACTCATGCTGGCCACCAGCAACTCACGGCGGCACATGGTAGCCCACAGCAGCCCACAGCAGCCCACCACAGCCCACAGCAGCCCACGGCAGCTCACGCCAACCTCCAGCTGCTCACGGCAGCCCAGCTCCAGGGAGAGCTGTTGTTCACAATCTTAGCTGTAGAGGGCGCAGCCCACTGGCCCGTGTGGGAATCAAACCAGCGACCTTGGTGTTAGGAGCAAGGTGCTCCAACCACCTGGGCCACTGGGCTGGCCCCATATGCTTTTTTAAGATTCAACATGCTATTCCTTTTTTTTTTTTTTTTTAAGATTTCTTAATTAAAATACAGTTAATATACAATATTATATTTATTTCAGGTGTACAACATAGTTATTCAGCAGTACCTACCTAACTCTGTACAGTGTTATTACCACATTATTGATTTTATTCCCTACGCTATAGAAGTGATCACCATGATAAGTCCAACAACTATTTGACATTGTACCACGTTATCACAATATTATTGATCTTCCCCCTCTTTAAAATTTTCAATTAGAGTTGACATTCAATATTATTTTATATTAGTTTCAACTGTACAGCATAGTGGTTAGACATTTATATAATTTAGGGAGTGATCCCACTAACTAGTACCACCTGGCAGTATACATAGTTATTACCATATTATTGACTACATTCCTTGTACTTTACATCCCACGACTATTTTGTAACTACCAACTTGTATTTCTTAATACCTTCACCTTTTCCAACCTGCCCTCAACCCCATTTCCATCTATCACCCCGATAGATCTAGTACCTCTCTGGCACCATACTCATACATAGTTATCACAATATCATTGACTGTATTCCTTATGCTATACCCTACATCCCCACGACTACTGTGTAACAACAAACTTGCATATCTTAATCCCTTCCCCTTTTCACCCACCCCCTCACCCCCATCCCATCTTAAAGAAGTCCTCTAAGATTCCTCGTAATACTGGTTTGGTGGTGATGAACTCCTTTAGCTTTTTGTCTGGGAAGCTCTTTATCTGTCCTTCAATTCTAAATGATAGCTTTGCTGGGTAGAGTAATCTTGGTTGAAGGTTCTTGCTTTTCATTACTTTGAATACAGCAGTACCTCGGTTTTTGAACGTCTCCATTGATGAACTTTTCGGTTTACGTACGCCATAAACCTGGAAATAAATGCTTCAGTTTTCAAACACACCTCAGAAGTCGAACATGTCACACGGCTTCCGCTGAGTGCAAGATCCTGGGCCTAGCTGTCGGCTGTTTTTGAACATTTCAGAACTTGAACGGTCTTCTGGAATGGATTATGTTACAAAACCGAAGTACCACTGTATTTCCTGCCAATCCCTTCTGTCCTGCAAAGTTTCTGTTGGGAAATCAGTTGACATTCTTATGGGGGCTCCCTTGTAGGTAACTGCTTTTCTCTTGTTGCTTTTACGATTCTATCTTTGTCTTTAAGCTTTGGCATTTTAATTATGAATGTTTTTTTTTTTAATGAGAAATTTCCTGCCTTTTTTTTTTTTAACAGGACTTTATTGGGGAACAGTGTGTACTTCCAGGCCTTTTTTCCAAGTCAAGTTGTTGTCCTTTCAATCCTAGCTGTGGAGGGTGCCATTCAGCTTCAAGTTGCTGTCCTTTCAGTCTTAGTTGTGGAGGGTGCCATTCAGGTTCAAGTTGTTGTCCTTTCAGTCTTAGTTGTGGAGGGCGCAGCTCAGCTCCAGGTCCAGTTGCCATTACTAGATGCAGGGGGCGCAGCCCACCATCCCTTGCGGGAGTTGAAACTGGCAACCTTGTGGTTGAGAGGACATGCTCCAACTAACTGAGCCATCCGGGAGGCAGCTCAGCTCAAGGTGCCGTGTTCAATCTTAGTTGCAGGGGGCGGAGCCCACCATCCCTTGCGGGACTTGAGGAATTGAACTGACAACCTTGTAGTTGAGAGCCCACTGGCCCATGTGGGAATCGAACTGGCAGCCTTCGGAGTTAGGAGCATGGAGCTCTAACTGTCTGAGCCACCGGGCCGGCCCAATTATGAATGTCTTGGTGTTGGCCTCTTTGGGTTCATCTTGTTTGGGACTCTCTGCACTTCCTGGGCTTGTATGTCTGCTACCTTAACCAGGTTAGGGAAGTTTTCTGTCATTATTTCTTCAACTAGGTTTTCAATTCCTTGCACTCTCTCTTCTCTTTCTGGTACCCCTGTAATGCGAATGTTGGTATGCTTGATGTTGTCCCGGAGACCCCTTAAACTCTCCTCAATTTTTTGGATTCTTTTTCTTTTTGCTGTTCTGGTTGGGTGTTTTCTGCTACCTTATTTTCTACATTGCTGGTTTGATCCTCTCCTTCATCTAATTTATTGTTGTTTCCCTGTAATATGTTTTTAATTTCCATTATTATTTATTTCTGACTGATTCTTTTTCATGTCTTCTATCTCTATTTTTATGCTTCCGTTTTCCCTGAGATCAGTGAGCATCTTTATAATCAGTGTTTGGAACTCTGCATCTGATAGATTGCTTGTCTACATTTCGTTGTTTTTTTTTTTTCTTTTTTTTTCTGGAGCTTTGTTCTGTTCTTTTATTTTGGGACATGTTTCTTTGTCTCCCCATTTTGGCTGCCTCTCTGTGTTTGTTTCTATGTATTAGGTAGGGCTGCTATGTCTCCTGGTCTTAGTAAAGTGACCTTATAGAGTAGGTGTGCTGTGGGGCTTAGTGGTATTAATACCATGCTGTCTTTCTGATCACCTGAGCCACGCACTCCAGGTGTGTCTTTTGTGTGGGTTTTGTGTGCCCTCCTCTTGTAGTTGAGCCTTGGCTGCTATTTGCACATCAGTGGGAGGGACTGACCTTTGGGCTCACTGGTTGTGAGGACTGGCTGTGATTACAGCGGAGGAGTTGTGGTGCAGGGGCTTACCTACAGAGCAGGATCTGCCTCAGCAGGACTCTGGTGCCTGCCCAATCTGCACCTTGGGTGTGTTGTTCTTGGAGGTGGCTGGGTGATACTCCAGTTTGTTTTGAAACTGGCCACTGGGAGCACCAGTCCCAGGACCACCTTGGAGGGGATCTACTATAGGTCAAGTTCAGACATATGCCCCACCTAGGGCCACCTAGCAGAAGCCACAAAGAAATCCACAGATGGTTGCTGCCCGTGCCAAGCTTGGATGCACCTTGAGAGGCCAAGCCGTGAATCAAGGCTGGCTGCCCATAGTGTCGGGCTTAGGGCTGCTCAGCCAGAGGTCGAGGATATGCTCAAGCCAGATGCTGCTTATCTGGGTTCTGTGAACCTTTGCGAGACCCTTGGAAAGTCTGCAGCCTGAGCTAAGGCAGGAGGTGTGTACAAAAAAGCCACTGGAAGTAGCTTGGGTGTGTGTGCTGGAAAGTTGGGCGGGGCCAGGTCTCAAATTGCCATGGCGATTTGACTCAGGTATGGTGGCCACCTGTGTCTGCACACTGGGAAGGGAGAGGGCTCAACAAATAAACAATGGCCTCCGCCAGCTCCTCTATCCAGGAGAAAGCTGCCTCTCTAGCCCCCTTCCCAAGCCAGACATCTTAGTTCCCCAACATATGCCCCTTCCGCTTTTCTAGCTGTTCTAGTGCTGGAGCTCAGAGCGAGTGATTCCACGGGTGGGTAAGTATGCGTGCAGTCCCTTTAAGAGGAGCGCCTGGGAGTGTAGCCATCCTCCATCTCACTCAGTCACAATCTCCACTATTTTTCACAACCAGAAATTATGGGGACTTCTCTCCCTGGCACTGGAACCTTGAACTGGGGTGGGGCTGGGACCTCTCCCTCCTCTGGGGGGTGGGGGTGGGGGCCTCCACAGCCGAAATATCCCTCCCAATCTTTAATGGTCACACATGGATGTGGGACCTGTTCCACATCTCTGTGCCTCCTACCAGTCTTGAGGTAGCTTTTACTGCATGTCCTTAGTTGTAGGGCTTCGGTTCAGCAGGATTTTAGGCAATTCTCAATGATTGTTGTTTTATAGTTTAGTTGTAATTCTGATTGGTCGTGAGAGAAGGTAAATCCAACATTTATCTACTATGACGCGATCTTGGTATTCAAAACCCACGCTATTGTGTTTTTTTTTAATTATTGTGGTAAAAGGTACATAACAAAATTGACCACCTTCACCATTTTTCAGTGTACAATTCAATGGCATTAAGTATAGTCACCTTGTTGTGCAAACATCCCCCCTACACATTTCCAGAACTTTTTCATCATCTCTGACATAAACTCTGTTCCTATTAAACACTAACTCCCTACCCATCTCCTTCAGCCCTTGGTAATCATTACATTACGTCTTGTCTGTATGAATTTGACTACACTAGATATCACACATAAGTGGAATCATACAATATTTGCCCTTTTGTGTCTGGCTTATTTACTGAGCATAATGTCTTCAAGGCTCATTCATGCTGAAGTGTGTATCAGAATTTTATTCCTTTGAAACACTGTTTATTATTTATTTAATCACAGCAATATGTGACTAATAAGAGGTGTACAGAAGTTGATGAATTTGAGAGAATATAGAAGGTACAAGTGACAGGACATGGCGTTGGGCTAGATATAGGAGGTGACAGTATCAATGCTGGCTCTTACAATACTAGTTTATGCAACTGGATGAGGGGTGTTGAAATTTACTGGTGATATATGGTACTCTGGAAGGAAAGGACCAGGATTTTGGAAGAAAGGTCATCTGTTAATTTTGGATGTATTGAGTTTGGACTTTCATTACATCCAAATGGTAACTGAGTGAACACCTGGATACATGTCTGGCACTCAGAGATGAGATTTCGGTTGTAACATATTCCTGAGTCATAGCAGAGGTTACCAGTACTTTCCTCCAGTTTCTGTTCTTTGTAATAGAAGATTTATCTGGGTATACGAGATCTGACAATTACATTCCCAAACTCATCCTAGAAAAAATGCTACATACCTCATTGCTAAACATCACTGTGGTCACCTTTGAAGTGCTCCCCTTTGGAAGCTATGCCCTGATGCCAGCTCCTAGTCCACCCTTCAAAGCAATTTTGGAACTCTTTTTCTGGAATGGCCATCAGAGCTGTCGTTGTATTACCCGTGATGTCCCAAATGTCATCAAACTGTCTTCATATATATATCTATATATCTATATCTATATCTATATCTATATCTATATCTATATCTATATCTATATCTATATCTATATATATTTAAAGATTTTATTGGGGAAGGGGAACAGGACTTTTTATTGGGGAACAGTGTGTATTTCCAGGAGTTTTTTCCAAGTCAAGTTGTTGTCCTTTCAATCTTAGCTGTGGAGGAAACAGCTCAGCTCCAGGTCCCGAAGCCGTTGTTAGTTGCAGGGGGCGCAGCCCACCATCCCTTGCGGGAGTTGAACTGGCAACCTTGTGGTTGAGAGGACACACTCCAACCAACTGAGCCATCTGGGAGCTCAGCGGCAGCTCAGCTGAAGGTGCCGGGTTCAATCTTAGTTGCAGGGGGCGGAGCCCACCATCCCTTACGGGGGTCAAGGAGTCAAGGAGTTGAACCAGCAACCTTGTGGTTGAGAGCCCACTGGCCCATGTGGGAATCGAACCGGCCAACCGCCTGAGCCATCAAGCCGGCCCTCCTTTCAGTATTTCCTTTGTCTTTGGGTAAAGAAAGAAATAATTGGGGGGGCCAGCCCGTTGGCTCAGGCGGTTAGAGCTCCATGCTCCTAACTCCGAAGGCTGCCGATTCGATTCCCACATGGGACAGTAGGCTCTCAACCATAAGGTTGCCAGTTCAATTTCTCAAGACCCGCAAGGGATGGTGGGCTCCGCCCCCTGCAACTAAGATTGAACATGGCACCTTGAGCTGAGCTGTCTCCTGGATGACTCAGTTGGTTGGAGTGCCTCCTCTCAACCACAAGGTTGCCAGTTCGATTCCTCGACTACCGCAAGGGATGGTGGGCTGCGCCCCCTGCAACTAGCAACAGCAACTGGACCTGGAGCTGAGCTGCGCCCTCCACAACTAAGACTGAAAGGACAACTTGAAGTTGAACGGCACCCTCCACAACTAAGATTGAAAGGACAGCTTGACTTGAAAAAAAGTCCTGGAAGTACACACAGTTCCCCAATAAAGTCCTGTTCCCATTCCCCAATAAAATCTTAAAAAAAAAAAAAAAAAAGAAGTCATTTTGGGGGCCAGATCAGGTGAGTAGGGAGGGTTCCAATACAGTTATTTGTTTACTGGCTAAAAACTCCCTCACAGACAGTTCCGTGTGAGCAGGTGCATTGTCGTGATGCAAGAGCCATGAATTGTTGGTGAAAAGTTCAGGTCGTCTAACTTTTTCATGCAGCATTTTTAGCACTTCCAAATAGTAACTTGGTAAACTATTTGTCCAGTTGGTACAAAATGATAATGAATAATCCCTCTGACATCAAAAAAGGTTAGCAACATCGTTGCAACAAGTTTGTGAACTTAATTATCCAACCTCGTATATTTTCCCCAACTGAAGGCATTATTTCCCAGTCTCTCTTACAGCTATATGTGGCCATATAACTAAGTTCTGGACAATGGGAAATGTATGGGATGTGTGCAATTTCAGGATCACACACTTAGAAAGAATAAAGCATGCCAATCCCTTCACTTTCTCTTCCTGCTGGCTGCAATGCCAATGTAGTAATATGATCTGGATTATATGTTGTATCCCAAATAGTAACATGACAGAGACACAAGAGAGAATGACTCCTTGAGACCATGGAGGCCCCATATCAACCTTGAATTTCAGACTCTGGCCTTCAGTACTGTGAGAGAATACACTCTTGTCATTTTAAGCCACCAAGATTGGGATGATTTATTATAGCACTAGAAAACTAATACAGCTGGACTGTCACAACTTCTCCCAGTGTTACATTAATTCTCCAACTCTGTTCCACAGCTTATTCTTCAGGAAACTTGATGTTTCAATACCTTTTTCTGGTCAACTGCATTGATGGCATCATGTGGATAAGATCTAAAAAGCAGGAAGGAACAGATAGATACACTGTATGTCTTGTCAAGACACACACATGCAGGGCAACTGGGTTAGTGCAGTTGGTTAGAGCTCAACGCTCAAAACAACAAGGTTGCTGTTTCGATTCCCACATGGGCCACTGTGAGCTGCGCCCTCCACAACTAGATTGAAACAACTACTTGACTTGGAGCTGATGGGTCCTGGAAAAACACACTTAAATAAATAAAAGTTAAAAAAGAAAAAGACACACATATGCCAGAGCATGAGAGATAAGCCCATGAAAACTGGGGAGCCTGTTACCTTAAGGAAGTTACTGAGAACCCTACAGTCTGAGGACAGTGAGGATATCCCACATAACCAGATGAAGAAGTTACTACATCCTGAACCTTTTGCCACTAACAAAGGAGATAAAATCTCCATTAGAGCAGATATTCCTTAGCCTGCTTTGTTCTCACTTAGAAGGCAGTCATAAACATTAATATTTATTGGTGAATGAATGAAACTTTCCAATGGACCAGAGTATGGAAAGAGCTGTGTGACATTGTGATAGATTAGCTTTGTCCCCAGTTCCTGGCACAGAGTTCCTAAAACACTTATCCTTTCCTGAGTGATAGGGGTAAGAGGAGTGTCTACTTATTCATAATAAGCCCCTTTCAACTATACCTGAGTTTATGCTAATGAGATGACTCTCGGTGGGCCTCTAGGTAGCTTTTGGATGGGGCTTTTGTTGCCAGAGGAACCAATCCAGTAATTCGAGGGTTAGACCTCCTAAGATTGAAGTTAATCAGTAATGGTCAATGATTTTAATCAATCATGCCTACGTAATGGAATCTCCACAAAAACCCTAAATGATGGAGTTCAGAGAGCATCCAGGTTGGTAATGCATCAAGGTGCTGGGAGGGTGGCTGCACCCCACACCTCATATTTGGCTGTTCCTGAGTTGTATCCTTTATTATAAATCAATGATACTAAATAAAGTGACTTCCAGAGTTCTGTGAGCCATTCTAGCAAATTATCAAACCCAGGAGGGGGTCATGGTCATTCCCAGTGAGAAGTATGGGAGGCCTGGAACTTGCAATTGGTGTCTGAAGTGGGAGCGATCTTGTGGGACTGAACGCTTCACTTATGGTGCCTAGAGCTCAGTCTAGGTCATTAGTGTGCTGAGATTCAGAAGTAAATCAACTCACTGGGCACCCAGTTGGTGTCCCAAGAGTTGGAGAATTGGTTGTTGGTGTGAACAACAACAAATACGTACACATTTGGTATCATGAAAAACAGTTCATCATCTGTATCCCATGTGAACTCTACCTCTCAAAACATCTATGACAGAGAATAAAGCCATCGGTAGATCAGACGACTGCTCCATGGCCCTGGGGCAGCATCTTTCCCCAGGCTCCCTGGTGCGTGGTCAACGGGCTCATGAAAAAAATGACTCATCTATGCTTAGCTGGCTATGTCACTGACGGAGGTCCACCTTGTTAACAGCAGCAAGCAATGCTCAGCTCCCCTTGTGGGATGGTTTCTTAGGGAGACCAGCCAAATACCTGGTCATCTGAAGAGTACATGGGACCCCTTCCATCATGGATTGGGCAGTGAGTTTCTCCTCCCTGAAGTGATTACCTCTGGGCTGTTATTTGCTTTCCTAGCCTTCCGCACTCCTGCCAACAGCAGCATGTGTCTGCGCTCAATGGCCCTATTCACCGTCATGTTAACCCATATAATATCGCTTCTGATCAAGGAACTCAGTGTTAGGAAGTCAGTGGGTGGGTCCCTGTGCTCCATCACCCCAAAGCAGCCAGTCTCAGAGAACAGAGGCACGGCTTGTCTGAGATTGAGTTACAGTGCCAGGCTGCAGACAACATCGTTGGGGTCAGGATGTTGTCCTCCAGGATGGGTAAATACTGAACCAGTGGCACATGCATTTTGCCAGGTTACACAGACCCGGGAACCCTAAAGTCACACCCCAATGACTCACTCTTTACATATTTGCTTCCTGTTCCCCTGCCCTGAACTCTGCACTTGTAGGGTTTTAGTACCTAAACGGGGAATGGAAGGAAGGCTTCCACCAGGATACATGAGATAGTCAGTTGTGAGTGGACACTGCCCATGGACTATTCGGGGTGTCTCAGGAGTGCCACTACGGGGTCAGGAAAAGAGAGTGACTAATTTGGGCAGGAAGGAGGGGGTGGGGAGATGCTGCTTCGCTGGGTGCCAAGGAGGTCTGTGAATAGAACTGGGGCCGTCCCTGGAGAACCTCTGATTAATACATCCTGATTCCTGTCTGTCCTGACGCGGGCTTCATGGAGACCCGTTCCCTAAGCAGGTCTCAGAATGACAGAGGGTCTGTGGCTACCTACCCCTTTTGCAGGGGCACAAAACCGGGCATACAGGCTCCACACCCCTCCCATCTCTGCCCTCCCATCGGCTTCTGCAGAGCTCGCAGTAGCCAGTCCCCCAGCCCCTCCCACCTCCGTAGGGCACGCAGCCGGGTATAAGGAGCTCCCAGACCCCTTCGGACCCCTCCCTTCACCACTCGCGCGGCCTCCATCCCTGGTCTCCGGCCTTAAAGCTTCCTCCTCCGTGGGCCTGGAAGGCACCCAGCAGCAGCAGCGAGGTCATCGCCTCGTTAGCTAAGCGTTGCTGAGCAGCCGCAGTCGCCAGCAGGCCCCGCCCCGCAGCATCCGCGAGCCAGGCCGCGCCAAGGACTGCAGAGTGCGGTGAGTGTGCTCAGCCGGCAGGGAGGGACCCAGGCGGCCGGGACCCCGCCTCGCCCGACCCCAGACCTGGCAGCCAGACCTTCAGATCCTTCTGGCTTCTTGGCTCTGTCAATCGGTGTCAGGGCCCCAGAGCCTCCACTAGAAAAGGACCCCTCAGCCCCTCCCTGCTCGGGGACTCGAGCACACCGGCCCCTGGAGCCCCCCTCCCCTCGTGCAGGAACCAGGAATCTGGCGCCCCCAGCCCCGTCCTCATTAAGCTTCTGAGCCCCTCCCTCTTTCCAGGAGCCAGGAATGCGGGCCAAAAATATCTCTCCCTTCCAGAGCCAAGAGGCTCCGTTTGCAACCGCTTCTACTCGGAACACCCAGGAGTCTGAGCTTTGACTGCTCTTTTGAGCCAAGAATCTGGGTCCCCAGTTTGCGCGTCCTATGGAACCCGGGAGTCCGTGCCCTCAACTGCTATGGCTCTAGATCTAGGAATTTTGCTACCAACTCCCCCCACCCCACCCTCTGTGACATTTGGGACCCAGGGATTCGGCCCACCAGTCCTTGTTCCACAAGTCCCAGTGTAAATGACGCTTAGGGGACTCATTTTGTTCCTACCCGATCCTTAAGTACAGGAATCCAACCACTGTTCTTTTGGGGACCCAGGAGTCGGGGACCTCAGCTCAGAAACCTTCTGAAGCCCAGAGATCGGTACCTCTTTCATCTTACAGGCCCAGGAGACAGAGACCCTAACTCACAGACCCCATTACACTGAGGCTCGGTCCCCAACCCCCTGCGACCCAATGTCCAAGATTTCATCCGTCCTGGAAGGCGGGGCTGGAGCATACTTGGAGGGAGGGAGCAGGAATGGAGAGGGAGAAGTGAGGTGAGACTAGGGTGGGGACGTGGGCTGAGGGTCTCTGTCGTAAACAAATGCTAAACAGGCGGGTAGCCGTGGCAACGGCCTTCCCGGGCCTCCCCTGGAGAAACCACTAGGGCCGTGTCGGGGAGGGCAGCCCCCAGGAGCCCCAACTCCTCCAGCTGTTGTGTCTTCCTGTTTTGTCACCATGGCGACAGTGACCTCAGCCTTTTACCCCCCACCTCCGGCAGCGCGGGTGAGTAGAGGTTCCTTTATCCTATAGGGGCGTGGTCTTGCGTTGGCCCCTCCCCAGGGCGGGGCTGGGTAGCCCTAGCTCTGGGGGAGTCCCTGTCTCGGCCCGAGCCCGACGCTCCGGCCCCTCCTCTGGCTCCGCCCTCGCTCCCTCCCCAACCCGCCAACCCCACCCCGTCCGCAGACCCTTCCAGTCTGCAGCGGTCACCTCTGCTTCAGCTGCAGCTGCCACTGGTCCGTGAGGTGAGGCTGCGGTGACTCTCGAGGGTGTCAGGATTCTTGGGTGCAGAGGGAGGAAAGGGCTGGGATTCAGAATGTCTGAGTCCCTAGAAAGACTGGGGCTGGGCCAAGACTCGCGTTCTGGAGAGGAGAGGGCTGGGAGCCTGGCCTCCTACAGGTCATACGTCTGAAAGAGGAGGAAGAACGGGGGACCTGGACTGCTGGGTCTGATGGAGGAGGAGGCTTAGGGCCGGGACACCTGGGTGTGATGGATGAGGGGCTGGGGGCCTGGACTCTTGGGTCTGAGGACGCAGAGGGATGGGGACTCTTAGGATCCCGGGGTGAAGGGGGCTGAAATCTGGTAGGAGGACGTCCTCAGGAGGCGCTTGGAGTTGGCAGTCCTGAGTTTGGGAGAGTGGCTGGAGTTCAGAATTACTGACCTCCCACTCTGGGGACAGAATCCAAACTTTTGGACTGGAAAGGCCGGGGGGTAGAGGTCCAGCACCTATGCTCCCGAAGCGCGGTCGGAGCTGGCAAAGCAGAGCCGGAAGGCCGAGAGAGGACAAGGCTGAGGCCAGCGTCCCTGGATGTCGAGAGCACGGACTGATTCTGTAGAGTGATGGGGTGTGGTGCTGGGCGTGGAGGGCGGGCTGTGGCCGGGGGAGTCCAGAACTGGGCCGGTTGTTCCTCTCCCTCCTCCAGTGTCCAGCCGCGCATTCCTGAGCTCTGTCTCAGGCGACCCTGAGGGTGGTCCCTTGAGTTATCCTGACTTCCACAGGACACTTCAGGAACTCTGGCCCGTCTTCTTCCTCCTGGGCGGTCCCGACTTCCTCCTAACGGGTGCTGGAGGGCCGTGGGGGAGGCACCTTCCAGGTTGCCTGGGAGATCTGTCTTCCTGGAGGTGGTGGGAGGCTACACATCTCTGTTGTAGTTCCAACGCCGTGCACAGGTTAGGGCCTCAAGGAGGCGGGTCTCCACCAGGCGAACCTGGGGGCCCCGGTTCCCGGTCACTCCTCTCTTAAAGACCCTCTTGGGGAAACCAGGCGCCCAGCCCGTCTTCATAGGGACCCAGAACTCACATGTTGAACGTCCCAGAAATTTGGGATCCAGGCCTTACCCGCTAGGACCTGGAGTCTAGGGTCCCTCCCACCCCCGCGAAACCGACCAGCGGGGCGGGCCATCCCGGAGATCAGCGCGGGGCTGGGGTCCCGGCGCCGCTTCCCGGTCCCCGCCACATTCCAGATGGCTGGGCTTACTTGAAGTCCTAATAAGGATAGAAGACGCGGCGCCCGCCCGGCTTTCCGCCCCCGTAGCCTCCGCCCAGGGCCCTCCCGCCCGCCACTCCGCAGCAGCCGGGCGGGGGCAGGGTTAAGATCACACGCGCCCACGCCGGCCCGTGGGGCGTGCACTTTCGCGGTGCAGCCTTTGTTTCGGTCTCCGCAGTTTGGGGACTAGGAGAGGGGGCGGGGCTGCCCTGGGGTCATCTCCCGGACCCGCCCCGGCTGGGAGGCGCGCCCAGGCTGCGGAGTCTTCTGGCGGGTTCCGGGCAGGCCCCCGCGGCGAGGTGACGGGCCGTCTGAGTCCTGGGAAGGCGGAGCCGGGACTGAGCTGGACGCTGATATTTTCTCTCCTTCCTGTGCTCTGACTAACCTTTTCCAGGTGTCTGATTTCATCTGCCTCCACAACCGGATCTTTCTCCGTCGGGGTCCTCACCTAAGACAACTGGTGAGTGGGCTCAGGGCCTGGACTCTTGGGTCTGAAGCAGGAGGGGCCAGGGGATTGGGATTCTGGGGCTGGGGGAGGAGGGGCTGGGAGCCCGAACTTTTGTGTCAGAGGGAGGAGGTGGCTGGGGGTCTTAAATATTTGGGTCTAAGAGTGGATGGGGCTGGGGTCGTCGATTCCTAGATACTGAGAGAAGTACCTGGGAACAAGGAGGGGGCGCAGACACCTGTGTATCTGAGGCAGTGTGTCCTCAAGCTGGTCTGAGTGCTCCGGGAGCTGCTGTGCAGGGGGCGGGGTTGGAAGCCGTTAAAGCCTGTTGTGCAGGCGCCTGACGCTGGAAGAAGAACGTTTTATTTCCTTGAGCTGAGAGGAGCCTTCTGAACTTTTCAGAGGTGGCAGCTGAGACGTTTTCGGGCCTGAGAGGATCTAGCCCCAAAATCTGGGTATTGGATTCCTGAGGATCTTTAGGACAGGAGGTAAAAGCTGTGGGTTCTGAAGAATGAAGTTGATTTCCCAGAGTGCCTGTGTCTGGTGTGCTTAGGGCTGAGGGCCCTGAGTCTTGAGGTCTGAATCTGTATCACTGAACTGAACCCGGGAGGCCTAGAGATTTCAGTGGAAGCGGTGGGGCCCTGGACAGTTGAGAAGCTGGGAGCTGAGTTTCCCTGAAGTTGAGGAACTTGCTGGCTGTGTTCCTTAGGGAGTTGGACTCCACGGGGGGGGGGGGGGGGGGGGGGGGCACCACTTCCTTTGGGTGGAAGTTCTTCAGATGGAAATCCCAGGTGGGAGGGTGGAGACTGCTGATCTCTGAGGTGGGGGTGTGGAAAGGTGGGGGTGCTGCCCAGAGATTACCAGCAGTTCCAGGGCCAGGTTGGAAGCTCTGATCAGATGTGCATCCCGGAGAAAACTCACACATGGAGGTTGGACTCTTGAATTTTTGGAGGCTGGAGACCCATATCTAGGCCTATTAGGTGAAGGAGGAAGTTGGGCAGAAGGGCTGGGGTGCAGAGCCCTGCACACCCGAAAGGAGGAAGTTGAGAGAGAGAGATGGGTCAAGAGCTAATGGAAGACAGGTCCTCTGTCCTCTTGTTCTGACAGTGGTGGGGGAGGGGGCGTAGAGGAGGGGATGCATCAGAGCCCAGTTTTGAGTGGCTGGGTTGTCATTCCCTGGGGGAAGGAGGGCAGTCTTGAGTGTCTGGAGTGGGAAGAAAGCTCTGTGGTTTTACAGGAGTTGGGTTGCAGGGAGAGGAAAGGCACGAATTGACAAGGAGAGAGATAGGGGCCTAGACTCCTGGGTTCTGACATAGGAGGTAGGAGACCTGAGGCCAGAGGGAAGGAGGGGGCTAGGACCTGGGCAACCAACTCATCCTCTTAGGCCTGGGACTGTCCCACTTTGAAAACGGAGAGGCCTGCATCTGGGACACTCTCCAGCTAGAGTCCAAAGTTACTTTGTCGTCGTCCCCCTCTCCTCCCTAGAGGCAAGGGCTGGGGGCCTGGATTGTAATAGTTGGAACCTTCTTAGGACACCTTTTCTCTTCCTGCAGCCATGCCGGTGACAGTGACCCGCACGACCATCACGACCACCACCACCTCAGGCCTGGGCTCCCCAACCATTCTGGGGTCCCCTCGGGCACTGACCCAGCCCCTGGGCCTCCTCCGCCTGCTACAGCTGTTTTCCACCTGTGTGGCCTTCTCGCTGGTGGCCAGCGTGGGCGCTTGGCATGGGTTCATGGGGAACTGGTGCATGTTCGCCTGGTGCTTTTGCTTCGCCATGACCCTCCTCATTATCATCGTGGAGGTAGGTGGGCTCCAGCCACGCTTCCCACTGTCCTGGCGCAACTTCCCCATCACCTATGCCTGCTACGCTGCCCTCTTCTGCCTCTCGGCCTCCGTCATCTACCCCACTACCATCGTCCAGTTCATGTCTCCTGGCCGCTCAAGGGACCACGCCATTGCTGCCATCGTCTTCTCCTGCATCGCTTGTGTGGCTTATGCCACTGAGGTGGCCTGGACCCGGGCCCGGCCCGGCGAGATCACCGGCTACATGGCCACAGTGCCAGGCCTGCTTAAAGTGGTTGAGACTTTCGTGGCCTGCATCATCTTTGCCTTCATCATCGACTCTTACCTGTACAAGTACAAGCCAGCCCTGGAGTGGTGCGTGGCCGTCTATGCCATCTGCTTCATTTTGGCGGCCGTGGCCATCCTGCTGAACCTGGGCGACTGCACCAACATGCTGCCCATCCCCTTCCCCACTTTCCTGTCTGGGCTGGCCCTGCTCTCCGTCCTCTTCTATGCCTCCGCAATGGTACTCTGGCCTCTCTACCAGTTCGACGAGAAGTACGGCGGCCAGCCCCAACGGCGGATGGATTCAACCTGCCGTGACGCTCACACCTACAGAATGTGCGCCTGGGACTCCCGCCTGGCTGTGGCCATCTTGACGGCCATCAACCTGCTGGCTTATGTGGCCGACCTGGTGTACTCAGCCCACCTGGTCTTTGTCAGAGTCTGAGGCTCTCACCAGGAGCTCCCAATTCCCTCCTCTCTCCAGAGGTTTCTTCACTGAGTTCACTGATGTCCTCTACCTGGCTTCCCTCTCCTCCCTTGTTTCCTTCCCCATTCAGCTCACGCTCTTCTGTTTCATTCACTCCTGCTCTCCCCTGTCCTGTTGATCGGTCTCCTTCCCTTCCTGTTTTGTTTGGTCGCACATGATCTGTTTTGTCTCCATTTTGCCTCTTTCTCTTTTCACTCTCTTCTTTTCTACTTAATCTGTTGTTTGGTTCTTTTCTGGCAGTCCTGTTTGTTTTCTAATCTGCCTGTTTCCTCTTCCCATTTTCCTTCTTTTAATTTCCCTGGGAGCCCTGAAACTTTTTTGTTCTCCCCCCACTACCCCCACCTCCAAAGGTGCTGAACTCCACCATGCCATACCCCTCTTTGCAGCTGTTCAGACCCTGGGCCTCCTGAGGGGCCTTATTGCCAAAGCATGTCTGCCCTCCCTGGCTGTGCCTTAGTAGATGTGTATGTGTGTTTTTTGGGGGCTGGGGGGGGGGAATAGCTAGGGAAAAAAAATCCCTAGAGGTCAATCATTTCCAGTGGGCTGGAGGCTTAAAGTGCATTCCCTGGGTCCTAGGCCCCACTTGGCACTTAGCCTCACCAGAGATTGGCTCTACAATTTTTGCCAGGCTTACTAAAAACCCACTGCCTAGAGGCCATCTTAAAGGAAGCAAAGGGTGGTGGATGCCTTCCACCAGAGCTACTCCCTGGGGTATCAAAAGAGGAGCTGGAGGGGGCAGCCAGTTAGCTCAGATGGTTTAGAGTGCGGTGCTCTTAACAACAAGGTTGCCGGTTCGATCCCCACATGGGCCACTGTGAACTGTGCCCTCCACAAAAACAAAACAAAACAAAAGCTGGCAAAGAACCACAATGTCTTGAAGGCAACTATGTGACGTATTTGTGAGGGGCAATGATATGGCCCTCCAGCCTCAGTGTTTAAAATAGTATGAACTGCTTTTGCTGGGAGGTGGAGAAAATGGCCACTGCTGGCCTTAAAGGGAATGTTAGCCTGGGTTTTTTGTTGTTGTTGTTTTTTTCCCTGGTTGCTAGGGCAAACATTACTGAGTGGACCTATCCTTAAAGGGGACGTTTCTTTTCAAAATTTTTTTTTTATTTGTGGGTGGGTTAGGTAGGTGGGGATTGCTGCTGCCATAGTCAGAGGAATTACATTGCTTGAATCTGATACACACACGTTTCTGTGTGCTAGTTGCTTCCTGCTGCTGCTTCCTGCTTCTCTGGGAGTCACACGCATAACATGATATATAAATATATATTTTATTTTTTTTATTCCCTGGAGCTTCCGATTCCCATCAGCCCCTGATGTCAATCATAGAGGGAGGCCTTATCCGTTCCCCACTACCACACCCATGTTTTTAAAAAAATTTTTTTTACCTCGATATAAAGATAAAAGAAAGACTTGTGCTTGCTTTATTATTGGGGAGGGCTCCAGGAGACAGGGCCCGGCCCAGATTCCTGGGTCTAGTGGTAGAAGGGGATTGGGGCCAAGACAACTTTGGCCTCATCAGAAAATACTAGCTGAGTCTGGATCTTCTAAATTACTCTCAAACCAGGAGAGCTAGTTAGGACAGAAATGAACAAGATTTCACCCTCCTTGGAGTGCCGTGAGCACCTCAGAAATACAAGGTCCCAATCTGAGTGTGGAATCTTTCCTCCAATATCAACTCTTCCAGATTCCCCATCTCAGTAATAGCCTCTCAGGGCTGAGAACCTTAGGCACTTGTTCTTACTGGCTCCTCTCTAAGTTGCTCACCAAACACTGTTGGTCCTCCTAAGTGCTATTTATATCTGTCCCCTTCTCCAGGTTCCTGACCCAGCTCACCTTTCATTGTTTCACCTTAGCTATTGCCCCAGCCTCCTCCTTGACCATCTTCTGGCCCACCCTGGCCCCAGAGGGTGCTCCCAATAGCCGGGTCTGACACGGCCCTCCCCTGCTCACATCCTTCCATACCCCACTCCACCTTGCCTATAGATAATACCAAAGCCCCTCAGACAGCTGTTCAAGGCCTTCAGGATCCGACCCTGCCTACATTCCCACTCTCGGTTCTAAGCTCCCTGTCACACCTGGTCAATAGACCTTGATAAAAGATCAAATGAATTACTCCTGAAATGAGTCTGTTCCACAGATCACCTTGCCCGGTTCTTCAGCCTGAGGAGAATCATAAATATATAAATCCAGGGAAATTCCGGGATCATGCAGACCATTTTCTGCATTCACACCCACTAAAGCAGTTGGGAAAAAGAATTCAAGGGAGGGAAGGGTTCAGCCGGAAGAGGGGAAGGGCTAACTACGCAGGGCAGGCAAGCACTCCATTTTGGTGAGGAATAGTCACTGATCTCTGCAGTGTCCATCCAGAATTCTGACCACCAACCCCTGCTTCCTTAAAGGGCGTCTCCTCCCTGTCCTTCTGCTGCTGGGGTTCTCTCCCACCCCATCCCTTGCTTGAACCTCTTCTGGCAGGCACCAGAGAATCCTGCCCCAGAATCCGGCGAAACGTTGCTAACTAGGGAAGAAACCGCAGGAGCGCTGAACAGCGCGGTGGGATTCCAAGATCCGTTTTCGGGGCGGGGGCCACCCACGTTCTCTATCTGCTCTGGCCCACGGCGGACGCCTGGAGGTGGCTGGAAGGCCAGAGCACCCCATTTTGGGGGGGGGGGGTTAAGAGAACACTCCCCCACCTCCTCTTCGACTTCCGGTAGCCCCACCCGCTTCTAAAGAGTCCGGGAGAAAGTGCGGTGGGCGTCCCTAATACTCAGGAGTCGCCTCAGCGCCGTACCCCGCCTCGCGGGGCATGCCGGGAGAGGGAGTTCTCGGCCACGTCACGGGAACGGGCGGTCCGCAGGCTGGGACAACAAGTCCCAGGAGGGACGAGCGCCTTGCAGCCCGGGAAGGGCCGTGGTTGCCTTTGGCAACAAAACGGGTCTCCTGGAGCGAGGATTGGCAAGCGCTCCGGAGCTAGGGGAGGCGGAGCGCGGCCAAGAGGGGCAGAGGCACCGGTGGAGCGACGGAGGGGCGACAGAAGGAGACTCATCGGGCCGACGTTCGAAGAGATCCTCCCAACCCCCGGACCGATTCGCAGACAGAGAACTCCAGAGCCAGAGAAGGACAGGGACTGAATCACAGAAAGACATGGAGAGAAGGAGAGTCAGACAAATAGAATGGCTGAGAAAGGGACAAAGATGGGGGAGAGGGAGAGAGACCCCCCAGCCACAGAGGGAGAGGGTGGTTCGGGAGAGGGACAGGCACAGAGAGCTTGGGAGGAAGAGGCAAGCACGAACAGAGAGATTCACAGAGACAGAGAAAGCATTTACAAACGGAGAGAGAGGAAAGACAGCAAGGATTTAGAGTTTAGAGAGAGACATCCCTGGAGAGACAGAAAGAGAGAGAAGAGGAGGTAGAGAGAGAAACAGACAGGGAAAGAGAGAGATGGAGCGAGAGACAGAGAGAGAATCACAGCGAGAGAGAAAGAGAGAGAGTCGCAGAGACAGAAAGGAGAGAGAGACAGAAGCATTTACAAAGACGGGGACACGGGGAGAGGGAGAAACCGCAGGATTTAGAGAGAAGCCCAAAAAGAGGGAGACACCAAGACCTAGAAAAGCGTAGTGACACCAAGACCCAGAGAGAGAGTCACAAGATGAGTGAGACACACAGAGAAAAAGAAATTATCAGAGACAAGGAAAGGAAAACCCATCCACCCAGAGACAGAAACAGAGATAGAGCAGGAGCGCCAGGAATCCACGGAGAGGAAAAGAGACAGAAAACCCCAGAGGGAGATATAGCCATAGAAATTCACAGAAGCTCGGAGAGTGAAGTCAAGACTCGGGTGGAAGCCGGCAGCCAAGAAAGTGAGACACCAAGTCTCCCAGTTCACCAGTGGAAACCAGCACCTAATACAAAGTTTGTGGGTTGAAACTGAGTGACACAGTCAGAGACAGAGATCCGAGTGGAGTCTCAGTGGGTTATCAGGAGCCATCCAGGCACCCGAGGGGGGATGGAAAGCGGTCCCGGCGACAGATTTGAGTGGGGGGGAAGCACGGCTCGGAAGATGCCCCCTCCCTCCAGCCAGCCCCCGCGGAGGGGGTGTGCGTATATATGGGGGGCGTTGGGAGAAGGCATTCGTCTCCTGTTCAGGGAGGGGGACGCCTTTAAGCCGAAACCCCGCCCCTTGGTCGTCATGGCAACGCCTCCCCCCCACCCGGGGCTCCCACATTTCAGCAGGTGCTGGAGCCGGAGCTCCTACCGCCACCGCCCGTGCCTCCGGCTGCTCCGGCCACTGCCCTCGGCTCTGCGCCCTACTCGCCCGCACCCCCTGATCCTCCCGGGGGGCCCCCTGCTTGCCCCGAGCGCTCACTCCTGGAGGTGCCTCGCGCCTCCCCTCCCCTCCTCGGGCTCTCCCCGTGCCTCCGCTTTTCTCCCAAGTCTCCGGCTCCTCGCCTTTCCACCTGTTCCCCCAGAAAGGCAGGATCCTGGTCCCTGCGACGTTCCTGGGGCCATGGCAGGCCTGGGCCCCGGCGGAGGCGATTCAGAGGGGGGCCCCCGGCCCCTATTTTGCAGAAAGGGAGCTCTGAGGCAGAAGGTGGTTCACGAAGTCAAGAGCCACAAGTTCACCGCTCGCTTCTTCAAGCAGCCAACCTTCTGCAGCCACTGCACCGACTTCATCTGGTGAGGGAAGGGGGTAGGGGACTGCGGGATGAGGGGACTAGAGTAGAGACCCCTGTCACACCAGATCCCTGAGTAAGGAGGAAAGAGGGGGCTGTAGTCCTGGCTCCTGGTCCTAGGGTAGGAGGGGGCTGAGAGCTTGGGCTCCTGAGTCGGAGGGAGGAGGGGTTGGGGGTCCTGGGATGCTGGGTCTGAGAGAAGATGGGCTAGGGGCCAGAATTTTTTTGATTCTAGAAAGAGGGGGCGGCTTAGGCTTAGACTCCTGGCTCCTGCGGGGAGGAGGGTCAGAGGCCTACTATGTGAGGGGGTCCAGGTACCCTTTTGTGCACTGACCTTAGATCTGACCTCAGATCCTTGACTCTTGCAGGGGAATTGGAAAGCAGGGCCTGCAATGTCAAGGTAAGAGCTGGGGACCTGGACTCCTGGGACCCTCAGGAGGGTGGAGGCTGGGGCCCCAGAGCTGAGGCTGTTTGACACACGTGTTCTCTGGTCCCCAGAGAGGCGCGGGGGAGCCCGGGGCGGGGGGTGTGGCAGAGACACAGCCTGTGGTGGGGAGGGAGCTCTGATGGTGGGGCCACCGCGGAGGTGGTGCTGGGGGCCCCTCCCTTGGCCAGCTCCAGGTGGGGACAGATATTTGGAGAATCTGTTGCCATGGGAACAGGGAGCTTTGGAAAAGGGGAGCTGGAGGGGGGGCTGAAGATGCAAAGTCAGAGCCCCCCCAGGCTGCCATCACCATGACAACATCAACCGTCCTAGGCAGGGGCAGGCGGGGTGGGGTCACTGATGGGCGGGTGGGGCCAAGGAGGGGGGCCAGCAGTTATGGGGGACGGGAGAGGGGGTTGAGTCCTAAAGCACCAGCTGCTACTGCTGAGAACAGAGTGAGTCAGGGAGGGTGGTGGCCGGCAGCAGCGCCCCCAGACTCACTTCTGCCCAAGTTGCTGCTCTCTGTCGGAGGATTTCGCTCTGTGTTTTCTCTTTTCTTCTGCCTGCCTCTTTCCTTCTGGCTTTCTTGTCTCTGTCTGCAGGCCTGTGTCTGTCAGTGGGATCCTATTTTTTCTGTTTCCCTTTGGCTGTGTGTATGCACTGGGCTCTCTGTGACTCTCTGCATCTCTGTTTCTGTCGTAGGGTCCCTCTCTTAAATTTCATCTCCTGGTTTGTCTTTTTTCTTTCTCTCTTTCTTGGTCTGCACGTAAAACCTCTCCTTTGATTTTCTCTCAACTGAACTCTCTGTATATCAGCGTCACTCTCTATTTTTCTCTCTGTCAGTGGTCTCTCTTTCTGATTTTCTGTCCATTGGGGTCTCTCTGTCTCTGTGTCTCTATGGTTCTCACCTTCAGTCTGCAGCTTTGTGGTTCATCGACGATGCCACGAATTTGTGACCTTCGAGTGTCCAGGCGCTGGGAAGGGCCCCCAGACAGACGTGAGTGCCCGGACACCTGGTTCTTCCTCCTCAAGCCGGGCCCCCGCCCTCACCCCCTCTGCGTCCGTCCCAATTTCTCCTGCTATTTTTAAGGCTGGGAGGGGAGGGGGGCTGGAGAGATAAGGGGAGCTAGTCTGGCCCAGATTCCCTGCCCTTGGCCTGGAAAGGGGGAATCAGAGGAGACTGAGAGAGGATGGGAGCACAGGTGGGGGACAGAGAGGAGGCAGGGTGAGGAGGACCAAAGACCAGCACTGGAGGGGGTGGGCTGTATACCAGTGCTCAAGAGATTTAAAAACTGAGAGCTGAGGAACAGAGAGAGAGAGAAATATTGATGCAGACACTGAGATCCTGAGATAAGATGAGAGGGAATCTGAGAGAGAGAGAGAGAGAGAGAGAGAGAGAGAGAGAGAGAGAGAGAGAGAGAGAGAGGAATGGCACTGAGACGGCAACACAGGAGGAAGGAAAAGGGGACCCGGAGAGATTGAGAGAGATAGAGAGGTAAGACAGAGACACTCAGAGGTGCAGATATCTGGAGAGAGACTAGAATAGGAAATGGTGGATATGGAGAACAGCTGAGGTGCTCAGAAAGGGAGGCCCAGAGAGATCCTGTAATACACATGCACACACACACGTGCATATACAGATCCCCATGTGCACACATACACGTGTATTTACAGTTCCTCATGTGCACACACATATTCATATACAGTTTTCTTATGTGCACACACACACATACATACAATTGTCTGCCTCCCTGCTCCCCTACATCAGGGGCTTACAGAAATAGCCCATCACTGATCCTTCCTTCACTTTCTGTCTGGCTGTGGGGCTCTTTTCTCTGAACCTCAGTTCCCCTCACCAGTACCTCCCCTATGAAGTGGGGCTGACAGTCTAGTGTTGACCGATAGAGCCACCCCTGGGCTCGAATCTCAGCCCCACCACCTATTGGTTCTGTGATGGAAATATTCCGTATCTGCCTGTCCAATATGGAAGCTACCAGTCACACAGCTAGTGAGCATGTGAAAGGGGCCACTGTGACTGAGGCAGGTAAATCTAAATTCCTTTGAATCTGAATTGATTTAAATTTAATAGCCATGTGTGGTTAGTGGCTACAGTATTGGGCAGCATAAATCTAGACATCCTAGGTCTGTTTTGACAGTTCGATGAAGTCAGGTAGGTTAAGAGTGTAGCTCAGGTTTTGACACAGGGTTGGAGATGGTTTTATGATTAGTAATGATTAGTAGATGAAGAAAGAAGCAGAGAGAGAAAGAGACAGAGATGGCACCACAGAAGCTTATGAGTAATTTTGCCAGCTTGTCAGGTGAAGAAAATTGAAGTTTACATGGAGAATGTGACCATAGAATACATATTGAGCATCACTGCCTGCCAGTGCCTGTATATATTATTGACTAGCTGCCTCACCTGCCCACCTCCACTACCAGTGCTAGTTCTGATTTATCCAGTGTTCATTGCATACACTCACCAGGTATGGTGAAGGCAGTATACGATTGAATCCGGTAGGGACTGATTCTGTCCTCATGACCAGTGGCTCCTAAGCCAGAACACCTGGGCTTGAATCCCAGCCCCACCAACTGGTTCTATGACCTTCCTCCAGTTAGCTTACCTCTCGGCAATTCTTGAGTTCATCACCTCTAAAATGAAGTGGATAACCATGCCCACCTTATAGGATTGTTTTGAGAACTAAATGAATTAAATACTTGGGACTATACCTGGCAAATGGCAACAGACAAATTATTAATTATTATCATGGTTAAAATTGTTACACTATTACCGATGAGGAAGCAGAGGTGAATTAGTAAAGAGGTGGTCTTTCCTCTACATCAGTCTGACTTCTTTTTTTATTCTTAATGCTTTTGATCTTGTAAGTAACATGGATCAAGGGCTTAAGAAGTGCTAAGGGCTTACAAGCATGGTTTCATTTAGTCTTCAGATCCCATGCAGGGAGGGCTCACAGCCCTCATCTTACAGGGAGGAAACCTGGGTCTCTGGAATGGGTGGGGTGAGCCCACACAGCTGGGTAGTGGGCAGAGTCAAAATTTGGACTCTGATCGAGCTAATTGGAGCCCCAGGACTGTCTCCTTTTTAATCATGACTTTCACCTTGAGAATAATAGTAACAGCTTCTATCCCTGGAGCAGTTGTGTACCAGGTATCTTGCTGAGGGCTTTCATACAGTGTCTCATTCCATGAGGCAGGAACCTTCAGTTGAACACCTTTAGAAGTCCAGAGCATTGAAAGAGATCATGGCAACTACCAACATCCTTCTGCCACCCAAGTATCATTCAAAATAGGACCCTCACTAAACTGCCAAATAAATAAAAGCCTAAGAGTGTCCTGAATTTTCACCCTAGGATAACTTGCAATGCATTCTTCACGAAAGGCAAATATCAAATGATTTAAAACTCAGACCTTGCCAAAGGTGGAGGGAGGAGTGCTTTACTGGTGCCCTAAATTCTTGCTTAATTGGACTCTGGACAGTTAGCATTGCTTCACGATATAGATTGTTTATTTCCACTGGGCAGAGGAGGACACTGAGTCTCAAAATTGGGCATGAACTTGCCCCAAATCACACAGCTGGGAAATAGCCTCGCTCATATTTAAACGCAGGGCTATGTGGGGACTGCAATAAAATCACTAATAATAACCACAGCAGTAAGAGTAACAGTACTGAGCACATTTAATGCTAGGCCCTGCTGTGTGGTTTTAATTTACAATGCCTACGGCTGTATAACAGAGGTCAGATTCTCCATCCCACCAGGGGCTGGGAGAAGGCAGATCATCAGTGGGCAGACATTGACAGTGGCTGACAGTGAGCGATCTGTGGTTCATGGTGGCCCAGAAGTCCTCAAAGAACAGCTTGTGGGAGGTGGGGATGCAGGGGCTATAGATGTTGGAAGCCCCCACCTCCCATAAGGTTCTTCCCAAATGCCACCTTGTTAGTGATGCTGTCCCTGATTGACCACTCTATTTCAGATTTCAGCCCCCCCCCCCACAGTCCCCTTTCCTGCTTCATTTTTCTCCAGAGCACCTCTTACCATCCATCATATAACATTTTATTTATCATGTTTATTTTCTGTCTCCCTCCGCCAGAAAGCAAACTCCATGCGGACAGTTTTTTTTTGTTTTTTTGTTTTATTCACTGCTGGGTCCCTGCACCCAGAACAGTGTCTGGCACACAGTAGATGCTCAATAAATACAGTAGAGTGAATGAGTGAGGTGGAACATCAGGAAGATCGGGAGAGCAAAGCGGAAGGAGGAAGAGTTCAGAGGGCTGACTCCCAGGGTTCTAGGACACCCCTGGCGCCCCCTTTGACCGACTCCTGTCTGCCCCCAGGATCCCCGGAACAAGCACAAGTTCCGTCTACACAGCTACAGCAGCCCCACCTTCTGCGACCACTGTGGCTCCCTCCTTTACGGGCTGGTACACCAGGGCATGAAATGCTCCTGTGAGTCTACACTCGCTGCTCAAGCCAGAACTTGGCGCATCTGGGGCCCTTTCAAAAGCACATTGTCTAGGTTTGGGGAAATGCCGGGGGATGGAGTCTGGGGTTTGGAGCGGGGCCTGAAGCGCTAACCCCAGTTTTGTCTCCCGAGGCTGCGAGATGAACGTGCACCGGCGCTGTGTGCGCAGTGTGCCCTCTCTTTGCGGCGTGGACCACACCGAGCGCCGCGGGCGCCTGCAGCTGGAAATCCGGGCTCCGACCGCGGATGAGATCCATGTCACGGGTGAGGCCCCGCCCTTTTACCATGTGTGCTGGGCCGGTTGAATTCACCTGAGCTGTCCCAATCCGGGAAGACCACGCCCTCTCGAAGGCCACGCCCACACTTCTGACCCCACCGGCAAAAGCTGAGCACCACCCGGCCACGCCCCTTCTAGCTGGCAGCTCCATCTCCAGCCTTGCCTCTTGTAACTTTCAGCGCCTCTTAATGGCCATTCGAAGTGTCAAGGTCCTTGAGAGGGAGGCATGAGAAAAAACCTGGTTCCAAGTGAGGCTCGGGTTTACCACTGCTGATATGGCCAGGTCCTGACTTCTAGGTCCTAATGGAGGAAGGGGCTGATTTCAGGGTCACCGGCTGGGAAAAGGGCTTTATGCCCTATCTTCTAGGTACTGGACACGTAAGACATCAAAGACATCTGATCATGAGACAGACGGCTGAGAGCTTGGAATTCTTAATGCTGCTGGGGGAGGGCTATGCTATCTAACCCAACCTATCCTCCTTCACCTCCTTCCTTAGTTGGTGAGGCCCGTAATCTGATCCCAATGGACCCCAATGGTCTGTCTGACCCCTATGTGAAACTGAAGCTCATCCCAGACCCTCGGAACCTGACAAAACAGAAGACCCGGACAGTGAAAGCCACGCTGAACCCTGTGTGGAACGAGACCTTTGTGTTGTGAGCCTCCAGTGTAGGGGAGGCTGGGATGGCTGATAGAAGATGATTCGAGGGTCCTGGTGGCCCACAAGACCCCTAGAGAGCAGCTGGTGGGAGGTGGGAGGATAGAGGGAACCCAAAAAGGGGGCAGAGAAAGGCGGTGAGACAAAGGAATGGAGTGATCAAGGGAGAGGGGAATGGAGTGATTGGGAGAAAGGGATGGAGATATAAAAGCTGGGAGACAGATATCTGTGTATTCAATCTCCATTAAAGCCCACCACTTTGAGGGAGACAGAGGGGAGAGAGAGAGAGAGAGAGAGAGAGAGAGACCCAAAGAAAGACACAGCAGGCCGGAATGGTGTGCATATGGGGGTTGAGCAGAGGGTCGGAGGGTGGCAGGGAGAGAAAGAAAACTAACAGAAACACAGAAGGACAGAGACTGGAGGGAGAAGGGGCACAGAGACTCAGAGTAGAAGAGTGACCTGAAGAGAAAGACCAGGAGATAGGGATGCGAAGAGGCCAAGAGTGCATAAGGGAGGGAGAGAGATGGCGAGAGCTGTCTAGGTTTACTTAGGGCCCCAGAAGGTGGGAGAGTGTCCCCCTACGTGAGGACCGGAGTTGGGAAGATACTTCACACAGCAGGAAACAGACTCCAGCTGGCTGGGTTAGCTTCCTCTTTCAGCACCAAGGATGGTGAGTGAGGGAGCCTGGATCTGGGCACTTCATTCTGCCCCCCCCACTTCCTGCAGCAACCTGAAGCCAGGGGACGTGGAGCGCCGGCTCAGCGTGGAGGTGTGGGACTGGGACCGGACCTCCCGCAACGACTTCATGGGCGCCATGTCTTTTGGGGTCTCAGAGCTGCTCAAGGCGCCTGTGGATGGCTGGTGAGGGCTCGAGTCGGGCAGGTGCCCCTGCATCTCCACTTCAGTCTATGTGTGGTCTCCCTCAAGGCCACCATCATTCTCTCTCCCCCTGCGCATCTCTCCCCATCCCCTCTCTCCTTCCCTCACTCTTTCTCTTCATCTCTGTATCTATCTGTGTCTCTTTCCCCCCTTCTAATGTCTCTGCCTCTCCCGTGGGTCCGTCCATCCCCACCCATCTCCTGCCCTCCTGCCAAGTTCTGATCTCCGTCTATATATCAGGTACAAGTTACTGAACCAGGAGGAGGGCGAATATTACAATGTGCCAGTGGCTGATGCTGACAACTGCAGCCTCCTCCAGAAGTTTGAGGTACCCCTACCCTGGCTTCTTCACGGGGAGCCCAGCCCAGCTCCCCACAGTACAGAGCTGGCCTTTCCCAAATGCCACCACTGGTTGCTCACTCACTGGTCCTGGGACTACAATTCCCAAAAGACCCTGGGGCTCCTTCACCTGCTTTTCTAGGGGACTCCTGACCCAGAGTCTGATGGGAGTTCAAGTTCCTATCTATTACCCTGGCTTGGGAGTTTGGGGGCCCCCACCCCCTGCTCCAGGGCAATCTTCTACCTCTCTGGGGCTCTGACACTTGCTTTCTTTCCCCCCGCCCCCAGGCCTGTAACTATCCCCTGGAATTATATGAGGTGAGTGGAACTGAGGCCTGGAATGGAGACAGTTTCATTCCTGTGATCTGTATCTCTCTCTCTTGATTTGTCTTCATTTCCACACACACAGGCTGGGCACATACTTGGTGGCAGGTGTTATACTTGCTGAGTAATCCTAGGTGAATCTGACTCTCAGGTCCCCAAGGTAGGGACACAGTCACAAATATGATACTTAAATTCCTGGATGATGGGCTAAATCAGAGCCCAGAGCTCTAAAGAAGCATAGGAGGCACTAACCCAGCCTGGGGGGAAGATGGTCTGGGGGGACTTCCCTGAAGAGACGACACCTGCATTGATTCTTGAGTTTTTCTATTTATTTATCACTGTGGCCTCTCTCTCCTTCACTCATTTACTCACTCACTGAACACCTATTTCTGGAGGTGCCACATTAGCCGAACCTTTTCGGGAAGTAGAATCAGGTCATTGCTTGGGGTGCTCCTCTTCTAGTGTGAGGGAAAGTTACAGATAGAGACATTCACCATGAGAAGGCATGTGTTTGATAATGGAGGTAGCCTCAGGCACTGGGGAGGTCCCAGAAGCACTTGGTACCACCCGGGAGAGTCAGAGAAAGCTTCTCAGAGAGGTGAGTCCTGGAGGATGGACAGGATTCCCCAGGCAAAGGAAAGGGAGACCAGATTTTCAGGCCAAAGAAAGGAATGCTCTCTCATTTATTCTTTCACAAAATATTTCATTGAGCCCCTCTGTGGGTAAGGCATGGTCCTAGTCACTGGGGATATAGCAGCGAGCAAGAGAGAAAAAAATTCCTGCCCCCATGGGGCTTGCACGTGAAGGGAGACGTTAAATAAAATAAAGAAGTAAATAATATGTTAGAAGGCAATGAGCGATGTGGAGAAAAATAAACATTAAGGAGGATAGGGAGTGCCGTTGGAGAAGATTATGATTTTAACAGCAGTTTACTGAAGAGAAGGCTTCACTGAGAAAGTACTGTGTGGCAAAGATATGAGGGAGGGGCGAGAGTGAGCCATGGGGATAGCAGAAAAAAGAATTCCAGACAGAGGGAAGAGCACGTGCAAAGGCCCTGAGGTTGAGGCAGGTCAGCAATGTCTAAGGCAGGCCAGCAGTGTCTTCAGCACAGGCTGGGGGAGGGAGAAGCATGAGATAAAGTCAGAGAGGGAAGGTGGGGTGGCAGTGTGTGTGTGTATGTGTGTGTGTCTTGTCATTCCTTGGAAGGATTTTGGCTTTTTAAACCAAGTGAGATGGGAGAGTATCAGAGGTGGCTTGAGATGATTTAAATTTGAACAAGATGACTGCCTCTGTACAGAGACTAGATGGTGGAAGGCAAAGGTGGAAGGAGGAAGAAGGCTATCATGAAGACCAGATGGGAGCAACAGGTAGCCTGGCCCAGGGGGACAGTGGTAACAGTGTTCAGATTCTGGGTCTGCTCTGAGGATTGAGCAACAGGAATCGCATTGAGCACTCATCTCCTGAGATGGTCATCCACTCAACACCCTCTTGTGTTCCAAGCCATGTGCTGGGTGATGGTGGAGAAACAGAAAGGAGGGACACAAGTCTGGCTTTATGGGTTTTGATTTCTGGCTCTGCTTTTTACCCACTTTGTGACGTGGGGTAAGTTACTTAATGTCTCTGTGCCGGTTTTCTCTTCTCTAAAATGGGAAGAGGTAACAGGGATTTCCAGAGGATTTATGGCATATAGTTAGCTCTCTAAGGGTTAGTTAAATGATGAATAAATCTTCCAGCTATGGGAAGTCTTAGAAAGTTCTTAAGCCAAGGAGGGTGGCGGGGACAACTTTTATTTTCTCTCCATCTCTCCCCACCCCTTTCATTCTTGGATGCTGTCTCTTAGGGGCACACTCTTATCGGGACTCTGACTATCTTGGGGTCTCTCCCGTTTCTCACAGCGGGTGCGGATGGGTCCCTCTTCCTCTCCCATCCCTTCCCCATCCCCTAGTCCCACTGACTCCAAGCGCTGTTTCTTCGGGGCGAGCCCTGGACGTCTGCACATCTCCGACTTCAGCTTCCTCATGGTTCTAGGAAAAGGCAGCTTTGGGAAGGTTGGCTTCCTGGGGCTCTGGGGGAAGGGGAGGATATCTGGGGGGAGATCACATTCTGGTCCTTAGGGGGAAAGTAAAAGGGAAGCGACACAAGGCTATTGAGTTCCCAAAGGGATTCCATGGGGCGCGTTCGGGTCCCTGGAGAGGGGAGGCATAAAGATGTGGTTGCTTTCTCTGAGAGAGTGGTTGGCAAAGTCAGGACACACTGTCCCTTGAGAGGGAGATGAAGGACCTGGGATTCTGATTCTCTGTGTCCCTGAAAGGGAGGGGCAGGGACCTGCACCTCTGGGGTTTTTAGGACAGAATGGGCCTTTTGGGCCTCTGTCCCCAGGTGATGCTGGCCGAGCGTAGGGGCTCTGATGAGCTCTATGCCATCAAGATCCTGAAGAAAGACGTGATCGTCCAGGATGATGATGTGGACTGCACTCTGGTGGAGAAACGCGTTCTGGCCCTGGGGGGCCGAGGCCCAGGAGGCAGGCCCCACTTTCTCACCCAGCTCCACTCCACTTTCCAGACCCCGGTAAGGAAGGAGGGAGTGGGGGCTGGAGCCCTGCTTCATTCCCCACGATGGGTCAGCCATCTGCTCCGGGATTCTGAGTTTACAGCAAGACCAGAAAACTTCATGCTCTCTGAATGGGTGTGGCCAGACAGATGGGATCTTGAGTGGATGTGGCCCCAGCGAGCTTGGTCTTGAGTGGGTGTTTTTGAGTAAAGGCGTGCGTGGAGAAGAACATCTTCTGAGTGGTCTTGGCCAGAATTAGGCTCTGAATGACGAGGTCATCACTTTTGGATTCTGGGTGGGGGATTCCATAGAAAGAAGGGTTTTCCAAAATTGTAGAATGGGACAAGGAATCAGAACCTACAGAGTTTGAGAGGGCGTGACTACTTCCAAGAGCTCTGAACTGGCTTGGCCAGCTTCTTGGATTTTTATATTATTATTATTATTATTATTATTATTAATTATTATATCATCATCATCATCATTAATGGCACGTGAGGCCTGAACGACTTTGGTTCCTAATAAGTGGCCAGAACTGCATATGTCCGTGAGTGGGTATGGAAAGAGGTTTGGGGATCCCCCGGGATTTCCAGCGAATGGTGGCCCTCAAACTTCAATTCTGAGAGGGTGGGACCAGAGCACCGGTAGCTCGCAGTAACCGGGTAGGGGGATGGGGCGGGTGGAGATTTTGAGTTGGCCTTGTTAGAATCATCGGGGCCTTCCGGTGGGCGTGGTCATTTGTTCTTGGTTTTTGATTGGGTGGATCCCCAGCCTTTCAGTTTGTCTGGAGAGAGGAACTGTCCATTTAGAGACCCAGCTCTGCCCACTTCGAATGTTGGGCTCACAGGCCTACCTACGCTGCTGCTCGGATAGGAAACCTGGTGGGCGTGTCCTCGCCTCTAAGCCACGCCCACTCGCCCCCAGGATCGCCTGTATTTTGTGATGGAGTATGTCACCGGGGGTGACTTGATGTACCACATTCAGCAGTTGGGCAAGTTTAAGGAGCCCCATGCAGCGTGAGTCTTGGTCCAGGCGAGGGTGGAGGGAAGGTGGAAGGAGGTAGAGTCCAGCCATTGACCTCTGACCCTCCATCTCCTCCTCCAGGTTCTACGCAGCGGAAATTGCCATCGGCCTCTTCTTCCTTCACAATCAGGGCATCATCTACCGGTGAGCAGCCCCAGACCTTTCAATGGAGGGAAATCAGGTCCCTAGAGGGGAAGGGATTAGAACATACTGCTGCAGCCTGTTGAACTCTACCCTTCCCGCAATTCCTACCCACCCCACCTCCACCCCCAGGGACCTGAAACTAGACAACGTGATGCTGGATGCTGAAGGACACATCAAAATCACTGACTTTGGCATGTGTAAGGAGAACGTCTTCCCTGGGACCACTACCCGCACTTTCTGCGGGACCCCAGACTACATAGCCCCTGAGGTAACCGTAATGTCTCCCCAGGACCACAACCCACGCTCCAAGTCCGCTGATTGGGTGTGGCTGGTTGTCTAGCATTTGTAATGCGTGGGACCTGACCCAGGGATCTTTGCATGAGTTCTGGGCTTTTTAACGGAGAGCAGTGCAGAGAGGCCTGTGCGCTGAGCATTTGAAGTGGGTGGAGCTGGGTCTCTAAATAGGCAAAGTGGGTGGGACCTGTGGGTGAATGTTCTGAAAGAGCTGGACGAGCTCAAAGAATTCCAAGAGAACGGGGTCTTTTACCGGACTGTTCTAAAAAGGTGGTGAGGATTTCCAGTTACTCTGACTGGGTGGGGCCTGTCCCCCGAGAACACTAAGCGTGTGGAGGCTGTCTCCTGAATATTTCAAACGGGCATTATGTGCTCTGACTTTGTGAAGAGGGTAGAGCTAATGATCTGACTGCACATAAGTAGATAGTGTGTCCTGACTTCTTTCAGTTGAAGAAGGAGATGGTGTTGATGGTGCCTTGATCTTTTCAGTTGATTCAATGCTAGTATCCGAGTAACCAAGGTCAATGGTTTCAAAACCTGCCTGCTAATCAGAATTACCTGGGAAGGTTTTGAAAAATACACACACATTCCTGCCTCTGACTCTGACTTATTAAGGGTTGAGTTCTTCGGGGCTGGAAACATCTATTTTTAAACAGTTCCCCAGATGAATCTGAAATGCATCCAGATTTAAGAATCTCTAGTCTCTGAAATTTAATTCTGTGCACCTGATATTGTAAAGAGAGGGTCCAATTACCTATGTATTTTAGATAGGTGGAACTTGTGAGTTGGCCCCCAGATAATCTGTATTTGGGACCAAAGGAATGTTCTAAGTAGGTCAAGTTTGTTTCCTGGATTTCCCAAAGAATGGAGCTCTGGCTAAGGTATTCTGAGTGGGAGAAGTTTGTGCTGAAAATGCTTAAAGTGGGTAGGGTGACCAGGGGGTGAGGCCACAGGAGTCCTAGTCTTTGCAAAGCACAAAGCACGATTCCTTGCCTTCCATCTTCCCTTGCTAGATCATTGCCTATCAGCCCTATGGGAAGTCTGTCGACTGGTGGTCCTTTGGGGTTCTGCTGTATGAGATGTTGGCGGGACAGGTAAGGGAAAGTGGGGAGAGGCTGGCGTGGCTAAACTCAGCACGGAGTGGCCTTTATCTCAGGACTGCAGGTTAGGAAGGGATGTCTATAGTCTAAGGAGGTGCTAAGCTTAGGGAAGGTCGTGCCCACATAGCGCTGTCCGTGGTGCTGAAGCATTATCTTTCCCAGGCTGGGGGTTCTTAACCTTTTTTGATTCCACAGACCCCTTCTCGGAACAATGTTTTCAAACGCACAAAATAAAATAATAGGATTACAAAAAAAGTAATCATTGAAATATGATTATCAAACAAAAAATTTAATTGAATATAATTTAACCATCTAAAAATTTTTAATTTCAATGTATACAGTTGCTTAAATATTAAGTGACATGTAAGTGGACATATAAGTGATTTCCTGCTAATAAATTAAATAGTAATATCTCACAGGAATGGGAAGTAAATAGGAAGGTCTACCAGTAATCTTGAAGTAGAGATGACTGATATTTTGAGATATCTGCAACTCTGATGTGATAGGAAAATATCTGTGATTTCTATTGGTAATAAAGCCACAAGTACTACTGTAGTGGTTTGTTGTCTACATTTGTAATTGAAGGGAATGCTAAATCTCACTTAGACATTTAAAAAAATAAAGATGCATTTCTTCCCCATCCAAGTTCATGGACCCCCTCCACTCTATAAAAAAAATCTCCAGAACTCACATAAAGAATCCTTTCCTTGGTGTTGTTCTTCCTAACCCCAGAAGACTGGAGGCCTCTCATCCAACCAGAATGCTTGTACAGCTTTTCCTGCAGTTTTTTTTCTCTCTTTTATTTAAATGACATATTGCCTAATTAACACCCTGCTGATTTACATAGCAGATAGAAAGAGACAGAACAGCAAAGAAGTGCAGAGAGCGGAAGCATCTGAGATAGGAAACCAGAGCATCTGAGAGGGAGAAAGATAAAGCTTTGGTGGTTTGCTCATATGTTTCCCTAGGATATTGGGGGGAGGGGAGGTATGTTCATGGTGGGTAGTGAGGGTGTGGAAGGTGGGGAGAGGTAGTCTGTCAAGTCTCTGACTCTTTATCCCCTCTATTTCCTTAGCCCCCCTTTGATGGGGAGGACGAGGAGGAGCTGTTTCAGGCCATCATGGAACAAACTGTCACCTACCCCAAGTCACTTTCCCGGGAAGCCGTGGCCATCTGCAAGGGGGTGAGAGCCCCCTGACTCCCAGATTATCCAGATTCACAACCCATGCACCCCATGCTGCCATCCAGGGCTGCCTACACAGTGTCTGTGTACATTGGAAAGGCTCCCGCTCCTCATGCCACTTTACTTCCATCTGCTGGAAAAGTTTACATAGTACAGACATTTTGTTATAACAATAATTCACTGCCCTGTTGCCACTCCAGTCCAAGGATGGCCTCTGTCCCATCCTCTGCTGCTGCCCCCATGCCCCAGGGGCTCACTGCAGGAAGGGCTGGAAGGTCAGGACCTGCCTCTTCAGAACCAGGTGGGTCAGGGGTACCTAACTCCTGCCACTTGTTCTCCTGCGGGATCTTGGGCAAGTCACCGAAACTCTGAGAGCCTTCGTCTCCCTCTGGGGTTATGGAGTTAACATAAGAGAAGGAGATTAGCCTATAGCAGCTTTTTGACAGGCGTCAGTACACTTGTGCGTCCCGTCCAACTCCTGCCTCCTGCCTCCATGTCTCTCTGACTCATTCTCTCTCTCTCTCTCTCTCTCTCTCTCTCTCTCTCTGGATTTCTGTCTTGTCTCTCTGTCTCCAACTACATATCATGGGGCTTTCTCTCCCTTTTTCTCTGTGTCCTTTGGGATGTCTTTCCACCTTTTCCATTTCTGTCCCTCTCTCTGGGTCTCTGTTACCTTCTTCCCCCATTCCCATACACACACACTCTGGATTCTCTCCTGTCTTTTTGGACCCCCCTCCCATCTCCTACCTTCTCTGGGTCTCTGCCCTCTGGGTCTCCCCCTCTCTCTGCATCCCTCCCCCCTTTTCTCTGGATCGCTAATCTCTCTCTCTCCTCCCCTCCCTCTCTTTCCCTCCCTCCCCGTTCCTCCCTCTCTCCCCTGTTCCCTCCCTCACTCCCTCCCTCTCCCTCTCTTTTTCCTTGTCCCCTTCCTCTCCTTCTGGGTTTCTCTGCCCCTGATTTTTCTCTTTCTCTGTCTGTCCCTGGGTCTCTGGTTTGGATTTCATCTACCCCACTCTCATTTATTCTCTCCCTTCCTCTTCCTCTCTCCCTTTCTCCTTCCCCATCTCTCCCTGTCCCCCCATTCTTCTCTTCCTGGAGTTCTGTGCCTGTGTCTCTCGGTTCCTCCATCCTTGTCTCTCTCTCCCTTTCTCAATCTCTGGGCCTCCCTGTCCAGGGCTCTGTCCATCCGTTCATCTCTCTATGTTCCCCACAGTTTCTAACCAAGCACCCAGCGAAGCGCCTGGGCTCAGGTCTTGACGGGGAACCCACCATCCGTGCGCATGGTTTTTTCCGCTGGATCGACTGGGAGCGGCTGGAACGGCTGGAGATCCCACCTCCGTTTAGACCCCGCCCGGTAAGTCACCTTCAAGAAAAAGCGTTGGTTCCTGGGGGTGGGACACCCAGGAGCTCCAATATCTATATGAGGAGATGGGGTGGGGTTCCCTCTGCGGAGACCCCTAAAGGGAGATGCAGAGGCCACGAAGATGTGCAGAGATTCCAAAGGAGATAGGCGATGGATTTGGGGGACGGAGCTGGGCACCTGAGGAGCCGGCAGAGCGTCATGTTTCCCTCCCTGTTTCCTTCCCACAGTGTGGCCGCAGCGGTGAGAACTTCGACAAGTTCTTCACGCGGGCGGCGCCAGCGCTGACCCCTCCAGACCGCTTAGTTCTGGCCAGCATCGACCAGGCCGATTTTCAAGGCTTCACCTACGTGAACCCGGATTTCGTGCACCCGGATGCGCGTAGCCCCATCAGCCCAACAACACCTGTGCCAGTCATGTAATTCCCACCCACTGCCACTAGGTGTCTCCACGGCTTTTTCCGCCGCGCCAACCTCGGCCCCACTTCACCATCCCTTTCCAATTCTAGATCCTGCTCCCCAGCATTCTGGCCCCTGCCCCTTGGGTGCTAGATGCCCCTCTCAAGCGTTCCTGGAATTCTCAACTCCATACAGTCTCTAGAGCCTTCCTGTGCTCTAGATTCTGCTGCACTGAGCCCTAGATTCTCACTCATCTCGGTGTTCTGGACTCTGCTCCACCAGGTTCCAGAACCAGCACTACCTTCCCCTATTCCCTGGAGTTCTAGACTCCATCTTGGTAGAATCTCTGCCTCTCTTTTTTTCTGTTTTTTGTTTTTGTTTTTATTTTGTTGTTGTTGTTCTGGGAAATAGTCTCATGGGGTGGGCTGTTCCAGACTCGAATTCCAGGACAACTCCCTACCTCTGAGGCCCCGCCTACCCCACTCCCTCTCCCTTCTGGAGTAAGTGGGAGGCTGTGCCCCCGTGCTTCAGTGCCCTCTTCCATGCCCCATGGATTTCTGGGTTGTGTGGAGGATCCTTTCCCCAACTGTTCTCAATCAGCTTTCGTTCTAGACTACCCCATCCTAAACCCATCCCTGCCCGCCTGCCAGGTGCATGGCTCCAGTCCTGCTCGGAAACCCCCCCATGCCTGCCACTCTCGGGGACCACCCCCCCACTCCTCTTTGCCTTTTCCTCTCAGCCACAGCTGCTGGAGAATAAATTTGAGATGCTGACGCTGAGGTGTTTGGATGTTTTCTTCTAAGCTTGAAGAGGAAGGGGGTGCGGAGGTGGGGCAATGACTGTACATAGAAACAAAGAGAGAGAGAGACAGAGGCTGGGGAGGGGCGTAGCAGAAAGAAAGAGAGGGAAAGTATGGAGCACAATAAAGGGAGAGAAGATACCCACAACGTGAGAGCAGAACAGAGAGAGCCACAGAGAGGACCAAGGGGCACATGTGCACAAGGTGGAGATGTCCACAGACCACTGTGAGAGGGTCAAGGAGAGACTCCGAGCACAGAGCCACAAGCACCCACATTGTCACCCAAAGCAACAAACAAGCTCACAGATAACAGAGACCCAGACACTGGGAAATCCTGAGAAGGGAGATGAAAGTCAAGCCTCCCACTGAGAGACCTGGAGACTTGATCAGAGGGACACTACTCGACAGAGAAACCTAAACACCAGAACCATGAGCTTAAGGATTAGCGACGAGGCAGCAGGCAGACGTGTCTTCCGGGCCTCCTTCCCTGACCCACATGCGAGTGCGGGGGAGTGGAGAGACAGTGCAAATAGACTACACATCCCAGCAGACACCGCGACGGACCCTTCCCCCCAAGTGCGGCCCCTCATCTCCAGGGCTGATGGGAAGTGTAGTCCCTGGAGGGGGGCAGGCTGGTCCAATGTTGTGCCTCTGTCTGTGTGTTTGGAGGGATTGAGCCCCAAAGCTTCACAGGCTCCCTCGGGGCGCCCGGCGTCTCTTTGTCCCTCTTGGGTTTCCGGGACTCGGTCCAGTTGAATGCTGGCGCTCTCCCTGTCTTCCCCAGTACCAAAGAAGTACCCCCATTCAGTGCCCGCTGCCCCCAGACCCCGTTCCGACCCTCGGCGCGCGGGCCTGCCCCTTTAAGAGTGGCCCCGCTGACATCACGGCGGGGTAGGGGTGGGGGGGTGGCGGCTGGCCCGGCTCCCGGCTCCGCGGCCGCTGCAGGACCCGGCTCAGCTCTGCGCCCGCCTGCCGCTCTGGGGACCCCGGCCCGGGACGCCCCCTCCTGCCTTCTCCAGCCTCCCAGACACCAGGCTCCGCCCCAGGCCTGGCTAGAGCCCTAGTCCTCCAACAGGGGACCCCCAGGATTGCCCCTGCTGTCTCTCCTTCTCAGGGTCTCTCTCTCTCTCTCTCTCTCTCTCTCTCTCTCTCTCTCTCTCTCTCTCTCTCTCTCTCTCTCTCGGTCTGGGTCTCAGGATCTCTCAGACCAAGGCCTCTGAGCGTCTCCTGTCTCCTTCCTCCTGTCTCCTTCTATTTCTGACTCTCTGACCTCTCCACTTCCAGTGCCTCAGAATCTCTGAGCCTGGGGACAGCGGGGGTCTGGGACGCAATCTCTGTCTCTCCTTTTCTCTCTCTGTCTCTTTTAAGCCATCTCTGTGTCTCTCCTCCGATCTCCAGACCTGAGAGTCTCAGGATTTCTCAGCCTTGAGGTCTGGGTGTGACTAGATCTCCTCTCTCTCACCGGGTCTCTGTGTGCCCCTGCACCTCTCGGCGCTGTGCTCTGTTTCTATTCTCTCCCTCCCTGCCTCCCCCATTCTCAAGGCCCATCTCCCTCCCTCCCTGCATCCTTCCCTCTCCCTCCCCGCCCCTCCCCTCCTCCGTGGCAGCCAATGAGCGGCCGCCGGTCCCAGCTCCCGGCGTCGTCCGCCGAGTGAGGCCGCGGGCGCGGGGGGTGGGGGGTGGGAGGTCGGGAGGGGGCCGGGACGCCGGGCTCCGGGGCGGCGGCGGGGGGCGCGGGCACCGGCGACCCCGGTGGCGGCGGCAGCGGCCGGGGGAAGCCGCGGGGCCGGTCATGCGGCTGCGGGGCCCGCGGCCCGGAGCGTCCGCCCAGCCCTGAGCGAGGTGAGCACGAGGGGAGGGTCCTGGAAGGAGGTGGGGGTTCCCCTTGAGGTGGCCGAGGGCCGGACATTGGGGCTAAAAGGGGCCTGAGTGGCTCCGGGGAGTGGCATTCTGACGGTCAGGACGCCCGAGTTCGGGAGGCAATGGGGGATGGAGGGACATTTCGGCCTATAGAATTCGAAGGACTGGGTCCCAGGGTCCGGAGTGGGGCAACTATACTGTTCATGTCCGAGTCTTAGATACCGTGGGGCCTGGGAAAGGTACAGGCCAGGTCCTTGAGGGAAGCGGTCCTGGGGGAGGGAGGCGCTTGGCCCGCTAAGAGCAGGATGTGAGTCTGAGAAGGAGTCCCCGGAAAGGGGGGTACATCTCTCCAGAGACTGAAGGGACATGGAGTTTGGACGTGGGACTTGGCGAAGGGTACGACGGAGATCCGAATGCCTGAATCCAGGAGAGGATGGGGAAGTGAAGGATAAGAAGGAGATTCCAGGCCTGGGGGGAGGGTCCCAAAGGATAAACGCTGGAGGCTGGAGAATATAGAGATCTGGGCAGGTCATTTAGACTGAGGAGGAATCAGAGCAAGAAAGGAAGGGGCTCCCAAAGGGGAAGAGATATGGGTGACAATGGAGCAGGTCCCAGCCCGGAGTCCAGGGAGCCAATGGGGGGGAGGGGGAGCTGAGGTCAGCTACCTGAGACTGAGGCAGCAAGGGTAACAGGGTGTCTGATGCTTATTTCTGAGCTGAGCTGACTGGAAGAGGAGCAGGCAGCTGGCGGTCAAGCCCTGGAGACATGGGATGGGGGATGGGAGGAAAAGCTGGTCTGAGCTCTGCCAGACTCAGATCCCTGAGTCCCCCAGGAGGCTGGGGGAGGGGGGGTGGGGGGGGGTCGGGGGCACTGGATGCTGTATTGGGGTTAGTAGTGAAAGTTGTCTCAGACTCCTTATTGTCCTTATAGGGTAAAGCAGTGTTTCAAGGCTACCAACATTCTGGTTTAAAAAAGTGGGGTCTCAAGTCATGGCTGCATTGTTGAGAGTGCTTACATGTCTTAACCTTCATAGTTAAAAGGATGATGGGGAGTCTGGTACTCAGGGCTGTAGAGGCCTTTCGTTGAGATAGGATGGGAATCCCATGTTGAGTCACCCAAATCGTGGGATTGTGTAGTTTAGGGAAAAATTTGTGATGGAGGAGAAGGGTGGTGGATAAGGGATGAGGAACACCCCAGTTGAGATCTCCAGATTCCTGGTTTGAATTTGGAAGCCCCAGCTGTGAACTGTTTGAAGGATCCAGCGTGATAGGGATCAGGGTTCCAGTTTGGATGCTAAAGAGGGTGTGTCATTGAAAGTCCTAGCATGGGAATCTCTGGTGGGGAATTGGGGAATCTTGTGATGGGGGATGAAGGGGATGGGATCCTAAATTTCCTGATTAGGGTTTTAGAGTTTAGAGCACTTATCCTTAGTTTGAAGGAGGGTCACTTATTTGGCTGGAGTGCTGTGGTTAGGGTGCTGAGTTGGTGGAGTCTCCAAATCATTGTTTTGACATTCTGGAGCCTCTATTCAAAATCCTGGCTCAAGGTCTCTGGGTCCCAATGTTCTGGGATCCAGCAGCTTGGGATGGAGTTCCAGGGTCCCAGATTCAGGGGCCTGCCTGGATCTGGGGTGGGGGAGAATTAGGGTCCTGGAATCTTGGATCTGGGTCATGGGCCACGATCTCTGATTGGGGATACCAAATTGAGGTCAAGGCACAGGATCAGAGTTAACCCACATTGATGGGTTACGGTGTTGGTGTTACAATTGGGTGTTAAGGATCAAGATAAGATTCTAAGGGTTTAAACTTAGGTGGGGGTCTCTGCTCAAGGTCTTTGGTAGGCCTGAGGTCAAGGGGGGTTAAAGTCTTTGGTTAGTGACCCACTTGGGGGATTTCTGGTTGCTTTCAGAGACAGAGTCCAAAGGAAAGGGGTCAGGGTATAAGGTCAGGGTGTGGAGTCAGGACTGTGTGGCCTGGGTTAGGGTTTTTACACGGGTCACGTTGCTCAGCATCCAGTGTTGAAGGTACAACACTCAAAGTCCAGGGACCTAGTTCCCGGCTCAGAGTTGAGGTCACAGGCCCTTGTTGGAGTCAGGTATTCAAGGTTGGTGGCTTGGATCAGGGTACAGAGTCAGGGTTGGAGATGTGTGCCTGGTCTTAGTGTTGGAGTGCCTGATCAGTGTAATAGCTTCCGAGTCATGGGCCCAGGCTCAGGGTTAGGGATTCTGATGCAGTCCAGTGTTCTGCTGTTAAGGTCTCGGGTCAGGACATGAGGTTAGGGTTGGAGGGCCTGGTCCTGGGGTTGAGAATCTGGAAATTGAGTTTCTAATCAGAGTCATAATTTGTGATACCCAGATCTGGACACATAGTTGGAGTCAAGGTTCAATCTCTGACTCTGGGCTGAAGGTGATAGCTGGAAATCTTACCCTGAAGTTGGGGGTCTGGTGTGGTGTCCCTGATCAGGATCCAGAGCCAGAGCACAAGTATTAAGTTTGGGAAGGCCAATCCCTGGGTTGAGGGTCAACAGTTGGTGTCACTGGTTCAAATCCAGGGATGGGGTCATAGGTCAAGACACAGAGGTCAAATTAGAGAGGTTTGGGTTTGGGGATTGGTGTTTCTGGCCTGGGTTCACTGTCCCAGGTGGCTGCATGGGATTGGGGCTCCAGTCCATCCCATCAGTCCTCTCCAGGGCAGCTTCCGGGTCCCTCAGGCCCCGCAGGGCGCCCCCCGCCGCTGAGGATGAGTCACTGCAGCAGCCGCGCCCTGACCCTGCTGAGCAGCGTGTTCGGTGCGTGCGGCCTGCTGCTGGTGGGCATCGCGGTCAGCACTGACTACTGGCTGTACATGGAGGAGGGAACGGTGCTGCCGCAGAACCAGACCACGGAGGTCAAGATGGCGCTGCACGCCGGCCTCTGGCGCGTCTGCTTCTTCGCAGGTACAGACCTCAATTGCCCTCCACTCAATGGTCCTGGTCCTTGCCTGGAACCCAAGAGTACTTTTTCGTAGTGCCATCCCTTGGGTTCCAGAAATCCAGAAAAGGATCCTTTTTCTGTCCTGGAGAATCAAATTTCTCCCTGGAGACCCAATTTCTAGCTCTTTATTCCCAGGATCTAGGAGCCCCAGTGCTGACACTGTCTCCAGGTCCCTAATCCCAGGAGAACCACGAAATCGCCTCTTAGAAGCAGTAGTGTAGGTTCAGAACTTTTTCGCTGGAGAGTTCCAGTGCTGAATGGGCAGGATAAAGCATCCATGCCTCTCAGCGACCACAGAGACGCCCCCTTGTAGGAATCCTGCCCGTCCCCCAGACCTTATCCTTTTTAGGGATCCAGGAGTCTGGGCTCACAGCCCCTCATCACTTGGGACCCAGGGTTCAAGCCCTGCCCTGTTCTATCCATGGGTCTCTAGGGCAGCTGGCAAGAGGAGCTTCCAAACCTCCTGCCTACCCCAATTCACAACCGCCTAAGAATAGTACAAACGGTAACCCCTGGATTAAGCCTCACATCCCCATCCCGGGGTCTCTCAAATGTGCGTCCTCTCACAGGACTTTCTCTCCAGAGCTTAGGAGCCTCTCATTTAGCCCTGCCTTCTTATCCCCCAGGCCGGGAGAAGGGTCGCTGCGTGGCCTCGGAATATTTCCTTGAACCGGAGATCAACTTGGTGACGGAAAACACAGAGAATATTCTGAGTGAGGGGGAAGTGGGGGGCGTAGGCAACAAGGGGCCAGGTTCACAGGGCAGGTCCTGGGAGAAAGGGCAGGACCAGGAAAGAGGTGAGGTAGAAGGGAAGGAATGCAGGCTGGAAAGAAGGCAGAGTGGGTGCACGTGGCTTGCATGAACCCTTTCTTCTCTCGAATAAATCCTTTTTGGTGACTAAAAAAAGGGAAAAAAAAGAAGGCAGAGTCAGTGGGTTAGGAGGAGGGGTGAGATCGAAGGGGCAGGCCCGGCAGTGGGTGGAGCCAACAGGAAATGGGGTCAAACCAAAGGAGGCGTGGCCTGGGTGAAGGGATGGAGTCTGCAGTGGAAATATCACAAAGGGGAGGAGTCTGGAAAGGGGTGGAGCCACCTAAGGGGGCGCGGGTGAGGGTGGAAATGGAGACATCAGGGGAATGGGGAGGTGTCCCCTGAAGACTCCTCCCTCACCACCTCCCCACGTTTCTTCCCTCCCCCTCCCCCAGAGACAGTGCGCACAGCAACTCCCTTCCCCATGGTCAGCCTCTTCCTCGTGTTCACCGCCTTCGTCATCAGCAACATCGGCCACATCCGCCCACAGAGGACCATTCTGGCCTTCGTTTCTGGCATCTTCTTCATCTTATCGGGTGAGCTCAAGGAAAGAACTTAGGGTCTGCGGGACTATTCTGGTTCCAAGAACCTGTGGTCCCTCTTCCACTAAGAACGCCACTTCCTCGCTGTGTAATCCTAGAGGAGTTGCGGCACCTCTCTGAGACCCACTTTCCTCCTCTGTGAGGTGGAGATAGCAGTTCCTATTTCACAGCTTCGTTGAGAGGACCAATTCATAGCGAATGCTTATTGGGTGCTAATTCGGTATTAGTCTCTGTTCTGATACTCACAACCCTGTGAGGTAAACACTATTAATAGACCCATTTCACAGATATGGAAACAACCACTCGGAGAGATGAAGTCATTTGCTCAGGGCCATACAACCGGTGAGAGCAGAGCTGGGGTTCACGAATTTTGCTTCCAGAGGCTGTATTTTTAACCACTGCTGATATTTCAGCAATTAACAGATTACAAGTCTCTTTATTTCCTGTGCAACATTTTACTTAAAAATTTTTCGAACAAACTGAAAAGGCAAAAGAATTTTGAAGTCAATACCCATGTACCCACAACTTAGAATCAACTAATACCATATTACTAGACTTGCTCTGTCCTGTGTCTGGTCATCTATCTATATTTCTACCCATCCATCACTCTATCTTATTGTTATTTATCATATTTTTATGCAATTCAAAGTGAGTTGAGGCATCAGTACACTTCACCCTAAATAGTTCACTATGCATGTCATTAACTGGAGTTCAATATGTGTTTATAGTTCTTTTTTTTTTTTTTTTTTTTTTGAGCTGTTAGACTCTTTTTCCTGAGTGATCTCACACCCTCCTCATAACATCTCTGCCTGGGAGTTATTATTAGCACTCACTTGATAAAATGGGGGTACTGGGGCCCAGAATTGTGCAGGGGGTTGCCCAAGATACCAGCATAAGCTGGTTCCTCAGGGACTCAAGTGTTGTGAGTTCCAGAGTGGAGTTCTTTCTGGTGTTCCCCTCTTCGAAATTGCAGCTCAGTATAGTCCAATTCAGACCTGCTCAGCTCAGGTCAGTCCAGATCACCTCAGCTCTAATACATCTGGTCCAACTAACCCCAATTCATTCTGTCTCAATTCTTAAATTCAATTCAAATTAATTTAACATAATTTAATTAAACTCCATCCAAGTCCTTTTAATCCAGTTGACATTTTATAAACAAACCCTGCTGTACATCTTATTTCCATTCTGTCACTTGGGGCCCCCAGTTGGCTCCCCCTTTTTGAGGTGGCTCTGCAAAGATAATCTTTGAATATCCCTGCCCAGTGTTCTCCCACTCTTCACCCAGCTTTCTCTAGGCTAAACCTCCCTCGTGCTTCCAACCTGAAATGATGAGACCTTTTCCAGGGAAACCAGGGTGAGACCTCCATGCAAACTTGAGTCACGGCATGTGGAGCCAGACACTGAGCTAAAAAAAGACATGTAGAATGTCACTATCCCAGAGTGTCAGAGCAAAGAGTCTAATCATTTTTCAGATGGAAAAATGGTGGCCTAGAGAGAGAGAAAGTGGGGCTAGAATAGGTAGCATGGAGACTTTATTTAATCTACCCAAGACATTACAAGGAAAATCCCATTGTTTATGGTTCACAGAAGTGGAAACAGAACAGGTGACTTAGCTAGTCAATGGCAGAGCTTGGATTAGAATTGAGGGTTTTCTCATTGTAAAACCCATGCTCATACCAGTGCACCAGGATCTGACTTCCCAAGGTCAAGGTGAGGATCAATGGTATTGTCAAGGCTGAAGTCAGGCCTCTGATGTAACAACAGAATAATTTGAGAAGGATTGATCCCCATTTCCTGAACTCCTTCCTCGAGTTTATTTCATAGACTATGACCTATGTACCCCATCCCAAGGTGTCCAGTCGCGTACTTTCAAGGCTGTGGGGTGTAGTGACTGATGGAACATGCTGCTGTGAACCTGGAAAGACCTGGGTTCAAATTCTGCCACTTATTGTGTGTGCTACAGCCTTCCTTTGTGAAGTTGTTGAGAGAACAAATCTTGGTCAAGTGTTGGCAAACTTTAGGTAGTAAATGTGTCAGGCTTGTGAGCCGTAGCGTTGTAGTGCCAGAGCAACTGAAAATGAAGCAGCAGACCTCACTGTGTTCCAATAACATTGCTATGGCCCCTGAAATTTGAAATCAACCTAATTTTCCTGGGTCATGAACATTCTTCTTTTGGTTTTCTCCCCGCCATTTAAGAATGTAAAAACCACGCTTAGCTCACAAACTGCACAAAAACGCATGGTGGGACAAATTGTTGTTTGCTGATGCCTGGTTTAGGTCATGGGTGTGAAGGGCGAACCCAGTGCCTGGTCTGTAACCATAACTGCTCAACACGTGGTAGTTCTAAGTACGTATATACATGCGTACATGAATAGGAGTGGCAACAACAAGAACCATAATAGTAAACACTTTGTTGAGTGACATGGTTTGGGGAAGTTCTAAGTGCCTTGGGCAAATTAAATTATTTCTTCTTCTTCACGTTGTAAGGCAGATGCCATTACTATTCTCATTTCCCAGTGGAGAAAACAGAAGCACCAGAGGTTAAGTTGCTCCATCATGGAAGCAGGATTCCAACCCAGGCTTTCACCATGGCACTACACTGCCCCATCACAAGTAAAAATCATAAAAATGAAAAAAAGATTTAAAAGGAGAGGAAAGGATGGAAATAGTACCAATATCTTAGATCTTGGAATGGAGTGACCTCTCCAGCCACCTCAAGTTCCCAATGAGGAAACTAAGACTTAGAGAGAAAGACAGCAGGTGCCCGAGGTCTGGGAAATGGTGGAGTTGGCATACAGTTCTGGAGAAAGCAGTGGATGGGTTGGGGCAGGGGAAGGAAAAGGTCACACTGGGTGGTAAACATCCCTCAGGGACCTATGTTGGGGATGGACTGGAGGGAAATGGCAAACCGAAGAGGAGGCTTATACAATGGTCCAAGCAAGAGCAGATAAGGTTTGAACTGGGGCTGGAGCTGTCAGGATAAAGGTGACTGGATGGCTTTGAGAGAGAAGGATATTGACAGAAGAATCAATAAAACCAGATGACTGATTGGGTATGGTTAGTGAGAGACAGGGTGGGGAGCCTGGAGTGACACTGATTTTCTTCCAGGTCATAAGAAGCATGCTTTCCAACATGACCCATATTAACCCCTGATCCTCAAATACACATTCTATGCATCTGCTCATTTACTCACTCATTAAACATTTACAGAGACATCCAAAATGCTAGGTCCTGTGTTGGGCACTGGAGACACAGGTGATTCCTAAATGAGGCTCACATGCAGTCAGTCACAAAACAGCCCCCAACATGTCCATCAAAGCTTGTCACACACCTCTTAAATCCCTTCAGTGCTTTGGTGAATTCCCATTGCACTTAGAATATGTCCAAACTCTTCATGCTGGCCTGTAGGTTTTCCATGATTTGACTACTGCTCAGATCTGTGACCTCATTTCCTAACCCACTGACATGCTTTCCCTTGCTTATAACTTCAGCTACACTGGCCTCCTGCTATCCTTTGAAAATGTAAACCTCAGCCCCATCTGAGGACTTTTACACTCACTAGCCCTCCATTCTCAGAAGTCTCTTCCCCCTGATTCTCAAAGGGCTCCATCTTTCCCTCTCCAGAGTTTCTTTCTCTGACAATACCTAATGTTGCCTTGCACCCACTCTACTCTCCCATTCCCTGTTTTATTTGTTTCGTAGCACTTATTGCTATTGTCAGTCATATTTGTTTTTCTGTCCCATCATACCAGAATGTAAACTCTAAAAGTAATGGACCTTTACAAATAGGCTCCCGTTTGTATCTGCCGAGCCTGGATGAATTGCTGGTTCAAATGCATATTGAAATATTTGTATAACAGGTGAATGATAAAGACAGCTCAGGGAATGCTGGGAAAAGGGGGCATGTCTTAATCTGACACAGTGAGGGGGTGAGGACGGTTGGAGTGACCAGGATTCCAAGAAATGACATCCAAGCTGATGATGCTGAAAGGGCGAGGGGGAATTTTTCAAGTGAAGAAAGAGAAGTGCTTTGTATGTAGATGGTATTCACAGCATGTGTTAAGACCTTAGAAAGCACTTAAGACTGAGGTGGACTCGCGCGCAGCTCTCCGCGGTCCTGAAACGCTATTCTAAAGCCGGAGTGTTTCTATTCGACTTGGAGTGTAGGTGATTCTTGCCTACTGCGCTCTAAGAATTCCGAAGCTGGTGTAGTGGAGAGGGGAGAAAGAGAGTTGGGTTACAGAGAAAGGAAGGGGGAAGGGACGTAGAAAAAGAGGGAAGGGGAAAAAAGAGGGAAATGGGTTATTTTTGGAGAACCAGAGACACTATAAAATGGCCAAAAAGGAGAAAGAATGACAAGAATAATTTAACCTTTTGACATTGTTTTAACTTAATTTTCAATTACTAAAAGCAAAACAACAACAACAAAAAAAACCTTTCTCTTTGGAAATATTTGTTGTCTTATGAACCCCCGCTCCTGACTCTCCTTATGGAGTGTGGTATTTAGAACTATAATGTGGAACAAGGGACTGAAGGTGAGGCAGGCATGATTATCAGGGATCACATCATAAAGAGCCTGGAATGTTAGGCTGTGGAATGAATATCTTCTTCTGTGGACAGTAGGGAGCCAAGGAAGACTTTTGCAAAGAGAAGGATAGAATTCAGTGTGGGTTTTAGAAATAGCCAGTTTCTAAAACAGGTAGATAAAGATTGGGGAGCAGTGGTGCAGACATAGAGAATTAGCCTTAGCTGGGTCAGAGGACTTGGGGATGCAAAAGGGGTTTAGATTTATGAGATTCAGGAAATAAAATGGACATGACTTGATGACTGAGCATTCTTGGTAAATGAGAGAGAGGAATCGAGATGACCCCCCCCCCGCCCCTGCATTTGACTAGAATATCCGAGTAAATGTGGTCTCTGGGCTTCCTTCGGTATTCCTTTCCTATAAACATGCTCATCTGTCAAGATCTATCTCAGACGACTTTCCACCATCAACACATCATGGGCATCCTCTTCTTAAATGTAAAAATTAAGAAATACTACAAGTTGAAAACACTGTGAAAGTTCAGAGCAAGAAAAGTTCAGTTCTTAGAGGAGACACAGGAATGGTGGGATGTAGAGTGGATTAAAAAGGGGAGAGCAACCATGAGCTTTTCTGGAAGTTCCAGTTGAGAAGCAAATATATTCATCCATTAGACTAGTATTTATTATGTGCTGGATCTTGTGCTAGATGCAATTGGGAATAAGAGAGACGAATTCCAAGCCTCCTAGTGGGGGTGGGGGAGATATGTCACAAAGAAATTACAAATGGATGGAAAATATACTGTCAGTTGATAAGTGCTACAAAGAAAAATAAAGCAGGTTCAGGGGAAGGAGAGTGATGGGGGTTCATGTTAATCTCATCTCAGTCACTCCAAGTTTTTAACGAAGACTGAAATCTATAGAGTAGTACAGTGATCACTGGTGTACCTTCTTCCACCTAGATCCACTGTATCCTTCATTTTGCTAATGTTTTGCCATATTCTCTCCCCCACACCCTTTTTTCATCCCCCTGCCACACACACACTTTTTTTTTTTTTTTGGTTTTACCATTTGAAAGTAAGTTCCAGGCATCATGATTGTTCATCTCTAACCATTTTAGTATGCCTCTTTTGAGAGTAGGGCATTCGTCTACATAACTACAACATCATTAAAGCACCTAGACATTTTACAAGAATTCCATAATATAATTTATTCCATTTTCAAACTGTTCTAGTGGTTTCAAGAATGTCTTTTATAGCTTTCCCCCAGAACCAGGATTCCATCTAGGTTCATGCATAGTATTTAGTTAATGTCTCTTTTAGTCTAGACTAGTTCCTCCACTATGTTATTTACAATGCTGACTTTTAAAATGTATTTCATTATAAAAATATAGAAAGAATAGTATAATGAAATGCCATGTATCCTTCACTGAGTTTCAACAATTATCAACATATGGTGAATCTTTTTTTAGCCATACTGCCATATCTCCCTTCTGCACTTCACTACATTATTTTAAAGCCATTCTCACACATTAAGTCATCTTCTCTACAAACATTTCAGTATATTTCTGAGAAATAAGTACTTTATTACTCATATGTAACAACGCAACGCCATTGTCACGCCCAAACAAGACTAGCTGCTTAATGTGATTTAATATCTAGTAAGTGTTCAATTTCCCCACTTATCTCCTAAGTTCTTTTTTTACAGTTAGTTTATTGCAAGTCAGGATCTAAATTCCACTTGTGCAATTAGTTGATACATCTCCAAAGCCTCTTTTAGTTTATAACAGTCTCTCTCCTATTTTTTCCTTGCCATTTATTTGTTGAAGAAATTTGGTCATTTGTCTTATGGAATTCCCACGCTGTAGATTTTTCCAATTGCGTTCCTGTGTTGTGGTTTACTATGTCCATCCATCACTGTGTTTTCCTGTAAACCTGTTGTTGATGTGGTCCAGATTTGATTTTTTTTCCCCCCAAAATCTTTTATAGATAGGTGGTGCTGTTTACACCTGACTGCATTACATCGGAGTCAAAACAATGTCTGGTTATCTCTCTTTGAGATGTTAAGAATGACAACTGCTTCAGGTGTTATCAGCTTGACCCTTATCATTGTCCTTTTGTAGACTATCTCACACCCTGGATTTATGTGATTGTTTCCTAGTGGCATCATTTAATTTGTTCCTCTTTCCTTGTATTTTATGTAACCTGGATGTATGTCTAAACTAGAGGCCTGGCTTGATTAGATTCAGGTTGAACATGTTTGGCAAGAAGATTCAGAGGTGGTATGTGTTCTCTCTATCTTTACCTCAGGTAGCGAATCATGTCAGGTTGTTCCACCATGAATGGTATAGTTTGAACCCTTGGTAAAGGTGGTGGTCATAAGAGCTCTCCATTGAAAAGGGACATTTTTCTCTTTATAATGAATAAGTAGCTGCACACTTTGTTTGGCACCTTGGGGGAAAATCCTGTTTGGGGATACCTATTTTATTATTTTTTTGGAAAAAAATTAAAACTACAGGAAAGTTATAAAAATAGTACAATGGACCCATATACCCTTCACCTAGACCAATTTTTTAAAATAACATTTATAATGTAGTACTTTAATTTCTTCATGTGCTTTTTTTTTTAATTGGGGAATATTGGGGAACAGTGTGTTTTTCCAGGACCCCTCAGCTCCAAGTCAAGTCATTGTCCTTCAATCTAGTTGCAGGGGGCACGCTCACTGGCCCAAGTGGGAATCTTACCGACAACTCTGTTAAGAGCTTTCGCTCTAGGGCTGTGGGATGACTCAGTTGTTTAGAGCGTGAGCTCTCAACTAGGTTGCCAGTTCAATTCCCGCATGGGATAGTGGGCTGTGCCTCCTGCAACTAGATGGAAAGAATGACTTGGAGCTGATGGGTCCTGGAGAAACACACTATTCCCCAGTATTCCCCAATTAAAAAGAAAAGAGCTCGCTCTCTAACCAACTGAGCCGTCTGGCCACCCCCATTTTGCCACATTTGCCTTTCCCTATCTGTTATCTGTCTATCTTCTCTATCTATCTATCCATCCATCCATCCATCCATCCATCCATCCATCCATCCATCTATCTCTCCATCTATCTCTCCATCTCTCTCTCTCTCTATATCTATCTATCTATCTATCTATCTATCTATCTATCTATCATCTATCTATCCATCTCTCCATCCATCTCTCCATCTCTCCGTCTCTCCGTCTCTCCGTCTCTCCGTCTATCCGTCTATCCATCTATCCATCTATCCATCTATCCATCTATCTATCTATCTACCTATCTATAAAACCACTTGAACATAAGTTGCAAACACTTCACCTCTAAAGACTTCAGCAAGTATCTCCTAAGAATAAACGTGCTTCCTTTTTTAACCACAGCACAATAATCAAATTCAGAAAGTTTAGTATTTATACAGTACTATAGCCAACACACAATCCATATCCCAATTTTACCAGTTGTCCCAGTACTGTCTTTTATAGTCATTTCCCTGCCGGATTTGGGATCCAATCTAGCATCACACTTTGTGTTCCCTGTCATGTCTCTTTTGTCTCCTTTCATCTTTCATACAGCTCCTGTGCCCTTTCTGTCTTTTTCTTTAATTATCTTTCATGTTGACTCTTTTTGAAGAGCATGGCCGGCTGTGTTGTAGAATGCCCCAGTTTCCTCGGGAGTGGATTCAGGTTACACATTTTCAGCAGGAATAGTCTGCTCCGCGTGAAGCAGTGGTGCATTCACATGGGGAGGTCGTGGGGTCAGTCTGCCCCACGACTGATGTTAACTGCCATCACTTAGTTAAATTGGTATCAGTCAGGTTCCTGTACAATGAAGGAAGTGTTTTTTGGGTTTTGTTTTGTTTTAAATAATCTCTTTGTAATTAACAGATATTCCGTGGGGAGATTCCATCATTCAGCGATTTAGTGTTCACAATGAGGTTTGCCCGACTCATTATGTTACTGTTAGGGTTGCAAGATGGTGTCTTCCAACTACGTAAAGAAAATGTTTCTCTCTTCTTTTATCATTTATTTATTTAAAAAATATGTCAGTATGGATTCACATTTTTTTTAATTCAGTGTATTATGTGCTGTTACTTTTGTTATTCATTTTGATGTTTGCATTTTCCCCAATTGGACTATCAGAAAGCCCCTTCAAACTAGTTCCTGTTTGCTTGTTTGATATGTCCCCTCACTTTTTGAGCACTTCTTTCCTTACTTTGTGGCAGGAGTACACGTTTATGCTCCTGCCCCAGACTTCAAATTAGCTATGTCTCCTGGGAGCCCTAGTTCCTTATTTAGTGGGGGATGGTATTAGAGACCAAAATCTGGGTGCTACATGTGCTTATTGCTGCTGAGGTGTCACTGCTTCTAGAATCTTTCAGGATATAAAGTTGGGGAATTATATATATTTATGAAACGGGAGTTTATATTGCACCTAAACACCACAGGGTTCTTCCCTGACTTATCCCATTCTGACCTGTATCTTCCTTCTTTCAGAATGAGAACCCTAGCTCCCCAAAACATTGATATATTTACACATTTGCTCAACCCTACAACCCACACAGAATAACTTCTTAACTGTTACCCCTAGACCACTGTTAGTAACAACAACAACAACAACAACACTGTCAAGGTTCAAGATTTCTTTGCAGATCTTTTTGTCTTCAGACTGAGATATACAGTCAAAACAATGTATCTAAAAGTTCCTTAGATGACTACTTTACCCCCTCCTGTGGTTGTACTATTCATTTGATATGAAGTGAGCTTCATTTGTTTTTGTTTGTATTCAATTTCAGTTTTTCCCCATCCCTATTGACTTTATCTTTTGAATATATGAAATATTAGCATAGGTCCAAAGGTCAGACTCAGTGCCTCTTCCTCTCCGTCTCTTCCTTCAGGTTCTCGCCTGTCCCCTGTAGGTGATCAACTTCATTTGTTTGTTTTCCTCCCTATAGGTCTCCTTTTGCAAAAATAAACAGATTCATATATGTGTTCTCATGTACCCTTCTTTTTTGCTTTCAACGTAGCATTCTATGTACTGTTTTGTGCATTACTTTTTTTTTTCACTTAGTGATAAAGTCTGGACTATCATTGAGCTGCTTGTCAGTTCCCAGAGCTTGTCCTCATTCTCATTCCACAGAGGCTCAGTACTCTGTTATATGATGTTTTATAGATTATTTCATGAATCTGCTGTGTAAGGGCATCTAGGTTGTTTCTGATATTTTGCAATTAGGAATAATGCTGCAGTGCGTTAACCTGTGCCTATGAGCTTTCATGTCATTGGGTGGATATCTTCAGGATAGAGTCCTTGGAGTGGGATTCCTGGGTTAAGGGATAAATACATTGTAGTTTTGGTAGATATGGCCAAACTCCCATCCATAGCAGTTGTGCCATTTTGCATCCCCACTAGCAACATATAAGAGCTTCTGTTCCCTTGGCCTCATCAGAAGAAAATGTTGTGAAGCTTTTTCACTTTTAACGATCTGAAGCATGAGACATGGCAGCCCCTCATAGTTTTCATCTGCATTCCTCTTACTTTGAGTGAAGGAACAATTTTTTAAAACAGGGAGATCATAGAAGGCCTTTCTAAGGAGGTGACAAGGGAGGAGAAATCTAAATGAAGTGACAGAGAAAGACATGGAGAAATCAGGGGGAAGAGCATCCCAGGTGGAGGGGACAGTGAGTGCAAAGGCTCTGAGGCAGAAATGACCTTGATGTGTTCAAGGGAGCGTAGGAATTCTCATGGTCTAAAGAGGGAGCAAGGAGAGGCCAAACAGGGGTGAAGCTGGCAGGCACCAGACCATATAGGCATTGTAGTCCGGAGGTCAGGAAAGTTTTTCTGAAAGATCCAGACAATAAATATTTTCAGCTTCACTGGCCATACAGTCTCTGTCACAACTCCTCAGCTTTGCTGCTGCAGCCACAGGCAATGTGTAAACAAATGCGCTGTGGCTGTGTCCCAAGAAAACTTTATTTATGGACCCTGAAATTTGAAATTCATAGACTTTTAAAATTGAGATATTATAATTCACATAACCTAAAGTTCATATAATTCTGTGGATTTTAATGTGTTCACAAGGTTGTGCAACCATCTCCATTACACAGTTCCACAACATTTTCATTACCCTGAAAAGAAACTTCACACCCTTTAATAGCCAGTCATATTCTCCCCCTCCACTCCATTTCCTGACAACCACTAATCCACTTTCTACCTCTGTGAATTTGCCTATTTTGGACATTTCATGTAAATGGAACCATACGATATGTGGTCTTTTGTGTCTGGCTTCTTTCACTTAGCATATTTTCTAGATTCATCCATGTGGTAGCATAAATTAGTACTTCATTCCTTTTTTAGGCTGAATAATATTCCTTTATATGGCTATACCACATTTTGTTTATCCATGCAGTTGATAAACATTTGGGCTGTTTCCATTTTTTGGCTATTATGAATAATGCTGCTACAAACATTTGTACACAAGTTTTAGGGTGAGCATATGGTTCCAGTTCTCTTGGGTAGACACCTAGGAGTGGAATCGCTGGTTCATCTGGTAATTCTATGTTTAAGACTTTGAGGAACTGCCAAATGAAATTCATGCACTTTTTACATGCCACAAAATATCATTCTTCTTTTGATTTTTTTTTCAACCATTTAATTATGTAGAAGCCATTCTTAGCTAGTAGGCCATACAAAAATTGGAGGTGGGCTGGATTTAGCCCATGGACCAAAGCTTGCTGACCAGATTATAGGCAATAGAAAGAATTTAGATTTGTTCTGGGGGGTGATGAGCACACAAGTGTTTGTTTGTAGGAGTCTGAAAGGAAATGCTGATAAGGATTGCATGGCTTACTTTAGGACAGGGAACCTTGTAACCTCCTCAAGCCACCCTTGGCTTGGCTACTATTTAAAAGGAAGTTCATCTTGAGGAAGTGATATTTGCCTCTGATATATTCTCCAACCAGACCTCACCTCTCCACCTCCCTATGTGCTTCTATTTCCTCAACTGTAAGTGGAGTTAAAAATGGTACTACTTGAAAGTGTTGTTGTGAGGTTTGAATGAGTTAATACATATATGACACTAAGAGTGGTGCCTGGCACAGGACAAGACCTATATAAGCCGTTGCTATTATTATTACTACTATTAGTATTATAATTAATGTTATTGCTATTGTTATCCATGCAGCCTCAGCTCAGACCTCCTCCTCCTCCTCTTGGAATATACAACTCTAGAGTCTCCCCTCCAATCTCTTCCCAGAACCAACCAGCCCCCCAAGGATCTGCTAACACTCCACTCTGGCCCTGTCTTTGCTCCAGACCTTCCATGGCTCCCTAGTGCCTTTGGCATCAATGCCAAGCTCCTCAGCCTGGCATGTGAGGTTCATCATGGTCATGTACCCGCCCCCGTCTCTGGCCTCGTTTCTTGTGACTATGGCCCATGTTGTAGCTACATGGGTGGATCCGCTCATGCTTGGCCTCCAAGCCTTTGCGCTCTGCCCAGAGTGGAATAATGAGTATTCTTATTCTTCCCTGGGCCTCATCCTATAGGACTTGGGCAAAGTCATTCTACTAGGAAGCTTTCCTTGGCTCCTCCTGCCCCCCGCCCTGCTCCCCCAGGTGGGTTTGGTGCCTCTTCTGGGCCCACAGAGCTCTGTGTGCTCCTAATTCCCTTACAGCACATATCACCATATATAACTATTGACCAACGTCCAGATTTGCCTTCCCCAATTGTGACCTGGATGCAAATTTGGGGTGGGGAAGGAGGAGGTTGATTCATCTGTAGGATCCTCAAACCCAGGCAAGGCCTACATTCAAGAGGCTTCAAAAGATGGAAGTTAGTCCAGGCCAGAGCAGGGAGGGAAAGGGAGAGGACAGCAGTGAGGCGAGGAGAGTCCTGGGCTGGGGCAAGGGGTCCATTGCTAATGGACCAAGGGCACCCCTCTGCTCCCCCAGGCCTCTCCTTGGTGGTGGGCTTGGTTCTTTACATTTCCAGCATCAATGACGAGGTCATGAACAGGCCCAGCAGCTCTGAGCAGTATTTCCACTATCGCTACGGGTGGTCTTTTGCCTTCGCTGCTTCCTCCTTCCTACTCAAAGAGGTGATGTCCGTGGGCCCCAGACTCTTTTTTTGAATGGGGAGGGACCTGGGGGCCTGATTCCTGGGTTCAGGAGGAAGAGGAGGCTGGGGGTGTAGACTTTGGATTAAGAGGGAGGTGGTGGCTGAGGGCCTAACCCCTGGATCCTGGGGGAGGAGGGAGCTGGGGACTGAGACTCCTGGAGTCCTCAGAAGAGGCTGGGGGCCTGGATTTTGGGGGTTCTGAGTCAGGAAGAGGATGGGAGCCTGGACACCTGGGGTCCTAATTCCTGGCTTCTGGGAAAAGAGGATGCTAGAGGCCCGGAACCTTGGGTCCTTGGGTAACAGGGAGCCCAGGGCCAGCTTCTGGGACTCTGATCGTGCCTTGCCACAGGGGGCTGGCGTGATGTCCGTGTACTTGTTCACCAAGCGCTACGCCGAGGAGGAGATGTATCGCCCGCACCCAGCCTTCTACCGCCCGCGTCTCAGCGACTGCTCCGACTACTCGGGCCAGTTCCTGCAGCCGGAGGCGTGGCGCCGCGGCCGCAGCCCCTCCGACATCTCCAGCGACGTCTCCATTCAGATGACGCAGAACTACCCTCCCGCCATCAAGTATCCAGACCATCTGCACATCTCCACCTCACCCTGCTGAGGCCCCGCCACTCGGAGCTCCCCTTCTCCTTCACACCCTCCTCACGGGTCCCCCTGAAACGCAGCTCCCCTCCCTCCACCGAACTCCTCGCTCCCACCAGGAGGACGCTGCTCTGGCTTTAGCCCCGCCCTTCCCGGTGGCCCCGCCCCGCCACTCTAGCCCCTCCCCCTTCCTGGCCTGTCCACTTCATTGGACCCTCCTTCCAGATGGTTCCTCTCACTTTTCCGTAGGGTCCGCCCGTTTCCTCTGGCCCTGCCCCTCTCAGCCAATTCCTGCCTCCGGCGTTTTCCAGCTCTGCGCACCTGCCTCAGCAGCCAGCGGGCGGTTTAGGCGCCCACCTCTGCTGAGCCCTCCCATCTGCTCCCTTCCCGCAGGGGCGCTGGGCTGGAGAGTAGGGTCCGGCAGCCACCAGGAATGCCAACCATCCTCTTCTCCCCTCTGCCCGACTTCTCTCTTTCCTGGCCCAGTCTCACCTCAGGACCTTGGGGTCCTTGGGTGCAGTGGGGGACTTCCTTGCTCCGTCCACAGCTCCGGGGTGGGGTGGAGGCCGGAGGCTGTGGGTCTGGTTCATCTGGTCCCCCCTACACTTCTCTGCTTCCCTGGAGACCCCCTTCTTTCTCACCGGCTGGGCTCTTCTAGACCGCCAGAAGGTTACTTGCCTTTCAGGGAGCGCTGTCCAACCGATCTTGCTTTCTCAGCTGTCCTTAGCTTCTCTTTCTTCCTCCTCTTCCTTCTGTCTCCTTCCTCCTCTCCACTCACTCATCCAAAGCCCCTGGGTGCATCCAGCCCCGCACACCACAGGACAAGGATGGAGACCCTAGGCTGAGGGAATTCCATGCCATTTCCACACCTGTGCCCGCCTCTTCCCCCATGAGGTTCCTCAAGGGAGGCAGAGGCAGTAGCGGGGGTCAACACCCCCTAAACCTCGAAGTCTTCCATTTTCTGGCACTCCCCCTCATTGAAGTCCCCCTTCCCATCTCAGACCCCCAACTCTGGCCTCTTTCAAGGGTCCATTTTCCCCCTTGGACAGATTTGGGGGGGTCCCAGAAATTCGCCCACCGCCCCTTATTAGGGGAAGAGAGGCAAGGTAGCACAGTGTTGTACACGGAACCAGGAAGGCCCCCGGGGTGGGGGGAGGGTGGCAGGGGAGGGACGGGGGCTTTTAGTTTGCATCTTAGGTGGGAGGGGGGAGGGGGGACCGCAGCAGTTAACCTGTCTTTACGCAGCGATTTTTAACGAGGCTGGGGGGAGGGGTTTGGGGGTGGGGAGCAGGGTGGGTTGGGGGGGCCTGGCTCTGTTATTTACTGTGTATCATATGTAAATACCAACAGAAACTTCAATAAACTTTATTTCAAACACGTCTCTGCCTGCGGGGGATGGGGTGGGCTTTGGATACTGGGGGCTGGGTCTAGGTCTCTATCCCTAGGGTCAGGGAACAAGGGTAGATTGGTGTTTGTTAAATTGCTTAATCCTTATCATTATTAACAGCAGCACTTTATAATTCAGTCCATGTAAAGCATGTAGGACAGCAAATGACAGGGTCAGGATCAATAAAAATTAACTCTTGGTATTACTCTGACCACTTAGAGTACTGTTACTATTACTCACCTTCCTTCTAGTACGTTCACTGCTTCATTTAATTTTCTCCCCAAGCCTACATGTTGGGTTTACTGGACTCACTTTGCAGCTAGGGGTGTAGAGGTCAAATGACTCCATCAGGGTCACACAGATAGAAATTGGCAGAGCCCGGGAGCCTCGAGGGAGCAGTGGGTTCTCCTAACAGTTGGCTCAGTCACTGTTGAGAATTAATTGTTACCATTTATTGCCACACATTCTTCCCATGCATGATCTCATGAGCAGCCCTGGTGTAAGAATTCTCACTCTCTCAATCTCTCCACCTCTCTCTCTCTCTCTCTCTCTCTCTCTCTCTCTCTCTCTCTCTCTCACACACACACACACACACACACACACACACACACACACACACACAGTGGGCTCAGATCTGTGACCTCACCCTTTACACTGAGGGACTGAAAACAGCCTGAGTGCTTGAACTTGTTCTTGAGATGTATTGAAAAGCAAATACAGTGCTAGCTAGCCCTTGGGTTCTTTGCCCTGTCATGATTTAGCCTCTTTGGGACACTCAGAACAACTTCAGCCACAACCACATTTATCAAGTTGTCATTTGGTGTCAGACACGATGCTGAACACTTCCCATCTACTTGCTTGTTGGATTCTCCAAGGCATCCTGTGACCTAGGCATTCCACGTAGCCCCATTTTGTAGACGGAGAAACAGACTTGGGGAGGTGAGGTCACCCAGCTGATAAGATGCAAAAGAAGAACTCACACCCAGGCTTGTCTCACCCAAGTCTAGTCTTTTAGCTGCTGTATTTCACTACTAGGAATTTGATGCAAACTCATTCTGTGACCTTGAGCAAGTCTTAATCTCTGGGGCTTCAGTTTCTTTTTCTGTAACAAAGAAGGGGGATGGGCTATAAGGAAGGGCTTCAAATCCTTCTGGAACAGGGAGAGTTGGAGTGGGGGCTAGGTTAGCAGGAAAGAATTAAGATTCAGCAGGATCTGACTCCCTGGGGGAAATATTCTGAGTCATTTTCAATGATTTCAGGAATTTCTGGCAGTCATGCTTGAGATTTAGGCTGGCAAATATGTTTCAGCTTCTTTGTAAAGATTAATCAATTTTTAGTGGCTGCCCGCAGCACACTGTTGGTAAGGGTTTTTGAACTTCTGCTCAGTGCAAAGTGATGTCCCCCGTCAATTAGTTCTATCGGCCTTTCTGATCAATTGCTGCTGTCTGTTTAGCCGGCAGGATGGGCAGTCTTGGTGTGAGCGCTGCAAGTTTGCTGATTTTGTCCAGAACATAACCTAAAGTCCTAAAGTTCTTTTTCAGAAAACATCAAGTTAGTTTTTTTATTTGTTTCTTTGCTTTGCTTTTTACACTTTGGAAATTGAATGGGATTTCATAGTTAAAAATTTGTGTGTTTTTAAGGAATGCTGTGAAAAGTAAGTCCTACTTCTGACCTCTTGACATCTAGAAACCACCCTCCCCCTGAGATACTATCATTTTGTCATGTATTATATAATTTCAAGAATACCATATGCATATTGAAGCATATATTGCATGTGTTTGAATCCACACACAGGTGAATATGTAGCATATATGTGCACATTTATTTGACACAGCATTTATCATAGTATGCACACATTTCTGTACCTTTTAATTTTGCATGGCAATGTATTATGGAGATCACTTAATATCAGTTATGTAACTTTACCTTACTGTTTTCAAGGCTGCTTAATAACAATACTTTGCATAAATTAGTTTCATAATTTATTGAGCATTTCCTATGTGCCAGCCACTTTGCATTCAAGTCCTAAGCACTTTACATCCAATAACCCAAGGAGGTTGGTGCTTTTATTATCATCCGCATTTTATAAATGAGATCCTGAGGCACAGAGAGGTTAATTAACTTTCTCCTGGTCACACAACTAGTCAGTGGTCAAGCTAAGATTGAACCCTGGGAGACTCCTGAGCCTGCCATGCTTCACCACTAAGCTGTATACCTCCATGTATATTGAAGCCACATAATTCCATCTATTTGTCTATCGTCATTTTTACAGTGTTTTGCACTCAGTTCATGTACAGCACAATACTACATATCAGTGGTTCTCCAAGTGTGGCCCAGGGACTCTGGGCATCCCTGAGATGTGTTTAAGGGGTCCACGAGGTCCAGGCCATTTTTATAGTCACACTACAATATTGTTTGTCTTTTTCACTCTTAGTCTCTCATGAGTGTGATAAGTTCAGAAGGTTTGGGGAGTTTCATGATAGATGATAACACAATAGATTGAACGCAGAAGCAGATATGAGAAATCAACTTTCTTCTATGAGACCAAATGTTGAGTACATTTTCAAAAATATAAGCCAACACCACTTTATTTGGGAAAATATAGTTATTTTTAACTAAAATAAGTTGCTTATGTAAACATGCAATGAGTTTATTATTTTACTTAAATGAATACATATTTTAAAATCACCATTTGAATTTTGAATATGTTGAATATCAATAGACATAATACACATAAACAAAAGCTCTTTGGAGTCCCCTAAAAGTTTTAAGTGCATAGAGAGGTCCCGAGACCAAAGGGTTCAAGCATTGCTGCTGTATGTCACAGAGACAATATATCAGAAGTAGAGATTTGCCTCATTTTTTCAATGACCATATAGTGGTCCATTGAGTGGAGGTACAGTTGTCCCCCCTTATCCCTGGGGGACACATACCAAGACCCCCAGTGGGTGCCTAAAACCACAGATAGTACTGAATTCTGTATATACAATGTTTTTTCCAATGCAAACTCACCTTTTCACTTGAAGGAAGCACTTCACGGTTTCTCTTAGGCATATCTGAATTGTCAGCATCACTATTCTTGCACGTTGGGGCCATTATCAACTGAAATAGGGAGACTTGAACACAAGCATCTCGATACCACGACAGTTCATCTAATCACCGATATGGCTAATAAGTCACTAACAGGCAGTGTCTACCGCGTGGAGATGCTGGACAAAGGGATGATTCATGTCCCGGGCAGGACAGAGCTGGGCAGTGAGAGATTTCATCACACTACTCAGGACGGTATGCAATTCAAAACTTATAAATTGTTTATATCTGGAATTTTCCATTTAATATTTTCAAACCAAGGTTGACCACAGGTAACTGAAACAGTGAAAAGCAAAACCGTAGATGGGCGGAACTACTGTAATTTAACAGTAAATCCATTTTTTATTATAAATTTAAGTTGTGATTTTCAAATTAAGCAGAGAGAAGGGTACAAAGAAAGAAGTAACTCTCTTCCTCTCCCTCTTCTCAATCCCAGTCTTATTTCCCAGAGGGAACAAGTGTTATCAGTTTCTTCTTTTAGACCAGTGTTTCTCCACGTGGGGTGTTTTTGCCCCCAGAGGACATCAGGCAATATCTGGGGACATTTTTGGATATCACAACTGGGGGGAGGGGGAGGATGCTACTGGCATCTAGTGGGTTAGGGATGCTGCTAAATATCCTACGATGCACAGGACGGCCCCCACCGCTAAGAATTACCTGGTCCCACATGTGACCTGGTCCCGCATGTGCTGGGGTTGAGAAAAACCTGCTTTAGACAACATCTATGCATTTATATATTCTCCCTTGTTTGTTTTTCTGCCTTTAGTTTTATTAACACAAATGAGATTTTCCTAAGTTGACTTATGAGCAGCGGCTCTTAACTTGTAAAGGCTGAGGGGTCCCTTTGTGAATCAAACCAAAGCTATGGACCCCCAGAAGAGAATACTCATATTCACAAAACTTGGTACATAATTTCAGGGGCTTCACAGACACCCAGAAAGCCCTGCCAGAATTCCTGGGATGTGTGATTTTGAAGCAGAATATGCCATCCAGAGGGAGATCACTAACTTCACCCCCATTCCCTTTTACAGACAAGAGGATGGAGATGCAGAGAGAACAAGGGTTTGGTTCTGGGTCTTAGGGAGGCAAAGAAAAGCAAGGATTGGAACCCAAGCCACCAGACTCCTTAGTGCTGGAATATTTCCACTTCACCCTGAATGAGGACGTTTTAGAAACGCTGATTTTCTCTTCCTGGTACAGCAGGAAAACACGCCACCACCACTCTGTTCCTCTTGAGAAAACACAAAGGGCCCAGCTGCTGTTGATGACAAACACTTGAGCACCTGGGAAACAGCACATTCAGGATGTGAGCTGGGGAGCGGGGTCGGTCAGGGACAAGAGGTTGTAATTGACTGCTAGCGGGTAGGAACCTCAGAATCTGTATCCACTCGTTCCCTGAGTCTTTCATTCATTCCTTCATCCATCCATCCATCCCTCCCTCCCTCCATCCAGCACCTGTGGACCGAGGCTTCCTGTCTACCAGAGCTGGGCTCTGGGGGACACCAAAGTGAACCAGACCTGTGCCTGTCCTTGAACAGCTCCTATTTGGCTGGAGGAGACCGACTGATGCACCAATCACAATGCAGGGTGACTGTGCTCTAATGGGGGCAATAGAGGGCATGGTGGAAGCACAGCTGTAACGCCTGATGCAGCCTTGGAAGGTCAGGGAGGGCTTTCCAGAGAAAGGAGCATGTACTTCAAATCTTCAAGAGAAGGCAGAGCTTTGTTGTATGGCTGAGAGATGGAAGGAGATTCTGGGCAAGGGAGCCATACTCAGAAACCTCAGAAGCATGAAGGAGCTGAGTGTAGTGGGGGAAATGACTCCAGTTTGCTGGAGGCAGCACCGGGGTGGTGGCATAAGACATGACTGGTGCTCTTGGCAAGGAACATAAGTGAGGAACTTAGATTTTCTCCTGAGGGCAGTAGGGTGCCATAGAATTTGGAGCAGAGGCGGGACAGGGTCAGCTCTGAATGTTAGAAAAAGCCTGTAGGGGCCATGTGAAAATTGGACTGGAAGAAACCAGTGGTATAGGCTGGTGGCACAGATAAGAGCAGGACAGAGAGAAGGGTATGGATATGAAAGAGATCTAGGAGGGAGAGAGGTCCACACATAGGGAGTGAGGGAGAGGGAGGCATTGGGAGGCCTTAAAGCAACGTTGGCCAAGTGGCCCCTGTGTGACCTTCACAGGGCAATGTGATTTACAGGATGTATTAGGTATCTGTTGTTGTGTAACAAATTACCACAAACACAGTGGCTTAAAAGAAACACATGTTTTATTATCTCACAGTTTCCATGGATCGGGAATCCAGTACAGTACCACTGGGTCCTCTGCTCAGAATCTCACACAGCTGAAGTCAAGATGTCTCACCAGGAGGTTCAGTTGGGGAGAGACCCATTTCCAAGCGCCCCCAGGCTGAGCAGAGTTTGTTTCCTTGTGGCTGTGACCGACGTCCCTATGTTCTCACCAGCAGTTGCCACCTTCAGGTCCTCACCACGTGGCTTCTCACAACAGGTCAATTTGCTCCTTCCACGACAGCAGGAGGATCTCTTGCTTTGAGACTCTCTGACTTCTTGACGCTTTTAAAGGAGATCACCTGGTTAAGTAAGGCCCACCCAGGACGATCTTCCTTTTGATTAGTTTCAAGTCAATGATTAGGAACCTTACTTACACGTGCAAAATCCCTTCACCTTGTCATACAATGTAACCTAATCATGGGGTGGCACCCCATCTTATTCACAGATCTTGCCCACACTCAAAGGGAGGGAATTCTACAGGGTGTGTACACCAGCGGAGGGCAATCTTAGAGTTCTACCTACCATATGGGATCAGAGGGTGAAGGACCTTCTCAGGAGTAAGGGCTTAGCAGAATTACCATGTTTCCCCGAAAATAAGACCTAGCCAGACAATCAGCTCTAATGTGTCTTTTGGAGCAAAAATTAATATAAGACCCGGTCTTATTTTACTATAACATTAGACCGGGTCTTATATAATATAATATAACGTAACGTAACGTAACATAACATAACATAACATAATACTGGGTCTTATATTCATTTTTGCTCCAAACGATGCATTAGAGCTGATTGTCTGGCTAGGTCTTATTTTTGGGGAAACACGGTATCTCTGAGTCTACAGTCTCTAGGTCTCCAGGTCAAGCCCATTGGAGACTTTGGCTAATGTGAGATGAATTCACGAGCAAATTGGGAAATTTGAAAGGGTCCATAACTTGTCTGTGACATTCATTCTGAAGGGTCCTTCCCTGAGATGAAGGGGTGATTAAGGGGTCTAATGTTTCTATCTTACAAAATGAAGTCCAGAGATGCTATCTCATTTCTCAGAAAGATAAACCTATTGAATAGCAATTCCTAGGTACGGATGTGCCCAAGAGACGTGAAAACATTTCCACACAAAAACTTGTACATGAAGGTTCATAGCAGCATTACTCATAATAGCCAAACTGTTGAAATTAGCCAAATATCGAATGGATAAGTGAAATGTAGCATATTCATACAATGAAATGTTATTTGGCAATAAAAGGAAATGAAGCACTGACATAAGTTACAACATGGGTGGAACTTGAAAGCATTATTCTAAGTGAGAGAAGCCAGTAACAAACCAACATATATTGTATCATTCTGTTTGTATGACGTGTCTAGAATCTATACAGACAGAAAGCAGATTAGTGATTGCCCAAGGCTGGGGTGTTATGTGGGGAGATTGGGAGTGGTGGCTGGCTGAGGGGAGTGCGGTCTCTCCTTGGGTTAATGAAAATGTTCTAAAATGGATCTAAACTTGATGGTTGCACTCTTCTGTGATTATAGTTAAAAGCCATTGAATTGTACACTTTAAGTGGGTGAATTGTATGGTATGTGGAGTCTATCTCAGTAAAGCTGCTAAAAAAAAAAAAGGAGATAATATCCTCTGAAACAAGAAATCATAATGTAAGTCTGTTGCTTAATGTCACAGGATTAACCCATAGAAGAATGAAAAATATTTATATTGGGAGGAAGAGAGGGAAAAATGAGGTCTACAGGAGTTAAACCCTTATCTATCAGAGAAAAAAAATCCATAATGTTGACACATCCAAGAGATAATTATTATTTAGAGACAGAAAGGCAGGTAAGAGAAGCTAAAAGCTTTAAAAGGCTTTTCCAGTAAGGAACAGGATTTGAGGTGGAACAAACTGAATTCTTTTTATTATAATCCCTTACTATTGGCATCTAGTGGGTACAGACCAGAGATGTTGCTCAACTTCCTACAATGCACAGCATGCCCCCCACCCTATGTCAATACTTCCAATGTTTAAAACCCTGTCTTATTTTATTATCTTACAGTTGTTTTCACCCTTTGAAAGTATCTGTTTTTGTTGTTTATTTTCAGTTACCTTGTTTAGGATATAAACAACCCCTCACCCACCCACCCAAGCACAGAGAAGCAGTGAAGACAGCAAGGGTCTGGAATCTGAAGCCTTCACTGTGATTTGCACCACTACCACGTCCTACCTGCTCCATGTGTTAACTTCCCCCAGCCTCAATTGTCACATCTTTAAAATGGGGCTAATAACGGGACCCAGAAGACTGATTCAATGCCTGCAAATCACTTAGAGTCTGTAATATCAGTGCTTAATTTATATGGCTTCCCATTATTGTCCGCAGCTGTATCCTTCTCCTGGTGGAAGAGCAGAGGCGGAACAAACGTTTCTCAATGGAGTGAATTCCAGCCCCCTTCTCTTGAGGCTGGTGTTCTTTTCTTCTAAACCAGGGGTGTCCGAATATTTCTCTAAACTCCTTTCCCCCATGGGGCATGGTAAGTAAACTGAGCTGTAGAAATTCCAGTAGAAATCTGAGCTGCAGGGTACAGGCTCTTTCTGGGGGAGGTAATTGGATGTGTGGGGTCACAGCTTATCTCTGTCTTCTGACGGCCCCCAAAACAGAGGAGTTGGCTCAGGAATCGTGCATTGAATTAAGTGGCTCTGAAGGTCACCTATGGCTGTCCACCCCTGGCAATCCCCCAGGAAGAGGCTGCTTCATCCCAGCTCTGCCTTTTGTCCCCTGTGATCGTGGGCAAGTCACTAGCCACCTCCAAGCTTCGGTTTGCTAATCTATAATATGGGAACATCAGTGCCCACGTTGCAAAGATTCTGTAAGAATTGCACGAGACCAGAGAGCACGGAACATGCAAACTGCCTAGCCCAGGACTCCAGGCCAGGTACCTTGCATATTTGACAGCGTTTGCCTGAGGACACAGTCTAGAACAGTGAGCAAAGACCCCTTCTCATCAATGTTCTCATTTAATTGGAGGCAGTTCCTCCCCCCACGATAACTGAGTCTAGAAGAGAGGAAATGTTTTGTCCAAGTTTACACACATGGGGCATCTCTGAGATTTGAACCCAAGACCAAACTTTCTGCTCTCATCTGATTTTCTACCTCAAGTTGTCCACTCCCTACCCACTGGCTACTCGTAACTCTTCTCAGAATTGTGTCATGGCCCTCCTACCTAACCCCAGACAGATTTCTTTCAGACTTATTTCCACCCAAGCTTCTTGCATCCTATTTTTCTCCTCATTCCCATCCCCATCTTGGGGGAATCAAACTCTGAGTTAGGGGTGGGGAGGGGGTAAAAAGAAAAAAAAATGTTGGTGAAACTCAAAAGACTTGCTATCCTTGTAAATTTAATGTAATATAATTTTATTTTCAGGGGATTTTTGCCCCTGCCATTTGAGGGGGTGTGGTGGGAGTGGGAAGACACGGAGAAGTTGAGTTTTCCCTTGGATTTCCAGAAAGGGGAGAGCTCCTGGGGTCCTTTTTAAAAGGCCCTCCCCTCATTTCCGGCCGCTGCTGCCAGCCTTGGCTGGGCGCCTGGATCCTGTTGCTATGACGACAGGAAGAGGCGGTGGCAGCGGCAAGCGATGCTGTGGAGAGATGGAGGCTAGTGGGGGTGGGGGTGGTGGCTTTGAAATGGGGATGGGGGTAGGGATCAGGGGCTGAGGATGCGAGTGGGGAAGGAGGCCGGGGTGTCCTTTCTCTCTGACCTCCTTCATTCCTCAGAGCCTGGCTCCTCTCCAATTTTTCTCCACTTTCCTTTTGATGCCTCCTGGGTCTCTATCTCTGTCTCTCATTCCCTGGCTCTCTTTCTTTCCCATTCACAGTCTCTATCCTCCTGTCTCTCTCTTTGAGTCTCTCTCTTTCCTTTTGTACCTGCCTTTCTGTCTCCAGGCACCTTCTGACACTCAGACCCCTCTCCCCAAAATTTCTCTCATACTTTCTCTCTTTCTCTCTCTCTCTCTCCCTCTCTCTCTCCTTTTCTCTTTCTAAAGCATCTTTCTCTGCTAAGACCTTGCCCCATCTTCACTTTCTTTCCCCCCTTTATTTTTCTCTCTCTCCCCCATCCTCTCAGTCTCTCTCTGTGCCTCCCCATCTGTCTCTCCCCCCTCTCTGGATGACTCTCTCACTGTCTCTTCTTTCTTTCTGTTACCCAGACCCTGTCCCCTCCTCCTCTCCCTTACTCCAACCCTTCCCCATCCCCCACCTTCCCCCCAGTCTCTTGGTTTCTCTCTTTGGGTTCTCTGTCTCTGACCCCTTCTCTCTCTGGATATTTCTCTCTCTGTGTGTGTATCTTTCCAACTTCCTTCTGCTACCAGTCACTGCCTCCCCCAAATTTCTCCCTCCCCCGTTTCTGTTTCCCAGTCTCCGGGTCTCTCTCTTTCCGCTTCTCCTTGTCTCTCTCCCTCCCTTTTCGGGTCTCTCTCTTTTTCCCCAGCTTCCTTCTGCCACCCAGACCCTGCCCTCCCAATCATTTTCGTCCCCCCCAGCCATCTCTACTCTGTGGCTCCCCCATCCTCAGCGGCTCCCCCTCCCCCTCCCTCCCTCCTCCTCCCTCTCTCGTCCTCCAGCTCCGCACTTTACCCAGCGACACGAGAACCAAATTGTCTCCTCACCTTTTTTCCCCCATCCTGACCCCCCCACTCCCTTGGGGCCAGGGCTCAGAGCTGCTCCTCAGCCTCCCCTCCCACCTCAGCACCCCCATCCCCCCTACGCCTCCTCACCTCCACCCCCAATCTGATCGGACGCCTGGGTCCCTCGTTGTTGGGGGAGGGGGACCAGTGAGAATTGGGAACCACAAGGGTTTTTCTGGGGGGGTGCCGACAGGGGGGCTCATCATCCCCTCCCCAGTGCATCGGAGAATTGACCTATCATTAACAGAGGTGAGACAGATCTTTTTATTAATCGGAGGTGGGTGGATGTAGAATGAAGGGTTTGTGATCCCCTAGTTCTGGAGGAAGGAGCTGGTCCCCTTCAGAGGGAGAAGGGATGGTGACCCCTGTCATATCCGGAAGCTTTAGAATTGGGGGTCCCCTGCTCCCTCCTCCTTTGCTGCTGCTGACAGACGGACTAAAGGAACAGCCCCTAAAGCCAAACAGATTGCCCCCCAAATTGACAACAGAAAAGGTCTTCAAATCTTTTTTTGATGAAGAATTTCCTTCATTTATTTCCTGTTTCCATTTCCTCCTGATCTTGGGTTGTAGGGGGCCCAGCAGGGGGAAGGGTACATCCTGAGGTCACAGGCTCACCTGGGTGGGAGCAGAAATTTGCTAGGACAGTGGAGGTGGTGGTGCTGGTGGTGAGGGGCACAGATCCGGAGAGAAGAGGCCCAGAGATGGAGAGGAGAGGAAACTCAGCGTATGCTTGGAGAGGAAAGAGAGGAAGGGGCCAACAGCAAGGAGAGGGAGGCTGGGGTGTCAGTGTCCAGTGTCTGATAGATGGGGCTGGGGTAGGGACTGCTTATGGGCAGGCAGGAATTGAGGTGGGGGAGGGAACACATGTGTGGGGCACTGGGCCCAGTTGCCATAGAGACACCCCCCATAGACAACCTTTTTTAACTGCCCCTCCTTGGAGCAGACCTAGTGGGGGCCAGCTGATGGGGACAGAAGAGGCCAAGGTCACCTGGTACTGGGACCCTGCGTAGTTTTCTTCCCCTTCTATGGCTTCCAGGCTTTTAACTATAATAGGGGGCTTAGGGACAAAGTCTAGGAAAGAGTGAGTGGTGGAAGCAGGTAAAAGACACATGCCTAGAAGGAAGGTTGGGGTAAGGGACAGAAGGCAGGGCTGGGGATGTGGTGGTGGTACTTCTTTGGAAGAGGGAAATGAATGGACACTGGGGGGAGGGGTGCAGAGTGGGAAATTATTCCTAACTGAGAGAGAATTGTAGTCTCGTAGATCATTATTTTCCTGAGGGGCACTGTCTATGGAGGGATTCTTTATAAATTTGGAAGAAAATGCATGTACAATGTATGTTCCTGTACAGGTGATATAGTAGGGGGAGTCCTGGGGGTGTTCCCAAGAAGGGAAGTCTGGGGGCAGGAAGGGGATTTTCCTGAGTAGATGAGATGCTGGGGGTCAGAGTGAGTGGAGAAGAGGGCAGGAGTAAAGGGGATTCTTCATGATATAAAGAAGTCAGGGCAAAGGGGGGGAAGGTTCTTGTAACACGAAGAGAGAGTGGGAGGTCCAAGTGAGTTGGGGAGATCTCGAGTGGGGGGGGGTTATCCGGTGTGATGAGATAAGGAGGTTTGCCCTGGGGTGGGGGTTGGAGGAGTGGGAGATGGTGGAAGGGCAGAAGAGTGGGTGGGGTGGATTTCCTTAGACAGCAGTGGGCTACAGGCCAGCTTGGGAGATTCTGAATGCAGAGGACTTGAGGGTCTGGAGGAAGGGATTCCTATAGGTAGAAAATGCCATGGAGCTCATGGAAGAAATTTTTCTTAATGCAGAAGGAGAAAGTGATGGTCATGATGAGTTTGTCTAAGCTGTAGAGATAGCAGGGGCCAGATTCAGAAGACTTCTTCAAGCAAAGGAAAGAGTGGGGGGGTTTTCTTGAGTCAAAGACATAGTAGGGGATGGGGATAGTCCAAGGGAGATCTTGGGCACTGTTAGAGGGGATGTGATGGAGATGGGCGGTATTCTTCTCTACCAGTTAGTCCAATGTAGTGTTAGTTGCCCATTAAAATCCCCCAGGGAGCTTTTGAAAGCTCAGATGCTCAGGGCCACGCCAGACTAGAAATAAGAATTTCTCAGGTGGGACTCAGGTATCAGTATCTTGAAAGGACCTCTGGTGACCTTTTCAAGGTGCATTGGAGGTTTAGAACCTTGGTCCAAAGACTGAGGGGTTCTCAGTCTTTGCTCAGGGAAGGGGGTTCCCAGGCAGAGGAGATGATGTGTTTGGGGGGGAGGTGGTAGTGCTGGCAACCATGTGGTTCTTGCAGGTTGTGCAAACAGTGAGAATTCTTGGGAAGATTTTCTGTTTAGCTGAAGAGAGATTGAAGGGTTTATGCTTCTTGGATAGGGGACCCAGTAGGTGAAGAGGTGGAACTTGTCTGGAACACAGGAAGCAAGTAGAAATGTCTGAGGAGAATGGTGATGGGGGTCTTGTAGGAGAGGAAGAAGCAGACAAGGCCTTGGGAGGAGGAGCACAGGGTGGGGGGGAGGGAGGTTGGAGTGAGGGAGGGCTTTCCCAGTGGTGAGGGCACTGACCAGAGGGGAGGAGCAGGAGGGGGCTGGAGGGGGCTGGAGGAGTGTTCTAGAGTGTCAGGGATTGTGGGGCTATTTCTGGGAATGGGGTTAGTGGGAAGACTTCCTGGGCAGAGGGAGATTTTTCACAGAACGGGAGGCAGTGGGAAGCATAGTGGAAGTAGTCTGTTCAACCAAGGAAATAGTGGGGTTCTTTTTGGAGTGGGGGGCCTAGGGAGGCTGGCGAAGGTACTGGTGCCTCCTGGTCTAACCCTTTCTGTTGCTGCCTGCCCTCCACCAGCTGGTGACCATGGCTGCCCTCTGACCCCTGCCGGCCGAGCCTCGTCCTCGCCTCCCCCTCCCCAGCCCCACTGGGCCCAGGCCCCCCTACTTCTGCCTGCGCTGTGACCCCCCCCAACCGCCGGCACGGCCCCGCCCCCGCTGCCCCGGTGGTGGCCCACGGCCCCCCGGCTGCCCGTGGTCAAACTGGAGTCGCTGAAGCGCTGGAACGAAGAGAGGGGCCTGTGGTGTGAGAAAGGGGTGCAGGTACTGCTGACAACCGTGGGCGCCTTTGCCGCCTTCGGCCTCATGACCATTGCCATCAGCACCGACTACTGGCTGTACACGCGCGCTCTCATCTGCAACACCACCAACCTGACGGCCAGCGACGACGGGCCGCCCCACCGAGGGGGCGGCGGCTCCTCGGAGAAGAAGGACCCCGGCGGCCTCACCCATTCGGGCCTTTGGAGGATCTGCTGCCTGGAAGGTAGGTGGGGGCCCGCTGTGCCCCTCCATTGAGCCCCTCCCGCGCCTCTCCTGAATCTCCCCAGTGGTCCCTATGGGTGGCCCTTCTTCTCCTGCTGCTCCCCACTCAGGCTCCCCGGTAACCCCTCTCCATCCTTTCAACTCTCTGCATCCTGGCCTTCGTCTGAATCCCCCCCTAGGTGAACCCCATTCAGGCCTCCCTCCGTGTCTGCACTTGCTGCCTCCGCCCCTCTGAACCCCCTTATCTTCTTTCCTTCATTAGTATTTCTGTTCCCCTCTCGTTCCTCCCTCTCACGTCTTGCTCACATGGGTTCTCTCTGCCTCATTGCCTCCACTCAGCCCTCTCATATGCTTCTCCCTGCTGCCCTCTCACCATTTCTCTTGACCTCCCTCCTCTAAGACGGCCCCCATCGCCCCTGCTTCATGCCCCATTGCATTTTCTCTCTTCCCACATCCTACCCCAGTTCTCTGAGTGCCCCCATTCACAGCCCCTTCCCCATCTCCTCCAACCCTTTGCCGCACTGTGGAGGTCTCTCCCCTCACATGTCATGCCCTGCGTGCCATACCTCATAGCCCTCTCCTCTTTTCTTGCCTGATGCTTTTCCTTCTGGCCTTGCCCGCCGCTCCCCATCAGGTCCCCCATCAGGACTTCTTCCGACTGCCACCCTGCTCCTTAGCCCCCCTCACCTTCCCGATGGCTGTGTCATCTTTCCTCCATCCCAGCCTTCTTTGTTGTCTTCCTCCTTCCAGATCTCCTTGCTCTTTGGTCCCACTTCCTTTTCTAACCTCCATCTCTGTTTTCCCCCTGGTCCTACTCTCTCTGTCACAGCCTCTCTCCTGCTAGATCCCTCTGCATCTGTCCCCTGGGTGACTGCTATCTTTTCACTCCTGTGGACTTCCTCAGAGCCCATCTACAATACTGAGAGGGACTAGCCAATCCCCAAACTCCCCCTTGGGCACCAAAAAGACTGATATCCCTCCACTTCTCCTTTTCGCCCCTCTTTTTTCCATCCTCTCCTCCTGTGTTGTGCTGAGAGCACTTATGATGAGCAGGGAATGTTATTATCTCATTTAATCCTGTGAGCTGGGTGCCACTCTCCTGTTAGGGATGAGAAAACTGAGGCTCAAAAAGGTTAAGCCACTTGCCCAAGGTCACTCAGCTGTGGAAGGGGCAGAGTCAAGAGAACTCAGGTCTGATGGAAGGGACTTGCAGATATGCTTTGTTTGGCATGTGGAGTGTTTCAAACTGAAACCCAAATCTGAATCAGTTGCCAACATTTAAAAATAGGGAGATTTCACATTGAAAATCGATTTCCGACTTCTTTTGAACTAATGGAAGTACTGACAGCACAGGGCCTGCATTCTGCAGTGGCCACGATGGTCTGGATCTGAGTAGCAGCTGCTTCCTCAGATTAGACATGGGGTTTCCGTTTCCCCGTAGCCGCCTTGGCTCCCTATTGCTTCACATTTTGACCACTTCTCTCATTGTGTTACTTTTTGCCTCCGTGAGTATTTGACTTCAGGTTCCTTCACTGGTCTGATTGAGCACCAGGCACAGAGCAAAGTGGGCTGGCTTGCATCCTGCAACCCCTAGGGCAGCGTAGGGCACAGAGTAAGACTGCCATTAATTAATTAATTAATTAATTAATTAATTCATTCATTCAACAACCAATATTTATTAAGTGCATACTATGTGCCAGGAACTATTCTTGATTCTGGGACTACAGCAGTGGGAAAAAAAAAGGGCAGACAAAAAAAAAAATCCCTGTTTTTATGTCATATTCTAGAGAGAGGAACAGATAATAAAAGAAATAATTAAACATTTAGGGTGTTAGATAGAACTAAGTGCCAAGGAGGAAAAAGAGCTAAAGAGGAGATATGGAAGTGTGAGGGTGAGCGTGTGAAATCGTGTTGAAGGAGGCTTGGGAGGTGACGTGAGTAGAGGTCTGCAGGAAGTGAGAGATGGGGCCATGGGGCTGCCTGCAGGAGCAGGCTTCGGGCTAGAGAAGGAGCCAGAGCAAAGGTTCTGAGGTAAGGCCACAGGGAAGCTGAGTGGCTGGGCAGGGTGCGTTCGGGGGACCAGGTAGGAGGGCCCTGAGCTCATATGTCCTAGTGGTTCAGCAGGGTCTTTTGCTTTCCGCATCGCAGCTTCTCGAGCAGAGGCGTGATGTGAGCTGGTTTAGACTTTCCCAGGATGCCTGTTGCTGCTGTGTTGGGAAATTAAGGGGAAGGCAAGAGGGAAAGCGGGAGGGGGCTTGTCAGGGGCTCGAGTGCTGGAGTTTGGGAAGTGGTTTGAATGCAGACCAGATTCCAAAGCAACAGCGGGCAGGAGTTCCTGGCGGGGCAGTTACGGGGTATGAGAGAGAAGAGCTGGGGCATCTCTAAAGCAGCGTTTCTCAGCCTCGGAGTGGGTAGCATTCTGGGATGGTATTTGCATGTTGTGGGGGGCTGTCCTGGGTATTGTAGGGTATTTAGCAGCATCCTGCCTCTACCTTCCAAATGCGAGTAGCACCTCCCAGTTGTGACAACTGTCTCTAGACTAGGAATACAATTACCTGTGGTAGGGAATCACTTCTCTAAGACAGCGGCCTGAGCGCTTGAGAATGGGGCCTGGGGGCGTTCATAAGATGGCACAGCAGGTATTTCATTTTCTTTATTCTTGTTTCTCTCATCTAATTTAGTATAAGGAGGGCGATCCTGAGCTCAGTTTTGGAAGTGTTGAGTTTAAAATGCCTATTATATATATCATCACCTAGGACAGCAGTGAGCAGGTAAAGGGCCTGTAACGTGCCATACAGTCAATAATTTAGGCTTTGTGCAGCATACAGTCTGTCACGACCGTGACTGAAAGCAACCAGAGATGACATGTGAGTGAATGACCAAGGTTGTGTTCCACTTACAGACACTGACATTTGAGTTTTATTTTCACTTGCCACAAAATACTCTCTTGATATTTTTTCAATCATTAAAAAAATGTAAAACCACTTTTCACTGGGTTTGGCCCATGGGCCGCAGTTTGCAGACCCTTGATCTAGGCTGTCAGCAATATGATATGAGGCCAGAGTTCAGGGGACTGTCTTGGCTAGATACAAACTGGGGGTCTGGCATATGAATGGATGAGAATGAGAAGAGACAGCAAAAAATTAGTTGAAGGGCTGCAAGCTGAGCTAGTCCACCATTAAAAGACAATCAAAGAGATGAGAAGCCAGCAGAAAGAGGTGAGAAAGGAGTGGCCACAGAGGTTTGGGTGAAATGAGGAAGAGGGTGTCCCAGAAGGCAAAGGAAGTGTCATAAGGAGGGGGTGCATGCAGGCTGACTTTCTTGTTACCATAATTGTCATTCATTTGTCACTGAATGCTCACAAGAGCCCTGTGCAGTATGTACTATTAAATCCCCAAGTGCTAGAAATGGAAGCTGAGGTTCAGGGAAATGAAACAATTTTCCCAAGGTCACACAGCTAATGCACAGTAGAGTCCGGATTTGAATCCAGGTCTGTTTTGTTTCCTAGGGGAACAAAGCAACACATCCACCAACCTCCAGCCCATTGGGGGGATCCAGGAGTGTAGAATTTGGTCCCATTGAGCCACTTCCTACTGAAGGCACTGTGTCCCCGGGAATTCTTGGGGTCCATCCCCATCTCTGACAGACTCAGGAGAATGTAGTGGTCGGGTTTATCTCCTGTCTGCTACACACAGCATGGTGACCTTGAGCCATGTATTTCACGTTTCTGTGCCTTTTTCCCATCTTTGGTGAAATGGGGATTAGAACAGCCCCTAACCACAGGGTTATGGAGGGGGTCAATTAGTTAGTATGTGTAAAGCATTTAAAAGGCTAGCAGGCACAGTGTAAGGGCCTCCCCTTACACTGCAGTTTATATTGTGTAGTTCTTATTATTATTCGGAATCCAGATGACCTGCTCCTTGATAATCCAGAAGTCCCAGGGTCTTGTCCAGCACATCCCAACAGAAACACCACACAGACGGCATACATGATTTAAATTTTTCTAGTAGTTACATTAAAACAAGTAAACAGGAAAAAGTAAATGAATATCATTTAAACAATATAATACACTCATATAAAGGTTAACAATATATTTTATTTAACCCAGCAGAGCCAAAATCTTATCATTTTAATATGTAATCAATATAAAAAATTATTAATGAAATACGCAATTTTTTCATACTAAGTCTGAAATCAGTGAGTAATTTACACTCACAGCTCATCTCAATTGCCAAGTTTCAAGTGCCCAAGAGCCACCCAGGGCTGGTGGCATCTGTATTGATCTGATCCCTCCCCAGGGATCTCAGGCACAATCCCAGGTCCTTACTCATTACATAACAACTGAGACCCAGAGCCCATTTATTCAAGCCGACTATACAAAGCTCCTGTGCTCAGCACTTTGCATGCCTTATTATCTCGTGGAGTTATCCCACTCTTAACTGTACCAGGGGAAGGTATTATTATCTCTCGTGTTTGTCAGAGCAAGAAGCTAATGGCCAGAAAGGGGTAGGGAGACAGCCACATAGTCACCCAACATGTAAGGGGCAGAGCCTGCTGGAACCCTCTTCTTCACGTGTCCTTAATGCAGCCCATTCTGCCTTCACTCCAGTCTACCCAGGTCTGTGTGAGGCAGGCTCCCTGAGACCCTCGGGGACACCTCACTGCCATCGCCACACATGGAAAGTCCCAGCTCAATCAAGTCATATAACACACAGAGGATGCCCCCTAACCCCCGAGTGTCCTTCATTTGATGGTGTATTTCACTGACTCTTATCAAATGCTATAAGGTCATGAGGACACAGAGGCTCAGGGTAGCCCTGGCATGTGAGTCCAGAGTCCGTCCTTGTAGCCACCAAAGCCAACACGCTTCACCTTGGAAGCCCAGCTACTCTTGCTTCCCCATGACTTACCGTTTGCATGGGTCTCAGCAGCTTCTTTCACCCCATGCCTCAGTTTCCTCTCCTGTAAAGCAGGGGACCTGTTGTTGCTTTGGGCCCCTAGGATTTGTCATAAGTATTAAGTGCGTTAATCTCTGTCAACTGCTTGGAGCAGTGCCTGGTGTGTGGTTAGCCCTCAGGAAGTACTAGTTATCATTCCTGCTGTCACCACTGATTTGCTGACGGAGTCTGCATGCTGTGTACTCTCCATGCTCAATCTCATTGAATTATCACTAATGTTGTGAGAGAAGTACTGGATCCCATTCAGGAAAGGAGAGGACTTGAACCCTCAATCTTACCTACACACCATACTGGATGTGCTGATGGGTAAGAGTTTGTACTTAAGAGGTGTATATTCATTCATTCTTTCTTTTTAAAAAATTGTGATAAAATGCACATAACATAAAATTTATCATTTGAACTATTTTTAAGTGTACAGTTTAGTGGTGTTAAGTATATTTACATTGTTGTGCAACCATCACCACCATCCATTTCCAGATCTCTTCTTATCTTGCAAAACTGAAACTCTGTCTCCTTAAACAATAATTCCCCATTTCCTCTCCTTCCAGCTCCTGGCAACCACCATTCTACTTTCTGTCTCTATGAATTTTCTCCTGTAGGTATGTCATAGGAGTGGAATCATGTAGTATTTGTTTTTTTGTGACTGGCTTATTGCACTGAACATAATGTCCTCAAGTGTCATCCATGTTGTAGCACGTGTCAGAATTTCCTTCTTTTTTACAGCTGGATAATATTCCATTGAGTGTATAGGCCACCTTTTGTTTATTCACTCATCCATTGATGGACATTTGGGTTGCTTTTGGCCATTGTGAATAATGCTGCTATGAAAATGGGTGTACAAATATTTCTTAGAGACCCTGCTTTCAATTATTTTGAGTATATACCCCAAAGTGGAAATGCTGGATTGTATAGTAATCCTGTTTTTAATTTTTTGAGGAACTTCCATACTATTTTCCATAATGACTGCACCACTTTACATGCCCACCAACAGTGCACAAGGGTCCCAATTTCTCCATATCCTCGTCAACACTTAATTAAATAATTAATTTGTATAGTAGCCATCCTAATGGGTATGAGGTGGTATCTCATTGTGATTTTGGTCTGCATTTCCCTCACGATTAGTGATGTTGAGCATCTTTTCATGTGCTTGTTGGCCCGTTCAATCTTTCTTGCATAAAAATATTTATTAAGTACTTATTATATGCTAGGCATTGTCCTAGAGGCTGGGGACACAGTGGTGAACAGCACATATGCTTACATCCAAGTAGGGCAAACTGCTATGTGTTTGAATCTGCTTCTACCATCCACCAGCTGTGAATTGAACCCTTTCTGTGCCTCTGTTTCCTCATCTGGACAATGGGCATGTTGACTGAATGACCGACCACTTAGTTGTGATCCAGGCAAAGTGCTAAATCTCTTTACCTGGATTCAATCCTCACGTCAACCCCATGGGGTAGGTCTTATTATTCCCTTTCTCTATGTGAAGGAACTGAAGCAAGTTGTCCTAAGTAATGCCAACAAGGTTACAGAATAAGGATGTGATGAAGCTGGGCTTCATTATCAAGCAGTGGGACTCCGATTCCCAATGTTTGGCCTCTGCACGACGCCAATAACATTATCTGTTTCATGGGACTCTGGGGAGCTCCTAGGAAGCACTTAACAATGTCAGCTCTTAGAGGGATTACTCACTGCCTTATAGTCCTTCTTCCCAGTCCTTGTGTTTATCCTCACTCCTTTCCCTGTCATCTTCTGCTTCTACTCTGCCCTTCTGCTATCCTTATACTCATTCATTTGTTCATTGGTTCATTCGTTCATTCAACACCCATTTCTTGAGGCCTTCTTTCTGCCAGGCAATTCTAGAGACACACAGAGGAATCAGACTCCATGCCTCCACCCTGGCAGAAACTCTCAGCTTGCTAAGAAGAAACTCATAAATCAACTGGATACATGCCAAAAAGGGGGTAGCACAGGGAGCTGCTGCACCCCAGAGGGGGAACCTGACCCAACTTGAGTGGGAAGATTGAGTGTGTGTGCATCCGTCAGTGCAGGGAATGCTTCCCGGAGGTCCTCCATGAGCTGTCCACTTGTAGGGTGTTTGATCAAGGAAGAATGTGAGTGGAATGTTTCACACCTGGGCAAAGGCATGGAGGTTGGAAGGAGCTTGGAGAAGAAAGGAAAAGAGATGTATTTATATTTATGCTTATTTATATATCAATCTCCAGCTATGTGCTAGAACACGACCTGTCCTCAAAGATGAGATAATCAATTCCCAAAGGGTGTGAGGTCCGGATCTGAGGATAGAATTCTGAGGTGGAGGAAGAGGGTGAGACTGAATGCCTACAGGCATTCCCCTTCACGTGCCTCTGCTTACTCCAACCATTCCATTTCCTTCCAGCGGATTCCTGGTAAGACACTGGGAATCCCATTCCTTAGACACAGGACTGAAGAGACTACAACTCCCATGACCCACCGGGGTCGCTCACACCCCCCCCCCACACACACTCAGTTGGACTCAAGACTTCATAGGGCCTCATGGGAAATGTAGTCCTCGCCCTCTGCAGCCTCCTTCGTTTTCCCACGCATTTTCAGACTCGTCAACGAGTTCAGAGTTAGAAGGGCGCCTTGACGTTGCTGAAACCAACGTCTTTCTTACACAGGCGTAAACAAAGCCAGAGAGGCTGCGCGTCCTAGCCCAGGTTTTCAGGGAAAAATCCTGGTGGCCTTTTAGTGAGTGTTGGAGGATTTTTTTTTTCTTTTTCTTTTTTTTTCTTTTTAAGCCATGGGGCAACTAAGGCCAGAGAGGTTGAAAGTTTGTCCCAGATGCCGAGACAGGCTCAGGAGCCAGGACTTCCTGTCTCCCAATCAGTCCAGAGAGATAAGGGATTTATGGAAGGGGAGGGTCTTCTCTCACGGGGGTTCCCCCAACTCTTAAGACCCCCATCATCCCCACCCCGCTTCAGGGTTGAAAAGAGGCGTCTGCGTGAAGATCAACCATTTCCCGGAGGACACGGACTACGACCATGACAGCGCGGAGTATCTGCTCCGTACGTGGGGGTCCGGGACTGCGGGGGTGAGGGCGGGGGCGGGAGAGGGGCCGGTCACTCAGATCGACACGCAGAGATGAATGTGCTAGCCAATCCACATCCAGACACTGAGATCCTTTGGTCCAAGGTGGGCTCGGTAATCCCTCTCCCCCCCCCCCCTCTCACCTTGGGGCGGGTTGAGGGGGGATCCCGAGAGCTGGTTGGCCGCCGTGCTGTCCTGGGCACTGGCGGCAACTCTGCGCTGTGACTGGTTGTCGCTCTCTGGGCTGCGATTGGCCTTTTATCTCTGGGCTGTGAGGCAATCTGCGGCGCCGAATGGCCACGCTCTGGAGCGGGCTGGGGAAGCATGTGATGCGATTGGTAACTACCCCGAGAACGCGGCAATTCCTGAATTATGATTGGCTGTGGCCTCAGCCAGACTCAGAAATCGTAAAATCTGTTTGCCTGGGGTTTGGGGGGTGGATAGAAAGGATTGCAGAGAGATAAAAGGAGAGAGAAAGGGAAACCCAGAGCTATAAATGAAGCCAGGCAGGAAAGGGGAGAGGGGCAGAGAGAAGGGAGAGAGGGAGAGAAGAAAAACCCAGAGAGACAGATGAAGCCAGGCGGAGAGGGGAGAGGGGAGAGAAATAAGAGATTTCATAGAGGGATCTGGAGAAAAGAAATACACAGAAAGGAAGGCAAGGAGTGTATGAGAAAGAAAAAGAAAGGGAGGGAGTGCGCAGAGACAAGTTCAGAGAAAAAGAAGCAGAGTGATTTAGTGGAAAAAGAAATAAAATGCCAGGAGAGAGAAAAATAGACCAAGGAAGAAAGAAAAGGACAAAAAGAGAGAGGAAATCAGATCGAGAAATAGAGAAATTTTAAAAAGGAGAGAGAATGAAGCCCAAAATAACTAGAACATAGGAAGGGAACTAGGTAGGGACAAGTGGAGAAGACGCGCAGGCGGCTGCGTCTGACCACCCTGGACTCCCCTCCCCCTCCTCTTCTTTCTCCCTGGCAGGAGTTGTCCGGGCCTCTAGCATCTTCCCCATCCTCAGCGCCATCCTGCTGCTGCTCGGGGGCGTGTGCGTGGCGGCCTCCCGGGTCTACAAGTCCAAGAGGAACATCATTCTGGGCGCAGGGATCCTGTTCGTGGCAGCAGGTGAGAGGCAGAGGGAAGGGGCGGCCGGCTTGGGCGGCCCACATGCGAAGCCACGCGTGTATGTGAGTGTGTGTGTGTGTGTGTGTGTGTGTGTGTGTACGCGCGCGGCGTAAAGCCACCTTGCCCCGGGCGCTTCCTGGGGCCAGGAGCCTGCCTAAGCTCTTCCCAAGCTCCATCGTCACCCTCTGGAGAAGGTAGGTGTCCTCTTTGCGCCGTTTTGGGGCGAGTGAACCCAGCACAGATAGGTGTCTAGTGCGTAATCCGGCCTGCGAGGAGATTAGGTTCCAAAACCCGCGGTTCTGATGACGTAAGGGGAGGAACTTGGGAGATGGGATGGGACCTTCAGACAGAATTGGGGTCTTGAAGATAGAGGGGCAGAGCTGGGCATTGCAGAGGGAGAAAGTAATTTGGGTGAAGATGTAGAGGAGCCTGCTTTACGGGGCGGACCTTGTGGATCCCAGTGGATCCAAGAAGTGGGGCTGGTCCAAGGAAACCATCCAGATCAACTCCGAGTGAGGCATGTCGTTAAGGGTAAGCCCCCCTTAATACCCAAAATGAGTAGTGCTGGAGATTCCAGGGGGCAGAACTTTTTTGAAGAAGTGGAACCCAGAGAAGTGGGCGGATTTAGCATAAAGAGCAGGGGGTGCGTTGGGGATGGGTGAACATATGCAGGGAGCGGGGTTAGCTAAACAGGGGGATGGAGCTTACCCTATCTGAGTACAGGGCCTAGACCATCTGGGGCGGTACCTGCACCAGCTGAGGAGGAGTTTAGACCATCAAGGGCAGGGAGCTTGAGCTAGCCAGGCCAAGGACCACCCAGGGTGGGGTCTGGACCATTTGGGCATGGCCGAGGCTACCTGGGGGCGGGGCTTAGGCCATCTTGGGGCTGGACCTGGACCAACTGGGTTAGAGTTTAGATCACCTGGGATGGGAATGTGACCATCTGGACCATTAAGAGCAGGGGCCTAGACCATCTGGGGGTGGGGCTTAAACCTGAAGGGTTGAAGTCTGGACCATTTGGAGAGTGTCCTAAGCTACCTGGAGGCGGAAACTGGGCCAGCTGGAGAGGAGTTTAGAACACTTGGGACCGGGCTCCGACCATCCGGCGGGGCCTATATTATCGGGGCGCAGCTTAGGTCGGCGGAGGCGGGGCGGGGCGGGGCCGGGGCGGGGATGGCGTCGAGGCTCCCGTCTGACCGTCCCCGCCTAGGCCTGAGCAACATCATCGGCGTGATCGTGTACATCTCTGCCAACGCGGGCGAGCCGGGCCCGAAGCGGGACGAGGAAAAGAAGAACCACTATTCGTACGGCTGGTCCTTCTACTTTGGCGGGCTGTCATTCATCCTGGCCGAGGTGATCGGCGTGCTGGCCGTCAACATTTACATCGAGCGCAGCCGCGAGGCACACTGCCAGTCTCGCTCGGACCTGCTCAAGGCCGGCGGGGGCGCGGGCGGCAGTGGCGGGAGCGGCCCCTCGGCCATCCTCCGTCTGCCCAGTTACCGCTTCCGCTACCGCCGCCGCTCCCGCTCTAGCTCCCGCTCCAGCGAGCCATCGCCGTCGCGGGACGCGTCTCCCGGCGGCGCCGGGGGTCCAGGCTTCGCATCCACTGACATCTCCATGTACACGCTCAGCCGCGACCCGTCCAAGGGCAGCGTGGCGGCGGGGCTGGCGGGGGCCGGCGGTGGGGCGTTCGGCGGTGCGGCTGGGGGCGCAGGCGGCGGGTCGGGCGCCGAGCGGGACCGCGGGGGGGCACCTGGCTTCCTCACGCTGCACAACGCCTTCCCCAAGGATGCGGGCGGAGGCGTCACGGTCACGGTAACCGGGCCCCCAGCCGCGCCCGCACCTGCCCCACCAGCGCCCGCCGCGCCCACCCCTGGGACCCTGGCCAAGGAGACCGCCGCCTCCAACACCAACACCCTCAACAGGAAAACCACGCCGGTGTAGGGGCGCGCCGGGGGCGCCGGGGGGCGTGGCCGGGGCGCGTGCGCGGGCGCGCGTGCAACGAGGGAGCCAGGGGTCGGAGGTGCCTCCCTCCTTCCCCGTGAGCGCGCTGGAGACTGGCCCTACCCCTGCGACCCCTCCCCATCCCCCGGACGCGGGGAGGCCCCCCATCCCCCCATCAGGGATCAGGGACCCCGATGGAGGGGTCAGGGGAGGGAAGGGAGGGGGCCGTGTGAGGGAACGTCATGTTTTATTTTTTTGTGGGGTTGGGGGGAGGGGGGAGGGCTGTGGTGTTTTTTGCAGTTTTGAGATGTTTTCTTTTTAATGTTTTGCTGTGTGCATGTGGGGGCTGGCGGGGGGCGGGAGGGACTCCCAACCCAGCCCAACTCCTGGAGAGGGGCCCATAACTCACGAATATATAGTTATACCTACAAACTATATGCTCTATATAAAGAGACAGGTAAAGAGAAGGGGTGAGGAAAGGCGGAGTGACAAGGCATGGATGTGGACATTCATTTACTTTTTCATTCATTATTCCACAAGTGTTTACTATTTTCATTTATTACCGGCAATTTATTTGTGCACCTAAGTGCTAGACATTGTGTTGAATGTTGAATACACAGCGAGGAAGACAAATAGGGCCCCCAATGTCCTTATGGAGTTTACATCTTGTGCATTAGATAGACAATCAAAAACTGCACAACAGTAAGTTGCAGTTAGGATATATGAGAAATCCGAAGTGCTACAAAATGCTCCATCAGGGGGGCTTAACCCAGTTGGAAAGGAAGGGATATTTTATCTGACACTGAAAGGATGACAAGCTAGCCAAGTGAAGCTGGTGGGAAGTGTTTAGCCAGAGAACAGCATATGCAAAGGCCCTGGGGCAGGAGGAGCTTCCAGAGAAAGCTACCAAGTAGTGAGCCAGGTGCATATGTAACAAGATGAGGCTGGAGACATAGACAGGGCCAGACTGACCGGAGACTTCTAGGTTAGCTGTGGAGTTTAAACATTATTCTGAGGGCAGTGGGGAGCCATGAAATGAATGGCTTTCAGCAGGAGCACATTGTGAATGGTGTTCAAAGGGGAGGCAGGAACTCAAGAGATGAGAGTTAGAGGCAGAGACATGCTGGAATTCAGCATCAAACAGGCACTGGTCCTTGAAGTTCACAAGGAGGGGAGGAAGCAGATAATGGCACAAACACTGAAGCACAGGAATGGTGTCTGGCATGCAGGAAAGGTGCTGGGACTTACAGATTAGTGTTTCATTCATTCATTCAGCCATTCACTTGCTGACATTTTTGAGCTGCTAATGTACCAGGCAGCAGCGCACTAAAATCAGGATACCCTGAGGTGAAACAATGAAGCAGACCCTACAGGAGCCTTTAAACACCACAACCTAGGCAGGACTACCACGATGAGCACCTTCAACAGCAGAGTGACCAGCTGCCAGGAGTGGGCAGTACTCAGAAATTTCCCGGAGAATGTCAGGCCCGGCCTGGGTTTCAGAAGGATGAGTAGGAGTCTGCCAGATGATGAAGGGGTGAGGAAGGCTTTTGGGCAAAAGAACTACTCGGGCAAAGGCCTGAATGAGTGAAACAGTGCAGTGCATGGGGACAGGGTGGGGGCGAGAGGTAAGCCCAGAGAAGTGGCTAGAAGCCAGAGTCTGAGGTGCTGGAGTTCCAGGCAGAGGGGTTGGGATGTTCTAAGGGTAGTGAGGAGACATGGGAGAGCTTTGAGCAGGCTAAGGGCAGGATCAGATGGTGTTAAAAGGAGCCTCCTGGGATGAGACTGGTGCAGTGAGAGGAGGGCAGTTGAACTGGACAAGGGCTGTGGGGGTGGAGAGGAGTATGAGTTTGAAGGTCACTGAGGACACAGAAGGGCTGGTGCTTGGTGGGTGTTCCTTCATTGTCTCAGCAAATATTTCCTGAGGTCTCCCAGGTGCCAAGCCCCGTACTGCCAGATGCTGGGAGTGCAGAGATGATTCAGGCCCTGCCCTGCCCACCAGGGGATCCTAGTCCCCTGGGAAGACAGATGGGACATAGAGGGAGTGGGCAGCAATGGCACCAGGCAATGTCAGGGAGAGATGCTGGAAAATGTGGGGCAAGGAATACAAATTAGCAAGACTGGAACTTGGTGTGGGGATGATCAATGGAGAGAAGGGGGACATGAAGATGTGGAGTTAAAGACACAAGTTTGGTGGGAGAGGGGGCTCTTTGGTGGAGGAGGGGGCAGAACTCAATAGGGATAGTGGTTTCTAGGGTCCAAGGGCCAAAAAGCAAGAAAGAAGTAGAGGATGGGCAGAGGGAGAGAAATAGGAGGGGAGTTGGAGGAGGAGAGATGGAGAGAGGCTCGAGGGAAGGGAGATGGGGAGGAAGGATGAGGGCAATAGAGACCCAAACTAGGTGAGTCAGTGAGAAAAAGGAAGGCGATTCAGAGAGGTGAGAAAAAAGGACAGGCGAGAGACTGATGCAAAGGTGCATGAAGAAGAAGACATCTGAGATATAAAAGCGCACAGAGATGGAGAGATAGAACAACAGAGAAAGATCCAGAGATCTGCCTGGGAAGAAATATGAAGACTTGAAAGTGAGTATAATGTATAGGAATGACTCATTTCTTGGCTTGCTTGTTTTCAGTATTCAAGAAATAGTCATTGAGTGCCATCCTGTTCTAGACTCAGGCTAGGCCCAATGCTTATGTTGAGCAGACAGTCAAGGTCCAGCTGTCCTGGAACCCACAGGAGAGGCAAACAATTAGTAATAAGAGAATTTCAGTTTTGGGGAACTGCTTTAAAAACTAGGCAGGATGTGGTGACAAAGATGGTGCAGGGGCTTTGAGAAGACCTCCCTGCAGAGGTAACATTTGAACAGAAATGTGGGTTTTGAAAAGGAAAGGGACAGGGCAAGCTTTCTGGCCATAGCAGGTAGCACAAATGCCCAGAGAAGTCCCCAGGTTATCAAGGAGGCTCTGAAGTGGTCGGCAAGTTAACAAGCGTGAGCAAATCTGGGTGAGGTCAGAAGCGCAGGCTGGTCAATCCTGCCAATCACGTAGGGCCTTGTAGTCCTGGGAAGAAACTTGAATTTTATTCTAGACTCCATAGGATGAGCACAAGCATTGAATGATTATATTTTTATTTAAACAAACAAACAAAATAATAGAACCAAGTTGTGCTGAGAATAGATTTAGGAGTGAAAGTGGCTGTAAGGAGTTAGGGCTGTTAACCTTGTCCGTTTCAGGCTGATGGTGGCCTGGACCCACATGGAGTCAGGAGAGCAATGGAAGAAGGGGGCACAGGATTTTGGAAGCAGAGCTTATAGTGGTGGCGAACTGGATGTAGCAGGAGAGGGAAAGAGAAACCAAAGTGAGGGAAAGAGGAACTCTTAATTGGGCATGTGCCACTTAAGTGGATGCTGCTGGGTACCCTCAGAAAGGGGGCCACCAGGAAAGAGTCAGGATAGAGGTGGAAGAATTGGGTGTCCTCTTTTGGACATGGTCTAAAAGAGATGACTGAGAAACCCAAGTGGGGTATCAGGTAGCCAGTTGGTAATGTGAGACTACAGCTGGGGGGAGAGGTCATGGCTAGAAATACAAGTTTTGGAAACATCAGCATATAGGAGATGTTTAAAGCTGCGGGACGGGATGAGGTGACCTAGGAGATGAGTGTGGATGGAGAGGTGACCCCGGCCAGAGACTGGGGGCATGTGCATCAGGGCAGAAGGGGAACATGAGGTAGCCCAAGACCAGGAGGAAGGTTGGGAGAGCGAAGTGACTGTTGCTTTGATACCGGGACCTTGATATGAGGCCACTGCAGTGCAGTGGTGGGGACTGGGTCTCTGCTTGAGTGGAAAGAGAAAGAAAGAGGGAGGGAAAGGAGATTAGACCATTCTGGTATGCAAGTGACAAGAACCTTCACAGCAAAGAAAGTTTGTACCCTTTCTGTGAAAGGAGAGACAGGGACATGGTGGACAGAACTGAAATGAGAGTTGTTACAACAGGCATACTGAGAAAGATGGGGAGACCCAGGGCTGGGAGGGGCATACATTCGGGGTAGGGGGAGCAGGTGGACCATCCCCAGGGCTGCCCTGCCAGCTACCAGCACCAAGCTCACTCAGAATCCCTCTCTGGAGCCTGTCAAGGCCTGGGAAGATCCAGTGAAGTGAAATGAAGAGCAGGTTTCACCCATTCATTTAAGAAATTTCTGGAGGCCTTCCAGCTGCACCAAGCCCTGCCTCTCGGAGCTGCCTGGGTCGGGAGACAGGTAGGGCAGCCAATTAGAATGCAGAGGGAGGTGACATCTGATGTGGGCACCTTCCCTAGCTTGGGAGGGAATGTGTGTGTGTGTGTGTGTGTGTGTGTGTGTGTGTGTGTCAACAGCTCTCTTCATCTATTCATTCATTAGCCCATACATACATTCATTCATCTAACACACATTTCCTAAGGCTTCCTGTGTGGTCCTGGGCTGGGTGGTGCTGAGGATGAGGAGACAAGTTCCTTCTGCACCAGGGCCCTGCCCCAGGCTGGAAAGAGCTGACAGACACTCCCAGTGACATCCCAGGGTGATGTGTGCTCCATTGGAAGTGCCACAGGGGACACCAGCCCCACTGGAGCAGCCAACCATGGGCGAAGGAGTTGGTGAAAGGTGGGACCCACCTGGGCCTTGGGCACAAGGGCTGTGGGTGGGCGTGAAGTGTTGAAGACCAGGAGAGACAGGGATTCCACACAGCTGTACTGTCCCTGCTCCTGGGGGAGTGAAACTGCATGGAAGGTCCTCTGGGGTGCCCCGGTCTAATAAACTCAATGAAGAGGACTGTGGCTCTGATTCCTGTGCCTCCGACACCCAGTCTCTCCCTAGGCCTGCTCTTTCTACCTCCTGGGGAGCTGAGGACTCCAGCATCATAGTCTCTCATTCTACCTTCAAGACCCAGGGATCTGGGCCCCAGCCTCCTCCCTCAGACCCAGGAGTCCATGCCCCCACCCCCACCAGCCTGTGACCCAGAAGCCCAAGTTCCTAGGCTCCTTTCTCAGACAACAGAGCCCCAGACCTTCCTTCAGGGCCCCAGAGACCGAGCTCCCAGTCCCCGTTTGATCCAGGATTCTAAGTCTGCAATCTCCCTCCCCCCCAGTACTCAGGAGTTGACGTCCCCAGGTTTTTTCTCTTTCAGGGACCCTAGGCTCCCGGCCCCAGCCCCTCCTCCCTCGAAGGAATTCTGGTTCCCAACTGGGCCTGCTCGAGACCAAAAATCTCGGCTCCCTGCCCTGCTCCTTCTCTCGCCATTTGGGGATCGGACCCTCAGTTCTGGTGCTTGCCCCTTAAGGAAATAAATGTCCCTTCACGCTCCAGCCGGGTCAGGACCCGGCCCCCAGCCCCTCCCCTGCCCCTTGTCCCTTAAAATACCCGGGATCCCTATGGCAACAGGCGCCGGGCGACAGGTGCGGGTGTTATTTACGGGTCGAGCCCGAAATAGCCCGGAGGGTGGGGGTGGGCGGCTGGGGGCGAGGCCACCGCAAGCGCAGCGCTGGTCCGGCGGCCGGGCAGTCGGCGGTGCGGAGCCTACGGTTCGGAGGATTGCGGAGCTGGGGCCGGCGCGGCGCCCAGGCAGGAGGGCGAAAGGGGTCCCTGCTCAGGAGCGTGGGGTGGGAGGCCTGCGGGAGGCGCCCGGCCTGGAGCTGAGCCTGGAGCGGTCTTGGCCGGGCAGGCCCTGGGAGCCCGGGGGAGGGGGGGCCCAGTGATCCCGAGGGGACACAGAGTCCCTTCCGGGTCCTGGCTGTCCTTTGAATCGCGGGGGACTCTGTCCCCATTTCCTGAGCCTCAGTGAGGACCACAGCCGCTCCGTCTGAGCCCAGTGGGGACCTTAGGTCCCCCTCCTGATCCCTGGGGGAGCCCTCGTCCCTTTCACTGGGCTTCACTGTGTCCCGCAGCCACCAATCCCCTCTAAGCCCCAGTGCATACTTCTGATCTTTCTTCTCTGAATGGCCAGGGAGACTCTCATCCCCTTTGCCGAAATTCCAGCAGGTCCCCAGCCCCCCTTCTCTGGACTGTGCTGTTCCCTTCTGTAAATGTTGTGGGGTCCTACTGCCTCTCTGAGACCGGGAAGGAATCGCGACTTCCCCAGAGGCTGAGCCCAAAGGAAGCCAGAAGGCTCTCCTCTCAAACACACAGAACCTCAGCTCCCTCTCCTGGGCACCCCAAACAGCCTAGTGGGAGCTCGGATCCCTTCTCCCGGGAAACCAGTTTCCTTATCGTGATCCCCCAGTGCGGACCCCTAGCGGCCCCTCAGAGCTTCAGCGGGCACTCTGTTCTCCTAGCTCTGGAGCCCTCCAGCCCTCTCCTGGGCACCCACGTTCTAGCTCAGGGGACCTTGATTTGCTGCTGGATCCCATCGTCTTTGCTGAGTTTCTGTGGGTACCCCAGGCCCTCCTCTAAACCTCAGAGGGTTCCCTAGCTGGAGGGTCTCCTTTCTTCTCTTCTGAGCCCCAGAGGCGCTCTCGGCGCCCCCATTTGGGGTTCCAGGGAGATTCAGGAATTCCCTTTTTAAAGTCCAGTGGAAACTGAGCCCCTCCCCCCTTCAGGACCCCAGGCGCTTCCCCACCCTCTCCCCGCCCCCGGGAGCACTCTCAGCTCAGCCTCCTTTGCATTGGGCCCGTCCGCCGCCGCCAGGATGATGATGTGGTCTAACTTCTTAATGCAAGAGGAGGACCGGCGAAGGGGGGCGTCTGGCCAGCGGGCTCGAGGGCAGCACAAGTCCGGGCTGTCGCCGGAGCAGGAGGGGAAGATCAAGCTGGCACTGCTGCTGACCGCGGTGGGCGCCACGCTGGCCGTGCTGGCCGTGGGCACCGAGTTCTGGGTGGAACTCAACACCTTCAAGGCCAACGACAGTGCTGTGTGCGACGCTGCCCACCTGGGGCTGTGGAAGATGTGCACCAAGCGACTGTGGCAGGCGGACGTGCCCGTGGGCAGAGAGACGTGCGGCCCCGCAGCGCTACCCGGAGGTGAGGCCGCCCCCAGGGCTTGGACCCGACAGCGAGAGAGCCCGGGTGGGAGAAAACTGTGCCCCAGAAACAGCCTGTGTTGCAGAGAGAGCCTGAGCCCCAGGGAGGGAGCTTACACCCTCAGAAAGAGCCCCAACCTACATCAACCCACGCTTTGCAACAGCCTCTTATCCGGGCACGAACCATACAGAAAGTCTGTAACCCTAGACTAGCCCCTGCCCCAAGACCAGCCTTACTCCTACACTAGCCTGCACCCCTAGAGCCTGTTCCCCAGGCCAGCCTGTGCCCTCAGATCAGCTTGTTCCCCAGGCCAGCCTGTACCCTCAGACCAGCCTGTTCCCCAGGCCAGCCTGTACCCTCAGACCAGCCTGTACCCCCAGACCAGCCTGTACCCCCAGCCCATTCTATGACTTCCAAAACTCCTGTATCTTCAGCACAGCCTGTGATCCCAGACATTTCTGTGTCCCCAGACCAGCCTGTACCCCCAGAGAGAGTCCCTAGAGAAACCTTGTGCCTCCACACATGGCCTAGGCCCTGCGACTTAGCCTGTGATTCCAGACACAGTTGGTGCCCTTAGACAGCCTGTGTACCCCAGAAACGCCCCCACCCTTTGAGACAGCCTGTGCCTGTGTATGTGCCCACACACAGCCTGTGCCTCAAGAAAGAAAGAGTCTGGGTTTGTGCTGTCAGCTTGCTTTTTTCAAACCCTAGACAGCCTGCACTCCCATCCTTTGGGCCCTGGGAGACAGACTGCTTTGACCCCCCAGCCCCAAGTAGAACCCATGCCTGTTTCCACCTACTGATTCCACCAAATCACACCTCTCACCACATACTTCTCAACTCCCTAGGGCAGCCCCCATGCTTCTCCGGAAATGTTCTCCTTCATTAACCATCCCTCTCGCCTCTAAACGCTCAGCCTGGATGCTTCAGCCTTCTCATTTTCTCTTACAGACACCCCCACACCCCTCACTTTCCCAAGAGTGGCCCTTTCACCTCTAGCTATGCCAGGGAACCATCCCCTACCTCTCAGTCTCCCTGACAGGATATGCCATGTACTTTGCTTGTAGCAGTGGGACAGCCTGTCCCCCTTGGGAACAGGATCTCATGCTACCTCTACTGACCGGAGGAAACTATCTGATACCCCTCAGGGCCCACTCATGATGTCACATGCTTGATCACCCTTATGGATCTCTAACATACTTTACCGTCCAAAGGGCTCCTATCCCTCTGGGCTCTAGAAGGGACTTCCACCCTCCTTCACTTTTCCAGACGTGGTATTGTACATCTGTGAGGTCCCAAATAGGACAAAGTGGTAGCAAAGTGGCGTGCCAAGCACCCTTTGCTGTTTGAGGTACCCACCCACTTAGCATCCAGGTTAAACATTTACTTCTGCAGATGGGTTAGTTCTCGCCCCTCAGAACCTCAAGCAGGAAGTTCCCAAATTTCTGCAACATGGGATGTTTCAGGAATGTAAATATTAAATGCTTATGTGGTGGCCAGCTCTGTTCTAGGTATGTCACATGCATTAACTCATTAATCCACACAGCAGACCTGTGAGTAGTTATTATTATTCCCATTCTATGGAAGAGAAAAATGAAAAGAAATGTAAGTGGCTCTGTCTAGCAACCAGGCTAGTCATATGGGGTTTGAACCCTGGTCATCTCTGTTCTTAGCAACTACCCTATATTGCATCTCACTGGTCCACAAAGGTGTGCTAAAGGTCCTCACTGCACTGGAGGGGATGACCCACCCCACCTCACTGTATACAAATATGATGGGGTCCCTCACATCCCTCAATATCCCCCTACTGGTCAGAAAGGACTTCAACTTCCTTACAAGGCCATTACCATCATCCCACAATCCTGATCATCTGGAGAATATGTCTCCTTGTTCATTATCAGAAATACCCCATACAGCCTACTGCCTCTTAAAGGACATTCCAAGGGGCTGCAAATGGAATATGCCATATACTCTGAGGTCAGAGACAAGATGTCCTTCATTATTAGTAGCCCAAATGGGATGCCAGACACTCCACACTCTCACACACGATGTACCACACCCACTAGATGGGACTTCACATTTCCCATGTAGATGTGGACCACGTTTCCTCCACTGACTGCTACAAACCCTGTCCTCTTCACTCTGCTACACAAAACATAAGGACTGTCACTGTTCCTGTTGGGACGGCTCATGCCCTCCTTCCCTCAGGCTTCCAGGCAGTGTCCCACACCACCTTGCCTGACTCAGTTTATCTCTTGTCCCTCCACATCCTCCTTCAAGTTGGGAAGTTCCTTCCCACTTCCCCAGACTCCCTCTTATTCTCTACCTCTCTCCTCCCTTTCCATGCCTCAATTTCCCCATCTCTAGAATAAGAGAAAGTTGAACTAGGTGAATTCTGTAGGAAGTTCTTGCTTTCAAATGCAGTTTAGAAAGTGCCTTCAAAAAAAAGTTTAGAGTTTCTTGGACCTCAAGTACACAAATTAAATGAATCATACTCATCAGTTTATGTTACAAAATCATTACCAGTTTTCACAAGATCCTTCTTGTGCTCTATTCAACATTATTCTTTTATTTCATTTCTTCCTGATTCATCTCTCTAATGTGTCGGATATGCAGCCAAGGATATGTCTTTTCCCTTGGAAAATATAGTGTTATTTTATATCTGTAGGTGTTTTAATTTACATAAACGATATTGTGCTACAGATTTTTTCCTCTTTTTGATTTTTTTTTCTCAACACTGTGTTTCTCAAATCTCTCCAAGTTGCTTTCTGATAGTCTTCCAGCTCCCTGTTATTATAAACTGTACTGCAGTGAACGTCACATATGTTCCTGAGTGTGGCTTTGTCTGGATGTATCCCCACACGTGAAAGGGATGGGTTATAGGGTATAAACATACTTCATTTCACAAAGTCTGTCAGAGTGCTTTCCAAAAAGACGAGTACAGGCATACCTGGGAGATACCGTGGGTTCGGTACCCATGCAATAAAGCAAGTCACATGAAGTTTTTGGTTTCCCAGTGCACATAAAAGTTATGTTTATACTATGCTGTAGTCTATTAAGTGTGCAATAACATTATGTCTCAAAAAATCTACATACCTTAATTTAAAAATCCTTTCTTGCTAAAATATGCTAACTATCACCTGAGCCTTCAGTGAGTCGAATTCTTTTTGCTGGTGGCGGGTCTGCCTTGATGTTGATGAAAACGCAATATCATCGAAGCGCAATAAAACGAGGTCTGCCTGTTCCAGTTTATGCTCCCAATGCTGGATAGTATCCTTTCTAATGTTTGCCAGTCTAATTGCTCTCAAGTGGCATCTCTCTGCTGATTTGAGTTGCATTTCTGTGATCCCTGGGGAGGTGGAGCATCTCTTGCTGTGCTTGTGAATTATCCAGGCTTCCTCACCTATGAATTGACTATTCATATCCTTTGCCCGTTTTTCAACTGGGTTACCTCTCTTTTCTTGCTGATCTGCAGTAGTCTTTTGTGTATTACAGACAGGAATCCTTTCTAAGAATCTCTTCTGAATCTGTTCGTCTTCTGTGGCCTATATCTTGGTGTCCTTTGTTGAATAAGGTGATTATCCATTTCTAATTCCACTGGACTCTCAACAAACCTGTATGACGGTGCCAGGAAAGAGACTATTATGTCATTTAATGGACGAAGATTCAGAGACCCCAGAGAGGTCCGTGGCGCACTCATAGCCACAGGTCTGGACCTCAGAGCTCTGGATTGGAATCCCAGCTCCTGGGTCACTGTGTGATAGCAGGTGGCTTTTATTTCTCTGAGCATCATTTTTCTCTTCTGTCTATCAGGGATACTAATGTCATATGTTTTGGCCATTGTGAGCTATGTTAAGTTCAGTCCTGAGCTTACTAGGGACCTCCATGTCCTCACCTCCCTTTTTCTCTCTCCTGCTCCCACAGAAGCCAACTGCACCTATTTCAAATTCTTCACTACGGGGGAGAATGCACGCATTTTCCAGAGAACCACAAAGAAAGGTGAGAGGTTTTCACCTAGTGGTGGGGTGGTGGTGGGGATATGCTGACCATGCTAGAGGAGTTCTTCATAGCGTTGTCCTCTTCTCTGCTTTGCCCTGGGATGGGCTCAGCTTCTATGTCCTGGGAGGTCCCATCTTTAGGGGTGGGGGTGTGTGTGTGGCAGTAGGGTCATGCTCTCCTACCCCAGCTCTGCATTCGCAACAGCTGTGTAACTTTTGGCAAGTCACGGCTCCTCTCTGTGGATGGTACTTTAACACGCCCAAAGTGTGCATCTACCACATGCTAAGCATGGCGCTGGATATTTCATTTACAAGAGCTCCATCCTTGCTACACCCTGCAGACAGGGCTTTTATCTTAACTTTCCAGATGAGAAAACAGAAGCCCACAAATGGTTAAATTTATTTTCCCCAGGAAGTAGAGAGGCAGAGGCAGGATTCAAACCCAAGTAATTCTGACTCTAAAGTAACACTGTCCTATAGAATCTTCCGTGACAATGGAAACATTCTATGTCTACTTGACCAATATGCTGGCCATTAGCCTCATGAAGCTGCTGAGCACTTGGAATATGGCAGGTGCAACTGAGGACCTGAGTTTTAAGTTTTGTTTAATTTAAATCCATTTAAAATGAAAAGGCCACATGTGGGTAGTGGCTACCACACTGGACAAGGCAGCTATAAAGACTTTACCCTTTCTACTCTAATCGCAGCCTCTCTGTCACCCCGGTACCTCAATATCCCCACCTGTAAGGGAACTGTGATCATGTCATGACCCTTATTTGATTGAATGAGATGTTGCAGCTAAGACATACAATATGGTACCTGTCACACAGTAGGTCCATAATAAACAGTGTTTCCTTACCCTCTCCACTCCTCTCCCTCTTGTCTTGGAGCTAAGTGAGCTTGGGCAAGTCACCGCGCTCCTCTGGGATAGTGAAATAATCATAGACCATTGTCGTGTGGCATATCAGGCGGGGTCTCAGCTCCCGCTCCCCACATAAGAACGCAGGATATGGTGAGGCCAAAAAGGAGCACCCAGGGAGCCACAGATGGGGGAGTCATACCACTATATTCTCGCTGGCGGCATCCGCCTCTCGCAACCCGTGCTTGCTGGCTCAGCCACCATCTTCTTACTAGCCCCCATTTTTTGCTAGTGTAGCCACAGCAGTTACATTAGTGGCCAATGGCTCACTGGTTACAGCTGATGGCCATCCAATCACAGTTGATGGCCATTTACTGCCTGAGCCAGCAGTTTTCCACGTGAGGCTGAGAGCCTGGAAACTGCACTCCTGGCTCTGTCCCCACAACCATGCATATAGAACAGCTCCTGGGTACCGGGGGCTGCACTGGACATTTTACACATGTGATTTCTAATCCTCACAGCAGCCTAAACAAATAGAGGTTTTGATCCTGATTTTGTAGAGGAGGAAACTGAGGCTCAGAGAGGTTCAGTGACTTTAACAGAGTCTTCCAGCTAGGAAGAGGCTGGGGAGAACTCTGACATGGGTCATTCCACTGTAACATACCATGGTCTTTGCCTCCCATTCCTCATCTGTAAATAAATGGTGACCAGATCGTAAGTAATCATTGGTAGTTCCCGTCGCCTTCTAATCTTGGCTGTCTTCTCTTTGCTCTGTGACTTTAGACAAATAACTGTCCCTCTCTGAGTCTTACTTCCTTCAACAGTATAAACGAAATATTGGACTGGATGATCTTCTACCTGAAAATTCTTCTCTAGTCCTGAATCTTCCATCTTCTTGGTTCCGGGTCCTTGTAGGGGAGCTCTCCCTGCTCCCTATGTCCCATGTGCTCTATTTCTTCCCTTTCTCCTCGCAGAGGTGAATCTGGCAGCTGCAGTGGTAGCAGTGGTAGGCCTGGTATTCATGGCCCTGGGATGCCTTTGTGTCATCATGGTGCTCAGCAAAGGTGCAGAGTCCCTGCTCCGAGTTGGAGCTGTCTGCTTTGGCCTCTCAGGTGAGGGTTGAGAGTCTGGAGACTGAGGCCATTGCATGCTGAGAGGTGGGATCTCCAAGCACTGTGCATGCTTAGAGGTATGGTCAAGTGCTATTGCATGCTGGGGGTAGGGTCTCCAAGCATTGCTGCATGCTAGTAGGTGGGATCTCAAGCACTGTTCCATGCTGGGAAGCACAAAGGCTGTAGTAGGCTCAAATATGAGAGGGTTCTAAGCCCTGTTGTGGGCAGGGAATTGGAGGGTCTCCAAACATTCTTTTAGGTTTGGACCTGGGGTCTGCAAGAACTGTTGCATTCTTGCAGTTGTGGGTCCAAAAAATGCTGCATCTTGTAGTTTTCACTGGACCATTTTTTTTTTTTAAACATGGATAGAAAGGTCATCAATTATACATATATTCATTTGTTAGGGCCGCCATAACAAAGTACCACAGACTGGGGAGCTTAAACAGCAGAAATGTATTTTCTCATAGTTCTGGAAGCTGGAAGTCCAAGATCTAGGTGTTGGTAGGGCTGGTTCTTCCTGACGCCTCTTTCCTTGGCTTGTAGATGGCAGTTTTCACCCTGTGTCCTCACATGGCTTTCCTCTGTCTCCTAATCTCCTCTTCTTGTAAGTGCACAAGCCATATTGGATTAGAGCCCACTAATGACCTCATTTTAATTTAATGATTTCTTTAATGACCGTGTCTCCAAATATACTGTATTTTGCAGTGTATAATGTGCACCCACATTTTTGGCCCAAACTTTCAGGGAAAAACATCTTTCGTTTTAATTTTTTTATTTAAATTTTTATTTGTTTTAATTTAGGCACTTGTTTTTTGTATCATAAAGGAATTTTAGCATTTATTTTTTAACATATTATAGTACACGAAATTTTATGTAACAAATAGTTACAAAACACAAGAACAGAGACAAGGTACAAGAAATTTTTATGTACTGGTAATTTACGCTTTTTACTCATCATAGAAGGTCGAGAACTCTTCATTGTTGCAAGTTCGTCATAAGTTCAACAAAACTGATATCGTATTCCAGGTATTATTTTGCATATGGATATCGTTATTGATTTCTAGAGTTACACTTTTAACTCATAAGCATATATAAAAGGATTAAAAACATTTATATAGAAACAGAATTAGTACTACCCATGTATAATGCACATCCTTATTTTCCCCTCACAAATTTGGGCAAACAAGTGCACATTATACACGGCAAAATGTGGTGTGTATATTCTGAGGCACAGGAAGTTAGGTCCCAACACATGAACTTTGGGGAGGACACAACTCAGCCTACAATAATACATTTACCTGATTATTGTCCATTTTTCCTTCCAGGACCAAGCACCAGGAGAACAGGGCCTTTGTTAGTCTCATTTATATATTTTATGTATATTTTATAATGAGAGTTCAGTTAAAATCTGTTGAATGAATGAAAGATGCATGAGTTAACAGAAGAATAGAGGGCACTAGATAAGGTCTCCTTCTCTTCCAGATGTTTTTGCACCTCCAGTGCCCTAACGCTGAGCTGTGTGAGGCTCATAGAGGAGCCATTGAACTATGGTACACAAACTCCAGGCTGCATTCTTCAGGCCCCTGATTAAAAACCGTGGGCGAACTGGAGTGCAAGGAGGAAGGATGCTCAGGGACTGAGGATAAGGCCAGACTCCAGGGTCTGAGACGGGGGTAGCTAGGATCCATGACCATAGGTGACCATCACATGGTCCTATGTGATCTGACCCCTGCCCACCTCTGCACTTCCATTGCCCATTACTCTCTCCCTGCTCTCTCTCTTTGCTCTGGCACACTGACCTTTCTTTTCCTCAGACACACTATACTCCATCCTACCACAGACCTTTGTAGCAGCCATCACTTCTGGTTGCAACAACCGTCGCTAATTTTGTGCATGGCTGGCTTCTTTTCATCCTTCAGGTCTCAGCTGAAATGGTTTTTCCTAAGGATGCCATCTAAAGTCCCCACCCTGGATGTCACTCCCTTTCCCATCACCCTGTTTTTATCTCCTTCCTAGCATGTATCACTCTCTGAAATTCTCTTGTCTGCTCGTGTGTTTACCTGGCAGCCTGTAGGCCAGCGATGGCCCATAACATACTCTCATTGGTAGGCAATATGTAAAGATTTCTCTGAGCCAATATTTAAAGGTTGGGTGAATTCCTATAAAAGTCATCATCATTTTAAAATGTTGTCTATTCATGACAAATCAGATGTGGCAAATGAGGTCCCCATTTTTGAAGGGCTGCAGTTGGCTGGAGCTGGGTTCTGTTTGCTCTGTCACTGTTCTCACCACACCCACCTGCTTCATTATTTATACTTTCTCATCGCCTCCTGTAGGCATTTGAGTATTTCGGACCTTGGTTTATTTGTTTGCTATCTGTCTCCTCCATGAGGTTACGTTTTTTGTCTGTCTTGTTCTTTTTTTTCTTTCTTTTTTTTTCTTTTTATTACACCAGCATTACAACTTGGCTTAACTGCCTTTGTTTTCATTTTGTGATCCATCTTTTCCACCCCCAACTTTGATGGATAGAAATTGTATATATTTAAAATATACAACATGATGTTTTGGTATACATATACATCATAAAATGATCACCTCAATTAAGCTAGATGATGTCACATGGTTAACTTTTATTGTGTGTGGTGAGAGCACTTAAGATTTATTCTCAGCAAATTTCAAGCATAGCACAGTGTTGTTAACTATGGTCACCATGCTGTACGTCAGACCCCCAAAACTTACTCATCCTGTAACAGGAAGTTTGTGCCCTTTGATCAGCATCTCCCCATTTCCCCCACACAGCCCCTGGCAACCACCATTCTACTCTGTGTTTCTTTGAATTTGACTATTTTAGATTCCACTATCACTCTTTACAATAGCCTTGATGAAGTCTTATTTTGACTTTTGCGATTCTGAGTTTCTGGGTTTTCTTTTATTTAAGCAGTAAAATACATATAACATAAAATTTACCATTTTCAAGTGTCCAGTTTTGTGGCATTAAGTACATTCACATTGTTGTGCAACCATCACCACCATCCAGAACTGACCCTCTGTCCCCATTAAACATGAATTCCCATTCCCCTCCCACAGCCTGGGGCATGCACCATCCAGCCTTCTGTCTCTCACAATCTGAGTCTTGTTCCTTCTGTCTCTCCAGCTTCCCAAACTGTACCTGTCATACAGTATATAGTGCTTAGTAAGTAGTTGTTGAATGAATGAATGAGGGGATGCATGGGGTCCCCCAGGTTTTTTGCTTGAGGAGCATGTGATGGGGTGTATTGGGGGAGATGCTCAGAACCAAGTTGGGGTCCCCAAGGGTCCGAGTGCCATGTGTGTGCTCCTTCTCCAACAGGCCTGCTGCTCCTGGTCAGCCTGGAGGTGTTCCGGCATTCTGTGCGAGCCCTGCTGCAGAGAGTCAGCCCGGAGCCTCCCCCAGCCCCAGCCCTGACCTACGAGTACTCCTGGTCTCTGGCCTGTGGTGTGGGGGCCGGCCTGGTCCTGATGCTGGGAGGTGGCTGCTTGCTCCTGCTCACCCTGCCGCCCTGGCCCTGGGGCTCACTCTGTCCCAAGCAGGGGCACAGGGCCACCTAGAGCCACTGTTGTGCTTTCTCTAAGCTCCTTCCAAACCCTTCTTTCTCCACTATCCTCTCAAAATCTTTTGCCCCACGTCCTGGAGAAAGTGGGTTCTCCCTGCTCTGGGGCCCACGTTGTTTGCACAACCTGCCTCTTGTGTCCTTATCTTTTCCTGCTGTAAATATGTGTATTTCAGTGGCTGAATTGGGGTCGCTTGGGGGTGGGATGGGGAGAGGCTTTTTGCAAACGAGGGTCCCCAGGGAAGGCTGGCAAGGACCTGATGGGGTAACAAGGGATGGGGGAAGATTAAGTCAAGGGGTGTTGGGAGGGAATTGGACCTATTCATTTGTCAGATCTGGATGCATTGACTTGTGGGAGAGACTACTTCTGACTAATCTGAAATTTGGGGAAATGGGAGAGTGAGGGGGGGGGAGAATGTCTGGGTCTGACCTTGCTGTGGTCTGTTTTGGGATTAAAGGTTTGGAAATTTAACAACTTTGATTTGGAGTCCATTTGTGATGTGATTGTGCATTCTGGGGTAGAGAAAAATGACCCCCTGTGCTCCCCAGAAACATGCTGCATGCTACTTATCAGCCCCCAAGTCACATGTCAATGAACCCACAGAGTGTGAGGGAAAACTGAATCATTATGAATGCAAACTTTGTTATGGGTTGAATGTGTCCCTTCCAAAAAGATATGTTGGTGTCCCTACCCCCAAGACCTTGGAATGTGACCTTATTTGGATACTGGGTCTTTACAGAGGTAACCAAGTGAAAATGAGGTCATTAGGGTGGGTCCTAATCCAATCTGACTGGTGTCCTTACAAGAAGAGGAGATTAGGACAGAGACCCGCACAGAGGGAAGAGATACAGGAAGAAGACAGCATCTACAGCCCAAGGAGAGAGGCCTGGCACAGGTTTTCCTTCAGAGCCATCAGAAGGAACCAGCCCTGTGACACCTTGATATCAGACTTCCAGCCTGAGATCCATGAGAAAATAAATTTCTGTTGTTTAAATCACCCAATCCGAAGTATTTTGTTATGGCAGCCCAAGCAGACTAATACAGATTTTAGTATTGGAAAATGGGGTGCTATATACCAAATACCAAAAAATGTGGATGTGGCATTGGAATTGGGGAGTAGGTAGGGGCAGGAGGAGTTTTGAGGTGCATGATGGGAAAAGCCCAGATTGTCTTGACAAGACTGTGGTAAGAATATGGACATGGAAGGAAATTCTGAGGAGGGCTCAGAAAGAAACGAGGAGAGCTGTAGAGACCGTGTCTGTTATCGTACAGAACACATTTATCGTGTGAGCATAATGTTCGTAGAAGCAGGAATAACAGCACTCACAGTTACCAGTTAACTGTGATGAGCGCCTTGTGACGGGTGTTCCGAGTCCGTCAGGCCCAAGGGCCTGCCTCCTCCCTCATGAAGACTGATGTATGTATTTCAACTCAGAAATCACAAATGGAACGAATTTTTCCATTAGATAGGTATCACTGAAGACGACCTGTTATCTCTCAAAGGCCAAAGTCTCTTAAACATTGAAAAATATTTAAAATATGGACTATGTGCTGGTTTATGAATACAAACGTATTCATATTCTGAGTTCAATCCTCTTCAAAGTTCTATAATTATAAATTATAAATATAATTATATAGACTATTATATAGAATATAGAATGTCATACATTATATTATATTATTACACCAGTATTATAATAGTATATAATTATTATCAACAGATTATTACATCAATATTTCAGATATATCAGTATATTCTCTTAAGCATTTCTATATTTAATTATAAGTTATAAATGCAATTATTTGTTATATATAATTTAACATCAGATATAATAATCTTTATATAAGACATTATATTATATTAATATCCTATAATATATAAATATTATAGCATTCATATTACATATATGTAACAATATTTATACAATATAACATTGTATTATATAAATGTTATAATATTTATGATATAACATGTTACATAATATTTACATATTATATCATATTGTATTATAACGTATTGTTATATTACATAGATATTAAAACATATTACATAAATATTATAACATTTATAATGTAGTTATAAATCGTCCCAGGGTTGCAAGTGGCTTCCTCTCCGAGGAGATCATTTTGAACCTAGGAAACGTGAGGATCCCTTTTGCGCCTGTCTCAAGTTCAGTGCTGAGTCTTTGGCAGGACACTCTTTTCATTTCTTATGCACTAAAGTCAGCATTGTGCTGAGGACCCTGAGGGGAGAGAGCTGGGGATGTGTGTTCACTTCTTCATTGAACAAGTAGAGGCTGCGTATGGCAGGGGTTGAGAATGTGGGCTGTGAACACAGTGTAAAACCTGGTTTCACATTGCACAGCTGGAACAACTTGCTTCATTTCTTTGTGCCTCTGTTTCTTCCTGACTTTCGAGAGCTCATCGCAGTACTTACCTCCTATAGTCCTTGTGAAGAGTAAGTGCCCTAATAATCCCTGCAAAGCTCCAGAAAATTGTCTGGCGCATGGTCATAACTCCATCAGTCTTGCTGCTATTATTATTTATCAAGTGGCACTTTGGGCTCTGCATACAGTAGAGAATCAAAAGGGACCCCCGATGAGCTGACAGTGTGGTGATGGAAACAGATATTAATCACATAATCACACTAATGAATGTGTAATTATAAACTGAGATAAGTGCTAGGAACAGGGATCGTCAACAATTTATTTTTCTACTTGACTTTGTGCCCAGCCAGCTCAGGGAAGCCCCAAGAGATGTCTGCCCGGGGAGGGGCCTCTGCTCTTGGGGGAATGGCTCTTTGTCCAGTGGGGTTTTCCCTGAGCGTCCTCTTTCCTAGCCGGGATATTTATGGACTTCCCAGAAGTGGGAGAAGGGAGTAGAGACCGCTCAAAGACAAATAGCTGGAATCGCATACTACTATGAGATATTTTTAAACATGCATCTGTTCACCTTATTTTTCGAAGTGAAGGAAAATAGACACTTCTTTTTTTATAATTTTTTTCCATTACAGTGACATACAATATAATATTAGTTTCAGATGTACAACATAGTGACTAGACATTTATAAAACTTACGAAGTGATCCCCCAGGTAAGTCTGTACCCACCTGACACTATACATAGTTATTACCATATTATTGACTATGTTCCCTGTGCTGTACTTTAGAGCCCTGTGACTGTTTTTAAAACTGCCAGTTTGTACTAAAATAGCCGCGTCTTGAAATCTACAACCCTTCTTTTCCTTTTTCTATACACTTTAAAACTTTTTTGAACATAATTGCAAACTAATAGAGAAGTTGCAAGAGTCAAAACAGTACACTGAAGACCCACATGCTCTTTACTCAGATCCACCAATTGTTAACATTTTACCCCACATCAAAGTGTGTCTTTTTAAAATTCAACTTTTATTTTTAAATGTGAAATGCATCATATATGCAAAAGAGTGTTTAAAGCCCAACATCCTATTTAAATAAGTCAAATCAAAACCACTCATTTTCTCAGCTAAGAAAAAGAACAAGTATCTTGGAAGCTGCTGCTATGTCCCTCGCCGACATCCCCACCTCAACATACAACTCTGATACATAACCAACCACAGCCCGAATTTTGAACAAATCATTCTCTTGCTTTTCCTTACAGTTTTACAAACTATAATTCTATTATTTTTTAAAAGTGTTTCATTTGGCTTATCTTTGAATTTCATGTAAATAGAATCTTACTGTATATATTTTTCTGTGTAATGTTTGTCGTTTTTTTTTCTAAGCCCAGAGAAGAAGATTGAAACTCCTGGCCAGAGGGCTGGATAAGACCCACAGACACGTTTTTGTCTTTTCCTTCACAATGTTTGCAAAGTTATTTAGTTAAATTCATGTAATGTAAAATTAACCATTAACCATTTTAACTGAACAATTCAGTGGCATTTAGTACATTTAGCACATTCACAATGCTATGCAACCATCACCTCTATGTAATTTCAAGAAGACATTTTCATCACCCCAAAAGGAAATCCCATACCCATCAAACCATTACTCTCCATTGTCCCCTCCTCACAGCCCCCAACAACCGCTCATCTGCTTTTTGTCTCTATGGATTTATCTCTTCTGGATGTTTCATATAATTGAAAACAGGTGTTCAGACAAATACTTTCACGTGAATGTTCCTAACAGCACTATTCACATAGCCCAACGAGAGAACAACTCAGATGTCCATCATCGGATGAATGGCTAAATCAAATGGGGTGTATCCATACAATTGGAATATTATTGGTCCACAGAAAGGAATGAGGTACATGCATCATTGTGGATAAACCTCGAAAACAAATTGATTTTTGAGTTAATGTCCCATCTTTAAACATCAGAAGATTTTCCCATCAAAATCTGGGTTTCCAGGTTCCGTTGAAAAAATTGCAACTGGCAACATGGTAGCCATAATTAATTGCCTATGCAGAGAGGGTGCTGCTCCTGGAGTGCTGTGGGGCCCACGCTCCAACGAAGAGTGTGGTGAGGATGCCCATTTCTCACTTCGATCTTCAAGAGGGGAAAAGCTTCAAAGGACCACTCCGAGTACTTAACATGGGTTGAGGGGTCGGGCCCGGAGAAGCATGGGATCCGGCTTGTTTGAAACATCTCAAGGGCTCAAGATTGTGGCTGACAGCTCTGAAGACACTCAGGGACAACCTGGAGAGAGGAGAGGGAGGGGGGAGGTAGGAAGGATGGAGAGGGAGGGGAAGAGGGGGAGAGAAGAAGAAGAGGAGGGGGAGGGGGAGAGGAAAGGGTAGGAAGAGAAGGCGAGAGGGAGGGAGGCAGAGAGAGGGAGAAAAAGAGGGAGAGAGAGAAAATGAATCAGGTGTCTTATATCCTTTCCATTAGCGCCACCTGGAGGTGGTAGGTGAACCCTGCAGAGAAGTTGGAAATGAACTGATGGACCCCCACAGATTGAGTCAGTCGTCCTGGGTGACTAACTGGAGAAGACGCATTTACAGGCGTCGAGAATTATAATAATTGCAGGTGAGAGACTTCAGGCTTGAGAGAGATGGGGAGGAGGAGTAGAAGCTCCAGTTGGGGAAAAAACCAAAAGCTGACCATGTCCACTGCAGCTGCAGGCAACCTGCCAAAAACATTTCCTGCCCATGTGACTAAAGAGAAAACACACACCACAGTGACTGTAAGTCTTTAAAGGTCATAAGACTTACCTTAGGTGTCCCCAAAAGGCACAGGTAGACTCATGAGGTGGGTGTAATAAGGGAATGGAGGATAAGGGAAAAAAGTTGTTTTCTGAATCACTGTAATTATCATACCTACATCTTTACAACGCACATGCTTACAATTAGGGTGACCAACTCGTTCAGATTTTACCGGGACATTCTCAGTTTTAGCCCTAAAATTTCTGGAAATTTCTCATTCTCACATCCTGGGAATCCCCCCCATCCCAGAAAAATTGGGAGTTAGTCATACAGGTCACAGCAACCCTGTACCTGTTTATGACGAGGACATAGAGTCCCAGAGATTTTAAGAAGTCTTCCCAAGCTCACATAACTCCCAACTTACATCTGACACTGTCTGAGAACAACGGCCTCTCGTTCCTTCAGTAATTCTTGGCCTGTTCTCCGCATAGCCCATGTGGACGGCACAAGTTAAGAAAACAAAACTGGACGGCACTCGGTACTGCATTCGTGATTTCAGAAAATAAATAGTCAGGGATCCCTTCGCTCAAATTAAAGACCACTATAGTAATTTAAGGAGGATGAGTACTAGAATGGATGTCCATGAACAATTTCTATCAGGGTCATCGGTTTTAATAATACTTGTCAAGACTCTGGATCAAAACAGAATCCCTTCTCAAAGTAGCTTAGACACAAAGGACTTTTTTTGGGATTTGTGTTTTGTTTTCTTTTGTTTTTGGTGCAGAGGGTTCCAAGAATGATTGAACAAGAAAGCTGCAAGGAGCGAAGGGAGGCTGAGTTTTGGAAGCAATTAGAACCAAGAAAACAGGAGCTGAAGGCACTATCACTCCCATCTCCTTTCCCAGATGCTGTCTGAGTCATCTTCGTGTTTCTTCCTCCATATGGTGAGACAGACAGATGGTTGCCAAGAGCTCCCAAGTTTTAGAGAGAATGACTTCTGTGGCAAGAGGACAGAGATAGTGCACTCCCACTTTGCTACTCCTCAATGTGACCTTGTTAACCTCGTGCTGGTGAGGAGAGGAGAGCAAGTGGATTCCTGCTCAGATGTGCCATTCCTGGGAGCTTCGGGCTGAAGTGAGATGCTAACATCATCAGCCTCATGGGTGTGCATCCAGTGCAAATGGGACCTCGCATTCAGAAGGGGAGCCTGTGTTTGGGGTTTAATGCTCAGCAGTTGTCACCTTGAAGTTGTTAATCATTTATCTTTGTATCTGTGTTTTGTTAATGAATTCTGGTAGGACAATGGAGCATATGCGGGGGCTTGGAGCTGGGTTTATGCATGGCCTTGCCTCCTGCTCCCTCCCCACTTCCCTAGATTAATCTGTTCCAGCCACTGAAACAAAATACTACAGACCCTGCGGCTTAAACAGAAATTTATTTTCTCCCAATTCTGGAGGCTGGAAGTCTTGAGATCCAGCAGGTTTGATTCCTTCTGTCCCATGCCTCTCTCCAGACTCAGAGAAACAAAGAAAGTGGGAGAATCCAGGACAGGCCAGGGCCCAAGACTCAAGAGGTCTCTTTGCTCTTGGCGCCCTGTACCCCCTTCTCAACCCAGAGTCCTTCACTGAATTTCTGATGTGACTCAGGCTGCAAAAGCAAAACCACAGGGTGCAAAGCTCCACACAAAACAGGCCCCATCCAAGTTGTACAACCAGCTGGAACTGTTTCCAAAGAGATAATGTTGCCCCCCCGCCCCCAGCAAAACCATATCCTACGTGCTTGGATGTGGATGGATGACCCCAGAGGCTTAGCAGGTCAAAGACAGAAAGGACCCCAGAAACCAGTCCTGTTTGTTTGCCACTTTTACAGATCCAGGAACTGAGAAAGGGACAAAAAAAGTCTTCCCGTGCACCCTAGCACACATATTCTTAGTTTAAATTAAATTCTCCTGGTAATTTGTTCAGATTTCAAAAATCACTGTTCTAGAACACGGGTTGGCCAACTACCGTGTTTCCTCAAAAATAAGACCTAGCTGGACAATCAGCTCTAATGTGTCTTTTGGAGCAAAAATTAATATAAAACCAGGTATTATATTATATTATATTATGTAATTATATAATATTATATATATAATTGTATTATATTATATATTATAATTATGTTATCGACCCGGTCTTATATTATAGTAAAATAAGACTGGGTCTTATATTAATTTTTGCTCCAAAAAGGTCCGGCCAGGTCTTATTTTTGGGGAAGCACAGTATGGACCACCACTTGTGTTTGTATAATAAATAAAGGTTTATTAGAACACAGCTGCACCTACTTGTTCACATAACAGCCACAGCTGCCTTCCTGCTGCAAAAGCGTAGTTGAGTAGTCTCAACAGAGACCCTATGGCCTACAGAAGCTGGAAATGTTACTCTCTGCTCCTTTTCAGAAAAAGTTTGCTGAGCTCTGGTCTAGGAGTCAGCAGGCACCTGGGTTTTAGATCGGTTCTGCCACTGTTAATGGTAAGACTTTGGAAAATTATTCCCTTTGATTCTAACCATTTGATTTCCCTTTTGCTTTTTCTCTGGGCATTTTCTGGGTGGAAAGACACTAAAACACCTTCTCTGTTATTACTCCTAAGGGGGGCAGGCTTTAGCCAAAGATAAGACCTAGAAGTTTTCTTCTTTGTGTATTAGTTGTAGTAATTGTATGAATAGAAACTGCCTCCCCAACTATTTTCGGTTGTCCTGGGGAACAGGTTATAAATGAAAGGCAGGATAAATGCTGGATTTTTTAGCTCTGTGCCTATAACTTTTGTGACTCAGCTTTCTAACATCTAAAGGTAGCCGATAATAATCTTTTTTCTGAATCGATCCAGTAAGTAAAAAGCCCCCCTTACCTCTTTGGCTAAAAGTCTGCAAGGCTGTAAGCCTGGAATTGTCATTATCACCCCAGGCTCATAGGCAGTGCTAGTTTGAGTAATGATAGAACAGAAATAGAAATAGAGATAGAAAATGGGGAAGGAAAGTCTAAATGGCACTTGAGTACATGGAAGCAGCTGTCTGAGGTTATCTAGCTCAGTCTTTTCCTTAGTTTGGTTACATGATTCCATTCCTTTTAAGTTAGATTTTCCCTTTGGTCATTTCCATCCAAGTGTCTGAACTACTCTAATAATGGAAGTTCTAATAGTGCAGATGAAATAGAAATGATTATATTTCACCAAATTGAAGACAATTTGAATGAAAAAGCACGCACCTTTCAATAAAAGACGCTGGGACAACTGATGATCCAAAACATTAGATCTCCATTTCACACCTTAGATAAGAACTAATTTCAGATGGATTAAAGATGAAAAACAAAATTTAAAAAATTTAAAATTTAGAAGAATGTACAGGAGAGTAGATTTCTCATGTAAAGCCAGTCAAGACACAAAGAACGCTCTCCAAAGATAAGTTAAACAATGAATTACTGAGTAGCCAACATTAAAAGATACAAAAAGAAGGAAAATACAAGATATGTGCAGTCTATAGTTTACATAGGAAAGGTGTGCGTACTGTATAAATACACCCTTCAAATTAGTAAGGAAAAGGCCAACAATTCAACAGAAAAAGGATCAGTAGATAGAAACCATCAATTCACAGAAGAGGAACCCCGAATGGCCAATAAGCCTCACCCATAATCAGGAAATGAAAATTAAAGCAACAGTGAGGTATCTTGATATAGGCAGCTTAAAATGGGCTATGAGTTCACGTACTTTAATCAGCAAAAATGATAAAATTTAATACATTTATGAACTGGCAAGGATGCAGGGGAATTGGAACTGTATGCATCCTGGTGGAAATATAATAAGTGAAACCACCTTAGTTATCAGTTTGCCTCTCCTAGTGGGATGAGAGGTGTGGACTTCATAGAAGACAGATTTTACTTGTAAATATCCACCCTAGGGAGATCACACATGTGAACAAGAAGGCAGGGACAGGGTATTTATTGCAGCATTTTGTCGATAACGCACCACGGCAAACAAACATCTAACATCAAGGAAAGAATAAAGAGAAACACTGGTTTGTGTGTACTACCAAGTGCTTTTTAAAAACTAGTTTTATTGAGATATAATTCACATACCATAAAATCCACACCTTCAAAGTGCACAATTCAGTGTTTTTCAGTATATTCACAAGGTTGTGCAACCATCATCACTATCTAATTCCACAGCGTTTCCATCACCCCAAACAGAAACCCCAGACCTATTTGCTGTTTCTCTCCTTTCTTCCCTCCCCAGCCTGCCAGAAACCATTAATCTGCTTCCTGTCTCTAAGGATCTGTCTATTCTGGACATTTTATGTAAATGGAATCCTACAATACGCAGCTTTTTGTGTCTGGCTTCTTTCAATTATAATAATGTTTTCAAGGTTCATCTATATTGTGGCATGTAATGGTGCCTCATCCCTTTTTATGGGTGAGTAATATTCCACGGTAAGGTCAACAACTGAATTCTATACTGTAAACAATAAGTTAGACCCACAAAAATCAACTGGATGAATTTCAAAAGCATAATGTTGAGGACAATAAAAAAAGAATTGTAATATACAGTATGACTCTATATATATATGTAAATAACACATAAAATAGTGCTGCGTATTGACTATTAATAGATACTTGTGTAGTAAAAGTATGAAAAAATACATAGGAATAATATAATGTTTACCTCTGGGGCAGAAGTAAAATCATAGCAAAATATTCATGTCTAGAACATAAGGTCAATGTGCATATTTCTGTTTATATTATTTGGTGTTTTTCTTTATAATCAAATTCTTTCATAATTAAAAACTTAAAAAGAGAAAAGTTATGCAGCATACGCTTATGCATTAAGAATATTTACATATACATTCCTAATCTTTACACTTTCATTCATTTGTATACTTAACAATGACTTTCAAACGTGATTGAGTGACATAACTTTGGAAGCAAAGCTCTTTTATGTATGTCATTTGGTGCCATTGTCACACAAAAAGTCCATACTCAGAAAAATCCTTACAATGATGTATTCTCCTAAATTAAGTTATAGGCACCACATGACAAAATCCACATATATTCTCTAAGTCTGACTTCATTGTGTCCTTTGATTTTTAATAATAAAGAAATAATATAAACAGAAATAGGATGGTACTAAGAAAACTCTTACACTCATGTCAGAGAGAAAACTGGCCTTGATTTGAGATTAGACGGCTGCCCAGCAAGGCATAAAAGAATAATGAAGTAAATATATTTAGCTACTTACCAGGGTGCATGCTACATAGGGATGCTTTCGTCAGCTCACAATTGAGTGTCTACCTTTGTGGCTCATGTTTTGTGCTCCTTTGCAAAATCCCTGTGTCTGTGGAATGTCTCACCCACAGCAACCATACAAAACCATACAAGCTTCTCTGGGGAAACTGTTTTCTATTTATGTGGTGCCTTCCAGAATTCCCTAACAGTGTGTGTGTGTGTGTGTGTGTGTGTGTGTGTGTGTGTGTGTGTGTGTGTAAAGTACATGAGTTTTCCACCATGCACTTACACAGTAATTGTCCGCGAATGTAATTGTTCCACCTCGTACGCGCGCGCACGTGTATATAAACTACACATTCTTAGCCTGTTTTAAGTCAAACCATACTAAAGTCACACTCCAGATTTTGGGAAGACCAATCTAGTAATTTTTGATAGGAATGGAAGCAAGAAGAGAAAAAGTTAATATTATTACGGATTTTGCACCGAGGACACAGAGTGACCTGGATTTCCATGTCTAGTCATCTCAGCCGTCTTAATCCATACTCTGCTTCCCAGGGAAGACGCCCTTCCTCCAGTGGCTTCCGCCATCCTCCTACGCCGTCAGCGTTGCACATTCACAGGACCCTGGGGGCTCCTCGGCGGGGACAGAAGCTGCCTCAGATGGTGCCTTCGTGTTTAGATCAGCATAGGTCCCTTCCTGGGGATCTTCAGTCTTTGGGGAAAAGAGAAGGGTACACATGGGCATCTGCAGCTGAGCTGTCCAATATGGTAGCCATGAGCCACATACGGCTATTCAAATGAATTACAATTAAATTAAAAATTCAGGTCCTCAGTCACACCAGATCTATGTCAAATGTGCAGTAGCCACATGGGGCGGTGGCTGTGGAATAGGACAGCGCAGCTGTAGGACGTTTCCAGCTCTGAGGAAAGTTCCACCGACAGGGCCATTCTAGAATGGCTGTAGTTCTGGGAGGGTGAGGGGTTTGCTCTAGTATTAATAAAACGATACTGACAACCAGTGTTACCTGGTGCTAATAAAAATCAGAAATGTATGCTTTTGAGAATAAGAACCATACTATGAGAACATCTACTAGTACTGTAATATCATATTATTGTTTTAAACCATTTGACTGAGATATCATTTATAAATTGTAATTTTCCATTAAATTTCCATAAAATCCCTCAAAAATCTCAATTTGATGACTTTTTGTAAACTTGTAGAATGATGCAGCCATCACAATAGAGTTTTAAGAGCATCCATCACCCCCCAAAATTTCCTTGTGCCTGTCGGCAGTTACAATTTGCTCTCTGGCCCCATCTGCCCCACCCCCCACCCCAGCCATAGGCAACTACTGATTTGCCTTTTCTGGAGATTTTATATGAATAGAACAACGCTATATACAGTCCTTTGTATCTGGCTTTTTCTTTCTTTCTTTCTTTTTTTTTTTTAGATTTTAGTGTGTTTTTCCAGGACCCATCAGCTCCAAGTCATGTAGTTGTTTCAATCTATTTGTGGAGGGCGCCGCTCACAGTGGCCCATTTGGGGATTGGACCGGCAACCTTGTTAAGAGCACCGTGCTCTAACCAACTGAGCTATCCGGCAGCCTGGCTTTTTTTACTTAGCAAAATGTTTTTGAAGTGCATCCATTTAGGTTCTTCCTTTTTTATGGTTGAATATTATTCCATTGCATAGAGGTACCACATCATATTGTTATTATAATATTATTTTTATCAACAATTTGCTAATTGGTGCCATTAATCCAACATTTTAAATTGAGCAGATTTGTTAACTGACAATTTCTGTGAACCTGTGAACCGTGTTTTTTCATAACTTAAAAAAATACATATATCTAAATGAGTACAATGTACATAAGTGTATTTTAAATGCAACAGTGAACTATTTGTGCCTTTTGGTAACTCTCTAATTATTTGCTTTGGCTTAAACAATGAGCCAATGAGCCGGTGTCCCAGAGGAAAATGTAAAAATGTTATCTGATACTGCTCTTAGATGAAACACTAATGAACATTAAATCGCAAATACGCAGTATTTTAAATAGTAAAAAATTGATGAATGTAAATTCATTAACACTTGTTAATTGATGCTTTTATGCAGTCCATTTGTCATTTAAAATTTCCTGGAAACCTCCAATAAACCCTTTATGTTTAGACATTGCTAGATTTACACAAGCCTTTAAAATGGGGATTTTGATTCTCATTAGATATGGGAGGAAATGAAGGGTCCCAATCATGGGTATTTCGTGATTTGTCTCAGACCACACTAGTGATACTGTGTTTCTCCGAAAATAAAACCTAACTGGAAAATAAGCCCTAGCATGATTTTTCAGGATGACATCCCCTGAACATAAACCCTAATGCGTCTTTTGGAGCACAACTTAATATAAGAACCAGTCTTATTTTGGGGGAAACAGGGTAAATAGTAGACATTGAGAGCTGGGATTCAGTTACTTTGTAATTCAAAGCACACTTTTTTTTTTTTGAGATGTAATTGACATCTCAAAGATGTAATTGACATTGTGTAAGTTTAAGGTGTGTAACTTGTTGATTTGATACATTTATATATTGCCATTTGGTTACTGCCTGGGTGTTAGCTAGCTACCACTTTCATACTGGCACATAATTATCGTGTGTGTGGTGTGTGTGTGTGTGTGTGTGTGTTGAGAAGAATTAAGAGCTAGCCTCTTAGCAACTTTCAAGTTTACAATACAGTATTGTGGGCTATAGTCCTTATGCTGTGTGTCGGATCCCCAGGACTTATTTATCTACGAGTTACAAGTAGACAAACAATATCTCTCCAATTCTTCTGCCCTCCAGCCCATGGTAACTACCATTCTACTCTCTGTTTTTATGAATTCGGTCAAACACATGTTTTTACACACAATGTTAATTGGCCTCCTAATAGTGTGAATTGGGGAATCCATGTAACCAGAGTAGGGGCTGAACCAGGAAGCAGACAGGACCAGCCTGGGTGGTAAGTGAGCTCCTGGGGAATTCTAAAGGGGAGAACTCACCGAGAGGGATACTCTTTCTGGCCCGGATAAATCTGCATGTGAGTCAGAGAGAAAAAAAATTCAGTTCCAAGATAGCAGGAGTCAGGCTGTCATCTTTCATCCAGTGATTCTTTCCTGGGTTCTTTCTAAATCGCTTACCTGAAGCCTCTTGCTGGGGAAATTTGGAGTGGCTGGTTCTGAGAGAGAGAAACACATTCAAGTATGAGAGAGAGAAACACATTCAAGTATGAGATCTGAAGATTTTGGAGGGACAATAAAGACTTTGCAAGGGAGAGGAGGAAGGTCACAGCCTGGGCTGGGGGAAGGGGTGTGTCAGGGGGAACAGGATGGGGTTGGGCATGAGAAATGGGGGTCTCTGCACCATCCTCTGAAGGATGGACTGTGAGTTAAGTAGGGCACGAGACCTGACAAGTGTATCTACCTCTTGTTGGATTCTTCATGTGATGAACCTATAAAAAAATACAGGGCGAAATTTATCTAATGAGAGACTCCTTTTAAAAAAAAATTAGTTCAGGTGTACAAAACAATGTAATATTTAGACATTTACACCCCTCACAAAGTGATAACCCCCTCCCCCAATCTACTACCCCTCTGACATCATATACAGCTGTTACAATTCCATTGACTCTATTCCCTACGCTGTACTCCACATCCTGTGACTATATATATATATTAAATTATAGTTGACATTCAGTATTATTCAGCTTCAGCTTCAGGGAGAGACTCCTCTTTACTCCCCTTTCTCAGCGGTTTTAACTGGTGCTCCTCTGAACTTACCATGCTGAGTGCATCTGTAGATGAGGAAGACAGAGGGGAAGAGGAGAAAGATGATGAGGCAGCTGAAGGTGGTGACAAAGATGATTCTGGTGTCTGGAGGGAGAGGAGCAGATCAGAGAAGCAGTTGGGCTCCTGAAACTCCCTGATGGAGTTTACCGGAACAGCTAAGAGCAGCCAGAACCTGGCTTCAAAACATGGACCTGCCTTATCTCACTTAGCCTAATACTCTTAGATCTATCCACGTTGTCACAAATGCTAAGATTTCATTCTTTTTCACGGCTGGATACTATTCCATTGTATAACTGTACCACAGCTTCTTTATCCAGTCATCACTTCCATTGCTTCCATATCTTGGCTGTTGAAAATAGCGCTGCAATGAACACAGGGGTGCATATGTCTTTTGAATTAGTGTTTTGGGTTTCTTGGGATAAATACCCAGAGGTGGAATTGCTGGGTCATACAGAGAAAGACAAATACCATATGCCTTCACTTATATATGGAATCTAAAAAATAAAATAAATGAACAAACAAAACAGAAACAAACTCACAGATACAGAGAACAAATTGATGGTCTTCAGATGGGAGGGAGGTTGGAGCACAGGGTGAAAAAGGTGAAAAGGATCAAGAAGTACAAGTTGGTAGATACGAAAAAAGGTCAAGGGATGAAAAATACAGCACAGGGAATATAGTCGGTAATATTGTAATAACTATGTGTGGTATCAGGTAGGTACTAGACTTAACAGGGGGATGACTTTGTAAGGTATATAAGTGTCTAATCACTATGCTGTGTACCTGAAACTAATATAACATGTGAACTGTGATTGGAAAATAAATTTTAGAAAGATATGGAGCTTCAGAGCAGGGTCCCATTGCTTTAGGCCATTTGCTTGTTAATGTCCCTGAGTTTCTGTTTCCCCATTCAACGTCAGCACTTACAGAGGATGCCTGGCACGTGGGAAATTCCCCATAAATGTTTCATCCATCACAGTAATATTGTTTATTGCGAGCCACTCACGTTAGGTCTGCACGTGTGTTCTTTCTCATCTTGACGATGAGCATGCAAGAGAGGTTAGCTATCCTCGTTTCATTAATCCATAAAGGGAGCACCAGGAAGTCAACTGAATTCCCCAAGCTCCCATGGGCAGGATGGCCTTGGATCCTGGTGTGTCTAAGCCTTTAGGCCAGTCTGCCACAGGGTGAAGGTAGTGCTGGGCTGGCCACTGGGTGTCAAAATTCAAAATACATGATATTCTGAACCTCTTCCAGGCAACTGATAATCTGGTGAGATAACATGTACCCAACTAACTGTAATGCTACAGAGGTGATGAGAAGTCCAATAACAGGTGAATGAAAGTCCAAACTCTCACCCAGCTCAAGAATCATGTTTTACGTATTACACACACACACACACACACTCACACACACCCCAAAGTGTTATTCAGTCATGAGAAAGAAGGACAGCCTGCCATTTGCAACATGGATGGACCTTGAGGGCAGTATGCTAAGCAAAATAAGCCATAGACACATACTGCATGGTATCACTTATATGTGGAATCTAAATAATTAATAATAATAATAATATAGAAACAGGGAGTGGAATGGTGGTTACCAGGAGCTGAGGGGTGGGGGAAATAGGGAGATGTTGGTAAAAAGGTATAAACTTTCAGTTACAAGATGTTATAAGGTCTGAGGATGCAATGTACAAGCACGGTGACTATAGTTGATAATACTGTATTGTATACTTAAAATTTACTAAGGGAGTAGAGCTTAAGCATTCTTACCCTGCCCTGCCCCCCAAAAAAGGTAAATATGTGAGGGAAGTTGAGGGATGTGCTCATTATCTCAATGGGGGGTGTCCTTTCACAATGTGTACGTTTATCAGATCAACACATTGTACACTTTATATACCGTACCATTTTATTTGTCAGTTATACATACCTCAATAAAGCTGGGGTGGGGCGGGAGGAAGGGAAGAAGGGAGGAAAGAATACCTAATTTGAAGAGGTAGGTAATGATGAAAAGTACTGGCTCTAAGGCACCCAGTCTAAAATCTGACTCATTGCATCAGATAATGAGACTCCGGTGAAAAAACTGTGGTTTTCTCCCCCAACAGTCCACCCACACCCACCTCCCTCTGTAACAGATGCTGTCATTTCCTCTGCACCCATGCTCCCCCAGGTCCCTTTGCCATTTTTATGTACTCTAGATCTTGGCTTCTCTCCCTTTCCTATGTGAACACTTGCATCTGGAAGGATCCCAAATGCCTTGGAATTTATGTGCCTCAGGGTCACCAATGACTTATTTGTCGGAAAGCGAATGCCCTAGCTCCTCAGCTCCCCCACCCCACACTGGGAACCTTCTCTGTGTCCTGCACTTTCCTGCAGGATTGAGCAAAAGACACCAGCTGAGGTGGAATATCCCATTGTTGTTTAGTCTCTTTGCCTCAAAATCCTTGTTCTCTACTCCCCTTCAATGTCACTTTTGCACTAATGCTTAAGAGTCTGCTTTTGTTGGCACTGAATCAAAGAGACCCTCCAAAGCAAGAATTCTGTAAGTGTATCTCTATGGACGTATAAAAAGACGGCAGAAATAGCTGTTCCTGGACTAGCAGGGCCCCTGGAGAAAGCACAGAAACATCAGCCCTTTCTTAACCTTTCAGTTCTCCCCTTGTCCAACCTGCAGTTCTCTCACATAGCACTTCGCTAGAAATGAGAAGTAAATTATTGCAAAATGGTCCTCTTCCTATGGCCTCACAATCCATTGAACTGGGTTCACCCTGAGATGTCCACATATCCTGGTCAAATTTCACATCTCTATTTACAAGTTGCCAAAATAAATGACAAAGGGTCTATGATATTGGTCTGGAGGAATCGACTGAGAAATGGATACAGCTTGACACAGGCACCAGAAAGAAAGCCTGGCCTTGTGTCAAAGTTAGGTGATGAAATTCACCATCAGTCTGCATAGAACTGGAGTATAGGTTCCCTTTCTGGCAGCTCCGAGGCATACATATAGAGGCTGGGGGCAGCATATCTGTGCTTAAACGTTTGTCATTCTGTTGAGAATTGTGGTGGTATAAATGTGAACTCAGAAAGTACATTTTAAGAAATGATATACACACCCACTATGATGGCTATAATAAAGTAAAAGGAAATTAACAAGTGTAGGCAAGAAGGTGGAGATATTGGAACCCACATATATGACTGCCGGGAAGGTAAAATGGTGCAGTCACATTGGAAAACAGTCTGGCAGTTCCTCCAGAAGTTAAACATAGAGTTACCATATGTCCCAACAATTCTACCCATAGGTAGACACCGAATTGAAAGCAGGGACTCAGACACTTGTACACCCATGTTTGTAGCAGCATTAAATGCAATAGTCAAAAGGTAACAGCAACCCAAATGTCCATCAACTGATGAATGGAGGAACCAAAGGTGGTCTATCCATACAATGGAATATTATTCAGTCATTAAAAAAATGAAGCACCAACACACTCTACAACCTGGATGAACCCTGAAAACATTATGCTAAGAGAAAGAAGCCAGTCTCAAAAGACCACATATTGTGTGAATCCATTTATAGGAAACGTCCAGACTAGACAAAACCATGCAGTCAGAAAGCAGATTAATAGTTGGCAGGCTGTGGTGGGAGAGAGGGGCAGAGGGAGTGACAGCTTAGTGGGTAAAGGGGGACTTATAGAGTGGTGATGGTCACACAACCTTGCGAATACACTAAATTCCACTGAATTATACACTCTAAAATGGTGCGGTTAATGGAATATGAATTATATATCAATAAAAAAGAAAGGAAATAAATTACACAAGAGCTAAAAATATGAAAGCTTTGCTTCTTCTTCCCTCTCACACACTGCTAGACTTCCCACCTCATTTCTGACATGTCTGTGCTCCTCGACTATCAGATTTCAGGTCTCTCGAAGAAAACACGCTAGTGTGAGCTATGCTCATACAGCTGGAGTAGCAGTCACGTCCCAAGCCTCTTAATATCAAACACATTTCAACGACTAATATTAATACTTATTTCGCAAAGACACTTTGGAGAATATCTTTTTTGAAAAGATGGATTATAGCAGGCTCTAATGACAGCCTTTAACAATATTGGCCCTTTGGTGTAGATTGCAGAGAGGTGATGAGTTGCTAAAAAGCGTGAGTAAGTGTCTAGGTGTCACTGAAGTCCAGATGAGTTCCTGTTTCCGTCTAAAGCTACCAAACGCCTAATTTTTATGAGAATCTCGGAGGACAGAATCTTAGTCAATTCTTCGCGGAAAAGCAACATCAGAGAAAAAGAATTTTATATTCACCTATTTTTGAGAACTTTAAAGTTTTAACAACAACTCAATAATACATATTCCCAAAGTACCCCGAACTTCACAGGTCCCCATCCCAGTTCCCAAACCAGTCACATAAGCTCACCCACAAACTTCACAAACCACCACCGTAAGTTTTCATTATGTAAAATGGCAAACAATGCACCTCGTGCTGTTTTACTCACCAGGTTTTTAAGAACCTGGGAGTGGTTCAGAGGTCATCTTTCCCAAAAGGGCATTAGTTTCCCCAATCACATTAAGAAAATGGGCATTAAGATTCTCCTTGTTCCTTTCAATCAAAGGGGGATCCCCTGCCTCATGACGTGGATAAAACTGGAAAAAACACCTCTCTCTAATTATCTTACCTGTTTTTATTGAGGAAGCTCCAGGTCCATCATGGCCATCTAGAAAATAAGATGCAAAAAAAGTAATCACAACGATTATACGTTCTACTTATGGACTCTGGGTAGCAGAAAAGAGAATGTCTTCTCCATTCTCTTGGTGCTCACTAGGTCCCCAAACAAGGTTAGAACACTAGATTACTCTTCTTAATACTCCTGGAGTTTGATATTATTTTTATTAACAAAAATATTTATGAATGACACAACTAATTCCCCCCATTCCAATCCTATTCCTTGCCAATCTTCCCTCTCCCAGGAAAGAGCACCACCATTTTGCAAATATTTTCTCCCATTTAGTAGGTTGCTTTTTCATTTTGTTGATTGTTTCTTTTGCTGTGCAGGAGTTTCTTAGTTTGATGTGTCCCACTTATTATTTATTTTTGCTTTGCTCCTTGTGCTTTTGGTGCCGTATATATATATGGCTAAGACCAATGTCAAGGGAATTTTCCCGTATGTCTTCTTCTAGGAGTTTTATGGTTTGGGGTCTTATGTTCAGGTCTTTAATCCATTTCAAGTTAATTGTTGTGAGTGATTAAGATAGGAATTTCATTCTTAAGCATGTGGATATCAGTTTTCCCATCATCATTTCTTGAAGAGACTATCCTTTCCCCAACGAGAATTCTTGGCTCCTTTGTCAAATATTAGTTGATCATATGTACGAGGGTTTATTTCTGGGCTCTCTGTTCTGTTCCATTGCCCTATGTATCTATTTTTATGCCAGTGCCATACTCTTTTGATTACTAAAGCTTTGTAGTATACTTTGAAATCAGTAAGTATGATGCCTCCAGCTTTGTTCTTCTTTCTCAGGATTGCTCTTGCTATTTATGGTCTTTTGTCTATGCTACAAATTTTAGAATTGTTTCTTAGTTTCTGTGAAAAATGCCATTAGAATTTTGATGGAGATTGCATGGAATCTATAGATGGCTTTGGGTAATGTGGACATTTAAACAATATTAATTCTTCTGATCCATGAACATGGGATAACTTTTCATTTGTTTGTGTCTTCTTCAATTTCTTTCATCAGAGTCTTGTAGTTTTCACTGTACAGATATTTCACCTACTTGGTTAAATTTATTTCTAAGTATTTTATTGTTTTTGGTGCTATTTTTAATGGGATTATTTTATTTCTTTTTCAGATATTTGTTATTGAATAGAAACAAGACTGATTAGTGTATATTGATTATATATCTTGCAACTTTACTAAATATGTTGATTAGTTCTAACAGTTTTTTTGGTTGCGTCCTTAGGATTTCCTATATTTAAGATCATATTATCCTCAAATAAAAGACACTTTTACTTCTTCCTTTCCAATTCGAATGCCTTTTATTTCTTTGTCTTGCCCGATTGCTCTGGCGAGGATTTCCAGTACGATGTTGAACAGCAGCAGTGAGAGTGACCACCTGATCTTAGAAGAATAGATTTCACCATTGAATATGATATTATGTATGGGTTTGTCATAAATGGCCTTGCTGTTGTTGAGGTATATTCCCTCTATCCCCACTTTGTTGAGAGTTTTTATCTTAAAAAGATATTGTATTTTGTCCAATGCTTTTTCTGCATCTACTGAGTTGATCACATAGTTTTTATCCTTCATTCTATCAATGTAGTGTATTACATTTATTGATTTATGTATGTTGAACCATCCTTGCACCCCAGAGATAAATCCCACTTGATCATGGTATTTGATCCTTTTAATGTGCTGGTGAATCCAGTTTGCTAACATTTGAGAAATTTTGCTTCTATATTCATTAGGGATATTGGTCTGTAGTTTTCTTGTAATGGCCTTATCTGTCTCTGGTATTAGGGTAAAATGAGCATGGGAGTACCCCCTCTAGCTTCAACTTTTTTGGAAGAGTTTGAGAAGGATTGGTGTTATTTCTTTAAATGTTTGGTAGGATTCACCAGGGAAGCCATCTGGTCCTAGACTTTTTCTGGGGGTTGGGGGGGGGGGAGCAGATTTTTTATTATGGGACTTTGTTGTTATTGTTGGGAGATTTTTGATTACTGATTCAAGCTCCTTACCCATTATTGGTCTGTTCATATTTTCCATTTCTTTATGACTCAGTCTTGCTTTGTAGACTTACACAAAGGCTCTCTCATTCACAGGTGATTGCTGAAGTCCATGTTCTCCAGGGGCTCCCAGACCACAACCAAGAGGGGCTGGAACCAGTTCACAGTCTCCCGCTGATCTCAGCCAGTACTGAGGTCTGTCTGCCTATTACCCAATGCACAGGTGGGCAAGACTCCTCCCAGGTCTCTTGGCATATGGTGCTGGATACCACAACTCCCACAGATGCACTTTTGTTTGCGGATAGATGCTGAGTTTTTGTTGTTGAAAGGGCAGGGACAGAACAAGGATGTCTTATGCCACCATGATGATCAGTTTGTTTTTTTCTTACTTTCTTGACTTGTAGTGGTTTTGGGATCCCTGTTTTCAGCAAAGCAATAATGATATATTCAGTTCTGTTGCATGGAATTAGACACATCGGAGTGTCACACTGTGACCTAGAGTCATCTCTGGGTCTACACTGACTGACAGGGAAGGTGTTAGGAGTGATCCTGAAAAGGACAGGCCAATGGAGGTGAAGAGAAGGACCAGGGCTTCCTGTTTTCCACTGTGCCTGGGCACGTTCTCACCTATGTCTCTGTATCAACTATATCTTTTATTTTCTGCATTTGATGCTTTGACATCTTGGGACCTTGCTGACCCTGGAAGGATTCCTCTGCCAGGGTTATCCAATTCCTAGAGATAGGAAACAACTCTCCTTCAAGTGTACTTTTCATATGCAAACCAACCAACCCAGAGCATACACTCCCAACAACCTCCTTCACTGGGCTCTCACACTCTGGGCCACTATTCCCCTGCCCTAATCACCCCAGGGCCAGGTCCCAGACAACCAGGGACAGCCTCTATACCCCAACCTTATGCCTGTTGCTTCCCAGAAAAACCACTATAAAGGCTCTTCCTCAGAGTCCTCTCCCTCCCTTTGCGTTCTGACTGACCCTGGTGCTGCTTCATATGACCCCGCATGGCATGGCATGCCCCTAAATGGTACCAAACTATTTCTTCAATGACAATTGTTTCTTAATCCCTTGGCCTTACTGTACCTCAAATTTCCTACTAATACCTCTATTCTAAAACACTGCCCCACGTCCACATCATCGAGACCCACTCAGAATCCCTGATGAGAGTCTTGCCCTCACACTCAGTTCCCATTTCCCTACACTCAATATATTGCATCTGTATTTTGTTTCCTGGATTCCTTCCTCCCCTACCAGATACCAACACAGGAAAAGGTGTACCAAGGAACAGACCTGAGGCTGCCCTACTCACCTGTGACCACCAGTTGTAGGTGTTCACTCTTCTCTGACCACTCGTGGGAACCTGTTATCTTGTAGGCACAAAAGTAAGTTCCAGCGTTCTTAGGCTCCAGGTTCGTGAGGAGGAATTCAGCATCGTGCCCTGCTGAGCTCTGCTCCTTCTTGTACCCAGAATCCTGCAACTTTCCCAGCATGAACGTCACATTCTGGACGTGACATTGGCACTTCAGGGTCACGTTACTACTGCGTTCAACCACTGACCTGGGCAAGGCGCTGAGGGACGGTCTGGGAAGTTTCTCTGGAAAGAATTCAGAGTTAGTTTGACTCTTCATCTTGATGACCACAAACTCACTCCTAGAATTCTGAAGATTAAAGGGAAAAGTCATGAAACTTGCGATGCAGGAACAAACAGTTTACGCGGGAGGCAACTCACCGTTCTTTTGCTCATGCTCATAGTCCAGACACAGTCCTGGAAGAGAAACGCTCATGAGAGATGAATGATGTGCTTGTCTTTGAGTACAAATCAGGCAGAGGACGGACAGCTAATTTGTTCACGATCTGCTCTATTCCTTGCAGGTGTTCCCCGGGTTTATTTTTCACTTTTTATTTTCGGATTTATTGCACTAAAGCTTTCATGATTAGTCCATTTGCCTTCTAGTACTCATTGAACATTTACCTATATTTTCCCCTCCTATTTTCTGGGTTTGCAGTGTTTGTCCTTACCATTTCATGCAATTGTTATTTTACTGTGCAGTATGGGGGTTTCCTCCATCATTCAAACGGAGTTTGTGGCACAGGAAATAAATATGGGGAAGATGGCCAGTCTCTGTCTGCCCAGCATATTCTGCCCTGCAGCTGGAGGTCTGGGGTATGGTGACAACTGCCACCTCTAAAGTTCAAATGTGAACTTTGGGGAGGGCTGTACTCAGAAGGAGGAGGAAGGAACTGGGGCAGAGGACAAGTCCTGATATCCCCTCCACAAGCCCCACTCACGAAGGAGGACCTGGGGCTTTGTGAGGTGGGGCTGCTGGTTCAGTCAAGAGATCCCATGAGACCAAGCCAACATTATAATCTAGGTCATCCTTTTAACAGGCTGTCTGTTTAATTACATTATGTTCAAGTTGAGCACGGTTAAAATCAGGCTGAGGATAGGGATGGTCAGAAATTTTTCTTCTTATCTGTCATCCCCAGGTATGGTTCTACTCTGTATTCACGTGTATTCCTGTTGTGTTTGTACCCAACCCACAGCATTTCACACCCTGTAGACTCTGCCCTCCTATATACCAATGGAACAGTCAGAGCACGACTGTGCTGTTTAGAGGATACAGAGCTGGCGTTCCCATCCGAGCACTGCATGTCAGCTGAGTAAACAGACGGTGTTACTACACATCTCTGCACCTTGCATTCCTTCTCTCTTTTGTGCGAGCATCAGAATGAAGGCATGACCATATCACAGCCTATAAAACTGTGACAGGTGGCCTGTGTCCAATACTCAGAAGTCGTCACTGCTGTTCTTGCCATGTTTCCCACATTAACCCCCACTCCACTGTGAAATTTCTCACCCATCCAAACCCATCCCTCCCAGTTCTGGAGACTCACCGAGGCAAAGCAGAAACAGGAATCCTATGACCATAGCGTCCCTTCCACACGGACCAAGAGTCTGTCTTCAGTTTCACAGTTCGAAGGAAGAAGGGAGACCGGGGTGATCTCAGCTCTCCAACTGCCCACTTTGTCCCAAGGATGTGTGGGGAGACGTTTGGCCCTGACACTCTGGTTCTCCACACCATCTGGTGTAGTTTCCTTCTTGCAACTGACTCAGGAAACCAAAAGCCATCAATGACAACACCTTCCCCCAAAATCCGGTTTGTGGGGCTACAGCTCCGCCCACTCCAAGACCCGTCTCATCTCATCTGAAGTCCTGCCCAAGACATTTTCTTTAAAAAATATTTTTTTGGAAATAGTTTTAGAGTCATAAAAAAGAATATATGGAGTTCCCACACGTATCCATCAGCCAGCTTCCCCAGTGGTAATATAACTATTGTACATTATTGAAAGCAGAGAATTGGTATTGGTGCAATACAATGGCTGGTCAAGACATAGTAACATTTCAAATGCTGGGATCTCTGAAAGAGCTGGATACTCACTGCTCTTGAGAGCAGGTAGGTCAACAAGAAAACAGAAATGACTGTGTCTATCTTTGAGGCTGAGTAAATTTGTCCCCTAGTAAACTGTGACAAACAGGTCACACCACAGTCAGATTTCTAATGTGCTTTTCCTTACAGAAAAGAAAATAATCAAGGGACATTTGAAAGCTCCCATGCAGTTGTCTCCAAATGGGAAGAGCATAAGCCCATTTTCTAAGGAGCTAAGGAAGAAACATTGGTAAACTAAGGAAGTAGTTCCTCTCTAGAAGTACAATATACATTCATCTTTCATGCTACTTGCTTCTTTCTAAGTGTTGACCTCAAAATAAAAGAGCCTTTCAAAGTGAGAGGCAATAAGCATTTATTTAAGATCAATAAGAATAGCTATTGATCTATTTAGGATGCACTGACTCAGACAGAAGCTCAAATAGTGTTCTGATTAGGAGACAAAGGCAGTGGGTATTTATGAGAAAGGGAAGGGGAAAAACTGCATCAATACAAGGAGGGCATTACTATAGGTGCAGATAAGCTAACACAGTGATACTAATTCTAAACAATATTCTTAGTTTTCAGTGTAGTCATTAGTCCAGTAGTCATAATAACTGTTTTCTTGTTATCTTTGAAAATATTAATAGTTATTTGGGACACAAGTTTGCTTAAGCTCAATCCAAAGGTTATTTTGCCCTGTTTTAACATTCCAAAGGTTTGAGGGCTAAGACATGCAAGGCAGTTCCTCTGGATCGCAGCTCTGACTCCATTTTAAAATAGCTCTGTTTCTATTACTATTTACATAAATCAGTTAAGACTTCTGATGACTAATGACTGCCTCACATAACTGAAAACACTAGGGTTGTAATGGGTTCAAGCATGGGTGGACCCAGTTATGGCACTGGGAATCTGTCGTCCTCTGAGTCAAGGTGCCACTTTCTACTGTATAGACTTTGTTCTCAGGTTGGTTCTCTTTATATGCTAGAAAGATACCCATCAGCATCTTTAGGCTGAAATAGTGTACTTACACTGACACATGAAACAAAAGTCCTGGGACAGACTCACATTGCTTGATCTTGGTTCACATGCCCATTCCTAAATCCACAGACATAGCCAGGATGATGGGTTACACTGATTGGCCTTTTGGGGGAACATGTGCACACCAGGCGCTAGGAAGCTGGGTCAGTCCCATTTAGCCACAGAGAGTGGCTGAGAAATAGTTGGCCAATGTCCCACTCAAGATAGTCTTACCAGAATATATGGGATATTAGTAGCTGGCCATGCAAAAAATCAATAGTGTTCATTATGTAACTTCATCTGCCAATATCAGGCTGTGCCTCAGGAAAGAATTAGGCCTCCTTCAAACAACTAATCTAATCTGTGGTTCTGGTCTCCTTTAACCGTGAGGTCACTGAAATAATGTGCAGGTGTTGAGACGGTTTTTCCTGCAGGCCCCCACCCCCACCCCCCGAGAGCTCAATCTCCCCCTTATTGGAGCTATCTCCGGCAAGCTCCCCCTAAGAGCTCTGTCCCCCCTTCCACCTCCCTCCTTATCGAAGCTGTCTCCTGCAGGCCCTCCAGCTCAGAGCTCCATCCCCCTCCTCCTCCCATACCTTATCAGAGATGACTCCTGCAGGCACCATAGTTAGAGGCCTCCCTGTCAAAACAAAGTTGAGGCATCACAGCTGCTAGGGACGGATCTCCCTGGCACCCTGGCCAGATTCCCCCCACAACCCGGAGGCCTGATCCTATAAAGCAAAGCCCCTGACCCCAGTCAGTGCTCAGTTCTTTGGGAAATATCCCACTGAGCCCGCTAGTGTAATAAAGCTGAGTTCTCCTTGCCCTCTGGGTGCCGTTTGTGTCTCTCGGTCCTCACCGTTTTTTTCCGCAACACAGGTGCAATTACATTATAATAATGTGGATGGAAAAGGGGCCACATATTAAACCTGAGAAGCTCAGGAGACTGAAAATAACCACATAGGATGGCGTGGACATAAAAATTCCTAACTAAGGTGTGCCATGGCAGGAAGTCACATGCTTGGCCTTTAGCTTCCTTGACAAAGGTCAGTCTTTACCTTAAGTGAGCTTATCTGTTGTCTTTTTGCATCTAAGATAACATACCCTTGGAATGTCAGAGTAATCCCTTTTTCCGGACCCCCCAGGGGGCACAACCCACCACACCAGAGCATGAAACTACAAAGTCCTTCACTGTTACCTTGTTTCCCAAATATTACTAAATTGGTGCAAAAATAATTGCAGTTTAAAAGATTAAAGATAACTGCAAAAACTGCGATTACTTTTGCACCAACCTAATATCTCTACGTGCTGTAAAATGCTATCAACTATCCTGTACCCACCAATGTAAAAAAAGTGTCTCTCCATTTTACCTTTTATCCAATCCCAGAGATTTCCCCGCTTTGCTTTCTCCCACCCCCTTAATCTACAGCCAATAGATTTCATGTAACCCTCCTCCTTTGATTCTAATGTATAAAATAAGTTGCAGAACAGCGATTTTCTGGAGCATTTTCTCAATCCACTGAGACTTTGCTTCCCGGCAATTGTCGTCAGTTTGGCTCAAATAAACTCTTATAAGGTTTCTCTTAGGCTGGATGCTTTTTCATTGACATTATACATCAAATTTATAGAATTATTAGGTCCCATGCCTGTGGTTGTGAGGGGTAGGACAGAAACCCAGTATTACAAGGGTTGAAACATCTTACATCTCAAAGTAGATGCCAGCTCCTCAAATACACAATACACCAGCAGAGGCAATGAACAGCTGAGGGAGAAACCAGGATGAGATACATTCTCCTGGAGGCTAAATGGATCAAGTGCCCCAGACTGGACTGAAATTATTGGAGGGATTAAGATTGGAACAGAAGACAGAGTAAGTGGAGAATAGCTCCAACTCTGGGCCTCTCCATGCCTGTAAAAGACATTGTTAGACGCTCATAGAGGCTCATTGCCTTCTGATTCAACCACAACCTGTGCTGCAACTGATTTTTATTTAAGTGCAGTTTCTCAGGAATTATGCTACCACCAGTGGAAAGTGAGTTCTGATTTCTATTAAGATTTGAAATCACAAAGAATCAGTCCTAACTGCAACAGGAGTGCTTGCGAGTGCACACGTGTTCTCCATATTGTTCAGATCAGTTGATTTCTGTCTAGATCTATCTGTATCAGGTGACTTGGCTCTTGTTCACTTTCTGAAAGAGAGGCCAAAAGACCCTCGTGTGTCCACTTCCACCTAAGCCTGGCTCTCCACACTCCAACATCAACTGCAACTATTGCCAAACTCTTCCTTTTACTGCCCGCCACTTCCATCTTTGATTTTGACAACTTCCCCTTATCTAGAGCATTCCACATTTCACATCTTGATTCAAACCCCACATCTTCCATGAAGTTTTTCTGATTCTGGCCCTTCTGTGACCTCCAATAGCACTAACTTCAGTTCATTTCATGCTACCTTGCAAGTTTGTCTTTCTGCTTAAGCTAAAGGACCAGGGCATGAGCTCATCTACCCTCCACCAATCCCAGGAAGGTGTTCCGCACACAGTAGGCACTCAATAACATGGACCCAGGTTTGATGCAAAGCAAGCATTACTCTCAAGTGCTTTCAACCCTATTAAGTGCCAGAGGATGACCAACACGTAGGCAGGCCGGGAGTGAGGGAGTGGGAGGCGTGGAGGTTGGTGGGGTGCTATAAATCCCAGCAGCCTGTGCAGGTCTGGCCCTGATGGAGGATGGGAGGAACTGTTTTGCTTTGCTTTTTCCACAGAACAAGGCTCCAACCACGTAAGATATTGGAGTGTCTGGCAGGGGAGGTACGGGGGACTTTAACGAGCAGCAGGACATTCGCTTGGACAGACAGTGCACTTTCGCCATGTCTGGGCAGCAAAAGAAGAAAGCACCACCTCCCACGTACCAGCAGAGATTACTAAGACGCCTGCCCCATTCCGCGCGCGCAAGCCACGCGCGCTGCCCCCACACATGCACTCCCGTAGCGCGCGCCGACCCCCTCGCGAGCGCCCTGGATCCGGCGGCCAGGGATCCGGGACATGCGCAATACGCCGGTCCGAAGTGTGCTTGCAGCGCGCGCCTTGTGGAGTATTCTGTGCGCTCCTTCTGCGCACCGCAGCGCACGCACCTCGCGCGTGCCATCCCCCAAGCACGCCGTCCCCACGCAGCCAACCCCCACGCGCACCACCCCCTACGCACGCTGGCCTCACCCCACGCGCACCACACCCCTTGCTCGCTCAGGGGACCTAACGGCCAGACACTGTGGGAGCATGAGCAGTATCCGAGTCTGGAGCGCGCGCAGCGTGCATCTTCTGGAATCTGTGCTCCGTCTTGATAAAGACTAACTGGTACTTTAAGGAGACGTAATCAGGTGGGAGGATCTACGGAAGGAGCTAGGACTAACAGAAGTTCATGTGAGGACCCTACAGGAAAAAAAAAAAATCTATGGTTCTACCTTCTTTTATAATAAAGCTGTATGGTTCTAACTTCCTTTTTCCCTTCCTTAACTATCCCTTCATCTTGGCACGCTGGCCAGAATGTGCATGTGGCTTGCCAAGTCTGCAGGTGCTGGGTTGTAGCCCTTCCCTCCGCCCCCATAAATCCTTTTCGGTGTGAAATACCTCGTTGATACTTTTCAGTCTACAGCCGGCGCACTCCAGCGCAGGCTCCCCATGGGTGCCATTCCCACGAGCCCCACGCACGCTACCCCCCACGTACGCCGCAATCCACGCACACTTCCCATCTCTAACTCATTCCGGACTTGGTGCCAGACCTTCTGGGGGCGTGAGCAGTACGCTGAGTGTGCAAGCAGTGTGCGTCTTCTGGAATCTTTTGTGCACTCCATCTGTGCACCTGCTGCATGGCGTGCACGCTGTGGCCTCAGCTGCCCTGGCGTCTGTTCCGGGAGGGGCCTGAGAGATGCTCCCTGGGTCGTGGGACCTCCTCACTGCGGGCTCGTGTCCTAGTGAGGAAGCACGGCGCCCCCAACCGGTGAGTACAAGCCGGCTCTGCGGCCGGGTAGCAGAGACAACCGCAGTTGCCAGCTGAGCGGATGCTGGGAAAGGAGGTCGCCCGCGCTGTCGCGGTGCCTGTTGCCTCCAGCCGGCATGGAGTGGGGAGCAGCCCAGGTGCAGGGGCAGGCAGTGCACGGTGCGGCCCCTGCTTTGGCTCTTCCATGGCCTCTTCCTTCCCTGGAGGACAGGGTTTCTTTGATTTCAGTGTGTCGACTGAAAAATGATGTTGACTAGGTGTTTCATCACCAAAAAGGATTTATTTGGGAAAAAGAAAGGGGTACAGCCCAGTGCACACAGACATGGCAGGCCACGTGCACTGTGCGCATGCCAAGGTGAAGTGGTACTTGAAGGGAAGAGGAAGTTAACGGAAGGGGAAGTTAGAACCATGGAGCTTCACTATAAACAAGAGTTCTTCCTGTGGGGTTCTCGCAATTCTAGCTCCTCCCATAGACCCTCCCAACTGATTATGTTTGTTTAAAGTTCCAGTTAGTCTTTATCAGGTATGGTCCCCAAAAGAGCGCCCAGAATATGCCAAGGGGTTCTTTTTCTTTCCAGATCTGGCTATTAGTTTAACCAGTTTAATGCTTTTAAAGGCTTAAAATAGGGCATCCAGACATACCATGCATGTCCTTTCATCTTTTTTTTGTAGTCAAATACATTTGACAGGTAACATTGTGTAAATTTAAGGTGCGCAGGGTGTTACTTTCATACGTTTGTATATTGTAACATGATTGCCAAGTCCTGGGGATATTTTTCACATTACATAATTGTATACAGCAGGTCCTTGAATGATGTCGTTTTGTTCAATGTACCCGTAGTTTGGTTATAACGTTGAGATGCCTAGGGACTTAACTCTTGTTTATATCAATTAGCCTATGGTAAAATTAGTTTCCTTATGCAGTGTCACTTAAAGTTGCAGAATCTGTGACGTTAAGTGATGACTTACTATATAGTATTATTGTGGCTTATTTATGACTCCTTACAAGTTTGTACCCTTAAAAAACGTCAGTGTTATTTACCCATCCCCCATCACCTGGTAACCACCATTTTACTCTCTGTTCTTTACAAGTTTGACTTGTTTACATTTCATATATAAGTGCCAGTATTAGTCTTTTTCTGACTTACCTTGCTTATTGTAATGTACTTAAGATCCATCTGTGTTGTTGCTAATGGCAGGATATACTCCTTTCTCATGGCTGAATAATTTTCCATTGTGTGTATATGTGTATGTGTATAGGGGTATATGTGTGTGTGTGTGTATCGTCTTTATTCATCCGTTGATGGGCATTTGGCTATTGTGAATAATGCTGCCATAAACATGGAATGTATGCAGAAGGTGCCAAAAAATGTATACACATTTTAAGAAAGGAAAAAACTGTATTACTTAATATATACCGATAACAAAAGATGAATGCAAGTCATGTGTATACATTTTTTTGGTCACCCCTGGCATAGCTCATCAAAATCCTGTTCTCTTTTCCTTTAGGTATACTCAGAAGTGGGATTGCTGGCTCATACGGTAGTTCTATTTTTAACTTTTTGAGAACCCTCATATTGTTGAAAGTGGTTGCACCAATTTACATTCCCACCAACAGTGTATCAGGGTTTCCTGTTTACCACATCCTTTCACTTGTTATTTTTTGTCATGTTGATAATAGCCATACCAACAGGTGTGAGGTGGTATCTCATTGTGGTTTTGATTTGCATTTCCCTGATGATTAGTGATGTTGAATATCTCTTTGTGTGCCTATTGGCCATTTTGTTACCGTCTTTGAAAATAAAGTCTATTTAGTTTGGCCCACTTTTTAAAAAAGATTTTATTGGGGAAGGGGAACAGGACTTTATTGGGGAACAGTGTGTACTTCCAGGACATTTTCCAGGTCAGTTGTTGTCCTTTCAATCTTAGTTGTGGAGGGCGCAGTTCAGCTCCAAGTCCAGTTGCCGTTGTTAGTTACAGGGGGCGCAGCCCACCATCCCTTGTGGCACTTGAGGAGTCAAAATGGCAACCTTGTGGTTGAGAGCCCACTGGCCCATGTGGGAATTGAACTGGCAGTCTTCGGAGCATGGAGCTCCAACCACCTGAGCAACCGGGCCGGCCCCTAGTTTGGCCCGCTTTTTAATCAGATTGTTTTTCTTGTTGTTGTTGTTGTTCTGTTCATAAGTTATATGAGTTCTTTATATATTTTAGATATTAACCCGTTATCTGATACATGGTTTACAATTTTTTTTTTCCATTCAGTAGGTCACTTTTCATTTTGTTAATTGTTTCTTTGGCTGTGCAGAAGCTTTTGAGTTTGATATAGTCCCATTTGTTGATTTTTGCTTTTGTTGTTTGTGCTTTTGATGTCATGTCCAAAAAATAATTGACAAGACCAATACAGATTGACAAACTTCTTCCATTTTCTTCTAGGAGTTTTATGGTATCACGTCTTATGTTTAGGTTGTTGATCTATGCTTCGGTACACAACAGCTCCCTTGGCTCCACAGCCTTCTCCCAGATCCTGTCCACCCACCTTCGGATGCACAGGTGGGTGGATCTCTCAGGGGTTCTGGTATGCTGTGCAGAGGTGCTTTTGTTTGGTTATGGATGTTTGATTTGTTATAAATCGATTAAGGGGAGATGTTGAAGGGGAGAGAAAAAAAAGGAATGACTCATGCCACTGTGATGCTGATGTCACTCTGGTTATATATGGTGACAGATAGCAGTCTAGTCATTCTTTTGCATGTGGCTTGGGACTGTAGCAAACTAAAAAGCTTCTGCACAGCAAAAGAAACCAACAAAACAAAGAGGCAGCCAACTGAATGGGAAAGGATATTAATAAACAACACCTCCAATAAAAGGCTAGTACCTGAAATATACGTATAAATCTGTCATACACTCAACAACAACAAAAACAAACAGTCAAATTTAAAAATGGACAGAGGACCTCAACAGACACTTCCCCTAAGAAGATATACAAACAGCCAACAGATATACAGAGGGTGGCAAAAAAATATACCTTTTAAGAAAGGAAGATACTTGTTAATACTCAATATATACCAATAACAAAAAAATGAATATAAGTCATATGTATACATTTTTTTGGCACCCCCAGTATTTAAAAATGATCAACTTCACTAGCTATTAGGGAAATGCAAATCAAAACCACATTGTGATACCACCTCACACCTGCTGGAATGACTTTTATTAACAAGAGAATTAATAAATGTTGGAGAGGCTGTGGAGAAAAAGGAACTGTTGGTGGGAATGTAAATGGGTGCAGCCACTATGGAAAACAGTATGGAGGTTCCTCAAAAACTTATTGTCCAAGTGGGTGGTGTCCCGGAGGTAAGGTGCAAACCACATGGAAAAGAATGAAACTAGACTGCTATCAGTCACCATATACCAAAATTAACTCAAAACGGATCAAAGACCTAATAAACATAAGATCTGAAACAAATCGCATAGAAATTATAAACACTAAATTTACGGACCTTGGATTCAGAGAAGATTTTATGAATTTGGCCTCAAGTCAAGGGAAGTAAAAGCAAAAATAAATCAACTCAGTTGTTTTTATTTTTGTCTACTCATTGGGCTCCCCTGGAGTTAAAAATTGTTAAAAATTCTGTGCACAGAGTTGACAGAGCTGGTCCTGGTGATTTTTCCCCCCAATCTTTTATGAATTCAATTTTTAAAAACAGCTATAGAACTAGTCAGGTTATTTCATATTGGTTAAGTGTTGGTTGGTTGTAGGTTTCCAGGAATTAGTACATTTCATCTAACTTGTTGGATTTATGTGTACAGAGTTGTTTGTAGTAGTTCCTTGTTATCCATTGAATGGCTTCAGGATCTGTAGAGGTAGCCTCTGTTTTATGCCTAATGTTGGTAAGTTGTGTCTTTTCTTTGACCATCTTGCTAAAGGTTTTTTCATTTTTTCGATCTTTTAAAGAATCATGGTTTTGTTTCATTGATTTTTCTGTATATTTTTCTGTTTCAACTTTATTAATTTATGCTGTCACGTTTATTATTTTTTCCTTCTGTTTGTTTTTATTTTAGTTTTTCCCTTTTCTTAAGGTGTGAGCTTAAAACTTTTCTCCTTTCTAATGTGAGCAATGAATGTTTAGCACTGACATATTTGTAATTCACAAATTTTATGTTATATTTTTATTATCACTCTGTTCAATGCATTTTAAAGATTTTTATTGAGACTTTCTCTTCTGACACATGGATTATATAGATGTATATGATTTTTAATTTGCAAGTGTTTGGAGATTTTTCTGTTTAATAATTTCTAGTTTGATTCCATTACAATTAGAAAACATGTATTTCAGTTCTTTTAAATTTTTTTTAAATTTTTTTTTTAAATTTATTGGGGTGACAATTGTTAGCAAAATTACATAGATTTCAGGTGTACAATTCTGTATTACATCATCTATAAATCTCATTGTGTGTTCACCACCCAGAGTCAGTTCTCCTTCCATCACCATATATTTGATCCCCCTTAAGTTCTTTTAAATTTTTTTACTAGCTTTTTTATTATCAGTTTCAGGTTTACAAAACAACATATGATTAGACATTTACACCCCTCAAAAAATGATAACCCCAACTAGTCTACTACCCATCTGACACCATACATAGTTTTTACATTATTGACTATATTCCCCATACTGTATTTCACATCCCTGTGACTATTTTGTGACTACCAATTTGTACTTCTTAATCCCTTCACCTTTCTCACCCACCCAACCTCCTTCCCATTTAGCTACCATCAGTTTGTTCTCTGTAACTATGAGTCTGTTTCTGTTTTGTTTGTTCATTTATTCTGTTCTTTAGATTCCACATAGCCTCTGAGGTCGTATGGTATTTGTCTAAGTCTGACTTATTTCACATAGCATAATATTCTCTGGGTCTATCCATGTTGTTGCAAATGCTAAGATTTCATTCTTTTTTATGGCAGACTACTACTTCATTGTATAATATAAATGTACTACAATTTCTTTATCCAATCGTCTGTTGATAGGCATTTCAGTTGTTTCTATATCTTGGCTATTGTGAACAGTGCTGCAGTGAATATAGGGGTGCATACATATTTTTTTCGAGTCAGTGTTTTGGATTTCTTTGGATACATACCCACGAGTGGAATTGCTGGGTCATAAGGAAGTTCCATTTTTAATTTTTTGAGGCACCTCCATACTGATTTCCACAGTGGCTGTACCAATTAGCAATCTCACCATCAGTGCATGAGGGTTTCCTTTTTCCATATCCTTGCCAACAGTTGTTCGTTGATTTATTGATGATAGCCATTCTGACAGGAGTGAGGTGGTATCTCACTGTGGTTTTTATTTGCATTTCTCAGATGATTAGTGACATTGAGCATCTTTTCATGTCTATTGGCCATCTGTATATCCTCTTTAAAGAAATATCTATTCAGGTCCTCTGCCCATTTTTTAATTGGATTGTTTGTTTTTTTGGTATTGAGTTGTATAAGTTTTCTGTAAATTTTCAATATTAACCACTTATCAGATGTATCATTGGCAGATATCTTCTCCCATTCAGTAGGATGTCTTTTTGGTTTTTTGTTCTTTGATGGTTTCCTTTGCAGTGTGTTGCATCCAGCGCAACACAGGCAGCGAGAGACCGAGAAGGGGCGGCGAAGGGTTAAGAAAGAAACAGAAATCAAGAAAGTTATGAAACAGGGGCCAAGGGTCTCCCAGCCTCAAAGGACTGAGAGCCCCAAATTGGGTTGCCTTCTGGCTTTTATTGATACACACACAAGGAAGTAGCATTGTTTTCTCCGCAGTCTGTGAATCTCATACATCATACCAGAAAACTGATTCAAACCAATCACCGTTGTCTGCAAACAGCCAGAATAGAAAGTCCCATGATGTCTTAACAATTATGCTATGTGCCTCCCCAGGGAAAAATCCTTTATGCTGAAACTTATTGATAAGAATGGAAGGAAAACTGATGTTATCACATCATTGACTCACCTCCCAAGCAGGTTGTGGGAAGGAATACAGCCACATAGGCAGAACCTCTCCTTAGCTGGGGGAAGGTGAGGGGCTGTGTCCACCTTTATCAACCCCGTGAGTTCTCCTGGTGGTCCCCACGCAGCTGTGCCTGGCTTGGGTTGTTCCTCCCGTGAGGAATCTTACTCATCATTGGCTGACCAGCCATCTTTTGGGGGCCAAACAGAGAGACATAAGGTGTAAGCACAAAGGTGAAGCAAAGTCCCTGAAAGGATCCGTCTCACAGACTCTTCTTTCTTTTTAGGGGTAGGCACGAGGGGACAGACGGATAGGCTGCTGCGTGACAACAGCAGTGAAAAAGCTTTTTGGTTTGATGTCCCATTTGTTTATTTTTCTATTGTTTCCCTTGCCCAAGGAGATATAGCAGTAAAAATATTGTTAAGGATAATGTCTGAGACTTTACTTCCTATATTTTCTTTTAGAAGTTTTATAGTTTCTTGTCTAAATTTAAGTTTTTAATTCATTTTGAGTTTATTCTTGTATATGGCTTAAGAAGGTGTTCCACTTTCATTTTTTTTCCATGTATCTGTCTAGTTTTCCCAGCACCATTTATTGAATACACTACCCCAATGTAAATTCTTGCTTCCACTGTTGTAAATTAAATGACCATATAGGCATGGATTTATTTCTGGGCTCTCTATTCTGTTCCATTGATCTATGTGTCTGTTTTTATGCCAGTACCATGCTGTTCTGATTATGATGGCCTTTGTAGTATAATTTGATATCAGGTAGCATGATACCTCCAGTTTTGTTCTTCTTTCTCAGGAATGTTGTGGCTATTCAGGGTCTTTCTGTGGTTCCACATAAATTTTAGGATTGGGGGCCGGCCCGGTGGCTCAGGCAGTTAGAGCTCCATGCTCCTAACTCCGAAGGCTGCCGGTTTGATGCCCATATGGGCCAGTGGGCTCTCAACCACAAGGTTGCGGGTTCAACTCCTGGAGTCCCGCAAGGGATGGTGGGCAGCGCCCCTGCAACTAAGAATGAACACGGCACCTTGAGCTGAGCTGCCGCTGAGCTCCCGGATGGCTCAGTTGGTTGGAACGCGACCTTTCAACCTCCACAAGGTTGCCAGTTTGACTCCCACAAGGGATGGTGGGCTGTGCCCCCTGCAACTAGTAACGGCAACTGGACCTGGAGCTGAGCTGCACCCTCCACAACTAAGACTGAAAGGACAACTTGAAGCTGAACGGCACCCTCCACAACTAAGATCGAAAGGACAACAACTTGACTTGGAAAAAAGTCCTGGAAGTACACACTGTTCCCCAATAAAGTCCTGTTCCTCTTCCCCAACAAAATCTTTAAAAAAAAAATTAGGATTATTTGTTCTAGTTCTGTGAAAAATGCCATTGAATTTGATTGGGATTGCATTGAATTTATAGATTGCTTTGGGTAGTATGGACATTTAAACTATATTAATTCTTCCTATCCATGAGCATGGTATATGTTTCTATTTATTTGTATCTTCTTTAATTTCTCTCTTCAGTGTCTTTTAATTTTCTGACTACAGGTCTTTTACTACCTTGGTTAAATTTATTTCTAAATATTTTATTTTTTTGATGCAATTGTAAATGGAATTGTTTTTTTAATTTCTCTTTCTGATAGTTTGTTATTGGTATATAAAAATGCAACTGATTTCTGAATATTAATTTTGTGTACTGCTACTTTACTAAATTCATTTATCAGTTCTATTAATAATAGATTTTTGGTGGAATTGGGGTTCTCTCTGTATAGTCCCATGTCATCTCAAATAATGACAGTTTTACTTCTTTATCATTTGGATGCCTTTCATTTCTTTTTCTTGTCGATTGCTGTGGTTAGGACTTCCAGTACTGTGTTGAATAAAAGTGGTGAAAGTAGGAATCCTTTTCTTGTTCCTGATCTTAAGGAGATGCTTTTAGCTTTTCCCCATCGAATATATTAGCTGTGGGTTTGTCATATATGGCCTTTATTTTGTTGAGATATGGCCCCTCTATTTCCACTTTGCTGAGAGTTGCTAAAATCCTGCTGCTGCTGGATTTTATGAAATGCTTTTTCTGCATCTATTGATATGACCATATGATTTTTATTTTTCATTTTGTTAATGTGGTGTATCACATTAATTGATTTGTGAATAATGAACCAACCTTGCATACCAGGAATGAATCCCACTTGACCATGGTGTGTGTTCTTTTTTAAATTTTTTCTAAATTATTATTATTATTTTTATTAGTTTCAGGTGTACAAAACAATGTACTAATTAGACATTTACACCCCTCACAAAGTGATAACCCCTCCTTCCCCAATTTCCTACTCCTCTGACATTGTATATAGATGTTACAATTCCATTGACTCTATTCCCTAGTATTTTCATTACTAATAAAAATACATGTTTATAAAATATAAATATGAAATATAATTATAAAACATAAATTTATGAAATATAACTGTAAAATATACACGATATGAGATATAACAATACATGTAAATGGGCTTAACTCGCTGATAAAATAAAATTTAAATTTGATGCATATAGTGATTCAGAAAGCTTAAAAATAAAGAAGAGAAAAAATGTAACAGGAAAATGGAAACAAAAAGAGACCAAGTGCAATGATTCTGGTATCAGACAAAGTAGAATTCAAGCCAGAAAGGATTAACTGTAACAAGGTTGCTATCAATTCTGACACATACCCTGTTGGTTTATTGATACCCTGCTATCAATTCTGACATACACCCATTTTCTTTAGAGAATGTTGACTAATACAAATCCGAGCAATACAAAAATGGTTATGTGCCAGATTATTCATTATGTCATCGTGGACAATTGCAAAATATTGGAAGCAATTTAACTTAAATGCTCAACTCCACAGCCTGGCTCTTAGCTGCATCTTGGCCAGCAGCTGCTCTCCAACTGCCAATTGAGCATGAAAAATGACAGGCCTCACTCCCTTCCTCCTCCACGGGCAGCCCATTCCAGCTTAGGACAGCTTCAGTTGTTGGAAAGATCTCCCCAGTTCCCAGATGCCACCTGGTTTGGGGAGTATAGCACGATGTTATTTATCTCCACCTAGAGATTAAGGTGCATGGGATTAGGACACAAAATGGAGATGCCCGTAAACTACAAGGGAAATACATCCCTGTTCCACTTCTGAACACTATTGGGCTGAGATGAAGAGCTTTTTTTCTGAGTTTAAGAGGGTGCCGTTTAATTCAGCTGCTCGGGAACTTTTCCTGCTTTCTTTCTGGAGGGGGTGGGGTTGATCCTAATTTTTGTGATAATTATAGAAAGGAGATAAATGACAAGAGAGAAAGCAAGCAGGTGAAAGAGAGAGGAGGAGGAGAGAGAAGAGGTGATATGGGGTGAGGGATTGACAGAGGAGAAGCAGCTCAGCAGAAAAGGAGGGAAGGAAGATGTCTTGAGGACCACGGACAGAAAGCTGATAAGAAATAGAGAAAATAAGCAAAGGCAAAAACTGGTTCTGGGAGCAAGGAATTAAATGTATTGATCCCAATGGCTGGTCAAGAAAAAAGAGACAACCCAAATGATCAATGTCAGGGAAGAAAAGAGGATGACCTACTGACCTCAACCACAATTTACAGTGATAATAATTATGTCATGTTTGTACTTGTTTATCTATAAGTTTGACCTGTTAGATGAAATGGACCAAATACTTGAAACACACAATTTAACAGTGCTGATGAAACTATGAATGGCCCTAAAGTGGTTGGAGAAATTAAATTCATAATGAATAAAGTCTCCACAATGAAACCTCTAGGGCACAACAGCTTCCCTGATAAAGTCATTCATGTATTTAAAGAATAAACAATACTAGTTAGTTTTACAGGAAATGATTTCAGAAAATAGAAAATGAAAACACTATACTACTCTCCTTTTGTGAGGCCAGCACAATCCTGATCCCCAAACCTGACAAGATGGTAGGTCAATATCCCAAATAAACATTCTAGATGCAAAAATCTTAACCAAAATACTATTATCAAATTGATTTCAGGTCCATATATATCATATGCCATATGTGTTATATATGATACTTTTTCTTTGTTTTTTCCCCTTAATTTAATAATACATTTTGGGGTGGACGTTGGTTAGAGCACGAGCTCTGGGCAACAGAGCTGCTGGTTCGATTCCCACATGGGCCAGTGAGCTGCACCCTCCGCAACTAGAATGAAGTCAATGAGCTGCTGCTCAGCTCCTGGGTGGCCAGATCGCTCAGTTGGTTGGAGAGCAGGCTCTCAACCACAAGGTTGCCGGTTCAACTCCTCGACTCCCGCAAGGGATGGTGGGCTGCGCCCCCTGCAACTAACAGTGGCCACTGGACCTGGAGCTGAGCTGCGCCCTCCACAACTAAGATTGAAAGGACAACAACTTGACTTGGATGGAGCTGATGAGTCCTGGGAAAAACACACTATTATTCCCCAATAAAAAGTCCTGGAAGTACACACTGTTCTCCAATAAAGTCCTGTTCCCCTTCCCCATAAAATATTTAAAAAGAAAATAAAAAAATAATACATCTTGACAAAGTAGTGTTTAATCCGGGAATTCAAAATTGACAACTTCTGAAAATCAAACAATGTAATTGGCCACAAGAATGGCCTAAGGGGGAGAAATGACCATTTTTAAAGGTGAAGAAAAAAGCTTTTGGAAAATTCCAAACAAATCCGTGATTTAAAAATAGCAACCCAGACATATGAGGAAAACAAAACTTTGTCTGATAAAGTGTGTCTGCAATAATACAAGGAGCCAGTCCTGCCACTTGTATTCAGCATGTGTTGGAATTCCCAGGCAGTGCAAGAAACCAAGAAAAAGATGTAAATGTTACCAAGACTAGACAAAAGTAAGTAAAACTTTATTATTTGCGGATGACATGAATGTGTACATATAAAATCTAAGAGTCTACAAATACACTATTGCAAGTAAATTTATCAAGGTCTATGTACAAAATCATAATAATCACAATCATATTTCCATTGTGAGCAACAAAAAACAAAAGTGGAATATTTTTATCCAGGTTGTGGGTATCCGTAGTTTATCTAATTTTATTGCTGCATAGTATTTTGTTGTATGGAAAATTAAATTTTAAAAAACAATACTATTTACAACAACAGAAACCAAAATATTCTTGGACAGTGAATTTCATTTTTAAAAATTGTCAGAAGGCCAGGCGGATGGGTGGCTCAATTGGTTAGAGCGTGAACCCTGTGCAACCAGGCTGCTGGTTGGATCCCCACATGGGCCAGCGAGCTGTGCCATCCACAACTAGAATGAAGTCAGTGAGCTGCCGCTCAGCTCCCGATGGCCAGATGGCTCAGTTGGTTGGAGAGCAGGCTCTCACCACAAGGTTGCTGGTTCGACACCCACAAGCGATGGTGGGCTGCGCCCCCTGCAACTAACAACTCACAACAGCAACTGGACCTGGAGCTGAGCTGCGCCCTCCACAACTAAGACTGAAAGGACAACAACTTGACTTGGAAAAAGTCCCGGAAGTACACACTGTTCCCCAATAAAGTCCTGTTCCCCTTCCCCAATTAAAAAAGAAAATTGTCAGAAGGCCAAAAGCTGTTCATGTCAGTCTCCATTTCTTCTCCATCAGCTAATGGCAACAGCTCACTGTTTATATATCAAGGAAGGGAAATTTTATGTCTCAGCAAGTTGAAGCTCTAAATCCTAGTTTACTGTGTTTAGGACACTGAAGTCTGCAACACTTACCTGGGCCTTTCTTCACGGCTCACTGAGGGCCAACTTCTGGGAACTGAGCTCTGAGCCCTTGGAACATTCTGACGACGTCACAAGCTTCTGCTGACATCACAGTAGATACTAACACGTGGGAGAGCAAACCGCTGCCTTTACTTTTAAGGTGTAATCCTTAAGGACTTACTCTCCCTGTCCCCTTCCCGCCAGCCCCTGGCAACTACCATTTCGTTTCCTGTTTCTGTATTCTGGATATTTCATTCTATTGAGTTGCCCAATTTTTGAATTTTTGTGTCTGACGTCTTTTACCTTGAAAACTGATGCTAAGTATGTCTATGAGCCAAGGAACACCGTGGACTGTGACAAGACCAGAGGCTAAGAAAAAGGCGTGGGGCAGATTCTCCCCAAGAGCCTTCAGAGACAGCCTGGCATGCCCAACACCCGAATTTCAGACTTCCGGCCTCCAGACTGTGAGAGAATAAATTTCTATTGTCTAGAGCTGCCCAGTTCATGGTACTTTGTTTCAGTAGCCCTAGGAAACTAAGACAGTCATATGCCACAGAGTCATTTCGGTCAACGATGGACCACATGTATGATGGTGGTCCCATAAGATTATAATGGAGCTGAAAAATTCCTGTTTCCTAGTAATGTCGTAGCCATCCTAACATTGTGCCACGCATTACTCATGTGTTTGTGTGATGCTGATGGAAACAAACCTGCACTGCAAGTCTAAAAATGTATAGAGCACATACCATTATATACAGTACATAATACTTTTTTAAAGAAACAATTTTTTATTTTTATGTATTTATTTATTTAGTCTATTTATTTTTAAATTTTTGTTGGGGAATATTGGGCGACAGTGTGTTTTACTGGGACCTGTCATCTCCCCGTCAAGTCGCTGTTCTCAATCCAGCCATGGGGGCTGCAGCCCAGGTCCAGGTCAAGTCATTGTTTTCAATCCACCTGTGGAGGGCACAGCTCACTGGCCCATGTGGGAATCAAACCGGCAACCCTGGTGTCATGAGCGCCACACTCCAACCACTGAGCCAACCGGCCGCCCCAGTGCATAATACTTGACAACAAAAAACTGTGTACTGGTTTATGGATTTATAATATGATACTCTTTAACATTATTTTGTAGTATAATCTTTCCACTTAAAAAAGTCTGCTGTAAAACAGCATGCTGTGTTAATGTCGGCAGCAGCCTCACACATCTTGTGTTTACTGTGTCCCTTGATTGCATCATTTTCTCTTGTACTTGATTTAATCTCATATCATTTTATGCACTAACATGCTGTCCAGGCTGGTAGCCCAGGGGCAATAGGCTGTACCATCCAGCCCAGGTGTGCAGTGGGCTGGACCTTCTAGGTGTGTGTAACTGCACTCCTGTGATCACACAATGAAGTAATCACCTAATGACACACTACTCTGAATGTGTTCCTGTCATTAAGTGATGAGACTGTACAGTCACTAACATTGATTACATCATTCCACACCAATATCCAGCATCTTTTCGATTACCTAGGGACTCTCGGTAATCTCCATACCAACCTGTTTCCATCTTCTCAGTCAGAGTCCTTCAGACTCAGACCTTAGGGATTTGGGGCTCTTCTAGGGAGTGAGTACTTGAGGCCTAAAATCTGGAATTTAACTCTGTTTGGGTATTGATTTTATAGGAATGAAGACCTAGTGGGGGGGGGGGAGGGCTTGATGTGACACTACCTGTTTTTTCATTTCAGGAATGCAGTTGTGGCATTAAACCTGTGGGTCACATGAGAGGAAGGAAGGGACCTCAGGAATAAAGTCAATGGAATTGTAACAGCTTAGACAATGTCAGAGGGATAGTAGATTGGGGGAGGGAGGTTATCATTTTGTGAGGGGTGTAAATGTCTAACTATGACATTGCTTTGTGCACCTGAAACTAATTAAAAACATTTATATGAAGATGGAAATGTTTTAGCACTGCTTTAAGTAATAGTCCAGTGTCACCTACCCTAAAAAGAAGGTTACTATGAAAAAATAATACAATGGAAAGGTGATACAATGGAGGAATGTTAGGAATTCTAACCTTATGCTGTCCATTGTCAAGTTCCTGAGCCCATGGATGACTGTTTCCCTGTCACAGAGATTAGTCAGTGATAGACGGGTAATAACGTCCACCGTCAACTGAGCTTTTCTCCTTTCTGTGATCAAAAGGGCGTAACGTGGTCTGAAAGGGCACTAACCTTCTCATGCCATGATTAATGCTATAGAATCCGGTCACTGCACCATCTATCATCATCCCCCAGACCGCCTGTGGGAAATACCCCCTCGGATCCTTCCAAACAACCTGTGTGATGGGAACTGGCCCCAGTGACAAGTGAGGCCCCTGAGACTGAAGGCTGAGGAGCCTGCAAAGAGCGAGCAAAAAAGTCACAATGCAAGCCCAGCCGGTCCGCCTCCAAAGTCGTTACTGTTTGCACTAGGCTATAACAGGGAATTAAGAGGGATACAGGTATGGGGTCTTCTGAACTGCAATGTCCTTGGGTTACCCAGCCCAAGGGGAAATTCTAAGGACATGCAAGAGGAGGGTGTCACTCCGCTGGGTGAGAGACCAGTCACCAAAGAGCACCTGTTATCTGATGCCATTCCTATGAACGTCCAGAAGAGGGCAGTCTATAGAGACAAAAAGTTGATTAGTGGTTGTTGAGGGCTGGGAGAAGCAGAAGAGGGAAGAGACAAGTAAAGCGTAAGGGATGTCACTGGGAGGCCCTGACCATGCTTGAAAGTTGACTGTGTGATGTGTGCACATATGTGTGAACACAGGAAAGCCATTGAACCGCACACGTTAAATGGGTGGATTCTATGGTATGTGAATTATATCTCAATAAAGCTGTTTATAAATGTCCCTGGGTGTAGAGCTGGGTGCACTCAGGATGTCTGTTCACAGTTGCCAAGGAACCCCGGCTTCTTCATTCAGGGACAGTGTGTGGTGCCTGGCCTGGTTTGGTCTCAGTGACTTAGCTCTCAGCCTTCACCCTATTTCCCCGATGCCGAGGCTCCACATAGTCCGCAGGGCTTTCTTTCTACCAGAGCCCCACCTGGGCAAAAGCAAGAGCCTCCCTTCTCAGGCTCTCTGACCGTGTTTCTGGGGAAGTCACATATGTTTTGCAGTCTCTCCCCCTGCACAGGCTGTTTGAGCTGCATTTAAAATACATGACGAGAGCTAAGGCTGATTTCCGTATCACCTTTAAAGACTAAAGCTAAGGTGGTCACAGCTAGCACTAGCCCATGACAGAGCTTCCTCTGTGTCTCAGGCAATTCCTTACCCCACCCTATAAGGAATAGAATATATGAAGGTCTGCCTGGGAACATTTGGGGATGTAAACTCTCACAGTGGCTGGGGTACGTGCTTGGCCTTGGAAGGATTGGCTACCCTCCCAAGGACCAAGAAAATATTTATAGGATGTGGAGCCTGGCCTTCGCCTTGGCGCAGGTGGGTGGAGATCCGATACATCTAATCTCGTACCAAGGACTGGCCCCGGCTCCTAGCCAGATCCGAGACCAGTTCCTTGTGTTGCTAACACGTATACTTATTGGCTTCTTGCCACTGTTGTTAGTGAAGTCCTCAAACCCCAGAAAGCCGAGGCAGGCACAGCAGTAGTTGTTGTTATTCCCTGGCCGCCTCGGCTGCTGCAAGATACTCCGCCCGTGCTGATGACTTTACTTGACTGGGATTTTGCCTGTGCTGTTGAACGACCGGTGCTGTTTTCTGCGCATGATGTTTTGCCTGTGCTGACGAAAGGCCGTTGCTGTTTCTACGACTCTAATTAACTGGGCCCTGGTGGTATGATGAATTGCCTCCTTGCTTGTTAGATGTACGATGATATATTCCCCTAATCTCTGTCTTGTCTTACTTACTTTCACTTTGTAATAAAACTCTTTAACCCCTTCATCCCGGCTTGTGGTGGTGTGTCTTGTGTATCGGGCCTTGAAATTAAGTCTGTGCACAGCAATTGATAATACTTATCGATACACACCCAGTGGAGTGGGTCATTATGGTGTGAGGTAGGGATGGGGTCAAGCTGGTGGGAGGAAGACAGGAAGGTATTGTAAGGTTGCATCTTTTTACAACATGGTAGGATCTCTCAATCATGCTTCACCTGGAGCATCTCATCAGTCAATGTGCATTTGTAGAGGTCCTACTATATGCCAGGACCTGTGTAGTTGCTGGGAGTGCAGAAACGATTAACAAAGAATGCTTGCCTGGCAAGTGTTAACAGGATAGTGATATTTTATGTTTCCCATGGCATAAGGTACATAAACTTATGTAAACTCTCTTAAGAAATGATGACCAAATGGTTTCTGTCTTGATTTGTGCCTCCCATAATCCCATGAAGCCATTATTATTCGGGAAGGTTCCTGGTCACTTTATCACAGAAGAGACTATCAGGAGACCCCCAAGCTGATTGAGCCTTAGATAAATGAGTTGACTAGGGTCAAAATCAGTCACCAGACTTCCCCAGTTACCTCATGGTTACTGCCTCTTCCATAGGCTGTCACAGAAATGGCTAGATTAAATGTAGTGTGGGATAGAAGATGATAATAGTATGATTTATGGACTATAAGTCTAATTGAGAAAGGTTCTGGGGCCTTGGGAAGTGAGAGCAGCCCAAGATCATGGAGGAGAACTTCTGTGAGCAATGATGGAGGAGCTGAGAGCAGAGCTGGTGCACAGTCCTCTGTGAGGAAAATGAGAACTCCCAAATGCATCATCTCCAGGGATCCATTCTCAGCAACAGCCTCTGGGGCGGCCCCTCGGACCAGGGCAGGGTGAGGACATGGGCTTGAGGCAGGTGCTTATGTCTCATGGATGATTCTTTTTCAGGTTGTGTGTTAGCACAATATACACAATAGATGGTGAGTGTTTTTTTCTTCTTATCCAAACACGACTTGTTCTTTCTTTCCCCATCCTTTCCTTCTTTAAGTTGGGTGTGTAATCTACTCCTTTCTAGGGCCACCTCCCAAGCCCTCGCTCAGAGCTTCACCCGGTTGGGTGGCATCTCCCAAGAGTAAGGTGATCTGATGTGCTCGACTCTTACCAGGAAGGCAAACTTTGTTTTCAGATAGGAGGGAATGCCGCTCTTTTTGGTTCCCTTGCAGCTACCTAGTTCTATAGGGGTTCAGGGTTGAATCTACCTCCTGAATTTGAGTCACGTGATGCTGGAAGTACACCTGTAAATACTCCATGAAAGAGGCCCCTTTCAGAAGCTCCCCAACCAATGATGCTTATCCACTTGTGGTCACAGGTGAGGAGGTACTCGAGGATGATTTTTGGTACACACACACAATCTTCCTTGGAATAGAGAAGGAGGCAGGAACCAGTGGAAGACAGGGAGATAAGGAGCGCTCACCTTCCATGTCAGCAGTTGAGAAATGAGATTTTTGGAGTCAGTTGGTTTAATCCAGGCCTAGGTGGTGGGAGAGGGGGAACATCCCTGTCCTGGCATTGAGAGAGGGCAAGCATTAGATAGCATGTCTTTCCTCCTGTGTGAGAGCTCCTCCTGGAAGGCCAAGTGCAGGAGGGAAGCCAGGGTTACCTCTGACCTTCTCTTACAGGAAGTTTGCCCAAACCTTCCCTCCAGGACCTCATGAGGTATAAGGTGACCTCAGGAAGAAATGTGACTGCAGTACCATAGGCCAGACAATATACTTGAGGATGTGATGTTTATTCTACTGAAAAGAAATAGTAGAAGGCACGTGCAGCATCAGAAACCAGGAGGAAGGTGGGCAGTCTTCTCCCTTCCGAATGTGACTGTCAGTAACACTGGAACTACAGCCATGTCTACCATCAGACAAGGGCTCCCATTTTGGCTTCGCACCCCAGTGATTGCCTTGAAATCTTGGTAATGGGTAAGGTTTTGCATGATTTTCAGAAAGACTTTTTCATAATCAGTGTTTTTGTTTTTTTTTACTTCGAGTTCTTGTTTCTTTCTCTGTCACTTTCATTATGATTTTATTTTAAAATCTTTCCTTTCATAATTTCCACCCCTTTGCCCTTTTCTGGTTTTTTCTTTTTTTGATTTTTTTAAAAATTAAAGTTTATTGGGGAAACAATGGTTAGTAAAGTTACATAGGTTTCAAGTGTACAATTCTGCAATATATCATCTATATAGCACATTGACTTTTTCTTTTTTTAATTTAAATCTATTGGGGTGACAATTGTTAGTAAAATTACATAGATTTCAGGTGTACAATTCTGTATTACATCATTTATAAATCCCATTGTGTGTTCACCACCCAGAGTCAGTTCTCCTTCCATCACCATATATTGGATCCCCTTTACCCTCATCTCCCACCCCCCACCCCTCTTACCCTTTGGTAACCACTAAACTACCGTCTGTGTCTATGACTTTTTGTTTCTCATTTGTTTGTCTTGTTCTTTTGTTGTTTTTGGTTTATATACCACATATCAGTGAAATCACATGGTTCTCTGCTTTTTCTGTCTGACTTATTTCGCTCAGCATTACACTCTCAAGATCCATCCATGTTGTCACAAATGTTCCTACATCATCTTTTCTTACTGCCGAATAGTATTCCATTGTGTATATATACCACAACTTCTTTATCCATTCATTTATCGAAGGACATTTTGGTTGTTTCCATATCTTGGCCACCGTAAACAAAGCTGCAATGAACATTGGAGCACACGTGTCTTTATGTATAAATGTTTTCAGACTCTTTGGGTAGATACCCAGGAGAGGGATTGCTGGGTCATATAGTAATTCTACTCATAATTTTTTGAGGAACCTCCACACTGCCTTCCATAACGGCTGCACCAGTCTGCATTCCCACCAACAGTGTATGAGGGTTCCTTTTTCTCCACAGCCTCTCCAACACTTGTTACTATATGTCTTGTTCATGATAGCCATTCAAACTGGGGTGAGGTGATATCTCGTTGTGGTTTTGATTTGCATTTCTCTGATGATGAGTGATGTTGAGCATTTTTTCATAGGTGTATTTGCCATTTGTATGTCCTCTTTGGAGAAATGTCTCTTCAGGTCCTCTGCCCATTTTTCAATTGGGTTGTTTGTTTTTTTGTTGTTGAGTTTCATGAGTTCCTTGTATATTTTGGATATTAGCCCCTTATCGGAGGCACTGTTTGCAAAATCCTTCTCCCATTCAGTTGGTGGCCTCTTTATTTTGTCGATGGTTTCTTTTGCTGTGCAGAAGCTTTTAAGTTTCATATAGTCCCATTCGTTTATTTTAGCTTTTACTTCCATTGCCTTTGGAGTCAAATTCATACAATGCTCTTTGAACCCAAGGTCCATAAGTTTAGTACCTATGTTTTCTTCTATGCAGTTTATTCTGTCAGGTCTTATGCTTAAGTCTTTGATCCATTTTGAATTAATTTTGGTACATGGTGACAGATAGCAGTCCAGTTTCATTCTTTTGCACGTGGCTATCCAATTTTCCCAGCACCATTTATTGAAAAGGCTGTCTTTCCTCCATTGTATGTTTTTAGCTTCTTTGTCAAAATTAACTGTCCATATTTATGTGGTTTTATTTCTGGGTTCTCAATTCTATTCCATTGGTCTACGTGTCTGTTTTTCTGCCAATACCATGCTGTTTTGATAATTGTAGCCCTGTAGTACAAACTCAAGTCAGAGAGTGTGATACCTCCAGTATTGTTCTTTTTTCTTAAGATTGCTTTGGCTATTCGGGGTCTTTTGTGGTTCCAAACAAATCTGATGATTTTTTGTTCTATTTCTTTAAAATATGCCATTGGGATTTTGATAGGGATTGCATTAAATCTGTATATCGCTTTGGGTAATATGGTCATTTTAACTATGTTGATTCTTCCAATCCATGAGCACGGAATGTCTTTCCATTTCTTTGTGTCTTCTTCAATTTATTTCAAAAATGTCTTATAGTTTTCAGCATATAGGTCCTTCATATCCTTGGTTAAGTTTATTCCTAGGTATTTTATTCTTTTTGCTGCAATTGCAAAAGGAATTGTTTTTTGGATTTCTTTTTCTGAGATTTCATTGTTAGTATATAGGAATGCAATGGACTTTTGTACGTTGATTTTGTAGCCAGCAACTTTACTGTATTTGTTGATTGTTTCTAATAGCTTTTTGGTGGAGTCTTTAGGGTTTTCAATACATAACATCATGTCATCTGCAAAGAGTGATAATTTAACTTCTTCATTCCCAATTTTGATGCCTTTTATTTCTTGCTCTTGCCTGATTGCTCTGGCAAGGACTTCCAACACTATGTTGAAAAGCAGAGGTGATAGGGGACAGCCCTGTCGTGTTCCTGAACATAGAGCAAAGGGCTTCAGTTTTTCACCATTAATTATGAGATTAGCTGAGGGCTTGTCATGTATGGCCTTTATTATGTTAAGGTATTTTCCTTCTATACCTATTTTATTAAGTGTTTTAATCATAAATTGATGTTGTATCTTGTCAAATGCTTTTTCTGCATCAATTGCTATAATCATATGATTTTTGTCCTTTATTTTGTTTATGTGATGTACCACATTGATGGATTTGCAGATGTTGAACCATCTTTGTGCCCCGGGGATGAACCCCACTTGGTCGTGATGAATAATCTTTTTAATGCATTGTTGTATTCGATTTGCTAGAATTTTGTTTAGGATTTTTGCATCTGTATTCATCAGAGATATTGATCTGTAGTTTTCTTTTTTTGTGTTGTTCTTACCAGGTTTTGGTATTAGGGTAATGTTGGCCTCTTAAAATGAGTTAGGGAGTACTGTCTCTTCTTCAATTTTTTGGAAGAGTTTGAGCAGGATTGGTATTAGATCCTCTTTGAAGGTTTGGTAGAATTCACTGGTGAAGCCATCTGGTCCCGGACTTTTGCTTTTGGGAAGGTTTTAGATGACTAATTCAATTTCGTTACTGGTGATCGGTCTGTTTAGATTTTCCAGTTCTTCATGGTTCATCCTTGGAAGGCTATATGTTTCTAAGAACTTGTCCATTTCTTCTAGGTCATTGAATTTGGTGGCATATATTCCTTCATAGTATTCTTGGATGATCCTTTGTATTTCTGTGGTTTCCACGATAACTTCCCCTTTTTCATTTCTGATTTTGTTAATTAGCGTCTTCTCTCTTTTTATCTCAGTGAGTCTAGCCAAGGGTTTGTCAATTTTGTTAATCTTTTCAAAGAACCAGCTCTTTGTCACATAATTTTTTCTATTGTCTTTATGTTCTGTATTTCATTTAGTTCTGCTTTGATTTTTGTTATTTCCTTTTTTCTGCTGACCTTGGGTTTCACTTGTTCTTCTTTTTCTAGTTCTTTAAGGTGTAACATGAGGTTATTTATTTGGGATTTTTGTTGTTTCTTGAGATAGGCCTGTAATGATATAAATTTCCCTCTTAAAACTGCTTTCGCTGCATCCCCAAAATTTTGGTAGGATGTATTTTCATTGTCATTTGTTTCTATGTATCTTTTGATCTCTCCTCTAATTTCTTCTTTCACCCAGTCATTCTTTAAAAGTATGTTGTTTAATCTCCATATATTTGTGTTTTTTCCTGCTTTGTTTTTGCAAGTGATATCTGATTTCAAAGCCTTGTGATCAGAGAATATGCTTGGTATGATTTCAATCTTCTTAAAGTTGCTGAGGCTGATTTTATGTCCCAATATACGGTCTATCCTTGAGAATGTTCCGTGTACACTAGAAAAGAATGTGTAGTCTCATGTTTTAGGATGAAGTGCTCTATAAATGTCAATTATGCCCATTTCATCTAATGTGTCATTTAGGGCTGCTATTTCGTTATTTATTTTCTGTTTGGATGATCTATCCATAGCTGTCAATGATGTATTTAAGTCCCCTAGTATAATTGTGTTTTGGTGAATTTCTCCCTTTAGTTCTGTTAGTAGTTGCTTGGTATATTTCGGTGCTCCCTGATTGGGGGCATAAATATTGATGACAGTTATGTCTTCTTGTTGTATCGTCCCCTTTACCATTATGAAATGTTCATCTTTGTCTCTTGTTATGTTTTTCACCTTGAAGTCTGTTTCATCTGATATCATTATGGCTACACCTGCTTTTCTCTGGGTCCATTTGCTTGGAGTGTCAATTTCCACCCTTTCACTTTGAGTCTATATGCTTGCCCTGTAGCTGAGATGTGTCTCTTGGAGACAGCATATGGTTGGGTTTAGTTTTTTGATCCAATCTGCTACTCTGTGCCTTTTTATTGATGAGTTCAGTCCATTTACATTTAGGGTAATTATTGATATGTGAGGATTTCCTATCATTCTATCTTTCGTTTTCTGGTAAGGCTGTGTCTCCATTGTTTCTTTGCCTTTTTGTTGTTGTCTGTTATTTCTGTGTGGTGGTATTCTATGATGTTTCCTCTGTTTCTTCTTTTATTACAGTATATATTTCAGTTCTGGATTTTTTTTTGAGTAGTTACCCTTAAGTTTATGTAAAAGAAAGTTTGATATTTAGAGTATTCCGTTTTATTCAGAACACTTAGTGTCTCCATTCCTATAGTCCAATTCAGGCCTTTACTCTTCCCCTTTTTATGTTTCGATTACCACAAATTGTCCCTGTTGATGATAGTTGAATAGCCTCCTTTAGTATTTCTTGTAGTGCAAGTTGTGTATTAGAAAATTCCCTCAGCTTCTGTATGTCTGGAAAGGTCTTTATTCCTCCTTCACATCTAAAGGATATCTTTGCTGGATATATTATTCTTGGCTCATAATTTCTCTCTTTCAATAGTTTGACTATTTGGTTCCACTCCCTCCTGGCTTGTAGAGTTTCTGCTGAGAAATCTGATGACAATCTAATGGGCTTTCCTTTGTAGGTTACTGTCTTCTTTTCCCTGGCTGCCTTGAGGATTCTTTCTTTGTTGTTGATTTTAGACAGCTTCAATACAATGTGCCTTGGAGAAGGCCTGTTGGGATTGAAGTAATTAAGTGTTCTATTTGCTTCTTGGATTCGAGGATCCAGTTCTGTCCACAAGTTTGGGAAATTCTCATCAACAATTTGTTTGAATATATTCTCTGTTCCCTTCTCTCTTTCTTCTCCTTCTGGTATGCCCATTATTCTTATATTGCTCTTTCTGATGGAGTCAGAAAGTTCTTGTAGAGTTCTTTCATTTTTTTTAAGTCTCAAGTGTCTTTCTTCTTCCATCTGTGTAATTTCCAGGTTTCTATCTTCGATGTCACTGATTCTTTCCTCCATCTAGTCAACTCTACTACCTAAGCTGGTTATTTCATTCTCAATTTCTTCTATTGAGTTCTTAATCTCCAGAAATTCTATTTGGTTCTTTTTTAAAATTTCAGTCTCTTTCGTAAAATGCTCATGCTGTTCTTTGATTGTGTTTCTGAGTTCATTAAACTGCCTTTCTGTGTTTTCTTGCATCTCGTTGAGTTTTTTCAGAACTGCAATCTTGAATTCTCTGTCATTTAAGTCACATATTTCCATATCTTTAAGTTCCTTTCCTGGAGACTTTTCACTTTCCTTCTGAGCTGTCTTGTTGCCTTGGTTATTCATGGCAATTACTGATTTTCTATTTCTCTTCCTAGACATCTACAGGAGTGGCTTCTGCAACAGGTTGATAGGGAGAGGTCTTTCTTTTGTTTTCCAGTACTTGTTGTTAGAATGTTTTATTTTCTCTCCGACTGCACCTTTTTTTTTTTCTCCTCATGGTAGTGCTATGTTTTCTCTGCACTATTCCAGCTTCTCACACAATGGGGGGGATTCCCTGGGAGACGGGCTTCTCCTCTGTTAATGGTTCACCTGGGTCACAGGGCGCAGTGTCCGTGTGCATATGTGGAGAGCTTTTGAAGTTCCAAAGCTCTTCCTGCACCAGATTCAGAGCCCATGTGTTTCAGCAGTTCTGTTTACTCCTGCAGGGATCCGCCCAGATAGGTGGGGCCAGGGGCGGGGTGAGTTGTGAGAGGTGGCCCAGAGCAATGGCGGCGACCACCACCACAGCCGGTCCTGCTTCCACAGCTCCCTCCCCTTTGCCGGAACTAGTTGGGCTACGAATCTGTGTCTGCGGTCCACAGTTCTCAGAACAGCAAATATTCTGTTCTTTTGCTCTGACACTGTCACTGTTCTGTTTCTAGCACCGGGCAGGTGGGGGCGGGGTGAGCTCTGGAAGGGGAGGGAGGGGGCGGCAAGTCTCAGTGCCTAAGGCTTCTGTTCTCTGCTCGGCAGTGAGGGCTTAAACCACCGTTTTCAGCCTTCTTCCATCAGTCTTTTCTCCGAGGTCTCTGCCTTGAGCGTTGGGTTCAGCCGTGTTATATGCTGTCCCCTCAGCCCTCTGGGCCATAAGCGGAGCCCTAGCAGTCCGAGTTCTTCCCTCTCCCGCAGCTGCAGTAGTTCCGGGAAGCAGCGAGCTCGGAGCACTGAGCTAGGTCTGCGTCCTGCGCCCGCGCGGCTCCATCTCCGCACTTCTCCCTTCCCTCCTCCCCTGCTCGCGTGATTCGCCCACCTTTAGGTGAATTCAGTAGTGGGCCTCTTCGTCTTGCCTATCTGCTGTGCAGGGAGTCCTTTGTGGAGTTATTGTTGTTCGATTCGTTGTAAATTCCAGGGGAGCTTTACAGAGGCTCACCACACGCCACCATTTTGATGACGTCTCGACTTTTTCAATCTGTGTTCTTGGATGATTTCTCATGTCATTCTTCAACGTTATTAATCCAGTCACCAGCAGAATTCCTTCTACCATTGTCTGCATCTATTAAAATTTTGGTTTATCTTGGCATTCGTGATTTCATTCTGTTACTCTTGTTCTCAAACTATGTTTCCTAGAAGGCTGCTCGTGTGTCTCCTTATGTCTCATGGCACATATTATTAGTCTTGTTCTAAAATGGTCATCTCTTTCCTGCTACAATTCTGCTTCACTGTGTGCTATACAGTTTATTTCTCAGTGTTCTGACTTTCTTCTTGTCTTTTTTATTTTTCCTACAGAGTGAATGAAGGTTTTATAATTAGAAATAAAGGTCGGCATGGTCAGTAAGGAGAGATGGAGTGGGCTTTTTATTTATTTATTTATTTTTAATTTATTGGGGTGACAATTGTTAGTAAAATTACATAGATTTCAGGTGTACAATTCTGTATTACATCATCTATAAATCCCATTGTGTGTTGGAGTGGGCTTTTTAAATATGGTGGAATCATCACAGATTTCTTTCTATAGACTTTGCCTCAGGGATCATTGGTGCTACTGAGTTTAGAGATGGACTTTGCAAAAATTAAGATGCATGAGGTGAGACAGTGCCAGTTTTCTTGAGGAGTGACACAAATGCAGGCTTTTCATTTGGAACTAGGGCCAATGCCAAATTCATGTGAAGCTGAAATGCACAATGACCCTGATGTTTACCTGCCAAACTCCAAAATTTCTTTTTTTTAAAAATTTTATTGGGGAATATTGGGGAACTATGTCTCTTTCCAGGGCCCATCAGCTCCAAGTTGTTGTCCCTCAGTCTAGCTGCGGAGGGCATAGCTCAGCTCCAAGTCTAGTCGCTGATTTCAATCTTTAGTTGCAGGGGTCGCAGCCCACCATCCCATGCGGGAATCGAACCGGCAACTTTGTTAGAGCTCGCGCTCTAACCAACTGAGCCATCTGGCCACCCCCAAACTCCAAAATTCTTTTTTTCTTTTTTTTTTAACATTTTTAAAATTAGTTTCAGGTGTCCAAAATAATGTACTAGTTAAACATTTATCATTTGTATCCCTCACACAGTGACAACCCCCCTCCCCCATCTACTTCCCCTCTGACATCACACACAGCCATTACATTTCCACTGCCTCTATTTCTAATGCTGTACTCCACTTCTTGTAACTATGTGTGTGTGTGTGTGTGTGTGTGTGTGTGTGTGTGTGTGTATATATATATATACACACACACACACACACATATATATATATATGTGTATATATATATATATATACATATACATATATACATATACATATATATATATATATATATATATATATATATATATATATATATATATATATAATTGTAGCTGACATTCATTATTGTTCAGCTTCAGCTTCAGGTGTACACTGCACTGATGAGATAATGAGACAAGTGTCCATCGGATACCCTACAAAATCTTTACAACATTATTGATTACATTCCCCAAATTGACTTTCGTATCCCCATGGCAATCTTGTGGTTACCGATTGTGCTTTCTAATCCCCTCACCTTCCCCCTTATTCCCACCCCCCTCCCATCTAGCAACCCTCAGTTTTTCCTCTATGTCTCTGAGACTGTTTCTGATTAGTTCATTCATTTATTCTTTTCTTTAGATTCCACATATAAGTGAGATTATATGGTATTTGTCTTTCTCTGTCTGACTTATTTTACTTAACATAATGTTCTCTAGGTCCATCCATTTTATTGCAAATGGTAAGATTTCTTTCTTCTTTATGGCTGTATAATGCTCCATTGTATAAATGTACCACAGTTTCTTAATCCAGTCATCTACCGATGGGCATTTTGGTTGTTTCCATGTCTTGGCTATTGTGTATAGGGGTGCATACATTTTTTTTGAATTAGAATTTTGGATTTCTCCGGATAGACACCTAGGAGTGGAATTGCTGGATCATAAGGTAGTTCCATTTTCAGATTTTTGAGATAACTCCATATTGTTTTCCATAGTGGCTGCACCAATCTGCAATCCCACCAACAGTGCACAAGGGTTCCCTTTTCTCCACATCCATGCCAGCACTTGTTGTTTGTTGATTTATTGATGATAGCCATTTTGACTGGGGTGAGGTGGTATCTCATTGTGGTTTTTATTTGCATTTCTCTAATGATTAGTGAGGTTGAGCATTTTTTCATATGTCTGTTTGCCATCTGTATGTCCTCCTTAGAAAAATGTCTCTTCATATCCTCTGCCCATTTTTTAATTGGGTTGTTTGTTTTTTTGGACAAACTTCAAAATTCTTGCTCTCCCTGCCTTCATAAAGTTAAGTTTTGTGCTATGAGGATGATACAGGGCCAGCGACTGGGCTTCAGCATTCTGTTGGAGCTATGATGGGGTGATTTTTTCCCCCCAAACAAAGGTACTCTATAGTCCTAACTCCCAGTACCTGTGAATGTGATCTTGTTTGGAAATAGCACTTTTTGGTCTTTGCAGATATAATTAGTTAAGTTCACATGAGATCACACTGGATTAAGGAAGACTCTTACCCAGTATGACTGGTGTCCTTATGAAATAAAGAGCAGATGCAGAGGCAGACACACAGAGGGAAGACAGCCATGTGAAGACACAGGCAGAGACTGGATTGCTACCACAGGTCAAGTAACACCTCGGGCTTCCAGAAGCTGGAAGAGGCAAGGAACGATCTCTCCATAGAGTCTTTGGAGAAAGTATTTCCCTGTCAACATCTTGATTGTAGACTTCTAAGCTCCAGAACTGTGAGATAATAAATTTCTGTTGTTTTAAGCCACACGCAGTTTGTGGTACTTTGTTAAGGGAGCCCTAGAAAATGAGTAAAAGTGTGTGCAGTCTTTGTGTTGCTCCTAAGACTAATTCATAATATATAGAGGGAGAAGGGGAAAAGGAAATGAGGAAAGGTGGAAATGAGATAAAGAGCAACTAAGTGAAGGAAGATAGAGATAAGGCAGAGAGAATATAAAGGAAAGCAGATGAAGAAAGAACCACTACAACTCTCACAAAATCCTACATTTTGTTTCCAGTGATTAAAACTTTTTTGAATGTACAGCTGACCACACTGGCCAGGAAATACTGTGGGCACGTGAAGGTCACATTGGGCAGATCCATGAAGAAGGAGGGGTATCAATGGTGACCCCCTTGTCTCTTTCTGTTTCCTCAGGTGCCACATCATACCTAGGTTAACCTAACCCGACTGGGTCTGGCTGCCATGTTTCTGCTTATTTACAAGAGCTTTCCTGGTTGAAGCCTGGCTTAGCTAGAAGAAGTCTCTACATGGATCCAGGTGAAACACTGAGCACTTCTCTTTTTCGTGGGCTGTTGTAGTGACACGGGGTTCTTTAAACACCAAACTTCACCATGGAGACTTCCTGTGTTTCTCAACAGGAAGACCAATAGCGTTTTAGGTGGGATATTTCTTTACCATGTGGGACTGTCGCGTCCAGAGCACCACAGGCAGTGAGGGAACGAGAAGGGGCGGCTTTACGTTAAGTTTTAAGAAAGAAAGAAACAGAGACTTAATGCAGTTAAGTATCAGAGGGCCAAGGGGTCTCACAGTCACCAGAGACTGGAGCCTCAAATCGGGCCGACTGGTGGCTTTTATTGACATTCATACAAATACAAGAAAGTAACATTGTTTCTTACACGGTCTGTGAGACTCATACATCATAGCAGAAAGAATGTTTATTTCAATCACCCTTTGTCTGTTAACAGCCGAAGCATAAAGTCCCATGATGTCTTAATTACGATATGTATCCTCCCAGGGACAAGTCTCTCATGTAGTAACAGTTCCGTTGAGATAAGTAGACAGAGCTGATCTTTATTGCCCTCATGACTTCTCTCATAATCAGGTGAGAGAGGAAAGCCAGAGTCAGCAATGGCTTTTCCCAGGCAGGGGGGAGGGGGAGGCAAGGTTCCTTTTTGGGTCTTCTAAGGCAGCTCATTGGGGGTCCCCACTCGGTTCCGCCTGGCTTAGGTTGTATCTCCCGTGAGATATCTTACCCGTCTTTGGCTGCAAACCATCTTTTGGGGACCAGACAGAGAGACATAAGGTGTAAAACAGAAATAAGCAAAGTCCCAAAAAGGCACAGTCTCACAGACTTTTCTTTCCTTAAGGAAAGACACGGGGGGACAGTCGGCTAGGCTGCTGTGTGACTACATGGGACAGCTCTACTGATTATAGGAACACTTAGCATCGAGTTTCCTTTCCCATCAAACACAAGTACTAGCATACCTTTTCAAACACCCCTAGATATGGAGGATGAGGAGTGGGGGTCGTTTCCCTGCTGGTGGACAGACTGTGTTTGGAGGCCAGGGCTAATAATATTCTTCATCGTCTTCGGTTCCCTGATCTCAGGTCTGTCCTTCCCACAGGCCCCACAGCTGCCCAGGGGGACGATGAGTGTTTGATCAAGTTAGACCCAAACTGCCCCTTCTCGCACCCTCACTGCCGTGTTGCGCTGGACGCAACAAAAGTATATCTCTCATACATTGCTTCTGGGAATTGAAATGGTACAGCCATTGTGTAAAATAATTTGGTCATTTTATATAAAATTCAATGTGCACTTTCTACACGACCCAGAAATCTCAATCTTGGTTATTTACCCACATAAATGAAATTTTACATCCACACAAAATTCTGTACATAAATGTTCATGTCAGCTTTATTTGCAATAGCCCCACACTTGAAACATTCAAAAAGTCCTTCAACAGGTGAATAGTTAAACTATGACATATCCACACCATGGAACACTACTCAGCAATGAAAATAACAGACTTGATACTACAATAACATGGACGGATCTCAAGGGCATTGTGTTAGCAGGAAAAAAAAATCTCAAAGCCTCACATGCTTTGGTTGTGTAGATAACATAGCATCAAAAACAAACACATGCTGTCTGATCTCATTAACATAACATTTTTAAAATGACACAATTTTAGGGGCAGAACAAGTAGTGCCTGCCAGGGTTGAAGAACGGTGTTGGTAGCAGAGGGGTCTGGCTGTGAAGGGAAAGCATGAGGAGCATCTTCGTGGTGGTGGACTGGATCAGTAGGTTGATTGTGCGGGCGGCTACATGAATCTAAACATGTGACAAAGTGACATACAACTGTAGATGCACATTGTACTCATGTCTACTCCTGGGTTTTGGTATTGTAATGGATGCATAATGGAACTATGGGGAGAAGATGGGTGAAGTACAAGTAGCTGTACTATTTGTGCAACTTCCTGTGAATGCAATGATTTCAAAATAAGAAGTTTAAAAGTGGGATCTGGGGCCGGCCCAGTGGCTTGGGCGGTTGGGGCTCCGTGCTCCTGACTCCTGGGGCTGCCGGTTCGATTCCCACATGGGCCAGTGAGCTCTCAACCACAGGGTTGCCAGTTCGGTTCCTCGAGTCCTGCAAGGGATGGTGGGCAGTGCCCCCTGCAACTAAGATTCAACATGGCACCTTGAGCTGAGCTGCCTCCCGGATGGCTCAGTTGGTTGGAGTGTGTCCTTTCAACCACAAGGTTGCCAGTTCGATTCCTCGACTCCCGCAAGGGATGGTGGGCAGTGCCCCCTGCAACTAAATTTGAACACGGCACCTTGAGCTGAGCTGCCTCCCGGATGGCTCAGTTGGTTGGAGCGCGTCCTCTCAACCACAAGGTTGCCGGTTCGACTCCCACAAGGGATGGTGGGCTGTGCCCCCTGCAACTAGAAAACGGCAACTAGACCTGAGGCTGAGCTGCACCCTCCACAACTAAGACTGAAAGGACAACAACTTGGAAAAAAAAAAAAAGCCTGGAGGTGCACACTGTTCCCCAATAAAGTCCTGTTCCCCTTCCCCAATAAAATCTTTAAAAAAAAAAAGTGGGATCTGATTGAAGAGGAAAAACACAATCTAAAATCGACATGGACAGCCACACATTCGGGAGTGGGAGCATCGCTGACGCTGTTCCGTGGGTGGCCGAGGTGGAGACTGCTGCAAGACGTGTTTGTAGAGTGAGCAACCAGTGTCTCTTTGATGATATTACACCCATCCTGGCTATACACCCAGACTTCTGTCCATTTTGACTACAGTTGGCTAGATAGCAGCCAAAGGGGGTCTATTAGAAGTAGCCCTGAGTTTTACTAATTGAGTGGAAGGGACAGAAAACTTCTCCTTGTGCCTGAAGATACCTGGAGCCTCCACACTGAGTTCAGCGACAAGATATGCAGCTGAGAAAGAGCTGCAGTCATCTTTCACACCATGAGAAGTGCAGTGGGCAGAAACAGGCTTCCTTATCTGATCGTATACACTGCAGCCATGACAGGAGGGTCACAGATGTCCCTAACAGTGGGAGAAGAAACTAGATTCATCCGTGATCTGATGGAAGCCAGCACAGTGAAAGGCAGTTCATGAAATAAACTTATTTGAGAGAATCATTTATATTACAATCAGAACTTGATTTTCATAAGCTTATCTCCAGAGTTATAAGAGAGGGGATAATTCTAAACTGAGAATGAGCATTTATATAAAACCAAGGTTATAAACAAGAAACAACAGATGTTGAAAATATAATGATGACATTTTACACCTGTACCAGGACTGCTGGGGACAACTCAAGAGCAAATTGATCTATGATACAGAGTGGAATTCTTCCAAATTAGGTAAAAGGTTAGGAGTTTAAGAAACAAAATTTAAAAGACATGTTTGAGAGCTTGTTTGGAGGTTCTAGGACGGGAGCACAGCTACTCGTATACCCTTGACCAAAGAATGGTCCTCTCTCTATCGGGGAAGATGGTGAAGGGGGTCAAATATACGGTGATGGAAGGAGAACTGACTCTGGGTGGTGAACACACATTGCAATATATAAATGATGTATTATATAATTGTACACTTGAAACCTATATTTTTCTATAATTCTGTTAACCAATGTCACCCCAATAAATTCAATAAAAATTTTAAAAAATCACACATGCACATGCATGTGACATGTTTGATAAATACAGAAACTTCAACATTTGACCAGTTGCTGGTCCTGAAGCACAAACGAGAATGAAGCAGAAGTAATAAATATTATACAGGAAGTTATCTTTCCCCACTTTTCACTGGAAGAACAGTTCCTGCAGATAAGACTGTATGTGCAACCCAGCCTGACTCTGAGGTTTTAAGTATTTTCCAAGTCACACAAAACGTGTTAGATGAGTCTGCCTGCTCGGTCCTGTCGTCTGCCCCAGGTGAACAGCACAGGAAGAAGAAAGCCGTCATCTTGTCCTTCCTACAGTGTCAGTAGAACCGAGAATCCAGGTTCCGTGGAACTGCTCCGATTCAGCAGGTCTGGCTCGATCAGCACTCATTGTCCCCCTGGGCAGCTGTGGGGCCTGTGGGTAGAGAAGAATAGACCTGAGATCAGGGAAGGGAGGAAGAGGAATAATGTTTTTCCTCACAGCCTCCAAACACAGGTTGTCCACCAGGAAGAGCTGCCCCTTGTCCTTATCCTCCTCGTCTAGGATGTTTGAAGGGGTGTTATGGATAGTACCTGTGCTGCTTCCACAGCGATTGGTTCTTCACTGCTGTTTAATGAGAAAGGAAAAGAGGTTCTACATATTCCTACAGTGATCAGAACCGTCACTCCCGGTGAAGAAAAATTGCCCCTAAAATTCTATTCGTGTCCATAATGCAAAATGTAAGTCCCCATGGCAGAGTTTGGTGTTTAAAGAACTCCATGTCACTACAGCAGCCCACAAAAAAGAGAAGTGCTCAGTTTCACTTGGATCCATGTGGAGACTAGACTCCTTCTGGCCAAGCCAGGCTTCAGCCGGGAAAGCTCCCAAGGTAACCATAATTATGGCCAGTCGGATGAGGTTACTCTTGGTGAAATCTCTTGATGTGGCACCAGGGAAAACTGGAAGACAAAGGGGTCACCACTGATACTCCTCTTTCTCAATGGATCTGCCCAATGTGACCCTCATGTGCCCACTGTATTTCCTGGCCAGTGGTCAGCTGTACCTTCACAAAAGTTTTAGTCACTGGAAACAGAATGTAGGATTTTATGAGAGTTGCAGCAGTTCTTTCTTCATCTGCTTTATATTTCCTCTGCCTATCTCTCTTCTTCATTTATTTGCTCTTTGTCTCATTCAAACCTTTCTGCATTCCTTTTTCCCTTCTCCCTCCATATCCTAGAAATTTGATCAACACAAAGGGCCAGTGTTGCTCCGCAGGGCACTGAAATTCCGTGGCTGCATCAGTACCCTTTCTCAGAGCACAGAACTTCATGCCAGAAGCGGCATGCAGTGAGCTTAGGAAACTTTGAGTTTAGTAGATTCCGTGGTTCCCTGAAAATAAAACCTAGCCAGACAATATGCTTTAATGCATCTTTTGGAACTGAAATTAGTATAAGACCGGGTCTTATTTTACTATAATACAAGACCAGGTCTTTATAATATAATATACTAATATAATATAATACCGGGTCTTATATTAATTTTTGCTCCAAAAGATGCATTAGAGCTGAGGGTCTGGCTAGGTCTTTAATTTTGGGGAAACATGGTAAGTATATGGACCATTGTGTATTCAGCTTCTCTCAGGAAGGGCTCACCATTCAGCTTACCATTGGCCCCAGTTCCTGAAGAGAAGCCTGCATTTGTATCACCTCATCTCACTCATCCCAACTCCTGTGAAATGTGCCTTTGAACCCGTCAACAGCAATGTTCCCTGAAGGCAGAATCCATGGGGAGAAATACATAATGACCCCCCAGGGTCATGGAGCTCCATTCACCTCTCAACACTGACCATACTGACCTTGATCTAATTACGGAACAGTCACTGACCATATGGGGAGACAACAGCAAAAAAGAGAATGCCAGAGCTGAAACGTAGAGTGTGTCGTGGCAGGAAACAAGAGACTCTCAGACAAATTCTCCCAGGAGGTGCCGTGAGATTTTTTAAAAAGACATTGCACCCATCTCCCTGAAGCAAAAGGCTGTGGAACATCACTTCTGAGAACGAGAGAATTGTTGGGAATAAATCACTGTCGCCAAGCTAAATCAAAACTTTAATAGATACAGAGACTGGTGGGAGGAATTGTGACAATGGTGGAACTGATAATTGTGAAGAACAGCATGAGAAATCATCCAAGAATGAAGAAAAACAAAGGAGTGGAAATTAGGAAATGAGAATCAGAATGACAGATCAAATGATCTATTTATATTTTTTAAAAGTCCTCAAAATCGTACAGAATACCTGTCACCCAGATCGCAAGTTGGTCACTGGGCTCTGAGGCCCAGAAAGGAGCCCTTGTCTGGAAGTACACACAGCTGTAGTTCCCAGTGTCACTGACTGTCACATTGTGAAGGGAGAAGTCTGTCTCCTTTCCTGCTGGACTCTGGCGCTATACGGGTGTTGAAGTTCCTTTCTTCAGTAGAGCAAACGTTGTAGACTCAGTCAAATGCTCTGGCGCCTGGCACTTCAGGGTCACCTTTTCTCCTGCGGTCACCTTACCCCTTCTGTGGGCTTGGAGGGAAGGTTTCTGGAAGTCTCCTGTAAGAGAAGGAGGCTGTGAGGTCATGAGGAGAAGCCTTGGGTCCCCCTCAGCCTTGTCCTCCTGGCAGGGTTCCCAGGGAGTGTGGGAAGTGACGGGCGCCTGATCTCACCCTCTTTGTGCTCTGATTCCAGGAAGGCGATTTCCCTCCTACAAGCCCTGGCTGAAGCCAAGGTCATCAACTCTGTTCCTGTCTCTGTCCATCTCCCCGTCCCCAGCCACACGGGAGATGAGACCCCCTGGCCCCTCTCATCCTCCCTCATCCCTGTGCTGGGAAGGCCGTACGTCATTCTGAGCACCCTGTCCCCACCTGTCACTAGTAGTAAAAGGACATCACTGGGCGGTGACCCTATGTGGCGGCTCCCTCTTCGGTAGTATTCACAGGCGTACTCTCCGGCATTACTGGTTTTTAGATCAGCGAGGTGAAACTCAGCCAGGCCCCCTGGGGAGTCAGGAGATGGCACGGACCTCACAGGGTGTCCGTTCTTTCTGAGACCAAACTTTCCATCCTTGGTAGGAGCTGAGCATCGCAGTGCCACTTGGCTGTTGGCAGGAACCACCGAGCTGGGCCAGGCACTGATGGAGGGCCTGGGAAGTGACTCTGGAAGGAAGCAGAGTCCAGGGCTGGATTTGGTTCCCTCACTGCTCTCGGAAGCCCATTTAAAGAATGGAAAGGGGGAACTGGGGCCTTTGGGGGTGGAGGATGGAGGAGGGTTTAACTGAAGAAACACTCACCATTTCTTATGTCTCCTTGGCCAACACAGAGCCCTGCAGAGGAATTGTCCGTGAGACATGAGCTCCTCCCTGGAGCCCACATCTTCAGCCGGCTCCAATCTCTAAGGGACCATCCCAGGGGCTCTTGCTGAGGATGGACCCCTCTAGGTCATGCATATGGGAGTTCTCATTTTCCCCACACTGGAATCTGGCTTCAGCTCTGCTCCGAGCTCCTCCATGATTCTCACAGAGGTTCTCTATGCTGCTGTCACCTCCAAGGCTCCAGGGCCTTTCCTATTCCCGCAAAATTCCACAAATCCTCTGGTTTTCATCTTCTGTCTTGGTCCTCTCTTAGTCTTACCATTTCTGTTAGGGTCTGTGTTGTTTTCTACATCTCTCAGTCTTGGGTGAGAGGCATAAATCATGAGGGAGATTATGAAAGCCTGGTGACAGGCCTGTGGCCTGAGGCCCTGAGTAGGCCTGAATCTCCTGACACTCATCTGTGATAGAAGAACCCTCATATTAAAGGCTATTTTGGTGCCTTGGGTAACGTAAATTAAGACAGAACCATTTGGTTGTAATTTTTAAAGAGAGTTCATAGAAAATTATGTATCTCATGCTATGGGGGACACAAGATGTTACTAAATGTAAGTAGCTGGAAGGCAAGGACTCCATGCTATTCACCTTATTATCCCCAGTGTTTTCACAGGTCCTGACCCATAGTAGGACCTCCAGAAATGCACATTGACTGATGAGATGCTCCAGTTGAAGCATGATTGAGAGATCCTACCAGGGTGTAAAAAGATGCAACCCTACAATACCTTCCTGTCTTCCTCCCACCAGCTTGACCCCATACCTACCTCACACCATAATGACCCACATCCATTGGGTGGGGTAAGGAATTGGCTGAGACACAGAGGAAGCTCTGTCATGGCCTAGTGCTAGCTGTGACCACCTTGGCTTTAGTCTTTAAAGGTTTGTGATCCAGTTTTAGCCATTATGTGTTTTCATCCCTTGATATCCACATGAGACAGTTCAGTGTTTGGTGCCCTAAAATAAGTCTTAAAAAAGCCAAACGATATTCCAGAAAAGGGGAAGACATACTTTCTCCCCTGTCTCCCATACACCTTCATTTGTAGGATATTCCAACCAATGGTTCTTAACTTTGCCTGCACACTGGGCTTCCCTGGGGAGCTAATTAAAAAGTCCAGTGGGCAGACCAAACCACAGGAAAATAAATCAGAGTCTTCAAATGGTGCTCAGACATCAGTACTTTTTGATGTCTGATACAAGTGATAGAAGTTTGTAGCCAATGTGGAGAACCACCGCTCCAACTGAACTGGGGCAAACACTCTCAAGGCCCGTAAAAGATACTCAAAATCAACTGGTTGATAAACAAACTTCCAAGTGAAAGTGATTACACACATCTCTGACCATTCACAGCCATCCTTTATTCATTCATTCATTCGTTCATTTAAATTTATTGGGGTGATATTTGTTAGTAAAATTATATTGGTTTCAACTGTAAAATTCTATAATACATCATCTGTATATTGCTTTGTATGTTCACCAAAGTCAATTTTCTTCCTTTTTGAAATGCCAAGGGGGGTAGTCAACTTTTTGCCTGTGTGCTAAATTCACATGAGAATATCATGCCTGAACACAAATATTATGATAATAGAGATATTAACTTAACAAGAAGTTTAGTTAGACATGTATTTCTAAGAACGAAAGTTCCTCTGTTTTTCCTGTATGGAGGAACATTGGTGTTTCAAGGGGGAAAAAAGAAGTTACCAGGCTTTCTGCTACAAACACATGGATATGTCCAGAAAATTAAATGTTACAGTCTGAAAAAGGGAAGGCAGTGCATTGTGCCATAGAACTAGACTGAAGTGTCTAACCAGTCAGCGTGACCATGGAGAACGGGAAAGGAAAAGCGTAGAGAGCAGACGCCTTGACACCTGAACTCACTCAGAGTCTCCTGGGAGCAGCGTGACCCCAGCTCTGGACAGAGAGCTTGGTCCCTGAGCATCAGAGCCCTGGGGCTTGGATCTCTGTTCCCCGGCCTACCTCTGCAGAGTGGGTGGAGCCCACGGAGCAGAGCCTTCCCACGCTGGTGGACAGGACAGTGCCACTTCAGATGTTACTGTAACTGGATAGAAGGAGACCAACGTCAAACACCAACATCCTCTAACATCACGGAGCACAGTGAGCACATCTACTGGTGAGATGAAGTCTCCTCTGTGGGACTGAGTTGATGTCTCAGAGAGTCAAAGAATATGAAGCCTCCTTAAGTTGTCCATGGCTGTTGGAAGGTCAGGGCAGAGAGGGACTATGGTGTGAGCATCCGGCTTGAGCTATGAAGTAAACTTAGACAAGAAGAGCTCTCATCAGAAGGCATCAAGAAGCAGTTTTAAGTGAATCCCTACAGAACACCATGCTGTCAATGTGACATCACCTGTCTGAGTATCAAGCAAGATTCTAAAATATTCAGACACTCAAGTCCTGCTCCTTGGACACCAGCCCCTCTGTCTGCTGACACTGCTGATGAGGACAGGGACCCTGTAACTCCCTCGAGTGGGGGTGACCCTCTGAGGCTTGAGCTTTGCCCAGTGTACTTGGAAGGATACAGTGGGGCACAGAATTGAGCCACCTGGCTGCTTATCAGCTCACCCACCACAGGACATCTCATCTTGTCTGGTCTCGTCTCATTTCATCTTTGCACATCACCTACCCCGAGATAAGAGGAGAGTCATCTCAGAATTCTTACAAGAGGTGCCTCAGGACCTGACAACAGGGACACAGCGCTGAAGGATAGGAGAAGGAAGGGATATACTTTGTCCACTGACATGATGGAGAACGGTCTGGGGAAATTTCCAACAGAAGTAGTGCCCGAGCCAAGGGAAGGAGAGGTGATGATAAAAGGGTTCATTCTCCCATGGAAATAACAAGACTTACTACACACATATGGTCTCTAATCATAAAGACAGCCCTACAGATCGCTCTCATTATCCCCTGTACAGATACGGATATCAGCCCTAGCTCTCGTCATGTATTTCAAAGGCAGCTCAAACAGCCTGTGCAGGGGGAGAGACTCCAAAACACATGTGACTTCCCCAGAAACACGGTCAGAGAGCCTGAGAAGGGAGGCTCTTGCTTTTGCCCAGGTGGGGCTCTGGTAGAAAGAAAGCCCTGTGGACTATGTGGAGCCTCGGCATCGGGGAAATAGGGTGAAGGCTGAGAGCTAAGTCACTGTGACCAAACCAGGACAGGCACCACACACTGTCCCTGAATGAAGAAACCGGGGTTCCTTGGCAACTGTGAACAGACATCCTGAGTGCACCCAGCTCTACACCCAGGGACATTTATAAACAGCTTTATTGAGATATAATTCACATACCACAGAATCCACCCATTTACCGTGTGCGGTTCAATGGCTTTCCTATGTTCACACATATGTGCACACATCACACAGTCAACTTTCAAGCATGGTCAGGGCCTCCCAGTGACATCCCATACTCTTTACTTGTCTCTTCCCTCTTCTGCTTCTCCCAGCCCTCAACAACCACTAATCAACTTTCTGTCTCTATAGACTGCCCTCTTCTGGACGTTCACAGGAATGGCATCAGATAACAGGTGCTCTTTGGTGACTGGTCTCTCACCCAGCGGAGTGACACCCTCCTCTTTCATGTCCTTAGAATTTCCCCAGCCCAGTGTCTGTTCACACAGCCCAAGGACATTGCAGTTCAGAAGACCCCATACCTGTATCCCTCTTAATTTCCTGTTACAGCCGAGTGGAAACAGTAGTGACTTTGGAGGCGGACCGGCTGGGCTTGCATTATGACTTTTTTGCTCGCTCTTTGCAGGCTCCTCAGCCTTCAGTCTCAGGGGCCTCACTTGTCACTGGGGGCCCGTTCCCATCACACAGGTTGTTTGGAAGGATCCGAGGGGTATTTCCCAGCGGCGGTCTGGGGGATGATGTTAGATGGTGCAGTGACCGGATTCTATAGCATTAATCATGGCATGAGAAGGTTAGTGCCCTTTCAGACCACGTTACGCCCTTTTGATCACAGAAAGGAGAAAAGCACAGTTGACGGTGGACGTTATTACCTGTCTATCACTGACTAATCTCTGTGACAGGGAAACAGTCATCCATGGGCTCAGGAACTTGACAATGGACAGCATAAGGTTAGAATTCCTAACGTTCCTCCATTGTATCGCCTTTCCATTGTATTATTTTTTTCATAGTAACCTTTTTTTTTTTTTTTTTGCAGATGACACTGGATTATTTAAAGTCTTACTAGGTTTCCATTTGCAAATAAATGCATTTAAAGAAAAGGTGTTGACTCGGGGTCAATACATTGTTAAATACACGAAGGTATTGTAAGCATCGTGCACCATCACGAATGAGAATGTACATATTCACATATTGAAAAACACTTGATTTGTAAGTGGCTGTAAAGCATGCAGCACGGCTCCTGTCATGTATGAAGCAATCAATAAATATACACCACATTGTTATTTCTGTTGTATTCTTCACATCTCTCAATTAGTCAATCTACCCTTGTCTCGAATTCCAATATATCAATCCTAAGAAACTTACCAAAGCAGAGGAGGAAAAGGAATTCAGGGACCATACTGGCTGTTCTAAGGACTCGTCTTCAGTTTTACAACCACGGGGGAAGGAAAGCTTGATGTGGGTGGTGGCATCTTTGCTCCAATATGTCCCTTTTATCCTCTCACGTGACCCACAGGTTTAATGCCAGCACCACATTCATGAAATGAAACCAGGTATTCTCACATCAACCATTTTGAAAATGACAATGGTTTAGAGATAGCAATAGTTTTGAGACACAAGAATGTGAGAGGATGCAACCTCCCCATACGTCCATTCCCAAACCTCCCCATCATCGCCAGCGTCCATTTGGTGAGGGCTCGATCAAAGCTGGAGTGAGTCTTATTACGTCAACATCAGCCTTAAAACTGAAAAGTTTCTGACCCATCTTTGCCATTATGTCATTTCATCTTTTGATTCTCCAAACTGGATGAAGATTGCTGCCTGGTGCCCTAACACAAGCCTCAAAGAATCCCAGTAGATATTTCAAAAAGGGGAAAACTCACCTCCCTCGCCTGTGCCACATACAGCTGTCTTTGTACGATACTCCAGCTCAGTTGTTCTTTATCTTGGCTCCACATTGTCCTGCCCTGGGCGGCCATTGCACGTCACAGGGGGCAGACCAGACCACAAAAGCATTGCATCGAGTTGTTTGGGACGGGGCTCAGACAGCAAAGTTTCAAAGTCTCCTGAGTGATGCAAATACTGAGCCAAAATGGAGAATCACTGCTTTAACTGAATCTGAAAAATTTTATCAAAACTGCAACATAGAAATTCAAAATCAGTTGACTTAGAAACTTCTGAGTAAAAGTGATTATGTACGTCTCTGACATTTGCAGCCAGCTTGCCATCAGTGCCTGAATGTGGCTGACACAGCTTTACCTGTGTGCTAAGATCTCTTTAAAATTAACATCAAGCCTGTTTACAAAGATTAGTGTAAAAAAGAGATTGAGCTAACTCAATGGATGTTGGTTAAGCCTGCGTTTCTACGAGATTTCCTATTTTTCTCCTGTGTGGGCTAAACAGTTTTGTATCTCAGGAATGAAAAGGGGAAAGTTGCCAGGCCTTTGTGCTAAAATTGCATGGCCCAATTAAAAATACTACATTTTGGAAATGGAAAGTAATAAATAGACACAAGGTGAAAAGACCCAAGTGTCCATCAAATGATAAATGGATAAATAAAATATCTACACAGATGATGGAATACTATTCGACCATATAAAGGAATGAAATTCTGACACGTGCTATGACATGGCTGGACTTTGAAAACATTATGCTATGTGAAATTAGCCAGACACAAAAGGACAAATATTGTTATGATTACACTTATAAAAAGTGCCTCAAACAGGCAGATTCATAGAGATAGAAAGTAGAATAGAGGTTGCCAGGGGCTGTGGGGAAAGAGGAGAAATGGGTTGTTGGTTAACAGTGATAGTTTATGTTGGGCATGATAAAGTTTTGGGTGATGATGGCTACGTGACATTGTGAATGTATTTAATGCCGCTGAACTAAACACACTCACAAATGGTTAGAAGGATAAATATTATTTACATATATTTTACCACTACAAAAAAGGAACGTAATGGATATGTTTGAGGTATTGAAAAGGAAATTCTCTCTCACAGTCAGGGAACCCACAGAGAATGGAAAAAGGGAAAGAGTTGAGAGAGCAGATACCTGTGGACACCTGAACTCACTAGAAGCTGCACCCTGGGAGGCAGCATGATCCCAACTCTGGAGAGAGAGCCTGGTCTCTGAGCACCAAAACCCTGGAAACCTGGACCTTTGTCCCCTGCCTGTTTGGCAAAGAGGAAGTGGAACCCACAGCATTGACCTTCTCCTTTTCTAGTAGACCATGTTGGGTGGGCTGGTAGGTGCCACTTCTGCTCTCTGCATAGCAAGTCAAAGACCATCAGTAAGCATCAGCCTCGTGGCATGGCAAAAGCAAAGCAGATGGTGTGAACTCAGGCACTTCTCCACAAGAGATGGTCAAGTCTTAGGGACTTAGAAAGTCTGCAGGCTGTATGAGCTGCCCAGAGACACTGGGAATCCAAAAGGAAAATAAATGAATTCTGGATGAGCAAATTATATTAGGACTCTATCATGTCAGGATGTGCTCTCTCTTGGCTCATGGGACACTCTGAGGTCTGCAAAAATGCAGAACCCTTGAAATCCTGGCCGCCACTCCATCACTCCCTCATGCACACCTCAAGACCCTCGGGGCCTGAACACCTTTGAGGGAGAACAGGTGCCCTTTCAATGGTCTCCTGTGCTCTGTTAGCCCAAAGAAGAGCTTTGTTGAGCTTGATAGATAGTAGTCAGACACACTGCCAGGTCATACGGGATTTATCATACACTCTCAGGCCCCGGAGTATCTCATCTGATGTCATTTCTGTCTTCATCAGGACATACCCAGTGAGGACCAGAAACCTGCTCAGAAACCTCATTGCTGTGGAAGCAACAGGAAGTCTGGTATGAGAGATTTGCTCTCTCTCAAGGACAAACTTAGGAGCAAAGGTTAACTTTCTCATTAAAGGGAGGCAGATAATGAATAGCCAAAGTATGGAAAGGATCAACAGGTGGATGGATAAACAAATGTGGTTTGTATGTTAAGAGACTGTATAGATACACAGATACATAAATGGAATACTATACAGCCACAAAAAGGAATGAAAATTTTCATACATGCATCTGGAAGGATTTGCTAGTGGAATCAGTGCCTAACCAAGTAAGAGGAGAATGAATGATAAAGGAATAATAAACATAAAGAATACCGTTTATCGAGCATGGAGTATGCCTTGCTATGTGTCATGCATACTTGAACCTGATTGTGAAGCTGACCCTGAAAGGTGAGGAAGCTTTTAAATGTTGACCTGTGTTTCCCAGGACCCACAGACAGTGTGTGCTGGAGCGGAGTCTCCAGACCACATGCATCTTCCTAAGACAAGCCTCTGATGTAGGCATGCTCTGTAGAGTGGCCTGAAGTCTTGGGGTCCGAAATTATGGCAACAGGACAAAGCCAAGTGCAAAGGACGATGCCACGGCAAGTTTTCCTCTCCTGATTTTTTTGTGGATGTCAAGCTTTATTGATTTCTGAAAATATTCATTTTGAGTTACATCCTAGCTCCATCGCTGGGGGCATTCGGAACCACCCATCTTTACCTCCTCAGGCTTTTCCCAACACCATGGCCTTTCAAACACTCGTAGGATATCTGCATACCAAGAACCCCACGTGTGTGTCCTTTTTAAGTTAATGTCATGGCTAACTGGAAAGATTTTTGGAGCTAGGCAGTTCTGTGTTGAAATCTGGCTTCCTTGGACATCGCCTGTGTACTCGGAGCCAAGTCCGGTCAGTTTGCAAACTCAGATTTGATTCCTCATCTGCAAAAGCGGACCTAGTTCTCTCTTGCAGGGTTTTTGTTGTTGGGAGGATCAGAATGGTATTTCCCAAATGTGGGCTAGGCTACCTTCCTTTGGTTTTGTGTGTGAGGATAGGTGGAAGGAGAGAGCATTGAAGCACTGCATGACAGCATGCTGTCAGTACTCTTACAGTGCCTTTGATGTATCAGTATAGAAGCTAGCCTCCATGTCTCTCCATCATGGCCAACTGCCTTTATAACAAAGAAATAGTAGGTTTCAGGCTCAGAAGCTTGACCAGAAACAGTGTATATTGTTAAAATATGGTAGCATTGTTTCCTTCTCATTGTGTGTACTTCATAGTACCTTCTATTTGACACTGGATCTCTATTCATAGTATTGACATAAAGTTTCTATCTTAAACACTTTTATTGAAGCAAAAAGTCTGAGTCGATATTAAGAACAACCTCCAGCCAATGAACTATGGGTAGTTGAGACACAGCAAAAATCTGCTGGAGCAACAGTTGTTGAAAATTTGGAAGCACCCTACAAAATCTTTACAACATTATTGATTATATTCCCCAAATTGTATTTCACATCCCCGTGGCAATCTTGTGGCCACCAATTTGTGCTTTCTAATCCCCTCACCTTCTTGGGGGTTATCACTTTGTGAAGGGTGTAAATGTCTAATTATTACATTGTTTTGTACACCTGAAAAGAAAAAAAATTAAAAAGGTAAATAATTGTAAAAAAAAGGAAGAAAATTGGAAAGCACTGGTTTAGAGGTAATGTATGAATCTTGGCAAGATGTCTGATATTTAATATGCACTCAGTAAACTACAGTTGAGGTTATTATTTCTTTTCATCCCCAATTATAACCTCCCATCAATTATGTTATTTTCTCAGACCCCCATGTACTGCTCATGGGACTTACACAACAGAGGACAGGAAGCAGTTTATGCATATGCCCCCTAGTGGCACGTCAGCCTGTCTGGGGGTCTGTCTGTCTTCAGTTTTGCCATCTGCAGAAGGGAGAAAAGCTGGGATGGTCACAGCATCACCCCTGACTTGAGGGTGGGCCATTACAACTTTCCTCTGACCTCTCAGTTCCCTTTTCCCACTGCCATTTTCTGGGAACTTGATATCACTGATTGCAACACATTCTTCTCACACTTATGTTGCAGAACTTGACTCACAGAACACCCTCCTCTGTCTCTCTCAGATTTCAGGCATCAAACAGGTAACCCCGTAAATGCCTATGGCTTGAGCCCACAGAATTTCTGCTGAGGAGATGAAGGCACTTAGCTGTTGAGAATATTGGAAATCCTGGGCAAACATTCAGGTTGCTAGGCATTGCTCACAGGCTCAGAACTAAGGACTCAGGCCAACTAGTTCTTCCCTAGCCATAGCAGTTAGGGTTCAGGTGCTACAGGGTACAGAACCCAAATGGCAACGCTGATGAGTCTACTGTGTGGTACAGGAAAAGCATATGACATAGTAGCGATACATATGGCATTAAAATGACAATAGGTTTCCCTGACAAAAAGGATGCCCAGACAGCAGGAATGAGTCCCAAATTTCTCATCCCAAGGCTGCATGGATGGGCTTTCTCTCTTAGGTCAGAAACCATCACCGTGTTCACAAAATACCTCAGAACCAGGAAACCCAGAGTGAATCCTTGGCTGAGGTTTCTTACTCCATCGTGGGTATTGTGGGGACAGAGTCAGGAGTGCAGTTTCCAGGCTCGGCCTCACATGGAAAGGTGTTGGCTCAGGTAGTAAATGGCCATCCACTGTGATCGGATGGCCATCAGCTGTGGCTAGTTGGCCGTCAGCTGTAACCAGTGAGCCATTGGCCACTAATATAACTGCCGTGGCTACGCTAGCAGAAAATGGGGGCTAGCAAGAAGATGGTGGCTGAGCTGGCAAGCGCGGATTGTAGTTAAGACAGCGGATTGCGGATAGTGTGTCTCCAACCCAGCCGCCAGTGAGACTATAGTGGTATGACTTCCCTACCTATGGCTCCGTGGGTGTTCCTTTTTGGCCTCACCATGTCCTGCGTTCTTATGTGGGGAGCGGGAGCAGAGACACCCCCCCCAGGCCGCCCTGCACGATACCACCCGAAGTGAAATTATCAAAAGCTCTGAAACCACAAGCTTCTACTTCCTTTTTTTCCATACCACCTCACGGAGCCACCCTCACTGCTTTTTGCCTTTAGATCAGGAAATATTTGTGTCTCTGCCACTTAAAAGTGTAAATCCCAATTTACCTACACATACATTTTGACCAGTTTGTCTACTTCACTGTACAGGTGAACTAGTGTGCTTCCTGCCAGATTGCATGTGGTAAAATTTCTTTGGGCCATATGAACTGGAAACAGGTAAACTGAGGCATGGCAAGGCAGGCTCCCTAGCTCAAAGATGCAGAAGTGGGAGAGGTAGGTGCGGGAATTGGAACCCAACTCTGTTTCAAATGCCCATTCATTTCCTTTAGCAGAAAATCATTTGACGTTTCCTTGCCCCAGGCATTGTTCTGTGGAACGGTGCACAGCAGGGTATAAGTGAGTGTATTGGTTACCTATTGCCGTGTTACAGTATTACCACAGATTAGTGGCATAAGCAACGCAGTTATTCTCTCCTAGTTCCAAGGACCAGAGATTCACCCACACAGCACTGAGATCACGGTGCCTGCCAGGACTGGGGCTAATCTGTAGGCTCAACTGCAGAAGGGTCAACTTCTGAGCTTCAATGTAGGTTGGCTGCACACTATCCAGAGTTAGCAAAGACCTCACAGGTTACGGTCACAGCGCCCCCAAGACTGCCCTCGCTTTAGGCACCAGCTACAAGCTCAGGTGTTCCCGGGCCACCTGCACTTATGACCGACAGCTGAAAACTATGGAGATTCCCAGTACACCTCCCTTCACATTCAGTAATTTCCTAGAGCCACTCAAAGGATTCAAGGAAGTGCTATACTTGGGGTGGCTGGATGGCTCAGTTGGTTAGAGTGCGAGCTCTCAACAACAAGGTTGCCTATTCAACTCCCGCATGGGAGCTGTGGGCTGTGCCCCCTGCAACTGAAGATTGAAAATGGCTACCGGACTTGGAGCTGAGCTGCGCCCTCCACAACTAGATTGAAGGACAATGTCTTCAATCAGGACATAAATCAGGACCAGGGTGTCATGCGGGGTCTCAGCTTCCGCTCCCCGCACAAGAACACAGGATATGGTGAGGCCAAAAAGGAACACCCACGGAGCCATAGATAGGGGAGTCGTACCACTATATTCTCGCTGGCGGCTGGGTTGGAGACACAGGAAGCAGGAGCCACATCTTCCGCAATCTGCCATCCACTTCGTTGCAGTCTGCAATCCACACTCCTCCGCTTGCTAGCTCAGCCATCATCTTCTTGCTAGCTCCCCATTTTCTGCTAGCATAGCCACGGCAGTTATATTATTGGCCAATGGCTCACTGGTTACAGCTGACGGCCAACTAGCCACAGCTGATGGCCATCCAATCACAGTTGATGGCTATTTACTACCTGAGCCAGCACCTTTCCACGTGAGGCTGAGAGCCTGGAAATGGCATTCCTGGCTCTGTCCCCACAGACAACTACTTGGAGCTGATGGGCCCTAGAGAAACACACTGTCCCCCAATATTCCCCAATAAAAATATTTTAAAAAAGAAAGTGCTATACTTAGGATTGCAAATTTACTATAAGGTATTGTCACACAGCAGCCTAGCTGATTGTCCCCCCATGTCTTAAGGAAAGAAGAATCTGTGAGACTGTGCATCTCTGGGTCTGTATATTTCTCTCTATTTAGTCTCCAAAAAGAGGGTTTACAGACAATGATAAGATTCCCCACAGGGGGGACAACTCAAGCCAGGCAGAACCCCATGGAGACCCCCGATGAGCTGCCTTAGAAAGATCTGGAAAGAGGCCTTGCCCCCCTTTCCCCCTGCCTGGGAAAAGCGGCTGCTGACTCTGGCTTTCCCCTCTCACCTAATTGTGAGAAGAGTCTTTAGAGAGATAAGATTAAGCTCTCTCTGCTCAGCTCTGTAAAACAATTTCGACATGTGGTATATGTCCCCCAAGGGAGTCACATACCTCACCTCAAGGACTTTCTGCTTGTCTGTTTAAAGATCAACATAATTGGTTTGGGTTAGTTCTAAAATGTGATAAATGAGTCTCAAAGACCATGTCAAAAACAATAACACTCCCTTGTATACTTATCAATAAAAACCACCAGTTGGCTTCATTCTGGGCTCCAGTCTTTCGTGACTGTGAGTCCCCTGGCCTTCTGAGATTTAAACTGCATTAAATCTCTGTTTCTTTCCTAAAACTTAACCCAGGGCCGGCCCTTCTCGCACCCTCACTGCCCGTGTTGCGCTGGACGCGACAATAAGGGACATAAATCAGGACCAGTGTGGGGACAGAGCCCCAGAAAGTAGTTTACAGGCTCTCGGCCTCACGTGGAGGAGTGCTGGCTCGGGTAGTGGATGGCCGTCAGCTGTGGCTGATTGGCCGTCAGCTGTAGCCAGTTAGCCAATTAGCCACTAATATAACTGCTGCGGCTACGGAGAGAGAGAAGGAGAGGGAGAGAGAAAGAATGGGGGCTAGCAAGAAGATGGCGGCTGGGCTGGCAAGTGTGGATGGCGGTTTGCGGACAGTGTGAATCCAGCCTCCAGTGAGAGTATAGTGCCGCCAGAGAGAATATAGTGGTATGACTCCCCTACCTATGGCTCCATGGGTGTTCCTTTTTGGCCTCACCATATCCTGCATTCTTGTATGGGGAGCGGGAGCAGAGACCCCCAAGGCTGCCCAGCACGACAAATGGCGCAGCGAGCAGGGTCTCCTGCGCGAGAAATGGCGCAGCGAGCAGGGTCTCCCGCACGACAACCAGCTAAATGAAGAGACACATAGGGTGAGGTCTGGAAGGCTCCCCAAAGCACAGCTTCCTATATTCTCAGTGTGTCACCAACCAGGAAGCTCCCCCAGCCTCAGTGCCCAGGGTTTCCATTGGGATGTCATTACACAGGTGCGGTCGATTGGCTCATGCCCACATGAATGAGTCCATCTCCAGCCTCCCTCTTTTCCCCAGAGATCAGGCTGATAGCCCCTGGCTCGAATCCCCAATTTCCAATCACACAGTTGGTCTTCCCCACATGACCAAACCCCCATCCGGAGTCATCTCATTTGCATATTACTTTATGTAAATAATGCTTCTCACATTAAAACACATTTTTAGAAGGAAGCAAGTCTAAATTGGAGATTTGAGGTCAGGGATCCTCATTTGCCTCGTCCCCCAAGGGGGAGGCCCATCACCCACTCCCTTGTCAGAGGTTCTTCCTGGCTGCAGTCCTTCTCCTGGCTACGTCTTAAGGGCTGCGTACACACAGGTCTCCAGAGGCTGCTTCCCCTGGCTAGCAGGGCCCTCACTCAGGGCTCTGGTGTTCAGCTCAGCATACGTCACTCCATGAGGTTCTTCAGCTCTTGACAGCTGAGCTCCTTCCTCCTGAAAGTAAGAAGGGAGAAGTGGATCAAGTCTTCCAGGGAGAGTTAACAGACCTTTCTGATGAGTGATGTTTGGACTGAGCTTGCAATGATATCTTGCGATTCATCTTAAACGCCCCCTGTTGTGCCCTCCCTTTCCAACCCCCAAAAGCTCCAGCATTGTCAAGAGTATTCACTACCCACACCACAGTGAGAGACAGATATTCACAAAACCAGTCATGAGTTTTGGAAATGAAGAAATCTATCTGCAGATGCCCTAACAGCACCCTCATGATGCAGGAAAAAAAATAAAAAGTCTTTTAGGGAAGATGATGTCACAGTGAGGACTGAGCAGTCGTAGTAACAGTGTGGTGGACAGCTTTCCAGGTGGCCGCCCCAGAGCCTCCTACTCCTCAAGTCTCTGTGAGGTCCCCTCCCCTCTTGAGAGTTGGCTGGACCTAGTGTCTTACGTCTATCCAAGAAATATAGTGAAAAGAAAAAAAACAACACAAAAAAAAAACCCCACAGAAAAACAGGTGGACCCTCATGACCAAGACAGGGTCATGAAAGACTGATGCCCACTTCTCCGCTGTCCCTTCGCTCACTCACACCGATTGTGGGGACAGAACCCCAGAAAGCAGTTTCCAGGTTCTTGGCCTCACGTGGAAATGGTGCTCACTTGGGTAGTAAAGGGCCATCAACTGTGATTGGATGGCCATCAGCTGTGGGTAGTTAGCCGTCAGCTATAACCAGTGAGCCATTGGCCACTAATATAACTGCTGTGGCTACGCTAGCAGCAAATGGGGGCTGGCAAGAAGATGGTGGCTGACAAAGCAATCTTAAGAAAAAAGAACAATAATGGAGGTATCACACTTCCTGACTTTGGCTTGTACTACAGGGCTACAATAATCAAAACAGCATGGTATTGGCAGAAAAACAGACACATAGACCAATGGAATAGAATTGAGAACCCAGAAATAAAACCACATAAATATGGACAGATAATTTTTGACAAAGAAGCTAAAAACATACAGTGGAGGAAAGAAGCCTCTTCAATAAATGGTGCTGGGAGAATTGGATAGCCACGTGCAAAAGAATGAAACTGGACTGCTATTTGTCACCATGTACCAAAGTTAATTCAAAATGGATCAAAGACTTAAGCATAAGACCTGACACAATAAACTGCATAGAAGAAAACATAGGTACTAAACTTATGGACCTTGGGTTCAAAGAGCATTTTATGAATTTGACTCCAAAGGCAATGGAAGTAAAAGCTAAAATAAACGAATGGGACTATATGAAACTTAAAAGCTTCTGCACAGCAAAAGAAACCATCGACAAAATAAAGAGGCCACCCACTGAATGGGAGAAGATTTTTGCAAACAGTGCCTCCGATAAGGGGCTAATATCCAGAATATACAAGGAACTCATGCAACTCAACAAAAAAACCCAAACAACCCAATTGAAAAATGGGCAGAGGACTTGAAGAGACATTTCTCCAAAGAAGACATACAAATGGCAAATAGACATATGAAAAAATGCTCAACATCACTAATCATCAGAGAAATGCAAATCAAAACCACAATGAGCTATCACCTCACCCCAGTCAGAATGGCTATCATCAACAAGACAAATAGTAACAAGTGTTGGAGAGGCTGTGGAGAAAAAGGAACCCTCATACACTGTTGGTGGGAATGCAGACTGGTGCAGCCATTATGGAAGGCAGTGTGGAGGTTCCTCAAAAAATTACGAATATAATTGCCATATGACCCAGCAATCCCTCTCCTGGGTATCTACACAAAAAATCTGAAAACATTTATAGATAAAGACACGTGTGCTACAATGTTCATTGCAGCTTTGTTTACGGTGGTCAAGACATGGAAACAACCAAAATGTCCTTCGATAGATGAATGGATAAAGAAGTTGTGGTATATATACACAATGGAATACTATTCAGTGGTAAGAAAAGATGATATAGGACCATTTGTGACAACATGGATGGATCTTGAGAGTGTAATGCTGAGTGAAATAAGTCAGACAGAAAAAGCAGAGAACCATATGATTTCACTGATATGTGGTATATAAACCAAAAACAACAAAAGAACAAGACAAACAAATGAGAAACAGAAACTCATAGACACAGACAATAGTTTAGTGGTTACCAGAGGGTAAGGGGGGTGGGGCGTGGAAGATGAGGGTAAGGGGGATCAAATATATGGTGATGGAAGGAGAACTGACTCTGGGTGGTGAACACACAATGGGATTTATAGATGATGTAATACAGAATTGTACACCTGAAATCTATGTAATTTTACTAACAATTGTCACCCCAGTAAATTTAAAAAATAAATTAAAAAAAAGAAAAAAAAGATGGTGGCTGAGCTAGCAAGAGCAGATTGCAGTTAGGACGGCGGGTTGCGGACAGTGTGGCTCCTGCTTCCTGTGTCTCCAACCCAGCCGCCAGAGAGAATATAGTGGTACGACTCCCCTATCTATGGCTCCGTGGGTGTTCCTTTTTGGCCTCACCCTATCCTGCGTGCTTATGTGTGGAGTGGGACAGGAGATCCCGCCTGTCACCCTGCATGACACCGATGAAGCCAGCTGCTGTGTTATGAGCTGCCATGTGGGGAGGCCGTGTAGCCAGCGTGGTCTCCAGCACACAGCCAGCAAGGGACTGAATCCTGCCGACAGCCACCTGAGTGAGTGTGGAAGCAGAACCTCTCCTAGGCAAGCCCTCAGCAACCCTGGCCAGCACCTTAGTCACAGCCCAGTGAGACCTCGAGTGACAGGACCCAGCCTAGCCACACCCAGATCCTGAAGTGCCGGCATGTGAGATAATAAATGTTACTCTAGGCTGTTACATTTGGGTACGATTTGGTAAGAATCGATAATTCATACAAACAGCACCAAAGTAAGTGTTAGCAGGAAACATCCAGTAAATCCTTTGGGACAGAAAACAGATTGGTTACCGCCAGGGCCTGGGGGAGGGGAGTGGGGAGGGACTGCTGAAAAGACGTAAGGGCTCCTTTTGGGGTGATAGAAATGTTCTGGAACTAGATAACGGTGATTGTTGCACAACACAACATGGGCAGTGTGCCAAATGGTGCTGATCGTACATGTTAAAATGGTGTTTTATGTTTATTGTGCTACAATTTAAAAAATTGAATTATTAAGGGGAAAAAATAAGAGTTACTACTAATACTGGTACTGATAACTGATGCTATATGGTGTACAGTGTGGTAGGTGCTTTACAGAGGGACCTTACCATGTTCTCATCAAGAGGTGAAATATCCCCATTGTCCAGATGAGGAAACTGAGGATCAGCGTGGGAATGGCACTTGCCTGGGGACCCACAGGTAGGTATAATAACAATAGCTTGAAGGTACTGAGTACTTATGCCATAGCAGCAGCCCCACTGATATTTCTATGGCTGTGAGCTCATTAAGCCATCCAATTAATCCTATAAAGAAAGAGGTATTCACCCCATTTACAGACAGAAGTATCCTCAGGAAGGAGGAATCATGGGATGAAGGTCCCACAGCCAAAGAAGGCATAGACGAGTTCCAACCAGATTCTCCCAAAATGTAGGGGAAGGGTTGGGGCAGATGAAAGCAGAGGCCCAAACCATTGACAAAACTGGAGAATGAGGGAGGGGGCCAAACTGGAAACTCACCAGGGCAGGAGAGCAGCTCTTCACAGCTGGAGACACATCTGGAAGGGAGAACTTTCCGCCATGATTTCACCCTAGGCTCCAGGGGTCAGGTTTACACACACACACACACACACACACACACACACACACAATGTGCACATGAGCTTGCACACATGCATACACACATGCACGCACACATGCACATGCATACTGACACGTGTGAACACACCAGTGCATATATACATGCAATACTCACACACGTGCACACTCACATACACTTATACTCACATGCACACAAACATGGAAACCACACACTGTGTGCAAACAGCACATACACACACCATACATGCATATGTACACACCTGCACACCTACACGTGCGCTCAGATGCACACAGACCGCCCACGTGTGCACACACCACATGCGTGCATCACATGCTCCTACACACAAACATATGCACACAAGGATTCCCCCCACCACCACTTTCTAACTTTCTATCCAGGGTTGATTACCTGTCACCACTTCTTCAGGTTTCTTAGAAGAGCGGGAGCTGAGAGAGAAACAGAATGAAGCATTGGGGATCAGGGAAGCTGGAGAGAAATCAAGGTCCTTTGAGTAGGTGGAGGTGAGATGCAAAGTAGGTTCACGTGGAAACTCATGTCTCTCTACCTCCTCCCAGCTTGATGTTCAACCCTCGAGTCTCCAGGTTATCGATGCTCAGAAGGGTCTTGAGAGCCAAGCAAGAGGAAGTGGCTGGGAGCAGTGTGCTCCTTGAGGAAAGAATGCAAGGAAAGGACATCAAGTGAGAAGTGGAGTGGTTGTGAGAAGAGAGACTTGGGGTGGTCACTGGAGCTGGTCTGGGGCACAGAACAGGTGGAGGCAAGACAGAAAGGTCAGTAGTTCTGGAGACGATGGAGGAAGAGGTAAGTGTTGGCTGATGGGATCCTCTGAGTGGTCTACCTTTTAGTCATCTTGTCAGGCGCTGCCCCTGGGGGTAAAGAAAGAGAAGAGGATGGATCAACCTCATAGTGTTACCTTCCTCATTGTGTTTCTCCCACTTCCCCCAGAAGATGCAGCCACTGTTCTGAACTCACCACAGCAGGAGTATCTGTAGATGAGGAAGGCTGCGAGGAGGAAGAGTAAGGTGAAGATGACGATGAGGATGATTTCAGTGGTCCCTAGAGAGGAGAGCAGGTAAGAGGGCCAGTTGGTTTCCCAAGACTTGTTCTATTGCCTACATGTCTACCACTAATTGGGATCCTATGAAGTGCTGGAGATGAACTACATCTCTCGCCTACTTACAAGTATCCCAGAAGAGACTTAGAAGGATGCCAATTTTATAGATGCACAAGCTGAGGGTCAGAGAGTGGAAGAAAGATTTCCAAAGTCACCCAGCTACTGAGTAGTCAGAGCCCGGACTCCGACTCCACCTCAGAAGATGTTGCATTGAACCACATTCTTCCCGTGTCACCAAAATACAGACAAACATCGTGAGGACGTTCCCAGCAATGGATGTCTTGCTGTCACAAGGGAGCCCCATCCTGTGTTTGTATGACCCTGTCCCAGGCAGCTGTCTTCTCTTACCTAGTGTTGTTCCTGCTCTGTTGGAAGACTCGGTCTCTTCTAGAAGAGAATCCCTGGCTTAAAAAGATAGTCACAGAACAAGAATCACAGTAGTATACCATTGCTGTACAATTTCAAACTCTGTATATTATTTACAAAGAGATAGTAAATGTATAAAAACATGCACACAAATGATGACACCAAGTTTAGGGTCATCATCTTGATGATACCAAGACCTGTATATATCTCCTATTGGTCATGTTTCTCTGGAGATTCAGGCTAATACAGGTAGACAGAATGCTCTTAAATCAGATATGGCTGTGGTTCCCAGGGTGAATGGAGCATCCTGCCCACTTTCTGTAGGGCTTCTGGGGACAACGTAGTGATAACCCAAACTAACAGGCATTGAGTGCCTGCTCATGCACCTAACCTTTCCTCTCGCCTGTAGCCATGTCGCTGTTTTGTGATCCCATTGCACAGAGAGGTTAGGCTACAGCAAGAGTGGGTTTTGTTTGGTGGTTTTTTTTCTCTCTGTGTGTGTGTGTCTTTTTTTTATAGATAAGCAAACTAAACCTCAAAGAGGTTACGTGATGTGCACAGGGTCACACCCCTGTGAGTAGCGGAGTGTGGTTGGGACCACAGGCTTTGTTAGCCCTGCTGTTGGGACACTCACCACACCACTCACTCTTCATTTCACCACAACTGTGGTGCCCCCCACCCACGCACCCCACACCTCTGAATTGACCAGAGCAGAAGAAGAGGGCCCTGAGACATCCGAAGATCCCCCACCCCCACCCCGAGCTCTGTACTTCAAAGGAGGAAACAGCTGCAGGAACTTCACAATCTACGCCCCCGACCACAGATTTCCTCAACTCCCTGTGCTGTCACCTCCAGTTCTTCACTCCTCTGTCCTACCAAGCTTAGCTTCCATCTCATAGCCACCCATCAGGAAGTGGGGTGCTATTTATCGCAACCTCCTCCAGTCAACTCAGCCCTCCCCAGCTGCAGTACACTTTCTGCAGAACCAGAGACCACAGTGAACTTGTCCAAAGTTCAGAAATAATGAATAACCCATAAATTGTCAGAGTCCTGGGGCCTGGCTCTGCCGAAATCAGACTGGAAAACTGGAGACAAATCCAAATGTGGAAGAAAGGGGAAAAATACATAAGTGACCTTAAAGGAAGACAGATGATGCCAAGTTAGGTGAGAAATATTTCTTCACTAGCTACTGGTTTGGGGCATGTATTTTAAGTAATTGGAGATTCCAGGGATGGGAGGAGAGTATGTTCTCCATCCCCAAAGTCCCTGCCAAGAACTCTAGTGTCTGACAGGAAACCAGATCCTGGGTCTACAGCAGAATTTTTCAACTTTTGCACTGTTGACATTTGGGGCTGGATAATTCTTTGTGGGGAAGGTGTCCTGTGCATCATAAGACGTTTTGCAACATCTCTGGTCTCTACCTCCTAGATGCAAGGAGCATCCCCCATCACCAGTTGTGACCAATGTCTCCAGACATTTTCCAAGTGGCAAAATGGCCCCCCAAGCTAAGGTCAGTTACTCCTCTTTCCTTCTGTCAGGATTACTGCCACCACCTTGCTCTGCCTCCTGGCTCCTGCCTTGGTCAATCAGGTGACCCTCATGTCTCCTCAAGTTCAAAACACTGGTATAGCAAAATGTTCAGAATTCTGGTTTTACAGCAGTTGTGTAAAACTAAGGGGTTTGTAAAAGGCTCTGGTGAAACCCAAAGGGGAACTCTTGGCCTATTTCCAGTAATTGTGCGTATCAGTGCACCTGCATCTTGTCATCTACCCCAGTGACACTCTCCTCTCTTCCGCAGCCTATGGCCCTTGGTGACAGTTGCCAGCATTTGAGCAGCGGCTGAAGGAAGACAGGAAAGGTTTAGACTGCGTTTGACAGCAGCTGCCTGGGTCATTCCAGGTCACCTATTATATCAGCATATTCGTATCAAACGCAGCAATAATTATGACTATCAAGTCAGAAATGCAGGTTTCTCATATGCCAAGAATAAATAGAAGAATGGGGGGGCAATTAATCATCAGTTGTTGAATAACCCAGAACTATTTAAAAGTTCCTCCTTCTATGGAGAACAAAGACAATGTTCTATGTCTTTCTTCCTCCCACTTTGCCTGTGTGTTGAAAAGACCATCTCATCTGTGTTTGACCTTGTCATGTACGATTGAACTGAGTTGAAGAGACAGACACACACCCCTGGCCTTCCTAGAACCTGGAAGACTTTAGATGTCATAATTTTCCACCAATATTCATGATTAATTGTAATGATAAGAACATTTACCATTATCATGAGGGGCACACACATATTCTTTAGTCTACTATTTCCTGGAAAGTCTTGGGAATGCAGTTCTTTATAAAGCTGATTGGGAACTCAGAGGCCAAGTTTTGGGTGGTCGTAATGATAATAATAGCAAATATTTATATGGCATTTGGTATATACCATACATGGTTTGGAAAGGACTTAGGTGAATCTCACCATGAGTCCATTGTGTAGGTAGTACTATCAACCCCATTTAACGGGTGAGGAAACTGAGGAAACGAGGCTAAGTAGTCTGTGTGGAAAGGGTTATTAGTTACTGGGCCCAACCAAAGTCCAAACAGTTACAATTATTCACAAAGCGAGACTCCCTGCACAGCCTTCCAGATCACAGGGCCGTGTACCCAAATGATGGGCACCTGGTCCCTATTTAGATGGCTCTGGTTGTTTGAATGGTCTTCTCTTTCTTCCCAATTGTCTATCCCAGAGGGGGACATTGAATATCCTTCACAGTGACCTAGAAGACAGAATGGAGTGAATGGGCCATAGATGCAGGAAAGGAGTCCCTAAGAACACGAATTCACTGCCTCACTCCTGGGACCCAGTGTGGCACACAGAGAAACATTCTCCTTCTTGCCAAAGACCTCCACACCAGCATTAGTGACTTAAGTTTTCCTCCTATGGCTATGGGTCTATAATTCTGTAGCAAACACCTGAGCATGTCCCCCTTGTTAGATGCCTTAGTCTGTCATGCTGCTATAACCAAATGCCACAGGCTGGGGGTCTTATAAACAAGACATTTTTTCCTTCCAGTTCTGGAAGTTGGAAGTCAGAGACCAGAGTGCCAGCGTGGTCAGATGAGGGCCCTCTTCTGTGTTGTAGACTTCTCTGTCTATCCTCACAGGGCAGAAGGGGACAGGACGCTCTCTGGGGTCTTTTCTATAAGGGCACTAATTTCATTCATGGGGGCTCCACCCTCATGATCTACTCACTTCCCAGAGGCCCCACCTCTGAATACCTTCCATTGGGCATTAGGATTTCAACATACAAATCTGGGGGGACACAGACATTCAGAACATAGCATCAGAGAAGAGCACCCCTCTTTCCCTTAGGAACTGCTCATATCCCCCTCTGCATTTCTGTCACTCTGGATCGAGCAAGGGTTTTGTCGCCTAACCCTTCAGGGAGTGTCCCCACAATTGAGCCAGAGGCTGAAGAGACCAGGGCCATTCACAGTCCCTATTCAGCAGGTTTTCTTGTTTGTTTGTTTTGAACTGAGTCTGGGACACAGGGCCAGTCCCTTCTCCAGGGGTAGAAGTTACGAGCTGCAAAACTCACCTCTTGAAAGCCATACCCTCTGCCCAACAGAAGAAGTCTGTCCAGACTAACAGAGGATGAGCCAAACATAAGAATAAGAACACAAGTGTCAGAGAGGAAAAGAATCGGGCAGAATTCCAGTCCGTGGTTCTGGTTCCTGACGCCCAGTGGCATCCATGCCCTTCCCACACTCTACTAGTCTGTTATCCCGTGGTTTCCAACCAGGCATGGTGTGGCCTCCCAGGGGACATGTGGCAATGTCTAGAGACATTTTCAGTTGTCACAACTGGAAAGGGGAAAGGTAGAGGTCAGGGATGCTGCTAAACCCCCTTTGATGAACAGGATGAATTTTTCTCCCCGCTCCCACACATAAAAAGAATTATCCAGCTCAATATGTCAATAGTACCAGGTTGGGACACTCTGAATTGTCCCCATTAACTCCGTGGACCAGCGTACTCCCCCACTTTTTCTAGGCTTCTTCCAGGTGGATTTTTGTCACTTGCAATCAAGTGCCATAACTAATACAGACACTATCATCAAAACTATTAGTTGAAATCAGTTACTTATGTTTAGTTCTCACAGAAGTTGCGTGGGCCATATGTATGCATTGCTGTCCCCCCCTTTACGGGTGAGAAAGAGGCATACAAAGAAATGACTTGCTCAATACCTCACAGATAGCAAATGCCAGAGCTATAGTTTTAACTCGGGTCCATCTGACTTCAGAACCTGTGCTCACACCCTCTACTGCCCTAAAGATCATGGGGTTTCCCAGGAGCCCCAAATCCCTGCCCTGTGTGATTTTGGGAAATTCTGGCATTTTTATATGACCCCGTGGAGTTATAGTTGGTTCTCATATCAATACTGAGAAGTTCAGCCCCCACCTGGAATGATGTCTTGTTCCTACTGGCCTCTCTTCCTCTCCTTGCCCTGAGCAAACTCAGTCCTCAAAACTAGCCCTAGCCCAGAGGGTCAAAACACATCCCTTTTAAAAACAAACGGAACCCAGTGAAATTTCATAAAAAAACAAAACAGAACGCTCGTGCACTGTTGGTGGGATTGTAAATTGGTGTGGCCCTACAGAAAATGGTATGGGGTTCCTCAAAAAATTAAAACTAGAACTACCTTATGATCCAGCAACCCCACTTCTGGGTATTTGTCCAAAAGGAATAAAAGCAGGTCCCAAAGAACATTTGCACACCCATGTTCATAGCAGCATTATTCACAGGTTGAAGCAACCCAAGTTTTGATGAACAAAATGTGGTCCAACCATACAAGGGAATATTACTCAGCCTTAAAAAGGAAGGAAATTCTGACACATGGTACAGCATGGGTGAACCTTGAAGACATTATGTCACGTGAAATAAGCCAGTGACAAAAAGACAAATATTGTGTGATTCCCCTGCTACCGTGGGCCGAGAGTCATCATATGCATAAAGACAGCAAGTAGGAGGGTGAGCTCCAGGGGCTGGGGGGCGGGAGAACAGCAGTTGTTTAATGGGGACAGTTTTAGTTTTGTAGAATGAAGAGACCGTGTTTCCCCGAAAATAAGACCTAGCCAGACCATCAGCTCTAAGGCATATTTTGAAGCAAAAATTAATATAAGACCCAGTCTTATTTTAATATATTATAAGACCAGGTCTTTAATATAATATAATATGATATGATATGATTTAATATAAGACCGGAACTTATTTTAATTTTTGCTCCAAAAGACGCATTAGAGCTGATGGTCCGGCGAGGTCTTATTTTGGGGGAAACGGGAGTTCTGGGGATGAGTGGTGGTTATGGCTGCACAACAGTGTGAATATATTCAACACCACTGAACTTTGCACTTAAATGTGGTTAAAATGGTAAATTTTATGTTATGCATTTTACCACAATTAAAAAAAATAATCCCTTAAAAAAACGTCTAGGCAGGAAAAAACAAAAACGAAAAGCACTCTCCACTGGGTTGAGCTAAAAGACATGAATGTTAGAGAATGAAAATGAAATGCAGATCTTTCTGGAAGTCTGAGTCTGGTATTCCCTGGGCCTTTTGTTATTCTCCCTCCTCCTCTGCTTTTTTGCTGGAACCTTCTAGTAACTCCAGGAGGTGTCATTCACACTTTAGTCCAAAAAATGGTGCCCCACTCAGGAAATATGCAGTGATTTTGTGGTTATACCTTATTTTCCTAGTGGGGTCAGGCATAGCAACCCCTCCCAGCCTCTCCTCTTCAGAGCTCAGCTGTTCATCTATGGTGGGAAGGCCCCTGCCAGCCTCCTTTTCTGTGATTTTCCACCATCCACACTCACTATCTCAGCAGAACATCCTGTCCACTCTTCCATAGGATCCCAGCCCTAACTTCCTTTTTCCCAAGTGGTTTTTCCAAGCTCCAGAGTCTTGTAGGGAAGGAACCGCCATCTGATGCACTTCAGGTGGCAGAAGTCAGCTGGCAGATAATCCAGCTATTGGCCTCCCAATGGTAAACACCTTACCTGTCACCCAGATTGCAATGTGGTCACTGGGCTCTGAGGCCCAGAAAGGAGCCCTTGTCTGGAAGTACACACAGCTGTAGTTCCCAGTGTCACCGACTGTCACACTGTGAAGGGAGAAGTCTATCTCCTTTCCTGCTGGACTCTGGCGCTGTACGGGTGTTGAAGTTCCTTTCTTCAGTAGAGCAAACGTTGTAGACTCAGTCAAATGCTCTGGCGCCTGGCACTTCAGGGTCACCTTTTCTCCTGCGGTCACCTTACCCCTTCTGTGGGCTTGGAGGGAAGGTTTCTGGAAGTCTCCTGTAAGAGAAGGAGGCTGTGAGGTCATGAGGAGAAGCCTTGGGTCCCCCTCAGCCTTGTCCTCCTGGCAGGGTTCCCAGGGAGTGTGGGAAGTGACGGGCGCCTGATCTCACCCTCTTTGTGCTCTGATTCCAGGAAGGCGATTTCCCTCCTACAAGCCCTGGCTGAAGCCAAGGTCATCAACTCTGTTCCTGTCTCTGTCCATCTCCCCCTCCCCAGGCACACTGCAGATGAGACCCCCGGCCCCTCTCATCCTCCCTCATCCCTGTGCTAGGAAGGCCGTACGTCATTCTGAGCACCCTGTCCCCACCTGTCACTAGTAGTAAAAGGACATCACTGGGCGGTGACCCTATGTGGCGGCTCCCTCTTCGGTAGTATTCACAGGTGTACTCTCCGGCATTACTGGTTTTTAGATCAGCGAGGTGAAACTCAGCCAGGCCCCCTGGGGAGTCAGGAGATGGCACGGACCTCACAGGGCGTCCGTTCTTTCTGAGACCAAACTTTCCATCCTTGGTAGGAGCTGAGCATCGCAGTGCCACTTGGCTGTTGGTAGGAACCACCGAGCTGGGCCAGGCACTGATGGAGGGCCTGGGAAGTGACTCTGGAAGGAAGCAGAGTCCAGGGCTGGATTTGGTTCCCTCACTGCTCTCGGAAGCCCATTTAAAGAATGGAAAGGGGGAACTGGGGCCTTTGGGGGTGGAGGATGGAGGAGGGTTTAACTGAAGAAACACTCACCATTTCTTATGTCTCCTTGGCCAACACAGAGCCCTGCAGAGGAATTGTCCGTGAGACATGAGCTCCTCCCTGGAGCCCATGCTTTCACCCTGCTTTGATCCCTGTGGGACCATCCCAGGGGCTCTTCTGAGGACAGACCCCTCATCGTCATATTCACAAACAGTCCCAGCTTTTCCCCGAGAACACAATTGGCATCATCGTCTTTTTGTAGCTTATGTTAGTTTCCTAGGGCTGCTGTAACAAATCACCGCATACTTTGTGGCGTATAACAACACAAATGTATTGTCGTGCAATTCTGTCGGTGAGAGGACTCCGACACTATGAGTCTCACTAGCTGAAATCAAGGGGTTAACAGGGCGAGTCGTTTCTGAAGACTCGAGGGGAGAATCCAATCCCCCTTCCTTTTTCAGCTTCTAGAGGCTCCTGCATCCCTTGGCTGGTGGCCTCTTCCTCTAGCTTTGAAACAAGCAATCCTCTTCTTCCTCTCTTTACTACTTTGAGCACCCTTGTGATTGCATTGGGACCAACCAGCTAATTCAGGATCATCTGTTTAAGGTCAACTGATTAGCAACTTTAGTTCTATCCGTTATCTCATGTGAAGGAACGTATTCACAGCTTCCGGGAATCAGGACGTGGACATCCTTGGGGAGCCTACCACACAGTCTCTCTACCATTTCTCACATTGTCCCATGTCCGCATCCCAGAGTCCTCTCCCCTCACCTTGCCCCCAGGATGTTGGCTGGCCCTGCCATTTTGCCTTGAACCTAACCGTTTCTCCCCATCATCCACCTTATTCTTCTACCATATCCTAGATTTCATGGTGGAGGAGACGACAAGAGACATTAGACTTGACTCCTGATGGTCTCTATTACCCTAAGCATGGCACCCAGGTGTCCCCTGAGTGTGTCAACATTGTAGATGGCATAGGATCCATGCCTTCCCTGGGTGCCATGTCTTCTAGAGTGTGAGAGACACCAATGGGGACCATCTGGCTGGGAAAAAACACACACTTAAATTTTAATGACCCCTGTTATTCCTAATGGTCATAAGATATCTGGAGATACTAGAATTTAAGCCCTTGAGGGCAGAGAGTGCATCGTCAGTGCTTAGAACAGTGCTCAATAAATATGTGTTGACTGACTGAGTTGAAGCCTTATGTAAAGAGAGTCGTTTGCAAAGATTTCTGAAGCTCCAGGAATAACAATGATTTCCTGAATTCCCCTCTCAGCACAACACCATAACCATCACAGCAACTGAGAGTGGGGAAAGAGGTAGGGAGGTCCCAACCCTATGATAAGGGGCATCAAGCTGCTAAAAACGTAGTCCTTTCTTTGCCCTGAGATATTTTTTCTTTAACAGGTTTTTTAAAGTTAGTTTCAGGTGTACAAAACAATGTAATAGACATTTCACCCCTCACAAAGTGATAACACTGCTCCCCCAATCTATTGCCCTGCTGACATCGTATATATCTATTACAATTCCATTGACTCTATTCCCTATGCTGTAGTCCATATCCCGTGACTACACACACACACACACACACACACACACACAAAATTATAATTGACATACAATATTATTCAGCTTCAGTTTCAGGTGTACAGTGCAGTGGTCAGGCATCTACACCATCCATGAAGTGGTCTCCCTAATAAGACATGTGCCCATCTGACACCCTACAAAATCTTTACATTATTAATTCCCCAAACTGCCTTTCATATCCCTGTGGCAATATTGTAGTTACCAACTTTTTAACAAATGTTTTATTAAAATATAGCTAACATACACTATTATGTTTCAGGTGTACACCAGAGTTATTCAGCATTTACATACCTAAAGAAATGATCACCATGATAAGCCCAGCAACCATCGGACAGCATACCAAGTTATATTATTGACTGTATTCCCTATGCTGTACATTGCTCTGAGATATCTCTTTCTGCTCTCATAGAATGACCTAAGTGCACCTCTGACATTACAATTGGCCATGAGTAATCACCTTGGTGCTCCAAAGTAAATCTCAAAAACCCAAAATTGACATGACTTGCAAGATGAAACATATGTCCCCCACCTTTCCCATCTCATAGCCTTGTAGGTTTAGATAACAGTGACCCAAGAAATGTGCTTTCTAGACATCCATGTAGGTGATCTAGTTGAATAGCTTATAACAGTGGTTCTCTACTGGGGACAACTTCACCCCACAGGGGATGTTGGGCAATATCTGGGGACTTTTTATTTAGCAACTTGCAAGTACATAATACTGTATAGTTCACGCTGGTCACCATGCTGTACATTAGAACCTCAGAACATACTCATCTTATAGCTGGAAGTGTGTGCCCTTTGACCAGCATCTCCCCATTCCCCCACCCCCTTACACACTGTAGCCTCTGGTGACCACCATTTTACTCTTTGTCTCTATGAGTTCAACGTTTTTAGATTCCACATGTATGTGAGAATGTACAATGTTGGTCTTTCTCTGTCTGACTTATTTCACTCAGCATAATGCCCTCAAGGTCCATCCACATTGTTGCAAATGGCAGGATTTCCATCTTTCTCTTAGCTGAATAATATTCCATTGTATCCATTTACCACATCTTCTTCATCCATTCGTCCATCAGTGGACACTTAGGTTGCTTCCATGTCTTGGTTATTGTGAATAATGCTGCAGTGAACTTAAGGGTGTAGATATCTGTGGGGACAGAGCCAGGACTGTGCAGTTTCCAGGTTCTCGGCCTCACGTGGAAAGGTGCTGGCTCAGGTAGTAAATGGCCATCAACTGTGATTGGATGGCCATCAGCTGTGGCTAGTTGGCCGTCAGCTGTAACCAGTGAGCCATTGGCCACTCATATAACTGCTGTGGCTACGCTAGCAGCAAATGGGGGCTAGCAAGAAGATGGTGGCTGAGCCTGCAAGCGGCGCAGTGAGGGTTGTGGATCTTGTGGCTCCTGCTTCCTGTGTCTCCAACCCAGCCGCCAGAGAGAATATAGTGGTATGACTCCGCTACCTATGGCTCCATGAGTGTTCCTGTTTGGCCTCACCATATCCTATGTCCTTATGTGGGGGGCGGGACCAGAGACCCCGCGTGACTCCCTGCATGACAATGTCTCTTCGAGATAGTGTTTTCATATCCTTCAGATACATACCTGCAAGTGAAGTTGCTGGGTCACATGGTAGCTCTATTTTTAAATTTTTGAGGTGCCTCCATATGGTTTTCTATGGTGGCTGCATCCATTTACATTCCCACCAGCAGTTCCCTTTTTTCTACAGTCTCTCCAAAACTTATTATCTCGTTTTCTTTTCTTTTTTTAATAAAATTTATTGGGGAATATTGGGGGACAGTGTGTTTCTCCAGGGCCCATCAGCTCTAAGTCATTGTCCTTCAATCTAGTTGTGGAGGGCACAGCTCAGCTCCAAGTCCAGTGGCTGTTTTCAATCTTTAGTTGCAGGGGGTGCAGCCCACCATCCCATGCAGGAATTGAACTGGCAACCCTGTTGTTGAGAGCTCATGCTCTAACCAACTGAGCCATCCGGCTGCCCCTGTAATCTTCTTTTCTTGATGATGGCCATTCTAGCAGGTGATTAATAATTGCAACAAAGACTATCTAACTACCTTTATGTAAAAAGATTGCCAACACCTATGAAGATCACGGGACTCACTGTTCACTTACTTTACCAAGATTTCCAAACATTTCCACCCCAAATCCCCCCAGATTATGACCTTTTTAACTTCCTAGTATGGCTCAGTAGATTATGGTCTTTGGAATTGTGCTGACCAGAATTTGAATTCAGCTTCTCCAGTTAGTGGCTTTATGAGTCATGTCAAGTATCAATCTCAGATTCCTCGCAGGCAATATGGGGATGCAGATTATTTTGCAGAATTTTTTGTACGAGATGTAACATGACTTTAGTTTGTACAAAGACATGAGATTAAGTAATATTGACTCTGTGTGAGGAAGTCATTTTCTTCCCAGTTATGTCTCCATCTTGGTCACATAGAAGACTAGCACAGCTGCATATAGTCTCCAATCTATTTCTTGCATTCAATCATATCTCTTAGAAACAAGACTAGAGGAAAATGTGGCTCAGTGTTTACAGTCAGGCAGCAATAGCTCTTAGAACTTAATCGTGAGCTGGCCCGGTGGCTCAGGTGGTTGGAGCGCTGTGCTCCTGATGCGAAGGCCACCGGTTCGATTCCCACATGAGCTAGTGAGCTGTGCCCTCTACATATAAGATTGTGAATGAGGGCTCTCTGTGGACCTGGGCTGCCATGAGCAGCCCGAGGTTGGCGTGAGCTGCGGTGTGCTGCTGTGGGCTACCGTGTGTCGCCATTAGTGGCCAGTGGCCAGCGTGAGTGGCCGGCAGCCTGCGAGAGCTGCTGTGAGCTGCTGTGAACGGCTGACTGACTGCCTCAGCCAGGGGGAGTGCAAGGCTCATAATACCAGCATGGGCCTGGGAGCTGTGTCCTACACAACTAGACTGAGAAACAATGGCTTGTACCAGAGTAGGGGGAGGGGGAGGTGGAAAAAAGGAGGGGGGAGAAATAAAAAAGAACTTAATCGTATTATTTCTCCTGTGACTTTGCACTGACGACTATGTTCTATTTTGATGAGGCATACTGATTTTCCATTAATAGAACTGTTTTATAAATCTTTGGAAATAGACTTGAGTATAAAAATGATAAATATAAAAACCTGAGGCGATTTGAAGAAGAATATCACATAGGAAAGAAGACAGATGTCACATACATATGGCAAAATGTCATTGTTCAGGGCCAGCCCGGTGGCTCAGGCGGTTGGAACTCCATGCTCCTAACTCCAAAGGCTGCCAGTTCGATTCCCACATGGGCCAGTGGGCTCTCAACCACAAGGTTGCCAGTTCAATTCCTCGAGTCCCACAAGGGATGGTGGGCAGCGCCCCCTGCAACTAAGATTGAACATGGCACCTTGAGCTGAGCTGCCGCTGAGCTCCCGGATGGCTCAGTTGGTTGGAGCGCGTCCTCTCAACCACAAGATTGCCGGTTCGACTCCCGCAAGGGATGGTGGGTTGTGCCCCCAGCAACTAGAAAACGGCAACTGGACCTGGAGCTGAGCTGCACCCTCCACAACTAAGACTGAAAGGACAACAACTTGACGCTGAACGGCACCCTCCACAACTAAGATTGAAAGGACAACAACTTGACGCTGAACGGCACCCTCCACAACTAGGATTGAAAGGACAACAACTTGACTTGGAAAAAAAGCCTGGAAATACACACTGTTCCCCAGTAAAGTCCTGTTCCCCTTCCCCAATAAAAAATCTTTTTAAAAAAATGTCATTGTTCATGACATTGTTCATGACTGAATTTGGAAAACAGATAGAGGAAAATATGTGTAGAGCACCCGACACATTCCTTGTAGGTAATATGTATTCAGGAAGTGGAAGTTTCTATTCTTTGCTTATCCATCCGACTCCATTACCTACCCTAGTCACAGCAACTCCAGCTGCCTTCACAGCCCAACTAACCACCACCTTCAATGACCCTTTCCTTTCCTCCCCCAAGACTTACCCACACAGAACAGGGCCAGGAATGAGGGGATCATGGTGGTCCTCCCAAGCCTCTTCCAAGGGTCTTCTTTCAGTTTGGCTGTTTGTGGTAAGTCCCAGTGTTCTCTTGGCTCCCAGATGTGCAGTGACAGCTTTGCTCTGTTTTTAATCCTGCACTCTTACATACTCACGGTTTTTGTTTCTCAGTCACAAGAGGGAAATGACGACTATTGCAACACCCTCTCAAATCACTTTGGACAGGCTTAACTCACAGAGTCCTTCTCTCGCACAGTCCTTCGACAGCCAATTCTAAGGCATATTCATAAATATGCAAAGCATGTGAGAAATTGCTAGTCGAATTTCATAACCATTGTCCCCTTCTACATGGTGACAGAATACAACTGGACCCATGATGATCAGAATAACAACTATGCTTCTCTCTCACAGAGAACTGTTGGCCTTTCTAGTCAACAGGACGTGAGTGGAAGTGATTGAAGTCTACAATTTCTGGGTTATGTCCCCCGGGAACATTGGAGGGCCAGAGATGGGACTGAGCTGATAACAGAGATGACAAGTTGTAGGGGCATCAGGGAGGAAGGGAGAATCTGGGAGACTAAGACAACAGCCTGTAAAGAAAAGGGAAGGAAAAAGAATCCTTGTGGGCAACGTGGCAGGAAAGGAAATCTGAAAAAGAAACGTCTGTGGTGGAGCTGTCAGTTGTCTGCTGTGGGGGACAATGCAAACTGTTCCCTCAATATCTTCTATGAAATCTTCTTTAAGACTTGGATGGAATGGGTTCTTCAGGAGAACCTGGAGGAGCCGTGTCCCACATCTGGTTGAGATTTTAAGGGAATGTAGAGACAACATAGATGGTGAATGTTGCTGATAGATGAGAGCTGACATGCTCATGGAAAAATCTGGAAGGTTGCAATCCAGTATTTGTAAAGTATTATTCTCTGAATAGTGAACTTGTGGCCCATATATATTTTTTCCTTTGCTTATATGTGTTTTCTCAATTTACTGAATTTGATATCAGTTAATTTTATCACTTTAAATATTTTGTATTAGTTTCAGGTGTACAAAACAATGTAATAGACATTCACACCCCTCACAAAGTGATAACCTCCCTCCCCCAATCTGTTACTCCTCTGACATCATATATAGCTGCTACATTTCCTTTGACTCTATTACCTATGCTGTACTTCACATCCTGGGACTATATAGACACAAAAGTTTAGACAATTAAGTTTGCAAACTTTCCAACATGTTAAGTGCACGGTGGAACATTCGCGAACTTAACGTCTTACCTTCATACATTTAATTATCGTTGACATTCAATATTGTTCAGCTTCAGCTTCAAGTGAACAGCACAGTGTTCAGGCATCTACATCATCCCTGAGGTGGTCTCCCTAATGAGACAAGTGCCCATCTGACACCCTACAAAATCTGTACATTATTGATTATATTCCCCAAACTGTCTTTCATATCCCTGTGGCAATAATGTGGCTACTAATTTGTACTTTCTAATCCTTTTACCATCCCTATTAAATACATTTTTAAAATTTAACCTTTAGGAATTTTAAGTGAGGTTCTATGGGATGAGAAAAACTAAGTTTAAAGAAGAATGAGCTCTTCTAAAGCGTAGAGTTTAGAACTGATTAATTTAAGGACAAATATACATAAGGACTTTCATGGAAACATGCAGAGGGAATACACACTTTTCTCCCAAAACCTCATGAAAAGGCAGTAAAAGAATTTACAAAGAGGACACAAACTTAGAAGGAAAAAAGCGAGAGAGAGAGAGAGAGAGAGAGAGAGAGAGAGAGAGAGAGAGAGAGAGAGAGAGAGGAGCTAGTATAGGAAAAGAAATGTTGACAAAATTATAGAAACTAGAAAACAAATGGATGTGTGCCTACCAGAAGGGCAACTAAAAAGCCTGCCTTGTCCATCTGTGCAAGTGCTGAAGACTCCATGATCTGGAAGCCGCCATCAAGAGACGTCTGCCAGGAGGTGGTGTATGAATACCTCAGCTCTCTTGACCTGTGATAACTGTGAAGTGTGTTCCTTCCTGGCCTCTAAAATTTAATCTGTATTAGGTGCCACAGTAATAAGTACCAGCAGTGTCAAGCTCCAGCAGTATTAAGTACTAACAGTATTAAGTTCCAGCAATATTAAGCTACTGCAGTATTAAGCTCCAGCAGTATGAAGTACCAGCAGCATTAAGTACTAGAGGCATTAAGTACTAACAGTATTAAGCTCCAGCAATATTAAGCTACTGCAGTATGAAGTACTAACAGTATTAAATTCCTGCAGTATTAAGTACTAGCAGTATTAAGCTTTGGCAGTATTAAGCTCTTGTAATATTAAATACTAGCAGTATTATGCTCCAACATTATGAAGTACTAGCAGTATTAAGTTCCAGCATTATTAAGTGCTAGCAGTATTAAGCTCCAGTTGCCCACAGAAGAACTTCCATATCCCCAGTGAAGTGTCGCAATCTCTTTGTTAAAATAAGAACCCAAGCAAGTCATAGGTTTATAGTATTTTTCCATCATTTTTTGGAAGAAGTGCCATGTGCCTCTGAAGCTCTGTTGTCTGGATGGGCTTACTTGTCTTACTACTTAAAAATACAGAAAAATCAACAAGGCCACAACTTATCTAGATGAAAACCCATTTAATCACAGGTGTTTCTTTGAAGGTTATTTTCAAAGAATGTTGCAATGACTTTTGAAGTCTTAAGACTCTTATAAGACCCTTTTGTTCAAATAACACGTCTGTGTGTAGATTTATTTCAACAGAAAGTTGTACAATTCAGTAAGTCCTATGAATATTCATGTGATTCTTCATGTTGCACCTAAAACAAGACCGATATTCTTGAAAATGCTTTCAACTCAGCGCTATAACCAGATTCTTTCAATTAGTTTTATAACTCAGATCTTTCTCTTTCCTGTTGGGTTTTTAATGGAGGCTCCACTACATAGGCATAGTTAACTAAATTATTGGCCCTTGGTGATTAAGTCAGTCTCCAACCCCTCACCTCTCTCCCTTCCCCTGAGGTTGGGGGACAGATGCTGAAATTCCCAAACTTCTCATCAAATCTTGGTCTTTCTGACAATCAGCCGCTGTCCTGAAGCTCCCTAGAGTCCCACCAAGAGTGACCTCATTAGGACAAAAGATGCTTCTGTCACCCTTACCACACAGGAAATTCCAAGGGTTTTAGGAGCTGTGTGCCAGGAACCCAGAAGGAAGACCACATAGCTTTCCAGATATCATGAGTCAAACCTAGACTGCAGCTAGGCATTTTTATGTTCTGCAGCTTCAGTCAGGGGGGAACAGGGCAGAAAGCCTCACACATCGTCTGAGCTCGAAAAGCAAAGAGAACCTGTCTCATAACAGCCCCCCAGGGTTGACAAGAAGGTGAGGGAGAGATGGCCTCTTAGCAGCCCCTCTCCTTCAACTACATGGCCATGTGAAAGGTTTCCAGGAAGCCATATCAGATCTACCCCTTTGCAATGGTGTGAACCTTCCATATTTATCTGAAATGAGCAATGGATACAAGATCTCCAGAAGGATGCAATTATGGGCTGAATGTCTGTGCCCCGCAACCCACCATATTCACATATTGAAGCCCTAACCCCCAACATATGCTATTAGGAAGTGGGGCCTTTGGGAGGTAATTAGGTTTAGGTGAGGTCAGGAGGCTGGATTATGACAAATCCCGCGATGGGATTCGTGGCTTTATAAGAAGAGATGAAAGAAATCTCTCTCCCTCTCCCCTTGCCATGTGAGGACACACTAAGAAGGCAGCGGCTACAGCCAGGGAGAGGGCTGTCACCAGAAACATGCTGGCATCCTGATCTCAGACGTCCCAGCTGCCAGAAGTGAGAAATACGCTTGTTGAAACCACCCAGTCTGCGGTATTTTGTTGTAAAACCCAAGTTGACTGAGATGCACAAAATGATGGGAACATGCAAGGATGGGCTCCTGGGGTCGGGTTGGGGGGTGGGAGCTGGGTGCCTGGAGCCAGGCAGGGCAGGGAGACTGTAGTAGAGACGGCTGGCAGGGGTTCTGGTCATGTCCTTGTTACTCAGGCACCCAGACGGATGGAGCAGCCACTGTCTCAAACATTGCTGGTCATTGGGTCACAGAGAAGAGAGAGCTCCGGGTGGGGGGAGGGAGTTCTTAAAATTAAATGCTCCGTCTTGGAAAGGACACTTGTCACTGCCGTTGACAACTCATGGTCCAGCCAGAATAGGCAACTAAGACTAGCAAGGGCAGTCCTATTACGTGCATGTTGTGAGTTCAGGAATTTCCACACTGATCAAGAAAAAAGTTGTGGCTACTAGGTGGCAGTAGCACACAACGAGTTTTTTTGCTCTCACAGGTTTGCGAGTGGGGCAGTCCCTTGTAGAATGAAACCTTCCAAAGGCAAAGGTTGGGGGGGACACTACCCAGAAGGGGAGGAGGGCAAGGGAACAAGAAGAGAAAGGGAAGTAACTCTATGTGTCAACATTGGAGGTGGGCGCCCCTGGGCTTTTGAGCTAACGGATCTTAACCTGCTGTGAAGTACACAAGTGGGGCCAACACACAGGTCATTTGGCTCATTTATATAATAGTGCCCCGAATGGGGGACATTTGGAGATCATTGGCAAACGACTGAAATGACTCCCACATTGCATTTTTAAGAAAAGGGCACCCTGATTTCCATGGGACTTATTTAAGAACAGTGTTCACAATGTTTTATTGCTGTATCCTGCCCCGCCCCTCCGAAGCAAAATAAACATTTTTTTTTAATTTATTGGGGTGACAATTGTTGGCAAAATTACATAGATTTCAGGTGTACAATTCTGTATTATATCATCTATAAATCCCATTGTGTGTTCACCACCCAGAGTCAGTTCTCCTTCCATCACCATATATTTGATCCCCCTTACCCTCATCTCCCACCCCCTCCCCCCCTCAAAATAAACATTTAATGCATGTGAAAGGAGATGCGGGCCTACACAGAGAATTTCATCTAAGCTTTTCCAGAAAATCCTTCCTAGACTCTAATCTCCATGAGGGCCAAGACCATCGTTGTCAGATTTCCCTCCTAATAACAAAAGCCCAGCAAGGCATTATTATAACATACAAAGGCCAGCTGACTGACGCTACAGCCCTGCCTTCCTACATTTCTCTCATTCTTACACTCTCACTATCAGCCACATTGACCATTTTTCTAGTGCAGTCCTATAATTATGAGTTCAGGATTTCAGCGCTGAGCAAGGAAAAAGATGTGACCACAAGGTGGCATATCACATAACTTTCAGTCCCTCATCATTGTAACCTTGTGTCTTCCTCCACTGGGTCTTTGTACACACTGTTCCCTCTGCCTAGAAGACCCTTTCGGTGCCTTTTCACCTAGTGAACGTCTGCTGAACTATCAGAGCTCCCATCATTTCTTCAGCCATTAGATCTCCGTGGTTAGGTCAAGTGCTCTTATCACAGGCTTTCCAAACGCCCTCTCCTTATTGCTTTAGTTGCAGTGGTTGAGATGGCTAATGGCTTCCCAGCATGCAGATTTCCCTTCTTCCTTTAAGTAATAGAACCTCCTCTCCCACTTTTGGAAGGATATATGCTGGAGCCCATATTCTCCCCAGCCACTTTGCAGCTAGACCTGGCCAGGAACTAAGTTCTGGCCCATGGGAGTGAGCAGAAGGGACATGTTCAAATTCTGGGTCCTTCTCTTGAAAATGATTGTATGGGTCTCTCTCTCTCTCTCTCTCTCTCTCTCTCTCTCCCTCCCTCCCTCCCTCCCTCTCCTCCTCCTCCTCCTCCTCCTCCTCCTCCTCCTCCTCCTCCTCCTCCTCCTCCTCCTCCTCCTTTCCTGCTGACTCAGAACCAATTTCAACATTTTGATAAAAACAAAGCTGTTGATAGACAGACCTAGACTGTTCTGCTAAGTGAGAGAAAAATAAAAGTACATGCAGTTTTTCCCCCTTGGGGAGGATCTTTGTTACAGCAGCTTAAAGTGCTCCCTAATCAATACAGTGAATAGTATTTTCTTTATGCTTTGGTTGCTCGATCGGCTCTGTGAGAGGAGGGTGTGTGTCTGCTATTACTCCCCACTGTGTCCCCAGCACCCCGTGTGGTGTCGGAAACACGGGAGCCCTTAAATTAACATGGGATAAGTGGATGAATGAGAACTTGGGACGAACGGGTACAGGGACAAAAATGGAAGACATAAGGGTGAGGATGGCAGGGTTTGTGAGATAAGAGGGGGATCCAATTGAAGCTAATAATAGTCACTTTTCTATGGCTGTCAGAACAAGTTGTCACAAACTAAGTGGCCTGAAACAGCACAATTTTTAAATTTTTCCATTCTGCAGAAGTCCAAAATGGGTTGGCAAGCTGGTTTCTTTGTTTGTTTGTTTTTTGCAGGCCTTAGAGGAGAATCCAATTCCTTTTCTTTTCCAGCTTCTAGAGACTGCCTGCATTTCTTGGCCGGAGGCCCTGCATCACCCTGGCCTCAGCTTCCACCCTCACATCGCCTTCTCTAAGTCTGACCCTCGTGCGTCCCTCTCACAAGGATCCTTGTCGTTGCATTGAACCCACCCAAATAATCCCCACTTCCTGAATCTCAATTTAACCACATTTGTGGAATCCCTTTTGCCATGTATAACATGTTCACAGGTTCCAGAAATTGGGACATCAGAGCTTTGAGGGAACCATCACTCTGCCCACCGTAGAAGGGCAAAAGTACAGAGCTTGTTTAAGTAACCTTCTGCACGGTGAGCTCATCCAGTCACACTGGGCATGTTTTCCTAAGACCTATGTGCCAGGCCCTGGGGATGGAGAGATAAGAAGCCTGGTCCCTTGGGAGGAGCTTGTGCCCTGGTCTGGGAGGAAGAGGCTCAGAATGCACAGTCTGATGAGTACTCAGTTGGGTTGTGATATTGCACTAGGGAAGCACAAATGGGTTGGGCAAGACTTTGCAGAGGAAAGAGCATGTAATGTGACACCTGAAGGGTGAGCAGTTAACTAGGCAAGACAGGGCAGAAAGGAAGGACCATGTCAGATGTGTCACAATCTCATTATGGACATCTTGGGAACTCTGAGCCTTTATGAGTGATAAATAATAAAGGAGCCATTACCTCAAAAAACATGATTTATTTTTAATTTTTATTGGGGAATATTGGGGAACAGTGTGTTTTTCCAGGGCCCATCAGCTCCAAGTTGTTGTCCTTCAATCTAGTTGTGGAGGGTACAGCTCACTGACCCATGTGGGAATTGAATCAGCAACCCCGTTCAGAGCTCGCGCTCTAACCAACTGAGCCATCCGGCCACCCCCTCAAAAAACATAAATTGCTTTGCAATTGTTAAATGTTAAACATTCCCCATTGTCTTCCTCATTTAAAAGTGAGACAGGAGACTAAAGCCGGTAAAGCCCACAAGTCTGGACTCAACAAACTGGACGAGATGGTTGTTTTTAAGAGGCAGCCACAGGGGGAAGAAGAAGCCCAACAGTCTAACCACGCAGACTCTCTGTGAGGTTAAAATCCCAGGTTAAACTCTGTTATGTGTCTTAGAGGACTGTTGGTGGTGATTTGGAATAACACATGTGCATCATCTGGCAAAGTGACTGGTATGGAGACATGATCTATGGTAGACAGTGAAATTCACGTTATGACTACTAGTCCCTTAATAAGCATTCACTGAGCATTTGTCTCTGCCAAGCCTTGTGCTAGTCACTGGGTCACTGCTGTTTTTTGATATGTTGCATAGATAAATGTGTGGGTAAACTGATGGATATTAAATAAGTAAATAAATAGGTGAGTGGATTAATTCAGTGATTAACAAAGGGTGGAATGGATAAATGGATGTAAGAATGAAGGAATGATGAATACGGGCAAATGAAAGGATAGATAGATGCACAAATGAGAGCAACTGGAAAGGGGATGGTATGTGTGTTAGGCATGGGGGTCATGACATAGAAAGAAATAAGGGTGAAAGTCAATGAAGAAATGGATGGATGACAGAAAGAATGAAAGAGTAAAGAAATGAGTGGTTGAATGAGTTATTGAATGAATGAATAGATGGAGCCAAGTTGAAGTACAAACTCGCAGTCAGCCGCCCTGGTGTGGCACTGACGTCCCATGTAACTTTGAGGGAACTTCATGTCCCCTCTCTATTCCACCATTTTCCCATCTGTAAAGTGGGCAGACTGCGTTTGATGACTTTGCAGGCCCATCCAGGACTGGTTCACTCTTTATAACCTGGGCCCCTTCTTCTCCCTTGATTTCCCACACCCATGTGTGCCAGGGGAATTGCCTTGGATATAGTCCACCAGGGCCCCATGTTGGTACCAAGAACAAACCCAGAAAGTTCTGCTCAGAGTCTCTCCCTTCCCCCCATCTCTCCAGCAAGTCCGTGCACACAGGTGGCTAATTTGACTTTAAAATTCAGTTCTGATTAACCTCATACTTGAATACCCGAATCTTGCACACTAAGAGAACTGGGTGTTGAAATAATGTTGAAATAACATCATTCTATACTGTCTACCCATATTATAAATGTCCCAATCTTTATACAAGTCCTGGTTTAGGTCAGTTTCTGAAATAAAAGCACACACCACCAAATATTGCTTATCCTCCTGCAAATCGGGTGTGTGCATGTGTGTCTTAGGCATGGGGGTCATTGTCGTGCGGGGAAGCCTGCGGGGTCTCTGCTCCCGCTCCCCATACAAGAACGCAGGATATGGTGAGGCCAAAAAGGAACACCCACGGAGCCATAGGTAGGGGAGTCACACCACTACGGTCTCACTGGAGGCTGGGTTCACCGGACGTGCGACCTGCTGCCCCTTTTGTCTGCAACCGACCGACGACTCTCTTTCAGTCTCCTCCACTCTCCTCCGTAGCCGCAGCAGTTATATTAGTGGCCAATGGCTCACTGGTTACAGCTGATAGCCAACTAGCCACAGCTGATGGCCATGCAATCACAGTTGATGGCCATTTACTACCTGAGCCAGCACCTGTCTATGTGAGGCCGAGAGCCTGGAAACTACTTTCTGGGGCTCTGCCCCCACAGTCATCACATCAGAGAAGGCAGCATTTTTTAATAAAATAGAATATATCAATATGCATCTGTCTAGAGGTAAATATTGTTTCATGGAACTTGAATTTTAGTTCATAGATAGAAATGGATGTATGTACGGGTTGTGGTGTGAACTTTGCTTCTTACTCTATGTCATCTCCCCCAAAAAGAGAGTAAAAAGTTAAAGTTGCTGATTTAAGCTATCTCTTTTCATGTGTTGGGGACAAGTTATCTCGTTAAAGTCTATTGAGAACTGACCTGGTAGATATGTTTAGTTTCCCGTTTTGCAGTAAAAACTCAGGAGGGTCTGTAGATTACTCACGGCGACCCAGCTAGTGGGGGAGGGCGCTGGGGCTGTCCAAAACCTGGAAGTCATCCCGTTCTCCATAAAATAGGAAGAGGGGAACCAGGAAGCTTGAGAATTTAATAAAAAGAGGAGAATATGTGTGTTCCACCAAAATTAGGCATAAGTCAAGAAAGGAACACGTGAGTGAGTGTTGAGTGATAAAAAAGTGCTTGGAGATGGAAAGTATGTGTATGTGGATGAGAAAGGCATCGGCATTTGCCAGATAAAAACAGAACTGAAATTAATAAACACGAAAGAAACTGTGCAGGGAGCCAGGCCTTCAAGGAAGAGAAACAAGACAAGGAGAACTGACAGGCTGCCAGGTGGAATGGTTTGTTATTTTTAGCACAATTGTGATGGCAGCCAAAGCCACAGATCTCAGCTTTAATGGAAATGATGGTTCAAGGAAAACCACGCGCACAAATGAAGCTGTAATTAGGGAAGAACTTCTACTTGGTTTATCTTTGGGAAAGATTTGAGGAGGCGTTTAAGAGGTTGCTTGGTGACCAAGCTGTGATGTCCTGAACAGAATCACAATAAGTTGCGTAAAAGGTGAGCTGAAGCATGTGCAATGGGGAAAAAAAGAATTTCATTCAGGTCCTGAGACTTTGCTAGAAATTACTGTTATACAGTTGCTAACATTTATTGAGCATTTACCAGTGTACCCATTTTACAGCTAAGGCAAGTGAGGCTTGGGTAAGGTCACTTTCTTAATATCCCACAGTGAGTGAGCAGCAGCACTGATATTCGAATTCAGGTCTTTGGGCTAGGAAGCCTTCAGCATTAATATCACCTTCCACTGACCTGGAAGGTCCTGGAAAAATGACCCAGAGGAAGAGAGCGCATGGTACAAAGGTTACTACGACTCAGGAAGCTGGGCTCAGACGGGCTGAAGGGCTGTAGGGCTCCTGGAAGGGCCAGGCCACCCCGAGGTCCCTGCTTCTTCTTTGCCTCTCTGGAAAGTTCTCCGCACCGCACTGCAGGCGTCTAGATCCAGCCCTCTGGAGCTCGGGCTCAGACGCCACCTTGGGCGCGACTACCGGTGCGCCAGTCCAAAACAACTAGCGTGGCTAGCGAGACCAGGATCAGGCCGGCCAGCCCCAGGCGGATGAGGTTGCCCAGGGTGTAGTCCCAGGAGCCCGAGCCTGCGGGTCCAGTAAGGGACAGAGGCGGTCAGCTACCCAACCGGAAGTCTCGGTTCCACCCTCCGGGTCTCTAAATTCCAGTGTGAGTTAGGGACCCAACCCCCTCAAAACTGAGAGGGTCGATGGGAGGGGGAATCTTGACTGCTGGGTCTGAGGGAGGAGGGGCTGGGGGCCTGGGCTCCTGGGTCTGAGGGAGGAAGGGCTGGGGGCCTGGACTCCTGGGTCTGAGGGAGGAGGGGCTGGGGGCTTGGACTCCCGGGCCTGAGGGAGGAGGGTCAGGGGGCCTGGACTCCCGGGTCTGAGGGAGGAGGGTCAGGGGGCCTGGGCTCCTGGGTCTGAGGGAGGAGGGGCTGGAGGCCTGGGCTCCTGGGTCTGAGGGAGGAGGGGCTGGAGGCCTGGGCTCCTGGGTCTGAGGGAGGAGGGTTGGGGGTGGTGAGGCCCCTCACCGTCCGAGCTGATGACCAGTGGCTCGCTGCGCTGCGACAGTACGTAGGGGGCAGAGGGCGTGTGGTAGTAGCAGCTGTAGGTGCCAGGGGCGCGGGCTCCAGGCAGCGGGAAGTCGACCCAGGGCTGCGTGGAATCGTGGTACTGCAGCGGAGCCGCCTCGCCCACGCGGTACAGCACGAAGCTCATGTTCCGCATGCGGCCCGCGCAGCGCAGGCTCACATTGTCGCCAGGCGCCACCACCGGCCTGGGCAGCGCCACCAGCGACGGGCGCGGCAGCTTATCTGCGAGGAGGGTGGATGGGAACCAGCGTGGGCGCCGCCTTGAGCCTCCGGTTCCTCTCTCTCTCTCTCTCTCTCTCTCTCTCTCTCTCTCTCTCCCCCTCCCCCTCCCTCTCTCTCCCCCCTCCCTCCCTCCCCCTCCCCCCTCCCTCCCCTCCCCCCTCCCTCCGTCCCTCCCTCTCCCCTCCCTCTCCCTCCCTCCGTCCCTCCCTCCCCCTCCCTCCTGTGTGTCATTGTACAAGACTGTCTCTGTATGTCTCTCTCTATCTCTGTCCCTCTTCCCCCTTCCCTTATCCCACTCCTGTGTCCCTTCTCCTCCCTCTCCCCTAGGACCTCACCTGTCACCAGCAGTTCCAGGGCCTCACTGGGGTGGGACCAGACACCCGGTACCCAGCCTGCATTCCGGTAGCAGCAGTGATAACTGCCCCCCTGGGCAGGAGTCACTTCCTGCAGGAAGAACTCGGCCAGCTCCACAGACACATCCCGGGACAGCACGGGGGCGAGCTCTCCAGATTTGAAGAGGGCAAACCTCCAGGCGGGTTGGGGCGCCCGGCACCTCAAGGTCACGTTGACCCCGGGGGTCACAATTGCAGCTGGCTGAGCCCCCAGCTGCGGCTTGGGGTATGAGGCTGGGGGGACTGAATAAACGGGTGGACTGGGTCCTCAGGCTGCCTGGGAGCCCAAGTAAATGAAAGGGAAGCTGGGGTGGGAGGAGAATCACGTGGGGGCAATCACTGCCTCTTAGCTTCAGTTCCCCTCTTTGTAAAATAGGGGAGGCACTGGACCCCCAGTGGGCTTTGTCAAAACCAGCTACAGTTGGGTCCCAGAAATCTGTGATTTTAAATTGCTCTCCAAAATATTTGTAACATATCCAACATATTTCAATAGTTGCCAGACTTGCTATTAATATCTATTGGGGGGGGGGGAAATGTTAGATTTCTATCTCATAACCTTCCCCCAAACAAATTCCAGATTGTGTGTTTTTTTAACTATAAAAGTATTCAAAGAAAATATAGGAAAATATATTTCTCTTGAGCGTAGAGAAGGCTGTCTTAAAATATAAAATGAAAAATTCAGACGGGACAAGGTTAGTAAATTTGACCCCTTCAACATTTTCAAGTTGTGTATGAGAAAAGACAAATAAATGAGTCTAGAAGACAAATGACAGCACTGGCAGAAATTACTTATTTATAAATCACATAGATTAAGAGTATAGAAAGAAATCCTAGGGCCAACCCAAATGAAAGGTGGGCAAAACATATGACTAGGCAATTCACAGAACAGGATGTCCAATTGACCAAAACACATTTGGTGATGGTGGGAAGGATTGTTCAATAATAGAAGCAAATATATATATATTTGACTATCAGGTCATCAAAAATTAAAACAATGGTTAACATTCTGCTTGAGTGAAGATGTAGTGAAACAGGCACTTCAGTGCACCTTTTGAGAAGGCAGTTTTTCAGTTTCTATCTAGCTACACCAATGACCCGATACTTCCATTGCTGTACCCTAGATGAAGGCACATATATGTGCAAAAAAACTCATACAGGGCAGCACTGGTTATGAGGAGGGACATTGGAAACAACCTAAATATACATTAAGAGGGTTATATAAACTAGAATTTGGCCACACAATGGCAAATGCTGCACAGCATTTAAAAAAGAGAGAGAGAAAAAAGTAGAGATAACTAAATGACATGGAAATATCTCCGAGAGATTGCAAAGTGAAAAATGTAAGATGCAGAACAGTGTGAGTCACGAAATATCAATTTTGCCTTGGCAAGAAAACCAAGAAGTACATAAATACATGTCTGAATGCTTGGAAAATTTTTGTAAGGATTCCGAGATTATTTAAGGAAGATGAGGAAGGGGAAAAGAGAGGCTGTTATATCCTTTGGCAATGATTGAATTTTTAAAACCATGAATATATATTAGCTTTGTCATTTAAAATAGTAATTTAAAATAAATTCATAGCTAAGGTATTAATGGTTCTTATTTGAAGTCTGAGTGTAGTGCAGGGAGGTTGAGAGAAAGTGGAGGTCTCACCCATCAGAAAACCTGGAAAGAAACCCAGGGACATCGTAGGGTGGGAGGACCTTTTCAAAAGGGGAATAATTAGCATTGCCAGAAATCCTATCTTTTGGGTCCTGCACTATGCCAAGTTCTGAGCCATGGGTTTTTCACATTTTTATTAAATCCTCACAACAGCCCATTTCACAGAGAAGGAAACTGCAACTTAGCATGCAATGGTTTGTTCAAGTTCATAAATACGATTGTGAAACTGGGGTTCCAGCTTAGGCCTCTTTAGCTCCACAAAGTTCATGGTCTTCACTGCTCAGCTATACTGGTCACTAAAGGGAGTGAGGACAGAAGGAAAGAAATAAAGGAAGGGGAGGGAAGGAAATAAGGAAATTTGGGGTGAGGGTGGGCACCAAAATAAAACCTGAGTAGTTGGAAATGGGATGTCAGCAACATACAGGAGAATGGATGGGAGTCGTTACTCACCAGTCGGAGTGATGTCTGTGTGACATAGCGGCCCTGTAGAAGGTTGAGGGGGCTTAGTCTTGGTAAAGCCCTAGGCTGCTTCCAGCCCTGTGTCATTGGCAACCCAGGAATTTATTAATAAGTCCCCTGGCCCTCTGAATCTGGGACTCCACACTCCCGGTGCCCAGGAGTTCAGGTCATCTAGCCCTCTCCTGCCTCAAGAGCTGGAGAATCCTGCCCCCAACTTCCTCTTCTTCCAGGAATTCAGGGCCCCTGTGTTCTCTTCCTTTAGGCCCAGGGGTCTGGGCTCCAGTCCTGTCCTGTTATTCTGGCCTAGAATTCTGAACCCTTAGGTGGTGCTCCCTGATCATCCTGCACCCACTCTCAGGGAGACCCAGGAGTCCTGTTCCTTGCTCCCTCCCCACCTCTTTAGGTGTCTGTGTCCCCAGGGCCTGTCTCTCTGCACCCCAGGGACCCAAACAGAAGGGGGTGGGTGGCTCACAGGTCAGCAGCTGGAGGATCAACACCAGGGCCATAGTGGGCAGGTTGGCTGGAGTGAGAGCAGGAGCCAAGGCTCAACCCTGCCCCCTCGCCTTTCAGGAAGTGAGGCAACATCAGCCTGTCAGAGGCAGAGCCCTGTTTAGGGAAGGGAGGAGCAAGGTGAGGGCCCCTGGGTGACTGCACAGCCCCATGTGGAAAAACTTGGGATTGGGGCAGTCATAACCAATTGGGTTCATTAATTAAACTTTTTTTAAAAAGTAGCACCTATTATGTGTCAGACCCCGCTGCATGATTCTGGGGCCACAGAGAGGACTCAGATCCCGTTACTGTCCTCTAGCAGCTTCCAGTCTGATGGAAAGGCAGATCCGGACCAGGTCTTTAAAAAAAAAAAAAAAAAAAGCGATGTGCGTGATAGTGGAGGTCCCCTAGAGCACTGTAATTGTTCACAGGAGGCCCCTACCCCTTCTGCGATACGAGTTAGGGCTTCCAGGACGAGCTGATTTTGAGCTGCAACCTCAAATGGTAGATTAGTCATTCGTCCTCTCCCAGACTCCGTTTCTCTATCTGTAAAATTTCATCAGTAAATTATGAAATGAGGGCTATTGCATTCTGCCTCCGGTAGGCTGCAGCAGGAGGACTGGAAGTCACTCTTCCGGAGCGACTTCCGGAAGAGTGAAAAGAGGGCGAAGGCAGGGATGCCAAGACAGGCTTGCACTTGGAACCTGGAGCGCTGCCTCCTTTCCCGCAGCCACCTCCGACTTCTGTTCTGCGCCAGTGCGCACGCGCGGACTCAACGGAGACTCTCGTGCAGAGACCACAACTTCCAGAGTGCTCGCCGCCGCCTTGGACCACTGTTCTGAACCAGTGCGCATGAGCGGACTCAGCGGCGCCTCGCGCGCAGGGACCACAATACCCAGGGTGCCCCGCGCCCCTGTCGCTACGGCTGTCGCCGAGACCAAGATGGCCGGGAGTAAGTGAGGTCGCCGCAGGCGCGATGAGCCGGGCGGAATCCCGGGCGGTGCGGGTGTAGGGCGCGGCGGAACCCCAGGGGAGGCGGTGGGGTCGGGGCCGGAGGGAGATGCAGAAGTCACGAGAGAGTTCCTCCAGGGCAAGGGTGGCGCGAGGTGGTTAGAGGTCAGCGGGGACATCCCCTGCAGAGGTGACCATCCCGGCTCACCCCTCCAGGATTCGCTGCCTTCTTCAAGAATGCCTGGGCCAAGGAACCGGTGCTGGTCGCATCCTTCACCATCGGGGGCCTCGGTGCGTGAGCGCGAAAGTGCATCACCCCAACCGACTTCCCAGCCTTACCTCCTCCACCCGCCTCAGAGTTACCATTGCCCCCCATTAGCGGTCTGTCCCATACCCCCAATGCCTCCTCGCTACCCTCAACATTCTGTGTACCCACCAGTGTGTATCCACCCCCACGACGTGCCCTTGCCTACCTCCATTCTTAATATTATGACCCCTTCACCATCCCACCCCACCCCATACATACCCACCCAAGAGGTCCATAATCCCACAAGGAGAGGTTCTGCACCCCGGCTGTGCGTTGAAAACACCTGAGCCATAAGAATAATGATAATGTCCGATTCCTACCCCCTTTCACCATCACTCCCCACCAGATTAGTTGAGTTGGGTGGGGGGGAGGTTGTGACCGAGGAATTTGTATCTTGTGAAAATCCCCCAGTGATTCTAAGTGTGCCGCCTTTATTGAAAACGGCTTTAGAACAGGATTACGCATATTTGAATGTGCATTGGGGTGGGCGTGTGTGTGTGTGTGTGGGGGGGGGGGGTGGTGTCTTGTTAAAATGCAGGCTCTGATTCAGTAGGGCTGGAGCCTGGAATGATGCATTTGTAACAAGTTCCCAGGTCTTGTCAATACCGCTGGTCGGGCAGGGCACATGTTAAGTTTTTGTTTATTTTTATTAAAGTTTATTGGGGTGACAATTGTTAGTAAGGTTCTTAGAACACAGTTGTCCCATACGGCAACCACGGGCCACATTGGCCACTGAGCACTTGAAATGGGGCCAGTATGAATTGAGGTGGTACATGTTACACTCATGTAAAGTACACACCAGATTTCAGATTTTAATATGCTAAAAAAATTAAATACTTTAGTTTTTGTCATGTTGGTATGTTGAAATGTTTGGGATATGCCAGGTTAAATATATTTTAAAAATTAATTTGTATGTTTTAACTGTGACATGGCTATTAGAAAATGTAAAAGTACCTGTGTGACTCATATTTCTATCAGACACTGCCAGCTTAGAACATTCCTTTATGTGCCCTACCCCACACCCCTGGTCTCCTGGCTCCCACCATGGATGGACTGTAATTTCTCAGATTGTTCCTTGTACAACCCTTTCCCTCAGTTTGTAACCATTTGTTACATTCCCAAGACATACCCTCCAGTATGCTCCATGCCACCCACACTTCTTCCCTCCTCTGTGCCCTCTAGGTCCCACATATCTGAAAGTGCTTGGCTCGAGCCCTACCTCCAAAAAGTTACAAACCCTTCTGACAAATGCAGGTCCTAGTGTGTCAAGGGGCCTCCTGGAGGTGCTGTACCTCCTGCTTCCCTCCCCCATGCACTTGATCCCCTCACTTTGCCAAGGTTCAGCTTCTGCTCCTCACCTTCCCCCCGGCCCCCCCAGCCAGCCTTCCCTGGTCCTCACCTGTTTCTCTCCACAGCTATAATTCTGCCCCCTCTCAGCCCCTACACCAAGTACGCTGCCAGGATCAACCAGGTCACACCCTACAACTACCCAGGTGAGTGGGGGCCAGGGCAGGACCAACAGGGCCTGTGATGCTGGGAAGGGTAATGGTGGGCAGGTCTTTCCTCAGCAGGGATCTGAGATTCTGCAGGGCCGTCTGGATTTTTGGGGGGAGATGTAATTCACATGCTGTGAAATTCACTTTCTGTTCATTTTTTGCACTATTTCTGTTGTGGTTCCAGATTTCATTCCCTTTCTGGGTTCCCATCTCTGTTGCTTTCTGGATTTTTGACTTTCTGGGTCTCGAACTCTCCAGGTCTCTGTCCTGTTTCCTTATCTCTGTTGGATCTTTTTCTCAGAGTCTCTTTTCTGCATCAACCTCTCTTTGGTTTCCCAAGTCTCTAGGTCTGCATCTCTGACTCTTACTCTCCTGGCTTATCTCTCCCCTGGGGTCCCATTTCCCTCTTTGAATGTAACTGACAGACGAGTGCTTCTCTGCGGGTCCCTGGAGATGTGCTGGTCTCAGTGGCCCCCTCCTGTCCCACAGTGCCTGTCCGGGATGATGGGAACATGCCCGACATACCCAGTCACCCCCAGGACCCCCAAGGCCCAAGTCTGGAGTGGTTGAAGAAACTGTGAGCAGCTCCACTGACAGGGAGGAGGCCCCCAGCCGTGGCCCCCAATAAAAATGTGAAAACCAACCCGAGTCTGAGGGTGTGTGTGATTAGCGGTGGGAGCAGCAGACAGTGGTCAAGGCAAATGTGGGGTCAGTTTATTGAGGGGGGGGGGGTCAGTCAAAGGGAGGGCTGGCTAGGGTGGGGTAGGGCAGTAGTTTGTCTGGCCCCCGAGAAACCCAACCCGAGTCCAGGGCCTCGTCCGTTTCGAAGCCAAAGTCTTCCTCGACCTTAATCTGGGGAGAGAAGAGCGAGGTGTGAGTAGGCCTGGGATTAGAGAAGGCCCTCGGCCCCGTTCCTGCTTTCCCAGGCCAGACAGCCTCCAGTGTGCGTCTCAGCGAGTGTCCCAGAGACCCCAGGTCCACGGGTCTCCAGCTTCTCATTTTACCCACATCTCTTCTACCCATCATCTCCCATCTTTCCTTCTCCTCCCCACAGCTCCTCCAGGTCTTCCGTCCTCCTTTCCACCCAAGCCTTACTGGCGTTTTCCAACTTTCTCCTTCCCTGCCCAACCCAACCTCCTCCAACCCTTCCTGCTTTACCGCCTTTCTCCAGCTTTCCTAGCCTGCCCCCCGCCTGCTGTGAAGCCCACCTCTCCCCAGCCTGTGGGCTCCAGGACTCTCCCACCTGCACAGGGGCCAGTTCTGCAGTCAGCACAGCTCCTGCTCGGCGTCCTTCCCGGGGCGCTCGCCGCCTTTTGCGCCCACTGGGCCCCTCGCCGGGGGCTGGGCTGCTGGGTTCTGGGAGTGCAGGTGTCCTTCTGGGTGGGGACAGCCCCTCTTTCTCTGGAGGCTCATTCTCAGTATTGCCTGGGGTGGGGGCATCTGTGCCCTGGCTGCCCTCGTCCTGGTAGGGAGACATGAGGCAGGTGAAGGCTGTGTCCTGGGCTCCCCACTCACCCAGCCCCCCGGAGACTCCATGCTCACCTCCAGCACAATAGTGAACTGGCTGGCGCGGTAGTCATCGCCATAGGAGTCCAGCACTCTCATGAGGAACCTGCGCCCAGAGGGAGAGAAGCTGCCAGGGGACACCTTGATCTGGAGGTCCAGGAAAGGAGCACTCGACAGCCCAGCTCTGACTCCTTTTGAAGCCTAGGTGTCCTCGACCCAGTAGGTTCCAAGCTCCAGGGTCTGAGAGACCCAGGTGCCAAGCACTTGACCAGCCAGTGGGACTTTGGGCAAGACGAGGTGACCTATGCACCTCAGTTTTCTGTTTGTCAACAGGTGATGAACCCCAACTGAGCTGACTGAGTGACACTGCAACTAGATCTCTCTAAAGCTCTCAGTGGGATATTGCCTCAGTAAATGTTCAAATGTAAGTTATTACCTTGATTAGTAACTAAAAGTTGAGAGAGATGTGTGCAAAGCACTCCAGGAGCCCTCACCTCTTATTGATTTGATGCCATCTTCTCTGTCTCTGTCCCTGCTTCTAAAAGCTTTTTGGATTTTTGTTTTAAGCTCTAACAGATTGAATGCTACTGGTGAGCCAGCAAATCAGAAAGTCCTAATAGGTCAAAAAGTAGGAAAGAAGATGGATAGTACCTGATTGGAACTTAAAAAGGATGGTAGGGAAGGCCTCACTGGGAAGGTGAGAGAGTGGCAGGAAGTTCTTGGCAGAAGGAACAGCAAGTGCAAAGGCCCTGAGGCCAGCGCTTGTAGGCTGAGGAGACGGGTGTGATGGGCCATCTGACATAGGGCCTGGTTGGTTGGTGACCCCTGCAGGGATTTGAGCAGAGGAGTGATGTGGCCTGTCTTACATTTCATTTTATTCATTTTTTGCTTGTGGTAATATATACATATCATAATATTTACTGATTTAACCATTGTTAAGTGCACAGTTCAGTGGTATTAAGTACATTCACACTGTTGTGCAGCCATTACCACCATCCATCTACAGAACTTTCGTATCTTTCCAAAGTGAACCTTTGTCCCATTAAATAACTCCCCATTCCCCTGCCCCAGCAACCACCAGTCTCTTGTCTGTCTCTACAATTTGATCATTCTAAGTACATCACGTGGAGCCCTTCAGCATAAGGCCTGTTCTCCCCATTTTGCCATGATGGGGACATAGTGAGAGGCAGCATCAGCATCAGATCCTGGGGAGACTAGCCCCAGAGCTCACACCCCCTCCTGGTCATGGTGACCTGAGCTGAGGCACTGAGCTGAGCTCATCCTGAGAGCTCCCGTTTACTCCTCAGCAGCTTTGCAACTTTGGTGTTACCCTTAGGGCTAAGAGAGGGGATGTCGCTTGCTCAGAGTCATACAGGAAAACAGTGCAAGAAAGTCTGTGACTCTAAGATTCGTGCTTCATTTGCTGCATGTCCCATGCAAAGGGAGTACACCCGCTCCCCCCAGAACCAGAACCAACTCTTTCCAGAAAGACCCAATTCCACTCCTGGTCCCTGCTGGCCTCAGGCCCCACCCTTTCTGGCCCTGCCTCCTTCTGACAGCCTAGCAGACGGGGAAGGTGGTGGAGAAATGGCAGAGGCGGTGGAAACAAGATTTGGGAGAAGGGCACACGGGCCCAGAGCGGGCATGCAAGGGGTTACCTGCGCTCTTGCTGCAGTCTCCGTGTTATCCTCTGTACCTGATGGAGCCTGTTCAGGACCCTCTCGTTCACCTGCAGGACGTGAGAGGGCACAACTCAGCTGGACCCTGCTCATACCCCCAACAGACAGTGAGTGGAGCCCTTGCTGTCAACCAGGGTGCGGGACAAAAGACCATCTCATGGTCCATAAGGGGCTGTACCTCCTGTCTGATTCCAGGGAGTGCACCCAGACCTCCCACTAAATGGTGACACCCTTCTGCATGGCTCCCAAGCCAGGACGCCACCCACCATCCAGTCCCATCAGCTCCATTTTCCTCATGACACTCATTGCTTTATATCCCATCCCCATACTCAGTGTGCTGTCTTGTCTCACCCACTAGAGGAAGAGACGAGAGAAGAGTCTGGGGTGAGCTGAAGGATGGGGGGTGGAGGGGAGCAAAAGCCATCTAGTAACAGACACACAGTATCTGGCCTAAATAGCATTGGATTTGGTTTACCTTCATATTATCTACTTCCATACATATACACACATATACATATATAAACTAAGTTACAAATAGCGCTGCTAAGAACATCTTGGTAACTGTCAATGTTTCCTACGCTGGGAGGACTGAGGAGTGGAGCTGTGGCCACAGGCCCTGTGGAGGTTCAGTTTTGGTGCGGGTTCTGGGAACTATAACACCTGGAGCCAACCCTGCTCAAAGCACCCCCACTGTGCCCACAGCCCTCAGCCTGGCCTTCAAAGCCATTTCGCCTCAGGCCCTCCAACATCCCGTCCAACCAGACACCGCTCATACCCTGACGCTCCTACTCATCTTAAGACTCGTCTCAAGCATCACTTCCTTAGTTCTCTAACTCTCCCCCTCCTCTCCATCTCCCGGACTCCTGACAACCACTACACCAGCCTCCCCCTTCCAGAATCCCCAGCACCACTGTTAGGGGTTGAATGGTGTCCCCCCAAAAAGGTGTGTTGGGTCCGAACCCCCAGGACCTCAGAATGTGACCTTATTTGGACATAGGGTCTTCACAGAGGGAATCAAGTTAAATGAGGTCATGAGGGTGGGCCCTAATCCAACATGACTGGTGTCCTTATAAAAAGAGGAAAATGGGACACAGGCACGGAACAGCAAAGGTTGCCAGCAGACCACCAGAGGTTGGGAGAGAAGCATGTGTGCAGCAGATTCTCCCTCATCGCCCTCAGGAGGACCAATGCCGCGGACACCCTGATCTCGGGCTTCCCGCCTCCAGGACTGTGAAACAGTGCATTTGTTGTTACTTAGCCACCCTGTTTGTGCTGCTCAGTTACAGCAGCCCTAGCAAACGAACACAACCAAGTTCAGAGTTGTTCAAATAGCCAGACCTGATCCAGGTCCCTGCCCTGTGTGAAACCTTTCATTAGCTCCCCCTCAGCACACACAAAAAATCCAGATTTCATGTCCTGGTGTTCATGGCCTTTCAAGATGTGGCCCGGCCCTGCCTACTGCTCCATCCTTATTCTCACCAAGGAGTGCAGTGGTTCAGTAGAGAGAACCTGATGGAGGGGAGAAGGATCCAGGGAGATTCAAGAGGCAGAATGGATAGGAGTGAGGAGTGACTGATGGCAGAGTCATGGGAGACCTGAAGAGCTTAGTCTTTGACCTGTAATGGGTGGGGAGTAGGAGAGGCACCTGTGAGGTATCAGGGAGCTGATCTGGGCTGTTCGGGAAGCTCCTAGACAAGACAGCTCTCCAGGTGCCTTGCAGGGCCTGAGGCTTAACAGGTGCGGAATAAATGAATAATGAATGAATAAATGATTCCTTCAACTAAACAAGCCTGGGCATATGAACAGGCACAGACTGGGAGGGGGTGGAAATTTAGGCTAGGGGACCCCACAACAGGGGAATCCGCACTCACCTACCTGCTCGATCTCCCGGCAGCGCCGACCTAGCGCCTGATACTTCCTGCGATTTAGTTCCCGCTGGCGCCGCCGCCGGCCCCGGGCTGCCTCTTCCTCTTCGTCTCGCTCCCGGAGCCCCGAGCCGCCCAGACCCCCGGACACGAACTCCACTTCTGTTTCAAGCTCGCTCTCCAAGATGTGACCACCAAACAGCGGAGGCAGCGCCAGCTCCGACCCTGGCGGCGCTGAGAACTCTTCAAAGCCCACGGCTGCCATGGTCCTGTAGGGTTGGGGAGATTAGGGAGCCTCACCCCTCTGCCCCCAGTCCCTCCTCCCTCAGACCCGCGAGTCCGGGTCCCCAGCCCCTCCTCCCCCAGATCCAGGAGTCCAAGCCCCCAGACTCTACCTCCCCGAGGATCCAGGGAAGTTCAAGGCCCCGGGCCTCCAACCTCTAGATCTCTAGCTTCCTCCCGCAGGATGCTCGAGTACAGACCCCAGTCCCTAAAAAGTTCTAAGCCAAAACAGTTGCATGAACTACAATCCCCATCAGCCCTCAGGGTAAAGCGCGGATGGTTGTATATTATGCAGCCGCAATGACTTTTGGGATTGGCAACTTTCCCCAAAACCGCTTACCCCTCTCTCTGCTCCAGTTCCATATCTCCCCCGCTCCCGGCGTCCCGGGCCTGAGAGCTTTCAACCTCGCAAACCTTTGGGCTAAGTCGTTCGCAAAACTACCCGTCCCATCAGACTTCACGGCCAAGCATCCGGGAGGCCGCCGCTACGCCTCCCGGGAGTTGTAGTTGCTTATTTCCGGCCTCGCTCCCTTCAACCTCCACCCCGAGTCTCAGCTGAAAGGCCTTGCTTTGTCGTCTAACGTCGCCACCAATCGTCTGAGTTGACCTCGTCTTTATTTTTGTCTCGACATCCTGTCGTCCAACTACGGCAATTCTCCGTTTAGCAGGCTCAGTCCTCGACGGGTTGTGAGCCGGTTGAGTCCCCTCTCCCCGCGCCTGCTCACCCCTTCTCCGTGTAGCGGCAGGTGCTAATAAAGTTGTTGTTCCAAACGCGGTCCTGAATAACCTGGAGCGGAGGCCAATCTGGGCGCAGCTTCGCCTCCACAGCGTCTCGAGGGTGCGGCGTCATCAGTGAGCGTCGACCTGTGTTGGAAGCTAATTTACTAGGAACCGTCGTGCGAGGGGGGAAGTGGTGAGTGTGATGGAGACGAGGGGAGGGCGGGAGGTTGGATCCCTGTGTCTGGGAGGATGGCCTGTGCAAGGACAAAGGCAGGCCTTACTAGACTGATGACCCAAAGGTCTCCTGTGCTTTTGCAGTTGTAGGGCTCTGGGGATAAGGCAAGAGCAATAATGTTCTCTGCCCTCTTAGAACGTTTTGCTTGGGGACACAGGCTTAATCAAGTAATTACTTAGATCATCACAAGAGCGTGAAGCGCCGTGGGCTACCCACAGGGCGCGCGGGTGTGTCACCAAGAGTGGGGTGCGTGGATCAGGGAGCTGGTATATAAGATGAGAACTGAAGGCTGAGGAGGGGCTGAGCCGCCAAAAAGTGAAGGGAATAGGTTGGTAGGCTAAGGAAATGTGAGGAGGACTTGGGGGCGAAGGGGATAGTGGCAGAGGTTGGCTGGAATGAAGCGAGGTCATTGAACCTCCTCCGTGCCCGGTGTTGTGCTGGGCACGCAGGCCAGGAAACAATGAATAAAGCTGGCACAGTCCCTGTTCTCACAGAAAGTTTGGCTTAGGGGGGAAGATGGGCATTAAACAAACTGTTAGAAATTTAGAGGATCTTAAGTGTTGAGGCCAACTCAGAGGCGCGTAGGTATGTAATAGGATCTAGTTTGACAGTCAGAGAAGATCTGCAGTGCAAGAAATAATGTTTATGCCCCCACCTGAGGAATGAAAAAATAATATATTCAGAGACCTGGAGAAAGGAGACCATAATGTGGTGGTATAAGGAATAAATAAAGTTGTTCGTTCATTTACCAAGTACTTCTTGAGTGCTTAGTATGTGCTAGACATTTTGCTAGACAGTGGGGATATAGCAGTGAGCAGACAGATATGGTCCCTGGGTCTGCTTACAGTTTGGTGGGGGAACAGAGAAAAGAGGACATGAAGACACTTGAGTCATACATGGGGAGAGAGGGCATGTTCTTTAAAGAAAGGAAGAGTTCCTCTTAGAGAAAGTGAGTAAGGGGAGTTTTAGAGAAAGGCATATGTGAGGTGATAAAGGGCATTTACAAGGAAAAATGGTGTCTTATACAGAGCAGTGGGTGTAAAGGGGACATTGTGTCTTAGGGAGAGAGGAGGATATGAGGGGAGACTGATCTCATAGAGCCGGACACCCAGGGGTCTCACACCGGCATGCCAAGGGCCAAACCTGTCCTGCAATCTCCTGTTTGGTCTAGCCCATGCCGTGGTGGTTTGTTTGGTTTGTTCTTAATTTAAATTACCCATTTAAATGATAAAAACAAACTTCAAACTGGGAGATTCCATGAAAAGATTCTGAATTTCTTACTCCTCTTGAAAAAATATTAGAAAACCTGGCAACATGGAACCCACATTCCCACTGGCAAGGCATGTCTACCGCTGAGCACGACCTCGCCTGTACACGGGGCTTGGGAGGGAGAGAATAAGAGGGTTCTTATTCTTTATGATAAGAGGGAATAGAAAAGCCTGAGAGGGAGACGGAGACACAAGCAGCAATCCTCTGATTCTCCAGGCTCCACTCCTGATTGCCCAGCCCTCAGCCTGCCTCACTCACCTTTTCACCCATTTAGCCTATGAGCATTGAAGTTTGCGGCCTCTGTTTGTATCCTTTAGAGGAGGGTGATGTGGAAGGGGAGGGAATGAAGAAGGGGATTTGATTTGTGCAGAGAGGAGAGGGACAGAAAGAAGAAAATAATGCTTATTAAAAAAAAGGAGGACAGAGTGATGGGGATTGTACTTTGTGGAGGAAGCACTTTTCTCCTGTGGGGCTCCCAGAAAACACTGATATTTTTACAGCCCTCGGGGTAGGTGAGACTGCTCATGGCCAGAGGTGATCAGCCTGGGGACTCTAGACATATGAGGCCGGTCTGGTTGCCCTGATGGCTGAGGAGATCAGTAGTTTAGGAAATCTGTCACCCATTTGGGGCCCCAAAATTGGGGGTGGGGGCAGGCTCTGTTATAGGGAAAACAAATGAGAGGTTGCATCTAATCAAGGGGAGATGTGTCTTTTAAGCCTTAGCGAGGTGGTGGCATGTAGGGTGTGCTGTGTCTTGTCCAGTGACATGAGCTGGACAAGTGAGAGGGTAGTTGGTATGAGTTATGGCTGGTTTTCATCTAGGTTCTGGGAGGTTTGTTCAGCGATTAATTCAGGAGATGTTTATCGAGCATCTACTATGTGCCAGGCACAGTTAGGAAGCTGCAGAACAACAAATGAAAACAGCTGTCCTTGTGGCACTTGCGTGCCAGTGGGTTGATGAGGAAAGCCCAGGGCCTTTTGCAGGGGAAGCCCCTCCCAGCAATGAGGGGGAACCCTGCTTCCCCTCCCTCCCCCACAGGCCTCAGGATGTCTCTGGCAGACGAGCTCCTGGCTGACCTTGAAGAGGCGGCAGAAGAGGAGGAAGGAGGAAGCTATGGGGAAGAAGAAGAGGAGCCAGCGATTGAGGATGTGCAGGAGGAGACGCAGCTGGACCTTTCCGGAGATTCAGTTAAAAGCATCGCCAAGCTGTGGGATAGCAAGATGGTGAGTGGGCAGTAAACGGAAGCTCCCAAGAGGGCTGGGCTGGGCAGTGGCTCTTCTTGAACAGTCCTGGGTGGTGACTCTCCTCTCCGGCCCCGACAGTTTGCTGAGATCATGATGAAGATTGAGGAGTACATCAGCAAGCAAGCCAACGCTTCAGAAGGTACCGTCTCCCCGCCCACTCGCCCTCACTTACCCACCCTGCTCTGCAGCCAGTGCCTGGGCTCTTTATGCTGTTTGTGACTCTGTCTCCCTCTCAGCCTTTTTCTGTGCCCTCTTCTTCTCTTCCATCCCAACCCAGCCCCCTTCTCCCCTAAAAAGATGTTACATTACAGCTGACACTCTATAGCTCTTGCTCTGTGCTCAGTGCTCACCCAGGACTTTTCACTAGGTTTCCTAGACTTAAGTGCATCACATGACCAGTTACAGGGGTTTTGCCATCAATAAACCTCTCATCTTACCTACTTCACGTTTTCTGTAAATCAATGTACTTTTTCCCTTAAATTTAGCTCAGGAGGAAAGTTATCGCTACTGTAAATAGGAAACTGGTATCATTTGGTAAATAAGAAGGAACCATAAACATACACGATTATTAAAGCATCACTTACAACCTCCTCTCACTGCCAACTTTGGGGAGCGCTGGGTTATCGCTTGACCACTCAGACCAGCTCTCAGAGGGTGATCCTGTTACACCCCCATTCTTCTTGTCAGGGTGGGGCTCTCATGGAATTTGGTGGCAGCAGGAAGCTACAGGAGGTTGTCGGGCACCGGGGTGGTATAGTCAGAGCAGAGTTTGGGGATACGCACTCTTTCCTGCCTTTCTTGAACATTTTTGAGGTACTCTGGGGCTAGGTGGAGCAGACAGGCCAGGTCCCAGACAGTTATTGGTGGGCGGTGCCTGATGGGAGGGATGGAGCTGGGGATACTAGAGGCGCAAGAGTGGCTGGCTGACCCTGCCTCGGGTCAGGGAAGAACTGATACGTGGATTGGATGTTGAAGCACGAATATGCACACCAGGCCAACGGTGGGGGCACATGTGCCCAGGGAAAGAGAGCTGTGCGTGCAGAGCCTCAGATATGGGGGAGGCTGAAGAAGGTTCCAGATCCTGTGGGGTTTCCAATGCCAGGCTGGGAACTTCTTGATCCAGAGAGCCATGGGGAGCCATAAAAATGACATTTCTTATGTTGGGACAGGCTCAGGGATTAAGTCAGACCCCATCACACCCGGTGTCTGGTGGGAAGGTGGACACGAAACATCTCCAAAGCAGGTGGTAATCGTGTCTAATGGGTGTGGCAGGAGTGCTGCGAGAGCAGAGGAGATATCTGACCCTCCCGAGAGGCGAGAGGCGAGGGAAGGGTTCTTTGGCGCCTTCTGAGTCTTAAGGACATGGAGGCGTTTGCATGTCAGGGTTGAGAACACGGGCTCTAGAGTCAGATATCAGGTCTGCCACCTGCTGGCTCTGTGACATCAGGCCTTGTCTCTCCGTTTCTTAATTTAACACCTACCTCCCTGGATGGTGTGGATAAAATAAGTTAGAACAATGTCAGCCGCTCTGACTATGGCTCTTGGTAATACTATCATTGTCACCATTATTAATATCTTTGGTGATTATTAAAGCCCAAAGAGAGTTTTCCAGCAGCAGATATTAGGAAGGGACATAACAGAGAGAGGGAACAGCATGTGCAGAGGCCCAGAGGAGTGAAGCAGCCCTGAGTGTCAGGACACTGTCATCCGTCCCTTATGGCTAGAATGTGATAAGAACAGGGTGGTGAGGAGAGGATGGGGCTGGAAGGTGAGGCCAGACCGCGGAGTTGGTCAGTGGGTTGATGTCCGTGGGGCGACTCCAGGTACCATTTTGGGCATGGAGTGGGGGGGCGTACAGCCACAGGAAACAGACACAGTCCTTCTCCTTGCAAGGCCTTGGACGTCAGCCTGGGGAGTTTGGCCGTTAGCCCCAGGGACGTGGGGAGCCCTGGGAGCGGGTGCGGGCCTACGCTCCTTCCTGGGAGGGTTTAGTTCTAGGGTGAGATGGGGTCAAGTCTAGATTGGCCTGGAGGGAGAGAGACAGGAGGTTTGCAGACACATGTACCCTCCCTCAGTTGACGCTTCAGCCCCCCCTACTCCTGTCCAGCCATATTGGCAGTCTCCCCCAGCCGACGGGCCCAGGAGGGGTGGCTGCTGGGGAGCATAGCCCACCAGGCTGTTTTTCACCCTCAGTGATGGGACCAGTGGAGGCGGCCCCTGAATACCGGGTCATTGTGGATGCCAACAATCTGACCGTGGAGATCGAGAACGAGCTGAGTGAGTAAGGGAGGGGCAAGCAGAGATGACCCTGCCTGGTATCCCCGAGGGAGGCACAGGCAGCATTCCCGGCCGCCTTTTCCCCTGGCCTTTCTCAGGGTCCTGCCCTCAAACCCCTTCTATTAGCCTGAGTCCAGGTTCAGCTGCTCTGACAGTGGCTTAAATAGCAAGGAAGTGTATTTTCCTCTCCTGTGAAAGTCCAGGTGAGCAGTCCAGGCTGGTGCCCTGATGTAAAAGCCTCTGGGGCCCACTCTCTTTGCATCTTGTTAATCAGCCTCCTGTTTCATGGCACAAGGTGACTGCCCACCTCCAGCCATCACCTCCACATCCCCACCAGCAAAATGGGGGAGAGGAGGGCACAATTTTCTTTTTTATGGGGGTGACCTGGAAGTTGCACATATCACTTGTAGATCAGAACTCATCCAGCAGTGAGGGAGCCAGGAAATGCAGCCTTTGCGCTGGGTGTCCGTGTGCCCAGCTGGGACTCGGGGGTGTGGTTACTAAGGGAAGAAGGGGACCTGGATGTGGGGGACAGCCACCAGAGTCTGCCTGTCCCCTCATCAGACTCCCATCTTTGTCCACCTCAGACATCATCCATAAGTTCATCCGGGATAAGTACTCAAAGCGGTTCCCCGAACTGGAGTCACTGGTCCCCAACGCGCTGGATTACATCCGTACAGTCAAGGTGAGTGGGGGGGGGGGCCCTCAGGGAGAACAGGCTCCTCGATCCCACCAGTGTGAAGGGGAGGCAGAGTCCCACTTTTGACCCCCGGCCTAGGGCAGAGGCTCCCCTCGCTCAGCTTTTGGCCTGAGATGGATGGGACCAAGGAGCAGGTGAATAAACTAGATGAGTGATGGTGGAGGTCCCAGCTGCCTCCCTTGCCGTCTCAGGTGTGGAGGTGCTGGAGAGGGGTGACCCATGGCCTAGCTGCTGTCAGCTGCCCAGCATGGGGGGTATGGTGCCTGGAAAGGATGTTCTCACGGCTCCTTCCCCAGATAGAGGGGTGGAGCTTGCAGAGGCCCAGAAAGAAGGGAGGGAGCTGAGGGGTGCCCCACTGCCCCGCCAGCACTTGTCCAGCTGTGGTTGGAATCTGAAGGCTGATGAAGGGGCAGCCAGGCAGAGATTCAGGGGAAGAAGTGTTAAGTGCCAAGACCCCGAGACAGTAACAAGCCCTGGCGGGTTCAGGGAATGAAAAATTAGAAGTGGTGAGGCGCAGCTGAAGAGGTCAGATCACATATGACCCCTAAGCCTGGGAGGGTCAGGCGCAAGTGAAGGCAGGGAAACCAGCAAGGAAACTCCTGTGTGCGTCCACGAGGTAAGGGCAGCGGCTGGGGACGTCCATGCAGGAGGAGGTGGGGTTGGATTTACACTCTGAGTCAGCCGAGCAGCAGGCCGGTTAGGCAGCGCTCATCCCTGGGTGGTCAGTTGCTCCGGTCTGTTTCTCGATCAGCCAGCGCAGGGCAGATGGTGCTTCTGCTTTGAGCAGTGCCATTCTCAGAGCTGGTAGGGGCAGGAGAATTACCCTATGTACAAGACCCCAGTTTGCCTAGTGTCCCCAGAAGAGACCCTGGCGGGTGCAGAAACAAGAAAAGGTCTAGAGCCCGCCTGAGTGTACGTGTCCCCCGTGGCCCCCCCATGGCCTTCTCACCACAGGAGCTGGGTAACAGCCTGGACAAGTGCAAGAACAATGAGAACCTGCAGCAGATCCTGACAAACGCCACCATCATGGTCGTCAGTGTGACTGCCTCCACCACCCAGGGGTACGTACCGTACCGAGCAGGGAGAAGGACTACAGCCTGCCTCAGCCCCAGCTAACAGGAGGCGGTGTTCTTGCGGTCCCAGTGGCACAGTTGTCAGTCTCATGAGGACAGTTCATTTCAATTCCACACGTGTTTAACGAGTGGCTCCGGCAAGCCAGGCTCCGTGCTGGGCTCTGGGGTCCCCTGTCAGTGAGGAGCCAGCCTCCCCCTCCAGGAGCCTAGAGTCTTGGGGGTTGAGGCAGAGGGTGAACCTGTAATCAGAAGTGACAGCAGGGACTTTGTTTGGGCTCCCTCATCGGCATCTGTGCCATGCCTAAGAGAAGGAAGGAACGGTCTTGAAACCCCCGAGCAGAGTCCTGTGGGATGGAGACCTCCTGCAGGCTGTCATCTTGTTCACCGAACAGATGATGACAGAGAGCCGAGTACTGTGCTGAGGACAGGGTTACAGAACTCAGCAAAGTAGAGGTGGCCCCGTCCTCGGCGCTCCTGTCTGGGAGAATGAAGGTGCACGCACAGGTCAAAGGCCAGAGGGCAAATGTTGGGTGCAGGGGCGGGGTGCCTACCAGAGTGGGTCTGATGGCTTTCTGGAGGAGGTGATGACGCGGCCTCAGGCAGGCACCAAGCTCTCCAGTCGGAGAACAAGCAAGCCCCTAGCTTGCCACTGCTGAGGGGCAGTTGTCCTGAAACTGCACACGTGCGTGTGTGAACACACAGCTGGGAGGACAGGGGCTCCCACACCAGTCAGGCAGGGGAGCCAGGAGAGGCCCAGTCCTTCCCAGCCACATGTTCTCTCCACCTCGCAGACAGCAGCTGTCAGAGGAGGAGCTGGAGCGGCTGGAGGAGGCCTGTGACATGGCACTGGAGCTGAGTGCCTGCAAGCACCGCATCTACGAGTACGTGGAGTCACGCATGTCCTTCATCGCACCCAACCTGTCCATCATCGTTGGGGCATCCACAGCCGCCAAGATCATGGGTGAGCTAGGCCGGGCACAGGGCCTCAGTGTTCTTCACAAGAGGAGGTGCTGGTCCTGGCCGTGTGTTGGGACTGAGGGCGGGTCCCCTCCTCCTTGGGAGCTCACTGCAGTGTCAGTGCTCAGCCCTCGGGCTCCTGGCCCCTTCAACTGAGAAACACCTGCTGGGGAGTTTGGTACAGCAGCTGTTAGTTAGCTCCGGCTGTCACAAAGACTGCAGACGGGCGGCTTCAACAACCCAGACTTACTGTCCCTTGTCCCGTAGGCTGGAAGTCTGAGATCAAGTCGTCGGCAGGGCAGGTTTCTCCTGAGGCCTCTGTCCTTCGCATGCAGATGGCCATCTTGTCCCTGTGTCCTCACATGGTCGTCCCTCTATGTGTGTCTGTGTCCTAACTCCTCTTCTAAGGACACCAGTCAGATGGGACTGGGCCCATACTATGATGTTGTGTCACCTTATCACATGTTTAAAGGCTCCATCTCCAGATAGGGTCCTATTCTGAGGCACTGGTGGGGTGAGGTCTCCAACACAGGAAGTTTGGGGGTCTGGAGGCAGGTGTGTGCAGTCACAGGGTAGAAGGAAGCAGTGGTTTCAGGGCAGATAAACTCGAGTGTGGGTCCTGCTTCCCCTTCATTGACCTCACATCCTTGGACAGGTGGCCACATGTGCCTCAGTTTCCCCAGTGGTGTGCTAGGTTCCTACAGCTGCTGTAACAAGTGGCCACAAACCAAGCAGCTTAAACAGCACGGTTTATTATCTCCTGGTTCTGGATGTCATGAGTCCTCTGCAGGCCTCGCTGGGCTAAGGTCAGGGTGTGGGCACAGCTGTGTTCCTTTCTGGAGGGTCAGGGAGGAATCCTTTCCCTGTGTTTTCCAGCTTCTCGCGTCCCTTGCCTCGTGGCCCCTTCATCCATCTTCAGTCTCCTCTGTTGTACCTCTGACTCTGCTACAGCCTTTCTCTCCCACTTTCATAAGGACCCTGTGGGTACATTGAGCCTGGATCCTCCAGGATAATTGCCCATCTTGAGGTCATTAGTTTAGTTGTGTCTGCCAAGTCTCTCTGGCCCGAAAAGGCACCAGAGTGCAGGTTCTAGGTATTGCAATGAGCGTCTGTGGGGGTCCTCCTTCTGCTCCTGCACAGGTTACCACACTTGTGCTGGAGGCTTGTTTTAAGGATTCATTTGGTTGGTGAGACAGTTTCCCTAATCCTTAAAAACACCCAGCATTGGCCTGGCTCACGGACCCCATCAGAGGTAGGAGTATTTCCCGACAGCCCACTTCCCCTCCCCGCACCTGCAAACGAGCTCGTGGGGACCCCCAGTGATGCACACCGAGGCCCTGTGGCCCAACTCTGGGGTCGGGTTCCTGTTGGGCCATTTGCTCACTGTGCACCCTCAGAAAAGTTGCTTGACCTCTCTGAGCCTCCTCCAACTCCCCCCCTCAAATGCGACAGGCCCTCCCTGGCAGGGCCACCATGGGATCCAACCAGACACTCAAGTAAAGGCGTGCACACGGTGAGCCCCCAGACAAATGCCCCTGCCTCTTCTGACCCCTCTCCCACCCTCCCTCCTGCTGCAGGGGTGGCCGGCGGCCTGACCAACCTCTCCAAGATGCCCGCCTGCAACATCATGTTACTGGGCGCCCAGCGCAAGACGCTGTCAGGCTTCTCGTCCACCTCTGTGCTGCCCCACACCGGCTACATCTACCACAGCGACATTGTGCAGTCCCTGCCCCCGGTGAGCCTCAGCAGGTCCCCATCAGTCACAACTGACAACAGTGCTCAGGAACCTGGGGGACAGGGTCACACGGGTCTAAGAACAAGTTGACCGACGCCCTGTAACCCAAAGAACTCACCCTAAATCGCAAGGTTACGTCTGGCCAAGGCAACACCCCTTAGAGCCAGGCTAATTCTTCACTCCACACAGCTGCTGCTAACTAGTATTTTTATTATTAAGTGACACTTGTGGCTACGGGTTTTACATGTACCATCTTGCTGTTTCCCAAAACACAGGCCACCTCCCTTTCATGGCGCATAACATGGTTTTTAGTGCCATACTGCACGTTTTCTATTTTAGTCATAACAAACTATCTTTTTGGTATTTGATAATCTATCTGTAGCAATTCCATTAAGCTGTCTGTTGTCTGTGCAAACAGGGTTAAGTTCCTTAAAAGTAGGGAACTTCGATGATACTTTGTCACCATCACACGTATTACAGTGATACGTGGCATAAGGTTGAAACGCTGACAGGCAGAAATTGAGCCTGTGTTGGCTCAAGCTTTGGGAATTCAGTGATCTCATTGATTCCTTGCTTTAACTCAGCCTCCCTTTTCCATTCTTCCAGGATCTCCGGCGGAAAGCGGCCCGGCTGGTGGCTGCCAAGTGCACACTGGCAGCCCGTGTGGACAGTTTCCACGAGAGCACAGAGGGGAAGGTAAGGGTGTCTGTGCACATGGATCTGTGGTCTGTCAGGGGGCTCACGGCACATGAACCCCATCCTGGCAGGCAGGTGGGCGTGTCCGTCTGTGGCTCCCCGCCCAGGTCAGCTTTCCCTCCCCCTGGTGTATTGTTTCCTGTTGGTGTTGCTCTAACAAAGGACCACGAACGCAATGGCTTAAAGCAACATGGGTTTATGATCACACAGTCCCATAGGCCAGAATCCAAAGTGGGCCTCCCTGGGTTAAAATCAAGGTGTCAGCAGAGTCCATTCCTACTGGAGTCTCAAGGAGAGGGTCCATCCCAGGCCTTTTCCAGCTTCTAAGGGCCACCTGCATCCCTTGCCTCATGGCCCCTCCCTTGTCTTCAGAGCCAGCAGCACAGCGTTTCCCGCCTCTGCCTCTGTCCTCACATACAACTCCTTTAAGGGCCTGGTGATGACCTTGGGCCCACACTGGTAGGTAGTCTAATACTGTCCTCATCTCAAGATCCTTAACCGGACACACCTGCACAGTCCCTTTTGTTTTGTTACGTGACATGTTCACAGTAACCAGGGATTCGAACGTGGACATCTTGGGGGTGGGGGGGACATTATATTACCTGCTGCACTGGGCTCTGTCCCCTCTGCCAGCACTGCTGTCATGCGGTAATTACTTAGGAGACCTGTTCCGTGGCAGACTTGCTCTGTGAGAGGAGAGACGTTTTCTCGCTGTGTATTGTAGTCCAGGCATCCGCCTGGCACAGTGTTCAGGGCTTCAGTCTCTCTCACCACTGGTCTAGAGGCTGGGGAGTCAGGGTGAACGGCACAGACAAAACCCTGCCTGTGTGGTATTGATATTCTGGTTGGGGGGCAGTAGCAGGTAAAGCTGTGGTGTGTCCAGTGGTGCTAAGTAAATGCTAAGTAGAGAAATAAAGGGCATTGGGTGACAAGGGAGGCTGGCCTCAAGGAGGGCTTCTCTAGGAGGGGAGGGTTTCACGTAGACCTGAGTAAAGTTAGCAAACGAGTCACCTGGATACTGGGAAAAGAGGGAGTGGGCAGTGCAAAGGCCCTGAGGCTGGAGCTCAGTGAGCCTGGGAGAGGAGGCTGGCGGGAAGGGCAGACCATGGGCTTTTGTGCCTGATGGGGAGCTCGGCTTCAGCGGAGGTGCTGAGAAGGGGCTGATTTGGGGTCTTTCTTGAAGAAGAACCTCATGGGATTTGCGGGGTGAAACAGTGGAGTGTAGGCTGACCGACTCCCGGGTGTCCCCACTTGTGGAGGAGGTGGGGTGGGCAGGAGTTCTGTGTTTGAGAGGCTGATCATATCTGGGTGTCAAGGCGACAGCTGTTTGTGGGTGCAACCTTCAGAGGGGTCCAGGAGTCCCAGGGTCGTGGGTGGAGCTTAACCCTGGAGAGCCAACAGCTGCCGAGATCCTCGAGATCCTCGGGGCCAGGTACAGGGTGGGCCCCAGGGTAGGCACTGCGAAGGAGGGACGCTCCGCAGATGGATGGGCCGAGGGACAGGGCAGGCCCGACTCAGCTGCACAGAGCAGCTGCAGCAGCCTGCCCCCTGCACTCCCCCAGGTTGGCTACGAACTCAAGGATGAGATTGAGCGCAAGTTCGACAAGTGGCAGGAGCCCCCGCCTGTGAAGCAGGTGAAGCCACTGCCTGCACCCCTCGATGGGCAGCGCAAGAAGAGAGGTGGCCGCAGGTGGGGCCCTGGGGACCTGCGGGTGTGGTGGGGAGGGCAGGCAGGAAGGGAGGTGGCTTGCACTGACCCACCTGACTTCCGGGTGCCCCTGTCCCAGGTACCGCAAGATGAAGGAGCGGCTGGGGCTGACCGAGATCCGGAAGCAGGCCAACCGCATGAGCTTTGGGGAGGTCAGACCCCAATGACCATCACTGTGGGATCCCAGGGTCCCCTCCCCACCTAGCCCTGCCCCCTGCTGCATTCTTCCCTCCCCATCCTGTGGCCCTGCCCCCCTCAGACCCGGGCACCACCCCAGCATCCTCCCTATTTACTGGGCTGGGCTAGTCTCTTCCCCGCCCCATCCATCCAGCCCCAAAGGGATCTACACAACCCTCAGCACCAGGCCTTCGCCCTGAGGCTTCCTCGTCTAGGCACAGCAGGCCTGCCCAGCTCGCCTGCCCAGCTCGTCCCTTCCCACGCCCTGCCTGACATGCCTTTCCCCACACCGCGCCCCTACCAGTCTCATTATTCAAACACCCTCCTGGTCCCACAAGAACCAGCTCAGATGCCATTTCATCAGTGAAATCTGTTCTAGTTCTTGATATCACACACACACAACCCCTCTCACCTGTCAGCTGGGGGAGCAGTAATCCTCTTGTGGGCCCCCACTGTCACCGAGGGCCTCAGCAAAGCTCACTGCACTTGGGGCCCAGAAGGTGCCTGAACAGGTGCCTACAGGACTGGCTGAGTTGATAACGGGGTGACTGACTCCAGAATGCCTTCCCCTCCCCCAGATCGAAGAGGACGCCTACCAGGAGGACCTGGGCTTCAGTCTGGGCCACCTGGGTAAGTCGGGCAGCGGGCGCGTGCGGCAGACACAGGTGAACGAGGCCACCAAAGCCAGGATCTCCAAGACACTGCAGGTATGGCCAGGTCTGGGTGGGTTGGGGTGAGGTGGACAAGCGTGGAACAGCCCTGTCACAGCTGGGACTTCCCCTTCCCTCCCCTCCCCCCACAGCGGACGCTGCAGAAGCAGAGTGTAGTATATGGCGGGAAGTCTACCATCCGAGACCGCTCCTCAGGGACTGCCTCCAGCGTGGCCTTCACCCCGCTCCAGGTACCTGCCTGGCCTGCCTACTAGGGTCAGGAAAGCCCCTTCCCTTCCTGGGCTTCTGCTGCTTTGCCTGTTCACACGGGGTGGGGGGGTTGTTGTCAGGGGCCTGGTCGTCTCCCCATCCCCATTGTCTTGTCTCCCTTCCCTGCCTAGGGCCTGGAGATTGTAAACCCACAGGCAGCCGAGAAGAAGGTGGCCGAGGCCAATCAGAAATATTTCTCCAGCATGGCTGAGTTCCTTAAGGTCAAGAGTGAGAAGAGTGGCATCATGTCCACCTGAGGGGCAGTGCCCTGGGTGGCTGCCCACTGAAGGGACACAGAGGCCCCGCGAGTCTGAAGGGGTCGGGGTCACGGCTGGGAGGTTCCTGCAGGGAAAGCCACCCCACCACTGGCAGGCGCCCAGACTGTTCAGGGAGGTACGGAGGGAGGCCCAGCCGCCAGCACCAAGACTGCTGCCCCATTCCAGGGGGGCAGAGCCAGTCTTCACCACACCTCATCTTTATTTTAACTGGGAGAGGAGACACTGTTGGGAAAACTGCAATTAAAAGCACATTTCCAGGCTCTGTCCCTGGAAGTGACTGTCAGATACCTGGATGCCTGGAGGAGTCAACTGCTGGGTGCGGAGACAGCATGGGTTCCGTGGGTTCCACATGGAGGTGGGGGACTCCAGGGCCCATCCCTTCCTTGTCAGGGTGTCCCAGGAAGAGTAACACCCTCTCCATCCCCAGACCCCTCAGGGAACATCAGTCATTTGACACCCAAGTGATACGTCTGCTGAAAGCCCCGGCTTTCAAGGCAGGCTGACCTGGGTGGTCATGAGCAAGTGGCTTCCACACTCACCACGAGATTCTTGGGGGTGCTGAGCACTGGGCCGCTAACTGCACTGTTGTTATTTCCAGCCAGTGTTTGCTGGGTGCTTCCCCACGCTGTGCCAAGCCCGACTCAGGTCTAGCTCACTCACTGCTATAAATGCTCCTGCCAAATACATGAGAGGAGCCCTCAGTCTGTCTTGGGAAGTGGGTCCAGACAAGGCCTCCACTTTGGCTCAAAGGTGCAGGGCGAGGGGGTATGTGGAATACACAGGTGGGGAAAAGGCGGTCTGGCCGGGGAAGGGCTTAGGCAGTCCAGGCACATAGCCCGAGACCTCGGTTACCCTGCAAGGGCCAATTCAGGGAGAGTGCCGCCCCCAGCCCCATCTGCCCTGTGACCCAATCTGGGCTTCATAGTGACACCAAGGAGAAGGCCTGGGTCCCTTACCCCTCCCAGTTACTATGGGGCAGGAAGAAACTTGCCTCTACCCTCACGGTTCTTTCAGCTGGTCTAATAATCAAGTAGACATGAGACATATTAACAAGAACCAAATGTAACACATTATCTCTGATAATCTTTTACCATGGGCATGGCCCCTAATTCAATTTCCTCTAGATAAGGGAGGGAGAGAAGTTTCTCTTGAGTCTCGATTGATACCACTGAGGCACATACTGGGGTAGCTTATTCTGAACCCCACATTACCCAGGAGGTAGGTGCACAGGCGGAAACCAGCCCTGCAGGAAGGTGATTCCGCCTGTCTGCCTATCTCCCACTCTCCAGCGCAGCCTTCTCCCTGTGTCTGGTCAGATCTCCTTTTTTCTGTTCCTTTGTGGGCTTCCCCTGTCCCCACTCAGGGCCCCATGTGTGTGCATGGACCCCGGCCCCTCCCTCAGCCCAGGGCTCTGTCTCTGGACCTCAGGAGCCCTCTAAATCTGTCTCCAGTAGGTCAGAGAGTCTGGACATCTGGGAGCTTCCTTCTAATGGCCAAATTACCTCAGGTCCCATGACTATTTCTTCAGATTTATCCCTGAGTCTAGATCAGCCTGTGTAAAAGTGACAGCCTTTACTGACCTCTGCTTAGGGGTCTGCCAGGGAAGGGCCCTCTGAGCACAGTTCCTCTGCATCCCCATCTCCCCTGGCCAGAGCGAATCTAATGGAGGTGGGGGGACCTCAGGAAAGAATCTCACCTGGCCCTGCCATCCTGTGTACATTTATAACCAAGATCCTTGAAGTTTAATATGGTTCAGAATTATCTGGAAGTCTTGTTAGAACGGGCTGCTGGTCCCAGAGCTTCTGATTCCATTGGTCTATGGCGGGGCTCAAAACTGCATCTTGGGTGATGTTTATGCTGCTGGTCCGGGAACCATCACTCTAGAAAATCCTATGTATCAGATTAGCTGCATGTTGGAATCATCTCAAGAGTTAAAAATCACTGCTATTTGGTTCCCAGCCCCCGAAATAGTGATTTCATTGGTCTAAGTATCTGGATTTTTTTTTTAAGCCACCCAGATGATTCTAATGTGCAGCCAAGTTTGAGAACCAGTGCTCTTGATTCTTACTCAAAGTGTGGACTGTGGACCCTCCGGTCACCTGGGAACTTGTGAGAAAAGCAGAATATGGGACTTCCTGGATCAGAATTTGCATTTTCACCAACCCCCAAGGGTTTCTAGAAAGTGAGAGGCACTGTCCTGTCCAGTGTCCACCCTTTGGATAGCAAAGCTCTAGATCAATAACTCTCAAGCTCTAATGAGCACAGGGAAGTTTGTAAAACTACAGATCTCTGGGTTTCACTCCCCAGGTTTGTGTGGGCCTAAGAACATTGAACTATTACAAGCATTTTCCCCTCCCTTGCCACACACGATTTCTATCAGTTCACACTTACATCCCCCTTGGATTTATCTGACTTTCCTCCACGTAGAGGAGATGGACAATGCTTCGAGGTTCATGGCCCAAGTTTCATGAAAGCACCCGTGCTTAGCAAGTCAACCACAAGTCATTCCTTGCATTCATTCATTCATTCATTCATTCATTCATTCAGCAAAGGGTTACTCTGCTTCCTGGGGATGCAAAATCCGGAGGGAGAAACTCAAATAATTATGACAAAGATGGCAGACATGCAAAAGTCAGTCCGTATGAACTGGGCTCACAGAGCACTCTGCACGGGAGGTGAGGAGGGAAGTCCCCCATCCCCCGCCCCACCCCGCCCCGCGAAGACCATGGAGCTGAGATCTGAAAGACTAGGCATTAGGAGGTAACCATGGGAAGGTAAGCGTAATCTCATCTGTACCTTCTGCAGCATCCTTAGGACACCGAGGAAATGGAGATGCAAAGGAGAGTTGCTGTCCCACAGCCACGTAGCCATCAGAGGCAAGACAAAAACTCCATGCCTCCGTGGCGCTTCCCAATTAATTCAGCTATGCGTGGTGCCAGTGACTTGGGGCACTGTCTCCTGCGTCTTTCCCGCCTTCCTTCAGCAAGGACTGAGTCTCAGAGGTCTGCCAAACACAGGCACTTGGAGAAAGACGATGCAGCTGAGCGACAGGGACCTGGCCGGCACTCTAGGTATTCAGAGGGATGCGCCAGTTCCCAAGCCAGCCTACTATGCCGTTTCACACGTTTTAGGAGTATACTGCCCATTCACTACGCTATTGGACAAACCGGGATAAGTGATGACAGTGAGGGCCAACAAGGGGAAGGGATGGACCTTCTTGCCCACCTCCTACCCCGTGGCCAGGACAGGCCTAGGAGTTATTTTGATTGGCAAATGACTTCAGCTCAGCCCCCACTTTGAAGGCACCTGTCCCATCTCCCATTAAGTACGCGGTCTTTAACGCCCACTCTCCATGCCTTCCTCACCCACTTCCAGGACTAACCAATGGCTTCAGGGAAGAATAGTCCCCCACAACCAATTAAAAACAGCTATAAACTTGACGGACGACTTCCCTCCCCTGATCAGATTAACTCCTCCCCGCGGCCAATTGGCTTAAAGGAGGGAGGCGGGTACAACCAATCAGCACGACACAGGCCTGTTGATTGACGCAAGGGCCCTCGCGCTGGCATGTTGTGCCTTGAGGCGGGAGGAGGCGGCGGAGCGGAGAGGTAAACCTGAACCAATCCTAGCAACCTGCGCGGGAGGCCAATCGAACGCCGCGCCTTGGAACAGCTGTCCAATCAGTGAAAGGGGGCCGGCCAAATCCCTGCCAAGGACCAATAGGGCGCGCCGGAGGGGCAAGAGCGACGTGCGGCAGGAGCAATGATAGGCCTATATTTAGGGCTCGGGGGCGGGTCGGCGCCAGAGACGAGAAGAGAGGAGGGGAGGCTTCCTCCGCCGCCGCCATCTTGGACCGGGCCCGTCAGCTTCCGCGGAGCCATCGGCAGACGCCGCGGCCTCCCTTGAGCCCCGACCCCGTCGTCAGAACAACCCCGGGCCCACTTCCCCCCACCCCACTTCCGCTTCGCGCCGCTATCGCGATAGCGCCCGGGCCCGGGGCGCGAGAAAAAGGCGGCGGGCGCTCGCCTCCCTTGCCTATCGCGATACGCTCCTCAGCGGCGGCGCCAGCTCCTGTGGTGAGAGCGTCAGGCTCGACTGGGCCAGACCCCTTCCCCTCCTCCCCCAGGCGCCGTCGACCGCCTTCCCTGCCGCCCCAGGCCCTGCGACACCGCCGCCTGTCGCGACATGGTCGCCCCCGACCCTGGTGGGCGCCCCCAGCTCCCGGTGCGGCTCTGGCTCTCGGCAGGGCGGCCCCGGTGTCCGCCGTCCTGGCTGTGCGCGGGCCCCTCCTCCGGCCGCTCCCGCTCCCTCCTCCGCGCCCTTCGGCGTCGCCCTGGGGTCGGCCCGCGACCCCGGCCCCGCGTGGTATCCGCGTCGGGCCCCGCGGGGTGCGAGGTACCGCCCCCTCCGCGTCGGCGTTGGCTCCTCGCCTTGTGGATGCAGGCGCCCCGAAGCTCAGGTGTCCGCCCTCTCGCAGCAGTCCCTTCTGTGGGGGGCGGCCTCTGGGCGGGGCTGCCGCCTTCACTTGGGCGAGGGGCTGCGAGCCCCCCAGGACACGGACCTCAGTGCGGGGCGGAGTCACCCCTCCCAGGGCCAAGTCTTCCCAGCATGGGTGCCACCTCTCCTTTTCTAAAATGGGGTGGGAATGACCCCCTGGAGTGAGGACGCTGCTCCATCCGCTGCAGCCTCGGCCAGTTTCCACCACTTCGTATGTACCACTCCCCTCATAGTAAAAATCCCCCGAGGTCTGAGGCTGCCACAGCCCTGGCCTCCTCCTTCTGGGGGTGTCAGTACTGGCCCCAGTGTTACTTTTTTAGGGGAGTCAGGATTGGCCTCAGTGTTACCTTCTTCCTACCTCAACTCTTACCCTTTGGTCTGGGTGTCAGCCTCTGGCTTTGTGGCTGGGAGCTCCCTTGGATCCAGACCGGCTGCCTCCAGGTGTGGGTTCCTCATACTGTCACTCCCACCTATTGGTCTGTGTGGTGGGGCTGTTTAGCTCCCCTAGGTCCCAGATACCTGGTCCTCCAGCTTTCTCCGTTGTTGACAACCTCCTGTTGTGGGCAGTGCAGGTGCCCCTTCTAAGTAGTGCCTGCCTGTCAGTTCGGTGGCTGTCTCCTCCCCCAAGGGTAGTTAATGCTCCTGCCCTTTTGGTGCGGGTTTTTTGCTACCTTCCTTTATTGCCCTCAGCCATGTAGGCTGTCACTTGCCTGGGTCTGAGGCTTCTATCCCCACTCACATCAGTCCAAGGACCTTTCTCCCTCAGTGTTCGTGTTAGGGCCCTCACTTGACAAGGAAGCTTCCAGCACTAAAGAGCCCTCTTGGTATCAGAATTTGTAGAGCCAGGGCTCACACCCACCCTGCTGGGACCCCCAGGAGAATAAGGCTTCCTAGGGCTGAGGTTCCTGTGCCATGAGGTGTGGGCTTTGGGGGCCAGGGCTGTGCTTTATCTCCAGGGTAAGGAACCTTGGAGTTGCCTCCCCTGGGAGTAAGGTCCCTGCCTTCCTTGGTTTTGGGTCCTCTGTGTGTCCCCGCTGCAAGGCTAAAGACCCTCTCAGACGTAGGTTCCCAGGACTAGTGCTTCTGCCCTCTTCTGAGGCACAGGCTCCTTGCTGTCGGGATGGAAGTTGCCTGAGATTTGAGGGAGAGACCCCACTGTTGTCTCTTTCCCTAGGACTCTTGTGAATTCCCAGTCCCCCGCTCCTGGTATTGGGCTCTCTGTGGACCCGGACCTAACACATCCACCTTCCAGAGGCTCAGATCCTGCGTGGTAGTGGCTGCGGCCTCCCGGGTTAAGGCTTGGCATCCAGCATCACTTCCCAGTCGACCAGGGTGCCTCGCCTGGTCATATAAGGCCTTTCTGTTTGGGCATGTGACAGCCCCCACGATTAGGGACCACTTGGTTTAGTTGTCCAGGACTCAGCCTTCTGCTGCTCCTGCCCTACTCGTCAGGCCTTTGACGGTGTCATCACTCCTGAGGTGACGTTTGGGGGACTCTATTAGTTTGGGCCCTTCATTTCATGGTTGGCTCCTGTGAGTCTGGCACACTGCTCACCCCACACATCCCAGTGTAGGCTCCTTACTTGTGGGGATGTGCTTTCCTCTTGGACGAAGGACTTCTTTTGGTTAAGTCTCTTGGGCCAAGGTTCCCACTGGACTCCTTGCCGTGAGAGCACAGGCTCTTCTGTGCCTAAGCTGCTCGCGTGTCTGAGAGTGGGCCTGCTGCCATGGTTACCTCCCCTGGAGGGTCTCGGTGGGTCCCTCAGAGCGGTGGGGCTCTTCTGTGGTGGCATCTCCACTTCAAGACTCAAGCTCCAGCTCCCTTTCTTTCTGGTCCTTTGCTGGGGGATCTAAGGTACGGGTGCCCTCTTGATGTGGACTTTTCTTTGGAGAGGGGGTTGTTGCCTTCTCTGGCAGAGATCCCTGCCCACTATGATGTCTGACCTCTAGGGCGCAAGTACCCTGGGCCTGTGGTACCCGCCCTTCTCTGGAGGAGCTGCCTCCCAGGTCAGATGGTGTCCTCCCTGGGCTAGAGCTCTTGTTCCCCTGGCACCTTGCTTCTGACTCCTTCAGGACTTCTTGCTGCAAGTCTGTCCCCCTCTCTGGGCCAGGTGTCCCGACCCCTCAGTGTGAGGACTCAGAGAGGGCATCCCCTCCCTAAGGTGTGCAGTGCCTTGTTTAGGAGCATATACTGGTGACCTCTCCCTCTGGGCTGGAGTCCCCGCCCCTGCTCCTGGGGTGGAGGCAGCACACACTCTTGTGTAGTGTTTCTGTTTCCCCATCCCACCCCCAGGCAGTAAGAGCCTTTTCTGGGTCAGGGTGTTGGAGGTAAGTCGTCCCTAACCTCAGTGTTGGAGTCAGGGCCCTCGTGTGCACTTTGTGGTTTGTGTCCCCTCTGTGCAACTATCTCCTGGGGCCTTTTTCTGGTGGCTTTGCCTTCCTGGAGCTGGGATGTTCCTTCCCAGTTTGGGCTGCAGTTTGGTGTGTCAGCTGGCTCTGGGCTGAGGGTGTTGCCAGTTAGTCTCGGTTTGGCCCTTTGCAGAAGAGATTTGAACTCTCAAATCTGAGGTGCCACACCCATCTGCCACCATGCAGAATGAGTCCCTATGGAGGGGCCAGTACAGCCTCCTTGAGATGGAGGAACCTGCCTCGTATTTAGGGCCTCAGGTTCAAACTGTGCTCTCTGGTACGTTGTCCCACCAGTAGCTACTAGCCACGTGTGATTTAAATTTTAATTACTGAAAATAGAAATGAAAAATTCCTTTTTCCGTTGCCCTATCCACGTTTCCAGTGGTCAGTGTCGCGGATGCAGAACATTCTGTCATTGCAGAAAGTTCTGTTGGAGAGGACTGTTCTTGAGACGTTCTCCTCCCCATGGGAGGCTCTTAGTCCTTGATGAAAGGCTCTTTCTGCCTTGGCAGCTGGGGCTGCTCTGGGGCTCCCTGCCCTGGGGCTCCCTGCCCTGGGGCTCCCTGCCCTGGGGCTCCCTGCCCTGGGGCTCCCTGCCCTGGGGCTCCCTGCCCTGGGGCTCCCTGCCCTGGGGCTCCCTGCCCTGGGGCTCCCTGCCCTGGGGCTCCCTGCCCTGGGGCTCCCTGCCCTGGGGCTCCCTGCCCTGGGCCTGTAGAGTCGGAGCTCCCTCACCGGAGCTGTGCTTTGCAGTAGAGGCCCCCTCTCTGGGGGGTGACTCTGGCAGCGCAGGAGTCCGCTTAGCTTAACCCTCCCTTCCAAAGCTCCACATCGCCCCTGCTCTTGATGTTGGGCCCTAAGGTGCAGCTTCCCCCCAGCCCCACCCCCACACCCCTGAGCAAAAGCTCCTGGTGACTCCCCTTGGACCTTGCTTCCCTCTGGGTCTCATGTGACTTCCTTTAGGTGGAGAGGCCCCTCTCTAAGTTTTGGGCCCTTGCCCTGATGGTTTGTGTTTCCCTGAGTCTACATTACCAGTGCTTTGATATGTAATTCCTTCTTGGGTGCAGATAGCTCCCTCGCAGTGAAGGTCCCCTTTCAACCTCTCATCTGCCTAAGAGTTCTCTGCTCCCAGACCTCTCTTGGGTCATGCCTTCTGCCTCCAAACCTCCAACCTCCTTGGCATCAGCCTCGTGGGGTTAGGAGGGGTATCTCCCTTGGTTCTACTTGGGACCCAGCCCTGTCAATGTGGGCGGGTTCAACTTTTTGTGGTTACGTGTCCCTGTGCCCCCACCTCCTCTTGTCCCTTATGGCTCATACAGTATCAGGCTCTTCTCCGTGAGGTGCACCTGCCCTTTGTCTCATGATTTGTCTGAGGGTGTTAGGATCTCGTCACCTGTGTCCCCAAACCCTTGGTGGGAAGTGAGGTCTCCAGGTCACACACCTTCATCCTTAGCAGTCAGCTTGTGCTGTGTGACTTTTTCCTGCTCTGGAAAATCCATTTTTGAGTGTCACCTGGGGAGAAGGTGCTCCACGCTCTAGGAATTTTCCATTTCTTGGGTCAGAGATACACAAAAAGTGTATCTATTTCCTTATTTCAGCGAACTTTCAGACTGTTCTTGTGGGACAGGTCCTTGTCATCAGATAGTAAATTTGTCTTCCCTTTACCGTCCTGTGCAACCCACTATTGCCAGCCTCATACATGTCTCTGGGTTTGGACCAGCCAGGGAATAAATGTGTATTTCTTCCCGGTCTCTCCCAGCAGCGTCTGTCTTCAAGAGAGTATGAAGAGAGTGCACCTATAGGGCAGGGAAGATGGCGGACAAGCGCAAACTCCAAGGTACTCGTGACTGCCCACTGCCTGTGGGGCCACGTGCTCGCTCTCCTTGGAACTCCTTGGGTACCTGCTGCCTCGGTAGGATGCTCACTGCCTTCCTCCCTCCCTGGCCAGGTGAGATTGATCGCTGCCTCAAGAAGGTGTCCGAGGGCGTCGAGCAGTTTGAAGATATTTGGCAGAAGGTACTGGGGTCGGACACTAAAATCTGGGTCTCCAGGGAGGGGAGCACAGAAAGAGGTTCAGGATGTCTGGGTGTCAACCAGGGAGAAGGGATGCTAAGGACCTCAGAGAAGCAGCTCTGAGATGGACTGGGGTGGGGGGAAGGTCCCCAGAGTCCCTAACACACAGAGAGACGAGTGGGCACTAGGGCAGGGAGTCCCACACTGACGCCTGGATTTTCCATCCCTCAGCTCCACAATGCAGCGAACGCGAACCAGAAAGAAAAGTATGAGGCTGACCTAAAGAAGGAGATTAAGAAGCTTCAAGTGAGGGGGATGGGGGCCCGGACGCCTGTGTCCTTGGCAGCGGGAATGGGGAGAGTGGATTGTTGGGTCCCAGGGAGAGGAGGGGCTGGAGCCTCAGTGCGGGCGCTGAGGCCATCTGACGGTCCTGCTTTTCCCACTGCAGCGGCTGAGGGACCAGATCAAGACATGGGTAGCATCCAACGAGATCAAGGACAAGAGGCAGCTCATAGACAACCGCAAGCTCATTGAGACGGTAGGAGCCCAGAGCCTGGTGCCTGAGGTGGGAGGGTTCCCAGAGGTCCTGAGAAGAGTAAGAGCTCTGCACAGGCACCAAGGGGAGGGAGAGCTGATGGGCTGGGAGCCCCCCTGCCAACTGTGCCCTCCACAGCAAATGGAACGGTTCAAAGTTGTGGAGCGAGAGACCAAAACCAAAGCCTACAGCAAGGAGGGCCTGGGCCTGGCACAGAAGGTGGACCCTGCCCAGAAGGAGAAGGAGGAGGTTGGCCAGTGGCTCACGGTGAGTGGGGCAGAGAAGGGAAGATGACCACAGGGCCCTGACCCCAAGGCATCCAAGGGGACTGTGGCTGACCACCTGCCTTTCGTTCCTTCTGCCCCAGAATACCATCGACACCCTAAACATGCAGGTGGACCAGTTTGAGAGTGAAGTGGAGTCACTGTCAGTGCAGACGCGCAAGAAGAAGGGTGACAAGGATGTGAGTGGGGGGGTCTGGCACCCACAAGATGGAGATGGGCTGGCTAGTGGGTGGGAGAGGCCAGCTCTTGCGGCCTGTAGGTGTTGGGGTCTGGGCTCCTAAGGCAACGAGGGCCAGCAGCTGGGATTAGGGGTCAATAGACAGGGTCAGGAGGGCTGAGCAGCTGACTGGAGGTAGCTCGGGGAGGAGGTGAGGCAGTCTTGAGTCCAGCGTGGGTGTCTGGGTAAATGGGGCCGTTAAGAAGATGAGCAGTTTAGGGGGAGGGTGCAGAGTTCAGCCTGGGTCACAGAGTAGGTGTGAGACCTGACAGACACCCAGGGTGGGGTGGTCCAGGAGCTGAAGCTGTGGCGTCATAGCACCTACAGGGCTCCAGGTCCTAAGGAAAGGACAGTGAGTACAGACAAGGCAGGACACAAAGAAATGGTTCCTTTGGCCTAAGGAGAAGGGTGGGACAAAGCCAGATACTATGGGCCCAGATTCCAGAACAGAGAGCTGGGTCTTCTGGAAGCTGGTGGGTGGCAGGGATGGCCTGGGGAGTGCGGATGTGCCAAAGATGGGTGTCTGAGACTCAGGGGTTTGGGAACCAGGGTCTTAGAAGGGAGGTATAGTCATGCACTAAATGACAGTGTATCAGTCAACGCCTGACTGTGTGTATGATGGTGGTCCCATAAGATTATAGGGGATTATAAGCAAAAAGCGTGTGTGCGGTGTTGACAGGAAAGCCTGGCCCCGACTATGGTGCTGAATTCTCTGCTGGCTCCGGGTGGTTTAAATAGAGGCGGAGGCTCAGCACACTGTCTCTGCGCTGTTCCCACCCGAAGCTAGGCCTGGGTGGTGACATGAGGGGCCGGGAGCCTGCCTGACGCCCACCCCTGCACACACATGCACACATTTCCCTTCACCCCCGTTTCTCCTTATGTCTTTCCTACGTCTCGCTCCCCTTCCACTTGCGTCTCTCTCTTCTCCCCCTCTCCCTTTTATTTTACATCTCAGGCTTTATCTGTCTAGGTCTCTGAAAGAGATCTCTGCTCTCCCTTTCTCTCCCCTTTTCTTCCTTCCCTTCTCATGTCCACTCACCTCCATTCACAGCCCTCCCTGTTCCTCCAACGTGTGCGTATGCGTGCGCGCACACACACAAACACACACACACACACACACACACCTTTATACTGTATTTTTACTGGGCCTTTTTTGTTGACGTGTTTAGGCACACAAGTACTTACCATTGTGGTGCAGTTGTTTATAGCACTCAGTACAGTAACAGGCTGTACAGGCTGCAATAGTAGCCCAGGAGCAATAGGCTGCCCCACACAGCCCAGGTGTGCGGTGGGCTGGACCATCTGGGTTTGTGTGCACGCCTGTATGATACTCGCACGACAAAATCACTAATGACAAAATCGCGCACTTCTCAGAGCATACCCCACTATTAAGTGACACATGACCGTATAATAGGTCTTTGCAGAGAAGGGATTTAGAATGGTGACTAAGGTGTCAAATTCTAAGGGGAGATACCTGGAGGTGGGCTTCAGAATCTGGGCTCCTTAGGGGGATGCGGCTGGGGTGGGATTCTGATTATAAACCACAAGCTCCCTTGAGGGGGGTCACCATTATTACTGGGGGTTGGTGTTTCTATGTCCCAGGAGGCAGCTGCTGGGGGCTCGGCAGAGCAGCAGGAGAGCTGGGTGGTCAGGTGTGGTGCACGCAAAGGCCAGGTTGTTGGGAAGCACAGGGACCTCAGGGTCCTTTCGAGGTTTGAAGGGATGTCTGGGGGCCAGAGGGCGAGCAGCTCCACACTGCCCCGGGCCAGGAGGGACCAGGCCGGAGGACAGATTCTGTGGGGTGGGAGGGCCAGGCGCCCTGCAGCCCTGAGCCTGGCCCTGGGCTCGCCAGCAGAAGCAGGACCGGATCGAGGGCCTGAAGCGGCACATCGAGAAACACCGCTACCATGTGCGCATGCTGGAGACCATCCTGCGAATGCTGGATAACGACTCCATCCTGGTGGACGCCATCCGCAAGATCAAGGACGATGTCGAGTACTACGTTGATTCCTCCCAGGACCCCGACTTCGAGGAGAATGAGTTCCTCTATGACGACCTGGACCTCGAGGACATTCGTGAGGCCCGGGGTCCCTGCCAGTGCGGGGCGGTGGGGGACAGGCAGGAGGGTGCCCAGCCAGCTAAGCGCACCCCTGCCCGGCCCCCACAGCACAGGCGCTGGTCGCCACCTCCCCCCCCAGCCACAGTCACATGGAGGATGAGATCTTCAACCAGTCAAGCAGCACGCCCACCTCCACCACCTCTAGCTCACCCATCCCACCCAGCCCTGCCAACTGTACCACGGTGAGGCCTGCGGGGGCGCACGGGGGTCCTGGGTATGGAAGTTGGGGGCTGGGCAGGGATCGGGGTTGGACTCCCTGAAGAGGCTGGCAGGTGGTGCTGGCTCCCAAAACAAGAGGACCCTGGGGAGCAGGGTTTCAGTAGGTTCCCTAGTGATTAAAGTCATGGGTACTTAAATGCTCTGTGACCACTGAGTCCAGGTTCCTGAGACGTTCAGAGGTTGGAGTCTGTCGGAGCCCTAGAGATCATACGGGTTTCTGACTGTGCCTCTGCCACCTCAGGAAAACTCTGAAGATGACAAGAAGAGGGGACGCTCGACGGATAGTGAAGTCAGCCAGGTGGGTCCAATGGGCATGTCACCCTTTCCTTTTTTGGTTTTCAAAGGCTTACTGAGACCTGAGTATGGCCACAGGGCTGGACTTGGGGGACACAGGCAAGTCAGAAGATACTGCTGCCCTGGTGGGCAGGCAGAGAGGTGACCGACTGGTGCTGTGGCTCAGGTGGTCCGGGGCGCCTGCCTGGCCTCGGCGGTCAGGAGGAGCTGCTCTGCAGGGGCGTATTGGCCCAGGTGTTAGAGGAGGTTGCCCGGCAGGGAAAGGTAGAAATTCCTGGGTGAGGCAGCGGCAGGTAACACGGGCAAGTCATGACTGATTGAAAGTGTCACGAGGTGAGCTCGGCTAGGTGTGTGGGGCTGGCTGTGAGCATAGGACCTTGGATTGTTGGGCTGAGGGCCTGGACCCTATGCACCCACTCTGCAAGGGCCCAACCATTCTGAGACCAAAAACCAGACAGCTGTCTTTTCTGTGGGACCTCTCTGGGCCTTGGCTGCACTGTGGTGTACATCGTGAGTTTCCGAGAGAGGAAGCACTTCTCAGAATTTCTCTTTTTCCCCTAGCGAAACTCCCAAGACAGGAGAGCACCTTAGGAAATGCTGCTCAGGATGGTATCTTTAGGCAGGAGTGGGACAGGTCCAAAGCCCCTCCGTGGGCTGATGGGAGAGCTGGTCCCAGGGGGACCGTGAGGGGGGTGGTGGTGAGGCTGATGTGGGACCCTGGTGAGCGGGCGAGGTGCTGGGAAGGACTCGGGCATGAGTCCCGCTTGGTGCGTGGTGAGCATTAGGTGCCCATGGGCATGAGGATGGCAGACCGAGGTGGGCAAGAGTGATTGTTTGCCATGGGCATGTCACTGGCCTCTGCTTCCTTAACATCCCGCCAGTTGCTTTAGTGAGGCTTTAAGTGACATTCAGGATTACTGTGCGGTTTTCAGCTTCTTTTTCCTTCTCAGACTCTTGGCCAGTTCCAGCTGATATACTGAGGACATTTAGGTGTTTCCCCCTACTCTCCTGTCGTCAGACAGAGGGTCTCTCTTATACCCAAGCTGTGGGTTAGGTTCTTATGCCCAGGGGGACATCATAGGGAGATGCACAGGCAGGACAAGGAATGCTGGGTGTGGGCTACGAATGCATGAGTGTTTTAAGCATGAAGGTGGCAACTGAAGCCATGAGGGCGAGTGAGGTCGTCACCTGGGTCCCTGGGAGGGGTGTGCGGGAGGCTTGGCAGACCTGCCAGCCCACTGAGTCCTGACCCTATTCTCTCTCCCATCTGCAGTCTCCCGCCAAAAACGGCTCCAAGCCTGTCCACAGCAGTCAGCACCCTCAGTCCCCAGCTGTGCCGCCCAGCTATCCTTCCGGCCCCCCACCTGCTGCCTCTGCCCTGAGCACCACCCCTGGCAACAATGGGGCCCCTGTCCCAGCAGCACCCCCAAGTGCTCTGGGCCCCAAGGCCAGCCCAGCTCCTAGCCACAATTCGGGTACACCCGCCCCCTACGCCCAGGCTGTGGCCCCGCCAGCCCCCAGTGGGCCCAGCGCCGTCCAGCCCCGGCCTCCCAGCGTCCAGCCCGGTGGCGGAGGTGGCGGAGGCTGCAGCGGCAGTAACAGCAGTGGAAGTGGGGGCACCGGCAAGCAGAACGGCGCCACCAGTAAGCAGAGGACTATGGGGGTGGTGGGGCAGGGGGTTCTGGGGTAGCCACTGTTGGCCCCTTTTCATCCCCTCTTCCTTTCCCCAGGTTACAGCTCAGTCGTGGCAGACAGTCCAGCAGAGGTGGCTCTCAGCAGCAGTGGGGGCAGCAACACCAGCAGTCAGTCTCTGGGTCCCCCATCTGGCTCCCACAACCCACCTCCCAACGCCTCGTGAGTGTCCAGCCTCCGGCGGGGTTGGGGACGGGTAGCCTTCTCGCACAAACGGACATGGGGCCACCCCAACTGTCACTACATCTCACAGACATGGGCCCTGCCCTTGCCTGTTGGGAGTTCCCCACGAGCTGTCTCCCACCTCTTTCCAGCTGGGACACTGGACATCAGTCCCCCAGCTTTGCCCTTTGGAATGTTCTAAAGCATTCCTCATCTAATCGGGACTGTTCTCAGACTTACACACATCCCCTTGGGCACTCTGACTTCCCCTTTCCCAGAGGAGCTCCTGTTTGGGCCCCCCACCCCTCATTTTCTGTTCCCTGCCCTAGGACCACCTGACTCCATCGGGTGGCTCCATGTCTGCTTTTCAAACTGAAAGACCCCAAAGTCCTCCTTCCTGTCCCCACCCACCCTCCAGTTCTCAGGTCAGACCATCCCAATGGGTCCACATTGCTTGGAATAACACCCCCCAAGAGAGCTTACTCTCCTGGGTGGGTGAGGGAACGCCTGCGCCTGGGCCACCTCACCCCCAGGCTCTGCGTGGGCTCCCAAGGGGGGCATCTGCCCGAGGCATCTGTATTGTGGTTGGAGCACCTGCTCCCACACCCTCCTTCATGGACCCTTCCAGAAGGCTGACTAGCCTGTTTCCTAGTGGATTTCAGCCACATGGAGCACCCTGAGAGTCCTCATTCCCACCTTGTAGCTCTTCTTTGTCCCAAGAGCCCTTCGCTCCTGTCTGTGCCCCTCAGCCTCCCCTTCTCGGGTCAGGTCTGCTAGGCCTTCTCCCTGTTTTGACGCCCCTGATCGATCACCTGGGCCTTCCTGTCCATCTTGCCTTTGGGGACCCTCCTCTGAGCCCCCTGTCCTTGTCCTCAGGAAGGAACCCAGTGCAGCTGCCCCAGCAGGTACTGGGGGCGTGGCCCCAGGCTCAGGGAACAACGCTGGGGGACCCAGCCTCCTGGTGCCACTTCCTGTGAACCCTCCTAGCTCCCCGACGCCTAGCTTCAGCGACGCCAAGACAGGTGGTGCCCTGCTCAATGGACCCCCTCAGTTCAGCACCGCCCCGGAGATCAAGGTGGGTGTAGAGCCTGTGTCCCGCTTCTGCCATCTCTCACCTAGCTGTTCGCTGTCCCCTCCTTCAGGCCACTACTGCCACCCCCACATCTACCCCTCACACTGAGTCACTGGCTGTCACTCCCAGTCTTTCCTTACCGCCCACACCCTTTTCTCTGGGTCTCTCCATCCCCCCAACCTATCTGCTGCTCCTGGTCTTCCCCTGGCTTCCGGTGGTCCTCGCTCACCTGCTCTGTCCTCCAGCCCTGTCTCTAGGTCCATTTCTCCTGCAGACACATTGTATTCTCTTCACACAAACTATCCAGCTCACTGCCCTATTCCCTTGAAGAAACGCCAAGTCGAGAGGACACTTGCTGGCATGTGCTCTGGGCCACTCTGCGGAGTGAATGTACCAGTTAGGGAGCAGGGAGCAGAGCAGGCTGGCCGGGGTGGAGGTGTGGGGGCCACTGGTGGTCTGCCTCAATCTGTGGACACAGCCCTGCTGGGCCTCTTGGGGAGTGTCTCAGCGGGCACCCACCCGGATGGTGCAGGAAAGGCCTCCTTGCTGCAGTTTAGGAGGGACTAATGGCAGAGTGGCAGAAGGCTGGGTAGGATTTAGCAGAGGAGGAGGAAAGGGGTGTGCACGCTGTGGGGCGGGGTGCAGGCCGGCTTCCAGGCCGGATAGTAGAGTGTCGCTGGAAAGGACGGGGTTCTGATGGCCAGGGTCTGAAGTGGCATTGGCAGGACAAGGGTGGTAACCTCGGGCTGAGCCCTGGGCTGCCTTCTATTACTTTCTGGGCACGGAAGTCACTACACATCACCGGGCGGCTCAGTAGTCCTCGTGTAGCTCCTGGGAGTTTCTAGCCCACGGTGAGCACTCAGACCTGAGAGGTGCGTGTTTCTGGAGAAGGGTCAGCAGCTTTGAGGTTCTCAAAAGGGGAAAGAACTACTGGGATGAGTGGTGGGGAGCCTTGGGAAGGTTTTGAGTGGAGAAAGGACAAAAAGAAGATGCGGGTGGGGGGGGCAGTGAGAGCAGATGGAGAGGACAGGCTGGACTGTGCGCTGGTCAGGCACAGGGTCCCTCGGAGGCCGGGGTGCGCGCAGAGAAGTGTGTGCTGAGAGCTGTGACACGACGGAGGCGCCTCGTACACTGCAGTGTGGTTGCCTCTGCAGGACGTCATCCTATGGAGTTGGGACAACACACACAGCACCCAGCGTGGGTGCTTCCGTGTCGTGTCCCCCATTAGGTGCCGCGGTGAGCGCTGTCACACTAGCAGCCTTGGCTTAGCTGCCCTCCCACCAGAGCAGGCGACAGTGCCAGGACCTCTGCCCTGGCCCCGCCCTCTGCCCGGGCCTGAGGCCAGGCACCTCTTCTCCCCAGGCCCCCGAGCCTCTGAGCTCTCTGAAGTCCATGGCAGAGAGGGCAGCCATCAGCTCCGGCATCGAGGACGCGGTGCCCACACTGCACCTGACCGAGCGAGGTGAGGGTCCGGGCGTGGCGGGCGCCAACAGGAGGGCTGGCCCGGCCCAGCCTCACCCCGGGCCTCGGCTGTCCCGTCCCTACAGACCTCATCATCAGCAGCACGGCAGCTCCTCCAGCCTCTGCTCAGCCGCCCCTCCAGCTGTCAGAGGTGAACATACCGCTGTCGCTGGGTGTGTGTCCGCTGGGGCCTGTGCCCCTCACCAAGGAGCAGCTGTACCAGCAGGCCATGGAAGAGGCCGCCTGGCACCACATGCCCCACCCCTCAGACTCTGAGCGGATCAGGTGAGGGCCACGCGGAGGGCGAGGTGGCACCAGAGTCTGAGGGAGGATGCTACAGCCAGGGATCTGCTTCCCTGGTCCTAAGACTAGATGACGCTTGCTGGCCACTTGACGGGCCTCTCCGCAGTAGGTGGGGGCTGAGGAGTTAAATAAATGTTGGGGTGATCAGATGACTCAGAAGCTCACATTGACCCATGAGCGGTAGGGAGGCAGGGAGGCTGTGGGCAGACAAGGGGTGGCTTTTTGCCCACCTTTGAGACGGCAGGGGCAGGCACTAATGCTCTCGATCCCCACAGGCAGTACCTCCCCCGGAACCCCTGCCCAACGCCCCCCTACCACCACCAGATGCCACCCCCACACTCGGACACCGTGGAGTTCTACCAGCGCCTGTCCACTGAGACCCTCTTCTTCATCTTCTACTATCTGGAGGTACAGCAGGGCCCCGGGCAGCCTCAGGCCCCCCGGCATCACCACCACCGCCGCTGTCCCCCCTCGGGCTGGAGGGGTGAGGTGGGTGCCCCACTGCGGCCACTGGAACCGCACCCCCATCCCCAGTCCTGGGCCCCGCCAAACAACCTGTCCCTCTCCCCACTTCAGTGTAGGAGGTGTCACAGCTGTGAAGGCTGACAGCTAGGTTGTCCCACTTGAGGTGCCCGTCCCCAGTCTGGGCTGTCCCTTTAGGCTGCTCACTGGCACGGCTCAGGCCTCCCTGGAGACCACGAGGGACTATCTAGCCTCTGTGACACCCCAGGGCATCATGAATAACCTTCACCCTCTTCCCGCCCTGGGAAACTTCCTGAATGGCCTCTTCTTGGCCCTCAGCATGTTAGTTCCTCTTCTCAGAGCTTCTCAGGAAGCACTTCCCACTTCCTTCTGACCGGCACTGGTATGTTCTGTGCCCTCGCCCAGCTCCAGCTGGAGCATCTAGCCCAACCTTTGTCTGTGGCGGGCTCGAGGTCAGCTCTGGTGCCCTGCCCCGTCCCCTCACCCCTTTCCAGTTTGGGGGGCCCCCTGATCCCTGCTCCACCCTTCCTCCCCCAGGGCACTAAGGCACAGTACCTGGCAGCCAAGGCCCTAAAGAAGCAGTCATGGCGATTCCACACCAAGTACATGATGTGGTTCCAGAGGCACGAGGAGCCCAAGACCATCACGGACGAGTTCGAGCAGGTGAGGCCCCTCCCTGTGTCCTGTGTACTCCGGGCCTCTGGCGGGGCGAGGTTCCCATGCTTGCACCCCTAGCTGGTCCCTCCTCCCTTTACCACCTCCTTTAGCCAGCTGGGTCTGGGACACTGTTGCTCTGTACTTGGCCAGCTCCTAGTCATCCTGTAGGTCCTAGCTTACAGGCCCCTTCCTCAGGGAGTCTCCTGGTGTGGTGGGGCGTGGGGGCGAGGCCACACTACACAGGATCCTTGACAGCCTCCTCCCCCATGTCCCCAGCACTCAGCAAATACAAATGGGGAAGCTATTCTTGCTTAAATGACCTTCTCCAGTTCTAATAATTGATAGGAACGTCCCACTTCTCGCAAAACACTCCGGAGACTACCTGGGTTTGAACCCAGCTCTAGCTGGGTGACCTTGGTCAAGTCACTTGAACCTCGATGGGGTAACAGGACCCCCACATTAATACAGCTGAGGATTAACTGAGTTAATAACATGTAAGTACTTCATGGTGCCTGCTACGTAACGTTTCCCCGAAAATAAGACCTAGCCAAGCCATCAGCTCTAATGCGTCTTTTGGAGCAAAAATATAAAATAAGTAAAATAAGACCGGGTCTTGTATTAATTTTTGCTCCAAAAGACGCATTAGAGCTGATTGTCTGGCTAGGTCTTATTTTCGGGGAAACACGGTAGTAAGTGTCCTGTGTGTCCTGTATTTTGTTTCAAATTACTGTTTAGTTAGTTCCACAGTGCTTTTTCCACCAAACATTTGCCTGGTGCCAAGTACTGAACAAGGGAACTCAGTCCTATTCCCTCGATGCTTTCAAGGTCTTTGAAGCATTTCAGCTGACCCATTCCCATTCCCACTGTGCCTTCTCTGACACTGCAGACTTCCTGTCCCCTCCTGGTTTGGTCCAAAGTAACCAGCCAAGTTAGTATATTTCCAGGCATCACTCCTCCAGTAATTCCCACATCACCACTGTCACCAGAAAAACGTCCATCCTGTAGACAGCCTATGGCTTTGTGACGACTAAACACTAGGACACGCATCATGTGCTCAACACCTGAGCAGTGCTCAAAAGCCACAGCCATCCTGACAAGTAACAGCACTTTGCAAAAGTGCCCAGGGTTGGGGCCCACTTCTAAGCAGGAATGACCTTTCCTACCTGAGAAGGGCGTGGCGAGGGTGGAGTGAGACTGCAGGCCCGGTGCCTGGCATGCCCATGGCCCTGTCTGTGGGCCTGGCTCGCCCAGCTCCCCCACACCCTCGTCATCACTCCCTGACCGCCTTCTCCCCTGGCCAGGGCACCTACATCTACTTTGACTACGAGAAGTGGGGCCAGCGAAAGAAGGAAGGCTTCACCTTTGAGTACCGCTACCTGGAGGACCGGGACCTCCAGTGACACCGGCCTCTCCCTCCACCTCCCCTCTCCCGCATGCTGATCCCCCTGCCCTGGAAGCCTGGGGGGAGGCCCCAGGCCAAGGGGCAGCCCCTCTCCCAGGAAGCAGGGAGGGGGCTGGGAAGTTTTCTCCCTCTCAGCCCCACCCTGGGGCCCTGGGGGCAAGGGCTGCCCCTGCCTCCCCTCCCCAGTGAGGGACATTTTTTGGTAAACCTATTTTCATTTTGGAAAATATTTATGAATAAATAGTTTTATATGACGGCTGGCGGCAGCAGCCTCTCCTCTACCCCTCAGGAGTCAGTAGCAAGAGGGGTGTCCTGCCGGCGGGGACGCCGGGCCAGTTGGGGGTTGAACTGGGAGTTGTACCGCCTCTGCCGGTCATCTGCCTCCTCTTCTGGCTGCTCCTCCTGGGGGGCCCCACCTCGGACCCGGGCCAGCAGGGCCTCCGCCCGCGCCCTCTCAGCAGCTTCCCGCTGATGACGTTCAGCTCGAAGCTGGTCCAGGGATGGGGGTCTGGGGGCAGAAGAGTCAGATTAGAAAGCTGATAGTCCTGGAAGGCCCTAGCCTCCTTCAAGAAGAACTGCCACCTGACTCCCTGCCTGCATCTGTTGTGCTCCTGGCCTCAGCACACGAAGCCTTTGGGACCAGAAAGCTGGCCTTGTGCCAGGGGCAAGGATCTGGGCCTCCCTTTTTGTGCCTCTGTCCTCCCCAATCTTTCCAGTCAGGTGCCCTTTCAGATCAACAAAGCAGCTGTGCGACACTGAGCACACCCTGGGCCTCTGTTTCCCTCTGTAGAAGGAGGCTGGTCAGTACTCCCACGGTGTGCTCAGGAGGCTCTGGCATTCTATGGACACAGACCTGCTTTTTCTCAAGTTGTTGGTCTCTTAAAACCCCAGGACCCCAGAGAGATTTGATGTCGTGGGTTTCATTGGTTAGCATACAGCACATCAGAAATGAAAACTGAGAAATCTTGAAAACAAGCATATGTCCCATTAGCCATCAGAGTGGCACCTCCCCACATCACACAGCCTCCGGACACCTCCATTGCATGCTTGAGAAGTGAAAAGCTAAATGGGCTTGACCTTGCAGACCCCCTAAAGGGATGGCAGGCCCCCCTGGGGTCACTGAGAACCAAGTCTGCCCACCCAGCCCCCAACCTAGTGCCCCCACGTGGGCCTCCTTACTCTTTGGGCCGCTGTTTGTGAGACCCTTCCTTTTCCTTTCTGCCGTGACCACCATCATCACCACTGTGCTTTCTCTTCCCCAAATGCTTCTGCATCTCCTGCAGAGGGTCCAGGCGGTTCTTGATCTTTACATCTGGTCCTGGGCCAGGCGGGAGGGGCCCTCGCCCTGGGGGGAGCTGGTACCAAGGGGGCTGGGTCTGGGCTTCCGCTGCACTCTGGCCCAGGTATGTCAGGATGCCCAGAGCTTTCTCCTGCCTTTCCTGAGAGGGACAGGACATACAAAAGAGAATATCAAGCATGTCTCCCCTTGGGGAGCCCTGGATGGGCAACAGGGACACCCACGGCTGACAAGGCAGAACCAGTCATCCAGCCAACAGGTGTTAAGGGCCTGTCATGAGCCAATTCTGCCAGGAACTGGGAACACGAGACCAACACAGGTGGGGCTCCTACACTGGGGGTACAATGGCAGGTTCAGTAACAAAAAGCATGGGAAGGGGTCGATATGGTGGACCTGCTTTAGGGTTCAATGCAAGCATCTCTGGGGAGATGGATACTTGAAGAAAAATCTAAAAGCAAGGCAGCAGAGGGACGCGGTGGGGCAAGTTCAGAGTTTGGTGGGAAATCCCTGAGGGCAGGTGAGTGACAGGACCTGATTTACATTTTACAAAGCTCCTTCACACATCCCAAATCCCTTCCCTATAGGCTCTTGACATCAGGCTGGAGACCTGAGGGGTCTGTACCTGCAGCCTCAGAGCTGGGGGGCTTCAGCTTCCACTTCCAAGCCCCCATGGGCCCAGACAGCAGTAACCAACACTTCTTCAGTGCTATGGTTAGGTTCTGTTCTGAATATATTAACTGTTTAATCCCCACCTGTTCTCTATACTTGTTAGTCTCAGCTCTACCCATCACTGATGAAGTGGGCGACTCCAGCTTACTTTATCCTGTCGCTTTTCTTCTTCATACTCTTTGTTGCCTCTGGTCACCCCTTTCCCTTCCAGCAGCTCCCGAAAAAGGTCCACAGGGCCAGAACTCGGGGCCCCTGCCTCTGCTGCTTCGAGTTCCGGTAGTGAGTTCTGATGCCTGGCTTTCTTCCGTAGGAATTCTGTGCGGGCCTGGGGGGGGGGGAGCGGGGGAGAGAGAAAGTTAAAGGGAGACCATTCAGAACCGACATGTGATCTGAGGAACCGTGAGTCTGGTACCAGTCATAGAGAATCACAGCCCTAGGTGCTGGGAACCATGGGGAAGGGAACAGGGACAGTGGGTGCCCAGAAGAGGCACCCAGCCTGGGGAGAGGGTGGGGGAATGAGGTGAAGCCTGGGTTTGTAAGCTTTCTTTTCAAAGGGCAAGCCAGAGCTCAGTGTCACAACACGCTGTGCCAGGAAGACTTTATTCTGCGCCTCCTGCGGTAAGAGAGGTGGAGGTGAGACAGACCTCTGGGGATAACATAATAAAGACAACTATGAAGACAGCCAAAACGTTTATTAGGACAGCCGATCTGAGTTCCAGGAAGGGCTCCAAGTCACTAGCCCTAGTCGATTTGCAATCTCTACTGGTAAATGTGAATTTAAAAACCCCACACTACCTCCCAGTCAGTGCTAAGGATCAGGTTAGCTAAAGGACTGACGGCTAGGTGTAAACCAAACAGATGGAGGAGCTATAAAGAGAGCTTCTGGTGTTTGTGGGGGTTGCGGGGTGTGTGGGAAGCTTCTGGGGTAGTGGGGGAAGCTGCAGGGAAATGGAGCGGGCTTCCTCTCTGAAGCCATCTCACTCCTCTGCACAATGGAGTTGACAGCGCGCCTCTAAGAACGAACGGTACTTAAGGGATTTCGCAAGTCAAGCGTTCTGCGTGGGGCGAGCATCCAGTAGGCGTTCAATAGACTGCAGGCAAACTGAAAAATGGTCTGAGTTTCCTTGAACTGCTCAGGGATTCCTTTGTTCATAAACTCCTACTCTGTGCCAGGCACCCCTCTAGCCTCGCGAAGAACACGAGCAGCGGATAATAGGACTAGAGGGGTTACGTGAGAACGCTCCCTTGGTTCCACCCGCGGCCGGCACCTAATTCCGTAAGGGATGCACTGCGCCTGCGCAAAGACCCCACTTCCGGCCCTTCCGGGGACGCCTGTGCGTTGGGTCCCAGAGCCCCGCCAGGTCGCTTTCGGAGTTTACCTCTTGTTGAGCGAGCAGTACCCTCCGCTCACGCTCTTTCTCCTCCTCTCGGGCCTGGGCCTCGTCACGCCGCACGCGGGCGACATTGTCCTTGTTCCGAACGTGCCAGCTCTTCTTAGGCAAAATGTTCATGGCGGCGTAGCAGTCTACAGACTGGCAGCCCCGCCTCCTAGCACTTCCGATTGGCGAGATGCCCCTCCCTGTTGTTCCTGTCTCGCCACCGGTTAGTCCTGGACTAATTGACACGCCCCCTCTGGTTCTATAACGACAGCTGATTGGCTGGGACTCCCACCATCGCTTCAAATCACGCGTTGTGTCGCGTAGCGACCGCCTCACATCAACGTTTTGAGTCGATTACGGTGTCTCCGCTCCGACGCTTACCGGACGCGATCTCTGATTGGCTGGAACGCCCATCAGGCCCTCACAAGGCCAATACATTTGATTGGCTTGTGTCTTGCAAAAGCCTTGACTCCCGCAGCTGGACGCAAGTTTCAAAGAGCACTCAGCAGCCTCGGCTGTGTTTATTGATACAAGAATGAGGTTTACTAAAATCAGGGGGTTCAGGTCCTGGCAATCTCAGAAACCAGGGATGGAAGGAAGTGCAGGCTTCTCCACTTCTCCCATTTTACAGATGACATGGCCGAGGCTTACAAGGGGTCTGGGGTCAGGTATGGGTCTGAAAGTGGGACATCACCCTGAGCCAGCCTGGGGAGGTCAAAGAACCCCTTTGGCTGAGCTCAGTGTCACAACACGCTGTGCCAGGAAGACTTTATTCTGCGTCTCCTGCCGTAAAAGAGAGGTGGAGGTGAGACAGACCTCTCCCCATGTTCCTTTCCATATTCCCCAAGACCCCTTCCCAGGGACTCTGCCTGGCTCACCGTCGCTATCTGCCGTTTGAGCTCAGAGATGAAACGTCCATATGAGTTAGCCAGGGCCAGGGTATACACCATCAGGATGCTGGAGGAGACAGGAATAAAAGCCACATCCCAAACACTCTTAGAAGATCTTCAACATATGGCTCCTTAGAAATCAGGGGTCTGGAACTTCAAACCCAGGAGTCCAGGACTCCAGCCTCCTGCTTTCTTCAGACCCAGGAGTTTAGGTCCCCAGCTCCCTCCTCTCTCAGATGCAGGCAGCGGGGCCCCCAGATCACATACATTCAAACTCAAACCCAGGAGTCTCGGCCCCCTTACCTGGAGATCAGCAGAAGGGGCACAGCAAAAGCCTGGGTCCCCAGGAAGAAGAGAAAATTCTGGGTGGTCTGAGGGAGTCTGGAAATAGACTCAGGGATCTGGGACCAGATGGACAACTGTCCCTGGAATGGACCACACGTCTTGGAAGGTGGGATCCTGAAGGCAGAGAAAGGCAGAGCTCAAGGATGGCCAAGTCAGAACGCTGGATGAGGGTGGAGGGAGGGACAGAGAGGCAGGCACTTCTTACACTTACAGGAAGATGCTATAAAGCACAGGAACGGCGGAGATGGCCAGACCCAGGAGAAGGACCAGAGGGAAAAAGAAATTCGCCGTGGAGGCTCGGAAGGTGCGGGAGGCCGGGGAACAGATGGAGAAGAGGACAAACTGGTGGGGGAAGGAGGACATCTGAGACACAAAAGGCTGGCTCCCAGTCTCTCTATTTTACCCACCCAGGATTCCTAGCCCTTGGCCCCCTCCTCAGTCAGGATCCAGGAGTCCCCAGTCCTTTCCCACCATCAGACCCAGGAGTCGGGTCCCTCAGACCTAAAAGTTGGGATACTCTAGACCACTCCTCCCACATCCAGGAGTCTGTCTTCCAAATCCCTTCTCTCAGGATCCAGTAGTCCAGGACTTTAGCATCCTCCACCCCTAGGACCCAGGAGTCACATCCCTCAGTCCCCTCCTCCCCTGGGGCGCAAGCCCAGGCCCCAATACCTCCAGCTCCAGATAGGTGCTCCCCATCCCTCACCTTCTTCAAATAAAAGAGCAGCAGGAACTTGGCTGTGTTGAGCAGGGGCAGTAGAGGGCAGAAAAAACTCCCCACCCAGACCACCGTCTGCGCGTAGATGAGCCCTAGCACCTCGTCGGGCACCTGGAATTCCTGGGTTCCTGCCACACGACGTAGCGGCTCCGGACAGAGGCCACAGAGGAACCTGAGGGGTGGGGGCGGGGCAAGTCAGAGGCAAGCGGGCCCGGGGTTTCCCCGCCTCCACCGTCCCGCCCACCAACTGGAAGTGAGTGTATCTGTCAAAGCCTGGAAAGGGCGTGCCCAGGGGGCGGAGCCAGCGGGAAGGAACTCTCTAACACGTGGAGGGGGCGGAGTCTGCAGACTTACGGCACAGAAACCACAGCAGAGAGGTTAAGGGAGGGGGCGGGGAAGGGAAGAGAACTGGGTGATGGGGCGGGGGCCTGCTCTGAAATGGGCGGGGCCACCACGACGGGCGGGGCTCTTACTTCCGAGGGAACTGGAAGAGCAGCATGACTGCTATGCCAGTCAGCAGATCAAAAAGCAGGAGTTTGTACATCTCTTGCCCCAGCCGAGTCTCCCAGCACTGAGGAAGGAAGAAAGGGATCAGAAAGACCTCAGTACCCATCATCCGAGTCTCTAAATCACAAGCATATGAGACCCATCAATACTTTCTCTGGGGGTCTTCAGTTTTCCAAACATCCATACCCCTGTCCTCAAGAGAAGGGTATTCTAGCACCCCAAGCTCCTTCTTCCTCCCAAGCCAGGAGTCTGGACCCACCCAGTTTCTCCTTTCCTTCAAGGACCCAGGACTCCTGGCCTGTCTTTCTCACCGGAAGTTCGTAATTGTAGCCGCAGGTTTTGCACTTATCAGCCTCTGCATTGCCCCCGCAAGTGATCTGCTTCCAGAGAGAGAAGATCAGGACGAGCAGGGAGGCCAGGCGGAGAAATATAGTCCTAGCAAGGGAGAGAAAGGGGATCAGCAAAGAGCTAGTACCAGCCGCGTGCCAGGCCCCTCCTGCACGGAAGGTGCTCACAAGTCTCCCCATTTCACAGATGAAAAAACAGAGAGAGTTGGGATTTGAATCCAGATCTCACTGGATCCCATGTCGGGATTTCCATGTCTTATTTGCTAGAACCAAGGTCCCTCCACCAACCGGCCCTGCCATCATCACCAGCCCACCCTAGAAAGTTTGAACCTGAGCAGTATTAAAACGATCTGGCGGCTCCTGGTATAGCCCTCCAGTGGGGCAATGAACTTGAACACTGGTGGCAGCAGTAAGTTGACCCCGGCGATGAAAATGGATGGAAGGTAATCCACCCCGAGCTTTAACAGTGGCATTTGCTGGACAAGGGGCCACTTCTGAAAGGGAGGAGGGCCAAGAGAAAAGGCTTTGGGGTCCTGAAGGAGCCTTGCTTGATGTCCTCCCCCAGCCTCTTCTTCCTTCAGCACTCTGAAGTTTGAGGTCCAAACATAAGCCCCCATCCCTGCTAAGATCCCAGGTATCATAGACATCAGTCCCCTCCACCCTTGGAAACATAGGTTCCAGGACCCCGGGGCCCTCTTCCCTCAGGCCCCTCCACACCTGCAGCTCCACAGTGGACTCTGTAGCCCAGAAGACGCCGTAGAAGGCCGCCCCCAGGAGTGCAACCACCAGCAGGTTGAGCAGCACTCTCACCGACCACACCCTGGCTTGCTGGTGCAGGGTCCGCACCGCAGCCTGCCGCCGCACCACCGCTTCCTCCAGCTCCACCTGAGGCCAGGAGAGACGTTCACTTGGGTGCCATTCCCCCAGGCCTAGCAGGTGGTCCAGAGCCAGGGCTCAGCTAGAACTGATATAGCAACACACCTCTAAGGACTTCTATAATGTTGTCTCAGTCCCTCCAGGGCCCTCCAAGGAGACAATTTAGATGCCCTGGCTCCACCCTTCCAGCACCAGAAGCTACAGCCAAGGCCGCACACCCGGCAACAGACCCCTCCCTTTTAAGGCTCCGCCCACTACACAAGCAACACCGTCAAAGGCCCATCTGACTCTGAGCCCCGCCCTTCTGAGTCCCAACCTAGCACTGTATACCTTGCCCTCCAAGGCTCGTCCCAGACTCCAAGCCCCGCCCCCGAGGCCCCGTCCAGCTCCCAAAGCCCCACCCCGCTGAGGTCCACCCCAGACTCCAAGCCTTGCCCCTCTGAGGCCCCGCTCAGCACTTACGATTAATTCAGCAGTTCCAGTTCTAATTTATCAAGCCCTTTCTGGCCTCACCTTTCCAAACTTTGAACCAAGGAGCTTTAGGGCCCTCCCCTTTCCGACTACTAGCTTTTTCCTGTGACCTTTGACCTCAGGCATGTCTGCAGCCTCCTCCCAACCCTCTCATTCCCCAAGGCCCGCCTCCTTAGAAGAAAGCTCTACTTAGCATCTCCCCAAAGTCCCATCCCTGGTCTAGGCCCTGCCCATTCTCTCAGCCCCAGCCTCTCTGGTCCCTATCTGGTTGTAGACCACACCCCCTAAAAGTACCTGCAGCTCGTATAGGATGGTGCGCTGGCGCAGCCGAACGTGGACATCCCCGCAGAGGCCAAAGTCCCAGGCGGAGAATACCCGGTGGCTGTAGCTGGTCAGGACCCCAGATTCAGCCAACAATGTCTGCTTCAGGCCGGACACCGAGCTAAGAGAGGGGAGACCCAGGAGATGGAGTGTGGCAGGACAGCCGCGAGCATGGGGGGACAAACAGGAAAAATACACCCTAAGACCTTGGGCATTTGGTGAGCTGTTACCTGGTGGAGAGTCAAAGAGGCGGAGACACATACAGTCCTTGGAGCCAAAGATCAAGAGAGAGATTCCAAGATAGACCCAGAGGAGATCAGACACACTACAGAGAGACAGAGACCTAGGAGATAGGAACGCAGAGTGAGAGGGACAAAGACCCTGGGGAGACACAGAGATGTAGAGGGGGATTGCGACCCCCCAAAGAGGACAGAGATTCAGAGAAAGGGAGAAAAAGACTCAGTGAGAAGGAAAAGATCTAGAAAGAGGAAATCAGAGACTCAGAGAGAGGAAGGAGGGATAGACACCCAGAGAAAGGGCTGGGGAGAAAGACTCAGAGAAGCGGGGTAGGGGCAAGGTAAAGAGACTGAAGAGAGGGGACCAAGACCTACGGAGGAGGACAGAGAACAGAGAAAGGGAAAGAAACAAAACTGGACAAAGAAAGTCCATATCCACCTTCACTACAACTGGTGCTAGCCTCCGTTATCTCTCTAGAGGACACCAACATAAGATTTCTACCTGGTCTCCATGCTTCCACCTGCACCTTCTCAAAATCTTTTCTCTGTTCTTGAGCCAGTGGAACCCTTCTTTTTATGCAGAGCAGATGAGATTCCCCTGTTTAAAATCTATTCCACAGCTTCTAGTTCTTGAAGTCTAGGCTCCTTCATAGCATAGCCAGTCAGGGCCCACCTGATCTGGCCCCCACCTACTTCTCAAAGCTCAAATGCTGACTCTCCTCCTCCTGGCCCTTCATTTCCCAGAACACTCCAAACCTCTTTCCACCACAGGGCCTTTACACTCACTGTTCCCTCTGCCTGGAATGCCCATTTCGTCTGTTCACCTGGCTGGCTCCTTCTCGTCCTCTGGTCTCCATCTATGTAGGTCACCTCTTCAGAGAGTTCTTTATTGGTCACTCCATCTAATGAGGGTCCCCAACCATTATTCTCTATTTTACAGGGTGGTAAACTACAGCCCGAGGACCAAATCCTGTTTTTGTAAATAAAGTTTTATTGGAACACAGCCACACCCACTCATTTGCACACTGTCTACAGCTGCTTTTGCCTGCAACAGTAGAGCTTAGTTGAGACAGGGACTATATGGCCCACAAAAATGAAAATAATTCCTACCTGGCCTTTACTTTTTTATCAGAAAATAATTGTGCTAATCTCTGCTCTATCGTATCATAAAGGAATCATATGTAAGTGTATCAAACAACAGGTTGTACACCTTAAATTTATACAGTGTTATATGTCAATTTCATCTCAAAAAAGCTGGAAATGTCATCCCATTTGTCTTCTATATAGTACCTACAGCTCCTAAACTGAAATGGTTGATTTGCTTGTTTATTTAACAGTCTCTCTCCCAGTTTATCTCCCCTATTACACTGTTTGGGGACCGTGGTAGTTTAAAGTGGTCTTGAGAAGGCTTCTGGAGGCTGGTCATGTTCAGTTTCTTGATATGAGTGGGAATGTAGCAAGCTTTACCCTTTAGTTTGTGCATTTTTCTGAATGTGTGTTACATTTTTTAAAATAAAAATATATGCCGTTAAACTAATATCTGACTAATTAATACCTGACAGGGTAACCCACATACTCTATGGGGAAAGGATAGTCTCTTCAACAAACAGTATTGGGAAAACTGCATAAACACATGCAGAAGAATGAAACTGGGCCCCTATCTCACAACATTCACAAAAATTAACTCAAAATAGATTATATACTTAAACATCAGACCTGAAACTGGAAAACTCCTAGAAGAAAACATAGAGGAAAATCTCCTTGGTACTGGTCTTGGTGACAATTTTTTGGATATGACACCAAAACACAGGCAACAAAAGCAAAAATTACTAAGTGTGACTACATGAAACTAAAAAGCTTCTGTACAGCAAAAGACACAATCAACACAATGAAAAGGCAACCTAAGAATGAGAGAAAATATTTGCAAATCATACATCTGATAAGGGGTCAATCTCCAAAATATATAAAGAATGCCTGTAATTCAAGAGTAAAAAAGCTAATAACTCATTTTAAAAATGGGGACTTGAATAGACATTTCTCCAAATAAGACATACAGATGGCTAATAGGTACATGTAAAGGCACTCAACATCACTCATCATCAGGGAAAAACAAATCAAAACCACAATGAGATATCACCTCACACCTGTTAGAATGGCTGTTATCAAGAACACAAGAAATAAGAGCTGGTGAGGACGTGGAGAAAAGGGAACCCTCGTGTGCTGTTGGTGGGAGTGCAAATTGGTGCAGCCACTATAGAAAACAGTATGGAGGTTCCTCAAGAAATTAAAAATAGAAACTACCATGTGATCCAGCAATTCCACTTCTGGCTACATGTTCAAAGGAATTGAAATCATTATCTTCAAGAGATAACTGTACCCCCATGTTCATTGCCACAGTATTCCCAATAGCCAAGACATAGAAAAACCTAAGTGTTGGGCTGGGGGCAGGGAGAATGGGGAGATGCTGGTCAAAGGGCACAAACTTCCAGCTGTAAGATGAGTAAGTTCTGGGGGTCTAATATACAGTGTGGTGACCATAATGATACTGTATGACATACTTGCAAATTGCTAAGAGAGTAGATCTTAAATGTTCTCACCCCCCAAAAAAGGTAATTATGTGATATGATGAAGGAATCATATATAAGTAGTCTATTAAATCACGTGTAATCATATTACAAAATGTAAGTATATCAAATCAACAGGTTGTACACCTTAAACTCATACAATGTTATGTATCAATTATACCTCAAAAAAGTTGGGGGGGGGAGTCAATGTCAAAAGAAGAAGATGTCTAAAATGGATTACTTGTCACCACCCTGGTCCAAGCCACCACCATCTCTCACCTGAATTGTTGCAACAACCTTGCCCTCTAACACACAACGTGATTGGCTCATTTATGGCTTATAGCTTGTCACTTGTCTCCTGGCTAACATGTCAGTTTCATCAGGACACAATCTGTTGGCTTTTTGTTTGTTTGTTTTCTCTACTATCTGTTTTGCCAACTGCGTAGAACAATACCTGGCACATAGTAGCTGTTCAATAAATATTTGTTGCATAAATGAAATAGTGACTGCTGTTTTTCTATATCTCACTTCTCCCTTCCATTAAAGATGTAATTCATTTGCTTGCTTATTTAATAGCGTACCTTCCCCACCAGACTCTAAGCAACAGGAGGGTGAAACTTCCCATCTTTACCCCTGACCCTGAGCCCTTGTAAAGCATTTAAAAAATTGATTTCAACTCAGAAAGGGACCAAAGAGTGAGACTTGGGATTCCTGGGAAGGGGCTTCTACCACTACTGCTCCTCCCAGGGTCCGGGGTCTGGGTGTGCGGGGGTGTCACTGACCGATGCAGGATAAGCACCAGGGAGAGGAGGCCGATGGCAAAAGTGGAGCAGAGGTAGGCAACAGCCAGGCTCCAGCGTGGTGGGTAGAATCCGTAGAAGAGAGGGGACCATTCTAGAAAACCCTGCGGAGGGAAGGGTGAAGCAGGGCTCACCGTGGGGCTGGCGGGGCGGGGTTCAGGGAGCAGGGCAATCAGGGTCGGGGGTCACTGCGGCTCAGAGGGGGTCTCCCAGAGAGGGTCTCCAAGCACTCACCTCTCCCGAGAGCAGGCTGAAGATCTGGGAGGAGAAGGAGACCAGGCCCTGGGGGCGGGGGTTGTACGAGCCGCAGGGAGAGGACAGGTCAGGGCTAGGGGGACCCGGGGGAGCCCCGTCCAGCCAGGTGGGCAGCAATGTCATGCAGGCCTTCAGCACCGCGGTCAGCATGTTAAGAAGCAGAAGGAAGCGCAACAGCAAGAAGTAGGACTCGGTGCCGGCGCCAAACTGGCCTGCAGGGGACGGCAGAAAAGCCTCGGGTTCCTTTCCGAGTCCGGACCAGGACCCTCCTCTCCTCCCTCAAACCTCCAGCCCCTCCTCACTCAGACCCAGGAGTCCAGGCTCCCAGCCCCTCCTCCCTCAGACCCAGGAATCTGGACCCCCAGCCTCCTCCACCCTCTGGATCGGGGTCCGCCCCGCTCCCGGACGCCAGCCCCACTGTACCCCCGATCCTCTTCAGCGTCCACGCCCAGGGCTCTACGGTGCGCAAGACCTCTTGCATCCTGTCCTTGGACCTCCGAAGCAGCAGGGCCCAGTGGGCTGCCCTGGACCCAGAGTCCTGAGTCACTTGGTCCCTGCCGTGGCTCTGCCTGGGAGGAAACAGAGTCACAGGCAGGAAATTAAGGACATAACAGCCTCAAATGGAAACCACTCAAATGTAGAAACCACCAGACAGTACATCGCGGTGAGTTCCTAACACGGCTACTCTAGCAATAAAAGGAAACGTATGATGCTAAGCATAGGAGCCGGACGGAGCACCAGGACTCGGAGTTCAATTTACATGAGTCCCAGAGCTAGCGCAGGTGAACGCTCCTCCGTAGAGATGCGGACCCAGGCGGCCCAGCTCTGAAGAGGAAGGAAGTGATCGTACATAGGTCTGGGGAGGAGGTATCATGGTGAGGGGTACGTGGGGGTGCTTCTGGGGTGCTGCTGCGTCGTATCCCTTGCCGTAGGTTGGGTTCACCTGGGCTCTCGTTGTAGGATACTCTTTCAGTCTGTACATCATGTTTCCTGTGCTTTTCTGTAGGCAAATACCATCATAAAGTAAACATGAAAAAAAAAAGAACAGAAAAAAGGAAGGTATTGTGATTTATAATGAGATATATATATATATTTGGTCTTCCTCCCCATTTCTGACACAGAGCTGCTAAAGCCCTTGGGATTTCCTAAGTGTTGAGAGCAATTAAGGTGACTTGTTATGTTACTGAGGTGAGTTTTGGACCCCACCTAAGGGTGGGGTCTGGTTGCCAGTGGAACCAACCATGTGATTGGAGGGCTGGAACTTTAATTCCCACACCCCCATCCTGGGAGGGGACAGCAGCAGAAGTTTCAATCAGTCACCACTAGCCAGCGACTTACTCAGTCACGCCCATGCATGAAGCCTCCATAAAAACCCAAAAGGATGAGGTTTGAAGCGCTTCCGGGTTGGTGAACATGTGGAAATCTGGGAATAATGGTGACCTCAGAGAGGCCAGGAAGCTCCGTGCCCTTTCCCCATACCTGGTCCTCTGCATCTCTTCCATCCGGCTGTTTCTGAGTTATATCATTTTATAATAACCAGTGCTCTAGTAAGTAAAATGTTCCTCTGCGTTCTGTGAGCTGTTTTAGCAAATTAATTGAACCTGAGAAGGAGGTTGTGGGACCCACTGATCTATAGCTGGTCAGTCAGAATCTGGACTTATGACTGGTGTCAGAAGTGGGGACAGTTTTGTAGGACTGAGCCCTTAATCTGTGGGACCTGATGCTGTCTCTAGGTTGATAGTGTGAGAAATGAGTTAAATTGTAGGACATCCAGTTGGTGTGGGAGAATTGCCTGGTGGCGTGGGGCGAACTCCTCATGCACACATCAAAACTGTGTCAGAATTATAGAAAGAAACAAGGGTCAGTTTCAAGGGCCACCTGAGCAGCCACACAGGCCCCATTCTTGGAAGGGCCTTGCACTTCTAATGTTCTGCTGTTGTCATCTTGAAATGTCTAATAATTACTGAACAAGAGGCCTGGCGTTTTCATTTTTCACCGGGCCCTGCAATGTATGTAAAGGGAGAAAGGAAAGGAAGGAGTAAATAAAGCATGTTAGGCTTGGAAGAGGAGGAGGCAAAGACAGAGAAGGACAAAGCAGAGAGAAAAAAATGAATAACAGATTTCAGACCCAGAGAGAAGTAGTGAGAGGCAGAGAGCGGCTTGGAGGGAGAGAAGAAATCAGTTGGAACACGAGCCTGGGAGAGAGACAAGTGAGTCTGGAACCATGGAAAGACGGGACTACTTGGAGTCGGAGAAGCGGAGACACAGATGGGGAAGAAGAAACCAGAGAGGCAGATCAGAGAGGCAGGGAGGGCAGAGACAGACGTAGGCAGAGCCCAACAAGTGGGAGGGGGATCTCACTTGTGTGCCCGTCTGGCCTGCATGGGCCAGGGTAGTTCCCGGGAGGAGGGTGGTTCCTGCAGCTCCTTTTGGGCAGTTTCTGCGAAGGCCTGGATGCTCCTCTCTCCGTCCTCATCCTCTTCCTCTAGTGCTCCCCAGGGCAGCACCCCAGGACCCCGGTACCGAAGTGTAGCAGCACTGGGGAGCTCATTCAGCACCGAGGACAGCGATGGGCCTGGGAAGGAAGGGGAGCTGAAAGGACCCAGGAGTCCAGGCCCCCAGCTCCCAGCCCCTTCTCCCTCACCCAGGAGTCCAGGCCTCCAGGCCCTCCTCTCTCGGAACCTGAAGTACAGGCCCCCAGCCCCTCCTCCCTCAGACCCAGGAGTCCAGGCCGCCAGCCCCTTCCCTAGGCATCAAGTGTGTACCTTCCAGGCCCCTCCTATTTCAGGGCTAAGGAGTCCACAACTCAATTTCCTGTTCCCTCTTATGCAGGAGTTTGCCACCCTGGCCCCTCCCACTCCTAGATATCCAACTCCCAGCCCCTAGCTATCTCCTCTCCCAGGTCTCCAACCTCCTCGCCAGGACCCAGGAGTCCCAATCTCCTGTTCCCTTCTCCCCTGGAAACTCAGGAATCGAAACCCCTCCCCCTTCTGCCCTCCAGACCCAGGCTTCCAGGCCTCCTCCATTCTCCGCCAGCCCGAGGGGTTTGACCTGACTTCCCTGGGCTCCCCAACCTGCTCTGGACTCTCGGGGTGCCGGCCACCTCCTGGAGGAGCCCCAGTCTTCGGGTTCCCACGCTGGGCTGTCTTCCATGTCCCCAGGCGCAGTTGCGTCTCTGTCTCTAGCGGCCAACTGGGCGGTGCCCCAGGGAAGGGAGGGGTCTGGGCCAGTCACACCTGGGCACCAGGTGGCCCCGGAGGGAATACAGTGCACTTCCTATAACCTGTCAGGGTCGCTGCTCCGAAAGGTCTCCTGGGAACTGAAGTCCACAGGTGTCAGTGTGGATCCTGGGAGCTGGGGCAGCACAGCACATGGGGTTTGGGGGCTCATGTTCCCCACATCGCTTGATCACCCAGACACTCCACATACACAATCTGTGTGCAACACTTTATTGGGAGAGATTCACACATTCTTACGCTGTCTTAGGCCATAAGATGATAGGAGGGTGACAGGAGTGCTGGGACCCTGAGGTGGCTCAAGTGGAAGCTCCAAGAATGGTGGCCCCCATGCCTGCTCATCTGTGCCTCAGTTTCCCCTTTGTGAAACAGGAAGGTTATGTCCCTTTCCAGGCCTGAAACACTGGTGTGATAAAAGTGGGGCAAACACCACAAGAAAAATGGGCCCCTCCCCCAGAGAGGAGCTGCAGAAGGGGACTGGCCCCTCAGCCCTGATGTTTGGGCAAGCCAGCTCTCTGTGTAACCTGGAAGCTGTGGCAGAAACAATAGGAGAGTCCTGTCTGGACAGCATCTGGATTTTATAGGAGGGAAACAGACCTTCTGGAACCCTCAGGGGAGGGCGGGAAAGCAGGGAGACCCCTCAGCTGTGCTTCATGAAAGGCAGGGTACTGAGCAGGGACATGGGAATCCTCTCCAGGCCCCAGGCCCTGAGCCAAATCAAGGACTCTTTCTGGGAAAGGATGGCAGCCTGGTTCACAGAATTCCCAGGCAAAAGCTTCGTGGCTGGACCGACTGGCAGCGGGAGTTTCAAGCAGTTTACTCCTCCCGGAGCTTTTCCGGGGCAAGGCTGGTGGCCTGCGACCCGGTCTTCCGCCGGCTGGGGCTGCCCCTACCCAAAGCCACCCCCAGCCCGAGGGCCACGAGGGCCAGGATGTGGATGCAGAAGTAGATGGAGGCCCAGTAGCGGAGAGTCTGGCCCAGCGACAGCAGCACGAAGCCCATGCACATGTAGTCGTAGGCTCTCATCTTCAGGAACCAGTGCACCCAGTCCCAGGCCTTCTGGCCGCCTGGGCCCAGCCGCCCCCGCAGTGCTGACTCCAGCTGAACCTCGGCTGCCAGACACAGCGGGATGGTCAGGAAGCTTAGGTAGTAGCCAGGGTGAAGGCCGTGCCAGTAGGCGCTCAGCAGCATGGTCCAGGCGCTCCTGCGGGAGGGGCTGGGAGTCAGACCCGGAAGTCCAAGCCCCCAGCCCCGCCTCCCTGAGACCCGGAAGTTCAGGTCCCCAGTCCCTGGAGTCTCTACTCTCTTTCCAGGAACCCAGCTAACTGCCTCCCAACACCCGTTTTCCTCAGGACCCAGATGCCTGAGCCCCTAGCTGCTTCCTCTTTTGGGGATCCAGGAGTATAATTCCCGATCCATGAAGACTCAGAAATCTCCAACCATGCCCCCCCCCTTTATGGACCCTAAAATGTTAGCCCTTGAAGACCCACAAATTAAGGCTCTGATCACCACTGTCATGGACACAGAGTGTGACCTTCAGCGGGTTTTGGGGCCTGGGGCAGAAATCCTTCCTGCCCATGGCACCCACTTTTCCCTCCGGCACATCAGGGCTGGAAGTACAAAAGTCACCTAATGACAGAATAATGCCAACCACACATCTTTGGGGGCCTAAGGGTACAGAAAAAGGTTGAATTTTCCTTGGCCATTTTCTTGAAAAACCCAATGTTTGCAAATCTTTCCTTGGTTCTTTGGATATAGATGTAAATCTTTGGAAAGGCAAAGTAAGCTGTAGAAAGCCTTACAATCCAGGGATGTTTTTTGGAGCCTGGCAGCCATCTCTGAAACCTAAACACCCTAGAAGATAGAATCCTGTTTCCTGGCCATTGTGGGGGTTTGTCCTAGGCCTGGCCCCCTGTAACCACCTACTTGTGGGAGAGATAGGACTTTACTCTTCCTTCAGACAAAGCCCACTGGTTAGCATGGCGGCTACCCCAAGTATCAGGTGAATTAGGGATGAACATGAAGGGAGGTGCAGCAAACAGTGCTGCGGAGCCCTCCTCCTTGAGCACAAGTTATGGTTTCTATCGAGGACAAGCTCTGTAAAGGACGGTAATGCCCAGGGGTGTAACAAGGGTGAGATTTCTTTCCATCTTGGTGACCTCACTAGTGGGTGACTCGCGATGTGCACGGCCATCTGGTTTAATGTGTTTTCAGTAACAACACTGTTCTTTTCTTCCTACTTATGGTGGAGAGGATTTACATGAGTGGCAGGATTTAGACGCTTTCCCCAGTGGGGAGACAGGACAGGAGGACACACACCTGTGGATCCTGAACTTGCCCTCCATCCCCTCGGCTTCCATTCCTAAGCTTCCTTTCCCATTTTGCTGCCCCTCCACGCCCCTCCAAAGACTCACCTGGGCTGCCCCTCGAAATGTCTCCCTTTTGTTCTCTCTCGAGCCCACCGCATTCTGGCTTTCACTTCTGTCCTCCAAACTGCTCCCACCAAGGTGGCTGCCTTCCATCACACCCAACCCAGCGGTCCCACCTGCCTTCATTGTACTGTGCTCCTGGCACCATGTGACACAAATAACCCCTCCCTCCTCCTTGAAGCACTTGGTGCCCCCCCTCCCTTCCAGAAGGAACACTTTGCTGACTGTGCACCAATTTCATGGCTGTCTTTGCTGCTGTTCCTCCTCGTCCATAGTCCACACCAGGTTTTCTCAGTCTCGGCACTACTGTCTCTGGCCAGGTGGTTCCTTGCTGTGGGGCAGGGGGCCTCCAGGGCACTGCAGGGTGTGGAGCAGCATCCCTGCCTTCTACCTACGAGATGCCAGAAGCATCCCCCGGCTGTGACAAAAACATCCCCAGACATTGCCAAATGCCCTCTGGGGGTGTAGCCCAATCATCCCAATTGAGAACCCTTGGTTTAAACACTGGCGTGACTTGGGTTTTGACCTGACACTCAGCCCCCAAGTTTTAAGTATCATCTATCTATGATCTGATGACACTCAAGTGTCCACTTCTTAAACCAGCATGTTCCTTAAGCGTCAGAATCACATAACTAACTGCCTATCCAATAACTCCAGCTAGAAATCTAATAGTCACCTCAAAGCGAGACGAAACCCAAGGCTCGCTTCCTTACTCCACCCACTCCTGAAACCTTCTCATGCCGTCTTCTCCTTCTCAGGCAATGGCCCTTCTGTGCCCTGTATCACTTATACCATCACTCAGACATCATGTTTAATTTCCTCTCTCATGCCCCACATCCGGTCTATGCCATGCCTTGAGTTCATCTCTCAAATCCATCCTCTTTCAGCCACGGTTCCTTACTCCAGGACACCATCATCTCCCACCTTGCCAGCTCCAAAGGCCTCTGAACTGTCTCTGGCTTTACTCCTGCTCCCTTCCCCAACCTCTACGCCGTTCTCAACACAAGGCCAGAGTCATCTTTAAACTGGTCCCACATCCAGGTGAGTCCAGCTTCAGAGCTGCCGTCATTAATGGCTTCATTATGAGAAGGCGTTACTGGGTGTCCTCAGCTCATCTGGTGGCTCCAGGAAGCCTGAGCGACACTCGGCAGGTTACCTAACCTGTCTGAGCCTTGGTCTCTTTATCTTAAAACTGGAGTAAGAGCTCCTGCTTGCTAAGGTTATAAAGATAATGTCTGGCACAAAGTCTCCACTCAAGAATTATCAGAGTGAAGAACAATAGACGCTGACATGTAGCCAGCACTCACTTGTCAGCTCTCACATTAAGTACATTTCACACTTTATGTCTCTTAATCCTCACGTGAACCTATCAAGCCGGTAATGGCATTGCCCCCATTTAAGAGGAAACACAGCTTACTCCTTAAGGTTTCTTAATAATTGGCGGGGCCGAGATTCTGGAAAGCTTGGCTACTGAGTCCACAGGACTCAGTGTACTGCTTCTGTCCAATGAGGCTGACTTTACGGAAGTAGGAACTGAGGCCCAGAGAGGGAGGCACGTTCAGCGCAGAGTAATGCAAATCAGTGGTAGTGCAACAGGCTCCAGAAACTACAGCTCCGAAGGTCCTCACGGGCGAAGGCTCAGCCTGGGAAGCCACGGACAGCCCCAGGTGCTGCTGGGAGATGTAGTTCTGTGCGTCCCTGGGGCAGGTGGGCTCACCTGAGGACGTAGGAGCGGGCAGGCGCGCTCTTGTAGACGTACTGCGCCAGCCACCACTGCACCGTCATGTTCCAGTACCGCATGCCTTCTCGCACCCGCACGCAGAAGTCGGTGCCGTAGCAGTCGATGTTGCGAACGGTCTCATAGTCGTACTCCAGGGCAGCCGCCTCTTCCAGACTGGTGGGGGGTGGAGGGTGAGGGTGGGGGACAGACATGCAGCTCAGCCAGGCCCTCTTCTGACACGGGTTACTGTCCCAGCCCCGGTGCTAAGGAGGGGATCGCGGGCAGGCAACAGCCCTCTGGCCGTTGTCACGTTGGCTAGGGCAACAGGGTAGTGTAGCCCAGAGGGAGCCTTTCTTGGGAGGGAGGTAGAGGTGGGGCTGCACAGTTCACCAATAATGGGGTTCTCCTTTTGGCAATGGGGTGGGTAACAGCTTTGAAAAGCCTTTGAAGGACTACGGTTGCTAGACTACAAGTCCTTAGCAACCTGACCCTTCACTGTCTTCCAATGTAGGGAAAGGCCATTCCTTGGCAACCAAGCTCAGTGTATTCAGAGAAGCCTCCAAATGTGGTCCCTTCCGAGTAGTCAGACATTGCAGTTGCTAGGGAAGCAGCATCCCTAACAATGAGGTGGGCCGTGGTAGGGAGCTCTTCTAGGTTATGTGACACCTGGGTGGTCTCTGTTGCTAGGGAAAGGGCATTCCTTAGCAACAAGGCCTGGGATATTTAGAAAAGCTTTAAGAAAGGGCCTTTCCTGGCTACTGATACTTACCATTGTTCAAGAAGTGTCATCCCCAGTAACACGGTAGTTCTGAGTCCCTGGTGCCTATACATCTGGTGTGGGGGGGGGGGGAACAGCCTTGGCTCACCTGCACCCCTGGTGGTTTCTGATAATGGGAGGGGGGCCATCCACTATGAGTGAGGCCAGTCGGTTTAGAAAAGCCTTTAGTTCCCACCTGACATTTTCTAGGGGACACCCTCTCCAGCCACTGGAGATCCATCCATGGTTACTAGGGCAGTGGAAATAAATCTGCATGGGGGTACTAGCTCCCCCACAAAGGAATGGCAGTTTGTGTCTACTAGGGGACTGCCCCACCCTAGCAAAGAGGAGCAGTTCATAATTTACACTACATTGACGAGGGGCTGCTCCCCCAGGGCCAGCCCTGGCGAAGGCTGACCATGGCTGATGGAAACAAAGAGGCAGTCTATTCCTGATTGCTTGGGCACCATTTCCCTTACAACACAGGAGCAACACTTCCTTAGCAACAAGAGAGCCTGTAGTTACCAGCAATGAGACTTACCTAGCAGTGAAGGAGCTAGGGAGGTAGCATTACTAGCAACAAGGTCAGTCCATCGTTACCAGGAGGATCAGCTTCCTCCGCAACACTAGGAAGGTGACCTACAGTTGCTAGGAATCGTGTCCCTTCCGCTAAAGGACAGCAGTCAGGGATGCCATTTCCTTAGAAACAGAGGGCAACTGCAGGCTATGTGATGACATTCCACGGAGGGGATGCTGGCTCCTAGCAACAAAGGGACAGTTTAGGGGTGCCATTTCCATAGCAACAAACAGCAACACTTTTGGCAGGAAGGGGCAAACCATGGCAGCTAGGGAACCTTCTTCCGTAGCAAATGGGTGGTCCAGTTGCTAGGGAACCGTTTCCCTAGCAACAAAGGGTAACCCATCAATGCCCAACGACGGCCTCCTGAGGAACCAGGAACAATCGGGTTACTGCGGTGGCACTTCCATGGCAACAGGGTTGTTAAGATACCACCTTCCTTTTCCTAGTGACAGAAAGCAATTCGCCGTCCCAAGGGGTGACAAGCTCTAGCAACAAGGGGCAATCCATAGGTATCAGGAGTGCTGTCCCCTAGGACAGGAGAAGGCGAGCTGTGGTGGCCCAGGGGCGACACTATGCCAACAAAAGGTGGTGGCCCTGCCCCCTGCTCCCCACTCTCCTCCCTGCTAGGGGCAGGGCCAGCCCGTGGTGATGGGGCCTGCCGGGTCTTGGGATGCCTCCCTCCCGCCGCCTGACCTGCTGGGGGGTGGGTATTGGAGGGTGGGGCCGCCCCCGGCCCGGGCTTTGGCGGCCACGGGGTAGGCCCCGAAGCCCGCGGCAATGCAGCCGCACTCGGCCGCAATCCAGGCCACGTAGAAGCGCATGCGGAAGGCGAAGAAGACGGGGATCATGTAGAAGAGGCGGGCAGGCAGCGGGCGGGCGTAGAAGGCATCCTCGCGCACGGCCTCCAGCGGGAAGAGGTGCGAGGACAGCAGGAAGAGCAGCCCAAAGAGCGGGGCCGGCCAGGCGCGGCGCAGCAGGGGCCGCAGGCTGGGCACGGCGCCCGGAAAGGGCTGCTCCAGCCAGTCCAGGTACGTGCGGTAGCGGAAGAACGGGCCTGTGGCGGGAGGGGGAGGGTTAGCTGGTCAGAGACTGGACCAGCGGAGAGGGTGAGGGAGCTAAGATGGGGAGAGGAAAGGGGGACAGAGAAGAGAGACAGAAGCAAAGACAAGGGTGGGGGTGTCCCCAGAGGGAAGGGACAGGGAAGCAGAGGACTCAGAAAGAAGGAAAGTGGTACACAGTTATATTGAGGGCCGAATACCCCAGAGAGTGAGGGGTACTGAGGCTCTGAGACAGATGGAGTCAGACAGACCCCAGGCAGGGGTTGAGTTCGGTGTGACAGAGTGACAGGAAGTAGAGGAGAGGAGGAGAGAGGTGTGAGAAGAAACCAGAGGGCACAGGCGCTGGACCCCCAGGAACCTAGGAGGACTTGGGTTTTGTTCTCAGTGCCAGGAAACCACCATGGGCTTTTCCAACAGGAAGTGCCGGGTACCATTCGCCTTTTACAAGACCCCTCAGCCACTGAGCACGGTGGGGACAGCAGAGGGACAATGATGGAAAATGGGAGACTGCTGCAGTATTTAAAATGATAGCCTGGCCTAGGGAGGGAGCAGTGGGGATCAACAGAAGTGACAGGTGTTAGAAGCCTCACATGTCACAAAAGGCCACATAGCGTGTGATTCCATTCTAAAATGTGCACATTAAGCAAAGTGACACAGATAGAAAGTCAATCAGCGGTTCCCAGGGACTGGGATTAGATGGACGTTTGGGGCTGATGGCTAAAGGGTGCAAGGGTTTCTATTTGGGGTGATGCAATTGTTCTACCACTATGTGGTGGGGATAGATGCTCAACTCTGTGAATATACTAAACACCAGCATACGGCACATGGTTCTAAGTGGGAGACTATGTCAATTCTAGCTCAGTAAAGTTGTCATAAAAAAGAATACCTTCTATGAGGTCAGCATTAATGACAAATATTTTCTGAAACTAAAATGGGATCATATGCTGTGAATATTTGTTCCCTGGGCAGCAGAAGCATCAAAGCTACATAGGCTTTTCTCCTTTATCTCCGTTTGCTCCCAATAAGCTACAAGGCATCACTTAGGCTGAGAACAGTCGGGCTTCCTGTGGAGGAGCCCTGGGTCCAGTGGGAGGGTTGGGTACAGAAACTCACCCGCCAAGCAGCAGATGCTGGGATGGAGACAGAGGGCAAGGGAGACAGGACAGGGAGGCGTGGGGGGAAGGCGCACTCACCTGTCATGATTCCCACGTAGCAGTAGCTGTAGCTGAGTGTCTCAGTCAGAGAGGGCACGTCGGGCAGCAGCCCCAGGCTGGGCCCCTTGCTGAAGCCCGAGGCCATTTCCTTCCTCTGGGCTAGGTGCAGATCCTGTACCTCACTGGCCAGACTCACCAGCTGGGAGGAAGGGGTGTGGGTGGGAGACAGGTCAGACTCGGGGCCCCCTCACACCACCTCCCTCAAGCTACCCCTCTGGGCAGCCAAGGGGCGTGCTCTGGGGCGTGCAGCTGGGAGCTGCGTTCCACTCCCCAGGGAACATCTTGAGTCGTGAGTTATGGCATCTTAGTGGCTCTCTAGATGGCAGGCATTCCCTGGGGTCACTCCTGGGCCTGCCTGTCTTCTTTCTCTAAGTTCCATCCTTCTCTGTTCTCTGGCAGCCTGGGGCTTTACATACTCCCCACTCTTGTGACTCCCAAACTCTACCTGTAGCCAGGACTTCTCCTCTCACAGCCCCAAACCTATTCATTAAGTTGCGTCTTGTCATTAATACTCGGGCATTAATATACTGGGCACCTCAAATTTCACACATGCAGAGTGGAACCTGGTATTACCCACTCCTCAAAACGGATCCGCCTCCAGTCTCTGTGCTCAGGCAATGGCACCACCATTCAGTTATTTGTCCAGGCTGGAGACCTTCCTCGCTCCCCAAATCTATTCTCTTAAGTCTCTCAGGCCTGTCCTTTGTGTTTTGCCTCCACCACTGGGCGGAATATACTTGGCCTCTACCCTTCTCGGCACAGACTCAAGGCCGGCCCTACGTCAACAGGCCTCCATGTCTTCCAGCTTCCTCCACAGAGAACCCCAGGTAGACATGGAGGAAGATAGGACTGAGGGCTTGTGTTTTATTCCCTTGTAAGATCACCTTGGGCTGGCATGACTCTGGACACATCTTGTCAGGGTGGGTGCCTCTACATAAGCCTTTTCCTTCCAGGCTCCCCTACCTGCCCCTCCTCTCGTCCCCTTGGGCCCAGGGTTGGTACGGGCTCCCCGGCTGCTGGTCCAGGGTTCCTGCACTGTCCCTTCTGGCTCCTTCACGTCCTGCCCAACCACCCTTATAAATAATAACTCCTCAAGTTATCCTAAATGCGGTGTTTCCTGCGGGGACTCTGACTGACCCGTCGACAGGCTGATCAAGCCACCACCACCATCTTCCTGCCGGGCTTTGATTAAGGAGCCCTACCGCACCCCATCTTGCCCTTTCTACTGCAATCTCCTTGAGGCACCCAGAGTGAGTATTTTGAAACACGTAAATCCAATCACATTACCTTCTCTGGCAACAAACCAAAAAACCTCTTCCAGGGTACCTTGGGCCCCCACAGGAAGAAGTCCAAACCCCTTACGTTGGCCAACAAGGCCCATCGTGGTTTGGCCCCTGGTGTCCCTTCTCTTCAGTCCATGTGGATGGCACACAGTTGGAAGTCAGCCTGCTCCCTTCCACACACTGTGCCTGCAGCCTGAAAGGTGGTTCCTCTAACTCTTCTCTTAGCTAACCAACGCCTGCTCGTCCTGAACTCCCCTCCTGAGGAGACCTGGTTCGTTACCTTGCATGATTGCTCACTGATACGTTGTGGGAGCCCAGTGCACAGTGGGAACTCATGGCTTTTCCATCTGGGGTGGGGCCTGGGAATCTGCTTTCACCCATCTTCCCAGGTGACTCAGAGCCAGACCTGAGGATCCTGGTTTTGTACCCTTAGATAAGTGCCTTCTCCCCAAAGCGGTTTTCCTCCTTCGCAAAGTGGCTTGCTCCAAGGACGCAAAGAGAGCACTTAGCTCAGGCTCTGGCATTCATGCTACACTACTTGGAATACCTCTGTAACCCAGGGAAGAGCTGGGAGGTCAAGTCCCGCCCCCGGGGGTGTGTGGAAGATAAAATCCCACCTCCCCTGCTGGCATGGGAGTGGTAGAGAGGAGGAGGTGAAGTTAGCGGGGTTAACTGGTACAAAGGGAGGGTGGGGGGAATCTGACCTTCAGTGTCAGCAGCAGCTGGACCGCATTGGTGAAAGGCGTGGGAGTGGGCAGGCCCAGCAGGCTGAGTGCTCGGAAGAACAGGAGGTAGGAGAAGGTCCAGGCTAGGGCCAGGGCGTGGCAGGAGCTGGGGCAGAGGCAGGAGGTGGTGGTGCTGGGCCCCGGACCTCACCTCACCTCCGCTCCCCCAGATTCCAGCTACAAATCCCCTCCCACTTACCCACCTTCAGAGACAGAAAATGGGAGTGGGACAGAACGAACAAGACTGAAACTGTGGGAGAAGAAGCACAGCCACAAAGAAATGTGTAGCAACAGAGAAAAGAATAAGACGTTAAGAGAAGTTTCAGGGTGAAGATCTTTCCCTCCATTTTTTTACTGAGGAAGGGGGAGAGAGGGAGGGAGAGAGGGAGAGGGAATTCGGATATGAATGGTGGCAAGGCCAGCAGACAAGGAATGTCCTCTCTCCAGAATCCATGACACAGATGTAGAAGACCAGGACAGACACACAGGGACAAGACCCAGAAAAAGGCAGAAGAGGGAAACAACAACAAAAAAAGACAAATAACCGAGAAACAACAGATAAACAAGAGACATCCAGAGACCCAGGCAGAAACTGAGAAAGAACCAAAGAGCAAACAGGTTGCTTCCTCTTCCCCTCCAGTCTCCCCCCACCCTCATCCTCACCAGGGCTGGGCCTGAATGAGGGCCCAGGTCCCAAGGATGGTGACCAGAGAATGCAAAGTGTGGGGGCCACAGGTGAACAAGGTGAGCCCCAGGCCCACAGCTGCTGCTCCCCATCTCTTCAGCCCAGGTCCTGCAGGGAGAAGAGACAGCATAAGCCTGGAACCTTACAGAGGGGCCCCAACCCTGCTCCCCACCCCTATTTTCCACTGGGAGGGAACCTGACTCACCAGCTTTCTTAAAGAGGAAGCCAATGGGGATGGAGATAAGAAGAACCACTAGATATGTCCATTCTTCCGGCGACATGATCTGGGGGAGGGGCAGAGGTTCGCAGTGAGAACCCAGGACTCTGGCCCCACAGCCCTGAATCTGCCTCCTGGTCCTCAGTTGTCCAGGATCAGCTCCTCTCCTCTGAGAACATAAGAATCCGGACCTCCAGGCCCTCTCTCCTTAGAGGACAGAGGATTCCACTCCCCGTGTCCCTCTTCTGAGCACCCAGGCCTCCAGTCCCCTTCTCCTCCAGCCAACCTCCTGCTTCGAGGACCCAGGAACTCAGGCCCTCCCTCTTCAAGCACACACGTCTGCAGACACCCCCAGCCCTTCTTCGGGAGGACTTGGAGGAGCCCAGGCCTCCAGCCTCCACCTCTTTCGGAGCTCCGTACCCCTCTCCTGCCGAGAGGGGGACCACCCGGGTCTTCAGGCCCCCTCCCCAGTCACACTCCAGTTGTGTGCACCCAGCGCTGTCAGGACCGCCCCGGCAAAGCCACAGGCAGTTACGCCACCCGCAACTCGGCCGTGCTCCAGAGCCGCCCCCGAAACCCCGTCAGCGCGCCTCTGCGCAGCGACCCCACCGCGACTTGGGGCTCACCCACCCCTCTCACCGGGTCCGGCTCCGCGCCGCTCGCGGAGCAAGAGGAGGCCGAGCAGTCCCGCCCCGGCCACACCTCCCTGCCCCGCACGCCCCCGCCTCTCTCGAGGGCCTGCCGGGCTGTGCTATCCCGGGCCGTGAGAGCGACAACTTTCAGGCTCTAGGCTGGGCAGGGAAGGAACTGGAATCAGGAGTCCGGAGCACGCATCCGCGGATGGACCGGGACCCGAAATCTATCCAGCCCGAGTACAGAAAGAGGAGGGGCTTCGGGCTCGGAAAGAGGCGGGGCCAGAGCTTCGGGCTCCGAAAGAGGTGATGGGACCCGGGAAGCAGCCGGGACCTGGACAGCTTTTGGAGTGAGGCGGGGCCTCCGCTTCGAGTTCCTTCGGGCTGAGTCGGGAGGCAGTTTGGAGGAGGGGCCACGAGCTTCGGTTTTCCTCGGAAATAGTTGGGTACAAATGACTCGAGTTTGTTGGTAGAAGGAATCTCATGTTTAGCAGGGAGGCGGGGACACAGGCTAAGGCATCACGAAAGTACCGGTGACCAAGATACCCCGAGGGGGCGGGGCCAATAGCGTCCCGCCTTAAAGAGACGGGGCCTCGGGACTCATCGGCCAAGGAAGGTGGGGCCAAGGAAACGGGCCTCACGTTCCGAAATCGCGGAATCGCAGAGACGGAGGGAGGAGCTCTTCGGTGGGCGGGGTTAAGGTGCTCCCCAACAGGGGCAAGGCGGGGCTACGGCCCTGCAGGGCGGGTCTCGGGCTTCCCGCTACGCTTAGGTGGCGGCGTGACGAAATTGACGCAGGGGGTCCGCATGGGGTGGTGGTGGAGGAAGTCTGTGGCGCGCTACGTAGGGGGTGGCTCCGCCGGGACAGCGAATTGGTGTTTACGAGGTGATTAGCTGGTTCTGTCAGAGGACGGTGCGACATTCTGAAGGGAGGCGAGGAGGCCGACCGAGCGCCCACGAGTGGGGTGAGCCTGCCCGAGCGGAAAACGGACGGCGGGTGCTCGGGGCGGGGCCTCGGCAATGGGGTACGGTCGTGGGGCGAGGACTCCCCAACTGGGGAGCGCTTGCAACAGGAGGGGGCGGCGCCTCAGGTTGCGGGATGACGGGAGCAGATGACGTCCTAACGCCGAACCGCTGGCGTCCAGGAGGGGGGTGACGCTGTGCATTCGGCCGAGCCGAGCACTCCCGAACGTGGAACTGCTGATATTCGGAAGTGGGCGGGGCTTCGTGCTTCGGGAGACTGACTCAGAGCTACAAGGCCCTGAGGCCGAATCTTGGTGGCTAGGGGAGGGGTGGAGCCAAGTTCCGTGCAACCTGAAGCGGGCAGTGCAAATGGACCTCGTAGGGGGCGTAGCCTCGTTTGAAGGATTTGTTCGGAGGCGCAATGGCGGGCGCGGCAGTGATAGCCCAGATCGAATGCTGACCGCAGGGCCGCGGGACCTGGCGGGATTGTCCGGGGCCGGAGCGTGGCTCCAGGGGGCGGGGCCTGGCCCTCCGGCTCGGCAGGTGGAGGACCGCAGAGCGAGCGAGGCTCCGCCCCTTGAGGCTCAGGGGCGGAGCTTCGCCTGACCCCCGAGTACGTGGGTGGGCTTTCCGTGGCCGGCGGCTCTCCGAGTGACTGCTGCAACCCCCACCCCAATCCCGCAGGAGGATGCTGGTGGTGGAGGTCGCAAACGGCCGCTCCCTGGTGTGGGGGGCCGAGGCGGTGCAGGCGCTACGGGAGCGCCTGGGAGTTGGGGGCCGCACAGTGGGCGCCCTTCCTCGCGGGCCCCGCCAAAACTCACACCTGGGCCTCCCGCTGCTGCTGATGCCTGAAGAGGCGCGGCTCCTGGCGGAGATCGGCGCCGTGACCCTGGTCAGCGCCCCACGTCCGAATCCCGGCCAACACAGCCTGGTAAGGGGCGGGTTGGGGGCGCGAACTCCGTGGACCTGCGGGAGAAGAGGCTGGAGAACCGGACTCTGGGTCCTCGAGTGGGAGGGGCCTGGGAGACCTGGATTCTGGAATGTGGAAGTGGGAAACTGGGATCCCCGGGTTCAGGCGCTGAGGTTAGGAGGGGCCAGGGACTCAGGATTCCTAGCTTCGTTAATGGAGGGTATACCTGCATCCTGAAGGTCCAGCTAAGTTTACTTCTCAGGCTCTAGCATCCTTCAAGCGCAAGCAAGAGCAGGACTTCCAGGAGCAAAGCGCTCTGGTAGCTGAGACCCGTGAGACTCGCCGCCAGGAGTTCCTTGAGAAGATTGCGCAGGGCCAGGCAGCCAAAAAGCAGAAGCTGGAAGCAGATTCAGGGACCAGCGAGAGCCAGGAGGCCAGCGGGAACCAAGCTGTTGAAGAGAATGAGGCCAATGCTAGGCAGGCTTCTGAGGAAGCAGGTGAGGGTGGGAGTTGGAGTCCAAGGACCAGGGAAAGGAGGGAAGAGATCTTTTGGGAATTTTGGCTGGAGCTCCAGGGTCTGGGTCTCCCTGGGGGATGGGAAGACTTTGGCCTCTTGAATTTACCAAAATCTCTTGGATTCACTTTCCCCAGTCTCCTCCTCTCCCCAACCTGGGCCTTCAGATGGGGTGGCCCCCTTGCCCAGGTCTGCTCTGCTCATCCAGCTGGCTACTGCTAGGCCTCGACCCATCAAGGCTAGGCCCTTAGACTGGCGTGTCCAGTCCAAAGACTGGCCCCATGCTGGCCGTCCAGCCCATGAGCTACGTTACAGCATCTACAGAGACCTGTGGGAGCGAGGCTTCTTCCTCAGTGCTGCTGGCAAGTTCGGGGGCGACTTCCTGGTCTATCCTGGTGAGTTTGGGTTGGGACATCTGGTTGCTGCCCCTTCACAATCCTACCACATTCTGCGTTTTTCCTTTTTGTCTCGTTTTCTCAGCTTGTGAAACACATGGAAAGACAGGAAACACTTGGGAACCCAAGCTCATTTACTGGGCAGTTTAGTAAATTTTATTAACACTTGCTTTCATCTAGAAGTTTCACTGAGAAATACTTGCATATGTGCACCAAACATACAAGTCATTGCAAGATTCTTTACAGTATTGAACAGTTAGATAAGAACCAGGATGATGATTAATAGGTCAGTGGTTAAATATCACAGTTAGTTGTCAGAGAAACAGCATTAGGTGTCTGATTGATGTAGGGCCATGTACGTTTATTTTAAAAATAACCAAAGGGAGAAAAGAAAACAGCTTGTAGAAAATGTACAGTAAAAAGTAAATATCTTTATATTGTTATGTAGTTATATACACATTATTTAAGTAGCCTTAAAAATTGTGGCTCTAATAAAAGAATATGAAGATAACTTAAAATGGAGTACTAAGTAAACTAAGAGAATCCTGTCAAGCAAGTAGACAGAGGCATGAAAGGATGTACCCCAGCCCAACTACAGTGGTTTACCTCTGAGAGGGAATTTGCATCAGGTATGGGTAAAGGGGACTTTTGATGAATCAGTTCATTTTTGAATTTGTAGTAAGGTTATCTTTATTGTGTAACTAAAAGATTAAATAAATCTGCAAAAAATCATCTTTTTTGTTCTTCTTAAGAACATGGAAAGAGAACTACCTGATGAGTAGTCAGATCTTAGCTATTGATTGGAGAGTGTCCACTAAATCTTCTGCAGATGAGCTGGGAGCCTTCTTCTCTTTTCAGGCTAAAAGCTTAATTTAACTAAATGACTGATTTAGGAGCTGAGAACAATTTACTTGCCCCATTCTCCACAGATAACCGCGGTTTAATTATTTCACTACTATTTTTTTGGTGACTTTTATATGTAAAAAAAAGATTATATTGGTTTTGAAAAAGAATATTAAATTTATTAAACATACAAATGCTAATATTTAGTTCTTTTCTAAGCTTTCAGTTCAACGTGCAGATTTTAAGGGGACAATTAGTTCATGTTTGATCCCATTTTTATTTTTTTTAACTTTTTTCTTTATTTTAAGTGTGTTTTTCCAGGACCCATCAGCTCCAAGTCAAGTAGTTGTTTCAATCTAGTTGTGGAGGGCGCAGCTCACAGTGGCCCATGTGGGGATCCAACTGGCAACCCTGGTGTTATGAACATCGTGCTCTAACCAATTGAGCTAACCAGCCGCCCCCCCCCTTTTTTTTTTATGTTTGATCCCATTTACAAAAGGAGTTAAGTAGTTTTAAATATTATAAGCTGCATTTTAAAATTTAATATATTTTCTGGTTTAAATTCTGCATTTTTCTGTTTATGGACCTTGTCATAAGTTAAATCTAATAAAGCATAAATGGGGTGAGTTTTAAGTTTATATGTTCTAACACTGTTAATAGACTTACTAACATGTCACGTTAAAATAAGTTTAAATCAATTACTCAATTACACATTTGAAACTGAACTATAAGGCTGACCTGTTAGTTTAATAGGTTAATATTTCTAAAAGACTACTCAACATACCAGATATGCATAGAATCCTTGTCCTATGAAGATTGGTATCCAAGATCTAAGTCTATTAAATATTTGTAAGTCTAGGGTCGGCCCAGTGGCTCAGGCGGTTAGAGCTCCATGCTCCTAACTCCGAAGGCTGCCGGTTCAATTCCCACATGGGCCAGTGGGCTCTCAACCACAAGGTTGCCAATTCAATTCCTCGAGTCCTGCGAGGGATGGTGGGCAGCGCCCCCTGAATTGAACACAGCACCTTGAGCTGAGCTGCCGCTGAGCTCCCGGATGGCTCAGTTGGTTGGAGCCCGTCATCTCAACCACAAGGTTGCCGGTTCGACTCCCGCAAGGGATGGTGGGCTGTGCCCCCAGCAACTAACAACGGCAACTGGACCTGGAGCTGAGCTGCGCCCTCCACAACTAAGACTGAAAGAACAACTTGAAGCTGAACGGCACCCTCCACAACTAAGACTGAAAGGACAACAACTTGACTTGGAAAAAAAAAGTCCTGGAAGTACACCCTGTTCCCCAATAAAGTCCTGTTCCCCTTCAAAAAAAAAAAAAAAAAGAAAATATTTGTAAGTCTATAATACTAAATCTTTTTAATGTCAAGAGATGCTAAGCCTCTAAGAAAATAGTTTTGGGGTACCTTCTCAACCATTTTCTTGCGCCCTTCCTAGCTAACCAGAGAAGTTCTTGCTGGAAGTCCAGTTGCCACACTGGGCCTCGTTTCATAGTTGCTATGACAGTCCCCTCAGTTGGGATGTCTCAGAGACTTGCCCTTTTAAATTTACTGTTACTTAATCTTCTGTATAGTGTCCCACTTAGGGTTCCACTCTACTTGATCAGAGTGCAAACCACAGCTTCAGGTCAGCTCTGGCCCATGGACTGATTTTTTTTTAATAAAGTTTTTTTGGAACACAGCCCTGTCCATTTGTTTCCTTATGGTCTTTGGTTGCTAGTGTGCCACAGTGGCAGTTGAGTATTTGCATCATGGCCCACAAAACTGGAAATATTTACTATCTGGCCCTTTTCAGAAAAATTTTGTTGACTCCCTTATCCCATCTTTTATTACTCAATCCTATTATAAATTCTTGTCTTATTTCTTTTAGTCTGTTAGAGTCACTTTTCATTGGATATTTACATGATGTCCTTTAGCTTTGACTGACTTCGTGGTCCTGGTTCTTAGGTCATGACAATGATATGTGCAATTATTTGTTTTTGTTTTACATGAGATTATGCTATACATGTGTGACAACTTGCCTTCTCTCCTTCCTCCCCCACTCAATGTATCCTTGACTACTGTCCAAGGTGGTATAGTTTTTTAATCTTTTTTTTTTTTTAGTTGACATTCAATATTATTTTCTACTCCACCATCTTGACCGGAACCTACATTCTTTTAATCTAACAGTTGCATAATATTCGATCTTATGGATACACTGTGAATTTAACCAGTCCATGTTTCTACTTTTTAGCAATTGTAAATGATAGCAAAGTGAACATCTTTATAGATTTTAATGCTACTATGCTTCTAAGAGAAAAATTTTGAGAAGACCACTTTCTGGGTCCAAGGGTGTCGTTTAAAATATTCATAGTGGTGGTAAAATGATCTGCTTTCTCTTACCTGTGGATGGTCCAGTATCTAACACGGGAAAGTGCTGCATGCCTCTTTTCCTCACCCAGGTGACCCGCTCCGTTTCCATGCCCACTACATCGCCCAGTGCTGGGCTCCTGGGGACCCCATCCCACTCCAGGACCTGGTTTCTGCTGGCCGCCTCGGAACCAGTGTCAGGAAGACGCTGCTACTCTGTTCTCCGCAGCCTGATGGTAAGGTGGTCTACACCTCCCTGCAGTGGGCCAGCCTGCAGTGAACTCCAGAGACATATGGGGTGTGGCTGTGTCTTTGGCAAGAGCTTTCTAGATGGCCCAAGTTCACCTCAGCATGGGAGGCTAGAACATCTTCCTACCTCTCACTGTGGTTAGTTTTTGATTCCAGATTTATAAACACTACATCTTTCTTACGTCCCTTTCGCTTTCAAAGCACTATTGGCTGTGTTGTTTGTAGTTACCATTTCTAAACTGTGAGCTTCTTGAGTGAAGACTGTGTTGATTCATCTCTGTTTTCTACAGGGCTTGGGTCCCAAGTAGTCGCAATAAACTTCTTGAATAAACATGGAGTTTGTGGTTTAAATCCTTAGGACAATGCTGGGAAGTGTGGCCATTTGAATTTGCTTATACAGATGAGGAAAAGTCTGGAGGTCACATGGCTAGTGAGGAGCAGAGCTGGGATTTAAAACCTGGTCTTTTTCACTCCCAATGGGAAGTGTGAGCTCTTCCCACTACACTAAACTTCCTTTAGAAAAGATTTTTACAAAACATTTCAGACGTATACAAAGACATAAATAAAAATAACACACGAAGAGGAGGAGAATGTGAGTGTTGCCATTTCAGGACAGGAGTGTGGAGTGGGGAGGGGAACGTGAGGAAGGGCTCTCGGGCCTTCTGGAATACTGGCGGTATTTGTTTTCTTGGCCTGACAGGTGTTTATTCAGGTGTTTGAGAATTGTTTTTTATGCCGTACATTTATATTCTGGGTCCTTTTTTTTTTTTTAATATGTGTCATATTCGACAACTTTTTACCAAAACCAATGTATAAAATAAGCATTTATAAAATGATTCCCTATATTGACCTTCTGCTTAAGAAATGACTAGAACATTATCAGTACATACTTCCAGTATTTATACGTATATTAAGATAATGCGTAGTTTTGTCATGTAGATTTTGTGACTGTAATACATTCAACGTGGTAAAAATCCTGGGGCTGAAAGTCTCTACCTCTAGTTGCTAAATTTGTACCCTCCTCCAACTACTTTCTTTCTTGTCCTTCTCGGTAAACAAATTTGATAGAATCTCAATTTCCTATCTGTTTGGATTAATTTGAAATAGGACACTAATCCTTGTCTGGCTAACACTACTCTGCGTGTCTCTTTGGTAATTGGCCTGCATGTATGTATGTATATATATATATGAATATATATGTATGTATGAATATATATGTATGTATGAATATATATATATATTCTTCCACCTTGTCTCTTCTCTCTACAACAAAGTACTTACAAGTCGCAGTACCTGTGTCCTGAGTCTTCCCTCTCAAAAGTTCCTCATTAAAAACTATTGTGAGACAGGTGGCCAGTTAGCTCAGTTGGTTAGAGCCTGGTACTGATAACACCAAGGTTGCTGGTTTGATCCCAGCATGGGCCACTGTGAGCTGCGCCTTCCTTAAAAAAAATAAACTATTGTGAGCGTGTCCACATGCAAAAAACAAAACAAAACAAAAAATAAATCTAGATACAGACCTTATACTCCTGGCAAAAAAGTTAACTCAAAATACATCGTAGGGAGCAGGCGGTTGGCTCAGTTGGTTAGAGCGCCGTGCTCTTAACAAGGTTGCCGGTTTGATCCCCACATGGGCCACTGAGCTGCGCCCTCCACAACTAGAATGAAACAACTACTTGGAGCTGATGGGTCCTGGAAAAACACAAATAAATAAAAGTTTAAAATGCATCAGAAACCTAAATGTAAAATGCAAAATTATAAAACTCCTAGGAGAAAACCTAGATGACCTAAAGTTTGGCAATGACATTTTAGATAAATACCAAAGGCACGATCCATGAAAGAATTGATAATATGGACTTCATTAAAATTGAAAACTTGGAGAAAATATTGCAAAAGACATATCTGATAGAGGACTGTTGTTCAAAAGACACAAAGAACTCTTACAACTCAAGATTAAGAAAACAGAATGGATTTAAAAATGGTCTGAAGACCTTAACGGATAACAGACACCTCACAAAGTAAGATTCAGATGGCAAATAAGCATATGAAAATGTTATTATGGAAATGCAAAGTAATAATGACATACCACTATGTACCTATCAGACCAGAACCCAAAACACTGACAACCCCAAATGCTGGTGTGATGTGGAGCAACAGGAACCCTCATTCATTGCTGGTGGGAATGCAAATGGTACAGTCACCTCGGAAGAGTGACAGCTGCTGAGAAAATTAAATATACCCTTATTATATGATCAGCAATTATCCTCCTCGGTGTTTACCCAAGGTCATGAAAACACAACCCTACAAAAACCTGCAATGTTACAGCAGCATTATTCATAATTGCCAAAACTTAGAAGCCACCAAGATATCCTGCAGTAGGTGAATGGATAAAGTATAGTACATCTAGACAATGTTATTCAGTGCTAAAAAGAAATGTGCTTTCACGCTATGAAGACATGGAGAAATCTTAAATGCATATTACTAAGTGAAAGAAACTTCTGAAAAGGCTACATACTGCATGGTTCCAACTATATGGCATTCTGGAAAAGGCAAAATTATGAAGACTGAAAAGATCGGGGTTGGAGGGGAGAGGGAGGAAGAAATAATTGGAGCATAGGATTTTTAAGGCAGTGAAATGACTGTATGATAGTCTAATGATAAATGCATGTCATTGTACATTTGTCCAAACCCACAGAATGTACCACATCCATGGTGAACCGTAATGTAAACTCTGGACTTTAGGTGATTATAATGTGTCAATGTAGGTTCATCAGTGGTAACACGTGTAGAACTCTGGTGACGGATGCTGATAATGGGGAGGCGATGGATGTGGGGGGTGGGCGATGTATGGGAAATCTCTACCTCTTAATTTTGCTGTGAACCTAAAACTGCCCTAAAAGTCTTCAAAAGTAAATTGTTACTGGTACCCCTGCATCCAATCAGCCACTAAATCCTATAGGCACTATCTTCCGAATGTAGAACCAGAATTTGATCACTTTGCTCCATCTTCGCTGCTAACATTTTGCCAAAAGCCAGCATGAAACTCACTTGGATGATTGCAGTAGCTTCCTCACTCATCTTCTTGGCTTTCACCCTTGCCCCTCTATTGTCTGTTTCAACAGTCAGGTTAAAAGGTAGGTCAGATCGTGTCACTCCTCTGTTTAAAACTCCCCAGTTTCCCATCTCTGGGTAAACCAAACATTGCAGGTTCCTCTAACTCTGACTCCATCCATTTGCCTGTGCACCAGTCTCTTCAGCAAGCTCCCCTTTCATTATCTTCACACCTGCTACCCAACCTGGAACACTGCTCCCCTAATGGTCATGTGGTCTTGTGCCTCACTGCCAGCTGGTCTTTCCTTCCCGGGCCTTCCATGATCGCTTTACTTCAAATTTGACCCTCCTCTCGCATGCCCCTTCCTACTTGATGTATTTGCCTTACCACTTAGCACTGATGTGATACTGTAATTTATAATGGAAGATGTATACTTGGTCTTCATCCCTGTTCCTGGCACAGAGCTAAAACCCTTGGAATTTCCTGAAGTGATAAGAGCAATACAGGTGTCTTGATATTTATTATATAAAAAACCCCTTTCAAACACACCTGAGTTTATGTAAATGAAGCGACTTTTGGAAGACACCTAAGAATGGGGTCTGGTTGCCAGAAGAACCAACCATGTGATTAGAGGGTTGGAACTTTTAATATCTTCCCTCCACCCAGGAGAGAGGGGCTGGAGATTGAGTTCAATCATCCAGGGTTGATGATTTAATCAACCAGGAGGCTCCAGGTGCACCACTCTCCCCAAATCTCCTATTTACTAAACTGGAAACTCCCTTTGGGTTCTTTTTTTTAAAAAATTTTTATTGGGGAGTATTGGGGAACAGTGTGTTTTTCCAGGACCCATCAGCTCCATGTCAAGTTGTTTTCAATCTAGTTGTGGAGGGCACAGCTCATTGGCCCATGTGGGAATTCAACCGGTGACCTTGGTGTTATGAGCACCTTGCTGTAACCACTGAGCAAAACGGCGGCCCTTCTTTGATTTTTTTATGGAGGTTTCGTTACACTTTGGTGTCTCTGCCAAAACACAAGTGACAGTAATTGATGCCCTTACTTTGAATAAATGGCCTTTGCTTGTTCTAATTTGGTTGTCTTCATTTATTTCCACATCGTGTATTCTTGGGCAAGTTCTATAACCACTGTTTGGTGCCTCCATGCCATCTGTAAAATAGGACTGGTACTAGTATTAGTACTCCTTAAGTGAGTATTGATAATAGTACCATTATGTATGAGGGAGGGCAGTTTCTCAGAGTACTCCTTAAGTATGTATTGAGGATTAAGTAATACGTGTAAAGTTCTTTGACCAGTGCCTTGTACATAGTAAGCATTTCAGAATGCCACCTTTTATTATTTTTAGTGATAGAAATCATGGGGCACAAGAATTAATTGTAAAAACCGAGATGAAGTGTTAGCCCAAACCCTAGTACATTTAAAGTGCTCATTAAACATTATCTAACAATGATAAGCCCTTGGTGTGAATGGTATTACTCTAAAGAGGAAAAGACTAGAAGAAATAATCCTAGGGGCTGTCTGAGAGTAGGAAGTTGAGAAAGGAGATCAAAAACTGTAAATTCCTTCAGGTGACAAATGAATGCCAACGTGCAGCAGAATGTATAGCAAGTGTTTTCAGAACATTTTCCCTGTTTTGGGAACCTCAGGATATAAACTGCTGTTTCGATAAAGAGGCACAAAACCTTTATATCTTTGAGTCTCAAGTTATAAAACAAAAAAATCACCTTAAACAGCCTGCCCCTGACCATCCTATCTGAGGTACCATCTTCCCTCAGTCATTGTCAATAATTTATTGTCTTAATGGCACCACACTCAGAACTGATTTATTTCATTCAACTTATTACTTCTTTTTGGCTATTATGATTATTAGTTTCAGGTGTACAAAACAATATAATAGACATTTCACCCCTCACAAAGTGATAACCCCTCCCCCAATCTATTGCTCCTCTGATGTCATATATACCTATTACAATTCCATTGACTATTCCCTATGCTGTACTCCATATCCCATGACTATATATAGATATTCAGTTATAGTTGACATACAGTATTATTCAGCTTCAGCTTTAGGTGTACAATGCAGTGGTCAAGTACACCATCCATGATGTGGTCTCCCCAATAAGATGTGCCCATCTGACACCCTACAAAATCTTTACATTATTGACTATATTCCCCAAACTGTCTTTCATGTCCCCTTGGCAATGTTGTAGTTACCACTTTATGCTAATCCTTTCCCCTTCTCCCTAAGTGAAGAAATAAGTCAGTCGGAGAAAGACAAATACCATATGACCTCACTTATATGTGGAATTTAAAGAACTGAATAAATGGGCAAAGAAAACAGAAATAGTCCCAGAGATATAGAGGAACTTCTACTGTTTTGGTTTCTTGTCTAAGACTCTAAACTCACGAGCAGAGGAGCTGTTTTATTCATGGCTCTACACCACCATGTAGGAGAACAATTCCTTGTGCCACTCAATAAATTGCTGCGGAAATGAATTAACGTGGCCCACACTGAGAGCGGGCTTCTGTCCCCAGAGGTAGCCAGAGCTACTAAGTGATAAACATTCCAGGAATGGCCGACTTTCTACCAAGATCTTTTTTCCCTTCTCTACAGAAAGCAAGGAAGGCAAAAGTGGAATCTCGTCAGGATGGGCAGCTGAGCTGTGTCTCAAGGCAAGCAACAGAACTGCGACTCGATGGATTCGCTCCTCAGATTTGCAGCCAGGGTTCAAAACAGCAGGCTGGCTTCTGGCTATGCTTCAGGATGACATTATTCTGACAGGAAACACGACGACTTCATTATTCATGGAATCCACGGAGCATCTTCTCGAAGATGTGCGTTGGAGAGGCCTCAGCCCCTGGGGGTCTTTTCACAGAGGGGGAGCCCGCTGAGGCCTAGAGACATAGATACAATGTCTCCATCATTAGACCGACTCAGAGACTAGTGGCTGCATTTCAGTCACCACCCTGGGGCGGAGGAGGGTCCCCACTTCTCAAGTCTCTGACTCCCTATCAGGCGCCGAGATGTGATACTCCTACCAAACGCGGCTCCCGCCCAACCTTTTGTCCACACAGCTTTCCTGCCCGCCAACGCCTCTTCTGATTGGTGCAGGCGTGCGCCGTGCGGGCTGACGTCACGGGCGGCGGCGCTGCTATAAGAGCGCGGCCCGAGCGTGTGCGCTCCTTTTCCTCAGTTACCAGGGTCTGCTCTTAGGTTAGTTGTGCTGCCGTGTATTGTGGTGCATGTGTGGGTTGTTAGGTCGTGCGGGCCTTCCGAGCCTTAATAAGGACCGTGAAGAGGTTGGGGGTGAGATGAGGACGGATAGCAACTGGTTTGTGGGGTGATACCAAAAGCTTTAGGGCAATTCTCGCGAGATGTGTGGTGGTGTAGCATAGTTGTGGCACTGCGCAGGTGCCGCCTGGAGTCCTCACGGTGAGCTTTCCCTCCCGCGCAGGCGCCGACGGGCGAGCGGAGCCAACATGCCGGTGGCCCGGAGCTGGGTTTGTCGCAAAACCTACGTGACCCCGCGGAGACCCTTCGAGAAATCCCGCCTCGACCAAGAGCTGAAGCTGATCGGTGAGTGGCGAAGGCAGGGTTTTGGCTTCCAGGGTCGGGAGAAGGCGAGCACGTGGATCAGGTCGCTCCTTGCTCGGCTGTCAGTTCGAATTCTCAGGTGTGTCCGTCTCCTTCTTCCCCAAGTTAAGGATTATTGGTGGTTTCCAAAGATTTTCTGTATCCCGAAGCCAGCAATCCATCTTTTGCACTAGTCCGTAGGATTGAGCCTGTTCGCCTATCAGCCCCCCCCTTCATTTTGTAGGCGAGTATGGGCTTCGGAACAAACGTGAGGTCTGGAGGGTCAAATTCACACTGGCCAAGATCCGCAAGGCTGCCCGGGAGCTGCTGACGCTGGATGAGAAAGACCCACGGCGGCTGTTTGAAGGTGTGTATGGGACCCCTCAGGAAAGGGATGAAGGGCAGGGCTGCTGGGCCAGTGACAGAGGTGTTCCGCTGAACAAGTGGAGCCAGCCTTTTAACTTGGAGTTGAATGTGAATCGTGGGGTAGGAAAAGGGAGTCTGGATCCAAATCCTTGCCCTAGTCTTTACGTGTGCCACTTTGTTTTACCCAAACGTTGGATCTTAATTTACCCTTAATTAGAACTAATAACACCAAGCAAGTTTGGCCGCCTAACTACAGCTGTGTATAACGTGAAAATAACTGCTCGTATATATCCTGTTTTCTAGATGGTGGAGTTTCTGAAATGTCTGATGGTGATTGCAGGGAGGGGGCTTGGCTGTGTATTTACCTGCTTCAATGGTCAAGGACATTTAGGGGACATTTTGCAAAGACCTAAACAGGACAGGACAGGACCTATGGATGTCACAGGGAAGAACGTTTAGACTCTTGCTTAACATCTTAAATTTCTACTTTGAGATCGGAAGTTGAGGGCTTCCCAAAGCAAAAATTGACACGTCCCCATTCAAATTTTAATGGTCTCTCTTAGATTATAAGATAGCAATAATATTAAAATAGCTGGTATCTTATAAGGACTGGGCTAAGTTCCTTTTTCTAAGCTCTTCCTATACATCATTTAACCTGCACAGCAGCCTTGTAAGGGGTGGCTACTGATAATACCCTTACAGATGAACAAATGGTCAGAGAGGCCTCCCATCATAGTGGGACTGGAGGGCAGGCTCCAGGTGGACTCAGTGATGGGGATGGAATCAGATGATTTTTAGAGGAAGCTTAGGGAACAGTAGCTGAATGTAAAAAGTTAATGTGCTCCCTAACTTGGCGCGTGTAGCTTACATTGATTATCCTGGATGGGGTGAGCTTTGTGTAATTCACAGGTTGTGATTTGAACAGATGTAAAGTCTGGCTGTAAATGGGTCTGTAATTTGTTGTTTGTAACAGCTTTTTTTTTTTTTTTAAAGATTTTATTGGGGAAGGGGAACAGGACTTTATTGGGGAACAATGGTCAAATTGTTGTCCTTTCAATCTTAGTTGTGGGGGGTTCTGTTCAGCTTCAAGTTGTTGTTCTTTCAGTCTTAGTTGTGGAAGGCGCAGCTCAGCTCCAGGTCCAGTTGCCGTTGCTAGTTGCAGGGGGCACAGCCCACCATCCCCTGCGGGAGTCGAACCGGCAACCTTGTGGTTGAGAGGACAGGCTCCAACCAACTGAGCCATCTGGGAGCTCAGCGGCAGCTCAGCTCAAGGTGCCGTGTTCAATTTTTTAGTTGCAGGGGGCGCTGCCCACCATCCCTTGCGAGACTCGAGGAATTGAACTGGCAACCTTGTGGTTGAGAGCCCGCACCCCAACCAACAACTGAGCCATCCGGGAGGCAGCTCAGCTCAAGGTGCCGTGTTCAATCTTAGTTGCAGGGGGCAGAGCCCACCATCCCTTGCAGGACTCGAGGAATTGAACTGGCAACCTTGTGGTCGAGAGCCCACTGGCCCATGTGGGAATCGAACCGGCAGCCTTCGGAGTTAGGAGCACGGAGCTCTAACCTCCTGAGCCACTGGGCCGGCCCTGTAACAGCTTTTATTAGGACAAAATTTACATGCCATACAATTTATTCAAAGCGTCTGCAACTTGTTTTTAGTTAACTCCTAACACTGGCTCCCTCATAGCTGTCATTTTGATCCTGTTTTTAGCCCAAGGCTAGGGAATCTTGATTTATGGTGGAAAGCAGGAGGGGTTGGGAATCAGGCCTGGCTTCCTTGAGTACCTGGCTTTTCTCTTACTAATTTTCAATTGGGTTATTAGTATGATTTTTTTTCTCCTAACCTATGACTAAGGAAGGAAATGCTTTTAAAGCTGAGCTCTCACTGTAAGCAAGAGAGTGGTTATCCATATTAGAGGTTGAGCAAGGCATGGAGCTTGTTTAACCGCATATGTATCGCACTTAAGTCTGTCTCACACTCACAGATGTTAGTGGTTTCATTCTTTTTATTAGTTCATAACTGCTTTTGACAATCTCATGGAAATTCCAGAATCCCCTTCCCCATGGACACTGGTATTGGGTGGGACGTTATCCCAGAGGCTGAAGGGAGGAGGCCACAGCTGGTCTTGGAGGGCTCTGAAGATAGGGCTAATTATAATGAAACTCAACTCTGTGGTTGGATGACAGTCATATGGCAAAGAGATCAGATAGGGCAGGGTTGAGTGGCAGGTGTCCAAAGATTGTTTATGGTTTTCCATGGCAGAAATGGAAGTAGCGAGGGGAAGGCAGCACCTTCACTTTCTGGTAAATGAAGCCATTTAGCCATAGGACAGGGAGGAGGAGCCTGTGAGTGAGCTCTGCCGCTGCAAGTGTCCTCACTGGTGTGGCATCAGGCGGGAAGGGTCCCTGAGTCTCATCTGTTAGAAAGACGAACTCTTACCAGCAGCCACCATTTGGCTGGCGGTTCCGTCAGGTACCGACCAGTATAAACTCCGTCCTCATAGCAGCTTAAGGACAGGTGTTCTGTTTTTCAGATCAACAACTAAGGCGCTTCAGTGCTTGCTTCATGCCACAATGACGGGCCCTTTTGCCACTGAAGTGCCCACGGGATCAGCCAGCTTTCTTTCAAGCTTTCCCTGGGGAAAGTGTCCCATAGATGTGGGTCCACTGTTTATGGAGTTTGAATTTTGTTTTGCTGTAACGAAAGATTAATACTGGCATTCATGGTGTCAGGTGGGGTCACTGGTCCCGCTCCCAACATAAGAACGCAGGACATGGTGAGGCCAAAAAGGAACACCCACGGAGCCATAGGTAGAGGAGTCATACCACTATATTCTCGCTGGCGGCTGGGTTGGAGACACAGGAAGCAGGAGCCACACGATCCGCAATCCACACTCCACCACCACTAGACCACCCTCTGCTAGCGTAGCCACGGCAGTTATATCAGTGGCTAATGCCTCCCTGGTTACAGCTGACGTCCATTTACTACTTGAGCCAGCACCTTTCCTCGTGAAGCTGAGAGCCTGGAAACTGCACTCCTGGCTCTGTTCCAATAGCCACTTCATAAAGTGAAACTGATCCTTTTCATATTTATTACGGTTATTTGTTTATTGGTTAATTATATAGGTTTCAAATGTACAATTCTGTAATAAATCTGTACATATATTGCGTTGTATGTTCACCACCCAAAATCAAATGTCCTGTCACCATATATTTGACCACCTTTATGCTTTTCTACCTCTTCTTGAAACTAATCCTTTCTAAGCAGAAAAGTTTTGGGCTTTTACCCCCGTGTCAGTGTTAATTAGCTATGAGCCTGCTCCATGAAACTAGGGCTTTCTTTCTTTTTCAAAGATTTTATTGGGGAAGGGGAACAGGACTTTATTGGGGGAACAGTGTGTACTTCCAGGCCTTTTTTCCAAGTCAAGTTGTTGTCCTTTCAATCTCAGTTGTGGAGGGTACTGTTCAGCTTCAAGTTGTTGTTCTTTCAGTCTTAGTTGTGGAGGGCGCAGCTCAGCTCCAGGTCCAGTTGCCATTTTCTAGTTGCAGAGGGCACAGCCCACCATCCCTTTCAGGAGTCGAACCGGCAACCTTGTGGTTGAGAGGCTGCGCTCCAACTAACTGAGCCATCTGGGAGCTCAGCGGCAGCTCAGCTCAAGGTGCCGTGTTCAATTTTAGTTGCAGGGGGCGCTGCCCACCATCCCTTGCGGAAGTCAAGGAATCGGAAGTCAAGGAATCGAACTGGCAACCTTGAGGTTGAGAGCCCACTGGCCCATGTGGGAATCGAACTGGCAGCCTTCGGAGTTAGAAACATGGAGCTCTAACCACCTGAGCCACCGGGCCGGTGAAACTAGGGCTTTCTTGACTACAGAATATTAGCTCTTACCTACTGTGCTTAGTTACGGGGAATGGTTCAATAGCAGCAACCCTTGGTCTTTGCACATAAATATTGCTGGTGAATGCCAAGCCTTCTTACAGGGATTGAGTCATTTACTCTTCCTAACAAATCTGAGGAAGGTTCTCGTACAGGTGAGAACACAGGTGTGTGTAGTCACCTGCCCTCCCTGGTGAGGTGGATGTAGCCTTAGGAACCTGCCTTAGGGTTTTGTGAGATCACATGAGTCACATGGTCCTGTGTCAGAGTTGGCTCCTACTTCTGAGGCCCCACCAAAGTGAGGTGGAGGATTTGAACTCAGCAGGTGGAGGTCAGCTGGGCTCCAGTCACGCTTACCCCCCCACCCACAGGCAACGCCCTGCTGCGGCGCCTCGTCCGCATCGGCGTGCTGGACGAGGGCAAGATGAAGCTGGACTACATCCTGGGCCTGAAGATCGAGGACTTCCTGGAGAGGCGCCTGCAGACGCAGGTTTTCAAGCTGGGCCTGGCCAAGTCCATCCATCACGCCCGTGTGCTCATCCGCCAGCGTCACATCAGGTAACGCCTTTGCTGGGCTCCCAGAGTCCTCCCCGCCCCCTGACGCTTGCCTTTGCTGAGCCTACTGTCCCTGTCTTCTATACAGCCCTCGGAGGTGACAGGTGTGAGCTCACCCTGAGGGTACACACTGACCCCTACAAATAGCTCGTGGGGGGCTGGGGGCTGCCTCATCCCCCCCATAGCCCAGCACAAGGGTCACTGCGGCCTGAGCCGTACACCTTGCGAAGGCCTCTGCCAGGCATGCAGGCAACTGGACAGGTAACAGCTCTGGTGTCCCCCAGTGAGAGGTCGTTGGGCTTTAACTGGCTTGGGTGTGTTCGGCTGTCTTAGGACCACTTGTGAAGTCATCCCAGAGCCGGATTGCTGCTGCATTCTTATACTGTGGGCATTACCTTGGTGGCGAAGTCACCACAGTCCAGGGTCCCATGTGAGGCCAGTGCTGGCTCGGTGGCCACTGGTGCCCTGAAGACCAGTCAGGCCAGTGGGTCTTTACCGGTGCTGTTCACCTGATCTGTACGCTGGGCGCCATTCGGGGGAAGCTGTGCAGTAAATGGGCAGGATCTCTGCACTCAGTTGCTGCCTAGGCCCTTCACTAGTCCGGAACCCCTGGACAAGAGCCTCACTTACATTCCTTGTCGGAAAGGATTTCATAGAACCCAGCCTCGGGCTGTTGCTTCCAGAACAAAACTCAGTGTTCAGAATATTCAAAAACAAGATCTTGGGCTTACAGGCTGCCACCTCTCCTCATTGGCTCTGTGGTCTTGTGTGGGTACTTCTGAATGTCCCTTTGTAAAAGGAGACACTGTCACAAAGTGTCTGGGTTAGATGAACACCTGAGTCCATGGGGTCAGGATGCTCTGCGGCATGGCTGTCAGCACAGCTGTCACCCACCCTCTGGCTTCAGCACGAGTCACAGAGGTGTCTCCGCCCTTCACCTGCCCTCCTCCTCCAGGGTCCGCAAGCAGGTGGTGAACATCCCGTCCTTCATTGTCCGCCTGGACTCCCAGAAGCACATCGACTTCTCCCTCCGGTCCCCGTACGGGGGTGGCCGCCCGGGCCGCGTGAAGAGGAAGAACGCCAAGAAGGGCCAGGGCGGAGCCGGGGCCGGTGATGATGAGGAGGAGGATTAAGCCCGCACCACCCACCTGCAGACGCTGCAGTGTCTTTCCCAGTCAGATAATAAAACGCATCAACACTTTGGAACTGGTCTTACTGGTGCGTCTTTCCCTCGCTGCTCTGGCCACGCAGCCTGTGTAGCGGGAAGCACAGCTGCGCCCTTCACCAGGCGGCCTCGAGCCAGTTCCACACTTGGAAGTATTGCCCTGCGTAGAACGGGTCTGGCTAGCCTGGTTGGGTCAGATCCTCGTGGGCTTTTTATTTTAATGTAAGTTTCCGGTGTACAACATAGTTCAACATCTATACAAAGGGATCATCTCCAAAATGATCCCTGAGAAAATGGGGACTGCGTCATGAATGAGCATTGTGATCCTTGCTCGGGCCATGCCACTACTCTGTCTGTCCAGTTTCGCATGTGCTGCAGCCGGCACTTAGCTGCTGTGACTGCCTCTTAGACCATGGTCCTTCTCCTGGGGCGGGAGCTACAGTCCTGACGCCACAGCAGGGGGGCCAAGGGTGTTACAGGAAGGTGGAGTCAACCAGAAGGAAATGAAGCCAGCAGTTTGCATGTGGGGGTGGGGAAGAGGCAGCTCCAGGCAGAGGGAGTCCATAGCAAGTGGGGTCAGGGTCAGCTCACATCTCCAGCTCTAACCCTGACCCCGGGAAGAGAAGTCGGGGCAAGGGGGGCGGTGGGAGCTGAGAGCTGACCCCATCCACCTCTTTTAATTGGTTTTTGGTAGGGAACGGTTGACAAGATCGCAGGCTCACTTCACAGCTCGTTAGGGGTGTGATTGATGAGGTCTGCAGTTCTGTGTCTTAGAAGTGGGAAATGGATTCTGGTCTGTGGGAAGGGACACTGAAGGCACCCCTCCCCCTGCATTTGGAGTCTGAAACCACTGACGGTCAGGAGGGAGCGGACTTCCCTTTTCTCCACAGCTGCACTGGGCTGGGGAGGAAGGGGCTTGGTCTCAGGAAATGAGAAACGAATTGAGCAACCCCTCTGCACCCTCTAGTTGGGCCCTGTGGGGGCTTTTGGGCTCTGAGGTCAGTTAAGCACTCAGCTTCACAGGGACAGCTGCAGCTGATGGGCTGGGTAGGCGGCCCTCCCCTCTCACCCCGAGGTTGCCATTTGCAAAGTGATAACCTCAATTGCAGGTAGTTGCATGGGACCCTTACGGTCAGTGAGGTCCCTTTGGTAGGTAGGGACTAAGATGAGTTGTGTAAGGATGGAATCCCTGGAAACAATTGCCTTCCAAAAGGTTCCCAGGAGCTGTTGGCCGTCCAGGTCAGGTCTCCAGGCTGGCTGGGGTCACGAGCTGTGTCTCCAATGGGGGCAGCTCCTGTGCCTTCCAGGGTCCCTGCAGGCCCCTCCCTGGAGTGGGGTCTGGGCCCTTCCCAGGCTAGTGGATGGCCAGAGCGGCGTACACGCTGGGCTCATCTGGGAGCTCCTCTGACGGGGAGGAAGGGGGTGCACTTGTCTCCCGTCTGAGGGTCAAGTGGTTCAGCTGGGCGTAGGTCACATCCTGGGGGTCTTCGGATGCTGCAACCTGCAGTTGGGGGAGAGCAAAGACGTGGTTGGGGTGGGGAAGCCTGAGACCAGGGAGGAAAGAACAGTCTTGGGGGTTTTCGTTGTTGGGGCTCTGCTGGAGATGGGGGTTCTCCTTGGTTCTCGTATCCTCCAGTCAGCCTGTCTTTAGGGGTCTGGGGGAGGAGAGGTTAGGTTGAAGCCCCTGTGACGTGGGTGTTGGGAGGTGTGAGTCTCGTACTGGGGAGAGGTCAGGACTGGAGGTAGGGATTTGGTGTGGAGCCATCAGCGTGGAGGGACAGTCAGACCCCACTGCACCCCTCAAGGGAGTGCCATCATTCGTTAGAGTGAGCTGAACGAGCCTGCTGTCACCCGTATCAGGTCCATGGGAGAGACGAACAGCGAGGGCTGAGCCAGACTGGAGGACCCTTTGTGCAGGTTTTAGAAGGCGCTCCTCTGGGCCTCTGCAAGCCCGGGGCTTGGATTTCAGCCCCTTGTCAGCCCTGACCTTCAGCCTGTCTTCTCCATCTGAGCCTTCAACAGCTCCAAGGGCAGAGGGACCAGCCGAGGAGACAAAGGAGGGTGCGAGGTTGTAGCAGCCCAGGGCCGTGCTTCCAGGAAGGAGAGGCTGCTGAGTTGTGTGGTGTGAGGGTGGAGATGTGTCCCCTGGATTTAGTGTATGAACAGGAGGTGTGGGTGCCCTGCTCAGGACCAGATGGAGCTCACCTCACTGTCCAGCTGTCTGTCCTCAGGCTGTGTGTCTTTCACGACAGCATCTGGTGGGGACAGAACACAGGGCTCATCTCTTGCCAGCCAGGCAGCGGCCCAGAGAGGGTCAGTGATGTGGCCAGGGTCACTATCAGATTCATGCTGTCTCACCGTGAAGCCCAGAACTATTTTGAACCAAACCCGGTTTTCATGTCCCACCCACATTTTCTAGGCCCGTCTCCTCCCCCAGGACAGCCCTTCTTCGTCCCCTTACACAAGTTCTCCTCCTGGACATCAGCAGCTGGGCTGGAGCTGGGGAGGAGACGGATTGTTAGGGGCAGTGCGGTGGCAGCGGGCAGGCGGGAGTTGGGTCTGTGGGAGAGGGCTCACCTTTTCTGCAGGCCTCTGTCCTCAGGCTCTGATGCTGCAGCCACTGCAGGAAGGTGGTGGTCAGCCTCTAGCCCACCCTAGAACCCTCCCCCGGGGCTGCACTAAGGTCTTCGGAGGACGCAACAACAGAAGATTATAACCCCTCCCACCTGCATGCAGAATTCAAGAGAAAGCAATTCAAAACGAGAAACACAACTTGCATTTGTTTTCAAGCATTTCATAAGTTTGAAAAAGCCAAAAGAATACTCGAAAATACGTACATGTATACTCACGTTTAATCTCTTTTCAGACTTTTCCCTGGAGGTTTTCTCAGCTGACCTTCCTCGGCTGGTTTCTCTCTGGCAGGTGCTCTGAGCCCACCCCCTCCTGTGACACTGGTCACCTCGTTCCCTACTCACCTGATGTCCTGTTTTTGCCCTGACACCGGTGCCGGAGGAAGAGGAAGAGGAGCAGGGACAGCAGCACAACGAAAGCCACCGAGACTCCAATCAGAACATTCAGGAGACCTTGGGCACGAGTGACGTCATGGATGAGCCATTTCATTGAGCCCCTACTGTGTGCCGGGCACGTGCTGGGGTCTGTCACTCATGTCCTGAATCCTCACAGCAGTCCTGCACCTGGGGATTGCTGACCACACCCCACCCATTTCACAGAGGAGGAAACGGGGGCACAGAGAGGTTAACCCAGCCTGAAAGTGGCGAGGCGGGGGCTGGAACCCAGGGCTGTGGGTTCCCTTTTGCGTGTTTGTTTTAATTATTTATTCTGTCTCCTCTCCTCCAGGCAGAACGCCTGTCACCCCTCCCCATTCCAGCCCAGATGCTTCTCCCCTACCTGGAGCCCGTGTGTACATGGAGTGTGTGTATCTGGGAAGTGCAGGAGGAGGGCTCTGCCCTTCCTGACCTCTAAACAGGGCCAGGCCACGTGCTGAGGGCTTGCACTTGGAGGGGGTAGCGGGGGCCCTGTCCCACGGCTGTGAACCTAGGACTTGGGAGGAACACGACTGTCCAAGATCCGAGGGTGGGAAGTAGCAGAGCTGGGATTTGAATCACGAGTGTGGCTTCTTTCCCTAACTCCATGGCAGCTCCTTGGGGGCTGAGCTCCCCTAAGCTTATGGAGGGGAGCTCAGATACTGCCTGTGTCCCCAGCACCCACCGCCTGTGTCCCCAGCACACACACTGTCCAAGCAGCCTTCTCGCCCTTTGCAATCGGAGAAGGAACTTATCCAGGAAGTGGCTGAGGCAAGACCAGAACCGAGCTACTCCCACCACCTCCCCACAGACCCCCACTTACCCCTCTGCAGGCCTGTCTCCATGGTGGTGGGGGGGCCCTCAGAGCCGCCTAGGGAACAGGATGGGAGGTGAGGGGCAGGAGCTGCCTTCTCCCCACTTCAGCCCAGCTGCTCCTCCCCCAGGCTGGGCCCCAACATCTCCCTCTGCCATGACGCCCCACTTGTCATGCCCCAGCCTCAGCCCTGGGGGCCTTGTGGTCCGCCCACATGTCTGCCTGACTCCCAACCCCCCTGGGAGACAAGGTGTGCCATAGCGGGCGATCCTGGGCCCTCTGGGGATCGAGGCCTCAGCTAGTCTGCCGTTGTGCTGGTCTCTGGGTGAGGCTGCCAGGACTGGAGACGAGGAAGCCTGGAGGGGCTGCCTCGGGCCTTCTCTCCTTTTGGTCAGCCGGAGTCCTCCCCAGCCTCCCTCTGCCCACCGGGAACATGTCTGCCTCAGGGACGAGGATGATGAAACAGGGATGGGAGTTCTGGCTTTGTCCATCCTTCTGGGAGGTCAGAGTACCTTCGGCTGACCCTCCTGTCACTCTCACTCCCACCCAGCTCAGAGCTCCCCAGTCCTGAACTGACCATGAGGAAAAAGGGGTGGGGCTGGGGCTCCTCACCTGAGACCGCAAGCTGCAGGGGGTCACTGGCGTGTGACAGCAGGTAGGGGGAGGAGCTGCGTGAACCATAGCATCTGTACGTGCCCCCGTGGGCTGAGGTCACAGGACTGATGGGGAAGTTGGCCTGAGAAGGCGCAGCCGTGTCCCGCAGACGCAGGTGCTGGGGAGGAGCAGGTGACCCCTCCTTGTACAGGTGGAAGTTATCAAACCAGACCTCAGAGCGACACTGCAGGGTCACATTCTCCCCCCAGGGCACCGAGGGTCCTGGCTGGGCCGAGAGGGCGGGTGCACGGTACATTCCTGAGGGAGAGGAAGGCCCTGAGGTGTAGAGAGCCGCCCTCTCCCACTTGCCCTTGACCCTGAGTTGCGGGACCACGTCCCTCTCCAGGGGTTCTGGTTGTGAGCCCATCTCAGCTCCTGTCAGTCCCTCTGGGTGGGGCTCTTATCTCCATGTCCCTCACTCCCCTTTTCTCACTCCCTCTCCCTAGAGCACAGCGCATCTCAGCCTCTGCTCCTGGACCCTCTCCCCGCACCCCATCACCACCAGGGTGACCCTGGGCCCAGCGCCCTGAGCCGACTCTCAGGACCTGGGGCAGGCAGGGCCCCCACCTGTGATCAGCACGTCCAGGGGGGCGCTGGGGGCTGACCATGCATACGACAGGTTGTGTCCACTGTAGCATCTGTACTGGCCCCCGTGGGCAGGGGTCACACGGCCCAGGAGGAAGTCGGGGCTGAGCTGCCCATCAAGGCGCTGGGGGTGTGTGAGCCCCCCGCCCTTGGTCAGAGCGAATCTGTCATGGCCGGCCTCCGAGTGACACTGGAGGGTCACGTTGTCTCCAGGCAGCACCAGTGGGCCTGGCTGGGCCGAGAGGGTGGGCTTCCTGTACACGCCTGGGGAGAAGGGGACAGTGGTACCAAGGGGACACACCCCGTATTGCCCACCGGGCTTCAGTGAGAGTTCTCACTGGTCCCTTCCTAACCTCCTGCCTGTGGTTTTGTCCCAGGAGGCCAGTGTCACCAACCCTCCATGACCCCCGGGGCTCCACTGGGCACCAGGTTTAGGACAATCATTTTGGATCCAGGAAAGAGATGGGGCTGAGCAGGTATATCCTCACCTGTGACCTTGAGATGCAGAGGGTTACTGGGTTGTGACCACACATTGGGATTGTAGCTGGAGGAACCATAGCATGTGTAGGTCCCCCCATGGGAAGTGTTCACGGGGCCCACAGGGAAGAGGGCCTGGGCCTGGGCTGGCCATCTCGCATAATTGATCCTTGAAATCATGCGTTTGGGCGGGTCAGCTCCTCTGTCCTTAAGCAGATGGAAAGCGCCCCATCCAGTCTGTGAGCTACATGAGAGGGACACGTTCTCTCCTGAGGCCACCACGGGGCTTGGCTGGGCTGAGAGGGAGGGTGCATCGTAGATGCCTGAGGGAGGAGGAGAGAGCTGTGTTGAAGGGGGCAGTCACCCCATGTACCCCAGTGTGGGCTGTGAGGGGTGAGGTCCCCCTGAGGACACACTTCTTTTCCTTTTGTCTGTGAGGAGGAGCCCACAGTGTTGAGGGGACCCAGCTCTTACCTGTCACCACCAGGGACAGGGGGTCACTCAGCTCTGACCAACTGTTCTTTCTGGTGTAATATGCACACTGGTACCGTCTTGCAGTGGTTGAGCTCATGCGTTCAATAACAAAACCGGTCTTCTTGCTGGAGTCCTGTGGGACCCTTGTATCCAAGGCTCGAGACTCATGCTCATCAAACAGACTGTAGGCCTCAGCCTGCAGGGAACCCTGACACCAGATGGTCACACGGCTCCCCTTGGTGACCATGGGGCCTGGATCAGCCCAGATGGAGGGTTTGGGGAGGACCCCTGGAAAGGAATCAGACCTGAAGGGTCAGGGGTGCCCTTCACCCCTGTGTCACCACCGCTCACTCCAAGGCCCCTCCAGACTGGTCACCATCAGCCCAGACCCTGTTTCTCGTAGGTGCCCAGGGGGTTTGGGGATGGAAGCAGGAGACCTGGGTGAGGACTCACCTGCCTGTACCAGGTCCTGTGGGCCCCGACACAGCCCTGAAAGAGATTCCCTGTGAGAACCATCCCCCACCCATACATAGCAGCTCCAGGCCTGGTTTGGGCCCTAAACATAGGGTCAGACCTGTGGCTGACACGTCTCGTTTCCCCCTGGAAATCCTGTCCCCACTGACCCTCCTGAGTCCTGGGGTCTTTTAGGGACCAGGACCTGGGAGGGGAGGGGACCCCATCCCTCCTCTTTCCCCTAAAGCTCACCGAGGCAGAGAAGGGCAGTGAGGGTCAGGGTTGTGGTGCTGCCTCTCATGGTCCCTAGAGCCCAGCAGGACAGATGCACAGGGTGTGACGAGGTCCAGGCTCCATGTAACATGTCACGAGTTCCTCTTTGCAGTCTCAGAGGAAGGGGAACAGCCCCTTCCAGGGCCTCGCTCTGCTCACCTGGAGGAATGGGGCTGAGGAGACAGCAGGCTGTGGGATATTTTGGACCAGACCTGAGTCTCACCAGACCCACACACTCTGCCTCCACCTCATGCCAAAGCCAAATCCAGAGGATGACACTGGTCCCAGAACATGAGGGGAGAGGAGGCAGGGCAGGAGGTGAGCCAGCCCAATTTCTGTTCCAACTCTGACGCTGCCTCTTCTAGAACCTGTGTGAGCTTGGGTAAGTCACTTCCCTTTCCTGAGACTCTGTAAATGCAATTTTTCGTCCTTTCTCTCATTGGCCAGGCAATCAGGCAGAATTTACTGAGTAGTTACCATGTCCAGCCACGGTGCCAGGCACTGGACATTGACGGCCAAAGCTGACAAATCCTTTCCTTGCACTCATGGGCTCAGATGAACGAAGAGAGACTTTACAGATATTTGATGGCAGACAATTCAGTTACAGTTTTGTTGTGAGATTGTTACATGTTGTAAGAAAAAAAAGAACAATGAGATTCAGTAACATGTATACATTATGTAACCTGGGTCCTTCTTGGGGATGGAGTGACCCTGTGTATAAGCGGGTTAGTCCGGCGGTGGTGGCTGGGTGGCTTTGTGACCAGAAAGGTCCTAAGGTGTTGTCAGACGTGAGAGCAGCCAGGAGAAGCCTGGACCTGCTCACTCAGGTCTCCAGCACCGTGCAAGTACTTTGGGTTTTATGCTGAAGTCAGTGGGCAAGTTCTGTAACAGACAGTACGAACCGAGTTCTGTTTTAAAGAGAGAACCACAGTGTGAAATGTAATGCGGGAGGCTCTATTGATAACACTTGCAAGACAGCGTGCTGATCAGTGTTTGAAGTCGTTTACGTGCTTTTCTCCCACAGCCCTTACACAAACCTATAACACAAAGTACATTTACAGCTGAGTGGCACGAGACAGGATGGCTATTTGGTCCGGCAGGTTGGCTAGGCTCTAACTGACAGGGGTAGCAGCCGAGGACGGCACAGAACTGTTGAAAGTTCAGCTTCTGTGTGTGGCTTGGGGTGGAGGGTTTGGTTGTGGGAGGAGAGTGTGTGCTCTGGAGCTGGTGAGTTTAGCTCAGGTCTGATCATTCACAGCCTGGAATATCAGATGGTGCAACTCAGGGTTTTTTTGAAGATGGAAACTGGTGGAATGGTTGGAGCTCAGACTCGATAGGGTTATAGGAAGAGGCCCTTGGAAGTGCAGAGAGGAGTGAGCTGGAGAAAGCCGTGGGGCCTCGACTGGAGGACGAGGAAGGGGGCTGATGTGATGACGCAGACAAGACGTCTGGAGTCTTGTGGTGGGCTGGGGACATGGATAAGAGGAGCTCAGGGACATAATGTGTGGATTTGATGATTAGGTGTGAGGTGCAAGAGAGTGAGGAACTGAATGAAGGCTGTTCCAATCTCTTCTTGGTGCCTGGAGGAGCCGATGGGACCATCACGGGGAGGACGACCTTGGGGGAGAGGGAGGTGTGGGGAGACGCTTAAAAGGCTGATCACCATTTCTCACTGGAAAGCACGGCCATGCCTCGTGACCTGGGAGTGCGGACTTTCCTTCTTCTAAACACTTCCCTTCACTGACTTCCTTGTTTCTAAGTCAGTACCGTCTTTCCTTCAAATCCCCTCAATAATTTCTGCTCCTCAGTGGCCCCTGCTGCCCTGGGCGGAGCTCTTCCTCTCACATTGTGGGTTCTTTCTCCAGCACTGGTAAGAGCCCGCGTGGCAGGCAATTCAGTGATTTAGAAATGAACCGACTCAGGGATCTGTGAGACAATCCATGTCATTGACCTCCCAGCAAAAGGAGAATGATAGCAAAGAAGAAAAAACATATTTGAAGAAATAGATAGCTGACCGTTTCACAGATTTGTTGAAACTCATAAATTTACATGTCCAAGGTACTTAGTTATAAGTCTTTAAAGAGCATGCCCACACACATCATCATCATCATAAGCTAGTGATAACAAAGCAAAAAATTAAACGCATCGAGAGAAAAAGCCACGTTGCGTACCGAGGAAAAATGGTTTGAATGACTACAGATTTCCCGTCAGAAACCATCATGGTTAGATGATTTTAAAGTCCGGGGAGTCAAGAAGAGCCAACCTGAAATTCTGGACATTTTCCTCAGGAATGGCAGCTAAATAGTCATTCTGAGAGGAAAGGATACTGAGCAAATTCGTTGCCGGCAGACCTACTTAAAAGAAGTAAGCTCCTCAGGCAAGAAGGAAATAATTCTAGACGAAAACGGAAAGTCAAGAATAAAGGAAGAGCAAAAAATGGTAACTATTTAAGTAAATGTTATATCATAGTTCTCTTGCATTTCAAAAAACGTGTGGATGTTTAAAGCTGAAATGGTAACATTGTCTGGTTGGGTTTTTAATGCATGTAAATGTAATACATACAACAACTACAGTATAGAGTGTAAAGGGTAATAGGACATATTTGTGGTCAGGCTTCTGCATTTGCCTTGAAGAGGTAAAATAGTTCCTGTGTGTAGACTCTGCAATGTGGTGTGTGTATTATAATACCTATAATAGCCACTTAAAAAACAACACACACAGTTATAGGTAGAACAGCAGTAGATAAATTGGAATGGAATAACAAACAATTCTCCAAAAAGCCAAGAGAAGGCAGGAAAGGAAAAACTGAAGAGCAAACAATAGAGGGGAAGAGTGGACAAACAATAAAAGGTGACACCCCAAACAGCCTTATCAGTGGTTACATTAATTGTAAACAGTGAAAGCACAATGGCAGAGATTGCAGGGTTGAATTTCCCATAAGACCCAACTATATGTAGTCGGCAAGAGGTTCCCTTTATTTGCCTTTATTTTCCTTTTTTACCTTTTAAATCTTTATTTCAACATAACTGTTGGTAAAGATGAACTAGGACTTCATCAGGCTGTGAAGTCTATGTAAGAGCTCTACTCATGGACGTTCACGGGATCACCTAGTGGAGATCTATGGTCCTAACTACCTTTTCATAAAACTGTGGTTCTAACTTCCTGTCGCCCTGTCTTAAGTGCCCTCCAGCTTAGCACACAAGGCAGAATGCACATGCCTGGATGTGTCTGCATGTGCTGGGTTGCAGGACTTTTCCCTTTTCCCAAACAAAACCTTCTGGTGACAGACCACCTAGTTGATGTTCAGTGGAAATTCTGCTTATAGAAATACACTCATACTGGCTAATAGAAGGCAAGTTAAGTTTAACTTATTCTACACAATTTAGACCCAATTCTTGGTACATGGCTTAAGCAGTAAAAAAACAAAAAAGCAAACAAAACAAAAAAACAGGATTTCAATCTAGTTTATTTTTCATCTATTACAAATATATAAAAGATCCTCTGCCAGATACCGCTAAAGCAGGTAGCAAGAACCTCGAGAGATTAATCTTTGGTTTGTCTCTGAAAAATAACACGTATTATACTGTAAAATTATAAAATCGGTTGCAACTATTTTATGCCAGTTTACAAAGTTCAATAAGGAGTAGATGTTGAAAAAGGTGAGTGAGCCTATGTACACATGTGAAACCGTAAAAGCTTCCTGATTTCATTAACATTGCACGGAGATTCCAAATCTATACAAAGCAAGATTCAGATAATTTCCTGAATCTGGATTAACAGTCTCAGTTCGGTTCATTTGCTGAGCTCAAAAGAAAACTCCACACACTGGCTATTTTTTGATTTATGCAAAAAAGAAAATTATGTTTCTTCCCCCGCTTTTCAGTCCAGAATTCATTTATTGCAGGCAGGGTAGTCCTCTATTGTCCACATTCATGGGGTGACATGTGACAAGGTCTACTGGGTTTTAAACATGTATTAGCACTCATGCAAAATAGCCCCCAAGTTAAAGACCACATGACTTTCGAAGTGAGTGTAAAAAATGGCCCTTCTTTGGAAGACTAGAGCAAAACATCCAGCCATAGTTATAAGAAGCCTTATCAAAAAAGAAAAAGTGCTGCTCCTTATGAATTGTAGTTCAATTAAAAAAAAGTAGCCCAAAGAAACAGCTCTAAAAAGTGAAAAAAAATATAACTTAAAATATGTTGAGGGGCGGCCAGTTAGCTCAGTTGATTAGAGCATGTTGCTCTTACAGGGTTGCCGGTTTGATCCCCACACGGGCCACTTTGAGCTGTGCCCTCACAACTAGGTTGAAACACTACTTGACTTGGAGCTGATGGGGCCTGAAAAACACACTTGAAAATAAATAAATAAATAAAACCAAAAACCAAAAAAGTGAATCATTCTTACAAAAAATATCTTGACAAACAATGTAAAAACATAGTTAGGAGATACCTTTTGAAAAGACTACCTAGGATTAGGCGTATAATGTATTCTAGTATTTCAAGTTTATCTCATTACTAAACATCAATTTACAAATGACTTGTTCAAATTTGTTTCTTTATCAAAAGGGAAACTTCTAGCTTCAATTCTATGCAGTGGAGGGTAAACTGAGAAAACAAAAACATTCCAACAGTTCCATGCAAATACCACATTTTTCAAATGGTAGAACTCCCAACTACACCAGAAGTTCATATTACTAACATGCTTTTCACTGGAACACTTCTTAATAAGTAAAAAACTACATGGCAATAAGGTCAAGAACCTAATATACTCATAGGCCTGACAATCACATCCTCATTTCCTGGAAGGAAGACTAAAGTTCTACTCATTTCTAGTAACAAGCTTTTTGCAGATCAATTTAACAATAAGGAGTTTTAATTTCCTTCATACTTTTGTTTTTAGCATTCTAGTCTCAAAAACTAGGTAAGAAAATTAGTCCAATTCCCTGGTAGTCATTTTTTTTCTTTTGTAGTATGAAAGAGTCCACAAAACCTCTTCCCCAAACTGATTCACAATCCCCAGTCTGTACTTAATGTGAATTTTCTCGTATATAATGTAAAGATAAATTACATAAAAGGTACCCAGGAACATTAAAACTAGCTTTACAATTTCAGGTTTAAAGCATAAATATCTGCAGGTTGATCCTCTGTTGACAATGATCGTCGGGGCCTAGAATTCACCTAGAGTTCTACAGTTACAAATTCCCATTCATGCACCAAAACACACACTAGTAACACACAACTTACTTCTCATTCATGTCTTGAGAAAATGTTCTTTGAGTCTTTGGTCTCCCAGTCAATTCAAACTTCAAATGTCTTCAGTCAAACTTCACTCTCAGAGACTTAACAAGTTTTCACCCGCACTTCATCAATGCTTTTCTGAATCTTTTTCATGGTGCACAGCCAAACTCTGAAAGTTGTGTCTCAAGGGATCACGAGATAAACGAAAACCAGTGACATATAAAGTGGTTACTTCAGAATAGAAAATAGGAAATCAGTTTAGAAGGGAAGTGAGAGCAGCAAGTGCTCATATTAAGTAGCAGTTTCTAATCTTTAAGTTTCCTTCTTAAGACACAAGAAAAAGAAGAGCAAACACCCCAAAGTCAGCAGAATAAAATAACACAGGGCAGAAATTAATGAAACTGAACACAGAGAAACTGTAACAAAAATCAGCGAAACCCAAAGACAATTCTTTAAAAAGGCCAATAAAATTGATAAACCATTAGTCAGATGATTCTTTAAAACCAACCCTACACATATCATGATCATAATTAAACTAGCGAAAAAACCAAATAGAAAGCATGCAGAGAAAAGGACCAGTATGAAAGACTACACGCTTTCTGATTTCATTTCTGTGACTGTCTTGAACTGGCAAGACTAATACCTAAGAGCTGCTTCCTTCAGTCTGGGTTTGGGGGACGTAGGTCGACTAAAAACATCACCATGGGTTTTACGAGCGATGGCCGTGTTTACAGATTGATTGTGGTTGTAGTTGTTACATGAATTTCTACATTTTCCAAAGCTGATCAAAGTACACACTTAAAAGGTGTCTCGGCCAGCGCAACACGGGCAGTGAGGGTGTGAGAAGGGGCGGCTTTGGGTTAAGTTTTTGAGAAAGAAACATGCAGAGACTTAATGCAGTTAAATCTCAGAGGGCCAGGGGTCTCACAGTTCTGAAAGACTGGAGCCCAGATTTGAGCCGACTGGAGATTTTTAATGATAAGTATACAAGGGAGTAGCAGTGTTTTTGGCACAGTCTGTGAGACTCATTTATCACGTTATAGAAACAACCCAAACCAATTATGTTGATCTTCAAACAGCCGAAGCAGAAAGTCCTTGAGGTGAGGTGTGCAACTCTTTTAAGGGACATATATTACATGTTGAAATTATTTCATAGGGAGAGAGAGCTTAATCTTATCACTCTCAAGACTTTTCTCCCAATTAGGTGAGAGGGAAAAGTCAGAGCCAGCAGCGGCTTTTCCCAGGCAGGGGGACGGGGAGACAAGGCCCCTTCCCACATCTTTCTAAGGCAGCTCATCGGGGGTCTCCACGGGGTTACCCTGGCTTGAGTTGTCCCCCCACCCCGTGGGGGATCTTACTCGTCTTTGGCCGCAAACCCTCTTTTGGAGACTAAATAGAGAGAAATGTAAAGTCCTGGAGATGCACAGTCTCACAGACTCTTCTTTCCTTAAGGAAAGACACGGGGGGACAGTCTGCTGGGCTGCTGTGTGACAACAAAAAGGATTACATTGATCACACACATACACACACACACACACACACACACACACACACACACGTTAGGATCAACCCCTGTGCATTCCACTGGGGGTGAAATCAACTTGGGACCACATGTCTGATTTGCGTTCGTAAGGAATGACATAGTATTAAGGACACAGTGTTGGTCTCTGGACTTCCAGGAGGTGCCTGCAGTTAGATCACTGTCTGGGGGAAGGCTGTCCCTGACACCAGGCGCAAGAATAGCCTCCATTTCTGTCACCAAGGCTAGCCTCAGAGGCCCACTGTGGGAACACTGGGATGATGAGGAACAGAGGCTGGCTCGTATCTATGGAACTAGCCTCCTGCCCCGTGGTTGTTAAGGAATTGTCTACGGTGGGGCTCTGAGGGGATATTTTTTAAAAATTCTTTTTCTCCTTTTTTTTTAGTTAAAGTTTATTGGTGTGACAATGATTAGTAAAGTCACATAGGTTTCAAGTGTACAATTCTGTAATACTTCATCTGTATATCACATTGTGTGTTCACCACCATGAGTAGTATTATGAACAAATAGACAGAAACAGGAAACGGCAACCTTACACCAAATAGGACATTGTACACTTAAACATAACATACAGGGTAAAGAAAAAAACATTTAAAAAGAAGAAAAAGACAACCTGCTACTGCAATGCAGAAATCAACTCACAGCATAAATAGGGACAATTTGTGACAACAAAAATTGTTTTTCAATGACAGTTGACATACAATATTAGTTTCAGGTGTGCAGGATAGTGATTAGACATTTGTATACCTTATGAAGTGATCCCCCAACGAGTCTACTACCCTCCTGACACCATCCATAATTATTACTGTATTGTTGGTTATACGAGGTCTGCAATTAAGTTCGTGAACTCATCCTAGATAAAGTGCTACACACCTCATTGTTGAATATCACTACAGTCACCTTCCAAGTCCTCCCCTTAGGAAGGTATGCACTGATGCCAGTGCCTTGTCCACCCTTCAAAGCAATTTTGGAACTCTTTTTTGTGGAATGGTCATCAGAGCTGCCATCGTATTACCCTCAATGTCCTGAATGTCATCAAAATGTCTTCTTTTCAATATTTCCTTTATCTTCAGGTAAAGAAAGAAGTCATTGGGGGCCAGATCAGGTGAGTTGGAAGGATGTTCAAATATAGTTTTTGTTTACTCGCTAAAAACCCTCACAGACAGTGCCTTGTGAGGTGGTGCCTTGTCCTGATGCAAGAGCCATGAGTTGCTGGAGAAAAGTTCAGGTCATTTTTATCTAACTTTTTCACAGCCTTTTCAGCTCTTCCAAATAGTAAACTTGGTTAACTGTCCTGCTAGTACAAATTCATAATGAATAATCCCTCTGAAATCAAAGAAGTTTAGCAACATGGTTTTTGAGTCTTGATTTGGACTGATGGAACTTTTTTGGTCATGGAGAATTGGCTGACTTCCATTGTGCACTTTGACGCTTTCTTTCAGGGTCGTGTTGGTACATCCGTGTTTCATCACCAGTGATAACACGGCCCAAAACATAGTCTTGCCTCTCCCAAAGGCCTTGGGAAACTTTGACTCTCCTTTGCTTTTGTTCATCGCTGAGCTCCTTCGGGACCATTGTTGCACACACCTTTCTCAAGCCAAGATTTTCAGTTAAGATTTTCCTAACTGTTTCTCTATCAATGTTTACTTGGTCTGCTATGCTTCTCACAGTCAGCTGATGATTTTGACATAAAATTCAATAAATTTTTGCAATGTTTTTTGTCAGTTCTGCTCGTTACTGGCCACCCTGACATCTCTTCATCAGTGACACATTCTCTCCTCTCAGAAAAACACTTAATCCATTTGTACACTGCCATTTTCTTCATGGCATTATCCCCATAAACTTGGACTAACATGTCCCTGATTTCACTTCCACTCTTGCCAAGTTTAACAAGAAATGTAATGTTTGTTTGTTGCTCTAATTCAAGCTCAGACATTCTCGTGACAGCACAAAAAACACGCAACAACAATAATGAACGCCACTCAGCAAGACACCGCCACACGTCCACATGAACACAGCTGTGAGACACTGATACACCAAGGTTATGAGACCTTCCCGAGCTGTTTGTACGGTGCTGACGATGTAAGCGCACGCTGGTGAGTTTGTGAACTTCAGTGTCAGACCTCATGTTCCTTGAGCTGACTTTACGTGCCTGTGACTGACTTGTAACTGCCCTCTCAGGGGACATTATATCTGAGTCAAAGGTGCAGGTGCTTTGTGCCCACTCCTGTACATCTGTCCATACACGTGCCTCCTTCCTGGGTGTGCTCATCTCCTCCCATTCAATTTTTCTCCTTCCCGTCCGCTGACCACATAGGCGGACATTTGCTACTACCCTTGAGGAGTCCGTGTGTGTATCTTTACATCTAGCTGGTTCTCATTCCACAACAAGGTGTATTTTCCTATCCATTACCCATGTCTGCTCCCGGAAGGCATTTCCTCTCAACAGTATATCTCAGAGTCCCCGCTGGGGCCGTGGAGCATCACTTCTCTAAAACATCATACTGCCCAGACGTGACCCAGGTCATGAGGCTGTGGATGACAGCTGAGGGAGAGGCTTCACTGGGATGGGGAGGTGTCATGTGCATCTAAGCCACATCTTTGTGAGACTTACCTTTGTCCTCCAGAACCTCTGTACATGGCCCCAGATTTACCACTCACATCCCGCAATGAACTGCAACCTCATGACTTGGTGGGGAGGACAAAACCCCCACTCCTCTCGTTATTTCCAGTTGCAGTGATGTCTCCACATCAGTCATTCAGTGGCTATTGGGAACCGGTGGAAATCAGAGGCAGCTTTCTGAATGGCATCTAGCTCTCTGTTGTAGGTGATGTGATGACATGAGCCCAGAGTGGCTAAGCCTCTCCTCTGCCACTTGTTCTAGGCAGAGAATTCACACAGCTTCCCAGTACACGTGGGCACTGCTAGCAGCACTGGGTCTGGCAGGTCACATGGCCATGGCTTCAGAATCCTCAGATCAGGGCCTCACTTTGCTCTGGGCTCCACTCAAACCCTCAGCCTCCTCAGCCACCTGATAAGCGAGAAATCATTTTCTCAAGCATGATATGTGCTGCTTCCACAATGGAAAGCGTACACCCAGGATTGTGCTTCTTTCTTAGTGGTACGCGTGGCACATGCAAAGGTGTCTGCCTTACCATACAGGGCATGTCCGGGCAGGCCCTCTGTAACTTCACTGCTTTGGCAGGCCCTGAATCTTTGAATTTCTTTTCTCTGCCCATCCCCCTCTTTTTAAATTAAATTTTTTAAAGTGTTTTTCCAGGACCCATCGTCTCCAAGTCAAGTAGTTATTTCAATCTAGTTGTGGAGGGTGCAGCTCACAGTGGCCCAGGCAGGGATTGAACCGGCAAGCTTGGTGTTATGAGCACCCTGTCTAACCAACTGAGCTAACTGGAAACCTTACTTCCTCTTTTTAGATAAAAAAAAAAATCTCCCGCCATCTGGAGTGCACACCAGGGCTGGCCAACCTCTGCTCTTCACCCTCTGCTCATCAGGTCCAACTGGCAAGATGTCCTCCATGTTGTGAACAAATGTCATTTCATCACTGTCAAGATGCTGAGGGTCCCTTTGGACTGTGCTGTGAAAGAGGGAGGTGAATTTATCCCTGGGCTAACTTTGAGCCCAGGAGAAGAACTGCTTCTTAGTCGCCAGACCATAGTGCCTGGAAATGACCGAAGGCTGTGTAGTTCTGTTCTAGTAAACGCCTCCACCCAGCACAGCAGCTGTCACAGGCAGTAGCGCTGGGTGACCACCCATGGTCCATCCAGTGTTTGCAGGGACCAGGCTGGTGTATTGGGGACACATGGGCCCCACCACCGCCACCTTTAAGCCTGTGAGGGTGGCAGTAACCTCTGCATTTCCACATGAATGCAGGACTGTGTCTGGTTTACCATGCCAGGCACTAGGAAAATGACACTGTTGAGTAACAGAATCTGCTTCCTTTTTTAAAAAGAGTACGTAGCTATGTTTTGGAAGTCAATTAAATAACTTTGTGGTTCAGCTTATCCTTCCAAGCGTTAAATGGAAGTCATTGTTTAGTGCTAGTTTGGCCTCACTCCCAGGGCAAAGTTGTTTTGCACTGTCTTCACTGCTCCAAGGCTTCCTCAGTTCTCTGTAGAAGTCACACGCCTCCCATCACAATGCGAGCTCTGGGCATGAGAGTAAACCTTTTCCGTATTTCTTAAGACGTTACTGTATAACAACATATTAACAAACATCATTGGATGCTAATGCATGTATGTTTGTTTTCGTTGCCCCCAAATTTGAAAATAATGTGAGGCGAGTGTTCAGGGAGGGAGAAAAATGTGGGCAGATTTGATGTTCTGCCCTCTGCCCTGTCCTAGTGCCCACACTTCACTCTTCCATCCTTCCTTCCTTCCTGATGTCCAGAGAATCTCCCCTTTGTCATTGCCTTTCTGGATGAAGAACTTCCTTTGCCTGTTCATTCTGGGGAGGTCGACATGTGATAATCCTCACCTGAGAATGTTTTACTTCCCCTTCACTTTAAATGATAATTTAACCAGCTATAGAATTCAGAATTGACAGTTCATTTTTGTTCAGCACTTGAAAAATGTTGTCAGTTTCCTCCTGCCATCACAGTTTCTGAGGAGAAGCCCGTTGTCTTTTGAGTGGGCTTTCCCTCTATAGGTGAGGTGGCACTTCTGTCTCACTGCATCCTTTGCTTTGTCATTTTTTCCCCTTAGTTGTGTTGTGATGCGTCCTGGCGTGGATTTCTTTGGGCTTGTCCTGTTTGGGATTCACTGAGTTTCGTGACTATGTAGGGTTATGACTTTTGCCCAGTTTGGGGAAATGTCAACCATATTCCTTGAATAGTTTTTCAGTCTCGTCTTCTTCCTCCTCTGCTTCTAGGACTCTGATCACACGGATGCTAGATCTTTTGTTTTAGTCCCACAGGTCCTCGAGGCTCTCTTCATTTTCTTTCCCAGTTTAATTTCTCCCTGTTGTGGAGACTGAGTAATTCCTATTGTTGTGTCTTCACGTTCATTATTTCCCGTGTCCTCTCCTTTCTGCTGTTGAGCCCATCCGTGCAGCTTTTCATTTTGATTGTTTGTAGTTTTCAGATCTAAAAGTTCTATTGTGTTCTTTATATCTTCTATTTCTCTGCCAAGACTTTCCTTTTTTTTTTTTTAAGATTCATTTTAAGTGCCTTTGTAATTGCTCATCAAAGTACTTTTATTATGGCTGTTTTACAATCCTTGTCATATAATTCCAATATCTGTGCCATCTTTGTGTTAGCCTCTGTTAATAATGGTCTTTTCTCACTCAGGATGAGATTTTCCTTGTTCTTGTTACGACGAGCTATTTTGTAATATTGAAATCTGGCTGTTTTGAGTATTATGTTGTGAGAGTGTGGATCTTATTTAAAACTTGTGTTTAGATGGCCTTTTCTGACACATGGCTGGGGTACTGACTCATTACTGCCAGGTGGAAAGGACAGTCCAGGGGCTCCGCGTGGTCCCCTTTGACACCGAGTGTGTCATTCCTGGGGTCTTAACAGTCTTAGCCCATCTGCTGATACATCTACTTTCCCTTGGTCCAAAACTGGAAGTCTGAGACACAGTTGATTTTTACATATTGATGATGTATCCAGTGACATTGGGTAAATTATTTTCAAATTAGAATAATAGATCTTTATATTATTTGGAATTTTCATGCATACAAGTTTAATCTGTGTGTAATACAGCTTATTTTATCCATTCATGCATCTTACTTTTTTTTTTTGCTTTATTTAATTGGTTGATTTTTCCAGTGTTGAATAGATTAAGTGGTCAGCGTGTACAGCCTTGTCAGAGTCTCAATCACAGGCAGAAAGATTTCAAGCATTTACCTTTAAAAATTGTTTCCTTTACAGATTTTTAAAGGTGCATGGATAAATGACAAAAAATTCCCTTTCTTTCCTGAAGAGTATTTTTTTTTTTCATTGTGAATTGGGGATGTATTTTATTAAAAGATTTTCCTCTGTTGATACCATTTTTTCTATTTCTTCTCCCTTTTTAAATTAAAATTTATTGGGGGTGACAAAGGTTAGTAAAATTATATAGGTTTCAGGTGTGCAATTCTGTATTACATCATCTATAAATCCCATTGTGTGTTCACCACCCAGAGTCAGTTCTGCTTCTATCACCATATATTTTACCCCATTTACCCTCATCTGCCACTCCCCTCCCCCCTTACCCTCTGGTAACCACTAAACTATTGTCTGTGTCTATGAGTTTTTGTTTCTTCATATGTTTGTCTTGTTCTTTTGTTGTTTTTGGTTTATATACCACATATCAGTGAAATCATATGGTTCTCTACTTTTTCTGTATGACTTATTTTGCTTAGCATTATACTTTCAAGATCCATCCATGTTGTTGTAAATGACACTATTTCATTTTATGGCAGAATAGTATTCCATTGTGTGTATGTATCACATCTTCTTTATCCAATCAATCTATTGAAGGACGCTTTTGTTCCTTCCATGTCTTGGCCCCCATAAATAAAGCTGCAACGAACATCGGAGTTCATATACATTTATATTTGGGGTTGATACCCAGGAGAGGGATTGCTGGATTATATGGTAATTCTATTCTTTTTTTTTTTTTTTTTTTTTAAGATTTTATTGGGGAAGGGGAACAGGACTCTACTGGGGAACAGTGTGCACTTCCAGGACTTCCCTCCAAGTCAAGTTGTTGTCCTTTCAGTCTTAGTTGTGGAGGGTGCAGCTCAGCTCCAGGTCCAGTTGCCGTTTCTAGTTGCAGGGGGCACAGCTCACCACCCCTTGCAGGACTCAAGGAATTGAACTGGCAACCTTGTGGTTGAGAGCCCACTGGCCCATGTGGAAATCGAACCAGCAGCCCTCAGAGTTAGGAGCATGGAGCTCCAATTGCCTGAGCCACCAGGCCAGCCCGGTAATTCTAATCTTAATTTTTTGAGGAACCTCCACACTGCCTTCCATAGCAGCTGCACCAATCTGCATCCCCACCAAAAGTGTATGAGGGTTCCTTTTTCTCCTCAGCCTCTCCAACACTTATTATTATTTGTCTTGTTGATGATAGCCATTCTAACTGGTGTGAGGTGATATCTCATTGTGGTTTTTATTTGCATTTCTCTGATGATTAGTGATGTTGAGCATCTTTTCATATGTCTATTGGCCATCTGTATGCCAGAAGACCTGAAACAATAAATTGCATAGAAGAAAACATAGGTACTAAACTCATGGACCTTGGGTTCAAAGAGGAATTTACGAATTTGACCTCAAAGCAAGGGAAGTAAAAGCTAAAATAAATGAAGGGATTATATCAAACTAAAAAGCTTCTGAACACCAAAAGAAACCAGCGACAAAATAAAGAGGCAACCAACCAAATGGGAGAAGATATTTGTAAACAATGCTTCTGATAAGAGGCTAATGTCCAAAATATATCAGGAACTCTTACAACTCAAGAAGAAAAAAAACAAACAATCCAATTAAAAAATTGGCAGAGGCTCTGAATAGACGTTTTTCCGAAGAGGACATACAGATGGCCAATAGACGTATTTCTTCACTTTATGTGTGAATTGTATTGATTGATTTTTGAATATGAAACCAGCCACAGGTTCATGATAAAAGCATACCATCATGGTCATGATAGATTATCTATTTTATATATTGTCGTGTCTTGCTTGTAGGTATTTTGTTTGGGACGCTACACCTGATTTCACATGAGAGAGCTTCCTGTGATGTTCCCATTTGTAGCTTCCTTGTTGGATTTTGGTATCAATTTATTTTTGGCCTGATGAACTGTGTTGGGGAGATACGGCTGTCTTCTCTATTTTCAGGAGAAGGTTGTGTGAGTTTGGTGTGCGTTTGTATGTGCATGTGTACATCTGTGTGTGTGTGTTTCATACATGAGTAAGTGCTGGGAAGCATTCACCAGTGAATTTTTCTGGACTCAGAAGTAACTTTTTGGGGAAAAATTTAATTACCAATTCAATATATTTAACATATATGAAAATTCAGATTTTCTATTTCTTCTTATGTGCATTATTTAAAAAAATATATTTCTAAGGATTTTGTCCATTTCATCTACATTTTCTAATATAGTGGCAAAAAATTATTCATAACCTTCTTTTTAAAAATTTGTATTTTTTTTGGGCCGGCCCGGTGGCTCAGGCGGTTAGAGCTCCATGTTTCTAACTCCGAAGGCTGCCATTCGATTCCCACATGGGCCAGTGGGCTCTCAATCATAGGTTGCCAGTTCAACTCCTCGAGTCCTGCAAGGGATGGTGGGATCCGCCCCCTGCAACTAAGATTGAACACGGCACCTTGAGCTGAGCTGCCGCTGAGCTCCCAGATGGCTCAGTTGGTTGGAGCCCGTCCTCTCAACCACAAGGTTGCTGGTTTGACTCCCGCAAGGGATGGTGGGCTGCGCCCTCTTCAACTAGAAATGGCAACTGGACCTGGAACTGAGCTGCGCCCTCCACAACTAAGACTGAAAGGACAACAATTTGAAGCTGACCGGCGCCCTCCACAACTAAGATTGAAAGGACAACTTGAAGCTGAACGGCACCCTCCACAACTAAGATTGAAAGGACAACAACTTGACTTGGAAAAAAGGCCTGGAAGTACACACTGTTCCCCATAAAGTCCTGTTCCCCTTCCCCCCCAAAAAAAATTATATTTTTTTACTTAAGTAGAGTTGACATAGAATATTATGTGAGTTTCAGGTGTACTAACTTCGTAATATTTTTTTAAACCTATTTAGAGTGTAGGAACTGTGACAATATGTACCTTCTCTCTTTTTACTTAATCCTTTGTGGCTAGGATTTGTAAGTGTGATTCATGTTTTCAAGAGTGAAATATTTTGGCTTTCTTGAATTTTCTCTATTTTTTGTATGTCCTCGGTAGCTACTGTCATCATTGTTTCCGTCCTACCTTTCTTTGAATAGTTTGCTATTCGTTTTCTAAATTCTTGATAGAATAGGTCATGGATTTTTTTAGGCGTTTTCATTTTTCAATGAGATGAGGTTCAATTTCTTTAAATTTATATTTAAATTAAATTTATTGGGGTAACATTAGTTAATAACATTATACAAATTTCAGGCACAACTTTATAATGCAACATCTGTACACTCCATTGTGTGCTCACCTTCAGAAGTTTAGTTTCCTTCCATCGCCATGTATGACCCCCTTTACCCAGTTCGTCCTCCCCCTGCCCTTCCCCCTGTGAAAATCATCATTCTGTTGTCTGAATCTATGAGCTTGTTTGTCTTGTTCATTTGTTGCATTTTGTTTTATATCCCTCATGTGCGTGAAATCGTATGGTTCTTGTCCTTTGGCCTCTGACTTATTTCCCTCAGTAGGATCATCCTGAGATCCATCCATGTTCTTGCAAATGGTAGTATTCCATCTTTTTTGCAATATACATTGTATATACGTGCCATTTCTTCTTTTTCTTTTTTTCTTTTTTTCTTTTTTTAGGTCTTTTACATCCTTGGTTAAGTTTATTCCTAGGTATTTTATTCTTTTTGCTGCAATTGCAAAAGGAATTGTTTTTTGTATTTCTTTTTCTGAGGTTTCATTGTTAGTATATAGGAAGGCAATGGACTTTTGTGCGTTGATTTTGTAGCCGGCAACTTTACTGTATTCGTTGATTGTTTCTAATAGCTTTTTGGTGGAGTCTTTAGGGTTTTCTATATATAGCATCATGTCATCTGCAAAGAGTGATAATTTAACTTCTTCATTCCCAATTTGGATGCCTTTTATTTCTTTCTCTTGCCTGATTGCTCTGGCAAGGACTTCCAACACTATGTTGAAAAGCAGAGGTGATAGGGGACATTCCTGTCGTGTTCCTGAACGTAGAGCAAAAGGCTTCAGTTTTTCTCCATTAATTATGAGATTAGCAGAGGGCTTGTCATATATGGCCTTTATTATGTTAAGGTATTTCCCTTCTATACCCATTTTATTAAGTGTTTTAATCATAAATGGATGTTGTATCTTGTCAAATGCTTTTTCTGCATCAATTGATATAATCATATGATTTTTGTGCCATTTCTTCTTTATCCAGTCCTCTGTTGAAGGACACTTGGATTGTTCCCATGGGCCTTTTTCTTCTAATATATTCACTCATAGTTCTGCATTTTCCGCTGCATAGATTTCATGTGTAATATTTACATTAACATCCTACTGAAAATGTGCTTTCATTGCTGTTTTGGTTCTCATTTCACACATTCATTATTAAGCAGTCTGTTGCTTTGATTCCAAAATGTTAGGATATTAGTGTTCTTTGACTGCAGAATCAAGTGACTCCCAGAGAGTCACAGGTGTTCCTGGTGGTCCACGTGTGGCTTCTAGGCTGGCCAGGGTCACTAGCTGAGTGTCGGTGGCGGCAGCTCCTGTGCCTTTCAGGGTCCCTGGTGGCCCCCTTGCTGCAGGGTGGGGTCTGGACCCCTCCTGGGCAGGTGGATGGCCAGAGCAGCGTACACACTGGGCTCATCTGGGGGATCCTCTGATGGGGAGAAAGGGGGTGCACTTGTCTCCTGTCTGAAGGTCACGTGGCTCAGCTGAGTCACATCCTGGGAGTTGTCAGTTGCTACAGCCTGGAGCAGGGGGAGAGTGACAGGGAAGGTTTGCGGTTGGGGTCAAGGGGAAGCCTGGGGCCTGGAGAGGATGGGATCCACCTGACTGTCCACTGGCCTGTCCTCTTCTGCTTGTCTGCCTTTCATGTCTTGCAACCCCCCTGACAGGGGGGAAGGAGATGTGGCCACTCCCCGCCTGAGTCTTAATCTTGAGATGTTCACCTGGGCAATGTCACTCCCTGGGGGTCTTTATTGTGCCTGTTCTGCTGGAGAGACAGTGAGACAGAAACAGTGACTCCTGTACCCACTGCTGACATCCTCCAATTTCCACACATTGCCAAAGTGATGCTCTACAACTTTAAATCAGATTAGGTCACTCTCCTGTGGGAACCCTCAGGGACTTCCCAAGGCGTGGGGCCCTGGATACGTCTATGATTCTGACTGGTATTTGGCTCCAGCCACACGGCTCATCTTCCTGAAGAAGCGTGTCCTGCCTCAGTCCTTTGCACCTGCTGTTTCTTCTGTCCCCCTCCCTCCCATGTACCCTGCCCCTTCCTCTTTTTTCCCCCCTTTCTTTTTTTTTATTAGTTTCAGGTGCACAAAACAATGTAATAGTTAGATATTTATCATTTATATCCCTCACACAGTGACAACCCCCCTCCCCCCATCCACTACCCTGTGAATTGGCACAGAGCCATTACATTCCCACTGTCTCTATTCCTAATGCTGTACTCAGCTTCTTGTAAGTATATACATATACACATACATACATACATATATATAGAGACTTGTACTTGACATTCATTATTGTCCAGCTTCAGCTTCAGGTGTACAGTGCAGTGATCAGGCATCTAAATCATCCCTGAGGTGGTCTCCCTAATGAGACAAGTCTCTGTGGGGACAGAGCCCCAGAGAGTAGTTTACAGGCTCTCGGCCTCACGTGGAGGGGTGCTGGCTCGGGTAGTGGATGGCTGACGGCTGTGGCTGATTGGCCGTAGGCTGTGGCCGGTTAGCCGATTGGCCGCTGGTATAACTGCTGCAGCTACGGAGGAGAGCCGAGGACTGGCGAGGACTGGCGAGGACTGCCGAGCAGAGCCGTGCAGAGCCGAGGAGAGTGGAAGAGGAGAGCCGAGGAGAGCAGAAGAGAGGAGAGGAACAGAGTCGAGAGAGTGGAGGATAGTCGTCGGTCGGTTGGCGGAAAGGCGGACGGCAGTTCGCGCGTCCAGTGGGCCCAGCCTCCAGTGAGACCATAGTGGTATGACTCCCCTACCTATGGCTCCGTGGGTGTTCCTTTTTGGCCTCACCATATCCTGCATTCTTGTGTGGGGAGCAGGAGCAGAGACCCCGCAGGCCGCCCCGCCTGAAAAATGGCCGGCGAGCAGGCCTCCGCGCATGACAGTGTCCATTGGATACCCTACAAAATCTTTGCAACATTATTGATTACATTCCCCAAATTAACTTTCGTATCCCCGTGACCATCTTGTGGTTACCGACTGTGCTTGCTAATCCCCTCACCTTCCCCCTTATCCCCACCCCCCTCCCATCTAGCAACCCTCAGTTTTTCCTCAATGTCTCTGAGACTATTTCTGATTAGTTCACTCATTTATTCTTTTCTTTAGATTCCACATATAAGTGAGATCATATGGTATTTGTCTTTCTCTGTCTGACTTATTTCACTTAACATAATGTTCTTTAGGTCCATCCATGTTGTTGCAAATGGAAACATTTCCTTCTTTATGGCTGCATAATAGTCTGCCATAAACTTCCTAGAAGAAAATATAGGAAGAAACTTTACGAACATTACCTGGAGTAAGATGTTTCCTGATATATCCTCTCGGGCAAGGGAAGGAAGAGAGAAAATAAACATGTGGGATTACATCAAACTAAAAAGTTTTTTCACAGCAAAGGAAACCATCAATAAAACAAAAAAGGATCTTACTGAATGGAAGAAGATATTTGCCCATGATCTACCCAATGAGGGGTCAATATCACAAATTTATAAAAAACTCACTCAACTCTATTCCAAAAAAACAAACAACCCAATTAAAAAATGGGCAGAGGACACAAAGAGACATTTTTCTAAAAAGGACATACAGATGGCAAACAGACATATGAAAAAATGTTCAACCTCACTAACCACCAGAGAAATGCAAATAAAAACCACAATGAGATACCACCTCACCCCAGTCAAAATGGCTATCTGTCCTCTCCTCTTGCTTTATTTTCCTTAACAGCACTTTGCTCTCTAGGACTCTATCTACTTGTTTGCATATTTTCTCCCTCACCCACCAGGTGAGCTCGAGGAGTGTGGACACGGGCTTGCTTGCTGCTGCACCACGGCACTGAAATGGAGCCGGGAAACAGTGAGGACCCTGTCACACCTGCTGGGTGAATGAATGAAGGGGAGACGAGGGACCTGTGGGTGGTTCACTGAATCAGCCTCCTCTTGGGTCCTGGGGCTGCACTCCAACAACCAGAAGGTCAGACAGAGGACGAGGAGCCAGCAAAGGAGACCATAGGAGGGAAGATGAGGTGACAAGGAAGCCAGGAGGGGTGAAGTCACAGCAGGACGACAGGTGCCCAGGGCAGAGGTCAGTGTGGGTCACTGCTGAGAACGGGGTGAGTGAGGGCAGGGACATGTCTGTTGCATTAAACTGGCCAGCAGGACGGTCCTTGGTGTCCTGGACAGGAGCAGGGGTCTCACCCGGGGGTCCAGCTCCATGGCCTCCTCAGGCTGTGGGACCTTCACGGCAGCATCTGTGGGGGAGAACAGGGGGTGTGTCTCCTGGCAGAGTTCCCCAAGATCTCAGGGCTGCAGGTTCCACTCTGCTCCCAGAAGGGCCACTAACCCAGGGGTGAGGTGAGGTGTCAGGTCACACACAGTGTGGGTTTGAGTCCTTATCCTGACCCCAACACCTTCCCAGCCTGTCCCCTCCCCCATCGCCTCCTGAAATCCCTGTGCCCCCCCCCCAGGGTGCACCCCCTCTTCCTCTTACATGAGGTCTCTTCCTGGGCATCAGCTGCTGGTCTGGAGCTGGAGCTGGAGCGGGGTGGGTGGGGGGTAGACAAGAGTGTCAGGGCAGAAATGGGGCCATGGGCAGTGGGAGTCTGGGGTCTTCGGGGCAGGAATCACCTGTTCTGCAGGCCTCTGTCCTTGGGCTCTGGGTCTGCGGCCCCTGCACGAGGTTGGAAATGAGCCTCTCTCTGGGCTGGTCAAGAGGGACAGTCCCAGCCCTGGGATGTTAGGACCACCCGCCCTCCCTGTGCGACTGCAGAGGAAAGAAGGAAAACTTAAACACACTTGTGTATATGTTCCAATATTTCATGAGACTGGAAATGATTAAAGGTATCTTACATTTGTGTGTTTGTGCTGTTCTGTTCTATTTCTACATTTTTTTGTTTTGTTTTGTTTTGAGATTCTGGTAAATTCTTTTCTCAGCTGACCTTCCTTGTCTATTTGATTTCTTCCCTGAGCCCACTCACTCCTGTGACCGGGGTCACCGCATTCCCTACTCAGCTGACATCCTGTGTTTGCCCTGAGGCCAGTGGCAGAGCAGCACGATGAGGGCCACTGAGACCCAGCTCAGGACATTCAGGTACCAATTGAGACCTTGGGCATGAATGACGTCATGGATGAGCCAATGGTGCCCTTTCACTGAACGCCCACCACGTGCCAGGAAAGTGCTGAGGTCTGTCATTCATGTTCTTAATCCTCACAATAGTCATGCGCCTGAGAACTGCTGACCTCATCCCACCCACTTCACAGAGGAGGAAGCTGAGGCACAGAGAGGTTAATCACGTGCTCTAGGTCACCCAGCCTGGAAGTGGCAGGGCTGGGACTGGAACCCAGGACCATGGGTTCCCTGTGCTCTCCCACCCCTAGCACAGTGGGAACAGAGGGAGGGGCGTGGGTGTGATTTGGTCTCCCTTCTCTCCCGGGACCAACTCCACTGTGCAGGGCCCTGATGTCCTAGGAAAGGTCAGCTGGGGCTCTGTGTCCTGACACTGTAAGAACCAGGCCCTTTATTCCACCTAATCTCCCAGCAGGCCTGTGAGCAGGACAGACAGGGAGCCTCACAGACATGAACCTGACACTCAGAGAAGAGAAGGGACCCTGGGCCCCACAGCAGGAGCAGCAGAGCCAGGAACCAACCTGGGCCTGACTCCAGTCCTGCTCTCTTTTCTGAGCTGAGCACCTGAGCTAAGGGAAAGGGCCTGAAACCCAGGGCCACTGTCCTGCCTGACCCTCCCCATACAGTGTCACTGTCACTGCTGCAGAGGGGGCAGGCCCCATAAAACCACATCCTGAGGTCCTTCCCTGTGAGGTCTCCTGTCTGAGGAGGTCCCAGCAAGAAGTCAGAACTGAAATGGAATCTAAGCTCTGTGCCACGATGCTCTCCTTTTACACATGGAGAAACTGAGGCCCAGACAGTGGAAGGGCATGTCCAACTCAGCATCTGCAGAGGTGCCTGAACCCAGGCCGTACCTCAGCCCCTACCCCCATAGACCCACCCACCACCTCCCCACAGACGCCCACATACTGCTTTATAGGTCGGTTTCTGTGGTGGTGGTGGGGACGGTGCTCAGAGCCTCCTGGAGCGTCACTGTAGCAATGAGCACAAAGGGGAAACACAGGGATATAGGGAAAAAACACAACCCTTCTCTGGGCACCAGATGTGGCTTTTCCATTACATCCCTCTCACAGTCTTCTCTTTTTCTTACTGACAGGATCCACCCCCACCTTCCTGGGAACAAGCCTCTGCGTCATCCCTGTTCGTCAGTGCCTCTTGTCTTTTGGGCAGAGCTGGCCTCTCATCCTGTGGTCCTGCCTTCAGCTCTAGGGGACATTGGCTTGGTTAGAGCTCTGATTTTGAATTAAAAGGGATATGTTTTAAATATCATCCACCATCGATTGCCGGTGTGACCTTGAGTGGTCATGTCCTGTCTTGGAGCCCCAGTTTCCTCCTTTGGGCCATGTTCCCATGAGCCCCACTCCTCAGAGCGCTTCTGGGAGTCGCTGGTGCTGGGTTCATAGCAGGGAGCAATCAGTTTTCAGACCAGGTTAAGACAGGACGGGTTTGGGACATGACAGCGTCACGGTGTCCACAGTCAAGTGGACGGGTGTTGTACCCACTCAGGAGATTCGTCTGCTCTGAATACCAGGAAGAGCTACTTACAAAATTTCTAAAACAGGTAAACACAGACAAATGCAGAAAAAGAGAAATGAAAGTACACAAAAGGGAGAGGGAACCACAGCAAAGAACAGAGAACAAAGCTGAGTGGCCACTGGTGCCCAGGACCACCAAGGGGCCATAGGGAGGAGATTTCCTCCAGTGTGGATGCAGAGACGGGCCCCTGGTCCTCATAGTAAGGGAGGGGCAGGCTCCAGGTGGAGATTAGAAGCTGTGGTCCCCCTGCCCTGTGTTTCTGTACGGGCCCTGAGATATCTCTGCCACTGGCCCGAGCCCATCCATGCTCAGTACTGAGCAACCTCCCCTGTGTGGCCTGAAACATATCCAATCCAGTGTTGTCAGCCATGGACATCTGTCCCATGTGTACGTTTGAGGCTCAATTCGACCAGCCTAGATAGGCAGAGCTCAGAGCAGATGCTAAATCTGAGACAGTCAACACCATGGGGCAGGAAATGCTGCCACAGTCCCCTTTGTCAGCCTCACTCCCAGCACAGGCCTGGGGGAAGCCTTCTGTGGAATATCTGGTGTGTGAGGGGAGAGATTTCCAATGAGAATGGATAGTAGAGTAAACTCAATGATGACAAACAGTGGTATGGACAACACGGTACTGATAATGGGACTGGCATAAGTGAGGAATGAGTTAATGGGAAAATATGGAGGAATTTAAAATTAGTCATGTTTAAACATCTGAAAAAGGAAGGGGTAATCGAATTTTTGAGACAGGAATACAGATTGTTTCATAGAAGATTATGCAACTATTAAAATGAGTTAGAAAGTTTAGAGATGAAAAATCCAATAAAATTAACACATTAAAAAATTCAAACCAAGACACGCCTAAGGGGCCAATTATGAAAGTGGAGAACAGCGTTTGGGAAATTTTCCAGCAGAAAGCTTAGAGAGACCAGAAGTGAAGATTTAAGAGATTTAAGCTACTTGGGGACTAGAATGAGGAGGGCCAACGTCGTATCTATTGTGGCAGAAGGAAAGGCATTAAATGAACGATGCTTAGTAACAGCTCAAGAGATAAGTAGTATAATCGAACGTTTTACAGAGATGATGAAACACCAACTAAGGGTTAGTTGGGATACACGTATTTAAAAGTAGAATCTGAATCTTGGCTCTTTATAAAAAATGAAGAAAATGCGAGTTAACAAAACATGTTTACACTGAATTGTACACATTTAAATGGTTAATTTTATTTTTGTGAATTTCAACTGAAAAAAAAAAAAGTTCAGGAGGACTGATTTGGGGTCCTAGAAAACTCCTAAAATTACTTAGTGGAGAAAAAGGAAATTACCATACATAGACTGAAAGCTTGCTCGGACCGGAGTTCCCCACAGCAGAAAGGAGAGAGTGGAGAAATACGTTCAAGGAGCTAAGTGTTTGTGAAGAATTCTACACTGAGCCAAGTTACTTTTAAGGGGCACGTATGAGAGTGTCAGCAGGAGGCAAACCCCCAGGTACTAGGACACTTGGGGCATCTGACCCCTTGGAACTTGTGTCTCACACGTTACCCACCATGTCAGGCTGCATGTCCATGAGAGAGAAGAGCTTTGGGGATTGGATCCTTTAATCACCAGGTGCATTTTCTCTCCTACTAGTTGAATCATACACTTTATCTGCCATAAGGAAATATTTCCAAGTCACCTGATAAGCATGGAAGAGGCGTATCCAGAGCTGCAAGCTCTTGGATATTTTTCTGTTTTCACACTCAGTGAAAGGAACACAAATGATGTAGTTCAGTGAGAAGAACAATGAACAAAACCTGGAATAAGCAAGATGCAACCATAAGGGAAAAAATGGCAAAAAAAAAAGCCAAAACCCATGGGAAAATAAACGTCCAATCACTGTGTTCTACACCCGAAACTAATATCCTACTATATGTTAACTGTCATTGAGAAATAAAAAAACATTTGGAACAGAAGGAAACTACATTACATGCTACCACACGGATAGGTCTTGAGGACAGGTGTACAAACCAGTCCCCCAAAACAAAGAAAACAAAAGCCAGGCACCCTCAAACGTGTGTGCACAGGTGGCTGTAAATCTCTGGTCCTCGTGCTCATCATCTCCTGGCAGGAATTCGCTGATGAAATTCCAAACTGTCACCCTGATGTCTGAATCCTCTGCTCCTGTGGTTCTTGGGAAGCATTATTCTCACATTCTGTGCAGGTTGTTCTGTGTATCACCGTTTCTTCTGAAACTTCCTGCCTTGGAACGAACTCCTCAGTCTCATGTTGGGCCTTATAGTAAAAGACCTTCTCCCTCCGAGCAACGCCACGTTAAGCCCAAGCTGGGGACCACGGCCATTCCTGCCCCCCACCTCCATCCTCGGCAGAGAGCCGGCCATGGGCCTGGCAAGCCTGGTACTGCTTGGCCCCAGGGAGTGGGTCTCACTTTCTCACCAGGGCCTCCAGGGCACCCAGCAAACAAACCCAGAAAATACTGCCTCTGAGACGTTCTTGCCACCAAGGTCTTCCCATGACCTTCAGTCAGGGCACATTTATTTCAACTTGATCTCCCTGGAAGGTTTATCCCATTGAGGATCCATATCTAGGGGATACACACAGACGCTCCTTGCTCTTGGAGAGCTTTGAGGGGCTGCTGCCTCAAGAGATGCAAATAATTAACGCTGGTCATCACAGCTGGTATTCTCTAACACATGCGGCATCTCATGTGGGCCTCACAACCACTTGTGGATTAATCCACCTTGTGGATTATTTTTAAACAGACACCGAAACTGTGCCTAAGAAAGGAAGTGTAATTTGTCCACCTTCACCACGCCCGCATGTGACCCTGTGAAGTAGAACTGGATGGTTCAAACTCCCAGTCCGCGCTTTTCCCACCCACGTCCATCACCATGAAGTCTCACGCGCTGTGAGATGGCAGAGCTGTGGCAGCTAATGGCTCATGTGGGCGGTACATGTAACCAGCAGGGAGTCTCGGGGGGCACAGGCTGTGAGGACTCTGCCCTGCTGAAGGGCTATAAGATCCTCTGCTGGGCCAGCTGGGCGCACAGCCTCTCCTGGACTCACTGGCGTTTCCTGAGGGCGAGACACTCATTGGGTGAATTACTGCTCCTGTTCAACAAGAAGTTGTGGGTTAGTCTCACGCCAAGATGGGGTCTCTTCTGTGCCCTCGGATGGCCACAGGGAAGAGGACCTGGTGCCGGAAGACAAGTGCCTTCCAGACCTAGGACATTCCCCAGACAAGGCTGCTCCTTCCGCTCATGTCCACGTGTCGTGCTACCTCCTCCACGTGTGTTTTCCTCCTACGTTCAGTTCTTTACCATTCAGTATGAGGCTCGCTGCAGGATTCTGTAGCTGTGACTTTATCAGAGTGAGCGAGTTCCCTTCAATTTCTAGTCAGCCCAGATTTTTGTGTGATCTTTTTAATGCATTGTTGAATTCAATTTGGTAGAATTTTGTTCAGGATTTTCGCATCTGTGTTCATTACAGATATTGGTGTGTAATTTTCTTTTCTTGTGTTAACCTGATCATGTTTTGGCATCAGGGTAATGATCAGTCTATTTAGATTTTCCAGTTTTTTTGTGATTCAGTCCAGGAAGGCTATGTTTTTCTAAGAACATGTCCTTTTCTTCTAGGTTATTGAATTTGGTGGCATATAGTCCTTCATAGTATTCTTGGATGATCCTTTGTATTTCTGTGGTGTCCGTGATAACTTCTTCTCTTTCATTTCCGATTATTTTATTTGTGTCTTTTCTCTTTTTATCTTAGTGAGTTTAGCCAAGAGTTTGTCAATCATATTAATCTTTTCAAAGAATCAGCTCCTTGCTGTATTAATTTTTTCTGTTGTCCTTCTGTTCTTTATTTCATTTAGTTCTACTCTGATTTTTATTATTTTCTTCCTTCTGCTGACTTTGGGTTTCATTTGTTCTTTTTTTCTAGTTCTTTAAGGTGTAACATGAGGTTATTTATCTGGGATTTTTCTTTTTTCTTGAGATAGTCCTGTAATGATATAAATTCTATCTTGGGTTTTCTGGTAGAACAGAGTCTCCATTGTTTCTTTGCCTTTTGTTGCTGTCTATTATTTCAGTGTGGTGGTATTCTATGATTTTTCTCTCTGTTTCTTCTTTTTTTATGTTACATATTTCAGTTCTGGACTTTTTTTGAGTGGTTACTATTAAGTTTATGTAAAAGAAATTTTTATATTTAGAGTATTCCATTTTCTTCTCTCCTTTCTCCATTCCCTTTAGCCAATTCAGTCCCTTACTCTCTCCCGTTTTATGTTTCTGTTGTCACAGATTATCCATATTTATGCTGCGAGTTGATTTCTGCACTGCAGTAACAAGTTGTCTTTTGCCTCTTTTTTTTTAAGTGTTTTTTTTTCTTCTTACCCTGTATGTGATGTTTAAGTGTATAGTGTCCTATTTGGTGTAGGGGTTGCCATTTCCTGCTTCTGTCTGTGTTCGTAATACTACTCATGGTTTTATATTCTTTCGCTTTTTTGTTACAGGTCGAATAGCTTCCTTCAGTATTTCTTGTAGTGTAGGTCATGTGTTCAAAATCCCCTCAGCTTCTGTATGTCTGGAAAGGCCTTTATTCCTCCTTTATATCAAAAGGATATCTTTGCTGGATATATGTTTCTTGACTCATAATTTCTCTCTTTCGAAAGTTTAAGTGTTTGATTCCACTCCCTCCTGCTTATAGAGTTTCCGCTGAAAAATCAGATGATAATCTAATGGGTTTTCCTTTGTACCTTACTGTCTTCTTTTCCCTGGCTGCCTTGAGGATTTTTTCTTTGTCGTTAGTTTTTTTTTTTTGGTTTTTTTTTTTAAGTTTCAGCTGTACAAACCAATGTAATAGTTAAACATTTATCATTTACACCCCTCACAAAGTGATAACCTCCCTCTCCCAATCTACTATCCCTGTTCTTTGTCATTAATTTTTGACATCTTCAATACAATGTGTCTTGGAGAAGGTCTGTTGGGATTGAGATAATTAGGTGTTCTAGAATTGTGTTTTCTACGTCTGTGGAAAATGTCATTGGAATTTTAGTAAGGGTTGCATTAAATCTGTAGAGCATATTGGGTAGTATGCATGTTTTAATTAATTATTTGAAGCTGTAAATAAGGGATATCTTTCCATTTATCTATGTCCTTTTCAATTTCTTTCATTGAAATCTTCCAGTTTTCAATGCACACAACTTTCACATCCTTGGTTAGTATTATTTGTAAGAATATTGTGTTTTAGATAGTGTTGTAAATTGAATTGTTTTATTTTTTTTGAGGTATACCATGGTTAGTGTATACAAATGCAACTGAAGTTTGTATAATGCTTTTGTACCCAGGCAGTTTACTGAATTTGTTTATTGGAACATTTTTTTGGTGGAGTCTTTAGGATTTTCTCTATATAAAGTCATATCATCTGCAAACAGGGAATTTTACTTCTTCCTTTCTGAGTTCGATGCCCTTTATTTCTTTGTCTTGCCTGATTGCTCAGGCTAGGACTTGCAGTACTAGGTTGAATAGAGTGGTGAGAGCGGTCATTTTCAACTTGTTCCTGGTCTGCGAAAAAAACCTCTCAGCTTTTCAATATTGAGTATGATATGAACTGTGGGCTTGTCACATGTTACCTTTATTTTCTTTAGGTATGTTCATTCTATATCCTACCTGTTGATAGTTTTTATCATGAAAGAATGCTGTCTTTTTTCCAAATGATTTTTCCTTTTTTCTTATTTTCACTTCTTATGTCTCATTTTTATCTCATAGAAAAGTGCCTGTTAAGTATTAACACTGCAAAACTTTTTTCATTTGATTTGAGGCAAGCACCACTACTGCATATTTAAATAAGGATATATTATGTAAAACTTTTATTCAGAAACTGAAAGCAGATTAAATAAATCTAATATGCAGCATGGGGAATATAGTCAATATTATTATATTAACTTTTAAGGTAGTCACAGATGGTAACTAGACTTATTATGGTCACCACTTCACAGTGTATACAAATTTTAAATCACTGTATTGCACACCTGAATCTAATATAATATCATACATCAATTATATCACAATAAAAAAAGGAAAATGCTATCAATTTAAATGGGTAAAAAATCATGAAGACTTTTTCAAATGGTTTTTCCTTATCTGGTGGACTGATCATATGATTTATATCTTTCACTGTATTAAGGTGGCAAAACATTTATCAATTTGCATATGTTGAAACAGTCTTGTACCTAAGAGTAAATCCCATCTAATTATGGTTTATGAAACGTTTACTGTGTGGTTGAATTCAATTTGCTAGTATTTTGTTGAGTACGTTTGCATCTATATTCAACTAGCATATTGGCCTGTAGTTTTCTTGCTTTGATCTATTTTGCTGTTGATGCCCTCTATTGCATTGTCCATTTCATTCATTGAATTCTTCAGCTCCAGAAGTTATGTTTTATTATTATTTTGTGTGTGTTCAGTCAGTTCTCCTTCCATCACAATATATTTGACCTCATTTACCCTCATCTACCACTTAAAAAAAAAATTTGTCTCTGTTAAATTTCCCATTTAGTCCATGTATAGTTTTCCTGATTTCATTGAATTGCTATTCCATGTTTTCTTATGACTGAATTTACTCAAAATAGGTCTTTTGAATTATGTATTGGGTACATTTCAGATCTTTGTGTCTTTGGGTTCAGTTATTGACAGTTATATGATCTTTGGTGATGTCATTGTTTGTGATTCTTCACATTCTGTAGTTTTCCGTTCTTGTTTTTGCATTTGAAGTAGTATCAGTCACCTCCTTCCAGCTTTACCATCTGCCTTCAGGTGAGAGATGCTTTTGTTTGTTTTGCTTATTTTCTGGTGCTCTCTGACCGCGTAAGGAACACACACCAGCTTCATGCTTCTTGCTCCCTCTTGTGGCAGGATTCTTAGCTTGTGTATCTGGTCTTGATCTTACAATGCATCTGGCCGGCCTTTAGGAACCTCTCTTTTGTTTTCCGAAAGGTGGCGCTACAGCTCATTTTGTGATGCTTTCCTTGCCGGACGACACAGGGTTGTTTTCAGCACAGGCTCCCCATCTGTTGAAGGTTGCTCTCGGCCTGGACTACTACAAAGGCTCTCTTGACCATGGCTATTGGCCCACTTCCGTGTTTTCGGTTCCGCCAGACCCTGGCCAGGAGGGTTGGAGTCAGTTCACAGTCTCCTGCTTGTTCCGGGACCTGTCTGTCCATTTCCCAATGCACTGGAAGGGAAACACCTCCCAGGTCCCCTGGTGTGTGGTGCTGGATCCCACAGCTCCCACAGAGGCACTTTATTTTGGGATAGATGCTGAATTTAAAACTTTGAAAGAGGCCCAATTAGGAGGGGCATCTTTTGTCACCGCGGTAGTGACGTCACGCTCGCAGTGTTTCTGTCCCTCCTCAACGTGGAAGCCAAACTCTACCTTGTGTGTTTGCTTGGTTGGGGCAGGACTCAGGGGACCTGGAGACACGTCAGCCTAGAACTGAGGTCTCACCTGATTCCCCAGATTCTTTCTGCCCATCCTGAACTCGGACTCAGAGAGGGCAGGACCCAGCTTCTTGTGCTGAGTCAGCCTCTGACAGCCTGGCTCTTAATGGGACACACGACTTATTCCCGCAGCTCTCCATGAGTGGAATTTACTTTCTGTCTTTGACTAGTCCATAAAGAAATATTTGCTGATCACCTACTACATCCAAGGCTTTGGTGCCAGAAGCAGAAATACATGGCTGTTTAGCACAGTAAGGTTAGGCAACACATCCTTCATCTCAGAGGATCACCCTTTGGTTTTTGTTGTGGTGGTGAGAACAGGAAAGCTCTACTCTCATAGCAATGCTGAAATATAGCACAGACTATTGTTAGGACAGGTACATTACATCCCCAGAACTTAGTCACCTTATAACCGGAAGCTTGTACCCTTGGCTTATAATGTTTAGAACTAAAAATAACATGATTAATACATTTGTTCATCTCTCCATTTTCACATCCATCCATCCAACGTGCACCCAGCTATCCACCCTCCCACACATCTGTCCATCATCCGTGTATTCTGTAAAGTTCTATCTAAGGAAAGTCAACTCCATCTCACACACATTGCTAGGATTAAAAAACTGAAACATGGTGACTAAATGTGCATAAAGTTTCAAGGACTCAGGATGAATAATACCGGGAGGTAAGTGTTCTTCGCACAATAAAATACCATTTAAAGAAAGAGCAGAAATACGTGACAACATCATGTGGCTCTTGCCCTCGAGGAATGATTAGTCTTGGTGAAGATCCAGAGTAAACCAATCCCCAACAAGTATACGATATATTAGGATATGTGTCAGGCAGGACAACCCCCTTGGAGCTAGGACAGGAGATGACAGGGGATCAAAGCTTGTCTGGGATGAGATGGAAGACGTTGTTTGGTGAGGTGACCTTAGGGCACAGATTTGAAGGCTAAGAGAGACTTCCTTCCTGCGGTGACTGGGAATGTGTCGGAGAATTCCAGGTGGAGGCAGTGGCACATGACAGAAGCCTTCACACTCCAGTGGGAATTGTATCACATGGCCTTCATCTTTTCATGTGTGCTCTCTGTGTTCTTCTGTGAGTGGCTGTGACACGTTTCCAGTTCCCTCCTCAGCTACGATTGAAATAAAAATCTTAGCTTGTGTTTATTTTGCATCTGCATAAAAGTAAGGATTCTACCTGTGACGTGAATTGTTCTGTACCAAATACATTCATGAAGAGGAAGTGTTGGTCATAAGCTGTGCATGACTGTGTCTTAACTTCCTCCTTCCACCAGCAGGAAAGTACAGCAACACACCTGTAGTGTTGGGTGCCCTGGAGAGCTGAGGTCCGCACAACGGATTTAACACCAGCACTACAGCTCATGTTCAGCATCCTTGTGACAATGAGCACAGAGGAGAAAAACAGGGCACTATAAGGAGCAAAAATGACTATTCTCTTTGCCCTGGACTGTGGGTTTTTCTACCAAACGCTCCCCTTCATGCCCTTGCCTGACATTCTTGCAACAGCACCCACCACATCTTCCCTGAAACAAAGCTGAGTCATTCCAGCCTCCATGGTGCTCCCGTGTTCCTTTCTCAGAACTGAGCTCTCCTCCTCAGCCTGTGCTCCTGCCTTCAAGTTTTAGGGTCAGTGTGTTGGGTTAGTGCTCTGAATCGGAAAAGAAAGCGGACCTGTATTTAAATATACGCCAATCTTCCACTGACTCTGTGACCTCGGGCAGTATCAGAAAGTCTCTGAGCCTCTTTTTCCGCGCTTGCAGCAATGTGTCATGAACCCCACTGCTCAGCGTGGCTGTGGGGTCAGTGTTGCCTTGTTCATGGATGACCCTTGATCATTGTTAATTTCCACCCAGGTTAAGACGTACGGGAGTTTGTACGTGAAAAGTTCGTGGTGTCAGAGCCCACAGTCAAGGTGGAGGGTGGAGATTATATTCCTCCCAGAAACATAACGGAATTCTAGACACTCAGTGTTTTCTCCTACAACTGATTTTGCCATTGTTTTTTACTTTGGTCCCTTATGTGGATGTATTAAGATTGTGAGCCCAATAAACTTTAATTAAAAATACAGATTTTCACATCACGATTCCTTTGAGTCCGTGGCACAAGACTGAGGTGGAAATTCCATGACCTTTAAAATGGAAGGAAACACCCATGACTGGAGGGTCATCAGTGCAGTGCTGCAGTTGGCTCGTGTTCACTTGCACAGAGGATTCCGCCCATTCCATTCCACCTACGCGTACAGTCCACTCACACTGGCATCTTGAGGCTGAGCACGAAGCGAGTATTTACACCCAGGAAATCAGCAAATGCCATGTATCAGGGCTTTTGAAAATACAGTATTTCCTGAGAGCTGGTTTACACCTGACAGTCATTGTAAACACCAGTGTTTTCATTCATTTCTGGAGCAACTGTGCCAGGTGTCGTCTGATAGAAGCAAGTCCTCGGTGGGTCCAGAGAGGGTTTATTTTCCAGAATGATTTTGGATTTGTTTGTTGGAAATTGGACTTGAATTTCAACCATTTATTCAGTTAGGAAACAGGTTCTGTGTCCTGAAGAGATGCACACATCAGGGAATGTGGGCCAGAGATTGAAGGTGAGCACAGGTGTGGATCCAAACCGATGATGTGGTTTGTAGACTCATGTCATAGGGTTGAAAAAAGAGAAAGGTCCAATCAAGGAAAATCAATAGTGGTGGAAATGAACTTATCACGTTTTAATTATCGAAAAGCCTCTATAGCCTTTTCCTGCGTGTGAAGCATGGCTACTCCTTTGACATTCTCAGCAGACAGCTCCCCCATGTAATCCCCAGATTTCTTTCCAGAACCTGTTAGATCATCAGATTCATTTCTAAGGTTCTACCTTGATGGTGGGGTGTCTCTGTGTTCCTGTCCTGGCTGCACTGTGGGTCCTTCTCTGACTGTGCCAAGCTTCAAACAGCAGCATTCCAAGGATCACCAGGATCAAGCCTGCCACGCCCATCCGGATGAGATTCCCCACTGTGTATTCTTGGGTGTCTGAGGCTGGAGATTGTGGGCAAAAGGTCAGGGTGTTCAGGGCAGACTGCAATCATACCTGGACCCTGCGTGTGCGGCAGGGCACCTGCCTTCCGCCGACTGCTTTTGGCCCTGTGTGCCCAGTCCCGTAACTGAGGATTTCTCCTTACTCACCAGTCTTGGTACCTGAATTGTTCTTTGAGGGCTCCCGGATATCAGCTGCTCCTAGAAGCAAACACAGATAGGGTGTGGGAGAGGCGATATAGGGATGCTTAGTAATTGCTCCTTTGATCTCCATTTTTGTCCCCAGGAGGCGATTGTCACCAACGCTCTATGGCCCCTGGGGCTCTACTGGGCACCAGGTTTAGGTCAATCATTTTGGACCCAGGAAAGAGATGGTCTGAGCAGGTATGTCCTCACCTGTGACCTTGAGATGCAGAGGGTTACTGGGGTGTGAGCACACATTGGGATTGTAGCCGGAGGAACCATAGCATCTGTAGGTGCCCCCATGGGAAGTGTTCACGGGGCCCACAGGGAAGAGGGCCTGGGCCTGGGCCGGCCATCTCGCATAATTGATCCTTGAATCCATGCGTTTGGGCGGGTCAGCTTTTCCGTCCTTCAGCAGATGGAAAGCGCCCCATCCAGTCTGTGAGCTACATGAGAGGGACACGTTCTCTCCTGAGGCCACCACGGGGCTTGGCTGGGCTGAGAGGGAGGGTGCATCGTAGATGCCTGAGGGAGGAGGAGAGAGCTGTGTTGAAGGGGACAGTCACCCCACGTACCCTAGTGTGGGCTGTGAGGGGTGAGGTCCCCCTGAGGACACACTTCTTTTCCTTTTGTCTGTGAGGAGGAGCCCACAGTGTTGAGGGGACCCAGCTCTTACCTGTCACCACCAGGGACAGGGGGTCACTCAGCTCTGACCAACTGTTCTTTCTGGTGTAATATGCACACTGGTACCGTCTTGCAGTGGTTGAGCTCATGCGTTCAATAACAAAACCGGTCTTCTTGCTGGAGTCCTGTGGGACCCTTGTATCCAAGACTTGAGACTCATGCTCATTAAACAGCCTGTAGGCCTCAGCCTGCAGGGAACCCTGACACCAGATGGTCACACGGCTTCCCTTGGTGACCATGGGGCCTGGATCAGCCCAGATGGAGGGTTTGGGGAGGACCCCTGGAAAGGAATCAGACCTGAACGGTCAGGGGTGCCCTTCACCCCTGTGTCACCACTGGTCACTCCAAGGCCCCTCCAGACTGGTCACCATCAGCTCAGACCCTGTTTCTCGTAGGTGCCCAGGGGGTTTGGGGACGGAAGCAGGAGACCTGGGTGAGGACTCACCTGCCTGTACCAGGTCCTGTGGGCCCCGACACAGCCCTGAAAGAGATTCCCTGTGAGAACCATCCCCCACCCATACATAGCAGCTCCAGGTCCGGTTTGGCCCTAAACATAGGGTCAGACCTGTGGCTGACACGTCTCGTTTCCCCCTGGAAATCCTGTCCCCACTGACCCTCCTGAGTCCTGTGGTCTTTTAGGGACCAGGACCTGGGAGGGGAGGGGACCCCATCCCTCCTCTTTCCCCTAAAGCTCACCGAGGCAGAGAAGGGCAGTGAGGGTCAGGGTTGTGGTGCTGCCTCTCATGGTCCCTAGAGCCCAGCAGGACAGATGCACAGGGTGTGACGAGGTCCAGGCTCCATGTAACATGTCACGAGTTCCTGTTTAGCGGTCTCAGAGGAAGGGGAACAGCCCCTTCCAGGGCCTCATTCTGCTCACCTGGAGGGATGGGGCTGAGGAGACAGCAGGCTGTGGGATCTTTTAGACCAGACCTGAGTCTCACCAGACCCACACTCTCTGCCTCCACCTCATGCCAAACCCAAATCCAGAGGGTGATGCTGGTCCCAGAACATGAAGGGAGAGGAGGCAGGGCAGGAGGTGAGCCAGCCTAATTTCTGTTCCAATTCTGACGCTGCCTCTCTAGAACCTGTGTGAACTTGGGTAAGTCACTTCCCTTTCCTGAGACTCTGTAAATGCAATTTTTCTTCCTTTCTCTCATTGGCCAGGCAATCAGGCCGAATTTAGTGAGTAGCTACCACGTCCAGCCACGGTGCCAGGCACTGGACATTGACGGCCGAAGCTGACAGATTCTTTCCTTACACTCATGGGCTCAGATGAACAAAGAGAGACTTTACAGATATTTAGATGGCAGACAATACAGTCTTGTGCGATTGTTACATGTTGGAAAAAAAAAAGAACAATGAGATTCAGTAACATGTATACATTATGTAACCTGGGTCCTTCTTGGGGATGGAGTGACCCTGTGTATAAGCGGGTTAGCTCGGCGGTGGTGGCTGGGTGGCTTTGTGACCAGAAAGGTCCTGAGCTGTTGTCAGACATGAGAGCAGCCAGGAGAAGGCTGGACCTGCTCACTCAGGTCTCCAGCACCGTGCAAGTACTGGGTTTTATGTTGCATGAGTGGGAAAATTTCTACAATAGACAGTACAAACAGAGTTCTGTTTTAAAAAGACAACTGCTGTGTGAAATGTAATGCGGGAGGGCTCTATTGATGACACTTGCAAGACGGCGTGTTGATCAGTATTTGAAGTCGTTTACGTGCTTTTCTCGTATAACCGTTACACAAACCTTGTGGGGACAGAGCCAGGAGTGCAGTTCCCAGGCTCTCGCCCTCATGTGGAAAGGTGCTCACTCGGGTAGTAAATCAACTGTGATTGAATGGCCATCAGCTGTGGCTAGTTGGGCATCAGCTGTAACCCGTGAGCCATTGGCCACTAATATAACTGCTGTGGCTACGCTAGCAGCAAATGGGGGCTAGCAAGAAGACCGTGGCTGGGCTAGCAGGGGCGGAGTGTGGATTGAGGATTGCAGAGAGGCGGATTGCTGTTACCAAGTGAGATTTTTTGGCAGAGACAAGTGGATGGCGGGTTGCAGATCGTGTGGCTCCTGCTTCCTGTGTCTCCAATCCAGCCGCCAGCGAGAATACCCCTATCTATGACTCCGTTGGGTGTTCCTGCATTCTTATGTGGGGAGCTGGACCAGAGACCCCGCATGACGCCCCGCGTGACAAACCTATAACACAAAGTACATGCACAGCTGAGTGGCACGAGACAGGATGGCTATTTGGTCCGGCAGGTTGGCTAGGTTCTAACTGACAGGGGTAGCAGCCGAGGACGGCACAGAATTGTTGAAAGCTCAGTTTCTGTGTGTGGCTTGGGGTGGAGGGTTTGGTTGTGAGAGGAGAGTGTGTGCTCTGGAGCTGGTGAGTTTAGCTCATGCCTGATCATTTTCAGCCTTGAATATCAGATGGTGCAACTTAGGGTTTTTTTGAAGATGGAAACTGGTGGAATGGTTGGAGCTCAGGCCCGATAGGGTTATAGGAAGAGGCCCTTGGAAGTGCAGAGAGGAGTGAACTGGAGAAAGCAGTGGGGCCTGGACTGGAGGACGAGGAAGGGGGCTGATGTGATGACGCAGACAAGACGTCTGGAGTCTTGTGGTGGGCTGGGGACATGGATAAGAGGGGCTCAGGGACATAATGTGTGGATTTGATGATTAGGTGTGAGGTGCAAGAGAGTGAGGAACTGAATGAAGGCTGTTCCAATCTCTTCTTGGTGCCTGGAGGAGCCGATGGGACCATCACGGGGAGGACGACCTTGGGGGAGAGGGAGGTGTGGGGAGACGCTTAAAAGGCTGATCACCATTTCTCACTGGAAAGCACGGCCATGCCTCGTGACCTGGGAGTGCGGACTTTCCTTCTTCTAAACACTTCCCTTCACTGACTTCCTTGTTTCTAAGTCAGTACCGTCTTTCCTTCAAATCCCCTCAATAATTTCTGCTCCTCAGTGGCCCCTGCTGCCCTGGGCGTAGCTCTTCCTCTCACATTGTGGGTTCTTTCTCCAGCACTGGTAAGAGCCCACATTGGAGTTAATTCAGTTATTTAGAAATGAACCAACTCAGGGGACTATGATGCAATTCATGTCATTGATCTCCCAGTAAAGAATGATAGCAATGAATAAAATTATATTTGAAAAAGTAAATAGCTGACCGTTTCACAAATTTGTTGAAACTCATAAATTTACATGTCCAAGGTACTCAGTTATAAGTCTTTAAAGAGCATGCCCACACACATCATGGTCATAAACTAGTGATAACAAAGCAAAAATTAAATGCATCCAGAGAAAAAGCCACGTTGCACACAGAGGAAAAATGATTTCTGCGATTACAGATTTCCCCATCAGAAACCATTACGGCCAGAAGATTTTAAAGTTTTGGGGGTCAAGAAGAGCCAACCTGAAATTCTGGACATTTTCCTCAGGAATGGCAGCAGTCATTCTGAGAGGAAAGGACACTGAGCAAATTTGTTGCCAGCAGACCTACTTAAAAGACGTAACTTCTTCAGGCAAGAAGGAAATAATTCTAGAGGAAAACTTGGAAAGTCAAGAATAAAGGAAGAGAAAAAAGTGGTAACTATTTAAGTAAATGTTATATCATAGTTTTCTTCTCTTGAATTTTAAAGAAAAAATATGTGTGGCTGTTGAAAGCTTATTTGGTGACATTGTCTGGTGAGGTTTTTAATGCAAGTAGATGTAATGCATACAACAACTACCGTATAGAGTGTTGAAGGTAATAGGACTATTTGTTTGTCAGGCTTCTGCATTTGCCTTGAAGAGGTAAAATAGTTCCTGTGTGTAGACTCTGCAATGTGGTGTGTGTATTATAATACCTATAATAGCCACTTAGGAAACAACACACACAGAGTTATAGGTAGAACAGCAGTAGATAAATTAGAATGGAATAACAAACAATTCTCCAAAAAGCCAAGAGAAGGCAGGAAAGGGAAAACTGAAGAGCAAACAATAGAGGGGAGGAGTGGACAAACAATAAAAGGTGACACCCCAAACAGCCTTATCAGTGGTTACATTAATTGTAAACAGTGAAAGCACAATGGCAGAGATTGCAGGGTTGAATTTCCCATAAGACCCAATTATATGTAGTCGGCAAGAGGTTCCCTTTATTTGCCTTTATTTTACTTTGTTGCCTTTTAAAACTTTATTTCAACGTAACTGTTGGTAAAGATGAACTAGGACTTCATCAGGCTGTGAGGTCTATGTAAGAGCTCTACTCATGGACGTTCACGGGATCACCTAGTGGAGATCTATGGTCCTAACTACCTTTTCATAAAACTGTGGTTCTAACTTCCTGTCGCCCTGTCTTAAGTGCCCTCCAGCTTAGCACACAAGCCAGAATGCACATGCCTGGACATGTCTGCAGGTGCTGGGTTGCAGGACTTTTCCCTTTTCCCGAATAAAACCTTCTGGTGACAGACCACCTAGTTGATGTTCAGTGGAAATTCTGCTTATAGAAATACACTCATACTGGCTAATAGAAGGCAAGTTAAGTTTTACTTATTCTACACAATTAGGACCCAAATCTTCGTACATGGCTTAAGCAGTAAAAAAAGAAAAAGCAAACAAAACCAATAAAACAGGATTTCAATTTGGTTTATTTTTCATCTATTACAAATATATAAAAGATCCTCTGCCAGATACCGCTAAAGCAGGTAGCAAGAACCTTGAGAGATTAATCTTTGGTTTGTCTCTGAAAAATAACATGTATTACACTGTAAAATTATAAAATCGGTTGCAACATTGTTGCGATGTTTTTATGCCAGTTTACAAAGTTCAATAACGAGTAGATGTTGAAAAAGGTGAGGCGAGCCTATGCACACATGTGAAACTGTAAAAGCTTCCTGATTTAGTTAACATTGCACGGAGATTCCAAATTTATACAAACCGAGATTCAGATAATTTCCTGAATCTGAATTAACATTATCAGTTCGGTTCATTTGCTGAGGTCAACAGAAAACTCCACACACTGGCTATTTTTTGATTTATGCAAAAAAGAAAATTATGTTTCTTCCCCAGCTTTTCAGTCTAGAATTCATTTATTACAGGCAGGGTAGTCCTTCCATTGCCCACATTCATGGGGTGACATGTGACGAGGTCTATTGGAATTTAAACATGTATTAGCACTCATGCAAAATAGCCCCAAGTTAAAGACCACATGACTTTCGAAGTGACTGTAAAAAACAAAATGGCCCTTCTTTGGAAGACTAGAGCAAAACATCCAGCCATAGTTATAAGAAGCCTTATCAAAAAAAAATATTGCCGTTTATGAATTATACTTCAATTTAAAAAAAAGTAGCCCAAAGAAGCAGCTGTGAAAAGTGGATAAAAATATAAATTAAAATATCTTGAAGGGCGGCCGGTTAGCTCAGTTGATTAGAGCGCGTTGCTCTTACAAGGTTGCCGGTTTGATCCCCACGCGGGCCACTGTGAGCTGCGCCCTCTACAACTAGATTGAAACAACTACTTGACTTGGAGCTGATGGGGCCTGGAAAAACACACTTCAAGATAAGTAAATAAAAAAAACAAAAACAAAAAAACTGGATAATTCTTACAAAAAAATATCTTGAAAAACAATGTGAAAAGATAGTTAGGCGATATCTTTTGAAAAGACTACCTAGGATTAGGCGTATAATGTATTCTAGTATTTCAAATTTATCTCATTACTAAACATCAATTTACAAATGACTTGTTCATATTTGTTTCTTTATCAAAAGGGAAATTTCTAGCTTCAATTCTATCCAGTGGAGTGGAAAGTGAGACAACAAAAAGATTCCAACAGTTTCATGCAAATATCACATTTTTCAAATGGTAGAACTTCCAACTAGACCAGAAATTCATATTCCTAATACGCTTTTCACTGGAACAGTTTTTAATAATTAAAAAAATACATGGCATTAAGGTCGGAAACCTAATATACTTGTAGGCCTGACAATCATATCCAGGAAGAAAGTCCTCAAGTCCTGCCCTATTTTCAGTAGCAAGGTTTTCGCAGATCAATTTAACAATAAGGGGTTTTAATTTCCTTCATACTTTTGTTTTTAGCATTCTAGTCTCAAAAACTAGGTAAGAAAATTAGTCCAATTCCCCGGTAGTCATTTTTTTTCTTTTGTAGTATGAAAGAGTCCACAAAACCTCTTCCCCAAACTGATTCACAATCCCCAGTCTGTACTTAATGTGAATTTTCTCATATATAATGTAAAGATAAATTACATAAAAGGTACCCAGGAACATTAAAACTAGCTTTACAACTTCAGGTTTAAAGCATAAATATCTGCAGGTTGATCCTCTGTTGACAATGATCGTCGGGGCTAGAATTCACCTAGAGTTCTACAGTTACAAATTCCCATTCATGCACCGAAACACACACTAGTAACACACAACGTACTTCTCATTCATGTCTTGAGAGAATGTTCTTTGAGTCTTTGGCCTCCCAGTCAATTCAAACTTCAAATGTCTTCAGTCAAACTTCACTCTCAGAGATTTAACAAGTTTTCACCCGCACTTCATCAATGCTTTTCTGACGATGCTCAGAGCCTCCTGGAGCGTCACTGTGGCAATGAGCACAAAAGGGAAACACAGGGATACAGGGAAGGACACACAACCCTTCTCCGGGCCCCAGAACGTGCGTTTCTTTCCATTACATCCCTCTTCACAGTCTTCTCTTTTTCTTACTGACAGGATCCACCCCCACCTTCCTGGGAAGAAGCCCCGGCTGCTCCGTGCCTCTTGTTTCTCGGGCAGAGCTGGCCTCTCATCCTGTGGTGTAATGACGAGCGGGGAAAAGAGGGAGGCGGGAACACACGCTAGAGTGGGGCTAATGCATTTATTTATCAATATCTAATCAATGTATTTAGCAATATGCAATAGCAAAAGACAATGGCAATTAATAGAGTGTGCTAATGACAGAAAGTAAAGGTGGTTAAGACTAAACTATATACATTGATAACAATGTCATGTCAAAGGAGTACACACATTTATAAGTTAAGAGATCCCAACATGTTTACCGTTGATCAAAAATCACTTGGTTAACTATACAACTAACATCAGTAAGGAGCATCCAAAAGCAGTACTGAGCTCTGTAGAATAGGTGTCAAAAGCTCACCAAACTGGGGGAGAACAGTACTGGAAACGTCATAAATCAAAACCTTGCCAGGTCTGTAGCTGAGAAAAACTAAGGCGTCTCCCACACCGCTGCTTGTTAGTTCCCAAGAATATTTCTGCTGCGTTCTTTGTTGTTGTTAGAAGTCAAGGCGTCTTCTGATGCTATAAGCTGCAAGCTGTATATAAGTTTTCAAGGTGTTAACAATCTGAAGAATATTTAAATGGTTAATTTTATTTTTTGTGAATTTCAACTAAAAAAAAATTTAGGAGGACTGATTTGTGGTCCTCGAAAACTCCTAAAATTACTTTGTGGAGAAAAAGGAAATTACCATACATAGACTGAAAGCTTGCTCGGACCGGAGTTCCCCACAGCAGAAAGGAGAGAGTGGAGAAATACATTCAAGGAGCTAAATGTTTGTGAAGAATTCTACACTGAGCCAAGTTACTTTTAAGGGGCACGTATGAGAGTGTCAGCAGGAGGCAAACCCCCAGGTACTAGGACACTTGGGGCATCTGACCCCTTGGAACTTGTGTCTCACACGTTACCCACCATGTCAGGCTGCATGTCCATGAGAGAGAAGAGCTTTGGGGGTTGGATCCTTTAATCACCAGGTGCATTTTCTCTCCTACTAGTTGAATCATACACTTTATCTGCCATAAGGAAATATTTCCAAGTCACCTGATAAGCATGGAAGAGGCGTATCCAGAGCTGCAAGCTCTTGGATATTTTTCTGTTTTCACACTCAGTGAAAGGAATACAAATGACGTAGTTCAGTGAGAAGAACAATGAACAAAACCTGGAATAAGCAAGATGCAACCATGAGGGAAAAAATGGCAAAAAAAAAAAAAAAAAAAAAAAAAAAGCCAAAACCCATTGGAAAATAAACGTCCAATCACTGTGTTCTACACCCGAAACTAATATCCTACTATATGTTAACTGTCATTGAGAAATAAAAAAACATTTGAAACAGAAGGGAACTACATTACATGCTACAACACAGATAGGTCTTGAGGACAGGTGTACAAACCAGTCCCCCAAAACAAAGAAAACAAAAGCCAGGCACCCCCAAACGTGTGTGCACAGGTGGCTGTAAATCTCTGGTCCTGGTGCTCATCATCTCCTGGCAGGAATTCGCTGATGAAATTCCAAACTGTCACCCTGATGTCTGAATCCTCCGCTCCTGTGGTTCTTGGGAAGCATTATTCTCACATTCTGTGCAGGTTGTTCTGTGTATCACCGTTTCTTCTGAAACTTCCTGCCTTGGAACGAACTCCTCAGTCTCACGTTGGGCCTTATAGTAAAAGACCTTCTCCCTCCAAGCATCTCCACGTTAAGCCCAAGCTGGGGACCACGGCCATTCCTGCCCCTCCTCCATCCTCGGCAGAGAGCCGGCCATGGGCCCTGGCAAGCCTGGTCCTGCTTGGCCCCAGGGAGTGGGTCTCACTTTCTCACCAGGGCCTCCAGGGCACCCAGCCAACAAACCCAGAAAACACTGCCTCTGAGACGTTCTTGCCACCAAGGTCTTCCCATGACCTTCAGTCAGGGCACATTTATTTCAACTTGATCTCCCTGGAAGGTTTATCCCATTGAGGATCCATATCTAGGGGATACACACAGACGCTCCTTGCTCTTGGAGAGCTTTGAGGGGCTGCTGCCTCAAGAGATGCAAATAATTAACGCTGGTCATCACAGCTGGTATTCTCTAACACATGCGGCATCTCATGTGGGCCTCACAACCACTTGTGGATTAATCCACTTTGTGGATTATTTTTAAACAGACACCGAAACTGTGCCTAAGAAAGGAAGTGTAATTTGTCCACCTTCACCACGCCCGCATGTGACCCTGTGAAGTAGAACTGGATGGTTCAAACTCCCAGTCCGCGCTTTTCCCACCCACGTCCATCACCATGAAGTCTCACGCGCTGTGAGATGGCAGAGCTGTGGCAGCTAATGGCTCATGTGGGCGGTACATGTAACCAGCAGGGAGTCTCGGGGGGCACAGGCTGTGAGGACTCTGCCCTGCTGAAGGGCTATAAGATCCTCTGCTGGGCCAGCTGGGCGCACAGCCTCTCCTGGACTCACTGGCGTTTCCTGAGGGCGAGACACTCATTGGGTGAATTACTGCTCCTGTTCAACAAGAAGTTGTGGGTTAGTCTCACGCCAAGATGGGGTCTCTTCTGTGCCCTCGGATGGCCACAGGGAAGAGGACCTGGTGCCGGAAGACAAGTGCCTTCCAGACCTAGGACATTCCCCAGACAAGGCTGCTCCTTCCGCTCATGTCCACGTGTCGCGCTACCTCCTCCACGTATGTTTTCCTCCTACGTTCAGTTCTTTACCATTCAGTATGAGGCTCGCTGCAGGATTCTGTAGCTGTGACTTTATCAGAGTGAGCGAGTTCCCTTCAATTTCTAGTCAGCCCAGATTTTTGCTGGATTTTGCCAAATACTTTTCCTGTATCTATTGATAGAATCATGAGGGGTATTTTTTTTTGATTCAAGTATATCGGGGTGACAATTTTTAGTAAAGTTTCATAGATTTCAGGTGTAAAATTCTGTAATACATCATCTACGTATCACATTGTGTGTTCACCACCCAGAGTCAGTTCTCTTTACATCACCATATATTTGATCCCCTTTACCCTCATCTACCATCTCCCTCCCCCCTTACCCTCTGGTAACCACTAAACTATTGTCTGTTTCTTTGAGTTTTTGTTTCTTCATTTGTTTGTGTTGTTCCTTTGTTGTTTTCAGTTTTATATCACACATATCAGTGAAATCATATGGTTCTCTACTTTTTCTGTTGGACTTATTTCACTTAGCATAATAATCTCAAGTTACATCCATGTCTTCGTAAATGGCACTATTTAATGTTTCTTATGGCAGTATAGTATTCCACTGTGTATATGTGTATATATATATATATATATATATATATATATATATATATGTATATATATATATGCATATATATGTATAGATATCTGCATAGATATCTAGATATCTGTATATGTATCTATATGTGTATCTATCTATCTATCTATCTATCTATCTATCTATCTATCTCACATCTTTCTTTATCCAATCATCTATTGAAGGACACTTTGGTTGTTTCCATGTCTTGGTACCCTAAATAAAGCTGCAGTGAACATAGGAGCACATATATCTTTATGTATAAATGTTTTCAGATTTTTTTGGTAGATACTCAGGAGAGGGATTGCTGGGTCATATGGTAATTCTATTTGTAATTTTTTGAGGAACCTCCACACTGCCTTCCATAACGGCTGCACCAATCTGCATTCCCACCAACAGGGTATGAGGGTTCCTTTTTCTCCACAGCCTCTCCAACACTTGTTACTATTTGTCTTGTTGATGATAGCCATTCTGACTGGGGTGAGGTGATATCTCATTGTGGTTTTCATTTGCATTTCTCTGATGATTAATGATATTGAGCATTTTTTCATATATCTATCGGCCATTTGTCTGTCCTCTTTGGAGAAAAGTCTGTTTAGGTCCTTTGTCCATTTTTAAACAGGATTGTTTGTTTTTTGGTAGTTGAGTTGTATGAGTTCTTTATATATTTGGATATTAGCCTCTTATCGGAGGCACTGTTTGCAAAAATCTTCTCCCATTCAGTTCGTTGCCTCTTTATTTTGGTGATGGTTTCTTTTCCTGCGCAGAAGCTTTTGAGTTTGATATAGTCCATTTCATTTATTTTAGCTTTACGTTCCTTGTGTCTTTGAAGTCAAATTCATAAAATCCTCTTTGAACCCAAGGTCCATAAATTTAGTACCTATGTTTTCTTCTATGCAGTTTATTGTGTTAGGTCTTAACGTTTAGGTCTTTGATCCATTTTGAGTTAATTTTGGTACATGGTGACAGAGAGCAGTCCAGTTTCATTCTTTTACACGTGGCTATCCAATTCTCCCAGCACCATTTATTGAAGAGTTTGTCTTTTCTCCATTGTATGTTTTTGGCTTCTTTGTCAAAAATTATCTGTCCATATTTATGTAGGCTTATTTCTGGGTTCTCAATTCTATTCCATTGTTTTGTGTGTCTGTTTTTCTGCTAATACCATACAGTTTTGATGACTGTTGTCCTGTAGTACAAACTGAAGTCATAGAGTGTGATACCTCCAGCATTGTTATTTTTTCTTAGGCTTGCTTTGGCTATTTGGGGTCTTTTTTGGTTCCATACAAATCTGATGATATTTTGTTCTATTTCTTTAAAAAATGCCATTGGGAATTTGATGGGGATTGCATTAAATCTGTATATGGCTTTGGGTAATATGGCCATTTTAACTATGCTGAATCTTCCAACTCATGAACATGGAATGTCTTTCCATTTCTTTGTGTCTACTTCAACTTCTTTTAAAATTGTCTTACAGTTTTCTTTTTTTAAAATTAAAGTTTATTGGGGTGACAATTGTTAGTAAAGTTACATAAATTTCAGGTATACAATTCTGTATTACATCATCTATAAATCCCGTTGTGTGTTCATCACCCAGACTCAGTTCTCCTTCCATCACCATATATTTGATCCCCCTTACCTTCATCTCCCACCCTCCACCCCCCTTACCCTCTGGTAACCACTAAACTATTGTCTGTGTCTATGAGTTTTTGTTTCTCATTTGTTTGTCTTGTTCTTTTGTTGTTTTAGGTTTATATAAATCACATATTAGTGAAATCATATGGTTCTCTGCTTTTTCTGTTTGTCTTATTTCGCTTAGCATGATAATCTCAAGATCCATCCATGTTGTCACAAATGGTCCTATTTCATCTTTTCTTACCACCGAATAGTATTCCATTGTGTAGATATACCACAACATCTTTATCCATTCATCTATCGAAGGACATTTTGGTTGTTTCCATGTCTTGGTCACCGTAAATAAAGCTGCAATGAACATTGGAGCACACATGTCTTTATGGATAAATATTTTCAGATTTTTTGGGTAGATACCCAGGAGAGGGATTGCTGGGTCATATGGTAATTCAGTTTTCTGTGTATAGGACTTTCACATCCTTGGTTAAGTTTATTCCTTGGTATTTCATTCTTTTTGTTGCAATTGCAAATGGAATTGTTTATTTTTAAATTTCTTTTTCTGAGATTTCATTATTAATATAGAGGAATGCAGTGGACTTTTGTACATTGAATTTGTAGCTGGTAACTTAACCGTATTTGTTTATCGTTTCTAATAGCTTTTTGGTGGAGTCTTTAGATGTTTTTATATAGCATCATGTAATCTGCAAAAGGTGACAATTTAACTTCTTCATTCCCAATTCAGATGCCTTTTATTACTTTCTCTTTCCTGATTGCTCTGGCTAAGACTTCCAAACTATGTTGAAAAGCAGAGGTGACAGCCCTGTCATGTTCCTGAACGTACAGCAAATGGCTTCAGTTTTTCACCATTAATTATGAGATTAGCCGAGGGCTTGTCGTATATGGCCTCTATTATGTTAAGGTATTTTCCTTCTATACCCATTTTATTAAGTGTTTTAATCATAAATGGACGTTGTATCTTGTCAAATGCTTTTTCTGCATCAATTGATATAATCATATGATTTTTGTCCTTTATTTTGTTTATGTGATGTATCACATTGATGGATTTGCGGATGTTGAACCATCCTTGTGCCCCGGGGATGAACCCCACTTGGTCGTGATGAATAATCTTTTTAATCTAGTGTTGCATTCGATTTGCTAGAATTTTGTTCAGGATTTTTGCATCTGTGTTCATCTGAGATATTGGTCTGTAGTTTTCTTTTTTTGTGTTGTCCTTACAAGGTTTTGGTATCAGGGTAATGTTGGCCTCATAAAATGAGTTAGGGAGTATTGTCTCTTCTTCAATTTTTTGGAAGAGTTTGAGCAGGATTGGTATTAGATCCTCTTTGAAGGTTTGGTAGAATTCACTAGTGAAGCCATCTGGTCCCGGACTTTTGCTTTTGGGAAGGTTTTGGATGAGTGATTCAATTTTGTTACTGGTGATCAGTCTGTTTAGATTTTCCAGTTCTTCATGGTTCAGCCTTGGAAGGCTATATGTTTCTAAGAACTTGTCCATTTCTTCTAGGTCATTGAATTTGGTGGCATGTAGTCCTTCATAGTATTCTTGGATGATCCTTTGTATTTCTGTGGTGTCCGTGATAACTTCCTATCTTTCATTCCTGATTTTGTTTATTTCTTTCATTTCTCTTTTTATCTTAGTGAGACTAGCCAAGGGTTTGTCAATCATATTAGTCTTTTCAAAGAAGCAGCTCTTGTTGTGTTAATTTTTTTCTGTTGTCTTTTTGTTCTCTATTTCATGTTGTTCTGCTCTAATTATTATTGTTTCCTTCCTTCTGCTGACTCTGGGTTTCATTTGTTCTTTTTTTCTAGTTCTTAAAGGTGTAACATGAAGTTATTTATCTGGGATTTTTCTTCTTTCTTGAGATAGGCCTGATTGGGGACATAAATATTGATGACTGTTATGTCTTCTTGTTGTATGGTCCCCTTTCTCATTATGAAAAGTCCATCTTTGTCTCTTGTCACCTTTTTTATCCCAAGTCTGTTTCATCTGATATCTGTATGGCTACACCTGCTTTTTTCTGAATACCATTTGCCTGGAATAGCAGTCTGAGTCTATATCTGTCCTTGTAGCTGAGATGTATCTCTTGAAGGCAGCATATGGTTGGATTCAGTTTCTTGATCCAATCTGTTACTCTGTGCATTTTCATTGGTGAGTTCAGTCCATTACATTTAGAGTGGTTAGTGATATTTGAGAATATCCAATCATTCTATCTTTGGTTTTCTGGTAGGACAGAGTCTCCACTGTTTGTTTGCCTTTTTGTTGCTGTCTATTATTTCAGTGTGGTGGTATTCTATGATTTTTCCCTCTGTTTCTTCTTTTTTTATGTTACATGTTTCAATTCTGGATTTTTTGAGTGGTTATCATTAAGAGGGTGGGTGCACCGTACATTCCTGAGGGAGAGGAAGGCCCTGAGGTGTAGAGAGCCGTCCTCTCCTACTTGCCCTTGACCCTGAGTTGCGGGACCACGTCCCTCTCCAGGGGTTCCGGTTGTGAGCCCGTCTCAGCTCCTATCAGTCCCTCTGGGTGGGGCTCTTATCTCCATGTCCCTCAGTCTCCTTTTCTCACTCCCTCTCCCTAGAGCACACCGCATCTCAGCCTCCGCTCCTGGACCCTCTCCCCGCACCCCATCACTACCAGGTGACCCTGGGCACAGCGCCCTGAGCCGACTCTCAGGACCTGGGGCAGGCAGGGCTCCCACCTGTGATCAGCATGTCCAGGGGGGCACTGGGGGCCGACCATGCATCCGACAGGCTGTGTCCACTGTAGCATCTGTACCGGCCCCCGTGGGCACGGGTCACACGGCCCAGGGGGAAGTCGGGGCTGAGCTGCCCATCAAGGCGCTGGGGGTGTGTGAGCCCCACGTCCTTGGTCAGAGCGAATCTGTTAAACAAATACATTCACAGCTGAGTGGAAAGAGGGAGGAAGACTTCTTTGTCATAACAAAGTCTAAGTTTGGAAAGCACTCTGTTATGTTCAAATTGGCTCAAAAAGCACCCCTGAGAAGTCACAATGAGGTGATGACTCAGGTTGTGAGTCTGGGAAGAGAAGGTGATTCCCTGGGATGAGTTTGGTTTGCAGGGAAAGAGGGAGGAGCTGGCTCTGTGGGAGAGTTTAGCTCAGGCTGAGCTTCAATAACACGCGATACCAGCTGGAGAGACTGATGTTACTGCAGTAAGATGGAGACCTGTGGAAAGGTTTTGTGAAGAGGATGGTCGGCTCCTCTCACAGCCCCAAACTGCTTTGTCGCTGAGTCATCACCTGAGTTATCACCACATTGTGCCTTCTCCTGGGAGCTTTTCTCTCTGTCCTGTTTTTCTCACTCTAAAAAACTTATCTAGCCTGGGTGTATGGCTCGTTTTCCCCTAACGCGTCCTCTCTCAAACTTCCGCATTTCTCTAAGCAGCAGAAGCTTCTGTTCATCACTCTCCACCAACACCTCTGAGCCATTTCTGCCTCCTCACTGGCCCCTCTTCTGCAGACAAGGGAGTGAGGGCCTGGAGGAGTCTGGTGGGGCTGCACCAACATGTCTTGAGTCTTCAAATGAACCTGACTGTTGTGATAAACTGGGTCATGGAAAGTAGGGCTCAGTGAAAGAACTGTTGAATTTGTTCATTGTGTGTGAGGAGGAAAGGGAGTGAAGAATGAGAGCTCTTCCACTCTCAGCCTTGGTTGGCTGGAAGAGCCAATGGGGTCATCACAGGATAGATGACCCCAAGAGGAGAAGGAGGCTTGGGAACTTGTTTATAAAACGGAAACTGACTCACAGAGAAAACCACCACCTTCCTCATAGCCTGGGTGTACGGCTCGTTTTCCCCTAACGCTTCCTCTCTCAAACTTCCGCATTTCTCTAAGCAGCAGAAGCTTCTGTTCATCACTCTCCAGTAAAACCTCTGAGCCATTTCTGCCTCCTCACTGGCCCCTCTTCTGCAGACAAGAACTCTTCATCTGATACTGTGGATTCTGTCTCCATGCTTTGGGCAAAACACTAGTTGGAGACCATTTACAGCTTTTAATTTAAAACATAGGAGAAACGTTTATTGATTGTTTAGTTTGCGCCAGTAACGTGCCCTCTCCCATTTTCCTCATTGTAGAAAATGATGAAACCTTACCTCTTAGTGTTGTTAGAATCAGTGGTGCCTGAGACAATCTGGTGACTCAATGAAGACATGGGTATAAGAAGCGTATGGTAAGAGGGGCTACTTGGAAGACCCGAATCTGCCCTCCTAGCCAACAAGTTAAAACAGAAGCTGTAACATATCCTAGGTCTCAGGGCAGATGACTCCAGGATTAAAGGATGCAGGAATGATGGTGTTCATCCTGGATCCTATACTCTGTCAAATTCGGTAGCGAAGGTGAAAATTTCATCAGTGGCTAATCGCTAAGCCTTAAGGCACTTAGGGCATCTCTGACCTGGTGAGAGTCTAGTGTCCCGTAAAACTCCACAGGTACCTGGTTCAATTTCTAAATTATAGGGGACTGTGGGGACAGAGTCAGGAGTGCAGTTTCTAGGCTCTTGGCCTCAGGTGGAAAGGTGCTGGCTCAGGTAGTAAATGACCATCAACTGTGATTGGATGGCCATCAGCTGTGGCTAGTTGGCCGTCAGCTGTAACCAGTGAGCTACTGGCCACTAGTATAACTGCTGTGGCTATGCTAGCAGCAGATGGGGGGCTAGCAAGAAGATGGTGGCTGAGCTAGCAGGCAGCAGAGTGTGGATTGCAGAGAAGCGGACAGCGGGTTGCGGATTGTGTGGCTCCTGCTTCCTGTGTCTCCAACCCAGCCACCAGGGAGAATATAGTGATATGACTCCCCTATCTATGGCTCCGTGGGTGTTCCTTTTTGGCCTCACCATGTCCTGCATTATTATGTGAGGAGTGGGAGCTGAGACCCCACATGACACCCTGCATAACAGGGACCTATAGGACACATATCTTTTTTACTTGCATTTCTTATTATCGTAAAATCAATATAACATAAAACCGACCCTTTTACTGTATATAATGAACTGGAATTTAGTAAATTCACAATGTTGCACCACCACTTCTGTCTAGTTCTAAGAGATTTTCATGACCCCAGAAGAAACCATGAAACAGTTAGTCTCCATTGCCCCCTACAATTCAGCCCCTGATAAACACAAACCTACTTCCTATATCAGTGCTTTCCTTCTGGATAATTTATATAAATGGAGTCACACGAAACGTGATCTTTTCTGTCTGACTTCTGTCCGGTAGCTGCATGTTTTCGATGTTCACCCACATTGTACTACGTATCAGTGCTTTGCCCTTCATGGCTGGATAAAAGCCCAGTGTTATGGAGACACCACATTCTGTTTATATGAAAGTGGTCCAGGAGGAAGGTGTGTGTAGACGTGGATCCAAACTGCCACGTGGGATGGACCCTCATGTCACAGGGTGAGATTCGAAGGGCAGTCAAGGAGAGTCAGTGATGGTAGAGAGGGAAACCACCATGTTTAATGGAGGAAGAGTCCTCTACAATAACATGCACACATTCCCTGCCCCAAATCACATCTCCCCAGACAGTTCCCTGACTTATGGTCCAGATGTTCTTTCACATCTCCTGGGTCATCAGATGAGTTCCAAGGCTCCACCACTCTGAACAGTGCATTGTTCCTTCCTGGGGACACCTCCTGGCTGCATGTGGGTCTTCAATGGGCCATGTGGAGCCTGAAACAGCAGCACCCCAAGGGCCACCAGGACCACGCCAGCCACACCCATCCGGATGAGATTCCCCACTGTGTGGTCCTGGGGGAGGGAGGCTGGGAATTGTGGACACAGATGTCACAGAGGTGAGCGCAGACCAAAACCACCCCAGGTCCCCTGGATGTCCCCAGGGCACCTGCATTTCATCGACAGGACATGACCCTCAGAGCCCAGCCCATGACTGAGGATTTCTCCCACTCACCACTCTCTGGGTCTGACGTATTTTGTGATGGGCTGATGGTGTCAGCTGCTCCTGAGAATCATGAAAAGAGAGTGTGAGTGAGCACTTGGGGAGACATGAGTTTCCCGTCTGTGTCTGTGCTCCCACATGCCTTCAGTTATTTTATCATATCTTTTTACACAGAAAAATCTGGAGCTTTTTTATCCATTTATTTTTTCATTAATTCATTTTTCATATAATTAGGAATAAATGCAATGGTTGATAGATTTAGCAGGTGAAAAATATGGGTATATGGATGAATATTTGTGGTATACTTGTAGATATATAAATTTAGTATTTATATAATAATAGATAAATATGTAACTACATACAGATAAATATCACATATACATTTTGTATGTAATGTATTATAAAATATATATCTGTACGTGTAGTTGCACATATATCTACTATTACATAAATACGAAAATTATAGGTCCACATGTATATGTACATATATTTGTGCTGTACCTATGTGTATAATATGTATGTACATGTATTACATATGTGAATTCATCCATACATACAGGGAAGGTCAATTATTTGAAATAAACATGTGACAAGGAGGCGTGTCCCCAGAAAAGTCAGAGTCTGGTCTTCAGTAAGGAATAAAGTCATGTTTGTAAGTTGGGGGCGGGGAAGAAGAAAGGGGGATCTGAGACCCTGGGGTCTGGTCAATTGGCGACAGGTCAGGGCTACTGCCCAGGGGCGATGCACTGTCAGCATCTCTCCATGTCGGACAAACTGTATAAAGCCTGGGAAGCTTTCATGGATGGATTGCTAATCATCTGATTTTTATCCCAAAAGACAACCTCTTACCTCTCTTTGTCAAAGGCGAGAAGCAAATAAGTCCACAGTTCACTTTTCAAACTCTGTTACTTTAAGGAACAGAGAAAATCAGCAAAATTGTAATATTGAGTGACTACAAAAAATAGGAAGTGAGGCAAATCTATTACCCAGTTTTGATATAAAAACCAAGATGGTAAAATAAAAGAAAAACAATTATTGACCAATCCTAATTATAAAGATCCCTGACCACAGTGTCCAGGGAGAAGCCGGCCTGAGAGAGCCCAGTTTGGAGCTGACGGTCAAGGTTCTGGGGAAGATCACATCCCCCTGTCTTGGACAGAGTGAATCATAGCCAACATCAGAGTGACACTGGAGGGTCCGGTTCTGTTCAGAGGCCACGACAGGGCCCTGCTGGGTCAGAAGGGAGGGCTTCCAGACACACCTGGGACAGAGACCAGTGTGGATCATGGGGCTGGTTCCTCCCATAAACCACCTTCTTCCATCCTGAACCCCTGGCCTCACTGTCTCTCACTCTTTGTGTTCCTCAAATAACCCCCCTTCTCCCATTCCTGAAGGCAGAGTCTGAGGCTGGGACCCTGGGTGTCCTCTCACCTGTCACCACCAGCTCCAGGGGGTCACTGCTCTCTGACCAGCCAGCAGGGCTGAGATAGTAACAGAAATATCCCCCTGCAGTGCGCTCTGTCATGTGTGGGATGGAGAACTTGGCCTTGTCCCCGTGCTCCAATGGCTTCCTTCTGTCCCAGGATCCTAGGATTCCCTTTCTATCCAGGCGGAACTCCTTGGCCCCCAGGGTCCCCTGACACCAGATGGTCACAGGGCTCCCCCAGGGGATCACAGAGCCTGGCTCAGCCCAGGCGGTAGGTTTGGGGAGGGTCCCTGGAAGGAATCAGAGGCTGGGTCACAGACATTCCCAATACCTAGCCCCAGATGTCAGCCTCAAACCTGCCAGATGACCCATCTGTCAGCCCAGAACTGCAATTCTCCATCCCCAGCTGCCGTTATCCCCAGAGAGGAGACACCTGGGGACAGACTCACCTGCCTGTACTCGGGTCCTCGGCCCCACGCTCAGTCCTGGAAGAGAGACCCTGTGAGAGATTTGCCCTGAGTCCTGAGCAGAGCCCTCCTCCCTGTGAGCCTCCTGAGCCCTGGGGTCTCCTGACTGACCAGGGCCTGGATGTGGGTGGGGTCCCTCCCAGACCAGGGCTTCCCTTCCCTTGTCAATCTCACCAAGGCAGAGCAGGGCCATGACGGTGGGGGTCATGATGTTTCCTTCCTCCAGTCCTTGATGTGTAGATGGAGGAAATCACGGAGACCTCAGATAGACGTACGGGGTGTGGCCACTCAGAGGCTGTCCCTCCCTGTCATGGGGTTTTCACATCAGTGGCTCCACAGGAAGGGGAACAGCCCCTCCCCAGGAGAAGAGCAGGGCTCAAGGTGAAATTTGGAAGCGGTGTCGCCCCCTCCTCATGTTTTGGAGATGAGCACTGGGACATCTCTGCACACTGGCCCAGCCCTTGGACATAGCACTGAGCTGTGCCCTCTCTGTGTGTGTGAAACAGATTCAATCCTGTCTATTCCCACTCAGGCATCCGTCCAGGTATGAGTGTGAGGCTCACATTGGCGCCGTCCCTGCCGGGCACATCACAGTCAGATGCTAAGATTGGGAAGGTGGATGCCATGGGTCAGGACAGCTGTAGCTATCCACCCCTTTCAGGCCGGGACGTCAGGACAGCCCGGGGAGAAACCCTGTATTAACAATCAGGTGTGTGGCAGGTGAACTCCCAACAGGAGTGGACATCAAAGTGAAAGCCTCATCGTGACAAATAGTGCTATTAAATACTGTCTACAGTATTAATGAATGGGGTTATCATATCTGAGGAAACAGAACACTAGGAATATATGAAACTCATTGTAACTGAAGGTTGTTGACATGTCTGCAAAACTAAAGGAGGAAATTGAATAATTGGACCAAACACATGGGTTATATTTTAAAAGTATAAAGGATTTTAGACATGAATTACATAAATCTCATAGAGGTAAAAATAATAAAAATGAAAACAAGTTTGATTAAACACACTCCAAATTTTTTTCCATCAAGGACAAGATAAAGCTAAAGATAGAATTATGGAACTGGAATATAATATTGAGGAAATTTTGTAGGATGCACTACAGAGAGACTGGATTTAGAAAACTAAGGTACATGGGGAATAGAAGGAGACGGGCCGATTCAGGAGGAAAGCAGTGAGCATGGCGTTGCTACAGTCCTGCAGGCCAATGGCTGGACATTTTACAGAGAAGCAGACAGAACATGCAGTGTCAGGACGCATGGCTGTGTAAATAAAATGTGTGTCTTCATATGTCTTGGCAAGTGGATGAAGTTGATGGGAGCTCACTTTGAAACATAAAAAAAGGCCCAAGATATGGGGAAAGTATATTTAAGGTATTAATGGACAGTGAAGAATATAATACACACCCAAGTTATTATTAAGGGCCAAGGTGCAAGTGCAGGAAAGGAGAAGTTCGTAAGTAGGAGGAGACTGGGGCACGTCTGACCTGTTTGAATTCATGTCTCACATATTAAACCCACCACGGCAAGCTCCGTCTTCAGGAGAGATGAGGAGGGTTTGGGGGTATGTCCTTAACCCTCAGAGAAATTCTCCTTTTTGTATTTGGATTACATTTTTTACTTGAAGTAAGAAAATGTTTTTAAGTATCTTAATAAAAAGAGTGAAAATAAGACATTTGCGAACATATAAGGTCTCAGATATTTTGTTTACTCACTGACTGAAAAGCAATCCTAAAATATGTGATTAAGCCAAAGGAGTAATATATCAAAAATAGAGAAAGTGAGATGGAACAATGAAGACTAAAAATGCCCCCAAGAGTTTTGGAAAACTGTATTTGTACAGAATGCACATACACATTTGTATTTAAGGAAGCTGAATCCAAATATTTCTGGTGTGTGACATCAAGAGAGTGAGAATTTCTGAAAAAAAGTAAGTGCTAAGACTTCAGCTAAGTGTAATGTTCTTCTTATCTAAAGGAAAAGATAAATTTAATAATTGTTCAAAATCATAAATGTGAATACATGCATTAACAAAGTAACTACTAAAATAGAAATGCAATGTATAATGTTCAAACTAATACAATTACACAAAACAAAGAAATTTCGATATAACCAAAAGTGGACTGGATAATAATGATTTAAAAAAGCTGCTTAAAAGGCAATTACTACTTAAATAAAAGGTGGTAATAATTGAAAAATTTTCATTTTCTACCAAACATTAAAAGATTAATTGGTCAACTCAAGAATTAGATTGTGCTTTCTAATCTATTACATTGTTTTGTACACCTGAAACTAAAAAAAAATAAAAAAAAAATTAGATGACAGGACGCTGCTCAGAAAAAAAACACAGATTTATACTGCATTAAATCATGTTGGGACACAGACTCAGAGAGCAGTTTCCAGGCTCTCGGCCTCATGTGGAAAGGTGCTGGCTCGGGTAGTGGATGGCCAACGGCTGTGACTGGTTGGCCGTCAGCTATAACCAGTCAGCCAATTGGCCGCTGATATAACTGCTGTGGCCATGTTGGTTGGTTGGTTGGTTGGTTGGTTGGTTGGTTGGTTGGTTGGTTGGTTGATTGGTTGGTTGGTTGGTTGGCAGGCAGAGAACCAGATGGCAGATTGTGGATCATGTTGATCCTGCTTCCTGTGTTTCGCCCGGCTGCCAGCGAGACTGGGGTGCAGGAAGACCCCTTGTTGGGGTACTGGCGGATGTTTGCTTTTGTATCTCTAACCCAGCCGCCAGGAGAATACAGTGGTATGACTCCCCTATCTATGGCCCCATGTTGTTCCTGTTTGCCCTCACCATATTCTGTGTCCACCCACCAAGAGCAGGACTAGAGACCCTGCAGGACACATGGCTCAGTGAGCAGGGTGTGGTGCTGGCCAAACTCTCCGAAAGGTGGTAGAGTAGCTTGTGCATATGGGCGCTCAGTTTTGGGAAGCCCGTGAGGAGCAGGCTGGGAACAGGAGGCTCTATCTGCTTGGGAGAAACGTGACACCTCGGTGAATTGGGGGGCCTCTCGAGCCTAAGGATGTCATGCTACCCTGTTGGCCGTGGAGGGCGTCACCTTCCTTTTGGTGGTCCACTGCTGCCATGGGCTCCTAGAGTGGTGGGCATCTTGCGCAGGGGCCACCACCCACTCAGATACCTGACATGGCAAGCAGGATTCCCGCCAGACGTGGAAATATATCCCTTGATATATTAAAAAAATTTTTTTAAAGATTGTATTGGGGAAGGGGAACAGGACTTTATTGGGGAACAGTGTGTACTTCCAGGCCTTTTTTCCAAGTCAAGTTGTTGTCCTTTCAGTCTTAGTTGTGGAGGGTGCAGCTCAGCTCCAGGTCCAGTTGCTGTTTTCTAGTTGCAGGGGGCGCAGCCCACCATCCCACGTGGGAGTTGAACTGGCAACCTTGTGGTTGAGAGCCCACTGGCCCATGTGGGAATCGAACCAGCAGCCTTCAGAGTTAGGAGCATGGAGCTCTAACTGCCTGAGCCACCAGGCCGGCCCAATCCCTGGATATATTTGATGAGAGATTACACCCACTCACATGAGAAAAGGTTCCAGAGGAACATTTTAAATGTGATCCTGAACACCAATTAGTTACAGATTTGTTCAGCTCTTTTTAGTGCTACATGGCTGAGAGTTGATTGTGCAATAATAAGTTTGATTAAATGGCAGTCGTATATGGAATTTACTCAAATCATCCGTGAAATGGGTATGAGACATGCGATTTTCAACCCTAATGTGCAGGGGCCGGATGATGACCTTTTTACAGCTAGCATGAGAGATCTGGTTTTGGACACTGCCCCTGCAAGTGCTTTAGGATCCTTGGTTGCCATTCTTACGCCCTATGTGGGGCGGCGGATCCATGAAGTTACCATTGCCATGGCCACCCTAGGGGATGTTGAAAGCCGGAGGCAAAGGAAGTTAAGACAGGAGGTCCGAGTAGTTGAGACCTGGAAGCCCAAGCCAAAAGTAAGGGGGCAAAGTTGCGGGCCTCAGAGAGTGACACGTGCACAGATGTGGCGTGATCTCGTGGCAGCAGGGGTTGATCGGGAACATATAGACCGACAACCCAATGCACTCTTGTTGGAACTCTGGAAACAGTTGCTTCTGGAACAACAATTCCGGCAAAGCCTAAAGGAGAAGTCCGGGAAAGCACGACCCGTGTCCCTCCAGGACTTCATGCGGCTGCTTGAGGCCGACTCCTTTCAGCTCGACTGGGGGTGGGGCCAAGGTACCCGGTCAGAGGGGACGAGCGGGGACCAGAGGCCCCACGTGGAAATGTCCATACATTGGTCCCCTTCTAACGTACAGAGGGTTTTGGCCCTAGTTGACAATGGCTCAGACTGCAGTCTTGTTTATAGGAACCCAGAACTGTTCCCCAGACCAGCAATGTGCATTGATGGCTACGGGGGCACGACTGTGACAGTAAAAGCTGTTTCCTTACCACTGGGTATAGGAAGGCTTCCTCCTCGTACCTACAAGGTGTATGTCTCCCCCATTCCAGAGTATATTCTAGGAGTGAACGTGCTACATGGCCTCAGCTTACAGATGTCGGTAGGAGAATTCCGTCTCTGGATCCGGGTGGTGAAAGCTGTGACACGCAGGCATGCTCACCACCCTCCTCAAGTGTTGCCGCAGCCCTGGTGCGTGGTTACAGTGTGACAGTACCGCTTGCCAGGAGGACAGGAGGAGATTGGTCGTACAATATTGGAATTGGAAAAGGCACATATTGTGAGGCCAATGCACAGTCCCTTTAACTCCCCAGTATGGCCTGTCAAGAAGCCAGATGGGACCTGGCGAATGACTGTGGACTATAGGGAGTTAAATAAGGTGACGCCACCTTTGCACATGGCAGTGCCTTCTGTTGTCACACAGCAGCATGCCTGTCTGTCCCCTCGTGCCTACCCCTAAAAAGAAAGAAGAGTCTGTGAGCCTATTCCTTTCAGGGACATTGCTTCACCTTTATGCCATCTCTTATTTGGCCCCAAAGGATGGCTGGCTAGCCAATGACGGGTAAGAGTCCTCAAGAGAGGAATGACCTAAGACAGGCACAGTCATGTGGGGACCACCAGGAGAATTCACGGGGTTGATAGAGGAGGGCATAGACCACCCACCTTCCCCCGTCTAAGGAGAGCTTCTGCTTCTGTGGCTGTATTCCTTCCCACAACCTGCTTGGGAAGTGATTCTAGATGTGATAACATCAGTTCTCCATCTCAGTAAGTTTTCAACTAAAGGTTTTGTCCCCTGGGGAGATACAAACAACAATTATTTATACATCATGGGACTTTCGACAGGCAAGGGTGATTGGTTTGAATCAGTTTTCTGGTATGATGTATGAGACTCACAGACCATAGAAAACACAATGCTACTTCCTTGTATGTGCATCAATAAAAGCCACAAGGTGGCCCGATTCAGGGCTCTCAGTCTTTTGAGGCTGTGAGACCCTTGGCCCCTGTTTCAAAACTTTCTTTTTTTTTTTTAAATTTTATTTTATTAAATTTATTGGGGTGACAATTGTTAGTAAAATTACATAGATTTCAGGTGTACAATTCTTTATTACATCATCTATAAATCCCATTGTGTGTTCATCACCCAGAGTCAGTTCTCCTTCCATCACCATATATTCGATCCCCCTTACCCTCATCTCCCACACCCCACCCCCCACCCCCCTTACCCTCTGGCAACCACTAAACTATTATCTGTGTCTATGAGTTTTTGTTTCTCATTTGTTTGTCTTGTTCTTTTGTTGTTTTTGGTTTATATACCACATATCAGTGAAATCACATGGTTCTCTGCTTTTTCTGTCTGACTTATTTCACTCAGCATTACTCTCTCAAGATCCATCCATGTTGTCACAAATGTTCCTATATCATCTTTTCTTACCGCCGAATAGTATTCCATTGTGTATATATACCACAACTTCTTTATCCATTCATCTATTGAAGGACATTTTGGTTGTTTCCATGTCTTGGCCACCGTAAACAAAGCTGCAATGAACATTGGAGCACACGTGTCTTTATCTCTAAATGTTTTCAGATTTTTTGGGTAGATACCCAGGAGAGGGATTGCTGGGTCATATGGCAATTCTATTCGTAATTTTTTGAGGAACCTCCACACTGCCTTCCATAACGGCTGCACCAGTCTGCATTCCCACCAACAGTGTATGAGGGTTCCTTTTTCTCCACAGCCTCTCCAACATTTGTTACTATTTGTGTTGTTCATGATAGCCATTCTGACTGGGGTGAGGTGATATCTCATTGTGGTTTTGATTTGCATTTCTCTGATGATGAGTGATGTTGAGCATTTTTTCATATGTCTATTTGCCATTTGTATGTCCTCTTTGGAGAAATGTCTCTTCAAGTCCTCTGCCCATTTTTCAATTGGGTTGTTTGTTTTTTTGTTGTTGAGTTGCATGAGTTCCTTGTATATTCTGGATACTAGCCCCTTATCGGAGGCACTGTTTGCAAAAATCTTCTCCCATTCAGTTGGTGGCCTCTTTATTTTGTCAATGGTTTTTTTTGCTGTGCAGAAGCTTTTAAGTTTCATATAGTCCCATTTGTTTATTTTAGCTTTTACTTCCATTGACTTTGGAGTCAAGTTCATAAAATGCTCTTTGAACCCAAGGTCCATAAGTTTAGTACCTATGTTTTCTTCTATGCAGTTTATTGTGTCAGGTCTTATGCTTAAGTCTTTGATCCATTTTGAATTGACTTTGGTACATGGTGACAAATAGCAGTCCAGTTTCATTCTTTTGCACGTGGCTATCCAATTCTCCCAGCACCATTTATTGAAGAGGCTGTCTTTGCTCCATTGTATGTTTTTAGCTTCTTTGTCAAAAATTATCTGTCCATATTTATGTGGTTTTATTTCTGGGTTCTCAATTCTATTCCATTGGTCAATGTGTCTGTTTTTCTGCCAATACCATGCTGTTTTGATTATTGTAGCTCTGTAGTACAAGCCAAAGTCAGGAAGTGTGATACCTCCATTATTGTTCTTTTTTCTTAAGATTGCTTTGGCTGTTCGGGGTCTTTTGTGGTTCTAAACAAATCTGATGATTTTTTGTTCTATTTCTTTAAAATATGCCATTGGGATTTTGATGGGGATTGCATTGAATCTGTATATTACTTTGGGTAATATGGCCATTTTAACTAAGTTGATTCTTCCAATCCATGAGCACGGAATGTCTTTCCATTTCTTTGTGTCTTCTTCAATTTCTTTCAGAAATGTCTTATAGTGTCAGCATATAGGTCTTTCACATCCTTCGTTAAGTTTATTCCTAGGTATTTTATTCTTTTTGCTGCAATTGCAAAAGGAATTGTTCCTTGTATTTCTTTTTCTGAGATTTCATTCTTAGTATATAGGAAGGCAATGGACTTTTGTGCGTTGATTTTGTAGCCAGCAACTTTACTGTATTCGTTGATTGTTTCTAATAGCTTTTTGGTGGAGTCTTTAAGGTTTTCTATATATAGCATCATGTCATCTGCAAAGAGTGATAATTTAACTTCTTCATTCCCAATTTGGATGCCTTTTATTTCTTTCTCTTGCCTGATTGCTCTGGCAAGGACTTCCAACACTATGTTGAAAAGCAGAGGTGATAGGGGACATCCCTGTCGTGTTCCTGAACGTAGAGCAAAGGGCTTCAGTTTTTCTCCATTAATTATGAGATTAGCAGAGGGCTTGTCATATATGGCCTTTATTATGTTAAGGTATTTTCCTTCTCTACCCATTTCGTTAAGTGTTTTAATCGTAAATGGATGTTGTATCTTGTCAAATGCTTTTTCTGCATCAATTGATATAATCATATGATTTTTGTCCTTTATTTTGTTTATGTGATGTATCACATTGATGGATTTGCGTATGTTGAACCATCCTTGTGCCCCAGGGATGAACCCAATTTGGTCGTGATGAATAATCTTTTTAATCCAGTGTTGTATTCGATTTGCTAGAATTTTGTTTAGGATTTTTGCATCGGTATTCATTAGAGATATTGGTCTGTAGTTTTCTTTTTTGTGCTGTCCTTACCAGGTTTTGGTATCAGGGTAATGTTGGCCTCATAAAATGAGTTAGGGAGTACTGTCTCTTCTTCAATTTTTTGGAAGAGTTTGTGCAGAATCGGTATTAGATCCTCTTTGAAGGTTTGGTAGAATTCACTAGTGAAGCCATCTGGTCCCGGACTTTTGCTTTTGGGAAGGTTTTGGATGACTGATTCAATTTCGTTACTGGTGATCGGTCTGTTTAGATTTTCCAGTTCTTCATGGTTCAGCCTTGGAAGGCTATATGTTTCTAAGAACTTGTCCATTTCTTCTAGGTTGTTGAATTTGGTGGCATATAGTCCTTCATAGTATTCTTGGATGATCCTTTGTATTTCTGTGGTGTCCGTGATAACTTCCCCTTTTACATTTCTGATTTTGTTAATCAGTGTCTTCTCTCTTTTTATCTTAGTAAGTCTAGCCAAGGGTTTGTCAATTTTGTTAATCTTTTCAAAGAACCAGCTCTTTGTCACATTAATTTTTTCTATTGTCTTTTTGTTCTCTATTTCATTTAGTTCTGCTCTAATTTTTGCTATTTCCTTTCTTCTGCTGACCTTGGGTTTTACTTGTTCTTCTTTTTCTAGTTCTTTACGGTGTAACATGAGGTTATTTATTTGGGAGTTTTCTTGTTTCTTGAGATAGGCCTGTAATGAGATAAATTTCCCTCTTAAAACTGCTTTCGCTGCATCCCAAAAATTTTGGTAGGAAGTATTTTCATTGTCATTTGTTTCTATGTATCTTTTGATCTCTCCTCTAATTTCTTCTTTGACCCAGTCGTTCTTTAAAAGTATGTTGTTTAATCTCCATGTATTTGTTTTTCCCCGCTTTCTTTTTACAGTTGATATCCAATTTCAAAGCCTTGTGATCAGAGAATATGCATGGTATGATTTCAATCTTCTTAAATTTGTTGAGACTGACTTTATGTCCCAATATATGGTCTATCCTTGAGAATGTTCCGTGTACACTGGAAAAGAATGTATAGTCTGATGTTTTAGGATGAAGTGCTCTATATATGTCAATTATGTCCATTTCATCTAATGTGTCATTTAGGGCTACTATTTCGTTATTTATTTTCTGTTTGGATGATCTATCCATAGCTGTCAATGATGTATTTAAGTCCCCTAGTATAATTGTGTTTTGGTCAATTTCTCCCTTTAGTTCTGTTAGTAGTTGCTTGGTGTATTTCGGTGCTCCCTGATTGGGGGCATAAATATTGATGACTGTTATGTCTTCTTGTTGTACAGTCCCCTTCACCATTATGAAATGTCCATCTTTGTCTCTTGTTATCTTTTTCACCTTGAAGTCTGTTTCATCTGATATCATTATGGCTACACCTGATTTTCTCTGGCTACCATTTGCTTGGAGTGTCAATTTCCACCCTTTCACTTTGAGTCTATGCTTGTCCTTGTAGCTGAGATGTGTCTCTTGGAGACAGCATATGGTTGGGTTTAGTTTTTTGATCCAATCTGCTACTCTGTGCCTTTTTATCGGTGAGTTCAGTCCATTTACATTTAGGGTGATTATTGATATGTGAGGATTTCCTGTCATTCTATCTTTAGTTTTCTGGTAAGGCTGTGTCTCCATTGTTTCTTTGCCTTTTTGTTGTTGTCTATTATTTCTGTGTGGTGGTATTCTATGATGTTTCCCTCTGTTTCTTCTTTTATTTCAGTATATATTTCAATTCTGGATTTATTTTGAGTGGTTACCCTTAAGTTTATGTAAAAGAAAGTTTGATATTTAGAGTATTCCATTTTCTTCAGCACGCTTACTTTCTCCATTCCCATATTCCGGTTCAGGCCTTTACTCTCCCCCTTTTTGAGTTTTGTTTGCCACAAATTGTCTCTGTTGATGGTGGTCGAATAGCCTCCTTTAGTATTTCTTGTAGTGCAGGTCGTGTATTAGAAAATTCCCTCAGCTTCTGTATGTCTGGAAAGGTCTTTATTCCTCCTTCATATCTAAAGGATATCTTTGCTGGATATATTATTCTTGGCTCATGAGTTCTCTCTTTCAATAGTTTGAATATTTGGTTCCACTCCCTCCTGGCTTGTAGAGTTTCTGCTGAAAAATCTGATGATAATTTAATGGGCTTTCCTTTGTAAGTTACCGTCTTCTTTTCCCTGGCTGCCTTGAGGATTCTTTCTTTGTCGTTGATTTTAGACAGCTTCAATACAATGTGCCTTGGAGAAGGCCTGTTGGGATTGAGGTAACTAGGTTTTCTATTTGCTTCTTGGATTCGAGGGTCCAGTTCTGTCCACAAATCTGGGAAGTTCTCATCAACAATTTGTTTGAATATATTCTCTGTTCCCTTCTCTCTTTCTTCTCCTTCTGGTATGCCCATTATTCTTATATTGCTCTTTCTGATGGAGTCAGAAAGTTCTTGTAGAGTTCTTTCATTTCTTTTAAGTCTCAAGTCTCTTTCTTCTTCTATCTGTGTCATTTCCAGGTTTCTATCTTCGATGTCACTCATTCTTTCCTCCATCTGGTCAACTCTACTACCTAAACTGGTTATTTCATTCTTAATTTCTTCTATTGAGTTCTTAATCTCCAGAAATTCTATTTGGTTCTTTTCTAAAATTTCAATCTCTTTCGTAAAATGCTCATGCTGTTCTTTGATTGAGTTTCTGAGTGCATTTAACTGCCTATCTGTGTTTTCTTGTATCTCGTTGAGTTTTTTCAGAACTGCAATCTTGAATTCTCTGTCATTTAAGTCACATATTTCTGTATCTTTAAGTGCCTTCTCTGGAGATTTTTCACTTTCTTTCTGAGCTATCTTGTTGCCTTGGTTATTCATGGCGATTACTGGTTTACTATTTCTCTTCCCAGACATCTACAGGAGTGACTTCTGCAAGAGGTTGATAGGAAGAGGTCTTTCTTTTGTTTTCCATACTTGTTGGTAGAATGTTTTATTATTTCTCCAACTGCAACTTATTTTTCTTCTCCCTCACGGTAGTGCTGTTTTCTCTGCACTATTGCAGCTTCTCACACAATGGGGGGATTCCCTGGGAGACGGGCTTCTCCTCTGTTAATAGTTCATCTAGGTCACAGGGCGCAGTGTCCTGGTGGGTATGCGGAGAGATTTTGATGTTCCAAAGCTCTTCTAGCTCCTGATTCAGAGCCCGTATGTTTCAGCAGTTCTGTTTACTCCTGCAGGGATCCGCCCAGATAGGTGGGGTCAGGGGCGGGGTGAGTTGTGAGAGGTGGCCCAGAGCAATGGCGGCAACCACCACCATAGCCGGTCCTGCTTCCACAGCTCCCTCCCCTTTGCTGGAACTAGTTGGGCTGTGAATTTGTGTTTGCGGTCCACAGTTCTCAAAACAGCAAATTTTCTGTTGTTTTGATCTGACACTGCTACTGTTTCGCTTCTAGCACTGGACAGGTGGCGGCGGGGCGAGCTCTGGGAGGGGAGGGAGGGGGCGGCTAGTCTCAGTGCCTAAGGCTCCGTTCTCTGTTTGGCAGTGAGGGCTTAAACCACCGTTTTCAGCCTTTTTCCCGCAGTCTTTTCTCCGAGGTCTCTGCCGTGAGCGTTGGGTTCAGCCGTGTTATATGCTGTCCCCTCAGCCCTGTGGCGCCCTGGTGGAGCCCTAGCAGTCCGAGTTCTTCCCTCTCCCGCAGCTGCGGTAGTTCTGGGAAGCAGCGAGCTCGGCGCACTGAGCTGGGTCTGCGTCCTGCGCCCGCGCGGCTCCGTCTCCGCGCGCTTCTCCCTTTCCTCCTCCTCCCTCCACTCGCGCGAATCTCCCACCTGTAGGTGATTTCAGTCAGTAGTGGGCCTCTTCATCTTGCCTGTCTGCTGTGCAGGGAGTCCTTTGTGGAGTTTTGTTGTTTGATTCTTTGTAAATTCCAGGGGAGCTTTACAGAGGCTCACCTCACGCCGCCATTTTTCCGGAACAACACCTCAAAACTTTCTTGATTTCTGTTTCTTAACCCTTCGCCACCCCTCCTCGTTCTCTCACTGCCCATGTTGCGCTGGAAGCGACAGCCTTTAATTCACGATTTGATGGATCTTCTGACTATCTGTCTGGGAACGTATCACTATGTAGTGGACTTGGCCAATGCTTTTTTCTTCATTGACATTGCACCCGAGTGTCAAGAGCAGTTTACTTTTACTTGGGACGGGCGGCAGTGGACCTTTCAAGTCCTTCCACAAGGATACTTGCACAGCCCCACTATCTGCCACGGGCTTGTGGCCCAGGATTTGGCACAGTGGGATCACCCATCCCCTGTGGCCTTGTTGATGGTATTTTATTAACATCTGATTCTCTTTCAGATTTAGAGCAAGCAGCTCCCTCTCTTCTCTGCCACCTGAAGTCATGTGGCTGGGCGGTGAATGAGGAAAAGGTCCAAGACCCTGGCTTATCTGTCAAGTTTTTGGGTGTTGTGTGGTCAGGTAAGACAAAGGTCATACCTGAGGCAATTATTGACAAAATACAGGCCTTTCCCCGGCTGACCATGGTCTCCCAACTGCAGACGTATTCAGGTCTGCTGGGATATTGGCGGGCGTTTGTACCCCATTTAGCACATATGGCAAGGCCTTTGTAAAACATGATAAAAAAGGGGCCTCATGGGATTGGACAGAGGCTACAGAGCAAGGCTTTGTTGCCACAAAACGGGCAGTGCAGCAGGCACAGGCTCTACAAGTAGTGGACCCCAACCGCCCATTTGAACTTGATGTTCATGTAACCCAAGAAGGGTACGGATGGGGCCTCTGGCAACGGCAGGAGCGTCTCCGGTTGCCAGTGGGATTTTGGTCCCAATTGTGGAAAGCAGCAGAAGTCCGCTACTCTCTAATAGAGAAACAGCTGGCTGCTGTGTATGCAGCTCTAGTGGCCACAGAAGCCATCACAGGAACGGCACAGGTGTTGGTTCGAACACCCTATCCTGTCAAGTAGTAGGTCTGTACATGGACACAGGGACCCAAACCAGGGGTGGCACAGACAACCACCCTCGCCAAGTGGGGTGCCTACTCGGAGCAACGTAGCACCCTTAGTTCAAGCCTTTTGAGCACAGAGCTACAACAGATCCTGGGTGGGGCCTGTGGAGCTTGTAGCTCAGGCTGAGCCAAGCGCTCTGCCTAGAGGGGAGGACTTGGAGCCCTCACCCTACAAAGAAGGACAGTCCCCAGTAGCTGAGGATGCCTGGTTTACTGATGGTTCTAGCCGAGGGGCTGCAGCCATTTGGACGGCTATTGGTAAGCAGCCCAAAACAGACACCATTTGGCTTGATACTGGGATGGGCCAGAGTAGCCAGTGGGCTGAATTACGGGCTGTGTGGATGGTAATCAGCCACGAGACTGGGCCCCTGGTTATTTGTACTGACAGATGGGCGGTGTTCTGGGTATTGTGGCTCCCTACGTGGAAACACCAAAACTGGTTGGTAGGACACAGTCCACTGTGGGGTCAAGCCATGTGGCAGGACCTCTGGGACCTGGGGCAGAAAAAGGAGGTGACCCTAATGCATGTCACAGGTCACTCTGCCTTAGTGTCCCCAGGTAATGATGAAGCAGATGCCCTAGCACGGGTCCAATGGTTAGAATGGGCTCCTGCCACTGATGTGGCCCTTTGGCTGCATAGGAAATTGCGGCACGCTGGAAGCCGAACCATGTGGCAGGTGAGCAGAGGCTGGGGTCTGCCTTTGAAATGGCAGTAGATAGCAGATGCCTGCTATGACTGTGCTGCCTGTGCCCAGGACAACCCCCAACGGCAGAGCCTCCCCTGGGAGACACAGCAGATTACACGAGGGAGGGTGCCCCTCACTTGCTGTCAAGTGGATTACATTGGACCCCTGCCTAAGACCCGCAATGCGATGTATGCATTCACAGCAGTGGACACTGCTACGGGGTTGATGTTTGCTTGGCTGTGTCCGGCTGCAGATCAGCGACACACAGTGGTCGCTCTTACACAGCACAGCTGTGCGCCTTCTATGGGTGCCACCAAGTCATTGAAAGTGACAGGGGTACCCATTTTACGGGGCAAGAAGTGCAGCGCTGGGCTGCCAGGATGGACGTGCAATGGTTGTTTCACACCCCGTACAATCCACAAGCAGCCGGCATGATTGAACGCTACAATGGCCTTTTGAAGCAAGGTCTCCTGGTGTCAAAACACCCTCCCACAATGCGTGACTGGGCCTCGCGTCTATGGGATGTCCTGAGAGTCCTGAATGAGAGACCATGGAAGGGAGGGCCCGCGCCAGTAGAAGCTCTGCTACATCGAACGGCCGCTCCTATTCAATTACAAGTTACCACAAGTGAGACTGTTAAAGCCAGGCTACGGCAGAAATGGGAACATTTTGCTGCCAGCACCCACATGCTTGAAAGCATGGGACCGGCATCAATGGACTTGGCCCTGGCAGGTCAAAAGCCCCCACTGTCGATGGTTGGGCCTGATAACCCCATGGGGGGCCGGTTTGACTCATGATTTGCAAGTGACGCTGGGGGTGGTTGCCCAGTGGCCACCGCAAGTGACTGTGGTATATGGAGGTTCTGATGCCGGGATGATTTTGCGGGGAACCTATGTGCTGTCGCTATGGCCTATTATGGGTCCCCTGTTCTGTTACATGTTGAAACTATGCAAGGCACCTCAAGCACCGCCATAAAGGTCTGGTACTACAAACCAGAAAAGATGCCAGTGGCAGCAACCCTCCTTTCCCAGGACAAAAAGCTGGCATGTATCCTCCCAGATGGGAGGGATTTGCCATTGTTGGTTCCTAAGACTACTACTTCTTTCTGCCCATAGGTGCCTATTAGCTAATACGGCACAGGGCCCCTTGCGGAAGTCTCTTGTCGAATAGATTGTGAGGCGAGACCCTATAGCAGTGGAGTGTGGGGACAGAGTCCCAGAGAGCAGTTTCCAGGCTCTCGGCCTCACGTGGAAAGGTGCTGGCTCAGGTAGTAGATGGTCATCGGCTGTGACTGGTTGGCCATCAGCTGTAACCAGTTAGCCAATTGGCCACTGATATAACTGCCAGGACTGCGTTGATTGGTCGGTTGGTTGGCAGGCAGAGAACTGGATGGTGGATTGCGTTGATCCTATTTCTTGTGTCTCACCTGGCTGCCAGCGAGACTGGGGCGCAGGAAGACCCCTTGTTGGGGTACTGGCGGATGTTTGCTTTTGTATCTCTAACCCAGCTGTCAGGAGAATATAGTGGTATGACTCCCCTATCTATGGCTCCATTGTTGTTCCTGTTTGGCCTCACCATATGCTGCGTCCACCTGCCAATAGTGGGACCAGAGACCCTGCAGGACAAATCTCATCTAAAACAAAATCATTAAAGAGTATTTTAAATGAATAAAGACTGTGTTGCCAATGTGATATGTTGGCAGATGATACATTACAGAATTGTACACTTGAAAGCTATGTAAGTTTACTATTCATTGTCAATGCAATAAACTTTAATAAAAAATGTGTTGCTATTATTTAATAAAAGTAGCTGATAGCTTATAAATATTCAAAAAATTGAGTATAGTGCAAAGTGTTTATAAAAATTATTTTATCTTTTGAAATAATATTTTGCTTAAATATATAGCACTCATAACCACATGCTCATTTAATCACGTATCCTTGAAGTACATAAAGTCAGTACATAAGTGGAGATTGAAAGAAACATTTATAATATCGATTAAGTGGGTGAAGAGATATTTTTATGAGAGCAAGTGCCACAGAAAGACTTGGCCTAATGTGTACACATTATAAAGCTTTGTATTACTTATATTGTATAAATATGCATAAAGTTATTTGTGGTAAATAAATATAGTCTTATGTATATAGCAACAAGGAAAGGACGCACATACTTAAGGTCCATATTGTACCTATAATGTTTAGCATTTAATAGACTAAAAAGCTAGTATTTTCATAGCTTTCCAACTGGGTATCCTACACTTTACTAGGTACTCTGAGTAGATTGTAATTTAATTAGCAGTCAACAGTAAGAAGATATGAAAAACCTCAATACTGCATGAAATAAGTAAAATCCTAAACTGTGGAATATTTGCTTGAATTTGAGTAATATTATGGAAGAGAATGATGAAGTTATATCATATGCAAACTTGGAGAACGCCAGAGGAAATGAAGCAGACATCTGAGAAATGTGAGCAGGATGGCGGATAAGAGTTTTCTGCCATTGGGCCCCCATTCAACATCAATTCTGACAACCCAGATGAGAGACTTCCTTTGTGGAAACCCGGATGTCTAGCAGAGAAGTTACAGCACAGTGTTGGAGCAAAAATTTGAGAACAGACCCACTAAATAGGACATGAAGAGCAGTTTCATTTGGAACCATGCCTGGTCTGGAACCAATCCTGGGCTGTGACCCCAAACCACCACCAGGTGGGGTTGAACCCAATCTTTGAAATCACCTCCAAGTCCATACTGACCTGGAAAGTGGCTCGTTGTCTGATTGGACTGAGGTGGGGCTGACCAGGAAGGTGAGGTCATGTTTGGTGGACACACAAAGCCCCCATGTGAAGTATCTGCTGTAAGTGGTCAGCACCAGTTCGTTGTAGATGTGGTCACTCGTGTAGGGTGTGTCCTTCACCTCCCTAATTCATCCTGCGCTCACCGAATTGTATGGAAAATAGTGATGGTTATGGAACAGTGTGGGGACAGAGTCCCAGAGAGAGGTTTCCAGGCTCTCGGCCTCGCATACAGGCGTGCTGGCTTGGGTAGTAGATGGCCCTCAGCTGTGGCTTGCTGGCCATCAGCTGTAGCCATTGGCCACTGGTGTAACTGTGTGGCTAAGTCAGCAAGCACGGATTGCAGTGAGCAAGTGGGGTCGGTTGGCAGTGAAGTGGCCGGCGGATTGCAGATCGTGTGGCTCCTGCTTCCTGTGTCTCCAACCTGGCCACCAGTGAGGATATAGTGGTATGACTCTCCTATCTATGACTCTGTTGGTGTTCCTTTTTGGCCTCACCATATCCTGTGTTCTAGTGCGGGGAGCAGGACTAGAGACCCTGCATGACAAACAGGAAAGCACTGTCCACCAGTGGTGACAATCAGACTCCAGTTGAGAAGAACCTGAACAGTATTCTGGAACATTCTGTGGTTTCCATCTTGAAGAAAATGTTCCACCATTGCCTAACTTGTAACTACCATCATGGATTTCATGAATTCTTTATTTGCAGCATTGATCGTAGGTATACATTCCTGAATAATGCATGGTGTCTCCTTTTTAACTGTAGGTAAATGGAATAATACTAAACACGTAATTTATTTTTTTGGACTTTTGGTGAAATTTATTAGTTTTTCTCACTTTTATTTACAACAGTATCTACATTCCAAAATAATAACAAACCATTATTACAATGCAAATACCACTAATTCAAAGACCAACGACCCACAGCCCCACATGACTGGGCTAGCTCCATAACCCCTCACTGGTGTGCACTTAATTTTAGAATCAAGGACTTTTAAGAGAAAGCTCTGAAAAGGTAGATGGCTAAAGATTCCCTGGTGTTTCTCTGAGATACTTTGCAAAATGTACTCTAGACATGTTTTATCACCATATCAGTAAACACATAGTTTTTAATCATCTTATTTATTCACCATCACATTTGAAGATGGGTGTACATGACCATGTGGAATTTTAATTTGTGCATTTTCACTGACAAAAAATATTTGACTTTTTAACATAGAACAGCGAATTCTCTCTCATCTTTTTTGGTGCATGTAACTTTGTCATGGTCTGTGGCTCACATCCATAAGTCTCTTGTCAATGTCCTGTGAGTGATGCTTATGTACATGTTTTCTCTATGGCATGGACTCGAAGATGTCGCTGTGTGTCTCTCACTTTAACCAGAAAAGTGTAATCCACTCTCTACATTGATGAGCGTGTAGTCTGCCCTCCTACCAGTAATGCACTCGAGTTCTATGGGCTCACTGTTCCCTCTCACCACTGACATGAGGGTTTCTCATTTGTATCTCATCTGCATGTGCTGGGATTGTGGTTTTGTGTTTTCACTGAAAGAGCGCCACGAAACTGAAGTGGAAATGATCATTACCCATAAAATGCAAGGCGATTCAGGTGCACTTTGGGGTTCTCAGAGCAGAACTAATGGTGTCCGACATTGGCTCGCATTGTTTTGTGCAAGTCAGTTCTGGGCATCACTCCCCTAGTTTGCATCAGGACCACACATGGATGCCGTGAAGATGGCCATGAACCGAGCAAGTGGCACAGCCATGAACCGGTGTCTGTTTTTGCATCTACACATTGTGTTTATTTACAAACTACAGTTGACATTCAATATTATTTTATTAGTTTCAGGTGTATAGCATAGTGGTTAGACATTTATATAATTTACAAAAGGATCCTCCCAAATTTACAAAACGATCCCCACCAGGCACCCTATGTAGTCATCACAATATTGGTGACTGTATTCTCTGGACTGCACAAGGATCAGTGTTTTTAACTGGGTTTCTCAGAGGCAGTACAGACCAGGTGATCCCTTCAAACAACAATGTCTCGATTCCAAGTGGAGACATTTCTGAAGAAACTATACAGGTAGCATCTGAGGAAAATGACAGGCTTGGAGTTCAGAGAGAATGTTAGGACACCATTTTGGATCTCTCTCTCTCTCGGGCTAGCTCTTTGTTATGCCAACTTACAGATTTATTAAAATAGACTGCATGCTCCGAACCGAAGACTTGGAGAATCCATAAGTACATCAAAGTTTGGGTAATGAGAAATAAAGGGAAACATGCTCCATGAAAGTATAAGGAGGTGTGGACCCAAATCTGTCTTGTGGGGAAAATGCTGATGGCACAGAAATGGGGAAAATGAAGAGCCAGTCAGAGACCTCAGCAGTGGTCGGGAGAGAAAGTGGCAGAGTTTCATGGCAGAAGGGCCCAGACCTTGTCCCTACCCGTGAACAGTGGGTCGTCCACCCGCAGCAAGCTGCAGACAGGTCACACAGCACATGCCCCACATGCTCGTTCAGAATGTCCTGGGCACAAGGATTCATCTCCAAAGCTGCACCACTCTGAACAGTGTGTTGTCCCCTCCTGTGGTCACATCCTGGCTGCATCGTGGGTTCCTCTTAAGCTGTGATGAGCTTGAAACAGCAGAACCCCAAGGGCCACCAGGATCACGCCAGCCACGCCCATCCGGATGAGATTCCCCACTGTGTAGTCCTGGGCGTGGGAGGCTGGGAATTGTAGACACAGAGGTGAGCGCAGACCAAAATCACCCAGGTCCCCTGGATGTCCCCAGGGCACCTGCATTTCATCGACAGGACATGACCCTCAGAGCCCAGTCCCATGACTGAGGATTTCTCCCACTCAACCACTCTTGGGGTCTGACATGTTTTGTGATGGACTGATGGTGTCAGCTGCTCCTGAGAACCAAAAGAAAGTGGGGATGGATGAAGAGTTGATGCCACTCAAGCCTTTCCCCTGGGCTCTGAGTCCTTGTAACTTTCCATTTCTCATTACATAACTTACCAACCAGTCCCCTCACAACCTCTTTCTCTGCTATAGAAGGTCCTTTCTGTTCTCATGGATTCTTTCAGTCTTTTTGTGCCTTTTGAATTTAGACTTTGCTTCTGAGTCATGTTGGAACAGAGTTGGGCTATGCCCCAAAAGCTCAAGATTGGCAAGGAAAATGGTCTCAATACAAAAATAATTGAGTTCCTGGGGCCGGCCCGGTGGCTCAGGCGGTTAGAGCTCCGTGCTCCTAACTCTGAAGGCTGCCTGTTCGATTCCCACGTGGGCCAGTGGGCTCTCAACCACAAGGTTGCCGGTTCAATTCCTCGAGTCCTGCAAGGGATGGTGGACTCTGCCCCCTGCAACTAAGATTGAACACGGCACCTTGATCTGAGCTGCCTCCCGGATGGCTCAGTTGTTGGTTGGAGCGCGGGCTTTCAACCACAATGTTGCCAGTTCAATTCCTCGACTCCCACAAGAGATGGTGGGCAGCGCCCCCTGCAACTAAAATTGAACATGGCACCTTGAGCTGAGCTGCCACTGAGCTCCTGGATGGCTCAGTTGGTTGGAGCCTGTCCTCTCAACCACAAGGTTGCCGGTTCAACTCCCGCAAGGGATGGTGGGCTGTGCCCCCTGCAACTAGCAACGGCAACTGGACCTGGAGCTGAGCTGCGCCCTCCACAACTAAGACTGAAAGGACAACAACTTGAAGCTGAACAGAACCCTCCACAACTAAGATTGAAAGGACAACAACTTGACTTGGAGAAAAGTCCTGAAAGTGCACACTGTTCCCCAATAAAGTCCTGTTCCCCTTCCCCAATAAAAAATCTTAAAAAAATAATAATAATTGAGTTCCTGCCATCTCTCTGTTTATTCTGTGACATCAGACCACATAAACTAACTCTTCTGGATATGAGAGCTTATATTTATTCAATAGCTGAAGACCCAGGATCCATGGAGGAAGGGCATATATGTGTGTGTGTGTGTGTGTGTGTGTATGTGTGTATATATGAATTCAACCACACAGCATACGTTGTACTTATTACATGAAAAAATAACTAGGTTAGAAGAAGACAGAACAGAGCTGAATGGTGTCACAGTGAAGGTGGCCCTTGGAGCGGATTCCTGAAGAGCAGAAAAGGTCTTAGAGGAGCCATGTGAAGATCCAGAAAACACGCTAAAATATTAGAGAATTTTTCCTAATACAACCTGAATGTAACCAAAAAATGGACTGAAATTCATAGGTCAATAGTGTCTCCTATCTATCTATCTATCTATCTATCTATCTATCTATCTATCTATCTATCTATACATACATACATAGTTGACGTGCTTGCCTAAAAATAATTTGGGCTAAAATATAGATGTTTTCTTAAAGTGACATTCAAGTACATCTTACATTGTCATCATTGTTATATGACATTTGATGTTACATAAAATTGGCACACAATCTGAAAATAAACAAGCAAAATTTTAAATTCCTGTGGTTGACAGCATTATTATTAATATATCAGAGGAGATGAGTCGAAAACCCATGGAAAGTTGGAGAATCTGTGGTAAGTTAATAAATATAAAATTAATACAATTAAACTAGTATCATTGTTATATATACTTAATGAGTACTTAGATAATGTAAAGAATTTAAAGATCTTACTTATCAACCAATAACGTAATTGAATAAGTCTTAAGTTGTGAGTGTAGACTATTTTATGAATGAAACTTCAAAATGTATCTGAAGTCAAAAGTAAAACCTCTAAAGCATCTTTTATAAGAAAACTTCATAATAATGAGAAGTTATTCTCCGTAATAAACATATATAGTGAATCTAATCCCAATGAAAATAAAAATAAAATTACTTATTTTTGAATCTTGAATCCATACAACAAATCTATTTCTAAGTATACATTTACAAGTGTTGCTTAAAAGTTCTCAAAACAGAGCACCAATGGACAAGTATGCACAGAAATGCAGACATGAATTGCACACAGAGTGTGGGGACAGAGCCAGGAGTGCAGTTACCAGGCTTTCGCCCTCACGTGGAAAGGTGCTGGCTTGGGTAGTAAATGGCCATCAACTGTGATTGGATGGCCATCAGCTGTGGCTAGTTGGCCGTCAGCTGTAACAAATGAGCCATTGGCCAACATATAACTGCCGTGGCTACACTAGCAGAAAATGGGAGCTAGCAAGAAGATGGCTGAGCTAGCAAGAGCTGATTGCAGAGAGGCGGATGCCGCCAGCGAGAATATAACGGTATGACTCCCCTATCTATGGCTCCATAGGTGTTCCTGCTTGGCCTCACCATGTCCTGCGTTCTTATGTGGGGAGCGGGACAAGAGATCCTGCATGACACCCTGCATGACACAGAGTCTGGCAGGAAGCCCCTGGTTACTCAGTGATCTGAGCACCATCCTGCCTTGGTCTCAGGTGACCATTGAGGGCATGGAGGTCTCCAGGTGAGCACAGGAGGCAATGCAGTGTGGAGCCCACAGGTGGGGATGCTTCTCTCTATAGGAGAAGGACCCGTGTGGGCTCCACCATCATCCGCAGCAGATCCCACCTTGGCCTGAGCAGCCTCCTGTCCTGGTCTGAGAAGGCTCAGGGACCTCCACATGTGTGGGTAAGGGTTCATGTAATGGTCTCTGGAAATGTGAAATGGGAGCTGCTGAGGGAGTGTCCATTTGTCTTCTTGCCAACTCTCCCAGCCTCTCCTTCCCCATCAGCCTGGCATCTTCCTTGTCCTCCAATCAGGTGTGGGCACCAGATGCTACAATCGCAGCCCCCTCTTTCTCTTGCACTCAAGACATTCTCCAAACTTGTTAGGGCTTGGACACAGGGTCAACTGTACAGGGGTGTGTCATGCGGGGCAGCCTGCGGGGCCTCTGGTCCTGCTCCCCACATAAGAACACAGGACATGGTGAGGCCAAAAAGGAACACCCACGGAGACATAGATAGAGGAGTCATACCACTATATTCTCTCTGGCGGCTGGGTTGGAGACACATGCAGTAGTAGCCACAGGATCCGCAGTCTGCCATTCACTTCTCTGCCTGCCAACCAACCAACCAATCAACACAGCCCCACAGTTACATCAGTAGCCAATTGGCTAACCAGTTACAGCTGATGGCCAACCAATCACAGTTGATGGCCATTCACCACCCCAGCCAGCACCTCTCCACGCCAGGCCCAGGGCCTGGAAACTGCTCTCTGGGACTCTGTCCCCACAGGTGTTAGCTTTTAGTAGAAAATTTCACAGATTCTGTATGGGACCAGGAAGAGCTGAAGTGCTAAATGGGGATTTCCTAATATTTGCTGTCTCCATAATATTGTGGATTCTGCTTGAAAGCTGAGCATCCAGGCCTGATGGATAAAAATCTCAAGCACCTGTCCCCTGTGTCCCTCAGCTTCTTCATCCATACAAGGTCACAATTACTGGACTAGCTAGACAGGCTCAGAGTGGGTGGACTGGGAGCAGATCTAGGATACCCACTTTTCAGATGCCCCAGAAGGTCAGAAATAAAAGGGCGCCTACAGGGCACGCAGGCAGCGCCCCCTTATTCACACAGGGAGTGTCTTCTCAGAGTTCAGCCTCCCAGGACACAGATGTAGTCCCACCTCCGGGGGTCCCTCCATGGGATGTGCCCCTGCTCCGGGCTGCTGGTGAGTAGTGATGCAGGAGACAACAGAAGTCAGTGGGTTGGACTTTTGTCCTGTAACTTCAGTCTAATCTCACTTTCTTTTAACTTCACCCACAGCTTAACTGCATCCCTCTCCCATCCTCTATCCTGCCTGAGACTGCAGGAATGGGGTGTCTCAGGGGTGGGAAGTCCCAGCCCATTTTGCCCCTTCACCAGATGACTCTCATCTGTGTAACGCCCCCCATGCTCCAACTATTTCCATGATATTTCAGGGTTTCCTGGGGACACAGTCCAGTGAACACCTTGGAGCTCAGAAAGGACAGGGACAGGAGTTGCTTTCCTGGCACCTGTCCAAAATCATGACCTCAGGGACCACTGAGACCCCCTCTGCCAGGTGATCCCACTCATATATCATAAACCAAGTACGGGGAGGTGAGGGGCGGGAGCTGCCTTCTCCCCACTTCAGCCCGCTGCTCCTCCACCAGGCTAGGCCGCAACATCTCCCTCTGCCATGTCTGCCCCTCTTGTCATCTGCCAGCCTCAGAGCCCCTGGCATGCTGTGACTCCCCCGGCATCTCTGCCTCACTAGCAGCCCCTGAAACACAAGCCCGTCCTTGAGTATTTGAGGGACGTTAGATCCTCTGAGAGACTCAGAACTGCCCTGGGGTGGTATGTGTTCCCTCTGAGCAGAGGTCCCAATGACTCACCAGCTGTAGGGATGGGCCCTCTGTGTGGGGGCCTGGGGTTTGCAGAGGGTCCTGAGGATGAGCATATGAAGAGGTGAGGAGCTAGGGCTGCCCCTGGAGTCCCCACCTTAGTCACACTTGTCCTATATCTGCCCTGTTGTGACCCCAAGAACCCTAGGCATCCCACCTGGAAACTCTTTGATTCCAGATGAAGGGCAGCGGTGAACAGGGGTGAGAAGACCTCTGAGGAACAGACCCTCTGGCTGACTTTCTCTCAGAGCCCCCTTCAATGTCATCCCAGCTCAGATATCTCTAAGTCGTGACCTCAAATAAATTGTAGGGACTCAGAGGGGACAGGACAGTGAGCTTCTCCCCTGAGATCAGGAGCTCCCGGGGGTCACTGGGGTGTGACAACAGGTAGGGGAGATGCTTTGTGAGCTGTAGCACCTGTAGGTTCTGCCATGGGCTGAAGTCACAGGACTCATGGAGAATTCAGCCTGGTCCTGCTGAGCTTGGGACTGCCGCCCTTTTTATTTTACCTCCCCCCCACACTCCGGTACAAGCCGTTGTTTCTCAGTCTAGTTGTGTAGGACACAGCTCCCTGGCCCATGCTGGTATTATGAGCCTTGTGCTTCCCTCAGCTGAGGCAGTCGGTCGCCAGTTGTCTGTCGGCTGCTCACAACAGCTCATGGCAGCTCTTGCCAGCTGCTGGCCTCTCACGCTGGCTGCCGGCCACTCATGGCAGCACACAGTAGCTCACGGCAGCCCACAGCAGCCCACACCATCCTCTAGCTGCTCACAGCAGCCCAGCTCCAGGGAGAGCTGTTGTTCACATTCTTAGCTGTAGAGAGCACAGCGCACTGGCCCATGTGGGAATTGAACCAGTGACCTCGGCATTAGGAGCATGGCGCTCCAATCACCTGAGTCACGGGGCCAGCCCGAGCTTGGGACTCTGATCTAAGACACAGTGTGGGGGGGATCAGCTGTCCCCTCCTTGGAGAGAAGGAAACTGTCCTTTGGGCTGTGAGACTGACACAGCAGGGTCACATTCCATCCTGAGGCCACCATGGGGCCTGGCTGCACTGCGAGGTAGGGTCTGTCAGGGAGCTGGTCTAGAGAGAGGAAGGGTGAGTGCCACCTTGTTCTGAACTGAGAGTCACCAGGCCTCTATTTCAGTATCCTTGTCTCTCTGTTTCTGTTTTCTCTAGGTTTCCCCTTTTCCCTACCCATCGCTGTCTCTCTCTGTCTCTCCCTCCTTGGGGACCCCACACCCCTGGTCCCAGCCATCACTACCTGGGCTTCCCGGCAGGGGCTGTGCAGGTTCTGGAACCCCTACCAAACCTGTTGGCTCCTTACCTGCCACCAGGAGCTCCAGGGCATCACTGGGGTGTGACCACACCTGGAGGGTGTTCCTGTAAGAGCCATAACATCTGAACAACCACCTGTGGCTGGGGTTCACAGGGCCCACAGGGAACAGGGCCTGGGAACCCCCACTGGAGTGTCGCTGTGAGTCCAGTGTCCAGGGGGGCCCATGTTCTCCTTCCTTAGTCAGAATGAACCTGCCAAATTGCTCCTGTGAGGCACACAGGAGGGTCACGTTCCCTCCTGAGGTCACAACAGGGCTCAGCAGGGCTGACAGGCTGGGTTTGCTGTAGACTCCTAGAAGAAGAGGAGGCAGAGTGTTAAATGGGGCTCACACCCCCCTCATACCCCCTAGGGCTGGGCTGTGAGAGGAGACACCCTGAGAGCAGACCCCCTTCCTGAGGGCAGAGGCTGAGACTGGGGCCCTGAGTGTCCTCTCACCTGTCACCACCAGCTCCAGGGGGTCACTGCGCTCTGACCAGCTGGTGGAGCTGAGATAGTAACAGCGATATCTCCCTGCAGTGTGCTCTGTCATGTGTGTGATGGAGAACGTGGCCTTGTCCCCGGGCTCCAGTGGCTTCTGTCTGTCCCAGGGCTCTGTGCTTCCCTCTTTATCCACACGGAACACCTGGCCCTTCTGGGCCCCCTGACACCAGATGGTCACAGGGCTCCCCCAGGGGATCACAGAGCCTGGCTCAGCCCAGATGGTGGGTTTGGGGAGGGTCCCTGGATGGAATCAGAGGCTGGGTTACAAAACAGCCCCCACACTCAGTTCCCATCTGTTAACCCCAAACCTCCTAGAGCCCCCATCTGTCAACCCAGATCTGCTGTTCTCCATCTCAAAGGATGGGTCCTTGTCTCCAGTGAGGAGATGGGACCTGGGACACCTGGGGACAGACTCACCTGCCTGTACTCAGGTCCTCGGCCCCATGCTCAGTCCTGGAAGAGAGACCCTGTGAGAGATTTGCCCTGAGTCCTGAGCAGAGCCCTCCTCCCCGTGAGCCTCCTGAGCCCTGGGGCCTCCTGACTGACCAGGGCCTGGATGTGGGTGGGGTCCCTCCCAGACAGGGGCTTCCCTCCCCCTTGTCAATCTCACCAAGGCAGAGCAGGGCCATGAGGGTGGGGATCATGGCCTCTCCTTCCTCTGTTCTGGGCTGTGCAGATGGAGGAAAGCACAGAGCACTCAGGACAGACAGATGCACAGGGTGTGGTCACTTAGAGGCTGTCCCTCCCTCTCATGTGGTTGTCACGTAAGCAGCTCCACAGAAGAGGAACAACCCCTCCCCAGGAGGCTGGCTTCATTTCTAGGATGAAGCAGCAAATAGACCTGGTGACTTCCTGAGATGCCCCTTCCAGGTGAAATGACCCAGGGCACATCCTTTCCTGTCATAGCCTCTCCCATGGGGTCTCCTTCATCCTCAGCCTGTCTATCAGCACCTCCCTGTGGGGTCCTCACCATGGACCATGGTCACCCAGGCCCTGGAGAAGCTTCAGGAAGACACAGGTTCCTACTGCAGAGCTCAGATCAGCAGAGACACACGTTTACCATCTCACCGTGCAGTTCAGGGAGTGTTATTGTGACAATGAGCACAAAGGGGAAACACAGGGACACAGGGAAGAAAACACAACCCTTCTCCTGGCCCTAGAGAGTGAGTGGCTTTCTTCATATCACAGCCGTCTTTACTGACTTCCCTTTTTTCTTAGCAACAGCACCCACTCCACCTTCCTGGGAACAAGCCTCTGGATTATTGCTGCTGCTCAGTGCCACTCCCTCCTCGGGCACAACTGTCTTTCTGGTGCCATGACTTGTCCTAAAATTTATGGGACAGTAATTTGGCCTAGAGCTTTGATTTGTTGAGGAAAATTGGCCTTTATTTTAATATTTGTCTACTCCCTGTGTGAATTGAGCAGTAAAATTGTGAACAGATTTTATCCCAATTTTAAAAGTTATTTTGTATCTAAGTTTATGTGGGAACCCTAAGTATGATATTCTTCTCTTGAAATATAAGTTTTCAGATTTTCGTACTACCCTGTATAAATGTGTGGGAATGTGTTTGCTCCATCTTCTCAGAGAATACGTGAGGAATCATGAACAGAACACGGGTGAAATATGGATGGTTAATTGTCACCCCAATAAACTTTAATTTTAAAAAATCCATTCTGTTAATATAGAAATGACGAACGTGTTTTAGACAATAAGGAAATGGTGATCCTAGTCACCAAGTGGCAAAGAACTTGACTGAACTGTTTTCTAATGTTTCTAGAAGACAGAACTTGTGGGCTATAAAATTGCATTATTTAGCTGAAGGGATTCCTAAGCAAAATGTTGCCATGGGTCATCCTGAGTGCTTATAGCAACATTTGAGAAAAGTGGATGAATGGAGGAATGAACTGTTAAGCCAATGGACCCAGAACTTAAAGATCTGGGAACTTCTGCACTGTCTGTATTGCCACAAAGGAGAAAGCATGCTTAGGGGAGAACTGTCAGCTGGGAAAGAGATGATGGGATTGTCAGAGCAGAAACACCACCTGTTTGAACTGAAGGGGGTGGAGATGAGACAAAAGGAATGAAAAGTGTCAGACTACTCAGATTCTACAGGACTGGATGGTAGAGACATCTGTCTGCAAACGTGTGTTGTTCTTCTTCAAGAAAAGGGAAGAATGACCCAAAACGTGATTCAGAGATCATCAGGGCTGAATCCTTGGTTTCAAAGGTTGGGTCATGGCCTTGGTTTCAACAGAGCAGATGGCCTCCATGAAAGCCTTGGGAGTAGGACCCCTACAGAGAGATGAAGGGGCCGTGCCACCCAGCTGAATCACGGAGGTGATGCTGCCACCCTAGAGGGTCTGGAGGGCAGAACATTGAATGAAGATCATTGTGGAGACTCTAGTGGAAGTTGCCATGATGGCTATTGAACGTGCTTTCTATCCATCACCCCTGTCTTTCTGATTTCTCCCTCTGGGAATGGGGTATTTCTCCTATTCCTGCCCCAGCATTACATCTTGGAAGCACATAAGTTGTCTGGGTCACAGGCTCAAGGCTTCAGAGGAATTCTGCCTCAGAATGAGTCCTACCCTGAGTGTTACCCAAGTCTGATGCAGGCGACATGTAAATGAGAATTTGGATTTTAGACTTGATGCTTGATGCTAGAATGAATGGAGAATTGGGGGATTGTATAGATGGAACAAATGTATTTTGCATGGGAAAAGGACATCAATTTTGGGGGTGGGGGGCTCATGTGGTGGAACGTAGTGGCATGAATGTTTATGTCCCCCTCAAAATTTGTGGTGAAGCCCTAACCCCTAGTGTGCTATATTTGGAGATGGGGCCTCTGAGGAAACAATTAGGGTTAAATGAGATCATAAGGGTGGGGTCCTGATCAGATAGGTTGGTGTCTTATAAGAAGAGACCCCAGGGATTTCTCTCCTCTCACACACATGCCAAGGAAAGGCCATATGAGCAGAAGCTAGAAACAGCCGTCCATGACCCAAGGAAAGAGACCTCAGAGGACACAACCTTGCCAGTCCTTGATTTTGGACATTCAGCCTCCAGAACCGTTGGAAAATAGGTTTTTGTTGTTTAAGTCACACAGTCTGTGGTCCTTTGTGATGGCCACCCAAGCAGACTAACACAATCGATCGTCCTTGTTTTTATTCTTGCCATATAAATATGCACTTTTATCATTCTTATATCCTTTCATCCAGTGTCATGGAATGAATTTGCAGTGCTTTGTCTAACTTCTTTAGGTGTTCGCCTAGGCTGTTGAGTTTCACTTTTTGTCTCTTTCTAATCTTTTTGTTTAGGCCCTTAATTTTCCCATTTGACCTTGACATGTAACATTTGTGTCACCAGTAGGTAAAAATATGTGTTGATATAGAAGATTCACTTTATCTTTTCAGTAAAAAAAATGTTATATCTTCATTTGGGGTTTTCTTCTCTCAACCATTGGTTATGTAGAAGTGTATTGCTCTATTCCTAAAAATGTAGCGCTCATAATTATCTTAATCTGCAGAATTAGCTCACTCCTAACGTCTTGGGATATCCTGTTTGCTTTCACAAGGTCCCCAGGCTTGGGGTCACGAGCTGTGTCTCCATGGTGGCAGGTCCTGTGCCTTCCAGAGTCCCTGCAGGCCCCTCCCTGGAGTGGGGTGTGGGCCCTTCCCGGGCTAGTGGATGGCCAGAGCAGCGTACACGCTGGGCTCATCTGAGGTCTCCGCTGATGGAGAGGAAGGGGGTGCACTTGTCCCCCATCTGAGTGTCAAGCGGTTCAGCTGGGCGTAGGTCACATCCTGGGGGGCATCAGATGGAGTATCCTGGAGGGGTGAGACTGAGAGTCAGGTGCATGACTGGACTGGGGAGAAGCCGGGGCTCTGGGAGCAGAAAAGGTCCACCCGACTGTCCATCTGCCTGTCCTCTCCTACTTGTCTGGCATTTGTGTCAGCAATTCCTCTGACAGATCAGAAGGCACAGCGGCCACCCCCACCCCCGCCTGAGCCCTGAGAGGTTCAGCTGGGTGTACATTACTCCCTGGGGGTCTTTGTTGTCGGGCCTCTGCTAGGCGGAGACAGTGAGGGGTGAAACTCCTCTCTTTGCTTTCACTGATCCCTCTTTAGTTAAGTTTCTGCCCAGAAACCAGAGAGCTGACTTTAAAATATCCATCAGCTCATGTGACTCGCTTACTCAGATGCGTCTTCATTCTTGTTTACATTAGGTAGTCAATGACACAGCCTTGCAAAGATAGATCCCTAGTAAGTATTTGACTCACTGAATAAGTAAATGAACTAATAAGGGGAAACTAGGCTTTGATTCATCACTTCACCCAACAGACACATACAAGTATGTCCACATACACGTATATAGTATATGTATATTGTATACATAGGAGATATATAGATATATAATATATATGCTGTATAGATACATATATATTATTTACATATATGCTGTATGTTGTGTACATCTATTTATCTATAGAGAGAGACATAGCAAAAGATGGAGAGACAGGGCACTTGCCAGGGGTCAAAGAAGACAGATAAGGGCCCTGTGCCCAAGGAATTCATAGTCTCTGGGTTGGGAACAGTTCATAAACAAGGAAACAGATCATTTGGGATGGTGGTAAGTGTTCGGGAGAAAATGAAATAGCGATACCATAAAGAGTGACTGAAGGAAGTACTTTAGTTACGATAATGTCCCTCCACTCAGAAGAATGGACACGCTTGGCCAGGCGAGTGTTTGTTGGTGGGGCCGACCTGTGACGGGCAGGGTATTTAGCAGCATCCCTGGCCACTGGGTGCCATTGGCCCCCTCTCCCTGCTGTGACAAACAAAATGTCTCTTGACATCAGTGTGGGGACAAGGGAAAGGAAAGAATTGAGAAAGACTTCTGGATCTTTTGGAGTTAGTGAACATTGTGGGAGAAACAACTCTTTGGGGGGATTTAAGAGTTGCACGTGAGATGTTACAGTGCCTGCTGGATGGACAATAGAGACGGCTCACAGGTAGCTGGACGTACGAGGCTGGTGCTCAGGCAACAGGTCAGGGCTGCAAATAATTGTGGATTCATGAGCATAGAGAGGGCCTTGCTACACCTGGGGGTAATTATATTTGACAACAGAAAATACGGTGTATTCTCACGGTGAGGTTAGCTGGGTGGACTTCCTGTGCGGTAGGAGCCAAATGCTAATTGCTGCACCCAAGGTACCTTATTGTGCGGCTCCACTGCGTCTAAATCCATGGGACCAGAGGCAGGAGCATAAACAGAGGAAAAGGAAGGCAGGGGATCCACGTGTCTTGATGGGTTAGTCCATAGGGGGCCTTTGTGTGAAAAGAGAAGGCACACCACTCAGACCCCATGAGTCTTAAAGGTCTCAAACCCTATGAGTCTTACTGTGCAGGGCACAAGCTACACAACTCTCCATGGCAGCACTATCAGTACAAGTACAACAATTAAAAGGACCCAAGTAGATAATAACTAATTAAATCCATGTGGTGCATTTGGGGAGTTTTGGGGGAAGGGGTTTCCTATGCCATGAAGCAATATTCAGTGAAACTAATTCCCCAGCATAAGATTTCAATAAACTTGATGAAAGTGATACACACACACACACACACACACACACACACACACACACACACACACACACATATATATATATATCCAAGTAGGGGAACCAAGAAGGAGGGGCCCATGTGGTATCAGTAAAACTGCTGAGAAGTGGTCTCCTAGCAGCCTGAATGTATCCTCTTTCAGGAGGAAAGGCAAGGTCAGAGGCTGCTGAATGTTGAGTGACAGGAGGAGAGAGAAGCGTCCTATGGATGTAGCTTATTAACAAGCCTGTGCAGGGTCCCCGGACAGGGCAGGATTCTTACCCAACTGTCCATCTCTTTGTCCTCCTCAGGCTGGGGATCTCTTATGGGAGCATCTGGAGAACAAGAAGATTCTATCTCGTGCCAAGATTGCTGCAATCCTGCTATCCCACACAGCCCTCCCCATCTTAGGTGGGGAGACTGAGGCCCATCAAGGTGCAGGAATGTGCCTAGCATCACACAGCTGTGGAAATTTTCATCTTTCCTCAGCCCTAAGCCCAGAACCCCTCCCAACCACTCATTGCCCCTGTCTCCCAGCAGGCCCTCACCTCCTTCCCTATTACACTGCTTCTCCTCCTGGACACAAGCCGTGGAGCTGGACCTGGAACTGAGGGGAGGAACACAAGGGCATTAGGCAGTGGTGATAGAGCCACAGGTGGGGGAGGGAGGCCGGGGGGTGTCTCTGGGGAGAAGTTACCTTTTCTGCAGTGCTCTGGCCTGAGCTTCAGGGTGTGAAACACCTGCACAAAGTTAGAGACAAGCTTCTAAAATGCCCCAGAACATAGCCTTCAGGGCTGTGTTAAGATCTCAGAGACTCTGATCCCCACCCCGGTCCATTTGGAATTCAATGTAAACAAGACTAAACGGTAACACACAAAATTTGCATGGATGATTTCAATAAATTTTTATGAAACTGAAAGAAAAATTTAAAAAGTCTAAGTCTGTCCTTATTAAACCTCTTTATTCTAATAGAGGATGGTACTTAAAAGCCAAGATCGGTGATGGGTGTGCTTATTTCTACCGGGCTGTCACTGTGTGTAGTGGATGTAGCTGGGACACACAGTACAAACACTTACACTTGTAACCATTTCTATGTCAATTGATATATACACATTTATTTTTATTTATTTATTTATTTTATTAAATTTATTGGGGTGACAATTGTTAGTAAAATTACATAGATTTCAGGTGTACAATTCTGCATTACATCATCTATAAATCCTATTGTGAGGGTAAGGGGGGTGGAGGGTGGGGGGTGGGAGATGAAGATAAGGGGGATCAAATATATGGTGATGGAAGGAGAACACATTTATTTTTTTAATGAGGTTCTACTGACATTTCTAATTCCAATAGAACACCTCACTTCTTTCTTGCCAACTGCCTTTGCACATTTATAAATCCTTCACAGACATTTATCCCCAAGATATTTACATATTTTCTCAAAGCAACCAAACTCCCAACCACTTCCACATCTTCCCCCCCCCTCCCCACCCTGCCCACTCCCCACTGCCCTTGACAATGACACCTTCACGTGGCACCCCTCCCCATCACCAGCGTGGCCCTTCAGGTGCTTGGTACACCCCTGCTACCTCCATGTGGGACCCTGTCCCTCGATGCTACACTTCCATGGGAATCCCACATCTCCACCCCAAGATTTGAGGTGCAAGTTGGGATGGAAAGAGTTTCCTAGAAATTTTGATTGTTTAGTTAGGAGAATTTTCAAAAGTGAACATTTTTTTCTATCTTTTTGGTGCCATATTTTGGCTGGTGCCCTAGGAGGCCACTTCATGTGTCTTTAGAAGAAGGTCTCACCTGTCAGTTAGACCAGGTCTCCCCATCTACTCACCTGACTTGCTGCATTTGTGCTGGTGCTTGAGGAGGAAGAGGAAGAGGAGGAGGAAGAGCAGCAGGATGAAGGTCAGCGAGACCCCGATCAGAACTTTCTGGTACATTTGAAGACCTTGGACAAGTGATGTCATGAGTGAACCAATGATGCCATTTAACTGAGCACCTACTATGTTCCAGGCACGTTCTGGGGTCAGTGAATTCATCATTTCTAAACCTCACAACAATCAAGCAACATGGGCATGCCAACCCCACCTCCAAACATTTCACAGGTGAGGAAACTGAGGCTCAGAGATAAATCTGATGACCTAGGTCACCCAGCCTGGAAGTGGCAGAGCTGGGATTTGAACCCAGGACTGTGCTCTCCTCATGCTGCTCCAACAGGCAGACATCAGCTTCATGCTCTGGTGGCTCTTTCTCTGACTGTAATGGCCTGTTTCCTGGTCCCTGTGTGCTCCAGTTCTCTCCTGTAGCTAGAGCTGAATGCACTTCTGCACTGTCACTCCCACTCAGCAACCCATCAGAGACTTTGGGAGGCCTAAATAGGACCACTCAGAGCCATGGCCTGTGTGGGAAGGACTCTGTGCCATTCCCAAACCTCACGTCTCGCCAGGATCTATCCTCAGTCCTGCTGACCTCACACTCCCTATGGGACCTGCCTGGACTTTTCCATGTGCATATCTGGGAGGGGACACAAGGATGGATCTGCCATTTCTCGAGCACTAGGTGGGCCCAGCCTATGCTGAGGGCTTCCGCTTCTGGGGTCTCACCTAAATCTTTTAGCAAACCTGTGAGGGAGGTGGTAGGACACACGTTCCACGGACAATGAAACTGGGACTCAGAGAGAGAATGTGGCCTGTCCATGGTCCCAGGGCTGGAAATCAGCAGAGCTGCGATTTAATATCCTGTACAGCCTGGTCTGCAAGCCCTTGTTTATTTTTGTTTGATTTTGATGTTTCTCCTTCGATAAGAACAGGCTGAGCACCAGAGGGCTGACAGGAAAGTGCTCGGGACATCACCTGTGTCATTGTTCTGATCTTCCCTGTCACCTCAAACACCCAACGTTGCCCGTTCTTCACTTCTGCACACCTGAGGTGGCGTCCTGCATGGACAGGACTGAGATGTCCTTTGAGATATACTGCACTACACAGGGAGAAATGAGACCCAGATAAGAAGGGACCTGTACAACATCACCACCTCTGGGAGCAGTGAGACCCACTCTGCCCGTGGATCCCGCCCCATAGATCTCCCTCTGCCGTGACCGCCCCACCCATCGTCTGTCAGCCTCAAAGCCCCTGGACTCTTCTGGTGCCGCCTGCCCTGGGTCTCTCCCCAACTCGCAGCCGCCCAGGAGACAACCCGGTCCTTGAATATCTGAGGGACATCATATCCTCTGAGAGACTCAGAACTAACCTGGGGTGGTCTGTGCTCCCTCTGAGTAAAGAGGACCCAGGGACTCGCCAGCTATGGAGGTGGGTCCAGTGAATGAAGGATTGGGGTCCCCTGAGGGTCCTGGGCAAAGGACAAGAGAAGGATGAGAGCCTGGTGCTCCCCACAGAGACGCTGTATTTGTTCCCACTCTTCTGCCCTGTGGCCTCCACAAGGCCCTCACTCTAAGACCTGGAGAATTCTGGTGACAGGTGTGTGGAAGGGGCAGGAGTGGGAGGGCCTCGTTGTTCTCCATCCCTCTCAGGGGCAGATTCCTATTGGGGTGACCCTCCCTTAGAGCCCCCTCACTCCCTTCCTAGATGGGGGCTGTCCTGGGTAGGGTCAGAGCTGACCACACAAACATGAAGAAAACAGGTTTGGGCTCCTCACCTGAGACCAGGAGCTCCAGAGTGTCACTAGGGTGTGACCACACCTGGAGGGTGTTCCTGTAAGAGCCATAACATCTGAACAACCACCTGTGGCTGGGGGTCACGGGGCCCACAGGGAACAGGGCCTGGAAATCCCCACTGGAGTGTCGCTGTGAGTCCAGTGTCCAGGGGGGCCCATGTTCTCCTTCCTTAGTCAGAATGAACCTGCCAAATCCCTCCTGTGAGCCACACAGGAGGGTCACGTTCCCCCCTGAGGTCACAACAGGGCTCAGAAAGGCTGAGATGTAGGGTTTGCTGTAGAATCCTAGAAGAAGACGAGGCAGCATATTAAATGGGGCTCTCACCTCCCTCATACCCCCTAGGGCTGGGCTGTGAGGGGAGGCACCCTGAGAGCAGACCCCCTTCCTGAGGGCAGAGGCTGAGGCTGGGACCCTGAGTGTCCTCTCACCTGTCACCACCAGCTCCAGGGGGTCACTGCGCTCTGACCAGCTGGTGGAGCTGAGGTAGTAACAGCGATATGTCCCTGCAGTGTGCTCTGTCGTGTATGTGATGGAGAACGTGGCTTTGTCCCCCGGCTCCAGTGGGTTCTGTCTGTCCCAGGGCACTGTGCTTCCCTCTTTGTCCACATGAAACTCCTGGGCCTTCAGGGTCCCCTGACACCAGATGGTCACAGGGCACCCCCAGGGGATCACAGAGCCTGGCTCAGCCCAGATGGTGGGCTTGGGGAGGGTCCCTGGAAGGAATGAGAAGCTGGTTAGAGACACTCCCCACTCCCACTTCCCAGCTCTCCACCCCAAACCTCCCAGACACTCCCCATCTGTCAACCCAGATCTGTTCTCCATCTCCAGCTGCCCATGGGATGGCCCCTTGTCCCCAGTGAAGAGATGGGAACGGGAACACCTGGGGACAGACTTACCTGCCTGTACTCGGGTCCTCGGCCCCACACTCAATCCTGCAAGAGAGACCCTGTGAGAGATTTGCCCTGAGTCCTGAGCAGAGCCCTCCTCCCCGTGAGCCTCCTGAGCCCTGGGGCCTCCTGACTGACCAGGGCCTGGATGTGGGTGGGGTCCCTCCCAGACCAGGGCTTCCCTCCCCCTTGTCAATCTCACCAAGGCAGAGCAGGGCTGTGAGGGTGGGGATCATAGTGTCTCCTTCCTCTGTTCTGGGCTGTGCAGATGGAGGAAAGCACAGAGCCCTCAGGACAGACAGACACACAGGGTGTGGTCACTCAGATGCTGTCCCTCCCTCTCATGGGGTTGTCATGTCAGCAGCTCCACAGAAAGAGGAACAAACCCTTCTCAGGAGCCTTTTATCATTTCTAGGATGGAATAGCAAATAGACCTAGTGAATTCCTGAGACACCTCTCCCAGGTGAGGTGACCCAGGGCATGTCCCTTTCCTGTTATAGCCTCTCCCATGGGATCTTCTTCATCCTCAGCTTGTCCACCAGCACCTCCCTGTGGGGTCTTCACCATGGACCATGGTCACCCAGGCCGTTCCTGCTGCGGAGCTCAGATCAGCAGAGACACACATTTAACATCTCACTGTGCAGTTCAGGGAGCATCACTGTGACAATGAGCACAAAGGGAAACACAGGGAGATAATGGAAGGAAATGTGACCTTTCTTCTGGCCCAGAGTGTGGTTTTCTTTCTATCGCAGCCCCCGTCATGGACTTCTCCCTTCTCTCAGTGACGGCATGTACCCTGCCTTCCTGGAAAAACCCCTGAGTCATTCCTGCTCCTCAGTGCCTCTTGTTCCTTGGCAGAGCTGTGCCCTCATCCTGTGGTCCCACAGGTAAGCTTTAGGGGACTTTTATTTGGGCTAGAGTTTTTTTCTTTTTAATTTTATTAACTTTATTGGGGTGATAATTGTTAGTAAAATTACATAGATTTCAGGTGTACAATTCCGTATTACATCATCTATAAATCCCATTGTGTGTTCATCACCCAGAGTTAGTTCTCCTTCCATCACCATATATTTGATCCTCCTTACTCTCATCTCCCACCCCCCACCTCCACCCCCCTTAACCTCTGGTAACCACTAAACTATTGTCTGTGTGCATGAGTTTCTGTTTCTCATTTGTTTGTTTTGTTCTTTTGTTGTTTTTGGTTTATATACCACATATCAGTGAAATCACATGGTTCTGTGTTTTTTCTGTCTGACTTGTTTCGCTCAGCATTACACTCTCAAGATGCATGCATGTTGTCACAAAACAAAAGAACAAGACAAACAAATGAGAAACAGAAACTCATACACACAGACAATAGTTTAGTGGTTACCAGAGGTTAAGGGGGGTGGAGGTGGGGGGTGGGAGATGAGAGTAAGGAGGATCAAATATATGGTGATGGAAGGAGAACTGACGCTGGGTGGTGAACACACAATGGGATTTATGGATGATGTAATACAGAATTATACACATGAACACATGAAATCTATGTAATTTTACTAACAATTGTCACCCCAATAAATTTAAAAAAAAGATGGATATTTGTTGTGTTCACTCCAGAGCCCTTGTCTGCTTCAAATACCAATAAACGCTGCTCAGTATTTCTGAAATATGTAGAAACAGTAATTTGCAGAAAAAGAGAAGTGAAATTTCCCCATATAGACAGGAAATCACAAGAAAGAATAGAGAACAAAGCTGAGTAGCTGCCTGTACCCGGGACCATCAAAGGGCCATAGAATGGAGGTTTCCAGCTGTGTGGACACAGAGAGGGAACTCAGATCCTCACAGGAAAGGAGGATCAGGGCTCAAGTGCAGGTTGGAAGCTGTGGTATCCCCTACCTAGTGTTTGTGGGTGGGCACAGGAATATCTCTGCTCACTCATCCAGGCCCATGGTCAGCACTGAGTCACCTTCCTGTGAGTGTGTGTGGAACAGATTCATTGCGACTTCTGCTGACACGTGAGCATGAGGCCAGCAGTGACACATCCCTGTCTAGCCCTGAGCAGGCGCTAAGTCTGAGAGAGTGGACACCACGGAGCAGGAGAAGCTGCAATTTTCCCTCCTGTGCAGCCTGACTCCCAGGGCAGCCCTGGAAGAAACGTTTCTTGGAAGATCATCTGTGTGGGAGGAGTGCCTTCCAACCAGAATGGACAAGAGAGAGTAATCCTAATAATGACAAACAGGGCTGTGGACAACAAGCTGCTGATAATGGGGATTATCATGTGCAACGAAATATAATCAATAGGAAGATATGAGAGTTACTTAGAATTAATCATGTTTAAATATCTGGAAAAATACATGAGGGTACTGAATTTTTGAGACAATACTATGGATTAAATTACAGAAAAGTAGGCAGTTATTGAAATGATTTAGAAATATTAGAGGTGAAAAATCCAATAGAATGAACACAGTAAAAAGGCATTCCAAAAAATAAAATAAAAATAAAAATAAAAATGCATTCCAAGAGATTCCAATATGGCAGAGTAGATAAACACTGTGCCTGCATCTTTCTGTGAACACATTAAAATTACAACTAAAGTATAAAACAATAAATCTGGAGAACTATCTGAAGTCTAGCTGAACAGAAGTCCTACAATAAAAAATATAAATAAGAAGCCACATAAAAATGGTGTTGTGGGGTGAGCCTCTTCAAATTTACAACAAATTGAACAACTACAACTCCACAAAGGACTCCCTCACAGCAGACAGGCAAGACTAAGAGGCACATTACTGAAATCACCTAAAGGTGGGCAAATTGCACGAGTGGGGCAGTAGGGAAGGGAAAAGTGCAGAGATGGGGACACGCAGGCAAAGGACGCAGACCTAGCTTGGTGCTCTGAGCTCGCTGCATCCCGGAACTACCGCAGCTGTGGGAGATGGAAGAACTCGGACTGCTAGGGCTCCACTTATGGTGCACAGGTCTGAAGGGACAGCATATAACACGGCTGAACCCAACACTCATGGCAGAGACCTCGGAGTAAAACTGAGGGAAGAATGCTGAAAATGGTGGTTTAAGCCCTCACTGCAGAGCAGAGAATGGAAGCCTTAGGCACTGAGACTAGGCGCACCCTCCCTACCCTCCCAGAGCTCGCCCCTCCCCCACCTGCCCAGTGCTAGAAGCAGAACAGTAGCAATGTCAGTTCAAAAGAACAGAATATTTAACAGAAACTCATAGACACAGACAATAGTTTAGTGGTTACCAGAGGGTAAGGGGGGTGGGGGGTGAGAGAAGAGGGTAAGGGGGATCAAATATATGGTGATGGAAGGAGAACTGACTCTGGGTGGTGAACACACAATGGGATTTATAGATGATGTAATACAGAATTGTACACCTGAAATCTATGTAATTTTACTAACAATTGTCACCCCAATAAATTTAAAAAATAAATTTAAAAAAAAGAACAGAACATTTGCATTTCAGAGAACTGTGGTCTGCAGTCAAGGACTCACAGCCCAACTAGTTCCAGCAAAGGGGAGGGAGCTGTGGAACCAGGACCGGCTGTGGTGGTGGTCGCCGCCATTGCTCTGGGCCACCTCTCACAACTCACCCCACCTCTGTCCCCACCTATCTGGGCGGATCCCTGCAGGAATAGAGAGAGCTGCTGAAACACATTGTCTCTGAATCTGGTGCAGGAAGAGCTTTGGAACTTCAGAATCTCTCCACATCACACCCAGGAGGAGGTGCCCTATGACCCAAGCGAACTGTTCACGGAGGAGAAGCCCTCCTTCCAGGAAATCCCCCCTTTGTGTGAGAAGCAGGAATAGTGCAGAGAAAATATAACACGACAGCATGAGAGAGAATAAAAGGCTGCAGTCAGAGAGAAAATAAAACATTCTACCAACGCATACTGGAAAACAAAAGAAAGACCTCTTCCGAAAATACCTTGACATAATAAAGGCCATATATGACAAACCCTCAGCTAATCTCATAATTAACGGTGAAAAACTGAAGCCCTTTGCTCTATGTTCAGGAACGTGACATGGTTGTCCCCTATCACGTCTGGTTTTCAGCATAATGTTGGAAGTCCTTGCCAGAGCAATCAGGCAAGAGAAAGAAATAAAAGGCATCCAAATTGGGAATGAAGAAGTTAAATTATCACTCTTTGAAGATGACATGATGCTGTATATAGAAAACCCTGAGAATACTGATGATAAGAATGTTTAAGGAGCTTAGAGAGGACATCAAGAAGGATGTAGAAATCATAACGAACAACCAGTTAGAACTAAAGAACACAGTTACCAAAATAAAGAACTCACTTGAAGGAATTAACAGCAGGTTAGATGAAGCAGAGGATCGAATCAGCGACTTAGAAGACAAGTTAGCAGAGATCACCCAAACAGAACAACAGAAAGAAAAAAGAATAAAAAGCAATGAAGATGCGTTAAGAGACCTCTGGGATAACATCAAGCGCAACAACATGCGCATCATAGGTATACCAGAAGGTGAAGAGAAGAAACAAGGGATTGAGAACATATTTGAAGTAATAATGTCTGAAAATTTCCCTAACCTGATGAAGGAAACCAACATACAAGCCCAGGAAGTGCAGAGAGTTCCAACCAGGATAAATCCAAACAGGTCCACTCCAAGACACATTATAGTTAAAATGGCAAAGATTAAAGACAAAGAGAGAATCCTAAAAGCAGCAAGAGAAAGACAGAGGGTTACATACAAGGGAACTCCCATAAGACTATCAAATGACTTTTCTGCAGAAACATTGAAGGCCAGGAGGGAGTGGCATGAGATACTCAAAGTGATGGAAAACAAAGGCCTACAACCTAGGTTGCTTTATCCAGCAAGGCTATCATTTAAAATTGATGGAGAGATAAAGGGCTTCCCAGAAAAGAATAAGCTAAAGGAATTCATTACCACCAGGCCAGCATTGCAAGAAATACTAAAAGGACTTCTGTAAATAGAAGAAAGATGAAAACAATCTAACCACAAATTTAAAAATGGCAATAACTATGTACTTATCAATAATCACTTTAAATGTAAATGGTTTAAATGCTCCAATCAAGAGACATAGGGTGGCTGAGTGGATAAGAAAGCAAGACCCTTGTATATGCTGTATACAAGAGACTCACCTCAGACCAAAAGACACATACAGGCTGAAAGTGAAGGGTTGGAGTAAGATATTCCATGCAAATGGAAATGAGAAAAAAGCTGGAGTTGCAATACTTATCTCTGACAAAATAGACTTTACAATGAAGAAAATATTAAAAGACAAAGATGGGCACTATATAATAATAAAGGGATCAATTTAACAAGAGGACATAACCTTAGTAAACATCTATGCACCCAACATAGGAGCACCTAAATATATAAAACAGATATTGACTGACATAAAGATAGAGATCAACAGTAACACTATCATAGTAGGGGACTTCAACACACCTCTGACAACAAGGGACAGGTCTTCCAGACAGAAAATCAATACGGAAACAACAGCCTTAAATGACACATTGGACCACTTGGATTTAATCGATATTTTCAGAGCATTCCACCCCAATGCTGCAGAATACACATTCTTCTCAAGCGCACATGGAACATTCTCCAAGATAGACCATATGTTAGTCCACAAAGCAAGTCTGGACAAATTTAAGAAAATTGAAATCATACCAATTGTCTTCTCTGACCACAGTGCTATGAAATTAGAAATGAACTACAGGAAAAAAACTGGAAGACACACAAATTCATGGAGGCTGAATAATATGTTACTAAATAATGAATGGGTCAAGCAGGAGATCAAGGAAGAAATCAAAAGATATCTCGAGACAAACGAAAATGAAAATACAACGACCCAAAATCTATGGGATGCCGCGAAAGCAGTCCTAAGAGGGAAATTCATAGCACTGCAGGCCTACCTAAAGAAACAAGAAACATCACTAATCAACAGTTTATCTTCACACTTAAGGGATCTGGAAAAAGAACAACAAAATAAGCCCAAAGGGAGTACAAGGAAGGAGATAATAAAGATCAGAGCGGAAATAAATGAAATAGAAACCAGAAAAACAATACAAAAGATCAATGAATCCAAGAGTTGGTTCTTAGAGAAGATAAACAAAATTGACAAACCTTTAGCCAGACTCATTAAAAAAAAGAGAGAGAGGACCCAAATTAATAAAATCAGTAATGAAAGAGGAGAAGTGACAACAGACACTGCAGAGATACAAAAAATTTTAAGAAATTACTATGAGCAACTGTATGCCAACAAATTTGACAACCTGGAAGAAATGGACAATTTCCTAGATGCATACAACCTTCCAAGGCTAACTCAAGAAGAGACAGAAAACCTGAATAGACTGATCACCACCAAGGAAATTGAATCAGTAATCAACAATCTCCCAATAAACAAAAGCCGTGGACCAGATGGCTTTACAGGTGAATTTTACAGAACGTTCAAAAAAGAATTGTCACCTAGTCTCCTCAAACTCTTCCAAAAAATCCAGAGGGAGGGAAGACTCCCAAACACTTTTTACGAAGCCACTATCACCCTGATCCCAAAATCAGACAAAGACACCACAAAAAAAGAAAACTACAGGCCGATATCGCTAATGAACATAGATGCAAAAATCCTCAACAAAATACTAGCGAACAGAATTCAGCAATACATTAAAAAGATCATACACCATTATCAAGTGGGATTCATTCCTGGTATGCAAGGGTGGTTCAACATCCGCAAATCAATTAATGTGATACACCACATTAACAAAATGAAAAATAAAAATCATATGATCATATCAATTGACGCAGAAAAAGCATTTGATAAAATTCAGCAGCCATTCATGATAAAAACCCTTAAGAAAGTGGGAATAGAGGGATCATATCTCAACATAATAAAGGCCATATATGATAGTCCCACAGCTAACATCATACTCAATGGGGAAAAGCTAAAACCATTCCCCTTAAAATCAGGAACAAGGCAAGGTTGCCCACTTTCTCCACTTCTATTCAACATAGTGCTGGAAGTTCTAGCCACAGCAATCAGACAAGAAAAAGAAATAAAAGGCATCCAAATCGGTAAGGAGGAAGTAAAACTGTCATTATATGCAGATGATATGATACTATATTTAGAGAACCCTAAAGACTCCACCAAGAAACTATTAGAGCTGATAGATGAATTTAGTAAAGTAGCAGGATACAAAATTAATATTCAGAAATCAGTTGCATTTGTATATACCAATAATAAAACATCAGAAGGAGAAATTAAAAAAGCAATTCCATTTACAATTGCTCCAAAGACTATAAAATACCTGGGAATAAATTTAACCAAAGAAGTAAAAGATCTGAACTCAGAAAATTATAAGACACTGAAGAAAGAAATGAAAGAAGATACAAACAGATGGAAACACATGCCATGTTCATGGATAGGAAGAATTAATATAGTTAAAATGTCCATACTGCCTAAGGCAATATACATATTCAACACAATTCCTATCAAACTACCAACGACATTTTTCACAGAAATAGAACATATAATCCTAAAATTTGTATGGGATAACAAAAGACCCCGGATATCCTCAACAATCTTGAGAAATAAGAACAAAGTGGGAGGTATAACAATACCTGACTTCAAATTATACTACAAGGCTACAGTAATCAAAACAGCATGGTACTGGCATAAAAACAGACCCATAGATCAATGGAACAGAATAGAGAGTCCAGAAATAAATCCATGCCTATATGGCCATTTAATCTATGACAATGGAAGCAAGAATGTACGGTGGGGTAAAGACAGTCTATTCAATAAATGGTGCTGGGAAACTTGGACAGACACATGCAAAAAGATGAAGCTGGATCACCTCCTTACACCACATACAAAAATAAATTCAAAATGGCTTAAAGATTTAAATGTAAGATCTGAAACCATAAAATTCCTAGAAGAAAATATAGGAAGAAACTTCACAGACATTACCCAGAGTAAGATTTTTACTGATATATCCCCTCGCGCGAGGGAAGTAAGAGAAAAAATAAACATGTGGGATTACATCAAACTAAAAAGCTTTTTCACAGCAAAGGAAACCATCAATAAAACAAAAAGGGATACTACTGAATGGGAAAAGATATTTGCCAACGATATATCTGATAAGGGGTTAATATCACAAATTTATAAAAAACTCACTCAACTCAACTCCAAAAAAACGAACAACCCAATTAAAAAATGGGCGGAGGACATGAAGAGACATTTTTCTAAAAAGGACATACAGATGGCAAACAGACATATGAAGAAATGTTCAACCTCACTAACCATCAGAGAAATGCAAATAAAAACCACAATGAGATACCACCTCACCCCAGTCAAGATGGCTATCATCAATAAATCAACAAACAACAAGTGCTGGCGTGGATGTGGAGAAAAGGGAACGCTGGTGCACTGTTGGTGGGAATGCAGATTGGTGCAGCCACTATGGAAAACAGTTTGGAGGTATCTCAAAAACCTGAAAATGGAACTACCTTATGATCCAGCAATCCCTCTCCTAGGTATCTATCTGGAGAAATCCAAAACTCCAATTCAAAAATCTTTATGCACTCCTATGTTTATTGCAGCACTATACACAATAGCCAAGACCTGGAAACAACCGAAATGCCCATCAGTAGATGACTGGATTAAGAAACTGTGGTACATTTATACAATGGAGTATTATGCAGCCATAAAGAAGAAAGAAATCTTACCATTTGCAACAACATGGATGGACCTAGAAAACATTATGTTAAGTGAAATAAGTCAGAAAGAGAAAGACAAATGCCATATGATCTCACTTATATGTGGAATCTAAAGAAAAGAATAAGTGAATGAACTAATCAGAGACAGCTTTGGAAACATGGAGGAAAAACAGAGGTTTGCTAGAGGGGCGGGGGGGTGGGGATAAGGGGAAGGTGAGAGGTTTTGAAAAATAGTCGGTAACCACAAGATGGTCATGGGGGTTTGAAAATTAATTTGGGGAACGTACAGAGGGATAGTGGATGGGGGGAGGGGGGTTCACACAGTGTGAGGGATATAAATGATAAACGTCTAAGTTTTGCTTTGTCTTATGCACCTGAAACTAATTTAAAAAAAGAAAACCCTGAAGACTCCACCAAAAAGCTATTAGAAAAAATCAACGAATACAGTACTGTGGCCAGCTACAAAATCCATTGCATTCCTATATACCAACAATGAAATCTCAGAAAAATGAATTTAAAAAAATTCCTTTTGCAATTGCAGCAAAAAGAATAAAATACCTAGGAATAAACTTAACCAAGGATGTGAAAGACCTATATGCTGAAAACTACAAGACATTTTTAAAAGAAATTGAAGAAGACACAAAAAAATGGAAAAACATTCCGTGCTCATGGATTGGAAGAATCAACATAGTTAAAATGGCCATATTAACCAAAGCAATATACAGATTCAATGCAATCCCCATCAAAATCCCAATAACATTTTTTAAAGAAATGGAACAAAAAATCAGATTTGTTTGGAACCACAAAAGACCCTGAATATCCAAAGCAATCTTAAGAAAAAAATAACAATTCTAGAGTTGTCACACTCCCTGACTTTAGCTTGTACTACAGAGCAACAATAATGAAAACAGCATACTATTGGCAGAAAAACAGACACATAGACAAATGGAATAGAATTGAGAACACAGAAATAAACCCCCATAAATATGGACAGATAATTTTTGACAAAGAAGCTAAAAACATACAATGGAAGAAAGACAGCCTTTTCAATAAATGGTGCCAGGAGAATTGGATAGCCACGTGCAAAAGAATGAAACTGGACTGCTATCTGTCACCATGTACCAAAGTTAATTCAAAATGGATCAAAGACTTAAGCATAAGACCTGACACAATAAACTGCCTAGAAGAAAGCATAGGTACTAAACTCATGGACCTTGGGTTCAAAGAGCATCTTATGAATTTGACTCCAAAGGCAATGGAAGTAAAACCTAAAATGAACGAATGAGTCTATATGAAACTTAAAAGCTTCTGCACAGCAAAAGAAACCATCGACAAAATAAAGAGGCAACCAACTGAATGGGAGAAGATTTTTGCAAACAGTGCCTCCGATAAGGGGCTAATATCCAAAATATACAAGGAATTCATGCAACTCAACAACAAAAAAACAAACAACCCAATTGAAAAATGGGCAGAGGACCTGAAGAGACATTTCTCCAAAGAGGACATACGAATGGCATTAGACATATGAAAAAATGTTCAACATCACTAATCATCAGAGAAATGCAAATAAAAACCACAATGAGATCTCACCTCACCCCAGTCAGAATGGCTATCATCAACAAGACAAATAGTAACAAGTGTTAAAGAGGCTGTGGAGAAAAAGGAACCCTCATACACTGTTGGTGGGAATGCAGACTGGTGCAGCCGTTATGGAAGGCAATGTGGAGGTTCCTCAAAAAGTTACGAATAGATTTACCATATGACCCAGCAATCCCTCTCCTGGGTATCTACCCAAGAAATCTGGAAATATTTATCCATAAAGACATGTGAGCTCCAATGTCCATTGCAACTTTATTTACGGTGGCCAAGACATGGAAACAACCAAGATGTCCTTTTATAGATGAATGGATAAAGAAGTTGTGGTATATATACACAATGGAATAGTATTCAGTGGTAAGAAAAGATGAAATAGTACCATTTGTGCCAACATGGATGTATCTTGAGATTATAATGCTAAGCAAAATAAATCAGACAGAAAAAGTAGAGAACTATATGATTTCACTGATATGTGGTATGTAAAACTGAAAACAAAAATAGTACAAGACAAAAAATGAAGAAACAAAAACTCACAGACATAGACAATAGTTAGAGGGTAAGGGGGGAGGGGGCTCTAGAAGAGGGTAAATGGGGTCTAATATGTGGTGATGGATAGAGAACTGACTCTGGGTGGTGAATACACAATGTGAGATATAGACAATATATTACAGAATTGTACACCTGAAATCTATGTAAGTATACTAACAATTGTCACCCCAATAAACTTTAATAAAAAAAAAAGAGGAAGCCAAGTTGAGACTGGTAGGAGGGGCGGAGATGTGAAAGAGGCCCCAAACCCCTGTGTGGCAACTGAGAATCAGGAGAGATATCTCAACCACAGAGGTTTTCCCCAGAGGAGTGAGGAGCCCCAGCCCCCTACACCAGGCTCCCCAGCCCCAGAGCACTGGTGCCAGGAAGAGGAGGCCCCACAACATCCGGCTGTGAAAACAGTGGGGATTCAAACCATTTGGGAGGGACAGAAGGCTTTGGGAACCCCAGATTTTCTCTTAAACAGCCTGGGCACAGACTCACTCTCTGTAAGCACTCACCTTGGGCTCCAGGAGAGAGACAGTGACTGTGGGGGCCTCAGAGACATACAGGGGCCAGACAGAGGTATGTGTTTTCAGGGGGAGGAATGGAGGACATTTGATATTATCCCAGTGAGGTGTCCTCTTCCCATGCAGCAGGCAGGCAGGGATCATCTTTCCTGTGTTTAGCCCTCCCCCACAGACCAAATCTGAATCTGACTGGCTTGGTGAGCTCCACTGCTCCACCCTGCTGACCCAACTGGGACCCTGCTCCACCCAAGGCAATTTCTCTGAGAGCAGCCAGCCCCACCCACACACTTTCTTGGAAAACTACTGGAATCCACAGTCCCCAGCTGGGTAGTGACTAGCCTCAGTGTGCTCTGAGGTTTTTGCTGATTTGTTTTAGGTTCAGCACTGGCACTCAACCAGAGTCTACATTAACCTGGTAAGCACATCTCTTCCCACTCTAGTGATTCCCTGAGACCCTGCCTCACCCAACTCATGTCCAGCATGAGGCTTTATCAGTGGCTGAACCTTAAGGGAGCTGGCAGGTGGAAGCAGGCCTCCGGGTATCCTGGCTTTTTGTGGAGTGACCCCAGGCCTGGTACTGGTGGCAGCCATCCTCAGTTCACAGTGTGGCTTCTCTCACGTGCCTCCAGGCTTAGCACAGGTGGAGAACAACTGCAGATCACTTTGTGGCTCCTACCAGGTAGCTGCCAGCCAGTCAGAGGCAGTGGCTGACCTGAGCCTGCACCACAACCCCTCTCAAGAGGCCCCATAACCAACATACTTGGAGTTTGGCTTCAGACCAGAGCAAAGCATAACCCAATTAGCCCCACAAGTGGCATGTCCAAAGGGTGGTCTCAACAGGCACCAGAGCCCACTGGGACAAATTCTACTCAGTGTGGTAAGCCTCCCACACAGCAGCCCATAAGCTGTGGATGTGGTCAAACCCCACAGCCAGTCAACTTAAGGGTCAATCACACCCACTGATGTGCCAACAGCAATCAAGGCTCAATATAACAGAAGAGCACACACAACACACACAAAGGACCCTCCTGGAGCACCCAGAGCAAATGACCAGGGACACTGTGCCACTGGGCCCCACAGGACACCTACTACATAAGGCCATCCTGCCAAGACTGGGACACATAACAGATCTACCTAATACATAGAAGCAAACACTGAGAGACAGCCAAATGAGGAAACAAGGAAATGTGTCCCAAATGAAAGAATAGGAGAAAAATCCAGAAAAAGAACTAAAAGAAATGGAGGCAAGCAACCTACCAGATACAGAGTTCAAAACAATGGTTATAAGGATGCTCAAGGAACTTAGTGAGAATTTCAAAAAACAGATTGCAAGAATAAAAAAAAAGGACATAGAAACCATAAAAAAGAACCAGTTAGAAGTGAAAAAAACAATAACCGAAATGAAGAATGCACTAAAAGGAATCACCAGCAGACTAGAGGAATCAGATAATCAAATCAGTGATTTGGGAGACTAGGTAGCATAAAATACCATTTTAGGAAAGCAGAAAGAAAAAAGAATAAAAAAAAATGAGGATAGTTTTCCCCAGAGGGGACAACATCAAGCATAATAACATTTATATCATAGGGATACAAGAAGAAGAGAGAGCAAGGGATTGAGAACCTATTTGAAGAAATAATGACTGAAACTTTCCTAACCTGGCAAAGGAAATAGACATACAAGCCCAGGAAGCGCAGTGAGTCCCAAACAAGATAAACCCAAACAGGCCCACTTGTAGACACATTATAATTAAAATGGCAAAGGTTAAAGACAAAGAGAGAATCCTAAAAGCAGCAAAAGAAAGGCAACTAGTAATTTATAAGGGAGCTCCCATAAGATTGTCAGCTGATTTCTCAACAGAAACTTTGCAGGCCAGTAGGGATTGGCAGGAAGCATTCAAAGTGATGAAAAGCAACGACCTACAGAATTGTACACCTGAAATCTATGTAATTTTACTAACAATTGTCACCCCAATACATTAAAAAAAAAAAAAGAAAAGCAACAACCTACAACCAAGACTACTCTATCAGTAAGGCTATCACTGAAAATCGAAGGACAGATAAAGAGCTTCCCAGACAAGAATAAGCTAAAGGAGCTCATTACCACCAAAACAATATTGTAAGGATGGTTAGAGGGACTTCTTTAAGATGCAAAAATAAATAAATAAATAAATAAAAATTATGAATAATAAAATGGCAATATCTACAGGTATATGAACAATTACTTTCCATGTAAATGGATTAATGCTCCAATCAAAAGACGTAGGAGAGCTGAATGGATAAGAAAACAAAACCCTACAAAATCTTTGTAGATTCCTGACCATTGTGCTGTACACCAGAAGCTGAAGCTGAATATTGAATGTTAACTATAATTAAATATATAAATATATTTACAATAAATACTTATATTTATTATAAAAAAATATATATATACATATATATGTACATATATATATATGTGTGTATATATATATATATATATATATATATATATATATATACACATATATATATATGATGTGGAGTACAGCATAGGGAATAGAGTCAATGGAATTGTAACAGCTATATACGATGTCAGAGGGGTAGTAGTTTGGGGGATGGGTTATTACTTTGTGAGGGGTGTAAATGTCTAACTATTACATTGTTTTGAACACCTGAAACTAATAAAAAATAAATGTTTAAACATCACATTGTTTTGTACACCTGAAACTGAAAAAACAAAACCTAAAAAAACATTAAAAAAAAAGAAACAGAAGCAAAAAAAAAAAATAAAATAAGAATAAAAATGCATTCCATCAATGACAAGACACAGGTGAAGGGCCAATTATGAAATTTGAATACAATGTTGAGAACATTTTCCAGAATACAGCTTAGAGAGACCAGAAATGGAATTCGAGATACTTGAATGAGGCGAGCCAATGTCATATCTATTGTGTCAGAAGGAAAGAAGTGAGAATGATGCCTACTAACAGTTCAAGAGATAAATAATTCAACACGTTAGAGAGATGAAGAAAAACCAAGTAAGTATCAGGGTGCATACATATACTTAAGATGAAACCTGTATCTTGAACTTCATGGTAATTAAGAGAATGAAGATGCATTTAAGAGGGTAGGTAAAACTTTTTCAATGCTGCCCTCCCCCAGGGGACACAACATTTTAAGGGAGAGTAGCGGGTGAGTGCTTGGCTTCCCCAGATGTGTGGGGCTCTGCACCTACAGAGAAAGCCTACAGAATGGGAAAAAATTGCAAACCACATATCAGATACAGTGTTAATATCCAAAACATACAAAGGACCCATACAACTCAATAACAAGACAACCAATCCAGGTTAAAATGGGCAGAGGAAATAAATAGATTTTTTTTGTTTCCAAAGAACACATCCAAAGGGCCAACAGGTACATGAAAAGATGCTCAACATCACTCATCATCAGGGAAATGCAAATCAAACCACCATGAGATATCACCTCACACCTGTCAGGGTGCCTATCTAGAAGATGACAAGAGATAAAAAGTGCTGGCAAGGATGTGAGAAAACGGAACCCTGTGCGCTGTTGGTAAGAATGTAAATGGGTGCAGCCACTATGGAAAACAGTATGGAGGGTCCTCAAAAAATTAAAAATAGAAACTTACCCCATGATCTAGCAATTCTAATTCTGCGCTTACATCCAAAGGAAATAAAAACAGGACACCCAAAAGATATACGTATTCCCATGTTTATTGCAGCATTATTCATAATAGCAAACCTACGGAATCAACCTAGGTCCCCATCGACAGATGAAAGGATAAAAAAAATGTGAAATATATACAATGGAATACTATTCAGTCATTAGAAGGAAGGGACTCCTGCCATTTGTGACATCATGATGGATCTTGAGAACATTATGCTAAGTGAGATAATTCAGATACAAAAAGACAAATACTATATGATTTCACTTATATGTGGAATCTGAAAAAGTTGAATTTATAGAAACAGATTAGAAGAATGGTTGCTAAGCAATGGACGTGGGGGATAGAACAGCAGTTTTTTTTTTAAGTTTTTTTTAATTAAAGTTTATTGGGGTGACAATTGTTAGTAAAGTTACATAGATTTCAGGTGTACAATTCTGTATTACATCATCTATAAATCCCATTGTGTGTTCACCACCCAGAGTCGGTTCTCCTTCCATCACTGTATATTTGATCCTCTTTACCCTCATCTACCAACCCCCTCTCCCCTTACCCTGTGGTAACCACTAAACTATTGTCCGTGTCTATGAGTTTTTGTTTCTCATTTGTTTGTCTTGTTCTTTTAGCAGTTGTTTTTAAGGGGACAAACTTGCAAGAGTAATCAACAGAGCCTACAGATCTAAGGCACAGTATAGTGAATATAGACAACAAGATTGAGCTATAATCACTGAACTTGCTAAGAGACTAGAACTTTATCCAACAGCTAAAACAAAAATAATTATGTAATAGGATAGAGGTGATAGTTACACTACAATGCAATCATATTACAACATATACTTGTAAATGTATCAGATTAACATGCTGTACACCTTACACTTACGCACTGGTATATGTCTGATGTATTTTAATTTAAAAAAAAGAAAGTAAACTATTTAAGGCGATCTGGGGAACAAAGCAGCCATACACATAATAAAAATAATTTAAGGGAACCCCTGTGCCGTGACTTCCAGAACATAGAATGTGGGGGACTGAATGACAGCCTCACACAGACCCCACATCCTGATTTCCAGAGCCCGTGAATAAGTTATTTACTTGGCAAAAGAGACTCTCGGCAGATGTGATGAAATAAAGGATCTTGAGGTGCAGAGATTACTTTGGATTCTCGAGGGAGCCTTCATGTGACCACAGGGCCCTAAAAGTGGATGAGGGAGGCGGGGGCAGGGCCAGAGAAAGGAACGTGATGATGGGAACAGGTGGGCCACAGGTAGCAGAGAAGGTCTTGCCCCGCCATTGCTGGCTTGGAGCTGGAGGAAGGACCCTGAGCTGAGGGATGTGCGTGACCTAGAGACGCTGGAAAAGGCGAGGAAATGGATGCATTCCTGGAGCCTCCAGAGAACGCAGCCCTGCAGACATCGTCACTTTAGCCCTGGGACATGTGTCAGACTTCCAAGTTACAGACCTGTGTGATCTACTGTGTGCTGCTCTGAGCATGAAGTTTGTGGGAATTTGTTACAGGAGCACTGGGAAGCGAGAAACATGGAAAGATACAAGACAATATGGAACGCTAATTGTTTTTAAGAAAGTAGGTGGAATAAGATTGTGTGTATGTTCACTTATTTTTTCACGTTTTCATTATGAAAACCAGAATTAACAAAAATATTTACCTCCAATATGTGGGGTGTAGGGGGAAGGGGCTAGGATGAAGTGGTCATCTCTGAACGCACCATTTTGTGTAGATTTAACTTTTGAAGCCTATAAATGTTTATGTATTCCAAAGCACGATTAAGTTATAAAAGATGGGAAATGAACATGACATGAATATAAACAAATGAAAATGAAGATAAGCTTATATCCAATAACCACAGCCACAGGATAAACCCAAAAAGTGTAACTATGTGAATCTGTTAGGACTTGGGGTTTCATGTAAGGCTACAAGGACAACATAAAGGGCAGTGAGTAAACCCTGCAGTGTTACACTGGGGTGGGAACACCTGTGCACTGACACTGCATCCGCCCTGGCACTCAGTGGTCCACAAGGAACCAAACCCCAGCAGCCTTGAGTTCACATAACCCCAGGCTGCGTTTTCTAAGTATTGTTCCCATGGAAGGAACCCACAGACTTGGAGGAATGGTTTCCCCTGGGCCAGGGCAGGAGGGACACGCACAGGCCTGGACTCCATTTACTCCAGAAAGCAGGACAGAGCACAACTGAGTGGGTCCTCTCAGAAGGCACAGCAGGACCCGAAAGGACCTTCCTTGGCCAGGTTTGGGAAGCTGAGCACCAAAACTAACAGCGAGGACGCGCCCTGCTCTAAGGAGGACGCAGGGTCCTGTAGGTGCCCCGGGTGCAGGAAGAGCCCTCGCTCCTCCCTGAGACTGATGCACAGTCGGGAGCAGAGAGGGTTCTGCACAGTTGCTGACAAGGGGAACCCTGAGTGAGGGCAGTGAGCCTTCCCCTCACATTCTCCTCTCTGTGTAGGGACAGGGACGGGGTGAGGGTCACCCTGCACGGCCCTGCTCAGTAGGAGATGCAGATGACTGGGGCCTTGTCCTTAATCCCACCTCCTGGCCACACGGGGACCCAGTGCTGGTACAGCTCACCGTTGGCAGTGCCTCACAGTGAAGCCGCCACTTCCATACCCCAGAACCCACTGTGTGCCAGGCTGTGCTTCCCACTCTGGTGGTCAGAGGTTTGAGGAGACGTCAGGGGATGGGGTCAGAGTCTGCCCCCGAACCAGTTTCTAGAAGCTTGGGGGCCTGTCCGAGTGGGTAGAAGTCCCAGGGTCTGCAGCTCTGGGAGCTGGAAGAAGATGCATGTAGGCACGAAGGCAAAGGGACATATTTTTTTCAGGCTTATTGGGCACAATCAGCCCGATCGCTGTTTGCAGCCAGCAGCCCCCATCCTGTCTCAGCATCCCACCTTGTGAAACAGCCAGCCCCCGTTATACCATACAGAGACAAAAGTGGCTCACAGCCAGGCTGCTTACACAGGATATTTACAGTATGTCTGCAAGATGGACAGTGCCTGAACTGTGTTGCATCTTATCGGACTGACAGGTCTCCAGGTCAGGGCCAGCAGCTGGCCAGGGAGGGAGCCTGACCAAGTCTATTTTCCCTACACAACACCCCTTCAGGGTTCCTCACTGGCCAGTTTGTCTCCTCAGGCATGGGCCTTCGCTGCAGACCTCTTTGCTAACATGGCAGAGCCCTGCACCCAGACGCCGCAACAGCAACGCGAAAACAGCAGAAGGCCACGAGGAGAGAAGCCCCTCTTACCAACAGGGCAAGGGCCCTTCTCCATGGGGAGGAAAGCTGAGCCCACCGTTCTTGCAGGGGGTCTTCTATCAGGTGCTGAATGCCATCGATCTCCCCTGCTAGGGCAGACAGCTCCCGGCTTACATTCTCCGTGTTATCAGCAATGTACACACAGCATTCAGTATGCACAATGGTGCAGGTCCCTCCCAGGGCGGCAGTTAAAATGTCCAAAGCCATCCGGTTTTGGAGGACTGCCTTCCTCATCTGGTCTACTTCCTCCATCAGGAGGCCCAGGGCCTGGTGCATTTGATCAAGAGCTCGAGCAGTGTGCTCAGCAAGTGCAGTTATTTGTGTTTCCACCACAGTGGAACTGGCGTGGGAACTAAGGATAGCCAAGAGATAAAACCACGGTGGTGCTTGGCTCTAAACGTCTCTCAATCTTGGGGTCGACTTTCTAGTGTGGGTCGTACACTAGCTGGGAGGTATGGCCACCCCCATGTACAATGCCCTGTCCACATGGCAGGGAGGTAGGGCCAGCCATAGAGTCACAAACCCACAGGCTCCTATCGGGGACAATCCTTGTTGCTTTTGGCCATTCCACCATTGTGACCCTCGGGGACTGGGGTTATGTTCTGACATATGACCGCAGACACCCAACTTATGTCTCTGGTGCCGGGCTGTCATTCCGAACACAAAGGAACGGACTGGGTAAGCTCTATACCTTCACTCACGAGCCACCTCCTCCCGTCCCACGCTGCATGACCCAGCCACAGCTTGGTGTGGTTTCTTTGCTCCCTCATGCAGGAGAGGACGTGTCGCCAAGTTGTGTTCCAGCCCGCCTGTCGAGGGTTCCATCCTCGCAACCAAGTCCAGTTCTCTGCGGTAACTGGATAGATAAGCCATGGCAACCCCTCTGCGCGCTAGCCAGAAACTGCAAATCCAACAGCTGGGGATGTTGGTCACTCTAGCGTAAGTGTAGGCCCAGTCTACCATGGTATTGGCCAACAGGGACCTATGGGCAAAAACAAATAGTAGTCATAGGAACCAACAATGGCAAATCCCTCCCATCTGGGAGGATACATGCTAGCTTTTAGTTCTGGGAAAGGAAGGTTGCTGCTATTGGCACCCTTCCCGGTTTGTGGTACCAGACCTTTATGGCAGTACTTGGGGGTCCCTTGCATGGTTTCAACATGTAATAGAACAGGGAACCCCTTGATAGGTCACAGCAAGAGCACAAAAGTCCCTCGCAAAATTGTCCCAGTGTCGGGGCCTCCGTGGACCATAGCCACTCGGCCACCACCCCTGGAGTCACTTGTAAATCATGGGTCAAACCAGCCCCCATGGGGCTATCAGGCCCCACCCACGACAGTGGGGGCTTTTGACCCACCAGGGCCAAGTCTATTGCCGTCATTCTCCTGCTGTCAATCATGTGGGTGCTGGTAACAGGATGTTTCCATTTCTGCCGTATCCCGGCTGTAACAGGGTCTCACTGGCAGTGACTTGTATTTATATGGGAGCGGCTGTCGGATGTAGCAGAGCTTCTACTGGTAGGGCCCACCCTTCCATGGTCTCTCGTTCAAGCTCTTTAAAACGTCCCACAGGTGTGAGGTCCAGTCACACCTGGGCATTGTGGGAGGGTGTTTCGATGACCTGGGGGCTCCCGTCCAGGGCAGACAGCTGTGTTAGAGCGGCTGCCGTATGTTGCTGATTGGCAACCAAACACGGCCAAGCAAACAATAACCCTGTAGCAGTGTCCACTGCTGTGAATGCATAAGTACATTCCAGGCTTTGGGCAGGGGTTCTATAGAATCTACTTGCCAACGAGTGAGGGGCACCCTCCCTCGCGTAAGCTGCTGTATCTCTCAAAGAATTTTTCGCCGTTGGGGGCTGTCCTGGGCACAGACGGCACAGTCATACCAGGCATCTGCTATCTCTTGCCATTTCAAGGGCAGACCCCACCATCTGCTCACCTTCCACATGGTTCGGCTTCAAGCGTGCTGCAATTTCCTATGCAGCCAATGGGCCACATCAGTGGCAGGAGCCCATTCTAACCATCTGACCTGTGCTAGGGCATCTGCTTCATTACCTGGGGACACTAAGGGGGAGTGACTTGTGACATGCATTAGGGTCACCTCCTTTCCCTGCCCTAGGTCCCAGAGGTCCTGCCACATGGCTTGACCCCATAATGGACAGTGTCCTACCAACCAATTTTGGTGTTTCCACGTAGGGAGCCACAACGTTAGGCCCCGGAACACCACCCAGCTGTCAGTGCAAATAACTAGGGGCCCAGGCTCATGGCTGATTATCACCCACACAGCTCATAGCTCAGCCCACTGGCTACTCTGGCCCATCCCAGTATCAAACCAAATGGTGTCTGTTTTGGGCTGAACTCCAATAGCCGTTCAAACCGCAGCAGCTCCCCAGCTACAGCCATCAGTATACCAGGCACCTCAGGTACTGGGGGCTGTCCTTCTCTGTAGAGCGAGGGCTCCAAGTCCTCTCCTCTAGGCAGAGCGCTTGGCTCAGTCTGGGCTACAAGCTCCACCGGCCCCAGGACCTGTTGTAGCTCTGTGCTCAGGGGACTTGAACTGAGGGTGCTATATTGTTCCAAGTAGGCTCCCCACTTGGTGAGGGTGATGGTCTGTGCCACCCGTTTTGAGGCCCTGGGTCCATGTACGGACTTAACCTTGAACGGGATAGGTTGTACGAACCAACACCCGCGCTGTTCCTGTGATGGCTTCTGTGGCCACCAAAGCTGCGTATACAGTGGCCAACTGTTTATCAGGGAGTAGTGGACTTCTGCTCCTTTCCACAATTGGGAGCAGAACCCCACTGGTGATCAGAGACGCTCCTGCCATTGCCAGAGGCCCCAACTGTACCCCTCTTGGGTTACGTGAACATCAAGTTCAAATGGGCGACCTGGGTCTACCACTTACAGAGCCTGTGCCTGCTGCACTGCCCATTTTGTGGCAACAAATGCTTGTTCTATAGCTTCTGTCCAATCCCATGGGGCCCTCTTCTTCACCATGGAATATAAGTCTCTTGCCATCTGTGCTTAACGGGGTATAAACACCCACCAATACCCCAGCAGACCTAAATACGCTTTGTAGTTGGGAGACCTTGGTCAGTCGGGGAAATGCCTGTATTTTATAAATAACAGCTTCTGGCATGACCTTTGTCTTACCCGACCACACAACACCCAAACCTTGGCAGATAAGCCAGGGCCCTGGACCTTTTCCTCATTCACCACTCAGCCACATGACTTCAGGTGGCAGAGGAGAGAGGGAGCTGCTTGCTCTAAACCTGAAAGAATCAGATGTTAGTAACATGTCATCAACATAGTGAAACAAGATCGCAGAGGACGGGTGATCCCACTGTGCCAAGTCCTGGGCCATGAGTCCACGGCAAATAGTGGGGCTGTGCACGTGTCCCTGTGGGAGGATGCCAAAGGGCCATTGACGCCTGTCCCCAGTAAAGGCAACCTGCTCCTGACTCTCAGGCTCAATGTCAAGAGAAGAAGGCATTCGCCAGATCTACTACAGATAGTGGTACGTTCCCAGGCATACTGTCAAGCGGTCCATCAAATCATAAATGGAGGCAGTGCCGTGTGCAAAGGTGGCCCCACCTTGTTCAGTTCCCTATGCTCCACAGTCATTCGCCAGGTCCCATGAGGTTTCTTCACTGCCCATACCGGGGAGATAAAGGGACTGCACATGGGTCTCACAATATGTGCCTTCTCCAGCTCTAATATTGTGCCGCCAACCTCCTCCTCTTCCTCCAGCAGGCGGTACTGTCTCACCGTAACCACTTGCCGGGGCTGTGGCAACACTTGAGCGGGATTATGAGCATGCCCACATGTCACTGCTTTCACCACCCGGATCCAGAGGCGGAACTCTCTGACAGGTGTGCAAGCTGAGGCCCTGCAGCACCTCCACCCCTGGAATATGTTCCAGGACGGGGGAGACATATACCGTGTGGGTCCGGAGGGGAAGCCTTCCTATACCCGGTGGTAAGGAAACATCTTTTACCATCACAGTCTTTCCCCCGTAGCCGTCAATGCAGATTGCTGGTCCGGGGAAGAGTTCTGGGTTCCCATAAACAAGACTGCAGTCTGTGCTGGTGTCAACCGGGGCCAAAACCCTCTACACATTAGAAGGGGACCAATGTATGGACAGTTCCACGTGGGGCCTCCGGTCCCTGCTCGTCCCCTTTGACTGGGTACCTTGGCCACCCCCTAGTCAAACTGGAAGGAGCTGGCCTCCAGCAGTCTCATGAATTCCTGGAGGAACACAGGTCGCTGCCATAGGGACTGAGGTACCATCACAGAGGTTAGCTTTTCCATTTTGCCTGGGGAACAGAGAATGCTGTCTGCTCCCTTGTCCCACAAGCACAGCAACCAAGGCGGCAGTGGCTCTGCAGGGTGTTGCCGGCACTGCTTCCCCAAGTCTCACAACAACGTGGGCGTATAGGGAGTGTAAGTTGTGAACTCAGTCACTGCTGGGAGGCCCACAGCAATGCCCCTGGGCCCCAAAGTTTGTTCATATTTTACATTTTGCTGCCAAACACAGGGGTGTGGGATGTCTTCAGACTCCCCAACGTCTTCCGTCGGGAACTCCGGGGGAGCGTCTGTTTCAGACCCCCCACCATGGAGGTCCCCCTCGAGCTGATGGACTCGGGCCTCCAGCGCTTCCTCTTGAGACTGCAGGTCCCCATTCAGGCTGCTTCAGAGAGCACTTCTTCTTCGGTGCTACGCAGTGCAGTGAGGAACGTCCAGCCACATGGCCGGCAGTGACTTTCGCCTGTTCCAGGAACAGCTCAGTAAAAACCTCTCAGGCCTTTTCTATGCTGACTGGAGAACCATCCATATCTTCTCCTCCACGGGGGCCTGGCTCCTGAGAACAGCAGCCACTGGACACCGCACATTCTGTGGGGGCCATATGTTCTCTTGTCCCGGGACGGACAGCTCTCATATCCGGCCAGGACCCTGCCCGCTGTGCCAGGTGTCCAAGTGGGTGAGGGGTCCGCGGCTCTGGGAGCTAGAAGATGCGTGGAACCGAAGGCAAAGCAGACATACTTTACTCAGGCTTATTGGGCACAATCAGCCCCATCACAGGATGCAGCCAGCAGCCCCCGTCCTGTCTCAGCAGCCCCCCTCATGAAACAGCCAGCCCCCTTTATACCATCCAGAGACAAAGGTGGCTCACAGCCAGGGTGCTTACACAAGGATACTTACAGTATGTCTGCAAGATGGACGGGGCCTGCACAGCTTTCCATCTCATCGGACTGGCAGGTAGCCAGGTCAGGCCAGCAACTGGCTGGGAGGGAGCCTGACCAAGTCTATTTTCCCTGCAGGGCCTCCTGAGACCAAAGAGTGTCAGATGCCAGGCATATGAGCCCCCTGCTCTGCTGTGACAGATTAGCACAAGCGTGATGGCTCACAACACGCTTTATTCTCTTACGATTCTGGAGGTCAGAGTCCGAACCGGGCCCACTGGGCTGAAATCCAGGTGTCTGCAGGGCTGTGCTCCTTCCTGGGGACTCCAGGGCAGAGTCCCTCCTTGTCTTTCCAGTGTCTAGAGGCCCCGCATTCCGAGACATGTGGCCCCTTCCTTGTCCTCAAAGCCACCCCTGCCGGGCCATCCTTCCCAGGTGGCATCACTCTGACACTGAGCATCTGCTCCGTCCCCACGTTGAAGAGCCTGGTGATGACACTGCCTATCGTGACTACTGCTGCTGTGGGCGTGAGAGCACAGACGTCAGGTTTTGTTGGCATTTCTTCAAGTGTGACCATTCCTTCGCTGAATTGTGTGTTGATCCTGGGCGCAGGTTTCCAGGAGCTGCCACATCACCTTCCGGTGGCTTCACCATCGTGCAGTCCAACCAGCAGGGCACACGGGTTCCGATTCCTCCAATTCCTTGCCACATTCATCCTGATGAGTGTGAGGTGATATCTCACTGTGGCTTTTGTTTGTGTTACCTTCCCTGGAGTTTTGATTGAAGACACTGGGAACCGAGGAGACCACAGATGAAGGCAGGCAGAGACCATTCCAGGAAGGGAAGAAGTGGGCACAGGGAGGCCCAGGGCAGGTGTAGTTTGAGCCCCTGGGTAAGGCAGGTGACAGATGTGAGTCTTGGAGCCCTGGGGAGGTCCCTCCTGGGACGCTGGGGTCTAATCTCTCTGGCAGGCGCCCTCCTGAGTTCAGTGTGGGGACGTGCGCTGGCTGAGCCCAGTTTCTGCCAGAATCGCCACCAGGATCAGCAAGACCACACCGGCCAGGCCGAGGCGGATACAGTTCCCCGCCATGTACTTCCGGGAGGCAGGGGCTGGAAGCAGAGGACAGGAGTCACTACCAGGTGGACAGGACCCAGCCCAGCCCTGGTCCTATGAGATAGGAGCTCCTTGTCCTTTGGGCACAGAGCCTGTCCTGCCCAGCGCTCCCCCTGGACGCACTCCCAGGTGACTTACCTGTCTGGGAGCCCACTTCTGTGGGCAGGGGTGTGACTTCACCGGGGCCTCCTAGGAGTCAGAAAGAGTGGATGGATGTCTCATTCAGCCTTGTCTTCACCCCGTTCTCAGGCTGACCTCCCTCTGAGCCCCATCCAGGTCCCTGTCTCTCCTAAATCCCTACACTCCTCCCCTACCCGAGAACCCTGAGTCCACAACCCCAGGTACCATAAATAGTCAAGTTTGATCCAGGGTGAGTCTCCCTGCTCCTGGCTCTGAGATCCCCCAGGAGTGAACAGGCCTTCTGCTGTAGGAGGATGCAAGATTTCATTGTCCGCTGAATGTCCACTCAACCACAGAGAGAAACAGGACCCCTGCCCCACTACCACCACACTGCCCACTCCACAGCTGAGTCCCTAGGTGTGGACACTTAGACTGAGAGGTCTCTACTCCCCAGCCCAGGAGGGGGCTCAGTGTGGGGAGTTGAAGGGACCCTGTGAAGGGGGCAGGAGAATGGCTGAGCCTGAGCTCCCTGGTCATTTCAGCTGTTTCTGGTCCCTCACCTCCTGCAGCATCCACACCTGGCCTCTTTCTCTCCACCGCTCAGTATACATGACGCCGTCTGGACTCCCAGAATAGCAGACCGGGAGACGTGGGAGCACAGGGATGGCACTCTCTCTGCTTCTACTTGGCTGGGGGTCGGGACACCCCTCAGAACACCCCCACACCCCCTTGTTACATTAGCACCAAGCAGCTGGTCCCTGGTCCATGGGCAAACAGGACAGGTGGCAGCCATCTCACCTGGCCACAGCGTCAGAGGGTCCCGGAGGCTGACCCCACCTAGCAGGATAATGTACCCACAGTGCCCCAGGTCAGTCACAGGGTCAGCATAAACTAGGCAGACACTCCCCAGGCCTGGACGATGAGGGCCACGATGGACACGGTGCACTGACCCAAGGTATGCCTGAGTTACAGCAGAATAAATAAAAAAGGGAGAGAAGATACTCAGTGTTAAAGGAAGTTCCCCCTCCCACCATCCCTCCATGAGGGGTGTCACCCTCCTCACTGAACCCTGACTCCAGGAGACATCTCAGGGGCTGACCACACACAGGGAAGGACAGCCTCTGCCCAAAGGGGCCCGAAAGCACTGTCCTGCCCTGGTCTGGCCCCCTAGACCATGTGACTTGCCCAATTAAGGGTGGACCACACTGCAGGGGACATGTGGCCTAGGCCTCCCACCAAGTGGAAAGGAGGGTTTAACACATCCTGAGCAAAAGGACACATGCTCCCTTGAAGGGGGTCTGTCCCCACCTGATCTCTGGAAGCCCACTCCACACCCAGCCTAGCAGGGCCAGCTCCCTGCCCACCGGATGCTGGGGTGAGTGTCCAGGCCATCATGGTGTCCAGATGGGGCCAGAACTCCAGGGCCCTGAGCCTGGTGTGAAGGCTGAGGGACACGTGTGCAGACGGGCAGGGGACCCAGAGGGCTGGGGGTCCCCAGGAGGGCAGGGAGCCTGTGGATAGAGGACACAGCTGGGGACAGTGTCCAGGGACCTGGCACAAACCTGAGGGCAGAGTGGGGACTTCCTCATCTGTCAGCACCAGTTTCAGTGCCTCACTGTGCTCAGACCAGTCGGACCCTTTCCTATAGACACAGCGATAAGGCCCAGCAGTGACGTCACTCACTGCACGGATGAGGAATCGGGCCTCGGTTCCCGGGGATCCATGTTGAGACGTGATTTTCTGATCCGTGTATGTAGATCTGTTTTTCTGCTCCAGGCGGAATGTGTGAGCCCCAGCAGGGCCCTGGCACAGGATGGTCACAGGCCGCCCGCGGGGGACCTCAGGGCCTGGCTCGGCTGTGATGGAGGGTGGGGGCAGGAGCCCTGGGAGGAAGCAGAGCAGGACCTCAGGTGCGTTCTCAGGAAATCACCACACCTCACAATTCACCCATTTTAAGTGTGTTCGATGTGTTTTAGCAACTGTACAGAGTTGTGCATCCATCACAATCCAATTTTGGAACATTTCCATTATCTTCTCCCCAAAACCCCCCAAGCCCATTACAGGTGGGTGTGAATTCTCATCACTGCAGAGTTATTTCCCCACAGGACAAAAGGACCCCTAGTCTTGGTCACATCTTGGACTTTTCTAGGGTGGAGCGGTAGGTGTCAGAGCAGCCTGGGGGCCTGGTTATATCTCCCTGCGCACGGCCTCTTTCTAGGGAGACAAAGAGGGCTGGGAGGAAGGCACAAGATGAGGACGACCAGGTCATTGGGGCGACAAAGGAAGCAGGAGTCTGAGTCAGTAGGAACGATCTGGGCCTCCTGTCTCCAGGGCAGGTCCTCTGTGCAGCGCCCACCTCTGTTCCCTCTGTACTGTCTACCTTCTTCTCAGCCTTATTTCCATTTCCTTGTTTTTCAAGCTTTTGAAAAGCCCATGTGTCTCAACTAGGCTGGGGTAGGGGGTGGGGAGGAAGAGAGGCTTTGTAGCCCTGAAACAGGAAGATGGCATCAAAGTTACGCAGTCCGGATTAGAGACAGGCAGGAGCTGGCAAAAGTTCCTTCCTTCCTTCCTTCCTTCCTTCCTTCCTTCCTTCCTTCCTTCCTTCCTTCCTTCCTTCCTTCCTTCCTTCCTTCCTTCCTTCCTTCATTCTGTGTTTCCTCCATGTCTTACTTCCTATCTCCCCAGTCATGGATGCCCTCCATGTACCATTGGGTCCCCAAGCACAAGAAACACACACAGGGTCCCTGCCTTTGTGGGCTGAAACACAGAAGCTGATTAAAGAATTGTGCAAATCCACAGCGACGCACTGTGATGCGTGCCCGCGGGTGAGTGTGGGAATATCAAGGCTGGTGGAGGCAGAGCTCCCGTCCTCTGGGAGTCAGAGGGAAGAGGCACTGAGCTGACACCCCAGGGCCAAACATGAATTACCCAAGCTGAGCGATAGAGGGCGCCGGGCACTCAACAGGGAGATGTCACCCTGGGAGGAAGCCTGGAGTCTAGTGGGGAAAATGGTGTTTGTGAAAGTGAAAGAAAGCCAAGGTTTCTGAAGATAAGTGAGTCAGGCCGCGTGGGGACACACAGATGCAGACAAAGAGATCTGTGGGTCTCATTTTATCTGAAGATAAATCGTGAGAGGACTCTAGGGAACATAATATTTTGCCTGAAAATAAAAAAATTATGTATGAAAAATGAAATTTTTAAATGTAGACTCACCATTTTGCATGTGAATCATCTGGCCCAGGCAGAGCGCTGGAAGAGAAGCTCAGTGAGGAAAACGCCCAGCCCCTGGTTTCCTCACAGGGCTGCGGACAAGGGGCATTTGATGGAGCCGGACGTGAGCCCCCCGTAGCTTCCAAACCACCCTCCTCAACATCGTATCTAAGCACAGTGTTTCTCCTTGCCCTGAAAGTCTCAAGATGAACCCCCAGTCTCCTCTTCCAAGCAGGTCCTCCTCCCCCAGTCCTTCTTCCAGTCTGAACTAGTCCCCACCCCCAGATACCAGCATCTAGGGCTGAACCTTCCATGGTCAGACTCAGGTCTGGGCCACAGCTGAGGGGGCAGACCCCCGGAGGGGACCACTTTGCTCCCCTAGGGTCCCAGAGTCTCCTGGACTGGACTGAGGACTGAACAAGGACACAGACCCTTCCCCAAGTCCCACCCCCTCTGTCCCTGGAAAGCGGATCCTCCATTCGAGACTCACCCAGGCCCAGGATGGTGGTGGGGTGAGGGGCCATGGCCACCCCTGCTGCCTGTGCCGTCCTGGAGCCAGTGGGTGCAAGGACGGAGCCTGCAGCTGACAGAAGAGGACAGGATGTGTTGGCCAGGGGCCGTCTTGGGGTTTCTACATCAACTACCTCCCCCAAAGGGGAAGCACACTCTCCCATCCTGTCCACTCTTCCTGCTGATGAGACAGAGGGAGGACCTTGGCTTCCGTTTCTTTCCTCCATGCTCAAGTGAGGCCGATCTCATCTCCAATGAACCCCCTGGGTGTGGACCTCATTGCCATCTACTGGGCAAGGAAGAGCGTGGGTTTGTGCCACAAAGTGACTTTACCATCAGTCCCAACCCTGCAAACTAACCATCTGTTCTTGGGCATGGCGATGCTACTTTATGCCAACATGTCCTCATATTTAAAATGGAAGTCTAAACGCTCCCTCCAAGATTTAATGTTATGTTACATGTTAAATTCCCAGCAAGGTACTGAGTGCACTAAAAATATCCTACTAACACGGGTTCTTTCCCCACCTTCTCCCAGTGGCATTAGAAGCAGAGGAATAGGGTGGCCCATCAGCATGTACAGAATCCTAAGGGCATTGATCAGTCTGGAGAGAGACCTTGGGACCTGGCCCCAGGTTTGGGGCCAATGGAGCACCCAGCTGGGTGCTGGGATAAAAGTCTAGACCAGGGAGGGTGATGGCGTTTGTGCATTACAGAGCTACAATGACAATAACATTGCAATATAAATGCATCAAGTCAATACATTGTACACCTTAAACTTACACAATGTTCTATGTCAATCATATCTCAATTTTAAAAAAAGGTGATTTGGCATCAGAATAGTTGACATATTGCAGAGAGACTCTGGCATGGTCACTCCATGTTGACCAGTCCTCCTTCTGGGATGTGATGGGCCTGCCCTCGACTCTCGTGGGTAGACGGGGTTCTTGAGCTGGACCCTGGCCCCATCTGCATGTTACAACCCTGGGTCTTGCCCTCATTACATGGAGTAACTGATGAGATCGCAAAGTCCCCTGTTTCTGAGCATCCCCAGCTTGGCTCAGCCAAACGGGAGTGTCTGCAACGGGGTCTACAGGACAGAATCTGACTGGGCCTAGAATGCCCAGGGATCTCTGCTTTGGGTGTTTCCAGTTTAACTGCAAAGCCCTCCCTAATCTGTCTGTGTTAGCCCACGCCTCTGTCTCCACTCCTCCTGCTAGAAGACCTTGGTGTTCAGCCCAGAACGCAACCTAGGGCAGGGTTGGACTCACCTACTTGCATCTGGATCCTTTGGTCTTGGTGGAACCCTGGAAGGAAGCCTTCATGACTGGTGATGCCCCTTCATCTGGATCCTGTCATCTTAGCTGTAACCCTTGGCAGCCTGGCCTGGGCTTGGACAGTGGATGTTCTTGGCTTTCCACAGGCTCCCACCCTCAGCTCTGGGTTGTGGAAGGCCACGTCAACAGGACAGGATTTTACACGATAATCCTCTCCTCTCATCCCTTTCTGGACTCACTGAGACAAACACACAGGCAATGAACATGGGAGACACAAAAGGCTTCAGCTGCACCCAAACAAGGAGCCAATCCAAACTAGAAAGCGCGTGCTAACACATTGCAATTTAAATAACAACCATACATAAAAGCGAGCCGTTTTCCTCCCAGTCTGTATAGGTCTCTGATCTTCCCCAGATTGGAGCAGAGAAGGGAGCACAGCTTCCTGACATTTTTCTACAGGAGACCAAGGCCGTGTTAGGCAACCCCATCACCTAATTAGTGCCCAGCATGAATGCATTGTGCCCCGAGCCTCAGATCCCAAATGCTCACATTGTTGTTTTACCAAACTCACATCGAAGCTCAAATATTTTTACTTTCCTTAACTACAAGTTCTTATTATTATAATACACAATATTCCTCTACCAACTAAATATGCAAATATTTTACTCTTGTAAAATAAGAGAAAACATTTGAAACACACAAATTCAAATGATTACTCCCACTAGAAGTTTGACTCAGTGTCACTTATAAAGATATTAATCTTCCTTATGGAGCTCAGTGAAGTACTGAATGCACCTTAGAATTCCATAATGCATGGTGTCTCCTTTTTAACTTTAGGTAAATGGAATAATACTAAACACGTAGTTTTTAATCATCTTATTTATTCATCATCACATTTGAAGATGGGTGTACATGACCATGTGGAATTTTAATTTGTGCATTTTCACTGACAAAAAATATTTGACTTTTTAACATAGAACAGCGAATTCTCTCTCGTCTTTTTTGGTGCATGTAACTTTGTCATGGTCTGTGACTCACATCCATAACTCTCTTGTCAATGTCCTGTGAGTGATGCATATGTACATGTTTTCTCTACGGCACGGACTCGAAGATGTCGCTGTGTGTCTCTCACTTTAACCAGAAAAGTGTAATCCACTCTCTACATTGATGAGCGTGTAGTCTGCCCTCCTACCAGTAATGCACTCGAGTTCTATGGGCTCACTGTTCCCTCTCACCACTGACATGAGGGTTTCTCATTTGCATCTCATCTGCATGTGCTGGGATTGTGGTTTTGTGTTTTCACTGAAAGAGCGCCACGAAACTGAAGTGGAAATGATCATTACCCATAAAATGCAAGGCGATTCAGGTGCACTTTGGGGTTCTCGGAGCAGAACTAATGGTGTCCGACATTGGCTCGCATTGTTTTGTGCAAGTCAGTTCTGGGCATCACTCCCCTAGTTTGCATCAGGACCACACATGGACGCCGTGAAGATGGCCATGAACCGAGCAAGTGGCACAGCCATGAACCGGTGTCTGTTTTTGCATCTACACATTGTGTTTATTTACAAACTACAGTTGACATTCAATATTATTTTATTAGTTTCAGGTGTACAGCATAGTGGTTAGACATTTATATAATTTACAAAACGATCCTCCCAAATTTACAAAACGATCCCCACCAGGCACCATATGTAGTCATCACAATATTGGTGACTGTATTCTCTGGACTGCACAAGGATCAGTGTTTTTAACTGGGTTTCTCAGAGGCAGTACAGACCAGGTGATCCCTTCAAACAACAATGTCTCGATTCCAAGTGGAGACATTTCTGAAGAAACTACACAGGTAGCATCTGAGGAAAATGACAGGCTTGGAGTTCAGAGAGAATGTTAGGACACCATTTTGGATTTCTCTCTCTCGGGCTAGCTCTTTGTTATGCCAACTTACAGATTTATTAAAATAGACTGCATGCTCCGAACCGAAGACTTGGAGTGGCAAGATAATCCAATGAGGAAGCAGAGGGACCTGGCAGAGTAGAGACAGGGCTCATTAAGGGACCGTGTCACAGATGACAGGAGAACCAGGGCATCGGGGAGCACAGACACAGAAGGGAAACTCATGTCTCCCCAAGTGCTCACGCACACTCTCATTTCATGATTCTCGGGAACACCTGACACCATCAGCCCATCACAAAACACGTCAGACCCCAAGAGTGGTTCAGTGGGAGAAATCCTCAGTCATGGGACTGGGCTCTGAGGGTCATGTCCTGTCAATGAAATGCAGGTGCCTTGGGACATCCAGGGGACCTGGGGTGATTTTGGTCTGTGCTCACCTCTGTGTCCACAGTTCCCAGCCTCCCACCTCCAGAATACACAGTGGGGAATCTCATCCGGATGGGCTTGGCTAGCTTTTGTCTCTTTCTAATCATTTTGTTTAGGCCCTTAATTTTCCCATTTGACCTTGATATGTAACATTTGCGTCACCAGTAGGTAAAAATATGTGTTGATATAAAAGATTCACTTTATCATTTACATAAAAAAAGTTATGTCTTCATTTGGGGTTTTCTTCTCTCAACCATTGGTTATGTAGAAGTGTGTTGCTCTATTCCTAAAAATGTAGAGCTCATAATTATCTTAATCTGCAGAATTAGCTCACTCCTAAGGTCTTGGGATATCCTGTTTGCTTTCACAAGGTCCCCAGGCTTGGGGTCACGAGCTATGTCTCCATGGAGGCAGGTCCTGTGCCTTCCACAGTCCCTGCAGGCCCCTCCCTGGAGTGGGGTCTGGCCCTTCCCGGGCTAGTGGATGGCCAGAGCAGCATACACGCTGGGCTCATCTGAGGTCTCCGCTGATGGAGAGGAAGGGGGTGCACTTGTCCCCCGTCTGAGCGTCAAGCGGTTCAGCTGGGCGTAGGTCACATCCTGGGGGGCATCAGATGGAGTATCCTGGAGGGGTGAGACTGAGAGTCAGGTGCATGACTGGACTGGGGAGAAGCCGGGGCTCTGGGAGCAGAAAAGGTCCACCCGACTGTCCATCTGCCTGTCCTCTCCTACTTGTCTGGCATTTGTGTCAGCAATTCCTCTGACAGATCAGAAGGCACAGCGGCCACCCCCACCCCTGCCTGAGCCCTGAGAGGTTCAGCTGGGTGTACATTACTCCCTGGGGGTCTTTGTTGTCGGGCCTCTGCTAGGCGGAGACAGTGAGGGGGTGAAACTCCTCTCTTTGCTTTCACTGATCCCTCTTTAGTTAAGTTTCTGCCCAGAAGCCAGAGAGCTGACTTTAAAATATCCATCAGCTCATGTGACTCGCTTACTCAGATGTGTCTTCATTCTTGTTTACATTAGCTAGTCAGTGACAGAGCCTTGCAAAGATAGATCCCTAGTTAGTATTTGTTGACTCACTGAATAAGTAAATGAACTAATAAGGGGAAACTAGGCTTTGATTCATCACTTCACCCAACAGACACATACAAGTATGTCCACACACATGTATATAGTATATGTATATTGTATATATAGGGGATATATAGATATATAATATATATGCTGTATAGATACATATATATTATTTACATATATGCTGTATGTTGTGTACATCTATTTATCTATAGAGAGAGACATAGCAAAAGATGGAGAGACAGGGCACTTGCCAGGGGTCAAAGAAGACAGATAAGGGCCCTGTGCCCAAGGAATTCATAGTCTCTGGGTTGGGAACAGTTCATAAACAAGGAAACAGATCATTTGGGATGGTGGTAAGTGTTCGGGAGAAAATGAAATAGCGATACCATAAAGAGTGACTGAAGGAAGTACTTTAGTTACGATAATGTCCCTCCACTCAGAAGAGCGGACACGTTTGGCCAGGCGAGTGTTTGTTGGTGGGGCCGACCTGTGACGGGCAGGGTGTTTAGCAGCACCCCTGGCCACTGGGTGCCATTGGCCCCCTCTCCCTGCTGTGACAAACAAAATGTCTCTTGACATCGGTGTGGGGACAAGGGAAAGGAAAGAATTGAGAAAGACTTCTGGATCTTTTGGAGTTAGTGAACATTGTGGGAGAAACAACTCTTTGGGGGGATTTAAGAGTTGCACGTGAGATGTTACAGTGCCTGCTGGATGGACAATAGAGACGGCTCACAGGTAGCTGGACGTACGAGGCTGGTGCTCAGGCAACAGGTCAGGGCTGCAAATAATTGTGGATTCATGAGCATAGAGAGGGCCTTGCTACACCTGGGGGTAATTGTATTTGACAACAGAAAATACGGTGTATTCTCACGGTGAGGTTAGCTGGGTGGACTTCCTGTGCGGTAGGAGCCAAATGCTAATTGCTGCACCCAAGGTACCTTATTGTGCGGCTCCACTGCGTCTAAATCCATGGGACCAGAGGCAGGAGCATAAACAGAGGAAAAGGAAGGCAGGGGATCCACGTGCCTTGATGGGTTAGTCCATAGGGGGCCTTTGTGTGAACAAGAGAAGGCACACCACTCAGACCCCATGAGTCTTAAAGGTCTCAAACCCTACGAGTCTTACTGTGCAGGGCACAAGCTACACAACTCTCCATGGCAGCACTATCAGTACAAGTACAACAATTAAAAGGACCCAAGTAGATAATAACTAATTAAATCCATGTGGTGCATTTGGGGAGTTTTGGGGGAAGGGGTTTTCTATGCCATGAAGCAATATTCAGTGAAACTAATTCCCCAGCATAAGATTTCAATAAACTTGATGAAAGTGATACACACACACACACACACACACACACACACACACACACACACACACACACACACATATATATATCCAAGTAGGGGAACCAAGAAGGAGGGGCCCATGTGGTATCAGTAAAACCTGCTGAGAAGTGGTCTCCTAGCAGCCTGAATGTATCCTCTTTCAGGAGGAAAGGCAAGGTCAGAGGCTGCTGAATGTTGAGTGACAGGAGGAGAGAGAAGCGTCCTATGGATGTAGCTTATTAACAAGCCTGTGCAGGGTCCCCGGACAGGGCAGGATTCTTACCCAACTGTCCATCTCTTTGTCCTCCTCAGGCTGGGGATCTCTTATGGGAGCATCTGGAGAACAAGAAGATTCTATCTCGTGCCAAGATTGCTGCAATCCTGCTATCCCACACAGCCCTCCCCATCTTAGGTGGGGAGACTGAGGCCCATCAAGGTGCAGGAATGTGCCTAGCATCACACAGCTGTGGAAATTTTCATCTTTCCTCAGCCCTAAGCCCAGAACCCCTCCCAACCACTCATTGCCCCTGTCTCCCAGCAGGCCCTCACCTCCTTCCCTATTACACTGCTTCTCCTCCTGGACACAAGCCGTGGAGCTGGACCTGGAACTGAGGGGAGGAACACAAGGGCATTAGGCAGTGGTGATAGAGCCACAGGTGGGGGAGGGAGGCCGGGGGGTGTCTCTGGGGAGAAGTTACCTTTTCTGCAGTGCTCTGGCCTGAGCTTCAGGGTGTGAAACACCTGCACAAAGTTAGAGACAAGCTTCTAAAATGCCCCAGAACATAGCCCCCAGGGCTGCATTAAGATCTCAGAGACTCTGATCCCCACCCCGGTCCATTTGGAATTCAATGTAAACAAGACTAAACGGTAACACACAAAATTTGCATGGATGATTTCAATAAATTTTTATGAAACTGAAAGAAAAATTTAAAAAGTCTAAGTCTGTCCTTATTAACCTCTTTATTCTAACAGAGGATAGTACTTAAAAGCCAAGATCTGGATGATGGGTGTGTTTATTTCTACTGGGCTGCCACTGTGTGTAGTGGACGTAGCTGGAACACACAGTACAAACACTTACCTGTAACCATTTCTATGTCAATTGATATATACACATTTTTTTAATGAGGTTATACTGACATTTCTAATTCCAATAGAACACCTCACTTCTTTCTTGCCAACTGCCTTTGCACATTTATAAATCCTTCACAGACATTTATCCCCAAGATATTTACATATTTTCTCAAAGCAACTAAACTCCCAACCACTTCCACATCTTCCCCCAACCCTCCCCACTCTGCCCACTCCCCACTGCCCTTGACAATGACACCTTCACGTGGCACCCCTCCCCATCACCAGCGTGGCCCTTCAGGTGCTTGGTACACCCCTGCTACCTCCATGTGGGACCCTGTCCCTCGATGCTACACTTCCATGGGAATCCCACATCTCCACCCCAAGATTTGAGGTGCAAGTTGGGATGGAAAGAGTTTTCTAGAAATTTTGATTTTTTAATTAGGAGAATTTTCAAAAGTGAACATTTTTTTCTATCTTTTTGGTGCCATATTTTGGCTGGTGCCCTAGGAGGCCACTTCATGTGTCTTTAGTAGAAGGTCTCACCTGTCAGTTAGACCAGGTCTCTCCATCTACTCACCTGACTTGCTGCATTTGTGCTGGTGCTTGAGGAGGAAGAGGAAGAGGAGGAGGAAGAGCAGCAGGATGAAGGTCAGCGAGACCCCGATCAGAACTTTCTGGTACATTTGAAGACCTTGGACAAGTGATGTCATGAGTGAACCAATGATGCCATTTAACTGAGCACCTACTATGTGCCAGGCACGTTCTGGGGTCAGTGAATTCATCATTTCTAAACCTCACAACAATCAAGCAACATGGGCATGCCAACCCCACCTCCAAACATTTCACAGGTGAGGAAACTGAGGCTCAGAGATAAATCTGATGACCTAGGTCACCCAGCCTGGAAGTGGCAGAGCTGGGATTTGAACCCAGGACTGTGCTCTCCTCATGCTGCTCCAACAGGCAGACATCAGCTTCATGCTCTGGTGGCTCTTTCTCTGACTGTAATGGCTGTTCCCTGGTCCCTGTGTGCTCCAGCTCTCTCCTGTAGCTAGAGCTGAATGCACTTCTGCACTGTCACTCCCACTCAGCAACCCATCAGAGACTTTGGGGGACCTAAATAGGACCACTCAGAGCCGCGGCCTGTGTGGGATGGACTCTGTGCCATTCCCAAACCTCACGTCTCGCCAGGATCTATCCTCAGTCCTGCTGACCTCACACTCCCTATGGGACCTGCCTGGACTTTTCCATGTGCATATCTGGGAGGGGACACAAGGATGGATCTGCCATTTCTCGAGCACTAGGTGGGCCCACCCTATGCTGAGTGCTTCCCCTTCTCAGGTCTCACCTAAATCTTTTAGCAAACCTGTGAGGGAGGTGGTAGGGCACACGTTCCACGGACAATGAAACTGGGACTCAGAGAGAGAATGTGGCCTGTCCATGGTCCCACAGCAGGAAATCAGCAGAACTGGGATTTAATATCCTGTACAGCCTGGTCTGCAAGCCCTTGTTTATTTTTGTTTGATTTTGATGTTTCTCCTTCGATAAGAACAGGCTGAGCACCAGAGGGCTGACAGGAAAGTGCTCAGGACATCACCTGTGTCATTGCTCTGATCTTCCCTGTCACCTCAAACACCCAACGTTGCCCGTTCTTCACTTCTGCACACCTGAGGTGGCGTCCTGCATGGACAGGACTGAGATGTCCTTTGAGATATACTGCACTACACAGGGAGAAATGAGACCCAGATAAGAAGGGACCTGTGCAACATCACCACCTCTGGGAGCAGTGAGACCCACTCTCCCCGTGGATCCCGCCCCATAGATCTCCCTCTGCCGTGACCGCCCCACCCATCGTCTGTCAACCTCAAAGCCCCTGGACTCTTCTGGTGCCGCCTGCCCTGGGTCTCTCCCCAACTCGCAGCCGCCCAGGAGACAACCCGGTCCTTGAATATCTGAGGGACATCATATCCTCTGAGAGACTCAGAACTAACCTGGGGTGGTCTGTGCTCCCTCTGAGTAACGGGAACCCAGGGGCTCATCAGCTATGGAGGTGGGTCCAGTGAATGAAGGATTGGGGTCCCCTGAGGGTCCTGGGCAAAGGACAAGAGAAGGATGAGAGCCTGGTGCTCCCCACAGAGACGCTGTATTTGTTCCCACTCTTCTGCCCTGTGGCCTCCACAAGGCCCTCACTCCAAGACCTGGAGAAATCTGGTGACAGGTGTGTGGAAGGGGCAGGACTGGGAGGGTCCTGTTGTTCTCCATCCCTCTCAGGGGCAGATTCCCATTGGGATGACACTCTCTTAGAACCCCCTCACTCCCTTCCTAGATGGGGGCTGTCCTGGGTAGGGTCAGAGCTGACCACACAAACACGAAGAAAACAGGTTTGGGCTCCTCACCTGAGACCAGGAGCTCCAGAGTGTCACTAGGGTGTGACCACACCTGGAGGGTGTTCCTGTAAGAGCCATAACATCTGAACAACCACCTGTGGCTGGGGGTCACGGGGCCCACAGGGAACAGGGCCTGGAAATCCCCACTGGAGTGTCGCTGTGAGTCCAGTGTCCAGGGGGTGCTGTGTTCTCCTTCCTTAGTCAGAATGAACCTGCCAAATCCCTCCTGTGAGCCACACAGGAGGGTCACGTTCCCTCCTGAGGTCACAACAGGGTTCGGCAAGGCTGAGAGGTAGGGTTTGCTGTAGGATCCTAGAAGAAGAGGAGGCAGAGTGTTAAATGGGGCTCACACCTCCCTCATATCCCCACAGCTGGATGTGAGTGGGAGACACCATGAGAGCAGACCCCCTTCCTAAGGGCAGAGGCTGAGACTGACACCCTGAGTGTCCTCTCACCTGTCACCACCAGCTCCAGGGGGTCACTGCGCTCTGACCAGCTGGTGGAGCTGAGATAGTAACAGCGATATGTCCCTGCAATGTGCTCTGTCATACGTGTGATGGAGAACGTGGCCTTGTCCCCGGGCTCCAGTGGCTTCCGTGTGTCCCAGGGCTCTGTGCTTCCTTCTTTATCCACACGGAACTCCTGGCCCTTCTGGGCCCCCTGACAACAGATGGTCACAGGGCTCCCACAGGGGATCACAGAACCTGGCTCAGCCCAGATGGTGGGCTTGGGGAGGGTCCCTGGAAGGAATGAAAAGCTGGGTTAGAGACACTCCCCACTCCCACTTCCCAGCTCTCCACCCCAAACCTCCCAGACATTCCCTATCTGTCAACCCAGATCTGTTCTCCATCTCCAGCTACCCATGGGATGGCCCCTTGTCCCCAGTGAAGAGATGGGAATGGGCACACCTGGGGACAGACTTACCTGCCTGTACTCGGGTCCTCGGCCCCACACTCAATCCTGCAAGAGAGACCCTGTGAGAGATTTGCCCTGAGTCCTGAGCAGAGCCCTCCTCCCCGTGAGCCTCCTGAGCCCTGGGGCCTCCTGACTGACCAGGGTCTGGTTGTGGGTGGGGTCCCTCCCAGACAAGGGCTTCCCTCCCCCTTGTCAATCTCACCAAGGTAAAGCAGGGCTGTGAGGGTGGGGATCATGGCCTCTCCTTCCTCTGGTCTGGGCTTTGCAGATGGAGGAAAGCACAGAGCCCTCAGGACAGACAGATGCACAGGGTGTGGTCACTCAGAGGCTGTCCCTCCCTCTCGTGAGGTTGTCATTGCAGCAGCTGCACAGAAAGAGGAACAACCCCTCCTCAGAAGCCTTTTATCATTTCTAGGATGGAACAGCAAATAGACCTAGTGAGTTCCTGAGACACCTCTCCCAGGTGAGGTGACCCAGGGCACGTCCCTTTTCTGCTATGGCCTCTCCCATGGGGTCTCCTTCATCCTCAGCTTGTCCACCAGCACCTCCCTGTGGGGTCTTCACCATGGACCATGGTCACCCAGGCCGTTCCTGCTGCGGAGCTCAGTTCAGCAGAGACACACATTTAACATCTCACTGTGCAGTTCAGGGAGCATCACTGTGACAATGAGCACAAAGGGAAACACAGGGAGATAACGGAAGGAAACGTGACCTTTCTTCTGGCCCAGAGTGTGGCTTTCTTTCTATCACAGCCCCCGTCACGGACTTCTCCCTTCTCTCAGTGACGGCATGTACCCTGCCTTCCTGGAAAAACCCCTGAGTCATTCCTGCTCCTCAGTGCCCCTTGTTCCTTGGCAGAGCTGTGCCCTCATCCTGTGGTCCCACATGTAAGCTTTAGGGGACTTATATTTGGCTTAGAGTTTTAATTTTTAAGAGAAAGATGACCTTTATGTCAGTACTTATCTATCACCCACTGCCTGTTTGACCTGGACAATAACACATTATCTACCTCATTGTCTGTTTCCTTGCTTGGATCACATTGTCATAAATCCCACTCCTCAGCAACTCCAGGTGTCACTGGTTCCTGGTTCATGACAGGGGATTAATCACTGTTGACTTTTAGACCAGGTCATTGTGTCAGACTTCAGTCAAGATAGATGTTTGTTGTGTTCACTCCAGAGCCCTTGTCTGCTTCAAATACCAATAAGTGCTACTCAGTCTTTCTGAAATATGTAGAAATAATCATTTGCAGTAAAAGAGAAAAGAAATTTCCCCAAATAGACAGGAGACCACAAGAAAGAAGAGAGAACAAAGCTGAGTAGCTGCCTGTACCCGGGACCATCAAAGGGCCATAGAATGGAGGTTTCCAGCTGTGTGGACACAGAGAGGGAACTCAGATCCTCACAGGAAAGGAGGGTCAGGGCTCAAGTGAAGGTTGGAAGCTGTGGTATCCCCTACCTAGTGTTTGTGGGTGGGCACAGGAATATCTCTGCTCACTCATCCAGGCCCATGGTCAGCACTGAGTCACCTTCCTGTGAGTGTGTGCGGAACAGATTCATTGCGAGTTCTGCTGACACGTGAGCATGAGGCCAGCAGTGATACTTCCCTGTCTAGCCCTGAGCAGGCGCTAAGTCTGAGAGAGTAGACACCACGGAGCAGGAGAAGCTGCAATTTTCCCTCCTGTGCAGCCTGACTCCCAGGGCAGCCTTGGAAGAAACGTTTCTTGGAAGATCATCTGTGTGGGAGGAGTGACTTCCAACCAGAATGGATAATAGAGAGTAATCCTTATAATGACAAACAGGGCTGTGGACAACAAGCTGCTGATAATGGGGATCATCATGTGCAACGAAATATAATCAATAGGAAGATATGAGAGTTACTTAGAATTAAGCATGTTTAAATATCTGGAAAAATACATGAGGGTACTGAATTTTTGAGACAATACTATGGATTAAATTACAGAAAAATAGGCAGTTATTGAAATGATTTAGAAATATCAGAGATGAAAAATCGAATACAATGAACACAGTAAAAATGCTTTCCAAAAATAAAAAAATAAAAAAATAAAAATGCATTCCAAGAGATTCCAATATGAGTAGATAAACAGTGTGCCTGTATCTTTCCATGAACACATTAAAATTAAAACTAAATTATAAAACAATCAATCTGGAGAACTATCTGAAGTCTAGCTGAACAGAAGTCCTACAATGAAAAATATAAATAAGAAGCCACATAAAAATTGTGTCGTGAGGTGAGCTTCTTGAAATTTACAACAAATTGAACAACTATAACTGCACAAAGGACTCCCTCACAGCAGACAGGCAAGATGAAGAGACCCACTACTGAATCACCTAAAGGTGGGCAAATTGCACGAGTCGGGCAGGAGGGAAGGACAAAGAGGAGAGATTGGGCGCGTGGGCACAGGACGCAGACCTAGCTCAGTGCTCTGTGCTTGCTGCATTCTGGAACTACCCCAGCTGTGAGAGAGGGAAGAATTCAGAATGGTAGTGTAGTGCTCCACTTATGGCCCACAGGGCTGAAAGGGCAGCATATAACACGGCTGAACCCAACACTTATGGCAGAGACCTCAGAGAAAAACTGAGGGAAGAAGGCTGAAAATGGTGGTTTAAGCCCTCACTGCCGAGCAGAGAATGGAAGCCTTAGGCACTGAGCCTAGCCAATCTCTTCCTACCCTCCCAGAGCTCGCCCCGCCCCCACCTACCCAGTGCTAGAAGCAGAACAGTAGCAGTGTCAGATCAAAAGAACAGAATATTTCTAGTTCTGAGAACTGTGGTCCGCAGACAAGGACTCACAGCCCAACTAGTTCCGGCAAAGGGGAGGGAGCTGTGGAAGCAGGACTGTCTGTGGTGGTGGTTGCCGCCATTGCTCTGGGCCACGTTTCACAACACACCATGCCCCTGGCCCCACCTATCTGGGTGAATCCCTGCAGGAATAGAGAGAGCTGCTGAAACACATTGTCTCTGAATCTGGTGCAGGAAGAGCTTTGGAACTTCAGAATCTCTCCACATTACACCCAGGAGGTGGTGCCCTATGACCCAGGCGAACGTCACGGAGGAGAAGCCCTCCTTCCAGGGAATCACCCCTTTGTGTGAGAAGCTGGAATAGTGCAGAGAAAACATAACATGAGAGAGAATAAAAGGCTGTAATCAGAGAGAAAATAAAACATTCCCCAACACGTACTGGAAAACAAAAGAAAGACCTCTTCCGAAAATACCTTAACATAATAAAGGCCATATTGTGGGGAGCCATGGTTACAGTTGACTCTAAGCTTTACAGAATGGCTCTGTTTATGCTTAACCTGTTTCCCTCCCCCTGAGGCAATTGTCTCTGCCTGCACCTGGGGGGAGCTTGAGCTTGTAAGCTGCTAAGGAATGTGGTGGGAACGGTCAGTTCCCGGACACAGAAGGCTGATGCCTATCAGGGCAATTGATAAGATAATTACTTGTGAGAGTTTCAGTGAATTTTGTATCCTCTATGTGAAAGTTAAAGAATTTACATTTGTTATGTTAATATATAGTTGCACGTACTCAAACTGCTTATATGAGTGCAGTAAAATAAACTCAGGCGGCTTCAGCATCACTGGGGTCCGCGATCGCCATCATCATATATGTGAGAGTGTCTTTTATTCATTCCCACTCCCCCATTCGGGAACCGATCGACTTGTGGCGGCTGGCCCATCACACTTGGCGCCCAAACAGGGACCTGAATACGGGGGTAACAGTGAGGAACACCGCGTGGCAAGGGCCCGGCTCGTAGAGGAGCTAATTTCAGTGGATGCGCGGTGAGTAAGACACGATCCCCTCGGTCGATGAATGTGTGAGTGAGCGATAGTTCCACGACTTTTTGTCACGGAGCTTGATTGGGCCCCAATCTGCGGTTCCAGTTCTGTCATACGGCATAACGGCGACTGGGCTTTATAGTCCACCTGTCCGGGGGTTATACCGGAGCGCCTCTAGCCAAGACAGATTTAGTCCCGCGAGGGGCACGGCCAGACGGGCATCTGATTGTTTTCTTTGTTGATTGAAGGGCCGAAAAGGGAAAAAAATGGGTCACGCAAGCAGCAAGGACCTGTATGTTAGAGGACTTAAGAAATTGCTTGCCGCCCGTGGCAGTCGGGTGAGCAGAGAACAGTTAGATAAGTTTTTAGAATTTGTAAAAGAAGTTTGTCCGTGGTTTCCAAAAGAAGGCACTGTCAGTCTGGGAACTTGGGAAAAAGTGGGAGAACAGTTCAGAGACTGCTTAGATTTCAGGCATAAGGGCTGCAAGCTAGAGAAAGTGAAACAAGCTGGGAACGAAAAAATTATTCCGCCTGCCGCTTCTCCGTTGGCGGAGAGAGAGGAGGGGGAGGAAGCGAAACACACAGAAGGATTTTTTAAGGTTAGTAAAGAGCCTGTTTGTCAGGAATCTCCGGTCGAGCACTGGGAAGATTTAAACCCTCAGGATCAGGAAAAATTAGAAGATGAAGCAGCCAATTATGACAGGGACAAAAACCCTCCTTTAGTGGCTATGGGTCAAGAAGGCGAGCAACCTGCAGATACTGCACTTTCTCTTACAGATCAAATAAAAAAGATTCAGGGACAGTTGATAGAACTTAAAGTTGCTGTAGATGGAGGAAATTGTCCTCGGGGTAAAGATCCCCCCACAGTTAATCCCTCTGCACCACCTCCTGAGGAGTCCCGTAGGTGGGGACCTCCGCTGCAGCCCCCGGTCTGGGACATGCCTGCTGAGCCTCCGCCAGGTTATGTTAAGCCAGGATCGGACTCTGTTGTACGATCCCCTCTTCAAATGGCTTGTGAAGAAGCTCACAAGCAAGGGGAGTCCACAGAGCAATTTGGGATATATCCTATCTTTGAAAGGCCAGACCAGGCAGGGCGCAGGGTTAGAGAATGGAGGCCGTTTCAATGGAAGCAATTAAAGGAATTAAAAGAGGCTTGTGTACAGTATGGTCCTATTGCTCCTTTCACTATGGCAATTTTGGATGCACTGTCTAGTGAGGCTACCCCTGCAGAGGATTGGAAGCATATAGCTCATGCTTGCCTTTCCGGAGGCGACTATCTCTTATGGAAATCAGAGTTTTATGAAAATTGTAAAAAGAAGGCTAATCAAAATGCCCTAAGGCAAATTCCTATTACTTTTGACATGCTAGCAGGAGAAGGCATATATGCTGAATTAAGAAATCAGATGGGCTTTGCAGTAGGAGTTTATGTTCAAACCACTGCTGCAGCAAGAGATGCTTGGTGAATGTTGCCTGATTCTTCCCGCAAAGAGGAACATGTTTCTCAGATAAGGCAGGGAGCAGATGAGCCTTTTCAGGAATTTGTGGCTCGCCTCAATACAGCCGCGGGGTGGATTTTTGGGCCATCGGCTGCTACTCAGTCTTTTATAATGCAGCTTGCTTATGAAAATGCTAATTCTGCATATCAAGCTGCTATTAGACCATTTAGAAAAAAGGGAACATTGTCTGATTATATTCGTTTGTGTTCTGACGTGGGATCCTCTTTTACCCAAGGCATAGCCATAGCGGCAGCGATACAGGGAAAGCCTATGAAAGAACTATTGTATCAACAGGCAAGGCTCAATTCAGGGAGTCGCTCTGGAGCTTGTTTTACTTGTGGAAAATTGGGACATCGAGCTGCCCAATGCCCTCGTAAAGGGGAGTCTGAGAACTCTACCGCTCCTACAAAAAAGCCTCCAGATATATGTCCTAAATGTAGGAGAGGAAAACATTGGGCTAATGAATGCAAATCCAAGACAGATAAAGATGCGAAGCCCATCCAGGGAAACTGGGTGAGGGGCCAGCCCCTGGCCCCGAATCAGCAACGTTATGGGGCACTGCAGATCCCAGCGCAGATGCAGGGACAGAGAGGGAATGAGCCTCTGAGAGGAAATACATCACAGATTTATTCCGGGCCACCTCAGGCAGTGCAGGATTGGACCTGTGTTCCACCACCGACATCGTATTAACTCCTGAGATGGGAATGCAAGCATTGCCCACAGGGATCTTTGGGCCACTACCACCAGAAACTGTAGGTTTATTGATAGGGAGAAGTAGTTCCATTATGAAGGGGATTCAAATTTCCCCGGGAGTTATTGATGAGGACTTTACTGGAGAAATTAAGATTATGACTTATTCATCTTCAAATGTTTCAGTTATACCTGCTGGGACTCGCATAGCTCAGCTAATTATTTTGCCTCGTGTAAAAATAGGAAAAAATAGGCAAAGTCAGAAACGTGGAGACCGAGGATTCGGTTCCTCTGATGCTTATTGGGTTCAGGAAATAAAAAGAGATGGACCTGTTTTGCAGCTTAAAATTAGTGGAAAAAGTTTTCAAGGGATTTTAGATACTGGAGCTGATGTATCCTGCATATCTGTTGAGCATTGGCCTTCTAGTTGGCCTATGCGATGCACTAATACAGACTTACAGGGCATAGGTCAGTCTCATTCCCCTAAGCAAAGCAGTAATTTATTGTCATGGCAAGATGAGGAAGGACATCAAGGGACTTTTCAACCATATATTATTCCCGGTCTGCCTGTTAACCTATGGGGACGGGACATTATGAGCAATATGGGAGTTTATCTTTTTAGCCCAAGCACTCAAGTAACTCAGCAGATGTTTGATCAAGGGCTCCTCCCTGGACAAGGCTTAGGCACTGAGGGACAAGGACGTCAGGAACCCATCTCGCCTACCTCTAATTTACAAAGAGCTGGTTTAGGATATTTTCCCCAGGGGTCATAGATCTACCTGTACTCCACCAAAAAACTGCAGAAGCAATAACTTGGAAATCTGATATGCCTGTGTGGATAGATCAATGGCCCCTTACACGGGAAAAAATATTAGCCGCTCAAGCGCTAGTACAGGAGCAGCTTGATAAGGGCCATGTAGTTGAATCTACGTTGCCCTGGAATTCACCTATTTTTGTAATTAAGAAAAAATCAGGGAAATGGAGATTGTTGCAGGATTTGAGAAAAGTAAATGAAACTATGGAAGTTATGGGTGCTCTCCAGCCAGGATTACCTCATCCTTCTGCTATTCCAAAGGATACTTATAAAATAGTGTTAGATCTAAAAGATTGCTTTTATAATATACCACTCCATCCTCAAGATTGTAAGAGATTTGCTTTTAGTATTCCTAGTCCAAATTTCCAAAAACCTATGAAAAGATATCAATGGCGAGTCCTCCCCCAAGGTATGGCTAATAGCCCCACCTTGTGTCAGAAGTTTGTTAGTGAAGCAATTGATAACACCAGAAAAAAGTTTCCTTCTGTATATATCATTCATTATATGGATGACATCTTATTGGCTTGTAAGAAAGAGGGAATGTTGTTAGCTTGCTTTGCAGATATGAAAAAGAATCTTCTAGCCTCAGGTCTTATTATTGCACCTGAGAAAGTACAGAGAAGTGAGCCTTATTCTTACTTGGGATTTCAGTTGTTTGCTCAGTATTTCACTCCACAAAAAATAGAGCTTAGAAAAGATCATCTTAAATCTCTTAATGATTTTCAGAAACTGTTGGGAGATATTAATTGGCTACGCCCTTCTTTGGGATTAACTACTGGAGATCTTAAACCACTGTTTGAAATTTTAAAAGGAGATTCTGATCCGACCTCGCCCAGGTCTCTTACTGAGCCTGCATGGAAGGCTCTTTCTAAGGTTGAGGAAGCCATTCAGCAACAGCATGTCTCCTTTTTAGATTATTCTAAACCTCTATATGTGTATGTTTTGGACACCAAACATACACCCACAGCAGTGTTGTGGCAAGAAGGGCCACTTAGATGGATACACCTCCATGTGGCTGCTCAAAAGAATCTTACTCCTTATTATGAATTTGTGGCCAGTTTAATTCAGGAGAGCCGCTTGGAAGCTCGAAAATATTATGGAAAGGAGCCAGATTCTATTGTTGTTCCTTTTACAAAAGCACAGATTCAAGGCCTGATGCAATTTACTAACAATTTTCCTGTTGCATTGGCTCATTTTGTGGGAACTTTAGATAATCATTATCCCAAGCATAAATTGCTTCAATTTTTTCAACGTCATGATCCAATATTCCCTTCAATAGTATCACATGCTCCTCATCCTGCTGTACCTAATGTTTTTACTGATGGATCTAGCAATGGTGTAGCTGTCTATGCACTCAATAAAAAGGTCATCAAAAGAGTGCAGACACCTCCAGCCTCAGCTCAGATAGTTGAGCTTCGAGCAGTTCATATGGTATTGCTTGATTTTGCTTCCCAGTCTTTTAATTTATTCTCTGACAGCCATTATGTAGTTTGTGCCATCAGGAATTTAGAAACAGTACCTTTTATTAGCACTAGTAATCCTGTTATTCAGAACCTGTTTCTTCAGATACAGCAGGCCATTCAGCTGCGCTGTGAAAAATTTTACATTGGCCATATTAGAGCTCACTCTAATCTTCCAGGCCCTTTAATCTCAGGAAATCAAATTGCAGACTCTGCCACTCAGCTCATTGCCTTAACTCAAATAGAAAAGGCACAAAAGGCTCATAGCCTCCACCATCAAAATAGCCAGAGCTTGAGACTGCAGTATAATATAACCAGAGAAACAGCACGTCAGATAGTAAAACAATGTCCAGATTGTTCACATCTCCAGCCTGTGCCTCATTATGGAGTCAACCCTTGAGGCTTACGTCCTAATGACTTATGGCAAATGGATGTGACTCATATACCTGAATTTGGAAAATTGATTAGACATTGTCTTGCTGCATTTGCCATGATTGGAACTCCTAAAAAACTTAAAACAGATAATGGCTCAGGTTATACCAGCAAAAAATTTGCTCTATTTTGCCAGCAATTTTCGATCAATCATGTTACTGGCATTCCTTACAATCCCCAAGGACAAGGGATTGTTGAGCGTACTCATGGTACATTAAAAGTTAATTTGCATAAAATAAAAAAGGGGGAGTTATATCCCCTGACGCCTCATAATTATTTGTCTCATTCTCTCTTTATTCAAAATTTTTTGACCTTGGATGCCCATGGCAAGAGTGCCGCGGAGCGCTTTTGGCATCCTTCCACTGCCCCACAGGCTTTGGTCAAATGGAAAGACCCACTTACGGGCTCTTGGCAAGGCCCAGATCCAGTCCTCATATGGGGACGAGGACATGTATGTGTTTTTCCACAGGATGCAGAAGGCCCCCGGTGGCTGCCAGAACGATTGGTGCGACATGTGGACCCTCTACCTATTGATGACGCTGATAGCTCTCAGCAATGCAGGAGATGACCAGACGTATTGGGCCTATGTACCTGATCCACCAATCCTCCACCCCGCTGTGTGGGACAGTCCTGAGATTCCAGTCTATGTTAATGACACCCATGCCTTAGGATTGCCCTCTGATGGACACATAAAACAACAACTAGAGAAGAATTTTACTTATAATGGTATAGGAACAGGTTTGCCTATTTGTATTGCAAAAAATATGTCAACATCTGGGTGCTTGTGTAGTTCTCCTGTCACTATGCACATTAATGACTCTTTAGTTGGATGGACTGTTCATCTTAATATGCTAGGCGATTGGTCAGGAGGACGCAGAATAAATCTGCCCATCCCTCCATCACGTCCATCTTGCAATAAAAGATTGAAATTAAATATTGAGACTGTCCCATGGAGAGACTGTCCTGGCAATGATCCTGTTCGTTATGACATTCCTGGAACAGGCAGATACATCATTGACTGGTCGAGAAGTAACCGGTCCGGATGGGCCCGAGAACTGACTTCTGGACTTTGGACTTCTGATACGCAGTATCAGCAAAATTTATTATGGAGACTTATGGGAGTAATAGGTGAAGTTATTCAAATAGTTGAGTTCTGTAAATCAGGCACTCCCTGCAGTCATGTGAGTGTCTTAAAAGATGGGACTGGAGATTGGACTACTGTCGCTAAGACTGTTAATATATCTGCTTGTGTTCCTTCCCCTTATGCACTGTTGATTGGAAATATTAATGTACACTTTATAGGAAATCAATTTAGTGTATCCTGTAGTAATTGTTCTTTAGCAAATTGTATTTCTTGGGTACCATTAGGAACTCATGTTATGATACTTAAACAACCATCTTTTGTTATGCTTCCTGTTAATATTTCTGGACCTTGGTATGCTGAAAGAAGTTTGCAGGTTTTTAAAGAAATTGAGTATGCTTTGAGTAGGCCAAAGCGGTTTATTGGACTTCTAATTGCAGGAATTGTGGCTTTGGTTACTATAATTGCAACTGCTGCTACAGCAGCTGTGGCTCTTTCTCAGACTATTCAAAATGCTCATTATGTTAATACTCTTTCAAAAAATGTTACTTTAGCTTTAGGGACCCAAGAAGCTATTGATGAGAAATTGGAGCAAAAAGTGAATGCCCTTTATGATACGGTTCAGTATATGGGAAATGTGATTCAGGGTATGAAAGTTAAATCTCATTTAGAATGTCATTCAGAATATCATTGGATATGTGTTACTTCTAAAAAATATAATAATAGTCAATATGATTGGAATCGAGTTCGTTTACATCTTCAAGGGATTTGGCATGATGCTAACCTATCTTTAGACATGTTTCAGCTTCACGATGAAATTCAAAGTATGAGAGAAGCTGAACCTTTGAAATTTGATGCAGCTCAGGCTGCTTCTGAGTTTGCTAATGTTCTTAGGAATGTTTTGCCCTCTATGCCTTATATTACCCATTCTGTTATGATATTTCTTACATTGGGCATCTGTGTCTGTTTGGTTCTGTGCCTACTCCCCATCCTCATCAGATGTTTCATCAGCAGGATGTTAGACTTACGAGCTGACATCCATCAGCTTGAGCTTAAGGCAAGCAATACGCTTCTCTCTCCTGTGCATTTATGAGGGACGGGTTAGTCAACGACGGGTAAATATTTGGGAGCCGCTTCAACACCTAAGACAGGGCTTGTATGATAAAATATAAGTACCAAAGACGGGTAAGTTGAGGCAGGCGTCCTGGGATGCCTAAGACAGGCACCGTCACCTCGCCATCCTGGTCGGATGGATTTTGTTCCTATAAAATAAAAAAGGGGGAGATGTGGGGAGCCATGGTTACAGGTGACTCTAAGCTTTACAGAATGGCTCCGTTTATGCTTAACCTGTTTCCCTCCCCCTGAGGCAATTGTCTCTGCCTGCACCTGGGGGGAACTTGAGCTTGTAAGCTGCTAAGGAATGTGGTGGGAACGGCCAGTTCCCGGACACAGAAGGCTGATGCCTATCAGGGCAATTGATAAGATAATTACTTGTGAGAGTTTCAGTGAATTTTGTATCCTCTATGTGAAAGTTAAAGAATCTACATTTGTTATGTTAATATATAGTTGCACGTACTCAAACTGCTTATATGAGTGCAGTAAAATAAACTCAGGCGGCTTCAGCATCACTGGGGTCCACGATCGCCATCATCATATATGTGAGAGTGTCTTTGATTCATTCCCACTCCCCCATTCTGGAACCGATCGACTTGTGGCGGCTGGCCCGTCACACCATATATGACAAAACCTCAGCTAATCTCATAATTAACGGTGAAAAACTGAAGCCCTTTGCTCTACATTCAGGAGCACGATAAGGCTGTCCCCTATCACCTCTGCTTTTCAACATAGTGTTGGAAGCCCTCGCCAGAGCAATCAGGCAAAAGAAAGAAATAAACGGCATCCAAATTGGGAATGAAGAAGTCAATTTGTCACTCTTTGCAGATGACATGATGCTGTATATAGAAAACCCTAAAGACTCCAGCAAAAAGCTATGAGAAACAATCAAGAATACAGTAAAGTTGCTGGCTACAAAATCAACGTACAAAAGTCCATTGCATTCCTATATACTAACAATGAAATCTCAGAAAAAGAAATAAAAAACAATTCCTTTTGTAATTGCAGCAAAAAGAATAAAATACCTAGGAATAAACTTAACCAAGGATGTGGAAGACCTATATGCTGAAAAATACAAGATATTTTTAAAAGAAATTGAAGAAGACAGAAAGAAATGGAAAAACATTCCATGCTCATGGATTGGAAGAATCAACATAGTTAAAATGGCCATATTACCCAGGGCAATATACAGATTTAATGCAATTCCCATCGAAGTCCCAATGGCATTTTTTAAAGAAATGGAACAAAAAATCATCAGATTTGTTTGGAACCACAAAAGACCCCGAATAGCCAAAGCAATCTTAAGAAAAAAGAACAATGTTGGAGGTAACACACTCCCTGACTTTAGCTTGTACTACAGGGCTATAATAATCAAAACACCATGGTACTGGCAGAAAAACAGACACATAGACCAATGGAATAGAATTGAGAACCCAGAAATAGACCTCCATAAATATGGACAGATAATTTTTGACAAAGAAACAAAAAACATGCAATGGAGGGAAGACAGCCTCTTCAATAAATGGTGCTGGGAGAACTGGATAGCCACATGCAAAAGAATGAAACTGGACTGCTATTTGTCACCATGTACCAAAATTAATTCAAAATGGATCAAATACTTAAGCATAAGACCTGAAACAATAAACTGCATGGAAGAAAACATAGGTACTAAACTTATGGACCTTGGGTTCAAAGAGCATTTTATGAATTTGACTCCAAAGGAAAGGGAAGTAAAAGCTAAAATAAACAAATGGGACTATATGAAACTTAAAAGCTCTGCAGAGCAAAAGAAACCATCGACAAAATAAAGAGGCCACCAACTGAATGGGAGAAGATTTTTGCAAAAAGTGCCTCTGATAAGGGGCTAATATCCAAAATATAAAAGGAACTCATGCAACTCAACAACAAAAAAACAAACAACACAATTGAAAAATGGGCAGACGACCTGAATAGACATTTCTTCAAAGAGCACATACAAATGGCAAATAGACATATGAAAAAATGCTCAACATCACTAATTATAGAAGAAATGCAAATAAAAACCACAATGAGATATCACCTCACTCCAGTTACAATGGCTATCATCAACAAGACAAATAGTAACAAGTGTTGGAGAGGCTGGGGAGAAAAAGGAACCCTCATACACTGTTAGTGGGAATGCAGATTGATGCAGCCGCTATGGAAGGCAGTGTGGAGGTTCCTCAAAAAGTTACGAATAGAATTACCATATGACCCAGCAATCCCTCTCCTGGGTATCTACCCAAAAAATCTGGAAATATTTATCCATAGAGACATGTGAACGCAAATGTTCATTGCAGCTTTATTTACAGTGGCCAAGACATGGAAACAACCAAAATGTCCTTTGATAGATGAATGGATAAAGAAGTTGTGGTGTATATACACAATGGAATAGTATTCAGTGGTAAGAAAAGATGAAATAGTACCATTGGTGACAACATGGGTGGATCTTGAGATTATAATGCTAAGCAAAATAAGTCAGACAGAAAAAGTAGAGAACCATATGATTTCACTGATATGTGGTATGTAAAACTGAAAACAAAAATAGTACAAGACAAAAAATGAAGAAACAAAAACTCACAGACATAGACAATAGTTAGAGGGTAAGGGGAAGGGCTCTAGAGAGGGTAAATGGGGCCTAATATATGGTGATGGAAAGAGAACTGATTCTGGGTGGTGAATACACAATGTGAGATATAGACAATATATTACAGAATTGTACACCTGAAATCTATGTAAGTATACTAACAATTGTCACCCCAATAAACTTTAATAAAAAAAAAAAAGAGGAAGCCAAATCGAGACTGGTAGGAGGGGCGGAGATGTGAAAGAGGCCCCAAACCCCTGTGTGGCACTTGAGAATCAGGAGGAATATCTCAGCCACAGAGGTTTCCCCCAGAGGAGTGAGGAGCCCCAGCCCCCTACACCAGGCTCCGCAGCCCAGGGTACTGGTGCCAGGAAGAGGAGGCCCCACAACATCTGGCTATGAAAACAGTGGGGATTCAAACCATTTGGGTGGGACAGAAGGCTTTGGGAAACCCAGTTTTTCTCTTAAACAGCCTGGGCACAGACTCACTCTCTCTCAGCACTCACCTTTGGCTCCAGGAGAGGGACAGTGTCTCTGAGGGCCTCAGAGACCTACAGGGGTCAGACAGAGGTATGTGTTTTCAGGGGGAGGAATGTAGGATAATTGATATTATCCCAGTGAGATGTCCTCTTCCCATGCAGCAGGCAGGCAGGGCCCATCTTTCCTGTGTTTAGCCCTCCCCCACAGACCAAATCTGAATCTGACTGGCTTGTGAGCTCCACTGCTCCACCCTGCTGACCCAACTGGGACCCTACCCCACCCAAGGCAATTTCTCTGAGAGCAGTCAGCCCCACCCACAAACTTTCTTGGAAAACTACTGGAATCCACAGTCCCCAGCTGGGCAGTGACTAGCCTCAGTGTGCTCTGAGGTTTTTGCTGATTTGTTTTAGGTTCAGCACTGGCACTCAACCAGAGTCTACATTAACCTGGTAAGCACATCTCTTCCCACTCTAGTGATTCCCTGAGACCCTGCCTCACCCAACTCACGTACAGCATGAGGCTTTATCAGTGGCTGAACCTTAAGGGAGCTGGCAGGTGGGAACATGCCTCCGGGTGTCCTGGCTTTTTGTGGAGTGACCCCAGGCCTGGTACTGGTGGCAGCCATCCTCAGTTCACACCGTGGCCTCTCCCACGTGCCTCCAGGTTTAGCACAGGCAGAGAACAACTGCGGATCACTTTGTAGCTCCTACCAAGTAGCTGCCAGCCAGTCAGAGGCAGTGGCTGACCTGGGCCTGCACCACAACCCCTCTCAAGAGGCCCCATAACCAACGTACTTGGCGGTTGGCTTCAGACCAGAGCAAAGCATAACCCAATTAGCCCCACAGGTGGCATGCCCAAAGGCCAGTCTTAACAGGCACCAGAGCCCACTGGGACAAATCCTACTCAGTGGGGTAAGCCTCCCACACAGCAGCCCATAAGCTGTGGATGTGGTCAAACCCCACAGCCAATCAGCCTGAGGGTCAATCACACCCACTGACATGCCAACAGCAATCAAGGCTCAACTATAACAGAAGAGCACACACAACCCACACAAGGGACTCTCCTGGAGAACCCAGAGCAAATGACCAGGGACACTAAGCCACTGGGCCCCACAGGACACCTACTACATAAGGCCACCCTGCCAAGACCGGGACACATAACAGATCTCCCTAATACGTAGAAACAAACACAGAGAGACAGCCAAATGAGGAAACAAGGAAATGTGTCCCAAATGAAAGAATAGGAGAAAAATCCAGATAAAGAACTAAAAGAAATGGAGGCAAGCAATCTACCAGAGAGACAGAGTTGAAAACAATGGTTGTAAGGATGCTCAAGGAACTTAGTGAGAATTTCAAAAAAGAGATTGCAAGAATGAAAAAAAAGGACATAGAAACCATAAAAAAGAACCAGTCAGAAGTGAAGAAAACAGTAACTGAAATGAAGAATGCACTAGAAGGAATTACCAGCAGACTAGATGAATCAGATAATCAAATCAGTGATTTGGAAGAGGGGTAGCATAAACTATCATTTTAGGATAGCAAAAAGAAAAAAGGATCCAAAAAAATGAGGATAGTTTAAGAGATCTCTGGGATGACATCAAGCATAATAACATTTACATCATATAGGTACCAGAAGAAGAAGGGAGAGCAAGGGATTGAGAACCTATTTGAAGAAATAATGACTGAAAACTTTCCTAACCTTGCAAAGGAAATAGACATTCAAGTCCAGGAAGCTCAGAGAGTCCCAAACAAGATAAACCCAAACAGGACCACACCTGGGTACATTATAATTAAAATGGCAAAGGTTAAAGACAAAGAGAGAATCCTAAAAGCAGCAAAAGAAACGCAATTAGTAATTTATAAGGGAGCTCCCATAAGATTGTCAGCTGATTTCTCAACAGAAACTTTGGAGGCCAGAAGGGATTGGCAGGAAATATTCAAAGTGATGAAAAGCAACGACCTGCAACCAAGACTACTCTATCCAGTAAGGTTATCATTGAAAATCGAAGGACAGATCTTTAAAGAGCTTCCCAGAAAAGAAAAAGCTAAAGGAGCTCATCACCACCAAAACAATATTATAAGGAATGTTAGAGGGACTTCTTTAAGACGGAAAAAAACCTCAAAATTATGAATAATAAAATGGCAATAACCACATGTATATGAACAATTGCTTTCCATGTAAATGGATTAATGCTCAAACCAAAAGACAGGAGGGCTGAATGGATAAGAAAACAAAACCCTACAAAACATTTGTAGACTCCTGACCATTGTCCTGTACACGAGAAGCTGAAGCTGAATAATATTGAATGTTAACTATAATTAAATGTATGTAATTATATTTATAATAAATATTTATACTTATTATAATAAATATTTATATGTATTATAAATATACATATGTAGTTATAGGATGTGGAATACAGCATAGAGAATAGAGTCAATGGAATTGTAACAGCTATATACGATGTCAGAGGGGTAGTAGACTGGGGGAGGGGGTTATCACATTGTGAGGGGTGTAAATGTCTATTACATTGTTTGGTACACCTGAAATTAATTTTAAAAAAGAAAACAAATCCCTTACATATGCTGCCAACAAGAGACTCACTTCAGATTGAGAGTAAAAGACACATTGAAAGTAAAAGACACACAGAAAATAAAAGGTTTGAAAATGATATTTTGGTAGATGAGGGTAAACAGGGTCAAATATATGGTTATGGAAGTAGAACTGACTCTGAGTGGTGAACACGCAATGTGATACATAGACAATGTATTACAAAGTTGTACACTTGAAACATATGTAATTTTACTAACCATTGTCACCTCAATAAATTTAAATTTAAAAAAGGAAAATGATATTTCATGAAAATGGAAATTAGAAAAACAAAAAAAGCTGGGGTAACATTACTTATACTAGACGAAACAGACTTTAAAACACAGGCTATAAGAAAAGACAATGAAGGACCCAGTATTCCACTTCAGGGTATTTATCCAAAGAAACCTAGAACACTACTTCAAGGGGACGGGTTGTGGATTGTACGGGGTATGGGACAACCATTGTATGTCCATCCTGGCAGCCCATCACTGCACTGCTTGCCCCGTAAAGTGAGTACCCCTGTCACTTTCGATGACCTGGGGGCTCCCGTACAGGGCAGACAGCTGTGTTAGAGCAGCTGCCGTATGTCACCGATTGGCAACCAAACACGGCCAAGCAAACAATAACCCTGTAGCAGTGTCTACTGCTGTGAACGTATAAGTGCATTCCAGGCTTTGGGTAGAGGTCCTATATAATCTACTTGCCAATGAGTGAGGGGCACCTTCCCTCGCGTAAACTGCTGTGTTTCTCAAGGGAGTTTTTGCTGTTGGGGGCTGTCCTGGGCACAGATGACACAGTTGTAGCAGGCATCAGCTATCTCTTGCCATTTTAAGGGCAGACCCCACCATCTGCTCACCTGCCACATGGTTCAGCTTCCAGCATGCTGCAATTTCCTATGCAGCCAATGGGCCACATCTGTCATGGGACCCATTCTAACCACCGGACCTGTGCTAGGCCATCTGCTTCATTATTACCTGGGGACACTAAGGGGGAGTGACCTGTGACATGCATTAGGGTCACCTCCTTTCCCTGCCCTAGGTCCCAGAGGTCCTGCCACATGGCTTGACCCCACAGTGGACGGTGTCCTACCAACCAGTTTTGGTGTTTCCATGTAGGGAGCCACAACGTTAGGCCCCGGAAAACCACCCAGCTGTCAGTACAAATAACTAGGGGCCCAGGCTCATGGCTGATTATCATCCACACAGCTCATAGCTCAGCCCACTGGCTACTCTGGCCCATCCCAGTATCAAACCAAATGGTGTTTGTTTTGGGCTGCACACCAATAGCTGTCCAAATGGCTGCAGCTCCTTGGCTAGAACCATAGGTAAACCAGGCATCTTCAGGAACTGGGGGCTGTCCTCCTCTGTAGGGCGAGGGCTCCAAGTCCTCCCCTCTAGGCAGAGCTCTTGGCTCAGCTGGGCTACAAGCTCCACAGGCCCTAGGACCTGTTGTAGCTCTCTGCTCAAAGGGCTTGAACTAAGGGTGCTACATTGCTCCAAGTAGGCTCCCCACTTGGCGAGGGTGATGGTCTGTGCCATCCGTTTTGGGCCCCTGGGTCCATGTACGGACCTAACCTTGAACAGGTTAGGTTGTACGAACCAACACCTGCGCCGTTCCTGTGGTGGCTTCTGTGGCCACCAAAGCTGCGTATACAGCGGCCAACTGTTTATTAGGGAGTAGCGAACTTCTGCTCCTTTCCACAGTTAGGACCAGAACCCCACTGGTGATCAGAGATGCTCCTGCCATTGCCAGAGGCCCAACTGTACCCCTCTTGGGTTACGTAAACATCGAGTTAAAATGGGCGAACTGGGTCTACCACTTACAGAGACTGCCTGCTGCACTGCCCTTTTTGTGGCAACAAATGCTTGTTCTATTGCTTCTGTCCAATCCCATGGGGCCCTCTTCTTCACCATGGAATATAAGTCTCTTGCCATCTGTGCTTAATGGGGTATAAACACCCACCAATACCCCAGCAGACCCAAATACACTTGTAGTTGGGAGACGTTGGTCAGTCGGGGAAATGCCTGTATTTTATCAATAACAGCTTCTGGCATGACCTTTGTCTTACCCGACCACACAACACCCAAACCTTGGCAGATAAGCCAGGGCCCTGGAACTTTTCCTCATTCACCACTCAGCCACATGACTTCAGGTGGCAGAGAGAGGGAGCTGCTTGCTCCAAATCTGAAAGAATCAGATGTTAGTAACATGTCATCAACATAGTGAAACAAGATCGCAGAGGACGGGTGATCCCACTGTGCCAAGTCCTGGGCCATGAGTCCACGGCAAATAGTGGGGCTGTGCACGTGTCCCTGTGGGAGGATGCCAAAGGGCCATTGACGCCTGTCCCCAGTAAAGGCAACCTGCTCCTCACTCTCAGGCGCAATGTCAAGAGAAGAAGGCATTCACCAGATCCACTACAGATAGTGGTACGTTCCCAGGCATACCGTCAAGCGGTCCATCAAATCATAAATGGGATGCACTGCCGCGTGCAAAGGTGGCCCCACCTTGTTCAGTTCCCTATGGTCCACAGTCATTCGCCAGGTCCCGTGAGGTTTCTTCACTGCCCATACCGGGGAGATAAAGGGACTGCACATGGGTCTCACAATATGTGCCTTCTCCAGCTCTAATATTGTGCCGCCAACCTCCTCCTCTTCCTCCAGCAGGCGGTACTGTCTCACCGTAACCACTCGCCGGGGCTGTGGCAACACTTGAGCGGGATTATGAGCATGCCCACATGTCACTGCTTTCACCACCCGGATCCAGAGGCAGAACTCTCTGACAGGTGTGCAAGCTGAGGCCCTGCAGCACCTCCACCCCTGGAATATGTTCCGGGACGGGGGAGACATATACCGTGTGGGTCTGGAGGGGAAGCCTTCCTATACCCGGTGGTAAGGAAACATCTTTTACCATCACAGTCTTTCTCCCATAGCCATCATTGCAGATTGCTGGTCCGGGGAAGAGTTCTGGGTTCCCATAAACAAGACTGCAGTCTGTGCTGGTGTCAACCGGGGCCAAAACCCTCTACACATTAGAAGGGGACCAATGTATGGACAGTTCCACGTGGGGCCTCCGGTCCCTGCTCGTTCCCTTTGACTGGGTACCTTGGCCACCCCCTAGTCAAACTGGAAGGAGCTGGCCTCCAGCGGTCTCATGAATTCCTGGAGGAACACAGGTCGCTGCCATAGGGACGGAGGTACCATCACAGAGGTTAGCTTTTCCATTTTGCCTGGGGAACAGAGAATGCTGTCGCTCCCTTGTCCCACAAGCACAGCAGCCAAGGCGGCATTGGCTCTCCAGGGTGTTGCCGGCACTGCTTTCCCAAGTCTGACAACAACGTGGGCGTATAGGGAGTGTAAGTTGTAAACTCAGTCACTGCTGGGAGGCCCGCAGCAACGCCCCTGGGCCCCAAAGTTTGTTCATATTTTACATTTTGCTGCCAAACACAGGGGTGTGGGATGTCTTCAGGCTCCCCAACGTCTTCCGTCAGGAACTCGGGGGAGCATCTGTTTCAGACCCCCCACCATGGAGGTCCCCCTCGAGCTGACGGACTTGGGCCTCTTGAGACTGCAGGTCCCCATTCAGGCTGCTTCAGAGAGCACTTCCTCTTCGGTGCTACGCAGTGCAGTGAGGAACGTCCAGCCACATGGCCGGCAGTGACTTTCGCCTGTTCCAGGAACAGCTCAGTAAAAACCTCTCAGGCCTTTTCTATGCTGACTGGAGAATCATCCATATCTTCCCACCCCTCCACGGGGGCCCGGCTCCTGAGAACAGCAGCCACTGGATACCGCACACTCTGTGGGGGCCATATGTTCTCTTGTCCCGGGACGGACAGCTCTCTTATCCGGCCAGGACCCTGCCCGCTGTGCCAGGTGTCCAAGTGGGTGAGGGGTCCGCGGCTCTGGGAGCTAGAAGAAGATGCGTGGAACCGAAGGCAAAGCAGACATACTTTACTCAGGCTTATTGGGCACAATCAGCCCCATCACAGGATGCAGCCAGCAGCCCCCGTCCTGTCTCAGCAGCCCCCCTCATGAAACAGCCAGCCCCCTTTATACCATCCAGAGACAAAGGTGGCTCACAGCCAGGGTGCTTACACAAGGATACTTACAGTATGTCTGCAAGATGGACGGGGCCTGCACAGCTTTCCATCTCATCGGACTGGCAGGTAGCCAGGTCAGGCCAGCAACTGGCTGGGAGGGAGCCTGACCAAGTCTATTTTCCCTGCAGGGCCTCCTGAGACCATGGAGTGTCGGATGCCAGGCGTATGAGCCCCCTGCTCTGCTGTGACAGATTAGCACAAGCGTGATGGCTCACAACACGCTTTATTCTCTTACGATTCTGGAGGTCAGAGTCCGAACCAGGCCCACTGGGCTGAAATCCAGGTGTCTGCAGGGCTGTGCTCCTTCCTGGGGACTTGAGGGGAGAGTCTGTCCTTGTCTTTCCAGTGTCTAGAGGCCCCGCATTCCGTGACATGTGGCCCCTCCCTTGTACTCAAAGCCACCCCTGCCGGGCCGTCCTTCCCAGGTGGCATCACTCTGACACTGAGCATCTGCTTCCGTCCCCACGTTGAGGAGCCTGGTGATGACACTGGCTATCGTGACTACTGCTGCTGTGGGCGTGAGAGCACAGACGTCAGGTTCTGCTGGCATTTCTTCGAGTGTGGACCATTCCTTCGCTGAGTTGTGTGTTGATCCTGGGCGCAGGTTTCCAGGAGCTGCCACATCACCTTCCGGTGGCTTCACCATCGTGCAGTCCAACCAGCAGGGCACACGGGTTCCGATTCCTCCAATTCCTTGCCACATTCATCCTGATGAGTGTGAGGTGATATCTCACTGTGGCTTTTGTTTGTGTTTCCTTCCCTGGAGTTTTGATCGAAGACACTGGGAACCGAGGAGACCACAGATGAAGGCAGGCAGAGACCATTCCAGGAAGGGAAGAAGTGGGTGCAGGGAGGCCCAGGGCAGGTGCAGTTTGAGCCCCTGGGTAAGGCGGGTGACAGGTGTGAGTCTTGGAGCCCTGGGGAGGTCCCTCCTGGGACGCTGGGGTCTAATCTCTCTGGCAGGCGCCCTCCTGCGTTCAGTGTGGGGACGTGCACTGGCTGAGCCCAGTTTCTGCCAGAATCGCCACCAGGATCAGCAAGACCACACCGGCCAGGCCGAGGCGGATACAGTTCCCCGCCATGTAATTCCGGGAGGCAGGGGCTGGAAGCAGAGGACAGGAGTCACTACCAGGAGGACAGGACCCAGCCCAGCCCTGGTCCTATGAGATAGGAGCTCCTTGTCCTTTGGGCACAGAGCCTGTCCTGCCCAGCGCTCCCCCTGGACACACTCCCAGGTGACTTACCTGTCTGAGAGCCCACTTCTGTGGGCAGGGGTGTGACTTCACCGGGGCCTCCTAGGAGTCAGAAAGAGTGGATGGATGTCTCATTCAGCCTCGCCTTCCCCCCATTCTCAGGCTGACCTGCCTCCTGAGCCCCAAGCAGGCCCCTGCTCCCCTGAATCCCTCTACTCCTCCCCCACCCCGAGAACCCTGAGTCCACAACCCCGGGTCCCACCAACAGTCAAGTAGAGGATTCCAGGGCCGCACACAGTAGGAAAATTTAGACCTGCCTTGATCAAACTTGTTCAGGGATCCAGGGCGAGTCTCCCCTCTCTTGTCTCTGAAATCACCCCCCAGAAATGAACAGGCCTTCTGCTGTAGGAGGATGCAAGATTTCATTGTCCGCTGAATGTCCACTCAACCACAGAGAGAAACAGGACCCCTGCCCCACTGCCACCACACTGCCCACTCCACAGCTGAGTCCCTAGGTGTGGACACTTAGACTGAGAGGTCTCTACTCCCCAGCCCAGGAGGAGGCTCAGTGTGGGGAGCTGAAGGGACCCTGTGAAGGGGGCAGGAGAAGGGCTGAGCCTGAGTTCCCTGGTCAGTTCAGCTGTTTCTGGCCCCTCACCTCCTGCAGCATCCACACCTGGCCTCTTTCTCTCCACCGCTCAGTATACATGACGCCGTCTGGACTCCCAGAATAGCAGACCAGGAGACGTGGGAGCACAGGGATGGCACTCTCTCTGCTTCTACTTGGCTGGGGGTCGGGACACCCCTCAGAACACCCCACGCCCCCTGTTACATTAGCACCAAGCAGCTGGTCCCTGGTCCATGGGCAAACAGGACGGGTGGCAGCCATCTCACCTGGCCACAGGGTCAGAGGGTCCCAGAGGCTGACCCCACCTAGCAGGATAATGTACCCACAGTGCCCCAGGTCAATCACAGGGTCAGCATAAACTAGGCAGACACTCCCCAGGCCTGGACGATGAGGGCCACGATGGACACTGTGCACTGACCCAAGGTATGCCTGAGTTACAGCAGAATAAATAAAAAAGGGAGAGAAGATACTCAGTGTTAAAGGAAGTTCTCCCTCCCTTCATGCTTCCATAAGGGGTGTCACCCTCTTCACTGAACCCTGACTCCAGGAGACATCTCAGGGGCTGACCACACACAGGGAAGGGCAGCCGCAGCCCAAAGGGGCCCGAAAGCACTGTCCTACCCTGGTCAGATGGCCCTGGACCATGCGACTTGACCAATTAACGATGGACCACACTGCAGGGGACATGTGGCCTAGGCCTCCCACAAAGTGGAAAGGAGGGTTTAACACCATCCCGAGCAAAAGGACACATGTTCCCTTGAAGGGGGTCTGTCCCCACCTGATCTCTGGAAGCCCACTCCACACCCAGCCTAGCAGGGCCAGCTCCCTGCCCACCCCGAAGCTGGGCTGAGTGTCCAGGCCATCATGGTGTCCAGATGGGGCCAGAACTCCAGGGCCCTGAGCCTGGTGTGAAGGCCGAGGGACACGTGTGCAGACGGGCAGGGGACCCAGAGGGCTGGGGGTTCCAGGAGGGCAGGGAGCCTGTGGACAGAGGACACAGCTGGGGACAGCGCCCAGGGACCTGGGACAAACCTGAGGGCAGAGTGGGGACTTCCTCATTTGTCAGCACCAGTTCCAGGGCCTCACTGCGCTCAGTCCAGCGGGACCCTTTCCTATAGGCACAGCGATAAGGCCCAGCAGTGACGTCACTCACTGCACGGATGAGGAATTGGGCCTCCGTTCCCGGGGATCCATGTTGAGACGTGATTTTCTGCTCCATGTATGTAGATCTGTTCTCCGTCTGCTCCAGGCGGAATGTGTGAGCCCCAGCAGGGCCCTGGCACAGGATGGTCACAGGCCGCCCGCGGGGGACCTCAGGGCCTGGCTCGGCTGTGATGGAGGGTGGGGGCAGGAGCCCTGGGAGGAAGCAGAGCAGGACCTCAGGTGCGTTCTGAGGAAATAGCCTTTCCTTCCCTGTAGGGACAGGAGGGAAACAAGGCCGAGACTGCCGTTGACTCCACATCTGCACTAACATCATCATTTGAGTCAGACCATCACTTTAGAGCCAGGCCCAGTGCCTCAGGGAACAAAAAACGACACCTGCCCCCTGCCCCCCAGGACTAGTTCTGTGCAGCCATGTGACGATGTCTGCCCGTGAGATGGAAGGAGCCCTGTTGGTGAGGTTCCCAGGAGGGCAGCTTAAAGGTTGGTAATTAAGTCTGGAGGCCCCTTTCGTATTTCTGCCCTTCTTTGCCACCCAGCCTGCAAACATAAAATGGTTGGAGCTCTGGCTGCCATGTTGCATCAGGAGGTGACCTTAGTGCTGGTGGCCATGAACTAAAGTTGTGGAGCAGAATGAGAAAGCCTGCAACCCAGGTGACACACTGGGGCTGCCACCCTGTCTCTGGCCAAACTCCTCAGAGGCTGCATGTCCACGCACGAGAGAAATAAGATGCCAGACACTCTCTATTCTATGCAGCGATGTTGGTGGATAACAGGGAGTGATGAGAGAGGCCTTGATGCAGACAGTGCTGTGATAAGTGCCCTGAGGTATAAGGAGAGCACATAATAAGGAGACTCTTCCCCATCTGAGGAGTTGGGGAGACCCTTGGGGAACAGGCGTCTGAGCTGAGATGTGATGGACAAGTATAATAGCAAGTAGCTCGGCTGAGCAGATCAGGGAAGCTGGGATGTGGGTGGAGAACTCAGCGTGTGAGATGGTCCTGAGTGCGTGGCGAGTACAGCATGTTTCAGAAACGGAAAGAAAACCAAAGCATGTGTGGTGATAAGCACACAAGACAGAGCAGGGCAGGACATGGCCCCAGACAGAACCAGAGGAAATACTTTGATAAGGGATCTGATGCAGCCTAAATTCAAGCAGTGGATGGTTTCAGCTGGGAAGTAAAATCATCAGGTTGGAGTTGTCTAAGTTCACCTGCAGGAGAGAACGGGGCAGAGCCGGCAGGAAGAGGCCCCTGGAGGCCCCAGTAGCTGCTGTGGGGGCGAGAGCTGCTGGAGCTCAGACTGGGGAGACGGCACCCAGGGGGACATGGGCACATGTGAGGACACGTGGGGTTCTGTGATGGAATAAATATGGGGGTGAGCCAAGGGGGACCAAGGAGGACTGTGCTGTCTAGTCCTGGGCCAATGACCTTCACCAAGAGGAGGGGCTGATGAATCAGGTCTGAGAGGGTGAGTGTCAGGGGTCCAGTTTCAGATATGTGGCTCTCAGGAGTCTTGAAGTCAGTGGTGACGTCCTGTGGGTGTTTGCAGCTGTCAGGAGAGACTGAGGAGGGACCTTCGTGGGGTGGAACTGAGGTTGGATCCCTCTGGGAACCCACATGAGCTGCCCTTGAGGTGGGAGGGTTGGGAATCGCGCAGAAGTGACTCACCGGTCTGCATGTGGATCCTCTGGCCCAGGCAGGGCCCTGCAAGGGAAGCCAGGGAGGAAAACGCCGCACCTGGTGACCCTCAAACGGGGTCAAGGTCAGTGCGCTGCCGGGAAAGCCCTGTCCACCGTAATCCCCACACCACCTTCATCAGCGTGACTCCCAGTGAGCAGCTTCCTTTCCCCACAGCGGGTTCCAGCCAAGTTCCCAAGTGACCTCCCAACCGGACCCCACCCTGCGACCTTTCTGTATCTGGCCTGTCCCCTTCCCAGTATCCAGGACATTTTAGAGACCCTGGTCCCTCCACGGTCAGCTTAGTGGGAAGGTGACACAGCGTAGGCAGGGCTGCAGGGCTGACTCTCCAGGGCCCCGAAAGTCTCGGACTAGAGGCTGGATGGAGGCAGGGCCTGGGCCCCACCCAGTCTCCCACCCCCTCTGACCCTGTGGTTCTCCCCATGTTCCCACTCACTGAGGCCCAGGAGGGTCGTGGGATTGGACGACATGGCCAGCATCTCGCCGTCTGCTTTGTCCTTTCCTTGGGGATGGGAGGACAGGACCCTGCAGTCAGGAAGAGTGTAGGATGCGTTGGCAGGGGCCACGTCATGAGGCTCATTTCTGTGGTCTCACAGGAAGGGAGGAAGGCTGCTCCCTGACCCATCTCTAGTTTCCCTATTTCGGTCCAGAGAGGACTTGGTTTCTGAAGGCATTTCCAGTGAGATATTTCATAACCATGTCCAGATGAAACCCACAGAGTATTAATTCAAAACAAACAGATAAAGCACTATAAATAGAGAGGTGATAAATAGATAGAAATATAGATACATACATACATACGTACATACATACATACAATACATACTTAGACATATACTTAGATACATAGATATAGAGATAGGTACAGATATTTAGATACCTAGATACTTAGATATATAGATACTTACATAGATACATATATAGATACTTAGATACATAGATTGGTAGTTACATAGCTACCCAGAAAAATAGGTTGATAATTACATAGATACTTAGATACATAGACACTTAGATAGATACATAATAGACAGACAGAATATAGGCGAGGAAACTTACTGGCTTGGCTTCTGGTCCTAACAGGCTGACTGCTCCGAAACCACACATTTCCTCATTCAAACACTTCGGTTTCTCACTTGCGAAACTGGGAACCACAAAACTCCCCACAACTTCATGTTATTACGGGGACGGTGCACAGAGAGGTGAGTGGCACGTTGGAAGGACACTCAGTTGGGGCCCCTCATGCCATCCAGGGCAGGCGGAACCTGGCTCAGGCACGATGCCCTTGTCTCTGTGTCCCTCTGTGTCCTGGGACCCTGGGCTGCCCTTCTCTCCCTCCCCCGACTCCCAACTAGTTCTGGTTATTTCTGAACTGAACGCCCTAAGTCTACAGAAGGGAATGTACTAAACAAACAGTTGTGTTGTCCAAATGGTGGGCGGGGCTTCTTGGACTGTTGGCTTTGTGAAGAACCAGACGGATCTGGGCTGGTGGCTGGATTCCTGTCTGAACCCTGATGGGTGTCCCTGAGTCCGTTTATGGCACAGAACACAGGCACTGTGATAGGGAAGGTGGTCTCGTAGCCCCTGTCCCTGACAACATTGAGTCATACCGTCATGACTTCCCAGGGGGTGGGTCGGCCCTGTGACGAGAAGATGGGTAAGTGAATGGGGCATGGAGGGAAAGACCTGAGGCTTCTCAGGGTCACAGCCCAGGGAATGGCTGCTGAGGCCACAGCACCAGGCAGGCTCTCGGGCAGGGCTGGAGTCATTGGGAAGGGACTTCCTCACGGTGCTGGGTCAGCCAGGTAAGGTCTGATGGGGGGGTCTGCCCCTCCGGCTGTCGTGTCCTCCTGGACTGGGTGGGGCTCAGCCTCTTCCAAGGCTCAGACCTGTGGCTCTCCCCGGACCTGGATCTCAAACCCCGGGAGATCCAGCCCAGTGGTCAGTGTTGCTCAAGGAGAGGAGAATCACGCTCTTGGTGTCTGCCATCCCTTTGGGCACCAGGGCCATGTGCTTTATGATTCTTGGCCTGAACCCCCAACTGCCCAGACGTCCACGTTCCCCAGCCCAGATGACACAACACCTCTAGGACACGGAAGGTCTGGACCACGAGCTCTGCCCTGGGACAGAACCCAGGAAGTGGCCCTGCAGGTTGGGGACCTTAGCAGTGTGATCTTAGGGGATAGCGTCCCCCACGTGCTGCAGGGAACCTGGGGTCAGTGGTTAGAGCCACTGTCCTCAGAAAAGCACTTCTCTTTCTACGTAAAAACAACGGCCCTTTATTTCCAAAGAAACAGGAAGAAAAGGCGGCAACACCCCCTGTGCAGAGACCAGCACAGCAACCGCCCAGTGCCACTCACTGCCCTCCAAGTGGCCGTACGTGCCTTTGTGGTGTCACCCAGGTGGGAAAGTGTGGGAGGCAGAAGGAGGGCACATTGAGGACGAGCCAAATGTCCATCCAAGAGAGGGCTGTGCTCAGGGCTGAGCTGCAGACCTAAGAGGGTGCTGTGGTCACAGAATGTGTGCAAGGGACGCAGATGCAGCTTAAGAGACAGGACAGCTTAAAGGGCCAATGACTTCTCATGCTGGGGAGGAAAAAGTGATACATATGCTCGAAAAATCTGAGAGTAGTAATGACAACAGCCAGCAATTGTCTAGCTTTTTCCAGTGAAAGGATGTTTCTTTGAAATAGGGCCTGGTTAGGACCCCCACAGAACAGGCCTCACTTTTCCCTGACATATAGTTTAGTATTAGATCAGCACCCCCACAGTAGAGGCCTTGCTGCGTCCCCGGCTTCACCTTTCCTTGACCTAGAGCTTAAGAATAGTTCATGCCCATGAGGCTTGAGCTTAGAATGTCCCCTGTTCTACCCAGTTCCCTATTTTACAAAATTACCCTGAAACTTATGATTAATAACCCAATATGGCAAATAGACATATGAAAACTGCTCAACACCACTAATCATCAGAGAAATGTAAATAAAAACCACAATGAGATATCACCTCACCCCTGTCAGAATGGCTATCATCAATAAGACAAATAGTAACAAGTGTTGGAGAGGCTGTGGAGAAAAAGGAACCCTCATACACTGTTGGTGGGAATGCAGACTGGTGCAGCCGTTATGGAAGGCAGTGTGGAGGTTCCTCAAAAACTTAAGAATAGAATTACCGTATGAACCAGCAATCCCTCTCCTGGGTATCTACCAAAATAATCTGAAAACATTTGTCCATAAAGACATGTGCGCGCCAATGTTCATTGCAGTTTTATTTACAGTGGCCAAGACATGGAAACAACCGAACTGTCCTTCTATAGATGAACGGATAAAGAAGTTGTTGTATATATACACAATGGAATAGTATTCAGTGGTAAGAAAAGATGAAATAAGACCATTTGTGACAACCTAGATGGATCTTGAGAGTATAATGCTAAGCAAAACAAGTCGACAGAAAAAGTCGAGAACCATATGATTTCACTGATATGTGGTATATAAAACTGAAACAACAAAAGAACAAGACAAACAAATGAAGGAACAAAAACTCATAGACATAGAGTTTTTGGTTACCAGACGATAATGGGGGAGGGGGCTCTAGAAGAGGGTAAACAGGGTCTAATATATGGTGATGGAAGGAGAACTGACTCTGGGTGGTAAACACACAATGTGATTTATAGATGATGTAACAGAATTGTATACCTGAAATCTATGTAACTTTACTAATAATTGTCACCTCAATAAACTTTAATTTAAAACAAAACAAAACAAACAAAAACAACTACTCGACTTGGAGCAGATGGGTCCTGGGAAAACACACTTAAAATAAATAAAAGTTTAGGTCCATCCGTATTGTTGCAAATGGTAAGATTCCATTCTTGTTTATGGCCGCGTAATACTCCATTGTATAAATGTACCAGTTTCTTAATCCAGTCGTCTACGGATGGGCATTTCGGTTGTTTCCACATCTTGGCTATTGTGTATAGTGCTGCAAGACCTAGAGACCATTATGTTAAATGAAATAAGTCAGACAGAGAAAGACAAATACCATATGATCTCACTTATATATGGAATCTAAAGAAAAGAATAAATAAATGAACTAAGCAGAAACAGTCTCAGAGACACAGAGGAAAAACTGAGGTTTGCTACATGGGAGGGGGGGTGGGAATAAGGGGGAAGGTGGGGGATTAGAAAGCACAGTTGGTAACCACACGATTGCCACAGGGATACGAAAGTCAATTTGAGGAATGTAATCTATAATGTTGTAAAGATGTTGTAGGGTATCCGATGGACACTTGTCTCATTAGGGAGACCACCTCAGGGATGATGTAGATTCCTGATCACTGCACTGTACACCTGAAGCTGAAGCTGAACAGTAATGAATGTCAACTACAATTTTATATACATATATAATTACAAGAAGTGGAGTACAGCATAAGGAATAGAGACAGTGGAAATGTAATGGCTGTATGCGATGTCAGAGGGGTAGTAGATGGGGGAGGGGGGTTGTCACTGGGTGAGGGATATAAATGACAAATGTCTAAGTATTACTTTGTTTTGTACACCTGAAACTAATAAAAAATGTAAAAAAATGTAAGAAAAAAATAATAAATACATAAATAAATAAAAGTTTAAAAAAATAAAAAATAACCCCATGCTTACTGATCACAATCTTTATGGCCTAGAATTCTTTCCAGGTTACTGTCATCACTGCTCCTGGGTTGATGACCACATTGAAGAGCCACGTCGCCAGAGGGAAGGCTCCATGCAGACCCCCGGCACCATCACGCAGCCTCTGGAGGAAGGCCCGGATTTCCCTTAAATACCCCAGGCTAGTCTGAGAATGTTACAGCAGTTTTTGGAGGGGTTAAACTGCTGCATTCTCAGACCACCAGAGCTCTGATAATAAATGCTTATTCTATGACCCAACTCCTGTGTCAGTCTATTGGTTGAGTGGTGCAGGCAGCACAAGCCCCGGACTCAGTTGACCTCCAGTTTCAGTTTCTGGCGACTCCACCAGGATAGGCTTGGGGCTCCTCCAGTAAGTCTTTCGGCTTGCGGAGGGTCTTGGGAACTGCCTGGGACTGGGCGGATTCCTTGGTGCAGGACTGACCTTCGGAAGCAGCTGCCGAGCGATTTTACTCACTGAGGTAGTGTTTGTGCCAGGGTCTGCCTGTCACGGACGCCTTTTCTGGTCAGTTGGGATAGAATAAGCATTTGCTCTGTTTCCTGCCTCTACTTACCGGTTCGGAAAGCAGGGTTGCCCCAGTGTGCGCAGCTGGAGGATTTTGCACTCACCATCCAGGGCTCCTGTTTGAGAGCCATTTGGGGGTCATGCTGACCCACTGGTGCCAATAGGTGAGGCTGCAATGTGCAGCAAGGCATAATACCCCCACCAGTAAGGGGCTCTGGTTGCAGGCTCATTCTGGTTCTGGAAGCTCTTGTGGTTGGCAACCTTGTTCCTCATGAGGTGGGGCCCATCTGCCGCACTGCAAAAGCCACTACGTCCGGTTTTGGCCTTTGGGCATCTGGTGGTCTTATGGCCACATCTGGTGTCTGGTTCTAGTCCACTGGCTGACTGTCTGATGGTTGACAGACCATGTATATGGAGTAAGATAACATCCTATCCCAATTTGGTGCCTGACCAGGTTCAGTTTTGGTTTTTGTATTTGGATCCAAGCTAGGTTTTCTGGTTTTGTCTATCCGATTCAGGGAATAGTTGGATCTGTGTGTGTGTGTGTGTGTGTGTGTGTGTGTGTGTGTGTCAAGTGCAGCTGTATCGAGCTCCAAAATTGGATCTAAGGTTTCAGTCTTGGCCGGGAGCCAATTAAGCAAAGTATTGGCAAAACTAAGGCTATAAGCTGTTGACCAAAAATAAATGAATGTTTTATTGCAACACTGCGTAGCCAATGTATATATTAGATTCTGGGGAATGCTGGCTGCTCAATGGTTCATTAAATTATTATACTACTTTGCAACTGGAATTGTTCTGTCAGAGGGCTGGGAAATGGGATGACATACCTTATGTACAGATGTTTATGAGTTTCCATAATTTGGAATGTAGCAAAGAGGGAAACAAGCTGATGGTTCAGAGGCAGACTGCCTCAGTGCCAGAAGCAGCAGCTGTCCCAAGCCCTGATTCTAGGCCAGGGGAGCTAAAGGGTGGGGAGGAACTCAACGTCCTGGCCGCTGAAAATCTATACCCCGGATCTCCGAGCGGCCTCCACTGCCAGGCATGTCTGAAATAGACGGGTTGATGGAATGGTCTCCCCCTCTCCTACCAGACCAGGTACGCAATTTGGAGTAGGGCTAGGGAGCCAAGGGGCCATGGCAGGGCAATATCCAACTCTGGCTGTCAGAGTTGGTCCTGGGGGACCATCTGCCAGATATTGTTGGGCACATACTCCTTTTTCTACGTCAGATTTAATGAATTGGAAGAATCTTAACCCCTCTTATCGAGAGAGCCTCCAAAAGATGACTGATCTGAAAGAAGGAAATACAAACTATAACGCCAAACTGAGGGAGAAAATGAGTCCAGGGCTTTGCTTGAGAGGGAGGATCACAGATAATAAAAAACAAAATTCTGCGGCCATTTTTCTCATAACTCAGTTTTATTTTACATTAAAAAATATTGCTCAAAAAAAAAAAAAAAAGATGACTGATCTGATCTCCTCGGCCTCCTCTCACCCACCGCCCCACCTGGGCAGGTTTACAAGCCCTGCTCCACATGCAGCTGACGGCGGACGAGCAAAGGCTAGTGACAGGCAAGGCCACAGAAGAAGCTGAGAGGCTGCACCAGGAAGACCCTAATGGGACCCCGACACCAGACGGGGCGATCCCTCTGGTGGAACCAGACTGAGACCCCACGGATGGGAATGATCAGTCCAGATGAGAACACTCCTGGCCATGTCTTATGCAGGGGCTACGGGAAGCGGTGCCGAGACAAAAGAGCTTAAATATGGTGCAGTCTGTCCAACAGAAACCAAATGAGGACCCCTCAGAGTTTTTGGAGAACATTTACTAAGCCTACAGACAGTATACTGATATTGATCCCCCCGTGGCTGAAAAGTCTCGTTTGATCAGTATGAGTTTTGTCTTCCAGAGTACCCCAGACATCCAGAATAAACTCCCAAAGTTAGATGGAGTCATGGACATGCCACATGCCCAGCTTGTATTATAGGTATTGCCTACAAGGTGTACAATAGCTGTGGGTACCAAAAGGCTAAGGCCACCACCATTTTTCTAAATCAAATAAAGGGGTATGAGCCGTGAAATATGAATAGGCAACGCTTGGGCTCCCCAGTAGAGAGAGAGAGAGAGAGAGAGAGAGAGAGAGAGAGAGAGAGAGAGAGAGCAATGTGCCTATTGCAAAGAGAAAGGACATTGGAAGAAGGAGTGCCGTCACAGAGGGAAACCCAAGGGTCAGGAAGCACCAGTAACCCTGATGGCCTAAAGGACGGCTGGCTCAGAGGAAGAGTGATGGGTTCCGGGGTCTCCTCTGTTCCCCAAACAGACCTTAGCGATCACCCCTAAGGAGCCTCGGGTACAACTGACAGTGCGGAACATGAAAGCAGACTTTCTTTTTGATCCTGGCGTTACATACTCAGTTCCAAATGAGACGATTACTGGACTTTTGCAACAAACTTTTCAGGTCACTGGGGTGACCTGGCAAACTAGAACATGAGCGTTTTCTGCAACCATGACAATGTGTACTAGGAGACACACATCTGCAACATAAGTTTCTATATATGCCTGATTGTCCAATACCTCTGCTGGGCCCGGATTTACTCTCAAAACTGCATGCTCAAATAATCTTTGTTCCTAAAGCAAACCAGCTCCACCTACAGGTTCCGATTGAAAACGTATATCGACTCCAGAAGCTCCTGGAAGACCTGACTACAACGCTGGAGAACAGGTTAGAAGATTCTGCTTTCTTATTCTGGGTCAATCCCTCCGTCTGGGCAGATGAGAGCCCTGGCAGGGTCAAGAACAGTGAACCAACAAAGATAAAACTGAAGGAGGGGGCACGAACTCCCGGGAAAAGACAGTACCCCCTCAAAACGGAGGCCTTGAAAGGCATCCAAACTTTCATTCAGAAATTCAAGGATTTGGGCCTTATTCGGCCCTGCCAGTCACCATATAACACCTTCATTCTGCCGGTTTTGAAACCTGAATCTCAGGAATACCAGCTTGTTCAGGACTTGCGAGCAATTAAGGAAATTACGGAGGATATTCACTCAACTGTACCTAATCCATATACCTTATTGACTGGCATTCCCGGCACTTCCCAGCACTACACTGCGCTGGATTTGAAGGATACCTTTTTCTGTACACCTCTGGACCTACAATATCAAGAGTCGTTTGCCTTTGCATGGCAAGACCTGGATTTGCTAGTGAGGACGCAATATTGCTGGACTGTGTTGCCACAAGGGTTTAAGAACTCCCCCACCCTCTTCGGGGAAGCCTTGGCCCATGACTTGTAGGCCTTGCAGCTAGAAAAAGGAGTGCTTCTGCAGTACGTGACTGATCTGTTAATCACTGGTGACTCTGAACAAGATCGACTAAACAATACAGTAGAGACTTTAAACCACCTGGCAGAATGTGGATACAAGGTTTCTTGAGAAAAAGCCCAGATATGTAAAAACTGGGTCACCTTTCTAGGATTTCTTCTTGAGCCCAGAAAGAGAAGCCTCCTCAGAGACAGGAAGGCTCTAGTAACAGGGCCAAGACTCCCACAGGTAGGAGGCAGTTACAAGGATTTTTGGGAATGGCTGGATTTTGCAGGATTTGGATTTTTAATTTCAACCTCATCACCAAGCCCTTAAATAAGGCCCTAAAAGGAGAGGAAAGCTTGCCCCTGGATTGGACTCCTGAACGTCCAATCGCCTTCCAGAAATTAAAAAGGCTCTTAGGCCCTGCTCCTGCTCTTGGGCTACCCAATGTGTCTAAGCCATTCCACCTGTACGTTCATGAGAAACGAGGTTTTGCCCTGCGGATGTTAACCCAGATGATTGGGACTATTCAGCAGCCAGTAGCTTGCCTTTCTAAGTGCAGGAATGGCCCAGCTGCCTATGGGCCGTAGCTGCCACCTACAAAGGGACTGGTCCAGGAGGTGGAAAAGTTTTCCCTTAGATAGCGAATGACCGTACTAGTGCCACACCAGGTATTGACACCTACTGGAACAAAAGGGCAGACTGTGGTTAACAGCTGGACGGGTGCGCAAATATCAAGCCATCCTGCTAGATAGTCCGAACCCCCACCACCAGACTGTCTCTGTCCTAAATCCAGCAACACTGCTACCCCTTCCCCACAAACCATTAACTCATGATTGTATAGCAACTGGAATTAGTCTGTTCCAGTCGGCCAGATCTACAGGACCAGCCCATCCAGGACCCAGATTGGACTGTTCTTGTGGATGGAAACAGCTTTGTTGACAATGGGAGACAAAAAGCAGGGTATGCGGTGGTTACTCTGGACCAAATGACAGAGGCCTGACCTTTATCGGCAGGTATGCCCGCCCAGAAGGCTGAACCCATTGCACTCAAACAAGCCAAAGGAAAACGAGTCAATATTTACACTGACTGTAAATCTGCTTTCCTAGTATTACGTGCACATGGGGCCATTTGGAAAGAACATGGCCTCCTTACAGCTGGGAAGAAAGAAATAAAACACACCTCAGAAATTTTACATCTACTTGAGGCTGTCCAAGAACCCACCCAGGTCGCCGTAATGCATTGCATGGGGCATCACAAAGGTGGAGACCAATTGGCAACAGGAAACAGATGGGCCGAGTTTGCAGCCAAGGAGGCAGCCCACCTAGATACAGTTATGGCCCTGATTTCCATGAGAGATCTCCAGAAGCATCAGCCTGCCTATTCCGAAACAGACCTGCAAGAGGCAGCATCCAAGGGGCTACACACAAAGTAGTTCCACAGGGAACAGAAGATAAACTTGAAAGGGAAAGTCTTCCTCCCCTCCTCACTCCTGCCATTGATTCTCCAAGAAATACATCAGGCCACACGCTTTGGGAGAGATGCTTTACTTGATTATGTAGCCCCCGAATCACTGGAATTCACTTGACACAAATAGCTCAAGATATTATCAATAAATGCTCAATTTGCCAGAAAAATAACCCAAAAGCACATTCAGACTCCAGAGGCCAAGGCTGTCAACACAAAGGCCAGCTGCCCTTTGATGACTAGCAGATTGACTTCACTCAAATGCCCAGGGCACAGGGAAATTACCAGTACCTGCTTGCATGTGTACTTTCTCAGGCTGGGTAGAAGCATTTCCTACTCGAACAGAAAAGGCAGCCGAGGTAGTCAAGGCACTACTCTGGGAGAGCATCCTCAGGTACAGACTCCCCCGAAGTCTGCAAAGTGACAATGGACCATTGTTTATCTCAGCCATCACCCAAAATGTGAGTAAGCACCTAAATATTACCTGGAGACTTCACACACCATGGAGGCCCCAATCCTCAGGCAAAATAGAAAAAATGAATCATATCGTTAAAAAGGCCATAGCAAAACTCTGCCAGGAATTCAGCTACCATGGACTTAAGCACTACCACTTGCCCTACTGAGGGTCTGGGTGGCTCCCCAAAGCAGGGTTAAATTAAGCCCATTTGAAATTGTTTATGGGAGACCATTCCAGGCCCTAAGGGACATAGCTCCATCTGAGTTTAACCACCATTTACATGTTAGGAATTATCTTAGGGAACTTACCCAGGTAGTAGAGATTTTCTCTTAACAGGGAACGGGCCCCATCAGAGGGACCCTACCATCCTTTCAAGATGGGAGACAAAATACTGCTCAAAACCCGGAAACACCAAGGACCTGCAGACCAGCTAAACGAACAGTGGACCGAACCTTGGATTGTGCTGCTGACCACAAACTCAGCCACCAAACTTGAGGGATTAACTACACCAGAATAAAGAAGACAGAACTGGAAGACAGAAGAGAAGATACTGCAACATGGAAATCTACGCCCTTAGGGGACCTCAAATACTTGTTCTCATGGCAGTTCTCCTAGGATGTTCCTTGGAGGGACCAATACCACTTGCAAGGAATAAAAATGTCTGGGCCTATCTGGCTAAACATGTACTTAATAGCTCTGATTTTGCCTTTCAGGAGGGACGTATGTAGCACAGACCTTCACCTCCTGCTTAATAGGAGTTTGTACCCCACTAGGGACTATCAGGAATCACACAATGTTCCAATCTATTGACAAGTGTATATCATACTCTGACATCTATCACTGGGGTCCTGTCGTCACCAGGAAGGACAAAGCTATGTTTTCCTTCAAGGTCTCAGCTGTGACCCCAGCAGAGGACTGTGTTGTTTACTGGTTGTACCCACTCTTGTTTTGTTGTTACAGCCGACGCAGAACTAAACTGCAGTTCCACCATCTTATTAAGTTATGCCAATGGACATGTTAAGTTCCTCAGCTGTGGAAGAACTGTCTATTCTTATGTGCCTACCAATAGTTCAGGAGGGCCTTGCCCCTTGGGAAGACTTACTGTTTTTCTGCCACAGAGACCCCACCAACCAGACAATCACAGGGAAATTGCTCTAGGCCTTGACTGCAGTAGCGAACTACACTTGTTTAGTCCAATTGAATACACAGCCTTATCTCTCTTTGTGATGCCAGTTATGACTATTGCACTGAACATAGAAATAAGCAGAATGGCCTGCTCTATGGTAAAAGCCCTGAATGCCACCTCTTAGGCCTTCCATGCTTTCGGGGAAGAACGAGGACAAGTTAGAGAGGCCGTTCTTGAAAATCTCACCGCTATAGATTATTTGTTGCTAAGTCACAACCATGGATGTGAGGAATTCAAAGGACTTTGCTGTTGTTGTTGTTTTTTAAAGATTTTATTGGGGAAGAGGAACAGGACTTTATTGGGGAACAGTGTGTACTTCCAGGACTTTTTCCCAAGTCAAGTTGTTGTCCTTTCAGTCTTAGTTGTGGAGGACGCAGCTCAGCTCCAGGTCCAGTTGCCGTTTTCTAGTTGCAGGGGGAGCAGCCCACCATCCCTTGCAGGACTCGGAATTGAACTGGCAAGCTTGTGGTTGAGAGCCCACTGGCCCATGTGGGAATTGAACCGGCAGCCTTTGGAGTTAGGAGCACGGAGCTCTAACCACCTGAGCCACCGGGCCAGCCCAGGACTTTGCTGTTTTAACCCTACCGAAAACTCCCAATTAATTGAGGGAAGGTTAAAAAAATTCATGATCTCGTATCTAATATCAGAGAGAAGGTGTTTTTTTTTGGTTTGGGTCTATCCCAGTTTATCTCCTGGCTCCCCAACCTTGCGGTTTAAGGGAAGCATCTCTCATTTTTCTTTTGTTTATAATTGTAGGGCTTATGTCTTGCTTCTGTGCTCAATGTGCCCTCGCTTATAGGTCTGCTGCCAGCTGGCTACCAAAGGCCCGACAGACACCAGAGGCTTGAGACTTTCTTCAATGTCACAGCAACTAATTTCACCTCAAGCTGGTCTCATAGATATGGACCTTGCCTTTTGACAGTGGGGAATTGAAACAGGGCCCAGTTGCAACCCACACAGAACAGGCCTCACTTTTCCCTGACCTATAGCTTAGTATTAGATCAGCACCCCTATAGTAGAGGCCTTGCTGCATCCCCGGCCTCACCGTTCCTTGACCTGCCTAGAGCTTAACATTAGGTCATCCCCCTGAGGCTTGAGCTCACAGTGTCCCCTGTCACACCCAGTTCCCTGTTGTAGAAAATTACCCTGAAACTTATGATTAATGCCCCTTGCTTACTGATCACAATCTCTATGGCCTAGCATTCTTCCCAGGTTACTGTCATCACTGCTCCAGGGTTGATGACCAGAAGGAGAGCCGCATCGCCAGAGGGAAGGCTCCACGCAGATCTCCGGACTATCACTCACACAGCCTCTGGAGGAAGGCCCAGATTTTCCGTTAAATACCCCATGCCCAGTCTGAGCATGTGAAGGCAGTTTTTGGAGGTGTTAACTCACTGCCTTCTCAGACCACTGGTGCTCTGATAATAAATGCTTATTCTACAACCCGACTCCCGTCTATTGGCTGAGCGGCGCAGGCAGCAAGAGCCCTGGGCTCGGTTGACCTCCAGTTTCAACTTTATTTCACTGAAGCATCGTTAAAAGCACTACGGGTATACGCCATTTCTTGGGGAAATGAAACCTGCAGAAGTTACAGAGTACTGCGTGTCAGTAAATAGACCATCACAGGTCTGCAGTGGGTTGTGTAAGTGCATGTGTGTGTGTTTGTGTGTGCATGGGTGTGTGTGCATGTGTTTGTATGTGTGTGTATATGTGTGTGCATGTGTGTCTACCTATGTGTGTGCATGGGTGTGTGTACATATGTGTGTGTGTGTGTGTGTAGCAGAACATGATGAAATGAAGTTCAGCAGAAAAACAAGGCTTTGTTTTGTCCATCATTGATCTGATCCTACTCAGGAACTGCCCCACTTAATAAGAGAGGGCACACACACAGACACACAGACACACAGACACAGTCTCTCTCACACATGCACACACAGCCCTTCCCAATCACTGCAAACACTCCTTCAGTTAAATTCCGTCTTCCAGGGACCCCTCTCCTTGCTGCTTCCCAGGATGCGTCCAGGGTGCAGGGAGCAGGTGGCCAATGTGACCAGTGGGGGATGAACGGCTCTGTGTCCTCCCGTTGGACCCTGGGTCTGAGCTGACTGGGCCTGTGCAGTCTCTTCTTCAGGTTGTTGGAGGCCCCGCTGATGTCTGTGCCCAGAGGTCATGGGGTCCACTCTCCGTCTGCTCCCTCAGGACCTGGGGAACCTCCTGGTCATCTCAATGTCCACTGTATCCCAGGGGTTCAGAGGACGTGTCCGAACATCCACTCCTGCCCCATCTGATCTAGGTCGGATCTTCCCTCCTACCACACGGGACCCCCTGACGCCCCCCCCCCCCAGCGTTCACCCCAACACACCTCAGGGGATTTGGGGGTCCCAATGCATGGTAGAGCCCCCTCCACCTGGCCACGCTGAGCCACCAGGAGTGCTCATCATGGCTTGTCCTCCAGGTGGCACCTGGGGCCACGAAGCAGGAGGGACGTCCTTCCAGACAGGAATGTCCCTGCATCCCATGGCCCTGTCCTGCCTCCTGTGTCTGGCAGGTCAGAGGGTCAAGTAGAAAAGACTAGTCCTGACCTGGGCTCTTCTGTCTTCTCCCTGAGCCCCCCTCCTCTCCCCACCAATCCCACGAGATGGGAGAGGTTTCTGTCTTATTTTAAATTTCTCCCAAACCATGTCTCTTCCCACTGTGTCCTTGCTGCCTGGACTCAGGACGTCTTTTCACTGAGCCGTCTGTGCTGTGGGCAGGGGTTGTAGAACTCTCAGGATTCCTCTCTCTATGAATGCAGCCTCTGCAGCCTCTCTGCTCAGGAGCCCTGTACTCACCTGTCTACCTCGGATCTGAAGCAGACAAGCCAGAGTTTAGGGGTGTGACAAAAAAAGGGGTCTAAGGAAAATAACCCCATAGGGTGATCTGATCGTAGATTCCTAGCTGGGCAGGTCAGGGCGGGGAGTCTCGCCCCAGGCCTACACTTGCTTTAGTAGAAGGTTTAGCTTTGCCTCCAGCAAGTCCTTTGTTTCTGTGCATCTCATTTAACACACCTTTGAAATGTCCCCTTTCAAACCTTTCCTTCTAAAGCACTGCCACCCTCAAAAGAGCACATCATCTTAACTATCCTGTAATCTGATCTTCTTTACAGTCCCTCCTAATCTCAAATGCATTAAAGAAGCTGCAAAACTGTCATTCTCTGGAGCATTTGAGATCTTTCTCCCTGAAACATGTCATCAGTTTGGCTCAAATAAACTCATAAAAATTCCCTACAGGTTTGGACATTTCTTATGTTGACACGGGAAATGCACCTGATTATTTTCATCAATGGACTGGGCGTGGGGCCCTGAGAGCTGATAAAACACTGTTTTCTGGGTGTGTCTGGGAGGGGTTTCTGGGGGAGATTAACTTTGATTCTGTGGAATGAATGAGCCACCCTCCCCAGTGTGGGCAGCACTACCCAATCCCCAGAGGCCCCAACAGAACAAAAAGGGGAAGGAGGGAGAATTCTGTCTCTTTTTGAGCTGGGAGAGGGGTAGAAATAGGAATGGCACTGCTTGCTATTACCCCTACTGACCCACTAGCAAAATTTGTGCCTTCTGTACCTGCGACCTTATGCTCTGCTGGCCTAGAGGTCTTAGTTCCAAAGGGAGGAATGCTTCCACCAGGAGACACAATAATTATTCCATTGAACAGGAAGTTAAGATGGCTGCCCAGCCACTTTGGGCTCCTCATGGCTCTGAATCAACAGGCAAAGGAGGGAGTTACTGTGCTTGCTGGGGGATTTGATCCTGATTACCAAGGGGAAATTGGATTGCTATCCACAATAGAGGTATGGAAGAGCATGTCTGGGATACAGGAGATCTCTCAGGGCGTCTATGTATAACCATCCCCTGCAATTAAGGTCAATGGAAAACCAAAACAATTCAAGCAAGACTACTAGCAGCCTAGACCCTTCAGGAATGAAGATTTGAGTCACCCCACAAGGTAAGAAACCAAGACCAGCTGAGGTGCTTACCCAGGGCAAAGAGAATATGGAATGGGCAGTGGAAGAAGGTAGTTAATACATTGCAGCCAAAACTATGTGACTAGTTACAGAAACGAGTGCTGTAATTGCCATGAGTATTTCCTCCTTATTTTGTTATGAATATATATATATATATATATATATATATATATATATATATATATCTTTGTTTTCTTCTCTCTTATTCCCTTATCATGTAACACAAAATTTATTGACTCTGTATCATAACATTTAAGCATTGTTAAGCTTTACTGCACAGTATTTGAGTTATGGGATTTCAAGGAAAAGAGCAAACATCACCCAAAGACTTTGCACCCTGTTCTAGGGAACAGGATAGCGCATTTTCGGTTTGTTGTTCGCAGGATAGTAGTATCACATTAGGTGGAAGTATATACCCTGTTATTATCTTTATCTGGAGATTAAGTGTGAATTAAGGAGATGTAATGGGTGCCAAGTTGACAAAGGGTGGACTTGTGATGGTTAACTTTGTGTCAACTTGGCTGGGTGAGGGTCAGCTCTGTGGTCAAACATTATTCTAGACATTTTTGTAATGGTGTTTGTGGATGACATTAACATTTAAATTGGCAGACTTTGAGTAATGCAAATTGCCCTCCATAATGTTGGTGGGCGTCATCCAATCAGCTGATGGGCTCAATAGAACAAAAGATTGACCTCCTCTGAGCAAGAAGGAATTCTGCCAGCAGGCTGCCTTTGAACTTGAACTGCAACATCCGCTCTTCTAGGTCTCCAGACTGCCAGCCTATCCTTCAGATTTTGGACTTGCCAGCCTCCATAATTACATATATATATATATATGATTGTTGCACAAGATTATGAATGTACCCAATGCCACTGAATTACGGGTATGCACTTTTATTTATTTATTATTTATTTATTTTCAACTTTTTTTTATTAGTTTCAGGTGCAAAAAACAATGTAATAGTTAGACATTTATCATTTATATCCCTCACACAGTGACAATCCCTCTCCCCCCATCCACTACCCCTCTGACATCGCATTCAGCCATTACATTTCCACTGTCTCTATTCCTAATGCTGTACTCTGCTTCTTGTAAATATATATATATATATATATATATATATATATATATATATATATACACACACACACAATTATAGTTGACATTCACTATTGTTCAGCTTCAGCTTCAGGTGTACAGTGCAGTGATCAGGCATCTACATCATCCCTGAGGTGGTCTCCCTAATGAGACAAGTATCCATCAGATACCCTACAAAATCTTTACAACATTATTGATTTGGGTATCCACTCTTAAATGGTTAATGTTATGTTATGTGAACTTTACTCAATGAGAAAAAGAAATGTAATGATGTAATGTTTGTAAAGCAGGCAGCACTGCCCTGACGTTTTATGAGGGTATTCTCATTGCACTCATAGTGTGTATTCATAACATATGCAGAGAAGACAATATTATGACTAATCCAAGTCCAGGGTGCTTCCATTTGTGCTTCCTCTCTGCCTGCCCCAGTGTAGAGTGTGTGTGTGGGGGGGAATTGTCTTTTCCAGATGACAGCATTCTGTGGTCAAGCTGACCCTCATCTATGTGTTGAGCCTCCCTGACTCCTGAAAACTTGTGTCTCCTTCTCTGGGTGTCCCCAACACCTCTGGACCTGTAACTAGATACTCTCCCTAATTCACCCATCAGGACCCAACCCAGGGGGGAGGGGGGAGGGGGCAGTGGCGGCTGTCGCTGTCCATGGTTCTGATGGGGTCTTTTGCTGTTTGAATCGAGTTTCAGCACCATGGTCAGATCCTATGGGGGGCAACATCATTTTCTCTTATCCCAGCTGGCAATTTTGCATTGGCTGAGCCCCCCACCTTTGGTTTTCCTATATAGTCTCCATGCAGGAATCTAATAAAAGATATTCAGTCAGAGCAGGAGAATAAGTTGGAAAAATACTAGGGGATGACAGTAGTTGGCATCAGTCCAGACTCCCCTCACAATCCGTGGATCTCAAGTGGGGACAGAATTCGGGAGTTCATGGTGTTGGCTCTACACTCAGCATCACAAGCATTGGAACAGCCCAGGGTGTCCAATAACATTAGTTCTCCCCTATTTACTGCAGAACGTCTCTTACCTGACCAGGTTCAGGATGCCAACCATTGGGTGGCTCCAAAATGTAACAGATGGGCTCACAGCAAACCGGTTTCAAACCTAGATGTGCCTCTTGCTAGCGCTGTGCCCTCGGGAATATCATTTTGCCTTCTGAGGCTCACTTTGCTTTCCTGTAAAATGGCAATAATGATGGTGTCTGTTTCATAGGAATCTTTGGAAGATTCATGGTCAGAGATTATTATATTCTGCCTCACATAGGAAGGAAAGGTCTAGAGCCAGGCAGCCTGGGGTATGATCATAGCTCTGCACCTTGTTAACTATGTAATTTAGGGAAAGTCACCCACATGCCTCTATTTTGTCCTCTGTAGAATGAGGATCGTGCTAGGACCTACTTCACAGGGTTTTGGTGAGAAACTAGTTTGTATGTGTGATGTGTGGAGTAAAGTGGGCAACATACAGTTAGCATTCATCAAGAGTGTGAGATTTTGTTACTATTATTGCCATGATCACCAAAATCACCCTAATGGTTATGTGCCTTGACACAGACTGATAAACCTCCTGTGTTCAGTAATGATAGCTACTTTCATGGATTATGGAGACGACCCTTAGACATCTGACATAGGTGAAGAAACTGACACTGAGTTAAAAAGTGACTTGCTTGGGGCCACATGGCAAAGTTGTTGGGACTGGGACTCAAAGCCAAGCCTGTCTGATGCCAATGTGTGGGTTCTTGCCACGATCCCACCTGCCCACATTTACTGTCAAGGCAGGAAGGACTTTAGGAATCTCCTCCACCACCCCCAGATGGAAGACTGAGGCTCATGGTACTATGGTCACGAGTTGCAGTCATTATCTCTTGGTCCTTTCCTATTTCCTCAGCTTTTCTAATTGTACCAAGATACCTCTTTCTTTCACAGAACCTGCAATAGGCCCCCAAGGACTTTTCCTGGTGAGGTTTGAGGGCAGAGGAGAAGGGAACTGCAGATAATCTGAGCGCAGGGGGCAGAGTCACTGGGAGACAGGGTCACTGTCAGACAGCTCACCTGAAGAAGGAGGAAGCTGAGACACATCACAGGGAGCTCCAGAGACAGAACTCAGCTATTCTTGGACGTGCCAGACTAGCTGCAGTCCACTCACTAGCATGTCGGCTTCTCCTGGGGCTCTCTCTATTGAAATGGTCCTAACTTACTTCCTCTTTTCTGCTTCCCTCTGCATCTCTCTGTCTCTGTCTCTCTCTCCCTTTCTGTCTGTGTGTATCTCCTCCTTCTCCCTTCCCTTCCCTCCCCTCCCCTCCCCTCCCCTCCCCTCCCCTCCCCTCCCCTCCCCTCCCCTCCCCTCCCCTCCCCTCTCTGTCTTTCGTTCTCGCTCTTGCTGTCTCTCCTGCCCACATTGCTGCATCTTTGACTCTGTCTTCCTCCCTGGGTTTCTTCTCTGTCACTGTCTCAGTCTGTGTTGGTCTCCATCCCTCTAGCTGGCACTCAGCCTGTCTTTCCTGGCCTGTCTCTGAGTTTCCACCCCTTTTACTGTTAGGGATCTGAATCTATAGGTCTCTCTGTCCTCAGAGGCTTTTGTCATGCCGTCTGCTTTTATGTTGGGGTGTTTGTGTTTCTGCACTCATCTCTACATTGCACTATCTACTCCCCCCTGTAGTCACACAACAGCCTAGCCAACTGTCCCCCCATGTCTTTCCTTAAGGAAAGAAGAGTCTGTGAGACTGTGCCTTTCTGGGTCTTTGTTCCATCCCTATGTTTACACCTTATGTCTCTCTGTCTGGTCCCCAAAAGATGGTTTGCAGCCAAAGACGGGTAAGATATCTCACGGGAGACACAACCTAAGCCAGGCTGAACCGAGTGGGGACCCCAATGAGCTGCCTTAGAAGGATATGGGAAGGGGCCTTGCCTCCCCTTCCCCCTGCCTGGGAAAAGCTGTTGCCGGCTCTGCCTTTTCCCTGGCACCTGTTTGTGAGAGAAGTTACAAAAACAACAAAAATCAGTTCTCTCCACTTAGCTCAACCGAACTTACAAAATAAGAGACTTGACCCTTCTGACCCTGAGAAGGTACATACCTTAATTAGGACATGGTGGGATGTTGTGCTTCAGCTGTTGACTGACAAAGGGTGATTGAGATAAATATTTTTCTGTTATGATGTGTGAGTTTCAGAGACCGTGTATGAAACAATGTTGCTTTCTCTTGTTTTTGCATACCTAGTCAATAAAAACCCCCAGTCGGCCATATTCTGGGCTCCAGTCCTCTGAGACTGAGAGACCCCTGGCCTTCGGAGAGATTTAACTGCATTAAGTCTCTGTTTGTTTCTTTCTAAAAAACTTAACCCAAACCGCCCCTTCTCGCACCCTCACTGCCCGTGTTGCACTGGACGCGACACCCCCACACACTTCTGTCTGTCTGTGCCATGTGTGCCTCTTCATTAAATCTCTCCCTCTCCATGTTTGTGTTGTGCAGGTGTGTAATTGTGTCTCTGTCTTCCTGGGGCCTCTGCTCTTCTCTCTGACTGTACATCTCTTTCTCTGCGTATGTGTCTCTGTCTTTCTCTAGGTCACTCTCTCTCCATCTTTACCCTCTTTGGGTCTCTCCTCTCTCCCTCTGAACCTAGATGGTGCTCTTTCAAAGTGCTTTGGTTTTTGGAAATCCTTCCTGATGTCAAAACCCCAACCCTGGGTGCACTGGTCACTGCATGGTTATAGCCTCTGAGTCACAGCACAGCACAGGTAAGTGTGTCCGGGCCCGGTTCCCACTCCAGCACCCAGCAAGCATGCACCTGGGACACAGTGTTCACTGGATCATCCCGAGGGCCTCAGCGGAGGACGCTGGGGTCCTTCTCCTTCTCAAAGCCATGAAAGCCCAGAGGCTGAGTGACGAAGCCACACACCCAACACTCAGGTCTTCAGTTCACCTCAGTGCCCACCTGGCCAGCTGGGCTCACACGGATGACCCACCTTTCCCACCTGCACTTAACCAGGACAGGGCGCACAGTAGATGGGTCAGGGGCGCAGGTGAGACGCAGGTAGTGCTTGGTGACGTCAGGGCAGGTGCCCACGATCTGCAGCTCCTGCCAGTCAGGGTCAGCCCCGCTGCTCTCCAGGCCGCCCACCTGCAGCACCAGGGGCTCGAGGCGCAGGCGGCGGGAATGTCCGTGCTGGAAGCGGGCCGCCCGCTTCTGCTTCTTCAGCTCGCGCTCAGGGTCCTCACACTCCAGGGCCACCATCCTCTTGCGGCTGCGCTTGAGAGCCAGGTCGTGCCTGGGTTGGGAGGCAGCCAGTAGAGGCATCGACGCCTCAGCCACAGCAGCCACGTGCCTCCCCGACACTCCCCAAGGGCACAGTCCCTCCTCCCTGGTCACCCACTGAGACTCACCTCTTCCCACGCTGTGCCCTGCCTCGGCTGCAATCCATGTGGGCCCCCCTACCCCCCCGGCCCTTGGGGGGTGGGTTCCTGCGGCCCGCAGGCTGACACTCATTCCCTGAGTAGGAACTGTCAGAGTCCGAGTGGGAGTCACTGTGGAAGAAGCACGAAGGTCAGGCCCCACCTGGCTGCACAGGTCACTCACCCACAAAGCTGGCTCTGCTTCAGTCTCTCCTGGACATGGTCTCCAGCACTTTCAAACACCTGCTCCTCCTCCCAGTTCTCCACCTTAGTGGTGGCCTCACATCCCAAAGGACTTGCCCTCTTAGGGTCATAGGGTAGACAGAATGCACCTCTAAGGATGTCTAGGCATGAATCCCTGAAACCTATAAATACGTTGCATCACCTGGTAAAGGGACTTTGCAGGTGTGATTAAAGTGACAGACCTCAAAATGGGGAGATTATCCTGGTGTGATGGTTCCCTTTTATGTGTCCTCTTGGCCAGGCTATATAGTTTCTGGTCATTGAACCAAACACAAACCCAGGTATTGCTGTGGTTAACACCTACAATCAGTTGACTCTAAGGAAAGGCGATTACCCTTGAGGATGTGGGCAGGCCTCCGCCAATTAGTTGAAAGGCCTGAGGATGAAGAAATTTTGCCTCAAGACTGCAGCATCCTTTCCTGCCTGAGTTTCCAGTCTGCCCTACAGATTTGGGGCTTGCCCGCACCTAGCATTGCAAAATCTAATTCCTTGCAGTAAAACATATACACGTGTGTGTGTATATTACTTAGATATAGGTAACTTACTGATTACCAAGTAATACTTAAATACATATTCATTACCAAATATATATGGATATGTACTACTTGCTAATCAGTAAAAGTACATATATATATATGTACTTTTACTGATATATATATATATATATATATATATATATTTATATATATATATATATACCAGTAAAATTATATATACCATATACCGTGGTATATATAATTTTACTGGTATATATATATATATATATATATATATATATATATATACCGTGTTTCCCCGAAAATAAGACCTAGCTGGACAATCAGCTCTAACGCATCTTTTGGAGCAAAATTTAATATAAGACCAGGTATTATATTATAAGACCCGGTCTTATAGTAAAATAAGACCGAGTCTTATGTTAATTTTTGCTCCAAAAGATGCATAACAGATGATTGCCTGGCTAGGTCTTATTTTTGGGGAAAAACAGTATATACACAGGGTGTGCCAAAAACATGTATACAAGTGGACACTGGTCAACGTTGCTCAAGCAGTAGTTCACCATAATCAGAAGTGTCTGGACGCTGATGGTAACCACTTTGAGCACCTCTTGTAATTGCGAAGTCAAACGTGACTTGTATTCATCTTTTTTTTTTTTTTTAAAGATCTTATTGGGGAAGGGGAACAGGACTGTATTGGGGAACAGTGTGTACCTCCAGGACTTTTTCCAAGTCAGTTGTTGTCCTTTTAATCTTAGTTGTGGAGGGCGCAGCTCAACTCCAGGTCCAGTTGCCGTTTCTAGTTGCAGGGGGTGCTGCCCACCATCCCTTGCAGGACTCGAGGAGTTGAACGAGCAACCTTGTGGTTGAGAGCCCACTGGCCCATGTGGGAATCAAAACAGCAGCCTTTGGAGTTAGGAGCATGGAGCTCTAACCGCCTGAGCCACCGGGCCGGCCCTACTTGTATTCATCTTTTGTTATCTGTATGTATTGAGTATTACAATTTTAATAGTTTTTTCCTTTCCTAAAATGTGTATACATTTCTTGGGGCACCCTCTGTATATATATATACTATACACACACACACACACACACACACACACACACACACACACACAGTCAGACAATTAAGTTCGCGAACTCACCCTAGAAAAAGTGCCGCATACCTCATTGCTGAATATCACTACAGTCACCTTCGAAGTACTCCCCTTAGGAAGATTTGCACTGATGCCAGCGCCTAGTCCACCCTTCAAAACAATTTTGGAACTCTTTTTCTGGAATGGCCATCACAGCTGTTGTTGTATTACCCTTGATGTCCTAAATGTCATCAAAATGTCTTCCTTTCAATATTTCCATTATCTTTGGGTAAAGAAAGAAGTCATTAGGGGCCAGATCAGGTGAGTAGGGAGGGTGTTCCAATATAGTTATTTGTTACTGGCTAAAAACTCCCTCACAGACAGTGCTGTGTGAGCTGGTGCATTGTTGTGATGCAAGAGCCATGAATTGTTGGCGAAAAGTTCAGGTCATCTAACCTTTTCACGTAGTCTTTTCAGCACTTCCAAATAGTAAACTTGGCTAATTGTTTGTCCAGTTGGTACAAATTCATAATGAATAATCCCTTTGACATCAAAAAAGGTTAGCAACATCGTTGCAACAATTTCACTAACTTAATTTCCGACCTTGTGTGTGTGTGTGTGTGTGTGTGTGTGTGTGTGTGTAGTCTATATACATATTATACAAAAAGATATATATCTTAACTAGAGAGATAGCTTAATTCTATACTTAATAATACATATGGAGATACATGTGTCTGTCTGTATGTATATGACTCCCACTGGTTCTATTTCCTGGAGAATCCTGATACACCTGTTATTCAGGTGCGCCCAATGTAATCAATCACATAAATCCTAAAAGCAGAGATCCTTCCCTGGCTGGAGGCAGGAGAGAAGGAGCAGACCCGCAAATAAGGGAGATTTCAAGCATAAGAGAAGAGGGACTCAACCCAGTGTTGCTGGTGGAGAGCCACATGGAAAGAACAAGAAGGATGCAGGCAGCCTCTGGAGCAGACCAGCCCCAGCTAAGAGCCAAGGATTCCAGTCCCATGGCCACCAGGAACTGAATTGAGTCGGGAAGAGGACTGGTCCAAATAAGGGCACAGCTCTGCTGGCACCTTGATTTTGGCCTCCTGAGACCCACAGGACCCACCTGGACTCTGCCCAATAGCAACTGTGAGATAATTAATGTCGGTGGTTGTAACCATGTGAGTTGTGGTGATCTGTGATGGCAGCAATGGAAAACTAGTAGCATTGTCCTTGGCTCCTCTCTCCTGCAACCCCATCCCTTTTCATTCCCAAGTCCGAGTGAGCCTGCCTCCTGAATCCCTTCTGGTCCATACCTTCCTCTCCATCCTTGGGCCCCCACCCCAACTCAGACCCAGGGTTCGAATATGAGGCTAAATAAATAAATAAATAAATAAATAAATAAATAAATAAAATTCAGGGGGAACCAAAGGTTCAGTCACCACAACCCATAACATTGTAATGCAGCAAATGAATAAATGGAACAAAAAGAATAAGTGACACATCTAAGAGGAGCAAAGTGTCAAACTTTTAAATGAAGACGTGATCTGTGTGATTTTTCCTTTAGCCTCAGGCTCCAATACAGTTCATCGCAACCCTGACCCTGTCTTCATTTGAAGTTTTAGTACTTTGTTCACTATGGACCTTTTTTTTTTGCATTCTTTTTTAAAATATTGCATTAAGATACTATTTATCTTAAACAAAATGTGGTCTACCCCTACAATGGAATATGATTCAGATATAAAAAGAGTGACGCACTGACACAGGCTACAATGTGGCTGAACCTTGAAAACATGAGGCTACTTGAAAGAAGCCAGACACAAAAGACCACATATCAGAGGAGTTTATGTATATGAAATATCCAGAACAGGCAAATTCAGAGACAGAAAGCAGACTAACAGTTGCCAGGGGCTGGGGGAGCAGGGAGAATGGGGCATGACTGCTAATGGGGTTTTCTTTGGGGGAGATGGAAATGTTCCTGAACTGCACAGAGGTGGTGGTTTGTACAGCACTGGGAATGGATCAAATAAATGCCACTTTAAAATGGTCAACTTTATGTTCTGTGAATTCTACATCAGTAAAAATAGTTAATAAAAATCTGTTTCTGAAATATATTTTTTATCTTGGTTACTGAGTTTTGGGTGACCACCCCAACCCAACCTTAAATTTTGCTCTGGAATCAAGTTCTAACCTTGCTCCTGCCCACCCTGCCTCAACGTGGAAGCCAGGAAGGGGTGGGGCACTTTCCACCACCTGGATCTGACTACTTTATTTCTGTCCCATACATACCCTGCAGCTTTGGTCCCTGCAGTGTCCAGGACAAAGCCTAAGCTCCTGATGGCTTTGGAGTTGATCTCTCTAGGCAAACAACACATCACCTTATGCCTCAGTGCCCTCTGCTCCACCTGGCCTTCAGGCCTGCTCTGAATTTTCTTTCTCCTCTCCAGGATTTATAACCCTCCCCCACCACTACTCCTTCAAGAGTTTGTTCAAGCCACACTTCCTTGTTACCTGTTAAAGTACCTCTCTCCTCTCCAGCCCCACAACCCCAGTTCCAGCTCACAACTGAGCCAGCCTCCTCCCTCCATCCAGAGGCCTCTACCTCTCCACCCTCCAGCCAGCCTCCTTCTTGGGGACTCTGCTGTCCTCCGTGTCAGGCCCATCTTCACACTGACCCCTGAGGGAAGTTCCTAACACCTAAATCTGACCCTCTTCTTGTCACCTGTAGGCACAGGCGCTCAGGTGCTCAATGTTGTATTGACCTGACTACGGACAAGCATCTTCAGGCAGGAACCTTCAGCCAGAGAAGTCTCCTCAGCAGTCTCTCTGTCTCTGTCTCTGTCTCTCTCTCTCTCTCTCTGTCTCTCTCTCTCTCTGTCTCTCTCTGTCTCTCTCTGTCTCTGTCTCTGTCTCTCTGTCTCTGTCTCTCTGTCTCTGTCTCTCTCTCTCTCTCTCTCTCTCTCTCTCTCTCTCTCTCCATACACTCCCAGAACAGCTGCAATCTGGAAGAAATTACTGTTCCAAACACCCAGACTTCCCCAGTTTCAGGAAATTCCAAGCTGGGCACGGGGCGGGGCCGGATTGGGGGGCGCGCCCTGTGCATCCCCCACCCCCTCTGCGTGTCCTCCACGCACATCCAGTCACGGCCTCCACCCGCCCCCACACTCAGCCCCGAGGGGCCTCAGGTTTTCCACCACTGCTTTCTAGTCCTTTAAATCCTAGAAGCAAACTTTTGGGGGATAAGGAAAGCTGGGCGGGGCCTGCGCCTTAACCCTGTCTGCCCCAGACGGACTGAGCTGGACTGGGCGGTGACGCCGCGCCCGTTTGGGCTTCTACCATGGCCCCCGAGAGGGGCTGACATTTCAGTCCCGGTGCAGGTAAAAAAGGGACCGATGCCAGGGGTGGGGCCCGGATTCCTGGGTCTGAATGGGGGAGACACTGGGACCCCTGACTCCTGGGCTGAAGAGTAAGAGCTGGCAGCCAGGACTCCTGGGACCTGGACAGGAGGGGGGCCTGAGGAGATGGCACCGTGGGCCGGGACGCCTGGGTTCTGATCCCCTTCCAGGTTCCGCGTGACACTTTCTTTGCCAGGTGAGATCCGGCCGGGAGGCAGGAGGAAGAAAGCGCGGGCCTGGGACCAGGAGGCCGAGGCGGGCTCCGAACCCAGGACACCGGGTCCCAGCTTCAACTGAGCCTGAGCGCGCGGGCCTCCCTCAGCGCGGGCCCCCCTCAACGAGGACCACGAGGTAAGTGAGGGCAGTAGTGGGCCGGAGTCCCCAGTCAGGTCCAGAGGGAAGCGTACCTAGGGCCGTAGAGACGGCGGCCGCTGAAGTCTGGGCCGCAGCCACGTGGCCTCAGGAATCGCGTACTGCAGCCCCCAGGGACCGGGGTCTTCCCCTTTAGGGTGCCCCACCGCACCTCGCCGCGTCTCCCACGCGGCTGAGAACCAGTCCGGCCGGATTCGGAGCGGGTTGTTATCTCTGTCCTGGCTGGGCTGGGGCCGGGAGAGGACAGAAGAGAACCAGCTGTGCCCCCCACCCCCGCCCCTACAGCTGGAGCGCGCTGGAAGGGGAAGAGGCGGATGGGGGCGGGAGGAGGGCCTCAGCCCCGGGCGCGAAGGCAGGAGGCCTGTGTCCCATTTTCGCTATTGCCTCTCTGCCTGCTTCACGTTTGTCACAAACAACGGCCCCTCTGTAGGAGCTTTGGCCGAGTGACGGACTTTTTCTGAGTATGATCTCATTGCATCCATCACAGAACTCTGCTCGAGGGAGATTAGAGCCTCTCTTTAAGAATACACGAGGCTCAAGGCTAGGAGAAGTGGAGCGACTCGCCCCACGGTCTCAGAGCTGGCAGAAGAGGTGGCATTCAAAACAACAAACAAACAAAAAACATTTACTTCATTGTTCTCATCTGGAATAAATAAAAAGAAAAGAGAACCAAACAGGGTCATGGGTGTAGGAATCCCTGGCCTTTCTAGCAAATCAAAACATTCTTTCCATGGGATGCACAGAGCCTGCCCTATCCTTTGGGGGCTATGAGTGATCAAATATCATCCTTATACTCTGGAATTCAAGTGCTGGCATCCAAATCCGTCCCCCAACATTTGCTACTGTGTGACCCAGGGTGTTACTTCACCTCTCTGTGCCCCAGCCACCACATGTGTAAATCAGACATTATAACACTGGTCTCCTCTTTGGGTCGTTCTGAGGATTACTTGAGTTTGTTCGTCTGTGTAAAGCATGTAGGCGCCCGCCTGGCCCAGAATAAGTGCCTGGGAAGTAAAATGGGAACATCCTGAGTGTACTTTGTGACCACCCCCAGCGTACACGCACCCTGATTCCCGTTTTTCAGCCAAGCAAACTGAGATTTAAGGTTGAGGACGTTCAGGGTGCTACAGAAAGGAAATGGCAGCCCAGGTGTGTTTGATGTCAGAAACCAAGATCTTAATGTGCTGCCAGGTGCTGGAAAATGACGGTGACATCACCTGTTAGGGAAATAGGAGGATGGGACAAGGGGCAAACTACGGCTTTGCCAGGAGAAGCAGTGCCTCAGAGCTTCCCAGAGAGACGTCCCTTTAAAGGGCAGCAGGCAGTGAAAGCAGTGACTCTGGGCTCTGAAGACCCACAGAGCTGGTTTTGTGACCTCCAGCAAGTCACATACTATGAGTGTGTTTCCTTATCTGGAACATGAAAGAATGACCTGAGGTGGGACTCCACTGAACATTTATTGAGCATTTTCTGTGTGCAGGGTACTATGCTAAGACTTTCATGGGCAATATTTCACCTATTCTTTCAAAGAGGTTATGAAGTATCATACTGGTATCATTCCATTTTTGAGATGAGGTCAGAAAGGTTAAGTAACTTGCTCAAAGCCACACAGCAATGGGGAAAGGCAGATCCAAACCTGGGCAGCTGGCTTTCTGAGTATTGCTCTTGTCACCTATAACTCACTGCAGTGTAATAATGGGCACTGAGAGAGCATTTTTTACTTTAAACTATGAATTGATATTCATTAATGAATGTCAGAGGTCAGCATTTAAAAAAATATAAAATAGATTAGAATTGAAAATATCCAAGTGCCTAGCATGTTATAAGAGTAAGTCTTGTTTTGTACAATTTTTGTTTCCCTTATGTGGAGGGCAGGGGGTGATTTTGTGCCAGGTTGCAATAAAAATATAGTTGTTGATCTAGGTGGAGGTCAGAGAAATTTGAGAAACACTGCACAGGTGGTGAAACAAAACTAGTTTTCCCAGAAAAATAAATAAGTGCGTGTGTGTGTTTGGGTAGGGTAGAGGGCAGTTCTCACAACTCGTCCATCTACAATTATTTTGAATCCTTTTGGCTTTACTTTTTGTCCACATTATCACTGATAGTGCCCAGGGTGCTTGTTACTAAAAGAATAATGCTGGCTGTTTAGTCTCCCTTGTAGGATTTTATGAAATCTAAATTTTGTTCCACTGTGGTTGTTTGGGAACACATATCCTGCCATCCAACACTAGCACTCACAATTGGCTGGCACTGTTACAAATATCATTTTCAATATAGTTTTCTTTGACTGAGCTTTTCTGTGTGCCCTGCAAGGAAGCTAGTGCTATTTTAATCATTTTACAGATAGGAAACAGAGAGAGATGACATAATTCATACAGCTGGCAAAGGGTGGGGCCTCAATTCAAATAGAAAGAAAGTCGTTCATTATAACAGTGACTGTTATTACCAAGGCACAAGGTCATCAGAGTCCCTCCCAGAATTCCATGAAAACAGGCAAGTTCCAGGATGTGGGCAAAGGTTGGCAGACATTTCTGTTTATCATGAATCGCTGCAGCCACATGGCAAGAGGGCATCTAGTTAGTTTACAGTTCACAAACTGCCAGATTCAAATTTATGCCACTTTGCCATTTTTTAACATAGATAAATCTGCATTATCTTACAAAAAGTGAGACTTTGTTTCTTTCAAAATCAAATAATTCAAATTAAGACATGCTGTGCCTGTATACAGATTCCCAAGTCCACCCTAAAACTCCCGACTTAGAATCTTCAGACAGGCCTACAGTCACGATTTTTGTGTGCTCCAGCCAAAGCCTTTATGGGCCCCTTCGTATACATGAAATTGTATTTTAAAACTGCACTGTTACAAAGACATATATATATATATATATATATATATATATATATATATATATATATATATATATATATATATATATATAATAAAAATAATGCATTGCACACATTTAAAAATAAATTCAAACATTTCCACGTTTTCGCTGGCCTCTGAAAATGTGTGGGCCCTAGGCATGGTGCCCTTTGCACCCACTGGATGCAGCCAGCCCTGTCTTCAGGAATCTCCATGTGTGAGGAGCTGGAGTTTCTGTCAAGTTTGGGAAGCACTCTTGAAGGTTGTTCATTGCCTGGCCTCAAAGAAGCTCAAATGTTAGTTCTTAGTGGAATCAGCACAGCATGTGGTGATGGGCAGACCTAAACTTGAGTCTGAGATGTGAATCAGGCAGATGCGACCTCGGGGCCTCTGGGAGCTTGTTTTCCCACCTATAAAATAGTAATAATCCCTCCACCATCATCCTGTCCCTGTGGAGGGCGTCCTGGGAATGGCTGCCTAGACCCCTCGCTGGGGGTCGGCAGGCCTAGGGCTAGGGCGCTCCCTCCGGATGGAGGCCGGGCTGACACGTCCCTACCCTGCAGATGCCTGTGCTGAAGCAGCTGGGCCCCGCGCAGCCCAAGAAGCGGCCAGAGCGCGGCGCCCTCTCCATCTCCGCGCCACTCGGCGACTTCCGGCACACGCTGCACGTGGGGCGAGGTGGCGACGCCTTCGGGGACACGTCATTCCTGAGCCGCCACGGCGGGGGGCCGCCCCCTGAGCCCCGGGTGTCCCCCGCAGGGGCCCCGCGCTTCGCACCACCGCCCGCCGTGCCGCAGCACCCGCCGTCCGCCCTCCGCGCGCCCGCACCCACTGACCCGTTGCTGTCCTTCCACCTGGATCTGGGCCCCTCCATGCTGGACGCCGTGCTGGGCGTCATGGACGCGGAGCGCCCAGGGGCTGCTGCCGCCAAGCCCGATGCGGACCCCGGCTCTGGGGAGCAGCACCCCAGGGCCCGCTGCCGCACCAACGCGGACCTCGAGCTGGACGACGTCATCGGCCTGTAGGCTCCCAGTTCCTCGCGCCCTTGCCGTCCGGCACCCCACTTCTTTATACATAAACGGCCAACTTCTGTGCCCAGATTCTGTCTGTTCACTTTGCACGTGTGAAAAGGGGGTGATGGGGTCCCGGCGCCATTAAGAGTCTGGTATGTCATCTGGAGCTCTGGTCCCCGCAGAAACCAGACCCGCCAGGGCGAGGTCGGATGATGGGCCTGAAGTCATGGGTTGCAGCCCCTTTAAGAGAGCTCGGGGACGTGTTTAGGAGGACCCCTCCCAGGGACTGGGTCCCGACGGGCCGTTCCCACAGCCTCATTCATTCATCCTGTTGACAGTGCCGCTACCGACCGGAAGCGGTCCTGCGCGGCCTGACTCGCTCCAGCGGCCGGGCCAAGTGCAGTGGACCCTGCCCTTTTCCCTGGGAGCAGCATCACAGGAAAGTGGAAAAGGCGTGGTCCACTGGAGGAGGGCCTTTTGTTCCCCCGAAAGTGTGTCTGCCGGAGGGCGAGGGCGGCAGCAGCGTCAAGTCTGGGTGACGAAGTTCGGTCCTGAGCCTGCAGTTTGTCTTGTTTTCCGAGGGCGACTACCCCGGGGACCCAGGGGGTGTGGCAGCACATGCAAATCATAAGGTGGGGAGCAGAGACAGGCTCACTAGGGGTCCAGAGGCGGGGCTTCACATGCAAATCATTAAACGGGGACGGACCCGGCTCGCTAAGGACCCGGCTCCCTAAGGACCCAGGAAGGGCGGTGCCGCACAGGAAAATCACGAGTAGGGTGTGGAGCCAGGCTTGCTAAGGGACCAGGGAAGGCGGTGCCGCAGGGGTAAATCTTTTGGACTGGGGGTGGGGCCACACATGTCAGCCGAATAACCGCCGAGGCGTTGGGCTCAGGCTCTCAGAGGACTTTGGAGGGCGGTCCACTTGGGCCAGAGTCAAGAGCCCCGGGGGTGTAGGAGTGGCCGGAGTGCCTCCCCGCGACGTCACAGTAGAGTAATCGCCTGGGTTGAGGCGGGGCTGCCCACTGCACCGGCCAGCCAGGGCAGGACCGTTTCGCCAGCTGTTCCCCGATTCCCATGGCGGCGGCCGGAGAGTCCCCGGAGGACCCCGCCGCGGAGCCCACGCCGCCGCCGGCCTGCCGCTTCTTCTTGGAAGGCCGCTGCCACTTCGGAGCCCGCTGCCGCCACCCCCACCCCGGGGCCCCGGAGCCCGTGACCAAGAAGCCCCCGCTGCGCACTGCCGCGGCGGTCATCCAGCGCATCCGCTGGGACCCGCGCCTGGACCCTGCCGACTTCTCGGTGGGCTACGCTGACCGCTTCTTGGGTGTGTGCGAGGAGCCCTTCAGCGCCTTCTGCTGGGACGAGCCGCTGGCGGCGCTGGGGCCCGGTGTGCTGGCCGTGCCGCAGCACCGCGTGCTGTACTTCGGCTTCCGCGACCGAGTCGTGTGGGACCGCCTCGCGCTTGGACCAAGTTTTTGGCTCAGGCTCCGCGGAGGGCCGCGGACCCACCATCCTGGACGCACTCGACGGCGGGACCGCGCAAGTGTCCGGAGATGTGCACGATGATGACGCGCAAGGGGCCTGGGAAGCACAGGACTTCGTAGCTGCTGCCCCTGCTGGTGCCCGAGAGCAGCCGGGCGGGCCAGGTTCTAAAGCCGGTCACCTGACACTGGCGTCTGCCAACACCCAGGAAGTGGATGGGACCAGAAGCCTGGATTCCCCGTGGACAGAGCCCAAAAGGGTGCTGAAGACAGCCGTGGAAGCCAGGACTGAGGAGGTACAGGCCATGGCAGCCCCAGGAGAAAGCTTCCCTGAGACTAAAGTGTTGTGGGGTCCCAGGGCCTGGCCCGAAGGCGCAGCCCCTCGCCAACCCCGCCCCACGCATTTTGTAGCCATCATGGTGACAGAGCCCAGGCTGCAGCTGGGGGTGGCCAAGGCCCAGGAAGAGCTGGTCCGAACCACGCCTTCCTGCGCTGCATTCACAGTGCCCACAAAGGCCCTGCACCTAACGCTGGCCCTACTGAGGCTGGTTGGACCCGGAGAAGTAGCAGCCGCCGTTGGAGCGCTGAGACGCGTGCTTTCAACCCCCGGAATAGACGCACCACCGCAGCTGACGTTTAGGCGGCTGGTGCTCCTGGGTTCCCAAATGCTCTATGCGCCACCTTCCCCCTCCCTGGAAACCGTGGCCCAAGTGCTGAGCCAGAGGCTGGAGGCTGAGGGGCTCAGAGTGCTACAGCCCTCTGGGGGACTGCACCCCCACCTCACACTGGCCAAGGTGCCCCGGGGCTCCCAAGGCCACCTCCCTGCCACTGGGTTCAGCTCGGAGCAGGAGCTAGGGAGCCAGCCCCTGAGGCAACTCTGGTTGTGTGTCATGGGGAGGGCAGGGGGCGCCTACCAGCCCCTGGCTGAAATCCCCCTGGGGTAACAGTCCCAGACCTCTGCGACAAATAGGATTTCAACCCCAAACCAGCCAGATCCAGTCCAGGAGGCACAAAGCTCGCTCTCTCTCTCTCTTTAATTTTGGTTTCTCTCAAGCTTCCAAACTGTGCTCAGTGCTCCAAGGAAAAGAATGAAGGAAAGAAAGGGGAGGGGAGAGGAAAAGGGAGGGGAGGCAGAGGAGGAACATCTGGAAAAAAAGCAGCCTGACAGTCCAGCTGTTTGCGAACTCATTGCACATCCTCCAGTTACATGGCAGAAGAGGGAGGGAGGGCCGAAAAGAAAAGGGGAGGAAGAAGAAAAAATAACTTAAACACACACAAAAAGAAAAGAGAAGGAAACATGACGTGAGCTGGTGATCCATGAAGGCAGGGAGGGGGAACCGTTTACCTGTGCTGAACCAGGGGGGGGGAGCAGGAGGAGGAAGAGGGAGGGAAGGGGGAAAAAAACCAGAAGAAACACTGGGGTGGAGGGAGGGGACACGAGACAACTTAATACAACTGCAGACGAGGCGGCCCGGCCGGTGAGGTCCCGCGATGGCCTCCGGAGTCCTCAGTGCGAGGTGGCGGCGTGCTGGTGGTGTGGCGATGGCGTTTCTGGGGTGGGGGCCGAGGGCAGGACACAGTCTCTACGGGCTCCCCTTGCTCCAAACACTGAGGCCCCAGAGGGCTGGGCAACAAGAGTCTGTGGTGAGGCGGGCAGCGGGCAGCGTGCTGGTGCCCCCGCCGAGGCGGGCATGGGCGGAGCAGCCTGTCTTCTCCCGCTGGCCCCCGGCGTGGGACGGCCAGCCAGGGTGCCGGGTTGGTGCCGGAGTACAAGCTCGAGAGAGAGAGAGAAAAAACACTGAGACAGCATTAGTGGAGGTACAGAGTGGACACAGACCATGCCCCCACCCCTCTGCGCCCCACCCCTCCTCCCCGTCCCGTCCCTCTGAGGCAAAAAATAAAAATGTAGAAAAAAATCTCTGTACAGACTCCCCAGTCGGAAAAACGGGGGCAGGGATGGTGACTCTTTCTGGAGCCCACTCCCCACAATTAATTTACAACCCAAGTCCATGGCTCAAAAACAAGATCTGCAGAGGCAGCACTGGGGACTGCAGCCCCACCCCGCCCCGTCGTGCTGGTGCTCAGAAGGCGGACAGCTGCGCCAGGCTGAGGCGGCAGTCGATGCTGGTGTTGTCCGGGCCCGAGTAGGCCAGGCCCAGAGGCTCTAGGAAGGCCCGGCAGGCAGCCTCGCCCTCGAAGGCCAGCTCGGCCTGCAGGTAGGAGACGGGCAGCGCAGGGCGGAAGCTACGGAGACAAGAGGAGAATGTGATGAAGCGGGCGGTGGGCAGGGGGGGCCCCACGAGCCCAGAGTGGGTGCCCCCCCTTCGGACACCCAAAGGGTTTCCTCAGCACGTTACCTGCTGACCTCTAACCCCCCTAACCTCCCCACCTCTGGGGCTTGGGGAGGCCCGGGGTGGGGCTGATGGCCCCAACCCCAGTTGTGCCCCCCCTCACCCTCACTTACCTGTGCAGGGGGCGGGGAAGGAGAGGGGACAGGAGTGAAGGGCCCAGCTGGCTCCTCCATGGCACAAGGGTCTGAGCACTCCCTTAGAACAGGGCTGCTGTGACCGAGGGGCAGAGGCCAGGCAGAGGTAGTGACCTCGGAACCGCATGGGATGGCAGGGCTGACTGCTACTCTGGGGGCCCAGCCTTCATGAGTCCCCAACCCTGGGCTAGTGCCTTGGAAATGCCCAGACACAGGTCGTCCGCCAGCACTTACTACATACTCAAAACAGGATTTCTGATTGTCCAGAAGAGACACTATTTATGGAGCACGTGGCATGTGACAGGATACAGCTGTTCTAAGTACTGCCACAGTGACTCACTGAATTCTCGCCTGTAAGCTATGTCACCCTACGCTTTATAAACAAACACTGAGCAAACTGTAGATCCAAAGACAGAGCCACTTGACCAGTGTCACCTAGGAAGCAAGTAGTAAAAGATACATGAACCAGTCCTGCCCCAAACTGATGCCCACATGGAGTGGGGGGACACGGGAGAGCCTACTGTCCCCCACATCTGAGCTGGCCTCCTGGCTGCCATGCAGGGACCTGACTCTGGGATGGAGGGACGTGTCTGCCCAGGAAAGGCAGTACCAACTTAAAAGTGGGAAAGCATGAGAGCCTAAGGCGAGTGACAGGCCAGGGCCCCTTCCATAGGCGCCCTGCTGTCTGTGTCCCCACAAGGCAAGCACACGGAAGCTTGGGAGCTGCCCTGCAGGAACCTGTCCAGCCACACAGGGTGGACTCACTCGGAGGGGCTGCTGGGTCCTTCAGGCACACCGCCGCCGCCTCACTCCCAGTCATTAACCAGGTTCTGTGCACCCTCACCCTCCACGTTTCTGCCCCGTGTCCTTTATTTCCACGGCCCCTGCCCTGGCTTGGCCTTTCCCTTCAATCTTTTCGACCCAAACTACATCCTAGACTGCCCTTAACCTTCAGGTTGAATGTCCCAAGCTAGCAGACATGGCAATCAAGGCCCCTGGGACCAATCGACCCCTGACCAGGGGTTCTCAACGTCGGCAACACCAACACGAAGGTAGATGATCGGCTGTGGGGCACCCTGCGCACTGCAGGCTGGGCAGCAGCATCCCTGGTCTCTACCCACTACAGACCAGTAGCACCCCCAACTCGTAACAACAAAAGATGTCTCCTAACATTGCCCTATGTCCCCAGGGGGAGTCTCACTGTCCTGAGAAGCACAGGTCCCCCTCAATGTCTGGCAGCAGGACACAGACTGCGTCAGCACTGCCCATGTCCAGTTCGCCCCGCATCATGCCTCTTTCCCTAACCCTTTTTGTACCCTTGAAGGACTCAAGTGGGAACGTGGCCCCGTCCCATCAGACCAGAAGCTGCCAAGAGCAGGACCATCTTTTCTACTTTGTCTCTAGACCAGGAGCTCAGTGACAAGAGCCGAGAAAGACAGACAGACACCTTGCAGGGAGGGAGGCTGGGGCCCATAGCAAGGAGCAGACCAGCCAGGGTCCCAGGTGACGTGAGCAAGAGGAAGACAGCAGCAGGGAGTAAAGAAGGACCCCCAGAGCACTAAGACAGAGATGGTGGAGGGAGCAACAGGAGGGCCAGAACAGAGGGTGGGCTGTGCGAAGGGAAGCAGGAGGCACTGGAGGGTGCTGTGTGTGGAAAGAGAAGGGGAGAGGGAACCAGGAGGGAGACCAGAGATGACAGGTGATGCAGCTGGAGGCCCGGCGTCCGGGAATGTGCAGATAAGGGAAGAGAGGGCCGGGGCAGAGCTCAGCAGCACATACGTTTTGATCATCGCCTTGAGGGCAGCCTTGCGCTCCCGATCTGCGAACTTGTCTACGAGGTAGCCAGACATACAGGGCGCATGGCAGTAGAGCCGGAAGAAGCGGTGGTAGTTGCCCAGAGCCCAGGCTGCCCTTAGCGCCAAGGCGTGGGCCACGCAGGGGTCTGTCTTCAGCTCCCGTGTCAGATACGCCAGCTCCGTGGTGATGTCTGTAGCCCCAGACAAAAGGGAGTCAAGAAGGGCCCAAGCCGGGCCGTGCCGCCCAGTCCGGCAGCCAGGGCCTCACCTCCTGAGTTCTTGGTGAAGATATAATACAGGATCCGGTAGGCAGTGAATTCACCCACGTTGCCTGGCAGGTTCTCTGCATATAGCGACTTGAGCTGCGTCTGGCACTGGTTGAACTCCTCGTGGTCACCCTGGTGGTGGGGGGCGGAGAAGGGGGAGGAGCACAGTGAGGCCCGGGGAGGGGCCCCGGGGCCCTGGAGCAGCCCGGGGCACGTCACCACTCACCTTCTCCAGGGCGATACGGGCATGTGTCTCGTACACCTCCACGGTAAACTCCGTGCGCACACCTTGCACCTGGGCAGTGGGGACAGAGGTCAGGCCACAGCAGGGCAGCACCTGCCCCCACTGAGCCATGTCAGCCCCCCCCTCACCGTCAGGTCCTGCCGGATGGACTTCATCTGTTCGCAGGCGAAGGCGTAATCCTGCTTCTCTTTCCAGTGGGACTTGACCATGCACAGTGATTTCTTCAAGACCTGGGGCGGGAAGGAGACGAAGGCTCGGCATGACAGGCAGGCAGGGCAGGGACGCACCACCTCCCATTCCAGTTCCATTCCCTCGGTGTTTCAAATGAGGGCGTGACACCAGAACCACTCAGTGACTCACTACTGTCATGGGGAAGAACTCACAGCACGGCACAGGTAAGTGTGCCCGGGCCCGGTTCCCACTCCAGCACCCAGCAAGCATGCACCTGGGACACAGTGTTCACTCGATCGTCCCGAGGGCCTCAGCGGAGGACGCTGGGGTCCTTCTCCTTCTCAAAGCCATGAAAGCCCAGAGGCTGAGTGACGAAGCCACACACCCAACACTCAGGTCTTCAGTTCACCTCAGTGCCCACCTGGCCAGCTGGGCTCACACGGATGACCCACCTTTCCCACCTGCACTTACCGGGACAGGGCGCACAGTAGACGGGTCAGGGGCACAGGTGAGACGCAGGTAGTGCTTGGTGACGTCAGGGCAGGTGCCCACGATCTGCAGCTCCTGCCAGTCAGGGTCAGCCCCGCTGCTCTCCAGGCCGCCCACCTGCAGCACCAGGGGCTCGAGGCGCAGGCGGCGGGAATGTCCGTGCTGGAAGCGGGCCGCCCGCTTCTGCTTCTTCAGCTCGCGCTCAGGGTCCTCACACTCCAGGGCCACCATCCTCTTGCGGCTGCGCTTGGGAGCCAGGTCGTGCCTGGGGAGGGAGGCGGCCAGCAGAAGCATCGACGCCATCCTCAGCCACAGCAGCCACGTGCCTCCCCGACACTCCCCAAAGGCACAGTCCCTCCTCCCTGGTCACCCACTGAGACTCACCTCTTCCCACGCTGTGCCCTGCCTCGGCCACGATCCATGTGGGCCCCCCTACCTCCCCGGCCCTTGGGGGGTGGGTTCCTGCGGCCCGCAGGCTGACACTCATTCCCTGAGTAGGAACTGTCAGAGTCCGAGTGGGAGTCACTGTGGAAGAAGCACGAAGGTCAGGCCCCACCTGGCTCCCCACAGGCCCAGCCCCACCTGCAGCCAGTACGCACCTGCGGCGGAAGTGGCGGCTAGGGGATCGGGAGGAGGAACGGGAGCGCGAGTCAGTGCTGGAGGAGGAGCTGTGGTCCTTCATGAAGACATTACGGTTGCCAAACTTGGCGAAGCTGCTGCCCCTCGCTCGGCTGGCTCCCCCCGCCCCTGGTGTCCCTCGCTGGGACTGGGCGGCCCCACCCCTGGTGGTGGCTCCCGCCCCCCTGGGGGGGTGAAGGCTGCTGGGGGTCTCCCATCGCTTCTTCTTGGGGCTCTCTGCCACAGGATCGCGAGTCAGCCTGAGGACAAAGCAGGTCAGGGTATCACCAACCTGTGCTCCCACCGCCCACCAGCCACCCACCCCAGGGACACAGAGCGGCAGGCAGGAAGGGCACGCGTGTAAACGACTGGGCTGACATGCTGGGCAGAAACAGAGGCAAACCCGGCTGGATGTGTCTAGCAGGTGCCTTCAGACTGCAGAACCCTGGGCCCGGCCTTTCGTCCCTCCCCATCCGGCACCCAGGCAGCTCTCACCCCGGCAGGGGCTCCCGGCTCCAGTCGATGGTGTAGGCGGAGCCGTCCTGGAGGCGGGCCTGCAGCACCTCCTTCAGCAGCTTCTCCGTCCTGTCCTTGTCCTCCTCCGATTCACAGGCCGTGAAGCAGCGCTCCACATACTCTTTCATGTCCTGTGGCCAATCGTCTGGCTTCCCAGAGAGGCTCCCCCTGGGCAAGCACATTGCAGGGACTCAGCTAGGGCTCACCCATCGGCAGAGCCCGTTGTCACCACCACTCACTGAGCTGATTTGTGTCCCAGACCTAAGGTGGTGTTTCCTTCTCCATCCCAGTCTGTGCTCCCAACCCCACGGGAGGCCCACTCCCCTCTGAGGACCTGCAGGGAGTTGAACACAGATGCTGAGCATGGGGGCAAGGGAGTGGTCACCTGTGGTTCTGGGCCTTCTCGGGGTTGGGCTGGGGGCCGAAGCCACTGTGCTGGCCCTCGGAGGAGCTGAAGCTCTGGCTGGTGACAGCGAAGGGCCGTTTCTGAATGTTGAACTTGAGACCACCAGTCCCGGGGGCCGCTGTGAGGGCAGTGAAAGCCAGGGTTAGGCCTACCCCGGGAATGCAGGTACAGTGCCTGGCGGCTGCCCCAAGGCCCTGTCGATGCCAGCACCCAGAAGTAAGGCCCCACGTCCCGGTTTCTCTGCACTGCCCACTTACGCTTCATGCGGTTCCATAGCTGCTGGCCCTTCTTGGGCTTGGTGGGCTCTGTGTAGGAGTGCGGTCCATAGGCCTGGCCCGAGGCAGGCCCGGCCTGGCTGTGCTGTGACGCTGGGGCCGTGCCGGGCTGGGGGCCGTTGTTCAGAGCATGAGCCCCGTGTTGGGGGTTGGAGGGCTGAGGGGGCTGGGCCGCGGGCAGCTGCTGGGGAGGCGCCTGGTAGGACATGCTGTCATCCATGCTGGGGACAGGGGACTGTCAGAAGAAGTGGTGCTGAAGACAGGAGCAGAGTCTCGGGCTGCTCTCAGTCTGTCCACAATCGTGACAGTACTCAGCTCTCAACTCTGCCACGTCCTTCTTCTGAGGCACGGCCTTTTACTAACCACCCTTCCACAGCTAGGAGAATTCAGGCTTAGACACAGAGCTACTCACATGGCCTCAGCTGTTAAGTGGCATCCTCCCCCCACCAGTGGTTATGGTCCGAGCACATGTCCCGTGCCAGTCAAGATGTGTATATGACAACAATACACACTCGCAAGAGCCCTGTAATACGATCACCTTTCCCATTCTAAGTAAGAGCTGGCTGAGCTGTGGAAGTCACGTGACCACACCACCAGGCCCACCCGCCTCCCTGCACTGGTTGTACCACTCCTCCAAGCTGCATATTAAGTGCAAGGCCAGAATATATGTGTGTGTATGTGTGTGTGTCTCACACACACACAATGTGTGTGACTGCACGTGTGGGGAGATACAGAAGACAGGCTGCTACCACCATCACCGCAACAGCCCAGGCCTGGGCCTTAGCCAAGCCCTAAACCCATCCTGGTTTCAAAACCTCTGCTCTGCCCAGCCTCAGAGCAAGACTTGCTTGGCAGGAGAAAAAAAAAGGGGAGGTGGTCAACTTAAATAACACAGGTGTCCCCATTGCTAGCCCACTCAAAAAACTACATCCCCAGCTGGAACATGACATGGAGCTGGGCTGGGGCGTTACCTGGTTCAGAGTCCCTTGGTGCTGGGGGCCTGATGGCTGCTGGGGTGTGGCTGAGCCATAGGAACCGGCCATCCCGTACTGGGAGGGGGAGCCATAGCTCTGGTACATGCTCTGCCAAAGGCAGGAAGGAGGGTTAGTGGCAGGCCACCCCCACCCCTGCTGCTCAGACACCATATGCAGCCTGTGGCCCTCCCTCCCTCATCCCTCACCCTTTTGTCTCTACCGCATAACGACCTAATTCTCTTACATTAAGGAAAATTATAAAATAAAAATGATTAATTCTATATCCCACTTCCACTAGTCCTCAGAAGTTATTTCTCTATTCCACAAGAATTTACTGAGTGCCAACTCTTCTAAGCACTACAAAAGACATAAATCCATGCTCAAATGAAACTGGCACTCAGAACAGCACAGTTGCAGACAAACATGTAACACAACCAGCAATTAAGAGCTGGGAAAGAAAAGGCCAAGCAAAGCCACAGAGTGCAGAGTGAGGGGACGCTCCTTTACACATAAATTTGGTCAGAGAAAAGTGCTCTTTTTAGGCGCCATCTGTGCAGCCCTCTGGAAGGTGAGGACACAGCGAGGTGTGGGCACGTGGGATGGAGAACAGCAGCAGAGTATGGAATGGACTTGGTGTGGGAACATGGAGCGTGTGGCAACTGGAGTGGGGAGGAGAGGTAACCGGAACCACCAGATAGCACAGGACCTGGTGGACTGGGGCGGGCTTGGGAATCGATCTCATGGGCGATGAGTTAGTGGGGCATGTTCAGCAATTGTCATGCCGTCTTCAATCCATCAGCCACCCGGGCTGTGCCCCACTGAGCCCGCCTGCGCCCCACAGCTGAGCACTCACCACAGGATAATAGTAGCTGTAGGGATAGGCGTAGCTGTACTGCTGGTACCACTGGTAGTACTGCTGCTGCTGTAGCACCGAGGCTTCCGCCTGGGGCACATACTGTGGAGACAGCCCACTTGACGTAAGCCTGGGTGCAGGAGCCCACGGGCCCCATGGTCCCCAAAGGGCAAACCTATTTACTGGTTACCTGCCGTGGAACAGAACTGGGCCCACATCTCCCCATGGAGAGCCACCACCTCTACCCCCGGACTCAGACACCTTAGGAACCAAGGGAATGTCTCCCTCTTCAGGTTGGACTCCCAGGGATAAGGACACATGTTGCCTTGGATGCTTCAAGGGAACAGTCCTTGCTTCCCCCACTCTAGAACTCCTAGGGTGTCTTCAGAGCCCTATGTACTGGTGATACATGGGGACACCATGAGTGTCTCTCCCCCCAGCAACCCCCCATCAGGGTGCTCAGGCCCATGTGGCCTTCTCACCTGTGCGCTGGCCACAGGCCCATTGCTGCTGGCCTTGGCGGAGCTGCCAGCGGCACCAGCCTTACTGATGCTGGCCAGGGCCTGGCGGGCCTTCTCCCACTCCGGGTTCTCGTGCATGGGCGTCTCCATGCCGTTCTCTCTGCCAGTCCCGGCCACCATGCTGTACTGAGAGGACCTGCACAGAGTGGACCGAGTGAGTCTGCTCTCCCCACTGCACACAGTGTGTGTGTGTGTGTGTGTGTGTGTGTGTGTGTGTGTGGCGGGGTGGGGTGGGGTGGTCCAGGCAAACACCAGGGCTGGGATCCCAGATCTCCCTCTATTTATTGGAGCCTAACTTTTCTAATCTATGATATGCTAACAACCAGTTTCTGTTTCATAGTTTTCTGTGAGGAATAAATGAGATTTCCCACCTAAGGTGCTTTTCCAGATGACTGGTACACAGCAGTTGTTAAAAATCAAACAATACAATTAACAGCATCCAGAGAACTTAACATAGCACCTGGTGACCAGTAAGTCTAAATATTGTGAGTCAACAAATTCTGTCTGACACCAGCCAACTCAGCAGGTTATAATTACAATGTTTTGAAAAAATAAGGAATTAACAAAAAATTAAATGACTAGTAAGTGTTGGAAGCTGCCTCCCAATCGTAGCTCACTGAACAAATCACCTGAACTATACTGTGAAAAACGAAAGCTCAGAAAGCTTGACCCTCTTCACACTACACCCAAATGCTTCCTGTATCCTGTGGCCAGAAGTCCTTATCCTCACCCCCGGGGACAACTGCATCACTTCGCCCCACGCTGTGTGAGGTCCCGTCCCAGACGACAACGCTGGGGCTTGCTTCCTCTGGCCCTCCCCTCTGGCTTCTGTCCCTCTAACCCACTAACCAGTCTGTGCTGCGTTGATCACCCACGTTGGCCGCCATCTGGACCTTGGGGTGTAAGGGGTGGACCTCGGGAGCCAGACTGCTTTTTCACTGTCTGTGAGAAAAAGAATGAATTAGGGAGACTCAAAAAGGAGCAACAAACATACCACAATGTGGGGAAAGGAACAGATGGACTCACGAGAAGCCAGGCAGAAAAGAGATGTTTGAGAAAGGAGCCCCTAGGGTAAAGAATCTGGAGAGAATTCTGGGTGTGGGAAAAAAGGTGAGGGGAAGACCTGGGCCTCCCGGTAGTGCTGTGGGTGGAAAATGAAGGATTTGAAAACAGGAAAGTTTGAAGGAATTTCCCATAGGGAAAGAGAAGGATCTGAAACCCATGAGAAAAGGGAAGGATTCGAGGGAACCCTGAGGCACATACGGAAAGGTCAGAGTGGGATGGGGGACCTCGGCCAAGGTAAGAGGTCTAAAAATTCCTGAAAGGAAACAGAAAAGAGAAGACACTATAATGAGCGAAGTCTGAATGAACCCTCAACACTGGGAGACTTGGAAAGATTTCTGAGAATTCTGTAAAGAATTCAGGGCGCTCTGAAAACACTGGAGAATGGAGAAAAAAATCTGAGAGGAAAAGGACTTCTGGAAGTTACTCCTAGAAGCAGGAAGAAGTTGAGTGCGCGCAAGGGAAATGCCAAAGTGAAGAAATGGGTTCCTAGGAAGCTCTGACAAGAATGATTTCAGGAAGGTTCTCTAAGGGCAAAGAGCCCTATGTGGGAAGTTCCTGGGGTAGAGAAGAGGCAATTGCTTTGGCTGGGGGTCTGGAGAGAAAGCTTGGGGACGCCTAAAGAAGTCCAAAACATGTTTTGGAAGGTAATAGTGGGGTGGAGTACGAGAAAGTGAATGGGAGTGTTGGGGGCAAGAATTGGGGGGCCTAACCTTGAGGGGATAACTGACAAGCACGGATGGGCTCAAAGGCGAGTCCCGCTTGAGAACTCGACAATCCTACAAGAAGTGAGGTGACAGGAAAAGGAGTCTGGGGCTGGAAAACGCCCTATGAAAAAAAGGTCTTAAAAGAACCAGACCAGGGTGAAGCAGAGGGCCATGAGCAGGGTACTGGTAGGGTGGCAGGACAGGAAGGAGATTGGGGGGAAGTCGGGGCCGGAGTGAGGGTCCTGGGCACGTCTAAGGGAGGAGGCAGGAACGGGCGAGGGGCACCTGGCCGTCAAGCAGGCGCGGGGAAGGCGGAGGAGGGCGCTAGGTGGACGAAGAGCCCGCCCAGATCCCAGCGACAGGCCCAGGAGCCACCGCCCCGGCCGCGCCACGCATGCGCACTACGTTCCCGGGAAGACGACGGCGCAAGGCCCACCCGTCGCCCGGGGCAACGCCGTCCTCCGCTTGGAACCGCCTGGTCAAAGGGAGTTGAAGAAAGGGGCGCCGGGGTCTCAAAAATTCCAAGGGAGGGGCGGGAGAGCAGAGACCGACTACACGGGAACGAGCGTGCGCGGCCGCGCGCCCCACCCCGCGTGCGCAGGCGCAGTGCCGCCCGTGCCCGCCACACCCAGTAGACGCTCGCGCGCGGTGTCCGTTGGGGTGACGGCCACCAAGGCCTCGAGGCCCGCAGGGCGTAAGACTGAAAGGAGATGCCGTGCTCGTCCCCCCGCCCGCCGCTCCCGACACTCACCCCCGCCGTCCACCCCCGGGACTCAGCAGCAGCGGCCCAAGGCAGCAGCGACACAGCCGCAGAAATGCTCGCGACCCCACTGCCTCTAGTCTTCTTTGGGTATCGACGTCCTGACCGCGGCGTCCTGACGTCACGCGGAGTCCTTGCTCCGCCTCCCTCGGCTCTGCACAGCCAATGGACGCCGCGAACTTCCCTTGAGTCCGCCCTCCCGCCTACGCAACGACGCATGGGCGTGTTAGGCAAGCCGGAAGACCGGGTGGGGGTGGTGGCCCGGACGGGCGACGTGCCGCTGAGTTGGGCTCTGCGCCCTTCCACGCAGCCTTGTTTTGGCTCGGTTAGTGGTAGCCATTATTATTATTTCTAGATATAAACGAGGGTGTTGGTAGTTGTAAGACTGCTCACCGTACAGGGACGTGGAAGCCCGGGAAAGAATGACGAGCTCTTAGAAAGAGTGAGAACAGGCTCCACCGGAAAGGGAAGCTTCCCCAGTAAATAAAACTGGAATGGCGCACCTGGTGGAGGGAACAGCGTGCTCAGATATTTGAGGCGAGAAACAAGCCCATCTTGGGGAGTTGGGGTGGGAAGCGGTGGGAGGAGCAGGGGGCTGTGGCAGAATAGAGGGCTGTGAGGTCCTGGAATAAAGAGGTAGGTCCGGAGAAGTGGGCAAGTAGCAAGGCCATTGATGTTACGCTGAAGAATTTGGACTATGTCTGTAAACAGGCCTTTCTATCAACTTTTTGTACCTGTCCTTTCGAGTCTGCCATGTGTTTCCATCCATGATTGACTCATGAAATTACCCAGTCCAGTTCAGGGACAGGTCACTGTAGTTACAGTAGGTGGCGGAACATTAAGGGGCAGCTTCCTTTACATTTTCCATTGTTACAAACTTTTCTATTGATAACTACATATTATGTTTTTACTGTTAGCATACTTGATCTCCTACCTTTTTATGTTTTTAAATTAAACTTTGCGTTTCAGAATTATTTTAGATTTACAAAAACGCTGCAGAGGTAATTCAGAGCCTTGCATACCCTACACCCAGTTCCCCCTAATGCTGTCATCTCACATTATTGTACAATATTTGTTAAAACTAAGAAACCAACATTAGCACATTACTATTAACCAAATAACAGGCTTTATTTGAATTTCATAAATTTTTCTACTGAAGTCGTCTTTGAGTCCAATCCAGAGTACCACACTGCATATAGATCCCATTACTTTTTTTTTTTTTAATCTTGCTGGGATTTTTTTTTTTTTTTTTTTAGATTTTATTGGGGGAAAGGGAACAGGACTTTATTGGGTAACTTCCAGGACTTTTTCCACGTCAAATTGTTGTCCTTTCAATCTTGGTTGTGGAGGGCGCAGCTCAGCTCCAGATCCAGTTGCCGTTGTTAGTTGTAGGGGGTGCAGCCCACCAACCTTGCGGGAGTCGAACCAACCATCTTGTGGTTGAGAGGATGCCCTCCAACCCAGTGAGCCATCTGGTAGCTCAGAGGCAGCTTAGCTCAAGGTGCCTTCAATCTTAGTTGCAGGGGGCGGAGCCCACCATCCCTTGCGGGAGTCGAGGAATTGAACTGACAACCTTGTGGTTGAGAGCCCACTGGCCCATGTGGGAATCGAACCAGCAGCCTTCGGAGTTAGGAGCATGGAGCTCTAACAGCCTGAGCCACTGGATCCCATTACTTTTAACCAGTATATTTAAGGTGGATTTCTTACTGATAGCATATAAATGGATCTTTCTTGTTCACCCAAAGCATACAATCTCTGCCTTTTAAAAGAGGTGTTTATAACTTTATAAAATGTGATTGTTGGTATGGTTAAGTTTAAACCAATCATCTTGCTATCAGGTTTCTACTTGTCCATCTTTCTTTGTTCCCCTTTTCCTCTTTTTCTGCCTTCTTTTGGTTTGAGCATATTTTTTTAAATCGACTATATTTTAGAGCAGTTTTAGGTAGGGCCTTTGGGAGGTGCTGCACCTCAGGTCCCCTCCCCTGTCCTGTGGTGGGAAACTCATGAGTTTCCCAGCTGTGGCGATTTCAGGGCTCACCTGGATGTTTTCCGTCTCTCAGGGATCACTCTCCTTCCTTGCCTAGTGTCCAGAGTCTGAGTACCATTTTTTCACGTATTTTGTCTGTCTTTTTGGTTGTTTCAGGAAGGAGAGCAAATCCCGTCCCTGTTACTCCCTCTTGGTTGGAAGTGGAAGTGCTCATATGTATCATTTAAAAATATTTACCTTTTGAAATGTGCTTTTATCTTGGTTAAAGCTTACCGAGTAAAGATCAGTGGCAGGCTCTTTAGCAGGAAATCAGGCGGCCTGAATCTTGGGGTACTTTGCCAACATCCAACCCATCAGAGCACGCTTCAGTTTCTAGACATGGTCTCGGAGTCACTAGAGGGCAGTGTTTGAGAGCAAAGCAGCCAGAATAGCAGGGCTGGCCCCAGGGTCACACAGCTCATGCGGCCATGAGAAGAAAGCGAGTCAACACAGGTGGCTCCCAGAATCTCCCTACTGGACATCGTAGTGCATTTCTCTTTCCCAGCTCAGGCCCACACATTGAAAACTGCCTCGAACATCCCTTGCAGTGCGCAAGGTGGACATGATTATCAAGCACGGTGCAGTCCTCCGAGGTCGGCTCCCCTGCTACATAGCTGATGTGTGGCACTCTGGGCCAGCAAGCCTTGACCTGAAACCCTTGGTGCCATCTATGTTTTCGGATCTGGGATTTTTCAGTTTTGAGCGGCGACATGGTTGAGTCCACACAGTACACTGTACCCTCAGTACCCCATATGACACTTCGAAATAACCCCATCAATGTTTCTGCAGGAAACAGATGAATGTTCCCACCAGGCGGGGACATTGTCTGTAAATGACCCCATGCCAAGGTAGGTCAGGTTCTGCTGCCCAGTGAGTTGGGGAAGACCTCTGGTATGACAGCTCTTTAGGTTTTGGACTTGACAGGAGGGACTGGGGAGCTGTGTGTGTCACCCGTCTGATAGATGAGGCATCCACGGTCCAACAAGTCAAGGGACTGCCCACGTCCCATAACCACAGCCTCCTCTGTATTTGTCCACTCTGCTGCCATTGTCTGTTATACCCACCTCAAATCTCTCCTCTCAGGCATTCCCCTAAAATCCCAAACCTAGCCAAGAGCTCCCATGTTTCCAAGAGCTGCCCTGCTGTGCAGTGACGTAATGGATTTGACCTCTTTCTGTGGACTTTAGTTTCCAAAGTTTAGCTGATTGAAATGTTTTTTTTAATTATTCCTCCTCTTCTTCCACCTCCACTCCCCCACTCCAGTTCAAGCCGTTGTTTCTCAGTCTAGTTGTGTAGGACACAGCTCCCTAGCCCATGCTGGTATTACGAGTCTTGTGCTCCCCTGGCTGAGGCAGTCGGTTGCCATTCGTTGGTCAGCCGCTCATATCAGCTCATGGCAGCTCTCGGCTGCCGGCCATTCATGCTGGCCACCGGCCACTCATGCTGGCCACCGGCCACTCATGGCAGCACATGGTAGCCCATGTCAGCATGCAGCAGTTCATGCTGGCTGCTGGCCACACACACTGGCTACCAGCCACTCACGGCAGCACATGGCAGCCCGCAGCAGACCACAGCCTCTCATGCCAACCTCCGGCTGCTCATGGCAGCCCAGCTCCAGGGAGACCTGTTGTTCACAATCTTAGCTGTAGACGGCGCAGCTCACTGGCCTATGTGGGAATCGAATAGGCAACCTCGTTAAGAGCATGGTGCTCCAACCACCTGAGCCACCAGGCCTGCCCTGATTGAAGTATTGTTGCAGGAAACAGCCCTTAATATATGTCCTTAAATGCTTCTGCTGTTTTCATAAATTGATTCCCAAAAGCAGGGTCTTATAGTTTTGATTTGACCCCACATGAGATTATATTTTTTGAAGGATTGCAATTCACAGCCTCAGGAATTGCATTTCCTGGGTGGGAGCCCATTTGAGTGCCCAGGTCCTCCCCATCCTTTCCAGTGCAGAATGTTATCACTCCTTTAATTTTATGAGAACTGGGTGGTAAAAAAAGTTTCTAGTAGTTTCAAATTGCACCCCCTAATTATTGGGGTTTGAACATCTTTTCATCTGTTCACTGGCATCAGGATTTTCACTTCGTTGAATGCTCCTATTAATTGCTTGTTTTTAAGTTGTCTGTTTTCTTGGTTTATAGAATCTTTGCAGGTTATATATGTGTATTAAGAATTGCATATTTCTTTGCTGTATGTGTTAAACACACAATTTTCCTCAGACTATCAATTTCTATTGACTATACAGTATTTGTTTTCATTCCACAATTTGTCAAATAAATGACCTTTTCTTTTCCAGCTTTAGAATATCTTGCTTAAAATCCACCCCTGCAAGCAAGATGTACAATATACAAAATTCTCCTTTCTCTGGAAATACTTTGGTCCCCTTTAGATGTGTCACCCATCTTGTCCATATGTAGAGCATTTTCTTCAGATGGAGAGCCAATTGTGTCAGCAGTGCTGTGAAACCAACCAGTCCTTTTCACCCTGACTTAACATGTTTTCTGTCATATATATACACACACCAAGATCTATTTCTAGGCTGTCTATTCTGTCACGGCGATGGCTGTCTCTTCTGTGTCAGGACACATGTATTGATTTTAGAATTGGGGGGAGGAAAATTTGTTTTTCTAAAGAGCAGTCCCTTTGGAACTGCCACAGAGCCTGGCCTGGAACAGAAATGCCTGGCAGCCAGGAGGTTGAGGTGAGGGGGTCTCCCCACCCCAACCAGGAAGCCAGATCAGGGAGGAGAGAAATAAGAGGTACCCAGCTGCTTGGAAAATAAAGTCTTCCCTTTTATTTCAAACCAACCCATTCCCAAGTTAGTGCCACAAGTTGTGATCAAGGGCCCCAAGCCCACCAGAGCATGGTGGGGGTGAGGGAACTCATGTCCCTTCAAGGATGGGCCTGGTGACCAGGGAGGAGGGGCCCCCTCCCCAGCCAGCCCCTGGCCCTGGCCTGCCCCTTAGCCTTCTCCCAGGGTTAAGGACACGTAGGGGGGCAGGGTGGGGAGGCAGTCCTGTTTGGGGTGTCCGTGGCCAGGGGTGATGTTAGTGGTGGGAGCCCACTCAGGCTGGGTTAGTGGGGTCTTCTCCAGCAGCCAGGGAGGGAACTGCAGAGAGAGGCAGAAATAGGGCACCAGATGCTGGCAGGAAGGCCACCACTGTGCCCAGAGTGGGAGAGGGGAGAGGAGGCCGGCTTCGGGAGCTGGGGTGTCACTTTGGAAGCTCACCGGAGAGGGGGGGCAGCCTCCAGTCTGGCATGGAAGAAGGGCTCAGATAGACGACTGCCACTGCACGAAGCGCTTGGATTCCTGCAGGGGATTTGGGGTTAGAGGAGGCCATGATGTAGGATCTGGCTTTGTAGTGTGGGTCCCCAGTCTCCTCCCTCAGACCCCGGAGTCCAGCCTCCAACCCCCTCCCTCAGACCCAGAAGTCCAGTACCTGAGGGTTGAAAGGGTCATCATCGTCTGTGTCATCGTAGTCGTCACTGGGGTGTGAGGGGGGCAGTGGCAAAGGAGGAGGATGGGGGAATCCATCAGGACGCTTCCCCCTCAAACAGGGCCCCCCTGAGAGTCCTCCCCCTGCCGTTTCCCCCAGGACCCTGCCTTCTCCCCTCCTGACCTGGTCGGGAACAGGGCCCAGGCTCGTGGCAGGCTGCAGAGGGCTGTGGCCAGGGCCCCTGCGGACAGGAGGGAGAAGAGCAGCAGGAAGAGCAGGCCTTCCAGGGCATCTTCGCACAGTCCCCGCAGGGCTGTGCCATAATCCTGGGGTGGGCGGAAGACAGCATCAGCAGGCATGCCCCTTCTCTCCTCCAACACTGTATGTCTACCTGGCTGCACAATGCGGGACAAGTCACTCAACCGCTCTGCCTCCTCATATGTGCTCAGCACCGGGCCTGGCACAGGAAGCACTCAGGGCACACAGCAGGCACTGTGATCACTGTCACTATCATATCCACAGGTATGAACCCAAATCTTGGCCTTTGGTCTGTCACCGTGCCCCCTCCACCACAGCCCCCAGCCACTGCAGCAGCTTGGCCTTGGTCCAGGGCAGGGCTTCTCAACTTGCACAATGACACCATGAGCCATTCTCCAATGTGGGGCCTGTGCACTGCCAGGTGTCAAGCAGCATCCCTGGGCTCCACCCTCTAGATGCCAGTAGCACCCCCTTCCCAGTTGTGACAAATGTCCCCACTCATTGGCCAGTGTCTCCTGCGCAAAATCCCTGGTTTAGAAGTTCTCTATGACAATTCTCAGAATCACTTGCACATAACGCATACTCATACATGCTGGCTGCCATCGCTTCACCCTGGAAATGAGCAGAACACCCATGTACTGACTGCCGGCCACCACTCTTCAGCAAGGATTGGCCCTGGGACACTTCAGTAACCAGGTTCCCAAAGGCCACTTCACACCACACGAGCTGGTGAGAGGCAGTAGGCGACAGCAGAGGTGGCACCTGCAGGACGGAGCTGTGCTGAGAGAGGCTGGTGGGGGCTGGGGTCCAGGAGCCCTGAGACAGGCCTCAGGGCTGCTGTGGCCTCTTCAGGAGGGGATGCAAGGGGGCCCACACAGCCCCTTGTAGGTCAGGTGGGGGGCCATCATCTGTGTGCAGGGCGTCACTGGAGGGTTATAAGTGGAGGAAGAACTTGATCGCATAGTGTTTAAAAGGCTCACTCGGCTGTTGGCTGCTGCTGAGAGGACAGATAGGGGCGGCAAGCACGGGGACAGGAGAGGCTCTGGCCACTGGGCAGGAGGTGAATAGGGCGAGGCCCGGGGTAGCAGGGGTGGCAGTACTAGTCACCTCAGAGTCCAAATGAGTTTCATAGGAAGGGCCAACAGAACTTGCTGGCGGAATGGTTGAGGGAGGTAAGGACAGGAAGCAGGAGAGATCTTACTAGATTTCTGACTTGAGCCCCTGTGTGTGGGGTGGGGGTGCCTGGTACTGAGCCAGTGAAGCATGGGGGAGGGGCTGTCAGGGCAATGGGGAGTTCTGCTTTGACTGGATCAGGCACATACACAATGTCCTTTCATCCACCTAACAGCCCTATAAGGCAGAGATCATCTCCCCCTCACATTGCTGCCTTTTGCAGTGATCGAATGAAGCCCAGAGAGGGCAAGCCACATGCCCAGTTATATAGCCTGGAAGGGGCATAGCTGGGATTGGAACCAGGTCTGTCAGGCTCCAGAGCCTACCCTCTTGCCACCTCATCCCTGATGTCCCTTGTCCTGATTTTAATATGTGGGGATCCCAAGACCCAGACAGGAAATCAAGGCCCAGGGTCACATGCTGAATCAGCAGAGGGCAGAGAATCTGACCCACTCTTCTCCCTCCCTTCCCTCCTTCACAATGAACCTTGGGCTGTAATCCAGCCTAGTGTCTTCCTGGGCCCCACAGAAATGCGTGGATCCCAGTTTGCCCTTGAAAAGAACAGCACAGCCTTTGAGGATGCGCTCCCTTCTGAGCTCTGTAATGCAGCACTTCTGACTATTAATTCAGTGCCCCCTATGCCCCCATGTTCGAGTGCCAGTTTCAGAAGCATTGGGGGCAACGGGAGCCATTGAAGGGATGTGAACGCAGCAAGGAGCAGCTCAGACCCATCCTACAGAATAAATGGATCCCTCTGGAGGTCGGGGTGCCAGATGGGACACAGGATGCCCAGGCAGACTTGAATTTCAGACAACATAGAAAACAGTGCAAGTATCTCCCCAGGATGGCATGGGACATACCTACGTAAAAGGGTATTTGTGGTTTGCTGAGTCTGGCAGCCCCAACTGAGAGCCCATGGGGGCATAAGTGGGAAGGGGAAGAGGCCTGCGTCCTCTGGGGAGAGACAAGGCCTGAGCTCCAGCACGCCCTTGGGGGTGGGGGCCGTGGATGCAGACATTGAGGAAGCAGAAGGAATGAGACCACTGGGTGACTGCCTGGCTGTGGGGGCTCGGGAAGTGAGGGGGCAGTGATCCTGCCTGAGGTCTCTGTCACCATAGTGTGCCTGGGCCAGCTCTGAGACCTTGGGCAACCCAACCCTCTGTACATTATCGTCCAAGTGTGTTAGACAGGCAGTAACAGCAGTTCCTTCTTCATCGTGTTACTAAGGAGGGCTTGGCGAGTCACCACCAGAACCCACACTCAGTAAGCTCAAGTGCACGCAAGGTGTCAGAGGGAAAAACTGATTTTCTCCTTCACCCTCACGACTGTCCAGTAAACAGGTACCATCTCCCTCACTTCACAGGTGAGAAAACTGAGATTCAGGGACATGCACCTGCGGTGGCCACAGACCCTGCATCAGACCCCAGACTGGCAGGAATCTGCGGGACACCAGGCACTCTTCCTCCTGGGTGTCCTGCTCACCCCTGCCTCAGCACGGTAACAGCACACTTTACAGATACTCACCTCTGTAATCCCAGTTTTATAAGTGAGGAAACTGAGGCACAGAGAAGTTAGTGACTTGCCTGAGGTCAACAGCTAGGACTGGAACCCAGGCAGTCTTGCTCCAGAATTCACTAAGCTAAATAGCCAATAGGAGGGGCAGAGGGAGGAGGAGGGCGGGAGGAAAGAAGCAGAAGAGGAAGAGAAGGAAGGAAAGAGTAGGAGGGCTGGAGGGGCTGGGAGAGATGAGAATGGAGCCAGGGATATGGGTGGGGAGACAGCGAAGGAGGAAAGAAGGAAGGAATATAGATGGTAGATGGATAGATAGGTAACAGCTAGATCGAGACTACCACCTATATGATAGACAAATAATAGATAAATGGAAAGATTTCTCAGGGGCAATGGAAAGAAGGCTGGCAGGGTTGGAGGAGGGGAAGGAGGCTCTTCAGTGGGTACGGGTCAGGTCGAGGCTCCCCTTGGGAGAAGAATTTGGGGAAGGGGACAGAAGTCACCTTGTGCAGGCTTCGACAGTGCAGTAGTGCCACCAACTGGTGGAAGTTTCCTTCAGTCACATTCAACGTCTCCTCCAAGGACAGCAGAGGCTTCTGAGGTGGGAGGAAGGTTGTTATCCCACGTACTTCTGCCATCTAAGCCTGGGTCCCGCCCACAACCAGAGAGCCTCCCCTTTTCGTACGCCCCACCCACACCCTACGGACCACGCCCATCGAGACGGCCCCTCCTGCAGTCCCCACACTCCTTCCCTGGGAGGCGAGGTATAGGAGGAGCGCCCAACCCGCGCACCTGCGCCGAAGGGAACTGGGGCACAGCTTCTCTCTCCAGGCCCTGTAGCTGGGAGTGGATGTTGGCCAGAGCTCGCTGGGACAGAGTCAGCCTCTGCGGGAAGACAGAGGGAGGGAGGAGGACCCAGTGGTCCACTCCTCTCCAGGGACACAGGACTGAGGCCCCTGGCGCCTTCATCCTCCCCCAGAACCCCTAAGCCCAGGACCCAGCCCCGTCCTCCTCCACCCCGTTCCCTTGCCCGTAGCCCTAACCTGTTGAAAGGGGTTGGAGACGGCCTGATTGCAGAGGAAATAATAGTTCAGGATGTCTGAGGCAGGAGGGGAAGAGGGGGGAGGCCGTGAGCCTGGGCCCAGGGCCTCTCCATGGGGGAAGGCCAAGGGGGCGGCGGGGCCCTGTCTTTCCACCCTCAGGACCGGGGCCCCTCCCCAGGTCAGGACTCTCTTGTGGTCCCAATGGCCTGGCATTCTGAGACCAGCCACCAGCCCAGTCCCTAAACTCTTCTGCTCAGGCCACAGCCCAAAACACACTGGTCTCCACACTCGGTGGGAACCCTTGACTAAACCGCTCCCCCCAGTTTCTCCAAAAGGCCAAATCCTTCATCCCTCAGGCCCTGGCCCCTCTCCTGAGCCCAGCATCTTTATCCTCCCTCTTTTCCATTCCACCAGGGAGGTTCTGAGAGCTTTGGGGAACCAGGCTAGGCCTGGCTGATGGCTGGGCACCCCCATCCCACCCCAGGCAGGGCTGAGGACAGAGGCCTGAGGATCCAGGGTTTGCACTGGGCCGATGGGGTCACCTGAGCCGAGCCCAGTCTCCTCCTGGGTCAGGTTCAGAACATAGGTGTCAGGACTGGAGCAGAAGTCACTGAGGCCCTGAGGGAGGCAGCGGAAAAGGGACTCAGACCAGAAACTGCCCCAGTGCCACTCTCCCACACTCAGTGCCCCCAGCCTCCTCCCTCAGACCCTGGAGCCCAGGCCCCCAGCCCCTCCTCCCTCAGACCCAGGAACCCAGGCCCCCAGCCCCTCCTCCCTCAGACCCAGGAGTCCAGGCCCCTGGCCTCTCCTCCCTCACACCCAGGAGTCCAGTCCAGGCCTCCAACCCCCTCCTTCCTTAGAACCCAAGCATCTAGGACTCCAGCCTCCAGTACCTCAGGATGTAGGACACTAACCCCAAACCTCAAATCCTATGATCCTGGCCCCCAAGTCCTTCCTCTCAGGACCTAAGGCACTGGCCCCCACCCACGCCAGGATTCAGGAGTCAGGGCCTCCAGCCTTGCTAAGTCCCAGAGCCCAAGGACCGGGGCCCTGTACTCACCACAGCTGTGGCTGCCTCCAGGCCCAGGGAGCCCCAGCTCAGGACAAGAACCACAAGACTCATGACAGTCATCCTGTGGGGGGAGGCGATTGGACTTGGGGTTTTTGATCTCTCCACCACACTTCTTCTTTTACCCCACCCCAAATCCCATCACAGCCCACCCCCCACCTCTGGAGCCTGGAAGATCAGAATTAGGGACAGAGAAGTTGATTGCAGGGGGTGGACCTGTGGTTGGTGACGTCAAACTGAATATGTGGCCCTGCCCATGGGGTGGGGGACTAAGAAGGGCCCTGGAGGGCAGGATCCCAGCCCAGCTCTGCCCCCATTTTCTTCTGGGACTCTGGGGAGCTACTGCCCACTGCTGGGCCCCATTTCCCGGCTTTGAATTCTATAGGACCCCGCTTTTCCCAAGCATGGTCCCAGATTCTCCCAGAACTTGGTCAGCCGCCCACTTGCCCAGACTGTTCCTCCCAGGAATGGAGACAACTCCAGGGCTGAAATCACCTCCAGGCTTTTCTCTGGGTATGGGGTTTGGGGGGTCAGCACTGGAGAGTGGTCAGCAAGCAAGAAAGGCACCTGGGGGACCCAAACCAAAGGTCTGACCTCAAGTACCAGACCTGAGTGTCTAGGCTGTGTTACCCTGGATGGGATGGCAGGACCTCTCTCGCCAGGGGGAGTGTGGAGACAGTGGTAGGCACTCACTCACCAGTGCAGCTTCTCCCCCCCCCCCCCCCCCCCAGGAGCAGGGAGGAAGCAAGGGCTCCTCCAAGTGGGACAGGCTGGCCTGGGTCGAATCCCAGCTCCAGGACTTCCTGGCTGGCTGGCCAGTGGTCCCACCTGTCTGAATGCCATTCTCCCCCTCTGTTAGGGGAGAAGGAAAGTGCCTCCTGATAGGGTTGGTTGAGGGTTCCATAAGAGCATGGGGCACACAGAATAAGAACGTGGCCCTGCGATTCTGCCATGCCATGTCATGGCCATGCAGCCTGGATGTGTTCGCCTCCTGCCTCAGGTCCCTCATCTGCAGGATGGGCATCTGGCAGGCACCTCCTTTATGAGGATGTGTGACAACTGAAGGAGTCAGCATGCATGGCCTTCAATAGCCGTCAGCGATCACCATCATCCGCAGTGCATTTAGAATTTCCCGAACTTTCCACTGCTTGGTGGCCTGTTTGCAGGTCTGCCCATCACTCCTGGGCAGCTCCAGGTCTGATTTCACTCTATGTGCCCCACCCACACTGGGAACTCCGTGGAGATCGTGGAGGTTCGTGGGACAAAGGAATGCACCAGTGTAAGCCTGGGGAGACCTGTGGTCCCTCTCGCAAGAGGGCTGTGGGATGGAATGTGGTTCCCCTGTGCTGTGACATGAGCCCCCCGAGAATGCCCAGACTTACACAATCACCAGCCACTTGCTCTGCTTTGCCAGGCCCAGGAGGGTGAAGAGGCAGACCAGGAGCTCCAGGAGCAGCAGTAGAACATAGGCCAGCCACCTGGGGGTCGGGGGGGGGGGGGGGGGGCGACAGTGGTGCTGCTGAAGCAGCAAATCCAGCCTTCAGGCTCATGGGCTTCCAGACTCAGTAGAAGGCAATGGCACCCCCACGGTCCACCCGGCCATGTGACTTTCTGTCATCTAGGTCTCCAGGCCACAGCCCAGCTCATCTGTGAAATGGGTGCACTGGGAGGCAGGTCATCCTAGCCTTCTAGAAAGAGCTGAGGTCCGAGGGTCTCTGTGACAGAACATGTGTGATTTGGCCACAGAGCCCCAGTCCCCACCCCACCCCTGCAGAATATAAAGCAAGTCTCTCCCAGGCATGCACACAGCATAACATTGCACAACCTAAGGGTGTGGTGTCTGCAGGCAGATACCTGGGTCTCTACTTCCTATGTGTAACTGCCTCAGTAACTTTGCCTCCCATGCCTCATTTACCCAGCCTGTAACATGGGGAGAACGATGGCACCCACCCCAAAAGTTGTGGTGAGGTTAATGAGTGAGAACCTGTAAATTGCTTAGAAGAGGGCCAGGCATGTGGATGCACTTAAATATTAGCTTGAACGTTAAATACTGTTTAACAGTTCAGTATTATCGAATAATTAATTCCCTCTGATTGGAGAGGAGAATGCTCATGAGGCCAGAGCACAGTGCCTGCCTGGCATGTAGTAAATGCTCAACAAATAGTAAGTTCTCAGTGGCCCCACATGGCTGAGCAGAGGCTGGGGTACCGCCGGAGTGGCAAGAGAAATGCCACACCCTCTGCAGCAGCCTCTATTTGAAACTCTGCAGGGGCTCACTCTGCCCTCCTTTCCTGGACCATTGGAGGGTTAAGCTCTCCCAGGGAAGGGGAAGCTGGGCCCAGTGACTCCAGGTGACTTCCATGCCTTTGTTTTCCATGTCCCCACCGCCAGCTCCTGCCTCCAGGCTTCACTTCAGTGAAGGGGCAGGCAGCCCATCCTGCTCTAAGTGGCCATGAACTCCTGTTGTAAGCCTCCATGAACTTGGCCAGCAAAGCTCTCCCTCCCTCAGGGGCCAATTTCCTTCCAATAAACTGGCCATGTTGGTTGAGGGACTCAAAAGTGCCAGGCAGTCTCATACTGGTGCATCCAGAAGGTATTTTCTGTTGATGGTGGGTCTGCTCACCCTGGTGTAGTCTGCATGTTGGCTACCCCCAGCTGGCCTGGAAGGGGGTTAAAGCCCACTGTGTGTGGCCCCTGGGCTCGGCCACCACACAGAACCTGGATTCGCTGGGACCCAGGCCTGCCTTATGCCCCACGAGGCATCCTCTTCTCGGCCTGCACCAGCCTGGTCTGCCTCCCTCTGGAGCATAGCATCCAGGACCCAGTCTTCCATCTCTGACTCCACACCTGGGCCAGGCCTTTGGAGGGTGTCAGATGAATGAGAGAAATAATTTCTAGTGGATGAAGCAAGGCAGAATACATTATGGAGGCTGCCAGGAAGGGTGGTATTCCAGATGTCTGCATAACTTGTTTCTCCCCTCCTCCAAATGTCACCTCCTCAGTGTGACCTTCCCAGACTCCCAATTCAAACCATCAGCCTCTGTCCCCAGCCCACCCCCTCCCTTGCTTAACTTTCTCCAAAGCTCTTTCCACCCACTACCTTCCAACATTGTTTTACTCATGTTTTATGTTTTACTCGTGAGTGTGTTTGTTTCTTATTGGTACACCCTAGAAGCCAGGCGGGAATTGCTGTCTGCTTTGTTCATGGCTCTAGCTTACAAAAACCTACATTTTACAAACAGCTGTATAATGTTAGTCACTGTTGTAGCCACTGGACCAATGTCGACTCATTGGATCCTCAACAATCCAATAAGTGGGGTTACTGCCCATTATTCCCATTTTACAGATGGGGACACAGGCACAGAGCTGGTGAGGACTGGTTTAAGTCCATGGTTAGGAAGTGGATGTCTAGCTTCAGAGCACGTGTTTCCCTCCCCCCACCCCACCCCCACTGGGCATGCCTTCTCACCAGAAGATGCTGAATAAATGTTTGTTGAATGGATACATGAGTTAGAGGCATGACTGAGGCAGTGAACCAATTAACGGGCTGGTCAGGGAGGGAGCTCAAGAATGAACTAATGAGGAGTAAACTAAGTTGAGGAGGAAATGAATTCATGAAAAAATGGAGGCAGTGGGTGAATGGATGAATACTTGGGTATAAGGATGGGTCCCTCTCTCTACGTCAAGGTTTCTCAACCTTGTCCCATTGACACATGGGACAGATCCTCCTTGCTGGGGGGGACCGTCCTGTGCACTGTAGGGTATTGAGCCGCAGCCCTGTTCTCCACCCACCAGATGCCAAGAGCACCTCCTCCCCCAGTTGTGACAACCAATCATGTTTCCAGACGTTGTTCGATGCCCCCTGGGGCACAGTAACCCAGGTTGAGAAACCTCTGCCATAACAGGGTAGGAAGAGTGGTCACCCACCTGTACTCCTCCACAAAGGACACATCTTCAGCCACCTGTAGGGGGCTCAGGGGCACTCCCTGCCAGAAGGCCAGCCCCTGGAGCTGCTGGGCCACAGCCTCTGCCTGCCGCCGAGCCCCCCGGGTGGCAGCCACCAGCTCTGTGCGCTGTGTGAACACCTCTTCCAGAGTGGTAAGCTCCGTCCTCACGGCCTCCCCCAGCCTCTCCACCGTCTCCAACACCTGGATGCAGGGGCCGGTCTGGGGTCAGGGGAGGGCACTCTCAAGGTGCACAGGGTTGGGGGACAGGGTTGTGAAGTAGGAGCTAGATCCAGGGCTAGGGCATCTGTGATCAAGGAAGGGGAGGGCTCTGCGGTTTGCTTGTGAGGCTCTATGGCCTCCCTCTGTGGCTTTAGCCCTGGGTAGAAATTCAGACCCCAGAACGGGATTAAGTCTGGGGTCCTAGGTCTGATGCTGACAAATGCCTTCTGAGTCTGGGGTCCTGTCTGGGTTCCATAGTCCGGGATCTGCACGGATGTGAGATCTAAGGTTTGAAGTGAGGCTGGGTCTCATCCTGGAGCTGGGGAAGGGAGTGAGGCCTCTTATCTGCAGCCTGGGTCTCAGCACTGAAGCCCCCAAGCTTGCATTTGGGCCAGGGATCAGGTCTGGATCTGACCTGAGGGCAGAGGCTAGGGTCACTGGTGATTGGGCTATGAGCTGAAGGTCAGGACTGGGGCTGGTTGTGCGTTTGCATCTGGGTTTGAGCCGGAGTCCCAGGTCTGGGTTGAGGTTTGAAGGTCCTGATTTGCAGTCAGTGTGAGGGGTTTGCTGTACATTCTGAGGTCTGCAAGTCTGAGTCTGAAATTCTGAGTCTTGGGGTCTTGACTGTGAGTTTGGATTCCGTTTCTCTGGGAGGGGGCCCATTTCCCAGTGTGGGGAACCAGTCTGGGTGTGGGTCTGGGGTCTGGCAGCTGCCTGGCCCCTCACCAGGTGGTCAATGGCGCTGAGCGTGTGGTTGGCGTGCAGCAGTGCAGAGCTGAGCTGGGACACCCCATCACTGGTCTCGCTGTTGCCATAGAAACCGATGCCAATGCCCGCGCTGTGAGGAGGGACGGGAAATCACAACGGATCCTGGCACTGTGGTGGTGGTGGGGGGCGCCGCCTCCCACCTCCTCACACACCCAATCCCATCTCCTACTCCCACCCCATTGGTCCAGTCTGTCGTGGGAAAAGAACGTCTCCAGCCTGGCCCCCACCGGTTGCCACGGTAACGGGAAGGCCGAACACCTCCAGCCCAAAGGACGTCATTGTGATGCTAATAGTGGGTGGAGTGGCAGAGGGGAGTGGGGCCCAGATTTAACTCGCACCTAACCGAGAGGGCCCGGGAACACCCAGCCCCAGATGACAGTCCTCCCCCACTAACGACAGCCGGCCCCGCACCCATCCCCTTCATCCTTTCCCAAGTATTCAGGCTCCTTAGCACCTGTCCCTTCGGGGTCCAGACGTCCCCCTCCTCCTCCCACCTCCACCTCCCCGCATCCTAGGGGTTTCTAAAAGTGCAGGCCCCCAGCCACCACTTCCTGGGGGAACCCAAGCCAGGAGCTCCCGGCCATCCTCCACCCCCGGGACCCAAGCGTCTGGCCAGCTGGGAGCGAAGCAAGGGAATGTGGGACGATGGGCCAGGAGCCGGCGGCCCCGCCCCTCCGCGGCCAACATACAAAGCTCCATTGTGGGGCTTGAATCGAGTCCCACGCCCCCCTCCCCTCGAACTGCGCGTCCCTCAGTGGAGGGGCCAGGGCCAGACTGAGGCGGAGGGAGCCGGACGCCCTCTCAGTTCCCAGCCCCGGTGGTGCAGGCCCCCACCCCCAGCCCTGGGACCCGCCGCCCGCCGCACCCCCGCCCATTGTTCGCTGTCCCACAAAGCTGCTCTTGTTCCCAGGCCGCGGGGGACGGCCGTGTCTCTCCCCCACCGGGCCTTTGTCCACCCACCTCGCTGTCCACCCCCATCAGTAGTGCCCCAAGAGGAAACATCTTGGATATAGGCCGCCCAGCCGCCTCCGCCACATACAGCCCCAAACACACTGGTGCTCCCTGCAGTGAGGCGGGGTGGCAGAGCCCATCCTGGGTGCGGGTGGGAGTATCGGCTTCCAGACCATTCCCAGGGGCCAGGCACGTCTCTCCCGGTGTCCCAATCTGTGGAATAGGACAGCTGTCCATGCCCTTGTAGGGGTCGCCCTGCCCGCTGGGGCTGTGCTCAGAGCTGGCCCTTGGTAAAGCTGCGGGAGTGCTCTTCTCCTGTCTCCCCGGGGGGTATCCCAGAGAAAGGTCCCTGGGCTCCAAGGGGTTTGCGGTCTGAATCTCCACTCTCTAATAGGGCCACATAGCCTTGAAATGTTGCCTTCTCCCTCTCCCTGAACCATCCTCTTTCAAAACTGGGCATGAGAATTCTGAGTCCAGCCGGGTGACTGCAGGAGACAGGGAGAGGGGCTCAGGTCTGGGCCCGGAGGTGGTCTGGATTATAAATACCCATTTGTCTGTCTTCTGGACTAGAACATCAGCCCCATGAAGGCAGGGATCTAGTCCAGCTTTGTCAGTCTATCCTGATACATAGTAGGAACTCAAGAAGTAGTTGTTGAATAAATGAATGAGTTAATGAATGACATCACTGGTTAACATTTACAGCTGGAAGCGGGCACTGCTCCTTTTCTCATTCAATATTATAACTAGGAAGTAGATATTACCATAATATCCATTTTAGAGATGTGGAAACTGAGGCCGGGAGAGACTCTATCACTCTGCCAGGTCGCACAGATATTCAATGGCAGAGCCACCAAACCCAGGCAGTCTGACCTCTCAACTTTTAACCCCTATCTTGTCCTGACAGGCTGGCTGCCCTAGAAAAGTCATGCCTCTTGAACCTCAGTTTCTCCATCCATCAAATGGGGGTCATTCTTCCTGCTGCTGAAATGGAATTCTAGGACACCATACGAAGACTGACAGAGCATTGGGGGAGCCCTGTCCCCACTCCCCACCCACCCTGGGGCCCCATTACCAGCCGACGAGAAGGGCAGCAATACAGCTCCAGGTGACACAGCCTCCTCCAGGTGGGGGGCTCTTGGAGCCGGGGGGCTCTGGGGGCCGGCAGCAGCAAACGCGGATGAGGTAGGCAGCAATGAGAATGAGGCTGAGGCCCAAACCCAGGCCAGCCAAGGCCACCACCAACAACAGGGCCTGGGGAAGGAGTGACATCAGGCCTCAGAGAGGCTCCGGGCTCTTTCTCTGCTTAGCGGGAGAATCTGCATCTGGGATCTCAGTGGAGGAGGTAGACATCCTGGCTAGACTGTGGGCCAAGCCCAACCTGTGCTATTCAGGTTTGTAGGAAAGATGAGATCCCTGGCCTCACCCCCAGGGCTGGCAGCTGGGGCTCTGTGATTTAGGACTGGGTCACTGGAGAGAGCTTCCAACTGGAGCGAGGCCCAAGTCTTGGGTTCCAGTTCTGCTCTGCCTGCCAATGGCTATGTGATGTTTGTCAGGCGCCCTCACTTCTCTGAGCCTCGGTTTCCTCCGCAACCAGACAGTTGGATGGAGCATTTCACAGGACCTGCTGAGACCTGGATCCCTGAACTGCAGGATCAGGGCGCAGGTGGGGGTGCCTGTTCCTCGTGAAGTGTGCACAGCTGGGGGTGGCAGGCTTCCTCTTCCCTCCTCCCTACTCATCCTCCCCACTCACTGCTCACTCTCTCTCCCCTGTTGCTGAGCTCTGCACAACCACCTCAGTGTGAGTCTGTCACCCAGAGTCTCATGGGAAGGGGGGCATGTCAGCTGCTGTGACAGTGTGTGTGTGTATGTGTGCGCGCGCGCGCGCGCATGTATGCATATACACAAGACTCAGGGATGGAGACTGGGAGACTAAGAGAATGAAGACAGAGCAGCAGGGAGGGAGGCTCAAAGAAAGAGATAAGAAAAGTAGAGTCTCAGAAAAAGGAGAGACAGACAGAGACAGAGATGGAGGTGGAACAAAAGGCTGAGAGGACAGAGGCAGGGAGAGAAAGCGTGTCTAAAGTTGGAAAAGGCTTTCAGAATAATGGGGTTCTCCACGAGGCAGGATTTTACACTGGACAATCTGCAGCCCTGTCACCTTCACAGATGCCCAGAGTGGGGCAGGGGTTTACCTGGAGCCACACAGCACGGTAGGGCTCCATCAGGACAGAATCAGACCTCTGGACTCACTAAAGCTGTTTCTCCTAAACCAGTGTCTCTGCCTTTTTCCTCACAGAGGTGTGTGTGCGCACGCGTGTGTGTGTTGTGACAGTGGACAGTGTGTGGAGTGTTTGTGTTTCTGGCTGTGAGAATGGATGTAATATCTTTGAGTTTGACTGAGTCTGCCTATTACATGTGTGTGTGTGTGTAAGTGAGTGTGTGAGAGTGTATGTGTGTCTTTATGGGAGCACCTGTATCTGCAGGTGTGAGAGGGATATGTGGGCATTTGTATGTTTCTGGCACTATTCCTTGAGTCTAACTGGGTGTCTGGTCGTGTTTGTGAAAGAGAGAAAAGGAAAAAGTGTATGTATGTGAGCATAAGTGCGCAAATGTGTGTTTGTGTGAGTGTGTGATCATGTGTGTATGAGAGTGAGGGTGTGATTGAGTTCAAGAATGTGTGTGTATGTGTGAATGTGTACACGTGTATATGTTTGTGAGTATATATTTGAATGTGCGTGTGCGTGTATATGTGAGTGTATGTGAAAACGTGTGTATGTGAGTGTGTGTCTGAGTGTGAGTGTGCTCCCCAGCTCGGTGTTGCCCAGTCCCTGGTTGTTTTTCCAGCTGTGCTCACAGCAGTGACCTCCCTGGCGTTAATGTCCCCTCCTGGGGTGTGTGACTGTGCCAAGTATTCCAGTGCTGTCACCCTGGCTGTTGATGAGGCATGGAGGTGGGATAGGAGTGAGCTTGTGAGTGTCTCTGGCAGTGATGGGCTGGGCCAGGGACCCTGCATGCGTCTGTGTGGGCAGCCGTGTGGGAAGGTCTCCTTGGCCACGAGCAGGTGTTGGGACTGGCTTTGGAGGTTGTGATTGTGTAACAGGGAGGCTGTGGGCGAAGGGCTGGCAGTCCCCACTTGGTGGGGAGAGGGCTGCGTGGAGTAGGCAGGGAGGAGCTGCTCAGGGCTGGCACAGCCATGACCCAAATAGCTCAGAATGCAGCACACATCCCCCTCTTCGCTTCTCTGGGACCCCTCCCCCCTTCTAAGCTTTCCAATCCCCAGGCCCCAGTCCTAGGAGCTCCCCAGGACAGGTGGGAGGGGTCTAAGATCCTACAGGCAGGGCCTGGGACCCATCCCTGGCCCCACCAGGACTCCCAGCCCACCCCCTATCCCCCACCCCGCCTGTGCAGCTCAGCCAAGCTTTGCTTATTAATCTCAAAGTCAAGGACTTGACTTAAACTGGGTCAGGGGACAGTTCTTTGGCCCCTATTGGAGCTGACCCAGGCAGGGCCCCATTTCCCAGGGACCCGGGTTTCTATAAGGGTTCCATCCCAGCCCCACCCTCCGGACCCATTTTTGTCATCCTCTGCTCCTTAAACCTCACCTCACTCGCCCCCTTCCACTCCCGCCCCTCCAGTGCCCGGAACATCCTTCTGTCCTGGCACTGGCTCCCAAGCCTCCTCTGCCAACATCTCCACCTCATTTTCCCACCCGGGCCCTAAACCCCTCACCCCCATTCACCATTTCTGGTCTCAGTCCTGTCCCAGAACCAGAACGGGGGGGGGGGCACCCCCAGCCTTTTCCCTCTCCACCATTATCAGCTCTTCTCTCCTGGGCCCCACCTTCACTGGAATGCCCCATCCTATAAAGGGAGAGGTCACCTTTTAGGACACCTATCCCCCGATGACCCCGGACACTACCCTCCCAGGCAGCTCTCAGATACCCTGGAATCCAAGGGCCCTAGTCACCTCCCTCCTAAGGGACTCAGGGGCCCAGACCCCTAGCCCTCCTTTATTTAAGGAGCAAGGGGTCTGGTCCCTCAGCGCCCGTCGCAGGGGAACCTCCAGGTATGGGAGCCGCGCGCTCCTCCTCCCTCAGACACCCCAAAGTCGGGGTACGGCCCCCACCCCCAGGGAACGCAGGGATTTGTCACCCAGCCCCCTACCCCGGTGGGAGCCAGAAGCGCTGGCCCCCGGCCCCCGCCCCCAGGATCCCGTGCCCACTCCCACCTGCTGGTATTCCTGCTCCTGGGGCGCGAAACCGCTGGACACCGGGCGGAGCTGAAAGTCGGCGCGGGGCAGCTGGTGGAGGAGATGCACCCAGGCCGACGGTCGGTAGCCCGGGGGCGCCCCCATGGCCCCCGGGGGAGGGCTCGCGGGGCCGGCGCCCGGGTTGCGAGAGCCTGGGTGGCTAAGCGGGGCGCGGGCGGAGCGGGGTCTGGCGGGGCTCAGGGGAGTGGAGCCGGGGGAGGGAGGGGGCGGGGGGCGGAGATTGGGGGAAGGAGCGGAGAGGCGCGGGCCGGGCGGGCACAGTGCTGCCCCTGGCGGCTGCGGCCGGGGACTGCGGCGCCGCGCGTCGGCCCCTGGCATTCCTCCCCTCCAGGGACCGCTCCCACCTACCGCCCGCGCAGGTACCCCGACATCCTCGTCCCCATAAGGCCGCTGATACTGTTTTGTCGCTCTACAGCATAACGATCCCTTTATTTTTAGGAAGAACCCTCAGGTACGTGCAAAGGTCGCTAGTATTTGCGCAGCATTTTACAAATAATAGTTGCATCAATAAAAAATCCTCACTTCTGTGTATAAGCGCGCTCTCACCTGTAAACGATGCCTTCATTTCGGCAAAATCCCTCTTGCGCTTAAAAAGAAAAATAAACCAGCATAAGGACACAGCTTCTACACATCAACCTTCCTTTGAGGGTATAGACCACTCCAGAATGCATACCTGCATACCCGTGTAAGGCCCCCTGGCATCTGCATAAGGACCCCTGCCACCCCTGCTCGTCTATACACGACCCCTCTCATCTTCATAAGCACCCTACCCATGTGTTGAAGAACCTCCCCAAAGGATTACTTCCACATATATAAGGATGCCACTGCCCCTTACCACTCACTTTACGGTTTATAGCCACTACCTATATTGAGTCTCACAGGAACCCACTGATGCCATGCTGACACATGGAGAAGTAGAGACCCTCGGAGGGCATCTGGACACTTTGATGTCACCACTCAGGCAGTCACTATGGGAGCTAAAACTAAGGAGTCTGCCCCAGGGGTTTCCCCACCCCTGCAGAGCAGGGCTATACTTTCCCCTTGGGGGGAATGAGATGGGAGGGAGGAAGAAGGGGAGGTTAGTACTCTGCCTATCTCATCCCAATTTTTTGCCCCAGATTGTTGAGAAAGGGCTGGGGTCATTGCCCATCCCATTACTAGAGAGAAAAATAATGATGGTGGTGATGATGATGGTGGTGATGATGGTGATGATGATGGTGGTGATGGTGGTGATGATGCTGGTGGTGATGGTGGTGATGATGATGGTGGTGATGGTGGTGATGATGATGGTGGTGATGGTGGTGATGGTGGTGATGGTGGTGATGATGGTGGTGGTGATGGTGGTGATGATGATGGTGGTGATGATGATGGTGGTGATGATGATGGTGGTGATGGTGGTGATGATGCTGGTGGTGATGGTGGTGATGATGATGGTGGTGATGGTGGTGATGATGGTGGTGGTGATGGTGGTGATGATGATGGTGGTGATGGTGGTGGTGGTGATGATGGTGGTGATGGTGGTGATGATGGTGGTGGTGATGGTGGTGATGATGGTGGTGGTGATGGTGGTGATGATGATGGTGGTGGTGATGGTGGTGATGATGATGGTGGTGATGATGGTGGTGGTGATGATGATGGTGGTGATGGTGGTGGTGGTGATGGTGGTGATGATGGTGGTGGTGATGATAATGACAATGATGATGATGAGGAGGAGGACGGTAGTGATGATGGAGACAGGACAGAGTGAGTATAACTGCCCCATGAAATGCACACACATAAACCCTCATCACTTCCAGGGAGAGCTCAGTGTTTTTTGTCCCTGCACCCTGCAATATGTGTGCATGCATACACACACACACACACACACACACACACACACACACACGGTGTGCACATGCACACACACCCCACTCCCTTTCACTTCCCTAAAAAAAAACATTTGAATGGACTGATTCTCCCTCTCTTTCTCTGCTTCACTCTGGCTCTCTCTTGTGTCCCTCTCTCCATCTCTCTCACACATAATTTGGGTCCCAGATGCCTGCATTCTGGCCGTTTAGAGAATTACTTTAGCCTGTATTGATTAAGCCCAAGACACCCATCCTCGTGTTGGAGAGACCTGACATGCTGTCTGGTAGAAATTTCCTGGCTTGACTGTTTCCTACCCTTGTTCCCTGGGTCTGTTTCTCCTGGGGGAGACAGATGGTTATTTCAGGGTGGTCTTTGAGCATTTCTAGGGTTCTTGGCTGAATACCATCTCAAGATCTATAGGTGTTAATTCAGGGTTTGGGTGCATGAGAGACTCTCCACCCCCACCCCGTAGAGGATGTCTCGAGCACATGGTTTTTGCTATTTAATTTCAGCCAAAGCTTACCATATGGGAAGAGGGACACGGCATTGCCAGATGTTCCAAATTTCCAACAGAAGACAGAAATCTGGATATTTTTAAAAGCAAAATCCCTCAGCTTTTAAATGTTAAAACTAATTCAAATACAAAAAATGTACTGTGTGGGCCAAATAAAACCTGTCCGTGGGTTGGAGCTGGCTGGTTTTTAAGATCTAGCCAGACGCTGAGCAGCACCAGCATGGAAGGGGCAAGCAGAGGAAGAGGGGCTCACAAAGAGGCTGAGAAGGAGCAGCCAGGGAGGCAGGAAAGAAGCACTACTGCCTCCTCCAGGAAGACGCCCTGACCAGCCTCTCTTGTCAGAAGACCGGGGTAGGTCCTGGTTCAAGGGCTCAGCATGTTGCTTCCACGTGACTTAAACTCTGGTTCACCTATTCTGTTCTTTAGATTCCACATATAAGTGAGATCGTATGGTATTTGTTTTTCTCCATCTGCCTTAATACTCAGCATAATGTTCTCTAGGTCCATCCATGTCATTGCAAATGGTAAGATTTCATTCTTCTTTATGGTCGAGTAATACTCCATTATATAATATAAATCTACTACAGTTTCTTCATCCAGTCATCTACCAATGGGCATTTCGGTTGTTTCCATATCGGCTATTGTGAATAACGCTGCAGTAAACATAGGGGTGCAATAAATTAAGCAGAAATAGTCTCAGAGATATAGAGGAATAACATGATTGCTAGATGGGGGGGAGGTGGACATGGGGGAGAAGGTAGAGGGATTAGAAAGTACAATTTAGTAGTCACAATATTGCCATGGGGATATGAAAGACAGTTTGGGGAATATAATCAATACTGTCATAAAGATTTCGTAGGGTGTCAGATGGGCACTTGTCATATCAGGGAGACCACTTCATGGACAGTGCAGATGCCTGATCACTGCAGCGTACACCTGAAGGTGAAGCTGAATAATATTGAATGTCAACTATAATTAAATATACATATATAGTCACAGGATGTGGAGTACAACATAGAGAATAGAGTCCTTGGAATTGTAACAGCTACATACAATGTCCGAGGGGTAGTAGATTGGGGAAGGGGGTTATCACTTTGTGAGGGGTGTGGATATCTAACTATTACATTGTTTTGTATACCTGAAACTAACAATAATAATAATAATAATAATAATAATAATAATAATAAAAGTATGTAAACTTTTTAAAACCACAACCCACAGTAAAAGTTATATTTTATGCAATTAAAAGGGAATCATCCTGGTCCACACCTATCTTGTGTGTACACATAATAAATAGAAATTTTCATCAAAAAATAAAAAAAACAACCAACAAACTGGTTCGCAAGGCAGTTGTGAGTGCATATTTTATGAGTGCACTTAAATGGTGTTCTAGAACAGACAAAACTAATCCATGGTGGCAAAGTAACCAGAACGGTGTTTACCTCTGGGAGTGGGGTGGGGACAGGGCTGATTGGGAAGGGGGCTGAGGGAGCTTTTGGGGTGAGGGTTGTTCTGTATCTTGATAAGGGTCTGGGCTGCATAGGGGTCCATGTTGACGGGACACTTAAGATTTATGCATTTCACTGCAATTTTTACCTTGAAAGACACATAAGAACTCTAGTTAATGATATGCATGCTTAAATACTGGGGGGAAGTGTAATGGTGTCTGCAGTTTCCTTTGAAATGGATCAAAAAAGAAAATCAGACATATTGACAGGAGATACATATGTAATAAAGCAAAATATCAATGGTAGAGTCTAGGTGTTGGGTATCTAGGTACTCACTGTAATGTTCTTTATTTTTTCCAGTTTTACTGAGATAGAATTGGTATATAACACTGTAAATTCAAGATGTACAACTCAATGATTTGATATCTGTATATATTGCAAAATGATTGCCACAGCAATGTTAATTAACACATCCATCTCCTCGCATAGTTACATTTCACATGTGTGTGGAGTGAGAGCTTTAAAAACCTGCTCTCTTAGCAACTTTCAAGTACACAATATGGTATTGTTAATTATAGCCACCATGCTCTTTATTACACCCCCAGAATTTACTCATCTTACAACTGGAAGCTTGTACCCTGTGACCACCTTCACCAGTTCCCCTCACCTCCACCCCTGGCAACCACTAATCTGTTCTGTTTTTGTGAGTTTGTCTTGTTTTAGATTCTACATGTAAATGAGATCATCTGTATTTGTTTTTCTCTGTGTGATTTATTTCACTTAGCATAATGCCCTGAAGGTCCATCCATGTTGTTACAAACGGCAAGATTTCCTTTTTTATGGCCAAATAATATTCCATTGGGTCTATATCACATCTTCTTTATCCAGTCATCTGTTGAAGGACACTTAGGTTGCTTCCATAGCTTGGCTATTGTGAAAAATGCTGCAATGCACATGGAAAGACTAATCTCTCTTTGAGGTAGTGATTTCAATTTCTTCAGCTAGATACCCAGAAGAAGTATTGCTGGGTCACATAGTAGTTCTATTTTTAAATTTTTTGTGTAACCTCCATACCATTTTCAATAGTGGCTACACCAATTTACACTTCCACCAACAATGCACAAGGGTTCCCTTTTCTCCACCTCCTCACCAAGGCTTATTGTCTCTTGTCTTGTTGATGGTGGCCATCCTGACAGGTGTGAAGTGACAGCTCAGTGTGGTTTTGATTTGCATTTCCCTGAAGATGGGTGGTGTTGAGCACCTTTTAATGTACCTGTTGGCCATTTGAGGGTCCTCTTTGGAGAAATATCTATTTAGGTCCTCTGCCCGTTTTATAATTAGATTATTTGTTTTTTACACTGTAATATTCTTACAACCTTTTTGTATGCTTGAAATGTTTCATTATAAAATGTTGAGAAAAGGACAGGGTTTAATTAGAGAAACAAAAATGGATATAGTATTGGATTATAAACCAAATACGAAATAAATATCCACGGGTTAAAAATGACATAAATAATTAATTGAATAAAGTAATAAATGGGAGGGACTAGACAAACCTCCCAAGCAGAAGTCCAAATAATTTATGTATATATTGTGTCCTCTGGGATGTGGTGTATCACTCCCCAATCCTTAAGGCTGGGCTGCACGTAATGACATCCTTCTAACAGGAACAGCATGAAAATGGGGGGAAAAGAGAAACTTGACAATTGAGAAACCTGACAGATACTGTCTCAGCCCGGGCATCAAGGTCAATATCAACAGTGGTGAGTCATGGTTGACTTATATATAATATAGTCTCCTGGATGGGATCCTGGAACAGGAGGACATTAAGTAAAAACCAAGGTGATAAAACTGGTAACAGTAACACATCCACACTGGTTCATTCGTTGTGACCAATGCACTATGGTCATGTAAGCTGTTGGCAGTAGGGGAAACTGTACTATCCTTACAACTTTTCTGTAAATTTAAAACTATTCTAAAATTTAAAAACTTTACCTAAAAAAAGAAATCCAAAACATTTTTTTAAATGATAGAATTTTTTTTTATGTCTGGGCTCACTGGTGCAAACAGGAAACAGCTTCATTCTTTCTCACCCTGCTTTCACGCTCCATCTGTCTGAGTCCCCTTCCCCTTCCCCTGGTTATATCAGGAGCACATCTTCCAGATCTTCTTGCCACTTTGGGTTTTTCCAATGGTCCTGATTTCAGGGGGTCAGGAATCCAGCCTAATTTAATATCAAAATACCCATCTGGTGTCCAGTTCTAAATCACTCCCTTTCTCCTGGGACAACCTTGAGCTAAGACCCCACAGACCAAGGGAGCGGAGGGTGTGGCACATGGTTGCTTTGTCCACTTGCCTTTTTTTCCAGTCTCTGAGGGGGAAGGGAATGGAGATAGAGACTCCTCTTACTGGTGCTGTGTCACTCTGGCCACTTTGCTGCCAGGTGTTCCACTGGTATCTCTTTCTGTCATGAAAATCCTGGGAAGAACCTACCCCTGACCCTCCTCTCTCCTGCTCCCCGCAGTCCATCCCAGGCCCTCTCCTTCAGGCAGTCCTCTGGGGTGTTATCATTGCCAGGCAGCTCCCACAGTGTCAGACCTACTTCTTCTTCTTTTTTTTTTTTAAAGTGTATACTTTTTTTTTTTTTAACAGGGCTTTATTGGGGAACAGTGTGTACTTCCAGCCTTTTTTCCAAGTCAAGTTGTTGTCCTTTCAGTCTTAGTTGTGGAGGGCGCAGCTCAGCTCCAGGTCCAGTTGCCATTGCTAGTTTCAGGGGGCACAGCCCACCATCCCTTGCGGGAGTCGAGGAATTGAATTGGCAACCTTGTGGTTGAGAGCCCGCGCTCCAACCAACAACTGAGCCATCCGGGAGGCAGCTCAGCTCAAGGTGCTGTGTTTAATCTTAGTTGCAGGGGGCAGAGCCCACCATCCCTTGCGGGACTCGAGGAATTGAACTGGAAACCTTGTGGTTGAGAGCCCACTGGCCCATGTGGGAATCGAACCGGCAGCCTTCGGAGCTAGGAGCATGGAGCGCTAACCACCTGAGCCACCGGGCTGGCCCTATCAGACCTACTTCTGCTGTGTGTGCACTGTGCCAGTGGCTCAGCTTTGTGCCCCGCTTCCCGCCCCCATACCCTCAAACTTTAGAGACTCACACCCTCTTCTCTCAGCTAGCTCCAGCTCAGTACTAGGAGGCACCAAGATGGTTTAAAATATGGGTGTAATTACTATCCAGGTACAGTGAGGCCAACAGATCAGGAGGCGGTGGTTTGTTATACTCACAGATTTAGGGGGGCACTCTCTCTTCCTGGCTTGCAATTGACCACCTTGTTCCTGAGTCCTCACATAGCAGAGAGAGAGAGAGAATAAAAAATGCCTCCAGACATTTCCTGATGTCTGTATTTGGGATCCTTCTATTATTCCTGCTGATTGTATGACCCATGATAATTATCCTGCAGATTCCAGGGTCTCTACTGTAATTACCCAGCTGTTTCTGGGAGCTCTTGGTGCAATTTTCCAGCTGGTCCCTAAGACTATGCTATGATTCCCTAGGTGGTTTCAGTGACTTTACAGCCTTCAGTGACCTCACATAATTATGGGCCAATCCCTAGCACTCTGTCATAACTATAGCCTTATATAGACATCCAATCATAATTTCCCAATTTGTTCTATTTATTAAGTAGAGTGTTATTGAGACCTCCAGTATTTCAGCACCTTTTCTGGGTACCAGGGACAGAGATGGAATTCTGATTCTTGTGCTCAAAGAGCTTACAGTGTGTTGGGAGAAGAGGAGAGAAGTGAAGACATTTTATCACCCAGAGGAAATGATGTAGCTGCACGACGCTTCGTGGGAGCACACGGGAAGCACAGCAGGCCCTCCATGTACAGCTGTGTAGGTTCTGCACTGCCCAACTCTGGGGTCATCATCCCACAAACTCCATTTTCAGTAGAGTCCCCTGGAAACTTGGAGTGTGAGGAGCCTTGTTAAACCTCCAGGACGGGTCTTCAGGGATCAGGGAGGTAACGGTTTGGAGCAGTCCTGACTGCCGGAAACAAGGGAGAAAGCTCGTACGGATGTTTGAAGGCCTTGGGATGAGGCCTCCTCTGCTGTGAGAATGGCTTGTCTTTCTAGTGAGGATTCAGGAGAAAGAATCACTGATTAAGGTGTGTTCCATCTGGGGTCATTCACGTCACTTTCAACCTCAGGGTAATTTAAGTGACTCACCTGGGCCTGGCCTACATATACATCTGTTGCCTCCTGCCCTTACCTCTCTGATTTAACCCCTGCTCTTCCTCTCCTCATGCCTCACTCTACACCATCCACCCTGTTCTCCCGGCTGACCACCGACCAACTTCACCTCTCATTCTAATTGTTGCTCAGATGCCACATCCTCAATGCCTTGACCGACCTCCTTATTAATGTCACAGCCTGTCCCCACCTCCTCAGGCTTTCCAGAATCCCTGGACCTCCCTCCACGTTCTCATTTTTCCAAATCACTGTTCACCTTCTAGTAGACTATGAACTTATTATGTGGATGGTGTATTGTCCGTCTCCCTCCGCGAAAAATAAACTCCTCGAATAGAGGATCAGCAAATAGTTATTGAATGAAAAACTGAATTTTTCAGATGTAAGAGCTTTTTTGCCTTCGATTTAGAAGTCTTTCAAAAAAAAAAAAAAAAAAAAAAAGATTCTTTCTCCACAGCGGCCACAAGAGGGCGCGCAAAATACATGTTAATTCTTTGTAGTTCTAGGTGGGTGGTCTCTACGCCTGAGCCTCCAAGCCAGGGGCCAGGTGACTGTGCGTGACCACATCCTCTCCCCTCGGCGAGCGTCCACCTCTCCGTCTGTACCGTGGGGATACAAATGCCTGATATGGGCTGCTGTGAAGAGCAAAGGGGGCAATGCATGCAGGTGAAGGAGCCTTTAAAAGGCTATTGCATGGTTATTTAATGACTTATTCAAACTCATTAAATGATAGACATTAAACGTGCAGGTTTTAATAAATGTATCCATTATACGTCAATAAATATGTTCATAAATAAATAAAATTAAAAAATTACATTGAACAACAAAAAGTCATTAGGCTAGCACAAGAAACTTGGACAGCCCAATATATCAACAAAATAAGAAATGTTAATCAGAGGAACTGACAACAGTGCTCTCTCTCAAAGCGGTAATGCACTTTAGAAAAAACTTACTGACCATGTACTTCTTTATTCGTAGAAAAGGAATCGCTCATAAAGGTGAACGTGTGGCATTGTAATTGTGCCCAAATTGCAATGAATGTGAAAATAGTAGGATAAACTCCACTAAAAATAAGAAGAACAAGAAATAAGGAGGAGCTTAAGGTTAAATGAGACCACAAGGGTGGGACCTGTCTGATAGGACTGGGGTCCTTACAAGAGGAAGAAGAGACAGCAGACATCTATCTGTGTGCAGAGAGGGACGACCATGTGAGGACACCGCGAGAAGGGGCCACCTGCAAGTTAAGGAGAGAGGTGTCAGGAGGAACCAGCCCTGCCCATCCCTTGGCCTCAGACTTCCAGCATCTGGGACCGTGAGACAATAAATATCTGCTGTTTAAGCAACACCACCACCCCACCCCTCAGTCTGTGGTGCTTTGTTATGGCAGCCCTAACAGATTAATATAGCATAGAAAAATCAAAGGTCAGCCAGCACAAATGCTACCTCTGCCTTTAGCTCTGTCACCTGGGCTGTGACAGGTGAGTGAGCATCTAGGGTCACATAATTGTTCCCACCTCTCTGGTTAGCCTCTCCCCTAACAGGCTCTCTCCCTACCACAGTAGGGGCTCCTCCAGCATGAAAACTGTGGTTAGGTCATCAACATGTTGCTGCCCTCTGTGCCCAGATGGTCAGAGGAAATGTCCTGATGGTGGTCAATTTTGGTGATTCCATCGGATTACTCTAAACATCTATATGAGTTTTCTATGGCTGCTGTAACAAATTACTACAGACATAGTGGCTTAAAACAACACAACTTTGTTGTCTTACAGTTTTAGATGCAAGAAGGCCGACACAGGTCTTTCTGGACTAAAATCAAGGTGTCAGCAGGATTGCATTCCTTCTGGAGGCTCCAGGAGAGACTCTATTCTCTTGCCTTTCCCAGCTTCTAGAAGCTCCTGCACCCCTGCTCACGGCCCCATCTTCCATCTTCAGATCTATCTATGACTCTCCTGCCTCCGTATTTCACTTGTGAGGATGCCTGTGATGACATTGAGCCCACCATGTTAATTCAGGGTCATCTCCCCATCTCAGGATCACCTGAATACCAAACTTTATTCCATTTACAACCTTAAATACTCCTTGCCATGTAATGTGACATAGTCACAACTTCTGGGACTTTGGAAGTGGACATCTCTGGGGTCCCATTATTTCGCTTATGATAATCCATAAGAGGGCCCATTACCTGGAACAGCTGGTACGTGACCTAATACTGTGTTTCCCCAAAAATAAGCCTTAGCCAGACCATCAGCTCTAATGTGTCTTTTGGAGTAATAATTAATATAAGACCTGGTTTTATATTATATTATATTGTATTATATTATATTATACCTGGTCTTATATTATATTAAAGTAAGACTGGGACTTATATTAATTTTTGCTCCAAAAGACACATTACAGCTGATGGTCTAGCTAGGTCTTATTTTTCGGGAAACACAGTACAGGTGATATTTTCCCTCTGGGCCCCAATTTCTTCCTCCAATCTGGACAATAACTGTTTTAGTCATGTAAAGCAATTTTTAACAATTAATAGAATACAAAATGTCATGAACCTAGCACAGACCTAGCACAGAAATTGCTTAATAAGTGCTAACTATTATTGTCATTACTATAGTTATCCTACTCTCTTGATTAGATTTCCAGCACCTCACCTGCAAACACCCCCATACACCACTAACCCAAAGCCTTGAGGCTCATCTTCCGTCACTCCTCATCCACGTGAGCTGTGAAAGACCCAACTTGCCCAAGTCTGCCCAGAATTCAGAAGGTCCCACTCCCCTTTCCCACATGAACTGAAATGGGACAGGTCTGAAAGGAATGATGATATTCCCAATAGGCACCTGCTCCATTTCCTGGATTCTAGCCCCTCTTTGAAGCATGGGTGACACAAACTCCCAATGTGCTGGTCTCCCTGTGCTTGGGAAGGGGGTCCATCTATAGCAGCAACCTGGAGGAGAAGCAGATGTCCACCCAACCCATCCCTGAACCATCGCACCACCTGGAAGTCATCAAAAGTCCGCAGGATGAGCTCAGGAGGGGAGGACTCTCATCCAGCATTTTGATATTTTAAAACAAACTTAAACAGTGGGTAATAACTGCCTTGCACCCATTAGGATGGCATATATATATGTATATATATATATATCAATGTTGGCAAAGTTGTGGAGGAGCTGGAGCCCTTGTGCCTGCTGGTGGGCATGTAAGATGTGCAGCCACTGCGGAAAACAGTATGGCAGTTCCTCAAAAAAATAGACACAGGGTCACCATGTGATCTGGCAACTCCACTTCTGGGTATTTACCCAAAAGAATTAAAAGCAGAGTCTTGAAGAGATATGTGCACATTCGTGTTCACTGCAGCATTATTTCACAACAGCCAAGAGGTGGATGCAACCCAAGTGTCCGCAGAGAGAAGAACAGAGAAACAAAATGTGGCACATCCATACAAAGGAATATTCAGCCGTGAAAAGGAAGGCCATTCTGACCCGCGCTACAGCATGGATGAGCCTGAAACATTATGCTCAGTACATTCTAGGATATCTTCTTATTGGTACGTAGGCTATTTTAAAATGCACTTGTCTGTTACCAACTAACTTCCAGAGTGGTTGATGAAACGTCTAATGTGATTGTGACAATTGAAACTTCGTATAGAAGTGCCTTTTTTCTCTCACCTAGGAAGTGTTTAAATTATTTTCTTTTCCCTCTCTTTTTGGAAACATTCACTTTGGTGAATGCCTTGACACCTAGATATTCTCTCTCTCTCTCTCTCTCTCTCTCTCTCTCTCTCTCTCTCTCTCTCTCTTTCTCTCCCCTCTTTCCCCCCCTCCTCACACACACTCACACACAGACACATATTCACACACTTCTTTTTTCCTTTCTAGCTCCACAAGTTGCAAGCTCAGCAATTAGTTTCCCAAACCTCATATTTTCTTTAAAAAAAAGTATAAGACCACAAAGTTTTTCTGTCAGTTTATTGCATCTAACAAGTTTTGATATGAACCTCTATGTATGTTCCTTTCTAAGATCTAGAAAGCAATACTTTTTAAAAATAATTTTACAGAGAAGAAAGAGAGGCATAAGGAGATTCATTAACTTGCACAAAATTACAGAGCTTGTAACTGGCAGAGCCAGGATTCAAACAGAGAAATGCGGCCTCTAGAATTGTATTCAATGGTAATGCATTACATGCTTCCCTAGACTGCTTCTCTCCCATTCCTTCATACCTCAGCCTCTGGCAACCACCACATTACTCACTACTCACTCTCTGCATTTACGATGTTGGCTTTTTAAGATTCCATATACAGGAGATATCATACAGTATTCATCTTTGTCTGTCTGACATCTCACTTAACATAGTGCCCTCAAGGTCCATCCATGTTGTCACAAATGGCAGGATTTTCTTTTTTCTCATGGCTGAATATATATACCATATCTTCTTTGTCTATTCATCCATCAATAGATACTTAGGTTGTTTCCTTAGCTTGGGCTGTCACGAATAATGCTGCAATGAACATGGGAATGCAGATATCTCTTTGATATTCTGTTTTCATTTCCTTTGGTTATATACCCAGAAGTGGGATTGCTGGAGCCTGGGGGGGGGGGGTTCTAGTTTTAATCCCCCCTTTCTTTCGCCTCCCCTCCTCCAGTTCAAGCCGTTGTTTCTCAGTCTAGTTGTGTAGGACACAGCTCCCTGTCCCATGCTGGTATTATGAGCCTTGCACGCCCCCCCTCCCCCCGGGCTGAGGCAGTCGGTCACCAGTCATTGGTCAGCCACTCACAGCAGCTCTCGCTGGCTGCCAGCCACTCACGCTGGCCACCGGCCACTCATGGCAGCCCACGGTAGCCCACCATGCCCACCGCAGCCCAGCTCCAGGGAGAGCTGTTGTTCACAATCTTAGCTGTAGAGGGTGCAGCTCACTAGCCCATGTGGGAATCCAGCCTGTGGCCTTTGGTGATAGGAACACGGTGCTCAACCGCCTGAGCCACCAGCCGGGCCCTTAATTTTGTAAGGAGTGAGAGATACTGGTTTTCATGGGAGCAGCAGTGCAGGTGGAAATGAAGCCAACATTCTTAGGAGAGCTGCCTTCGGTCCTATCTCTTGGACATCACCTGTGTGAATACCTAGACGTAGTCCTTGCACTTCCACTCTGGGAGCTGGTAACTAGCAGCTGGTGACTTGTGTCTCAGACCTTCACTCTCAAAGGAGGCGGACCGGGGTGCACCTGCCCCTGTTCTAGCTGTGTGTACAGGGACCTTTTCGCCCAATGAGCTCTCCTGTTCCTCTTCTCAATGGAGGGCTCTGCCTGAAGCCACAGTCTTATTTTATCCACTAATTTCACAGGAATAATAAAACATTCCGTAGGAACCCGCTCTTGCTGGCTTTCCCTAGTTGCCTCTGCATCGTTTCAGCCATTCACTGTTTCCTCTCTTGCAGGATCCACCTTCTTCTTTGGACAAAGCTTTGCTATCAAGGAAATGATTTTCTAGAATGCCAGCTGTATGTTGGCTGGGTGTTTTCTCTCATCTAGATCTGCCCAGACTCCAGAAATGACTTTGGCCGGGGCATGGGTAGGCAGGCATCCCCATGGCAGCCATGGCTGTGTCTGCTGCCCTCCTCTATCTGCCAGGCAGCGCCCCAGTTCTTGGAGGAGTTGTTATGTTTAACACAATGACTCTGCCGCTCTGTTCACAATAGATTGAAGGTTATAAGTAAGAAAAGTTATCAGGAAGCTCCTGCAATAATCCAGGTGACAGCTGACAGTGGTTCAGACTAGGATAGTATTAGTGAAGGTGATGAGAAGACATTGAAATTCTGCAGCTCTCCCCCCATCCCACCACTTCTGAGGTCTTGCTAATACCTAGTTCACTTTTATCCCAGTCTATGGGCCTTCAGGATCCCAGCCCAAAGCCGGGGGTGTTTATGGTGTCCTTTATCCAAGATGGACCCTTCTGCTTCATGCTCCAATTAGAAATTTTTGCTGAATGAGACTGCCAAAAGTTCCACTCAGCCTTTCGGTCTGTCATCTGCTGACCTTACTTTCAGAATCAGCAAATTGTACGTGTAAAACTACCCCCAAATAATAAATTCCTCTCTCTGTTTCCTTCCTGTTTTATATCTTAGAACCCAAACTTCTATATGCCGTGGAGGCTCTCAAGGCCTAGAAACAGAATGTTCTTTTCTTTTCTTTTTCTTTTTTTTACAATGCAAAGTTTAGTCTAAAACAGCCTAGTCAGACATTTCTGGGAACCATTTCTTTTGAACCTACTTCCCTGTCCGATTGTTTAAGCCCCTGTGGTCACCAGTAAGGCACTCATCTCTCTCCAGGAGGGTCAGAACTCCTGAACTGCTCTATCTACACCATTTTTATTTTCTTTAATATTATTTCTTTAATATTATTTTACCTTGTTGCTATATATAATATAGCAATAATAAGAACATAGGACTGCCCAGGTTGAAATCCAGCTCCACATCGTCCTTGATGCACAGTGCTGATCAAATGAGTTAAGCCTCTGAGCCTCAGTGTTCTCATCTATAAAATGGGTCTAATAAAGAAAATTCCTTCACAGAGTCATTGTGAGAATTAAGTAAACTGTCCCTGTGGAGGACTCAGAATTGTGTCTAGCATATAAGTGCTCAGAGCATGTTAGCTGTTATTTTTATTGCTTCCTCCAATTCTGTCTCTGTGAACTGGTCATACAGATATATTTTAGACAAAAGTATGATTATGCTAGACTTATGTTTAAAACCTTTTCTATTACCTTAAAGATAAAATCTCAAACCTTTACACGGCCTTTCAGATATCCCTACACATCCAATGCATATTGAAGTTTCTCTTCATTGTTTTTTTCATATCCAGCTCTTCTGGATTAGCCTCAGCTTCTTAGAACTGGCAAAATTATTTCCTGACTTAGTGGTTGTGGTCACACAGCAGCCTAGCCGTTTGTCCCCCCCAACCTTTCCCTAAGGAAAGAAGAAGTTGTGGGACTGTGTCTCTCTGGGATTGAGTTTATAGTATCCTGAGTCTCTCCATCTGGTCTTCAAGAGAAGGGTCTGCGGTCAACGATGAGTAAGATTCCTCACGGGAGGAACAACTCAAGCCTGATGGGACCCCGTTGAGACCCCAATGAGCTGCTATAAGAAATAATAAAACGGAGCCTTGCCCCTCCTTCTTGTTCTTGTGGGAAGCTGCTGCTTGCCTCTGCCTCTCCCTCTCACCTTATTGTGAGAGAGGTCCATTAGCGCGTTAAGATAAGCTCTTTCTGCTCAGCTCGTGGGACAGTTTTACCGCGAGGGACTCTCTCCCCCAGGGTGGTGCATACCGCACCTTAGTCATCTTGGGACAACATGCTTCGGCTGCTTTGGGACAAATAATTGGGTATTGAAATCATTTTTTTTTTTTAAATGGTGTAAGTTTCACAGACCCTGCCTCTAATCATGTGATGCTCATTGTTTGTAATCAATAAATACTGTCAGTGACCCGATTTGGGGCTCCAGTCTCTTGAGGCTGCGAGTCCTTGGTCCTCTGTGATTTAACTGTATATGAGTCTCTGTCTCTTTATTTTTATTTATTTTATTTTTTATTTTTAAAGATTTTATTGGGGAAGGGGAACAGGGCTTTATTGGGGGAACAGTGTGTACTTCCAGGCCTTTTTTCCCAAGTCAAGTTGTTGTCCTTTCAATCTTAGTTGTGGAGGGCACAGCTCAGCTCCAGGTCCAGTTGCCGTTTTCTAGTTGCAGGGGGCACAGCCCACCATCCCTTGCGGGAGTCAAAACCGGCAACCTTGTGGTTGAGAGGACGCGCTCCAACCAACTGAGCCATCCAGGAGTTCAATGGCAGCTCAGCTCAAGGTGCTGTGTTCAATCTTAGTTGCAGGGGGTGGAGCCCACTATCCCTTGTGGGACTCGAGGAATTGAACTGGCAACCTTGTGGTTGAGAGCCCACTGGCCCATGTGGGAATCGAACTGGCAGCCTTCGGAGTTAGGAGCATGGAGCTCTAACCACCTGAGCCACTGGGCCGGCCCCAGGTCTCTGTCTCTTTATTATAGTTTAACCCTCACCGCCTTCCTCGCCTTCCCACGGCTTGTGTTGTGCAGGTCGCAACAAGTGGCGACTTTCACAAAAGCTGTTCCCTCTGCCCAGATTCTCCCCAACCCTCCCCTCTGCTTCCCCATGTGGACAGTCCCTCAGTCCTCACACTCCTGCTTAAGCTCAAGGTCATCAGGGTGGTTTTTCCTGAGGTCTGCACTCAAGGTCAAGTCCATCCCCCTTTTTTTTAAGGAGGGCGCAGCTCACAGTGGCCCATGCTGGGATTGAACCGGCAACCTTGGTGTTACTAGGACCACGCTTTAACCAACTGAGCTAACCTGCCACCCCCAAGGTCAAGTCCCTTTTACATAGGGTTGTAGCCATTTTTTCCCCTTAGAAGACTTACGACATGAGCAGCTATGGCTTACAGTGCATTAACAGTTCATGGTTTTGCGTATATTGTGTCGCGTTACACATTATATGATGCAGCAGCCCCAAACAGGCACTTTATGACCAGCTTTTCTTGTAGCCAACGGAGGGTTCATGACTGATTCTCACCACTGGAGTGTGAGCAGACTTGACGTGTGCCATTTGGGGATTTTTTTTTTTTTTTAAAGAAACAGATATACCAGTTTCACTCTTTCTCCTTCCCCTTTCTGGTGACACAGTGTCCTAAGGTCTTAGGTTGCTGTTGGAACCAAAAGTTGAAAGAATCCTGGGAACATGAGTCCCCCCACGGAAGAACTCCAGCTGGCAGCCTGAGACACTCACCCTGAGGTGTTGCACGAGTGAGAAGCAAACGTCCCATTGTGATAAAGTACTGATATTTTGAGGTTGACTTGGTTTAAAATACCTAGTGTTACTGCAAGTTACGTATCACCACGGCAGTTAAATAATTTTTGAACAGTTCAACGTATGTCTCCCTTATTAAAATATGAGCTCCATTGATTTGTGCTTCCCAAATATTGGGCACAGACACAGGCCCTTAATAAGCACCCAATATATACGTGTATGTGTCAGTTGAGGAAAAATAAATAAATCCACCAATCACATTTATTAAGGTTCTTTGGGGAGGTGGCTTGCTTAAGCTCCCATATTCCACATGACACAGGGCCAGCGTTACAGTATCTTTTATGCCTGACTCCCAAGGCTGTGCTCAGAATCTCCTAGGGCCAGCATTGCCAAACTGGATTTGGTTCCTGGGTCAGAGACACGATCCAGGAGGGGATGAATGTGAATGGGAAAGTGGACAGGGGACAGTCCTTTCCTGTAACCCCAGTCGAGGGGAAGAGAAGCTGGAGCTTGTGTGTGGCCTGTCTGTAAAACACTCAGTAAGTTGGGGCTGACTCTGGGACTGCCACACGCTTCCTGTACGTCTGTCTGTCTGCATGACTATGGCTGAGGGAAGCAACACGTACCTGCTATGTTTGCTCCTGGCTTTTCCTGGGCGAGTCCTGACATGGCAGGAGGGGACCGCTGCGTTAGGGGCCAGGACGTGGGAATGCAGGTCTCTCCCTAGACCCAAGTCCTGGTTGGGTCAGTGCTATGACACCTTAATGAGTGAGGGGGGATACAGAGACGATGGAAGGAAGGCACTATCTACCCAGGCATCAGGCTTTCCTGCCCCAGGCTTGAACCAGGAGCTTAGAGGCTTAATGAAGTGAGTGGAATAGAGAGTATTTAAACCTGGATTTTTCCTCTAGGTCTGAGTCCGAGCCACAAGATCTAGACATGGGAGGGTAACTCCTTCTCTTAAACTGCTGAGGTCTGTCTTCTTGGATCAACACCATGGACTCCCACCAGGAGCACTGAAGTTGGATAAGGAAGGAGGGGCCTGATGGGGTTACTTTGGAGAGTGTTTTTGGAGTCTAAACTCTTAAGTGTTTGGAGTCCATGAGACTGTAGATTCAGATCCCGTTCTGGAGAACTGCTCCAGACTCATCGTCCTGGAGATCCAGACTCAGTGTCCCAGTGAGAGAGTTCTGTGACCCTCTGGGGCTGGGAGCTACCTGGATCTGATGAGTTCTGGAGGGAGATGGAAATCTTGAGCTCTGGGATAAAGATTTCATTGGAGTTCAGGAAAATGTCCAAGTTACCCATCATGTCCATGGCAGCAGACTTTGCCATGGTCACTAGGGTGACGAAAGCCACAGCTGGAGGTGATTTCAGGTTGGATGCCCAGGCTGCCCAGACCTGAGTTCTGCCCCTCATGCTCAGAGGAAGGGGGAAATGAATGGGCCATGCAGAGCCCTTCACAAAGTCAAGAACAGAGGGAATGTGAGAGGAGGAAGCAACCCTGTGTCACACAGCTAGCTATCTGCCTTTCTTCTAGTCATCTGTGACCACGAGCTTCACATCAGCGAGACTCATGTTGGTTTCTGGAGGAAACGTGGGGCTGTGTCTCTCTGACGTTATTCAGAATCCCAGTCTGCCAAGTTCCTTCCATGTATTGAGGAGTCAATCACCCCAGATGGTACCTTGGTTGGAAAGTTGTAAGAACATGTTCGTGTGTATTTCCTCTTTACATTACTTTCCGTGTGAGGCAGATGTCTAGCTGCTCACTAGATAAGTGTTTCTCCTGTCACAGTGGATTAGTGTCTCTGGGAGGTGCCTACCCACCTGGGGCTTTATTTTCTAGTCCTCCTTGCATCCACCTGTGACTGTAATAACTACTCATAGTGGAGAAATGTGAGCAAAAATCATGTGAGTTACTTCCAGCCCAGTGACTTTTACAAGTAGACATACACTCTCTGACCTTTATTTCTCTTTCTGTCGGTTGGAAGTACAAGACCCTGTTGCCCAAGAGGATGGTGGCACCACAGAGGGAAGAAGCTGGTGTTCTTGAATCACCTTAGAGAGGAAATGCAAAATATGCCCAGAAAAAACCCCCACATTGGTTATTTATGTGAGTGAGAAATAAACTCCCTTCATGTTAAAACACTTGTGTTTTAGGACTGCTTGTTGCAGTGGCTAGTGTTACCTGTCTTACATCACAGTGGTAGTTAAATAATTTATGATTAGCTGTTTGAATGTGTGTCCTCATCAGATGGGGGCTCTGTTGAGGGTGGCGACTGTATCTGTTTTGTTAACCCCTGTACCCCAACACCAAGCACTGATAGGCAGTTGATAAATATTGCATGATTAGCTTCTGAAGAAAGGCAATTCACAAACTCATATTTACACAATTTATAGGGGAATTTTCTTGTCCAAAGTCACTGAGTCTGTGGGAGGCAGGATCCGAGGATGATCTCATCCTGTCTGACTTCCCAGCCAGTGCTCTCTGCCTCTTTCGACATCTTAACCAAGTTTTGACGACGTACCATTAGAGTGACCAAACTCGCAAATACTGACAGCACCGCGTGCTGGTGAGGCTGTGGAGCAGCAGGAGCCCTGGTGGGGGTGCAAATGGTACAGGCCCTTTGGAAGACAATTTGGCAGTTTCTTACAAAACTAAACATACTCTTATCACATGATCCAGCAATTGTGCTACTTGGTATTTCCCCAAAGGAGTTGAAAACTTACGTCCACACAAAAAACCTGCACATGGATGTTTATAGCAGATTTATTCATAATTGCCAAAACTGGGAGGCAACCAAGATGTCCTTCAGTAGGTGAATGGGGGAAAAAAAAGTAAACTGGTGCCGTCACAGAAATGGCAGTGTGAGGAGTGCTTCTTGAAATTCCCCCTGGAAGTTACAAGAAATTGAACAGCTATAATTCAACAAAGGACTCTTTGCTCATCATACAGAAACAGCTAAGAGACATGCACATCAAACTACTTGAAATTGGGCAAGCAGGGGAGAAGGGAAGGGGAAGTGTGGAGATGCAGACTGCGGGCTACAGGGCCCCAGGATGCAGATCAGAGACAACAACAGCTGCAGGAGAAGGAAGTAGCCAAGCTGTGGGCTCTCTCCTTGTGGCCCGCAGTCCTGCCTGAGGTATCAGCATACGAGTGGGTGGTACCAGCATTCGAAGCAGAGACCTCAGCTGTGAACTGCAGCTTAAGCCCTCACAGCAAGGCAAAATGACATGGAGACTGGACGCCTTTTCCCCACCCTCTCAGAGCTCACGCCACCCCTGCCATCCCAGAGTTAGACTATGGAAGAAGCAGGAGCGCTGTCAGATTATAGAACAGAACAGCATCAGCCATTGAGAACTGGCAGCACTGGTTTCAGGGCTGGCCCCAGATCCACATTCCAGTGGGGAGAAGGAATGGAGGGGGTGTGGCAGTACTGGGCTAGTTGGAGCCCCAGTCAGGAAGCACCAGCTGGCCTCTCGCGGCCTGCCCAGCCCAGACCTTTCTGGGCAGGACAACAGGAGCTGTGACACATACATAGGTTTAGTACTGGGTTCCAAAGGCAGCTGAGTTTTCAGAAGCTCAGAACACTTTCACACTCTACATGCCTCCACAGAAGAGAGACCCTAAGACCCAGGCGACTTGCTCACAGAGAAGCAGCCCAACTTCTGGTGGCTGGCTGTGGTGCTCTCAGTACGCGTTTGTCTGAGAGAGAGCAGAAACTACACTGACTTTGTAGAAACCACCGACCACATGCCATAGCCTCACCCACCTAGAGCTGCATTGCCGGGGCACTGGGCACCTGGTGGCTGGTCTCACCTCCACAAGATGTAGAAGAGTTGTTTTTTTATAGTAGTAGACAATCTGGAGATAGCTGGTGGGCATTAAGCCAGGACCAGCGCTCTCTCTCTCTCTCTCTCTCTCTCTCTATATATATATATATATATATATGTGTGTGTGTGTGTGTGTGTGTGTGTGTGTGTGTGTGTGTGTGTGTGTATATATTATTTTTCCCCCTTTTTTCTCTTCTTTTTTTTCTTTTCCTTTCTTTGTTTTTCTTTTTTCTTTTTGGGTTTTTTTTTTTTTTTGTATTTTTGTTTGTTTTGAGTATTTGGTGTTGCGCTGTGTGTGTGTGTGTGTTTTGTTTGTTTGTGTGTGGTTGTTGGTTTGCTTTGTTCTGAAATTGCACTGCATGAGAGCCCCACCTAAGAGGCACCAGAATCAACACACCCAGAGGCCAGCTTCAGACTAAACCACAGCACTACCTGGTTTGACCTACAAGCAACACATGCAAAGGGAATTCTCAACAAGCAGGGGCAAACCTGCGACTGATGGGTCAGCCTTCACACAGCAGCTCATATGCTGTGACCATTGCCAATCCTCACAGTCAGTCAGTCTGGGAGCCAATCACACCCACTGAAAAGCCAAAAACAATCAAGGCTCAACTACAACAGGAGAGCACACACAACACAAGGGTCACCTCTGGAACACATGCACGGGAAATTAGGGAGAGTGAGCAATTCGAGTACAAAGGAAACATAGGACATAAGGCCACCCAGCAAAGACTGAGAAGCATAGGTGATCTACCTAATACACAGAAGCAAACACAGAGCGGCAGCCAGAATGAGGAAACAAAGAAACATGTCCCAAATGAAAGAACAGAAGAAAGTTCCGGAAATGGAACTAAATGAAATGGAGGCAGTCAACCAACCAGAAAAGGTGTTTAAAATGCTGATGATAAGAATGATTAAGGAACTTAGTGTGAATTTCAACAAAGAGATAGCAATCATAAAGAAGGATATAGAAACTATGAAAAATAGCCAGTCAGAAATAAAGAATACAATAACTGAAGTAAGGACTACACTAGAAGGAATCACCAGCAGATTAGATGACACAGAGGATTGAATCAGCAATTTAGAAGACAACATAGTAGAATTCACCCATTCAGAACAACAAAAAGAAAAAAGAATAAAAAACAATGAAAATAGTTTAAGAGATCTGTGGGATAACATCAAGCACAACAATATTCACATCATAGGAATACCAGAAGGAGAAGACAGGGAACAAGGGATTGAACATATTTGAAGAAATAACTGAAAACTTCTATAATCTGGGGAAGGAAATCGACATACAAGCCCAGGAAGTGCAAAGAGTTCCAAACAAGATGAACTCAAACAGGCCCACATCAAGACACATTATAGTTAAAATGACAAAGGTTAAAGACAAACAAGAATCCTGTAAGCAACAAGAGAAAGACAGCTAGTTACTTACAAGTGAGCTTCCATAAGACTATCAGCTTACTTTTCTACAGAAACTTTGCAGGCCAGAAGACAGTGGCAGGAAATATTCAAAGTGATGAAAACCAAAGGCTTACAACCAAGATTGGTTTACTCAGCAAGACTAACATTTAAGACTGAAAAAGGGATAAAGAGCTTCCCAGAAAAGAATAAGCTAAAATAATTCATTACCACCAAGCCAGCACTGCAGAAAATGTTAAAAGGGCTTCTTTAAGCAGAAAATGGTGAAAACAAACTAACATAGACCAGAAATACAAATAATAAAATGGCAATAACTACGTATCTATCAATAATCACTTTAAATGTAAATGAAGTAAATACTCCAATTAGAAGACATAGGGTAGGGCCAACCCGGTGGCTCAGGTGATTGGAACTCCATGCTCCTAACTCCAAAGGCTGCTGGTTCAATTCCCACATGGGCCAGTGGGCTCTCAATCACAAGGTTGCCAGTTCGATTCCTCGACTCCCACAAGGGATGGTGGGCAGCGCCCCCTGCAACTAAGATTGAACACGGCACCCTGAGCTGAGCTGCCGCTGAGCTCCCAAATGGCTCAGTTTTGGTTGGAGTGTGTCCTCTCAACCACAAGGTTGCCGGTTTGACTCCCTCAAGGGATGGTGGGCTGCGCCCCCTGCAATTAGCAACGGCAACTGGACCTGGAGCTCAGCTGCGCCCTCCACAACTAAGACTGAAAGGACAAAAACTTGACTTGGAAAAAAGTCCTGGAAGTACACACAGTTCCCCAATAAGGTCCTGTTCCCCTTCCCCAATAAAATCTTAAAAAAAAAAAAAGACATAGGGTAGCTGAGTGAACAAGAAAACAAGACCCATGCATAAGCTGTTTACAAGAGACTTACCTCAGATCAACAGACACACACAGACTGAAAGTAAGAGGATGGAATAAGATATTTCACACAAATGGAAATGACAAAAAAGCTGAGGTAGCAATACTTACATTGGACAAAACGAAGACTATAATAAAAAACAAAGAAAGGCACTACATAATAATAAATGGATTGATCCAACAAGAGGACATAACCCTAGTAAACCTCTATGCACCCAACATAGGAGCACCTAAATATATAAAACAGATATTGACTGACATAAAGACAGAGATCAACAGTAACACTATCATAGTAGGGGACTTCAACACACCTCTGACAACAAGGGACACGTCTTCCAGACAGAAAATCAATATGGAAACAGTGGCCTTAAGTGACACATTGTACTGGTTGGATTTAATCGACATTTTTAAAGCATTTCACCCCAAAGTAGCAGAATATACATTCATTTCAAGTGCACAAGGAACATTTTCTAAGATAAACCACATGTTAGGCCACAAAACAGGTCTCAATAAATTTAAGAAGATTGAAATCATATCAAGCATCTTCTTTGACCACCATGCTATGAAAGTAGAAATCAATTACAAGAGGAAAACCAGAAAACTCACAAACACATGGATGCTGAATAACATGTTACTAAATAATGAATTGGTCAACAATGAGATCAAGGCAGAAATCAAAAGATATCATGAGACACTATGACATCATAGAAATGGTGGTGTGAGGTGAGCCTCTTGGAATCTCCCCTGGAATTTACAACAAATTGAACAGCTATAATTCCACAAAGGACTCCCTGTGCAGAAGACAGGCAAGACTTACATATGTGCAATTAAAACCATCTAAAGCTGGTCAAAGTGGGAGAGCAGAGGAGGAGCGAAGCGAGAAGTGCGGAGACGCGCAGGCTGAGTGGCTGCAGAATGCAGAACAGAGCTCGGAAGTCCGAGGTCCCTGCATCCCAGAGCTACCGCAGTCATGGGAGAGGGAAGAATTCAGGCTGCTAGAGCGCCCCTTAGGCCCACAGTCAGGCCTGAGGGATCAGCATATAACACGGCTGAACCCCCTCATCACAGCAGAGACCTTGGGGCAAAGACTGAGGGAAGAAGGGTGAGAACGGTGGTTAAAGCCCTCACTGCAACGCAGAGGATGGAAGACATAGACATGGAGCCCAACCACCCCCTCCCAGCCTCCCAGAGCTCGCCCCACCCCCACCAGCCCAGTGCTAGAAGCGGAACAGTAGCAGTGTCACATCAAAAGAACAGAATATTTGCAGTACTGAGAACTACGGCCCACATCTAAGGACTCATGGCTCAACCTGTTCAGCGAAGAGGAGGGATCCTTGGGTACAGGACCGGCTGCACTGGTGGCCACAGCTGTTGTTCAGAGCCACCTCTCACAACCTATCCCGTCCCTGTCCCCACCTATCAGGGCAGATCAGGGATAAACAGAGCAGCTGAAAGACACAGGTTCTGAAACTGATGCAGGAAGAGCTTTGGAAATTCAGAAGCTCTCCACATACTGATGGAGACAGTACCCTGAGACCCAGGTGACCTGCTCACAGAGGAGAAGCTCACATTCCAGGGAACACCCCCCCCCACCCCCGCTTTGTGTGAGAAGCCAGAACAGTGCAGAAAAACTATAACACTACAGTGTGAGAGAGAATTAGAGGCTGCCGTTGTAAAGAAAATAAAAATAAAACATTCTACCAACACCAAATGGAAAGAAAATTAAAGGCCTCCTCCTATCAACCTGTTGCAGAACCCACTCCTGTAGATGCCTTAGGGAGAGAAAGAATAATTCATTAATTGCCATGAATAACCAAGGTAACAAGGCTGCTCAGAAAAACAATGAAAAGTCTCCAGAAACTGAACTTAAATATATGGAAATATGTAACTTAAATGACAGAGAACTCATGATTACAGTTATTAAAAAACTCAATGAGATGCAAGAAAACACAGACAGACAGTTTAATGAACTCAGAAACACAATAAAAAAAACAAAATGAACATTTTAACAAAGATATTGAAGTTTCTACAAAGAACCAAACAGAATTTCTGGAAATTAAGAACTCAATAAAAGAAATTAAGAATGAAATAACCAGCTTAGGTAGTAGAGTTGACCAGATGGAGGAAAGAATCAGTGACATCGAAGATAGAAACCTGGAATTTACACAGATGGAAGAAGAAAGAGACTTGAGACTTAAAAGAAATGAAAGAACTCTAAAGAACTTTCTAACTCCATCAGAAAGTGCCATATAAGAATAATGGGCGTACCAGAAGGAGAAGAAAGAGAGAAGGGAACAGAGAATATATTCAAACAAATTGTCAATGAGAACTTCCCAAACTTGTGAACAGAACTGGATCCTCGAATCCAAGAAGCAAATAGAACACCGAATTACCTCAATCCCAACAGGCCTTCTCCAAGGCACATTGTATTGAAGCTGTCTAAAATCAACGACAAAGAAAGAATCCTCAAGGCAGCCAGGGAAAAGAAGACGGTAACCTACAAAGGAAAGCCCATTAGAATATCATCAGATTTTTCAGCAGAAACTCTACAAGCCAGGAGGGAGTGGAACCAAATATTCAAACAATTGAAAGAGAGAAATTATGAGCCAAAAATAATATATCCAGCAAAGATATCCTTTAGATATGAAGGAGGAATAAAGACCTTTCCAGACATACAGAAGCTGAGGGAATTTTCTAATACATGACCTGCACTACAAGAAATACTAAAGGAGGCTATTCGACCACCATCAACAAGGACAATTTGTGGCAACCAAAACATAAAAAGGGGGAGAGTAAAAGCCTGAACCGGAATGTGGGAATGGAGAAAGTAAGTATGCTGAAGAAAATGGAATCCTCTAAATATCAAACTTTCTTTTACATAAACTTAAGGGTAACCACTCAAAAAAATCCAGAACTGAAATATATACTGTAATAAAAGAAGAAACAGAGGGAAACATCATAGAAGACCACCACACAGAAATAATAGACAACAACAAAAAGGCAAAGAAACAATGGAGACACAGCCTTACCAGAAAAGTAAAGATACAATGACAGGAAATCCTCACATATCAATAATCACCCTAAATGTAAATGGACTGAACTCACCAATAAAAAGGCACAGAGTAGCAGATTGGATCAAAAAACTAAACCAAACCATATGCTGTCTCCAAGAGGCATATCTCAGCTACAAGGACAATCATAGACTCAAAGTGAAAGGGTGGAAATTGACACTCCAAGCAAATGGTACCCAGAGAAAATCAGGTGTAGCCATAATGATATCAGATGAAACAGATTTCAAGGTGAAAAAGATAACAAGAGACAAAGATGGACATTTCATAATGGTGAAGGGGACTGTACAACAAGAAGACATAACAGTCATCAATATTTATGAACCCAATCAGGGAGTACCGAAATATACCAAGCAACTACTAACAGAACTAAAGGGAGAAATTGACCAAAACACAATTATACTAGGGGACTTAAATACATCATTGACAGCTGTGGATAGATCATCCAAACAGAAAATAAATAACGAAATAGCAGCCCTAAATGACACATTAGATGAAATGGACATAATTGACATTTATAGAGCACTTCATCCTAAAACATCAGACTATACATTTTTTTTCTAATGCACATGGAACATTCTCAAGGATAGACCATATATTGGGACATACAAATAGCCTCAGCAAATTTAAAAAGATTGAAATCATACCAAGCATATTCTCTGATCACAAGGCTTTGAAATTGGATATCAACTGTAAAAAGACAGCGGGAAAAAACACAAATACATGGAGACTAAACAACATACTTTTAAAGAAAGACTGGGTCAAAGAAGAAATTAGAGGAGAGATCAAAAGATACATAGAAACAAATGACAATGAAAATGTATCCTACTAAAATTTTTGGGATGCAGCGAAAGCAGTTTTAAGAGGGAAATTTATATAATTACAGGCCTATCTCAGAAAACAAGAAAAATCCCAAATAAATAACCTCATGTTACACCTTAAAGAACTAGAAAAAGAAGAACAAATGAAACCCAAGGTCAGCAGAAGAAAGGAAATAACAAAAATCAGAGCAGAACTAAATGAAATACAAAACAAAAAGACAATAAAAAAATTAATGTGACAAAGAGCTGGTTCTTTGAAAAGAGTGACAAAATTGACAGACTCTTGGCTAGACTCACTAAGATAAAAAGAGAGAAAACACTAATTAAAAAATCAGAAATGAAAAAGAAGTTATCATGGATGCCACAGAAATACAAAGGTTCATCCAAGAATACTATGAAGGACTATATGCCACCAAATTCAATAACCTAGAAGAACTGGACAAGTTCTTAGAAACATATAACCTTCCTAGGCTGAACCATGAAGAACTGGAAAATCTAAACAGACCAATCACCGGTAACGAAATTGAATCAGTCATCCAAAACCTTCCCTCAAGCAAAAGTGGCTTCACTAGTGAATTCTACCAAACCTTCAAAGAGGATTTAATACCAATCCTGCTCAAACTCTTCAAAACAGTGGAAATGTAATGGCTCTGTGAGATGTCAGAGGAATAACGGATGGGGGGATGGGGATATAAATGATAAACGTCTAAGTGTTGCTTTGTCTTGTGCACCTGAAACAAACAAACAAACAAACAAACAAAAAAATTGAAGAAGAGACAGTACTCCCTAACTCATTTTATGAGGCCAACATTACCCTGATACCAAAACCTGGTAAGGACAATACAAAAAAAGAAAATTACAGACCAATATCTCTGATGAATACAGATGCAAAAATCCTAAACAAAATTCTAGCAAATCGAATGCAACAATGCATTAAAAAGATTATTCATCACGACCAAGTGGGGTTCATCCCAGGGGCACAAGGATGGTTCAACATACACAAATTGATCAATGTGGTTCATTACATAAACAAAATAAAGGACAAAAGTCATATGATTATATAAATTGATGCAGAAAAAGCATTTGACAAGATACAACATCCATTTATGATTAAAACACTTAATAAAATGAGTATAGAAGGAAAATACCTTAACATAATAAAGGCCATATATGACAAGCCCTCTGCTAATCTCACAATTAATGGTGAAAAACTGAAGCCTTTTGCTCTACGTTCAGGAACACGACAGGGCTGTCCCCTATCACCTCTGCTTCTCAACATAGTGTTGAAAGTCCTTGCCAGAGCAATCAGGCAAGAGAAAGAAATAAAAGGCATCCAAATTGGGAATGAAGAAGTTAAATTATCACTCTTTGCAGATGACATGATGCTATATATAGAAAACCGTACAGACTCCAACAAAAAGCTCTGAGAAACAATCAACGAATACAGTAAAGTTGCTGGCTACAAAATCAACGTACAAAAGTCCATTGCCTTCCTATATACTAACAATGAAATCTCAGAAAAAGAAATAAAAAAAATTCCTTTTGCAATTGCAGCATAAAAATAAAATATCCAGGAATAAACTTAACCAAGGATGTGAAAGACCTATATGCTAAAAACTATAAGACATTTTTAAAAGAAATTGAAGAAGACACAAAGAAATGGAAAGACATTCCGTGCTCATGGATTGGAAGAATCAACATAGTTAAAATGGCCATATTACCCAAAGCAATATACAGATTCAATGCAATCCCCATCAAAACCCCAATGGCATTTTTAAAAGAAATAGAACAAAAAATCATCAGATTTGTTTGGAACCACAAAAGAACCTGGATAGGCAAAGCAATCTTTTTTTTTTTTCTTTTTTAGGTTTTTCAAAATACGTCATTTAATAATAAAGGTGGCATTTTAATGGAGGGAAAAGTAGACTGTTAATTGGTACTGGAAAATTGCTATTCATTAGAAAGAAGTAAAGTATATCTTTACCTCATACCATACACAATAATGAATTCAATATATATTAAACATCTAAACATTAAATATAGAAGTATTCAAAGTAAAATTTAAAAAAATATCTTGATAATTTGGGGAGGTTGAAGAGCATCCCTAAGCAACATTTAAAAACTAGAAATCAATTTTTAAAAAGATTGACAAATTGATTACTTTTTAAATATTTCAGTATGACTGAAGACACCATAGATAAAGTTATGGAAGAAAATACCTGCCATCTGCATAACAAAGAATTACTATATGAGTACATAATATATGAAGAATTCCAATAAGTCATATGAAAGACTGTCAAAGAATATGAACGGATAAAGCAATCTTAAGAAAAAAGAACAATTCTGGAGGTATCATGCTCCCTGACTTCAGCTTGTACTACAGAGCAACAATTATCAAAACATCATGGTACTGGCAGAAAAACAGACACATAGACCAATGGAATAGAATTGAGAACCCAGAAATAAAACCACATAAATATGGACAGATAATTTTTGACAAAGAAGCAAAAAACATACAAGGGAGGAAAGATGGCCTCTTCAATAAATGGTGCTGGCAGAATTGGAAAGCCACATGCAAAAGAATGAAACTGGACTGCTATCTGTCACCATGTACCAAAATTAATTCAAAATGGATCAAAGACTTAAGCATAAGACCTGAAACAATAAACTGCACAGAGGACAACATAGGGACTAAACTTATGGATCTTGGGTTCAAAGAGCATTGTATGAATTTGACTCCAAAGGCAAATGGAAGTAAAAGCTAAAAATAAATGAATGGGACTATATCAAACTTAAAAGCTTCTGCACAGCAAAAGAAACCATCGACAAAATAAAGAGGCAACCAACTGAATGGGAGAAGGTTTTTGCAAACAGTGCCTCCGATAAGGGGCTAATATCCAAAATATACAAGGAACTCATGAAACTCAACAACAACAACAAAAAAACTACCCAATTGAAAAATTGGCAGACGACCTGAATAGACATTTCTCCAAAGAGGACATACAAATGGCAAATAGACATGAAAAAATGCTCAACATCACTAATCATCAGAGAAATGCAAATAAAAACCACAGTGAGATATCTCACCCCAGTCAGAATGGCTGTCATCAACAAGACAAATAGTAACAAGTGTTGGAGAGGCTGTGGAGAAAAAGGAACCCTCATACACTGTTGGTGGGAATGCAGATTGGTGCAGCTGCTATGGAAGGTAGTGTGGACGTTCCTCAAAAAATTACGAATAGAATTACCATATGACCCAGCGATCCCTCTCCTGGATATCTCCCCCCAAAATCTGCAAACATTTATACATAAAGACACGTGTGCTCCAATGTTCATTGCAGCTTTATTTACGGTGGCCAAGACATGGAAACAATCAAAATGTCCTCCGATAGATGGATGGATAAAGAAGTTGTGATATATATACACAATGGAATACTATTTTGCCGTAAGAAAAGATGAAATAGGAGCATTTGTGCCAACATGAATGGATCTTGAGATTATTATGCTATGCGAAAAAAGTCAGACAGAACTAGCAGAGAACCATATGATTTCACTGATATGTGGTATATAAACCAAAAACAACAAAAGAACAAGGCAAACAAATGAGAAACAAAAACTCATAGACACAGACAATAGTTTAGTGGTTACCAGAGGGTAAGGGGGGTGGGGGGTGGGAGATGAGGGTAAAAGGGATCAAAGATATGGTGATGGAAGGAGAACTGACTCTGGGTGGTGAACACACAATGGGATTTATAGATGATGTAATACAGAATTGTACACCTGAAATCTATGTAACTTGACTAACAATTGTTAGCCCAATAATCTTAAATAAATAAATAAATAACAAAATAAAATAACATAGCATAAAAAAAAGAAAACCCTGAAGACTCCACCAAAAAGCTATTTGAAACAATAAGCGAATACAATAAAGTTGCTGGATACAAAATGAATGTACAAAAATCCATTGTATTCCTATACACTAACAATGAAATCTCAGAAAAAGAAATTTTGAAAAATTCCTTTTGTAATTGCGACAAAAAGAATAAATTACCTAGGAATAAATTTAACCAAGGATGTGAAAGCCCTATATGCTGAAAACCATTAGACATCTTTTCTTAAAAAAGTAAAGAAGACACGAAGAAATGGAAAGACTTTCCATGTTCATGGATTGGAAGAATCAACATAGTTAAAATATCCATATTACCAAAAGCAATATACAGATTTAACACAATCCCCATCAAAATCCCAATGGCATTTTTTAAAAAAATGGAACAAAAAATCATTGATTTTTATGGAACCACGAAAGACCCCAAAGAGCCAAAGCAATCCTAAGAGAAGAGAACAATAATGGAGGTATCACACTTCCTGACTTGGCTTGTACTACAGGGTTACAATAATCAAAACAGCATGTTATTGACAGAAAAACAGACACATAGACCAATGGAATAGAATTGAGAACCCAGAAATAAAACCACATAAATATGGACAGATAATTTTTGACAAAGAGGCCAAAAACATAAAATGGAGAAGAAATGGCCTCTTCAATAAATGGTGCTGGGAGAATTGGAAAGCCACATGCAAAAGAATGAAACCAGACTGCTATCTGTGACCATGTACAAATATTAACAAACTGGATCAAAGACCTAAACATAAGACCTGACACAATAAAATGCATAGAAGAAAACATAGGTACTAAACTTATAGACCTTGTGTTCAAAGAGCATGTAGGGAAGATGTTGAAGAAAATTTGCCTTCATTGGTTGATGTGCGCTGTTGTCTATTAGCTTTTATCTCTTCCTGTATGTGAGGTGATTTCTGTGCTGTGATCAGGGGTTGAGTAAATTCCCCCTTTGGTCTCATTCTCCAGAGCAGGGAAGACCTGAGATGAGCTTTTCTGTTTGGTCTCATTCTCTCGAGTAGGGGAGATATGAGATGATGTTTGCTGTTCTGTCTGTGCTGTGAGGTGATGGTGAGCTTAGGGTTAAAGAAACTGTTGATCAGGGGTTGAGAGAGTTTCCTCTTTGTTCTGTCTGTTTCACCCACATCAGCAGATGGAATGAAGAAGTAGCTAAGTTATATCAGGACGACGTGACAGGCAGGTTACCAGGCTTTGGAAGACCTTGGGCTGATGGTCCTGAGCAAGAACAGTAGATGTTGCTTATCCGGATGAATTGGCCCTTTGGCTGGATGGGCAGCATTCATATCAGTAACTGCCGGACCCTCCCAGGACTGGCCATTCCTGGAGGGGGAGGCAGGAACAGGAAACTTGGCTCTAAGGTACATCTGCGAAAATATATCAGGCAGACCTCAGTTAACAGTATTAATTATTATTTCATCATTTGGTCATTTGTCATTGGTGATTTCTCATCATTCTAACATTTTGAAGACTCCCAGCAACATGCAGCTTACACCAGGGGATGTCCTGACTTCCAGCTGCGAACCTGGGGAGGTCTGGCTGGTTCCCGGCCTCTCCAGTGTTGTTCCCCACGCTTAGCCTTCTTGAGAACTTGTTAGCATCTAGAAAAGCTGTGTGCAGCTTGCAGCTTATAGCATCAGAAGACGCCTTGACTTCTAACAACAAAGACAACAACAGCAGCATTCTTGGGAACTTGTGAGCAGCGGTGTGGGAGACGCCTGAGTTTCTCTCCGCTACAGACATGACAAGGTTTTGATTTATGACTTTTCCAGTGCTGTTCTCCCCCAGTTTGGTGAGCTTTTGACATCTACTGTAATAGTTACTATTCTATAGAGCTTATGACTGGTGTTGGCTAATCCTTACTGATGTTATTTGTGTATTTAGCCAAGTGATTTTTGATCAATAGTAAACATATATTGGGATCTCTTAAACTTATAAGTATGTGTACTCCTGTGACATGACATTATTATCAATGTATATAGTTTAGTCTTAACCACCTTTACTTTCTGTCATTAACACATTCTATTAATTGCCTTTGTCTTTTGCTATTGCATTTATTGCTAAATAAATTGATTAGATATTGCTAAATAAATTAATTAGCCCCACTCTAGCATTTGTTCCTCCTCCTTCTTTTCCCCACTTATCATTACAGAGTATTTTATGAATTTGGCGTCAAAGGCATGGTAAGTGAAAGTTAAAATAAATGAATGGGACTATATCAAACTAAAAAGCTTCTGCGCAGCAAAAGAAACCATTGACAAAATAAAGAGGCAACCAGCCGAATGGGAGATTTTTGCAAACAATGCCTCTGATAAGGAACTCCAAAATATATAAGGAACTCATACAACTCAACAAAAACACTCCAAACCAATGAAAAATTGGGCAGAAGACATGAATAGACATTACTCCAAGAGGACATACAAATGGCCAATATACATAAGCAAAAGTGTTCAACTTCACTAATCATCAGAGAAGTGCAAATCAAAACCACAATGAGATATCACCTCACCCCAGTCAGAATGGCTATCATCAACAAGACAAATAGTAACAAGTGTTGGAGAGGCTGTGGAGAAAAAGGAACCCTCATACACTGTTGGTGGGAATGCAGATAGGTGCAGCCACTGTGGAAGGCAGTGTGGAGGTTCCTCAAAAAATTAAGAATGGAATTACCATATGACCCAGCAATCCCTCTCCAGGGTATCTACCCAAAAAATTCGAAAACATTTATCCATAAAAATATATGTGTTCTGATGTTCATTGCAGCTTTATTTACAGTGGCCAAGACATGGAAACAACCAAAGTGTCCTTTGATAGATGATTGTATAAAGAAGATGTGGTATATATACACAATGGAGTACTATTCTGATATAAGAAAAGATGAAACAGTGCCATTTGCGACCACATGGATGTATCTTGAGATTATTATGCTAAGCAAAATAAGTCAGGCAGAAAACGTTGAGAACCATATGATTTCACTGATATGTGGTATATAAAACTGAAAACAACAAAGGAACAAGACAAACAATTGAAAAATCAAAGACTCATAGACACAGACAATAGTTTAGTGGTTACCAGAGGGTAAGGGGGGAAGGAGGTGGTAGATGATGGTAAAAGGGATCAAATATATGGTGATGGAAGGAGAACTAACTCTGGGTGGTGTACACACAATGGGATATATCGAAGCTATATTACAAAATTATACACCTGAAATTTATGTAACTTTACTAATTGTTGTCACCCTAATAAACTTTAATTTAAAAGAAAGGTATCATGAGATGAATGAAAATGAAAACACAATGACCCGAAAATCTATGGCATGCAGCGAAATCAGTCCTAAGAGGGAAATTGATAGCAATGCAGACCTATCTCAAGAAACAAGAAAAAAGGGGCCGGCCTGGTGGCTCAGGCGGTTAGAGCTCCATGCTCCTAACTCCAAAGGCTGCTGGTTCGATTCCCACATGGGCCAGTGGGATCTCAACCACAAGGTTGCCTGTTCGACTCCCACAAGGGATGGTGGGCTGTGCTCCCTGCAACTAGCAACGGCAACTGGACCTGGAGCTGAGCTGTGCCCTCCACACCTAAGGCTGAAAGAACAACAACTTGAAGCTGAACGGCACCCTCCACCCCTAAGATTGAAAGGACTACAACTTGACTTGGAAAAAAGACCTGGAAGTACACACTGTTCACCAATAAAGTCCTGTTCCTCTTCCCCAGTAAAATCTTAAAAAAAAAAAAAAAGAGAGAGACAAGAAAAATTCCAATCAACAGTCTATGTTTACACCCAAGGGACCTGAAAAAAAAAACACACAAAATAAGCCCAAGGCAAATACAAGGATGGAAATAAAAAGATCAGAGTGGAAACAAACGAAATGGAGACCAAAAAGAAAACAAAACAAAAACCCCCCAAAAAACAAAAACAAAAATTACAAAAGATAGATGAAACCAAGAGCTAGTTTTTGAAAAGATAAACAAAATTGACAAATCTTTAGCCAGACTCATCAAGAAAAAGAGAAAAAGGACCCAAATCAATAAAATCAGAAGTGAAAGAGGAGAAGTGACAATAGGCACCACAGAAATACAAAAAAAAAAGTTAAGAAAATAATTATGAGCAACTATATTTCATCAAATTAGACAATCTGGAAGAAATGGATAAATTTCTGGAAGCATATAATCTTCCAAGGCTGAATCAAGAAGAAAGAAAACCTGAGCAGACTGATTACTGCCAACGAAATCAAATCAGTAATGAGCAAGCTCCCAACAAACAAAAGTCCTGGACCAGATGGTTTCACAGGTGAATTTTACAAAACATTCAAAAATGAATTATCACCTATTCTCCTCAAACTATTCCAAAAAATCCAGAAGTAGGGAAGGCTCCCAAACTCATTTTACAAGGCTGCTATCACCCTGATCCCCAAATCAGACACAGACATTACAAAAAAAGAAAACTACAGGCCGATTACCCTAATGAACATAGATGCAAAAATCCTCAACAAAATATTAGCAAACTGCATTCGACAATACATTAAAAAGATCATACACCACCATCAAATAGGATTCATTCCTGATATGCAAGATTGGTTCAATATTCGCAAATCAATTAACCTGATACACCACATTAACAAAATGAAAAATAAAAATCATGATCATATCAATAGATGTAGAAAAAGCATTTGACAAAATCCAGCAGCTATTTATGATAAAAAAAGCTCTTAGCAAAGCGAGACTAGAGGGATCATATCTCAACATAATAACGGCCATATATGATAAACCCATAGCTAACATCATACTCAATGGGGAAAAGTTATAACCACTCCCCTTAAGATCAGGAACAAAACAAGGTTATCCATTTTCTCAACTTTTATTCAACACAGTTCTGGAAGTTCTAGCCATAGCAGTCAGACAAGAGAAAAAAAATAAAAGGCATCCAAATTGATAAGAAGGACGTAAAATTGTCTTTCTATGCAAATGATGTGATACTATATATAGAGAACCCCGAAGATTCCACCAAAAAACTATTAGAACTGATAAATGAATTTAGTAAAGTAGCAGGATACAAAATTAATATTCAGAAATCAGTTGCATTTGTGTACAAACTATCAGAAGGAGAAATGAAGAAAACAATCCCATTTACGATTGCTTCAAAAACAATAAAATACTTAGGAATAAATTTAATTGGTAAAGAAGTAAAAGACCTGTACTCAGAAAATTATAAGATATTGGAGAGACATATGAATGGTGGCAGTGAGGTGATCTTCTTAAGTTCTCCTCAGAATTTACCACAAATTGAACATCTATAATCCATCGAAGGACTCTCTGCTCATCACACAGAACAGCTAAGAGACTCCTATGAGGATTATTTGAAGGTGGGCAAACCGTACGAGCAGGGGAAGAGGGAAAGGAGCGATGTGGAGACGTGGCCCGCATCCGCGGCTACCTAGACGCAGGACGACCCAGGACAGAACAGAGATCACAAGAGCCAGGAGGTGGGCTCTTTCCCTGTGTCCCACAGCTGATCTCTCCTTCCTAGAGAGCAGCGTATCCAGTGTTTGAGGCAGTAACCTCAGCTGAGACCTCCAGCTGGGCCCTAGGTCAGACAAAGAAGTAAATGCCATACCTGGGCCCCTCCCCACACTCTCCCAAAGCAATCCTACCCCTACCCTTCCAGAGTCTCAAGCTGGAGGCCCCTGAACTGAGGAGTAGTGTCGGATTACAGAGGAGCCATAGAGCTCTGGATCTGGGAAGACCGGCAAACCGCTGCTGTGACTTAGGGAAGAGGCTGGGAAGAGTCTGACACCACTGGGCTGGGAGACAGAAGACTCCTCCATCCCCAGCCCCCACCTTTTCTGGCCTGCCTAGGGCAGGGCAATTACAACTGAGGAGACACACCCAGGGGTCAGAAGCAGGTGGCAGAGGCAGCTCTGGGCTTTCAGCAGCTCAGAAATCTCGCACCTTCCACAACCTGCCGAAGAGGGAAGAAATGCCCTAAGACTCAGGAGACCTAGGCACAGGGCTGGCTGTGGTACTCTCAGCACGCGTATGTGCAGGCAAGAGCAGAAACTGCACTGACTTTGTAAAAACTACCATCCACACCCCACAGACCCACTCATCTAGAAGTGCAGTCCCAGGGTTACTCTGGGTGCCAGGTGGCCTGCTCTGCCTCCATGAGATGCAGAGGACTCTTTGTGCAGCAGAGGACAACCTGGAGTTTGCTTGGTGGGCTTAAGCCAAGACTGGCGCTGCTGTTTTTTTGTTGTTGTTGTTGTTGTTTTTTGTATTTTTGATATGTTTGCCTGTGTTGGGTGTGGGTTATCGGTTGTTTTCACATGTGAGTGTATTTGGTTTTCTGAGCTTCTTTGTTGTTGTTGTTGTGCTTGGTGATTTGCTTTGTTCTGAAATTGCCCTACCAGGGCCCAGCTTAAGAGGCACAAGATTCAACAAACCCAGAGGCCAACTCCAGACCAAACCAGAATACTACCGGGTTTGACCTACAAGTGACACACGCAGAGGGAATTCTCTACAGGCACAAGAGCCCACAGGGGCCAAGCCTCATTTGAGTGGTCAACCCTCATGCAGCAGCTCATCCACTGTGGGCAGAGCCAATTCTCACAACTAGTCAGCCTAAGAGTCAATCCCACCTACTGACAAGCCAAAAGCAATTAAAGCTCAACTTTAACAGGATAATACACACAACACAAGGGTTGTTGCGTCCAGTGCGAAGAGGGTTGTGGGGAGCGGGGAGGGCAGTGCAGGGTTAAGAAAAGGCAGTAGCCATGAATAGAGTTTAGCGGGGCCAAGGGTCATGCAGCCTCAAGGACTGGACACGCCCAACACATTAGCTTTTATTAATTAGCTGGGGATAAAGCTTGTCAGTCTCAAGATCTGTGAATTCCATACACTGTAATAGGAAACTGATGCAAACCAATCACCCTTGCCTGCAGGCAGCTTAACTGTAAGTCTCAGGATGTTTGTGCTTCCCCAAGGGACAAAACCTATATGTATATGAATAGATGGAGAGCACATCATTGAATTTCTTCCCATGCAGGTTGTGGGAAGGAATGCAGCCACAGAGGCAGAGGCTTTTCTTAGCCTGTGGAAGGTGGGGGGCTGTGCCCACCTCTACGAACCCCGTGGGTTCTCCTGTTGGTCCCCACTCGATTGCGTCTGGCTTGAGTTGTCTCCCCTGTGGGGAATCTTACTCATCATTGGCTGACCAGCCATCTTTTTGGGGCCAAACAGGGAGACATGAGGTGCAAACACAAAGGTAAAGCAAAGTCCCTGAAAGGATCCCTCTCACAGACTCTCCTTTCTTTGGGGGCAGGTACAAGGAGACAGATGGGTAGGCTGCTGCATGGCCACAAAGGGTCACCTGTGGCGCACACGCACAGGAAAATAGGGAAGTGGTGCAACTCTAACATAAGAGACACATACTACATAAGATCACCCAGCAAAGACCAAGAACCCCAGGGGATCTACCCAATACATTGAAGCAAACACAGACCAGTCAGCTAGAATGGGGAAAGAAAGAAACATGTCCCTGTAAGGCTTGCGGAGAGATAATGAGGCTAAGAGAGTCAGGCGGGTTGAGAAAGGTGAGTGCTTTATTTTGCGCTACCGGACGAGGTTCACCGTCCGCAGACGGGGCCAGTGAAGTCGCACCCAGGGCGGAGTGAGGGAGGCATATATGCGATTTTTGGGATGGGGGTTGGCTGAGTGAGGTGGCAGATGAGCAGGCCCCCCCCCCCAGTGCAGATCGGGCACGAGCGGCTGCATCCGGAGTTGTTTATCGCTCCAGAGATCTGCTGCCTTTTCTGGGAAACGCCAGGGGCCCCAGTTTCTGTCATGCGAAGAGGGGTCTGACTTGGCAGAAGGGTATGACTTGGCTCCCGGCCGCTTTCACCATGCCCGCAGCTGACCTAACAGTCCCAAATAGAAGAACAGCTTCTTTGTTGCTTCTTTTGTTCCAGAATTGGAACAAACTGAAGCAGAGGTAACCAAACTATCAGAGACAGAGTTCAGAACATTGATGATAAGAATGTTTAAGGAGCTTAGAGAGGACATCAAGAAGGATGTAGAAATCATAACGAACAACCAGTTAGAACTAAAGAACACAATTACCTAAATAAAGAACTCACTTGAAGGAATTACCAGCAGGTTAAATGAGGCAGAGGATCAAATCAGCGACTTAGAAGACAAGTTAGCAGAGATCACCCAAACAGAACAACAGAAAGAAAAAAGAATAAAAAACTATGAAAATCATTTAAGAGACATCTGGGATAACATCAAGCACAACAACATGCACATCATAGAAATACCAGAAGGTGAAGAGAGGGAGCAAGGGATCTAGAACATATTTGAAGTAATAATGACCGAAAACTTCCCTCACCTGGTGAAGACATACATGCCCGGAAGTGCAGAGAGTTCCAATCAGGATAAACCGAAATAGGCCCACACCAAGACACATTATAGTTAAAACGGCAAAGGCTAAAGACAAAGAGAGAATCCTAACAATAGCAAGAGAAAGACAGCAGGTTACATACAAGGGAACTCCTACAAGACTATCAAATGATTATAGTTTCTATAGAAACTTTGCCAGGCCAGAAGGGAGTGGCAGGAGGTATTCAAAGTGATGAAAAACAAACACCTACAACCTAGATTCTTTTATCTAGCAATCATTTAAAATTGAAGGAGAGATAAAGCGCTTCCCAGAAAAGAATAATCTTAAAGGAATTAATTACCAGCAAGCCAGCATTGCAGGAAACATTAAAAGAGCTTCTGTAAGCAGAAGAACGATGAAAACCATCTAACTACAAATAACAAAATGGCAATAACTATGTAACTATCAATAATCATTTTAAATGTAAATGGATTAAGTGCTCCAATCAAAACACTTGGAGTGGCTGAGTGGATAAGAAAACAAGACCCTTGCATATTTTGTATACAAGAGATTCACTTCAGGTCAAAAGACACATACAGGCTGAAAGTAACGAGTCAGAATAAGGTATTTCATGTAAATGGAAATAAGAAAAAACTGGAGTTGCAATACTTATATCTGACCAAATGACTTTAAGTGAAGAACATATTAAAAGACAAAGATGGGCACCACATGATAATAAAGGGATCAATCCGACAAGAGGACATGACCCTCGTAAACATCTATGCACCCAACATAGGAGCACCTAAATATATAAAACAGATATTGACTGACATAAAGACAGAGATCAACAGTAACACTATCATAGTAGGGAACTTCAACACACCTCTGACAACAAGGGACAGGTCTTCTAGACAGAAAATCAATATGGAAACAGTGGCCTTAAAAGACACATTGGACCACTTGGATTTAATCGATGTTTTCAGAGCATTTCACCCCAAAGCTGCAGGATACATGTTCTGCTCAAGCGCATATGGAACATTTTCCATGATAGATCACATGTTAGGCCACAAAAAAGTCTTGATAAATTTAAGAAAATTGAAATCATACCAATTGTCTTCTCTGACCACAGTGCTATGAAATTAGAAATCAACTACAGGAAAAAACTGGAAGACACACATATACATGGAGGCTGAATAACATGTTACTAAATAATGAATAGGATGACAATGAGATAAAGGAAGAAGTCAAAAGATATCTCGAGACAAATGAAAACGAAAACTCAACGACCCATAATCTATGGAATGCAGTGAAAGCAGTCCTAAGAGGGAAATTCATAGTATTGCAGGCCTACCTAAAGAAACAAGAAAAATTACTAATCAACAGTTTATCTTTACATTTAATTGATCTGGAAAAAGAACAGCAAAATAAGCCCAAAGGGAGTACAAGGAAAAAGATAATAAAGATCAGAGCGGAAATAAATGAAATAGAAACCAGAAAAACAATACAAAAGATCAATGAATCCAAGAACTGGTTTTTTGAGAAGATAACAAAATCGACAAACATTTAGCCAGACTCATTAAAAAAAAGAGAGAGAGAGAGAGAAAGAGGACCCAAATTAATAAAATCAGAAATGAAAAGGGAGAAGTGACATCAGACACCACAGAAATACAAAAAATTTAAAGAAATTACTATGAACAACTATATGACAACAAATTAGACAATCTGGAAGAAATGAACAATTTTCTAGAAGCATACAACCTTCCAACACTAACTCAAGAAGAAACGGGAAACCTGAATGGACTGATTACTACCAGGGAAATTAAATCAGGAATCAACAAGCTCCTAACAAACAAAGGCCCTGGACCAGAAGGCTTTACGGATGATTTTTTTAAGTTTATTGGGGTGACAATTGTTAGCAAAATTACATAGATTTAAGGTGTACAATTCTGTAATACATCATCTATAAATCCCATTGTGTGTTCACCACTCAGAGTCAGTTCTCCTTCAATCACCATATATTTGATTCCCCCTTATCCTCATCTCCCACCCCCCACCTCCCTTACCTTCTGGTAACCACTAAGCTATTGTCTGTGTCTATGAGTTTCTGTTTCTCATTTGTTTGTCTTGTTCTTTTGTTGTTTTTGGTTTATATACCACATATCAGTGAAATCATATAGTTCTCTGCTTTTTCTGACTAATTTCGCTCAGCATTACACTCTCAAGACCCATCCATGTTGTCACAAATGTTCCTATATCATCTTTTCTTACCGCCGAATAGTATTCCATTGTGTGTATATATACCACAACTTCTTTATCCATTCATCTATCGAAGGACATTTTGGTTGTTTCCATGTCTTGGCCACTGTAAACAAAGCTGCAGTGAACATTGGAGCACACGTGTCTTTATGTATAAATGTTTTCAGATTTTTTGGGTAAGATACCCAGGAGAGGGATTGCTGGGTCATATGGTAATTCTATTCATAATTTTTTGAGGAACCTCCACACTGCCTTCCATAACGGCTGCACCAGTCTGCATTCCCACCAACAGTGTATGAGGGTTCCTTTTTCTCCACAGCCTCTCCAACATTTGTTATTATTTGTCTTGTTGATGATAGCCATTCTGACTGGGGTGAGGTGATATCTCATTATGGTTTTGATTTGCATTTCTCTGATGACTAGTGATGTTGAGCATTTTTTCATATGTCTATTTGCCATTTGTATGTCCTCTTTGGAGAAATGTCTCTCTGGGTCCTCTGTCCATTTTTCAATGGGGTTGTGTTTTTTTGTTGTTGTTGAGTTGCATGAGTTCCTTGTATATTCTGGATATTAGCCCCTTATTGGAGGCACTGTTTGCAAAAACCTTCTCCCATTCAGTTGGTTGCCTCTTTATTTTGTCGATGGTTTCTTTTGCTGTGCAGAGCTTTTAAGTTTCATATAGTCCCATTCATTTATTTTAGCTTTTACGTCCATTGCCTTTGGAGTCAAATTCATAAAATACTCTTTGAACCCAAGGTCCATAAGTTTAGTACCTATGTTTTCTTCTATGCAGTTTAGGGTTAGGGTTAGGGTAGGTTTAGGGTTAGGGTTAGGTTAGGGTTAGGGTTAGGGTTAGGATTATGTTAGCGTTATGGTTAGGGCTAGAGTTAGGGTTAGTGTTAATGTTAGGGTTAGGGTTAGTTTAGGCTTATGGTTAGGGTTAGGGTTAGGGTTAGGTTTTGGGTTAGGGTAAGGTTAGGGTTAGGTTTAGGGTTAGGGTTAGGGTTAGGGTTTAGGGTTAGGGTTAGGGTTAGTGTAGGGTTAGGGCTAGGTTTAGCGTTTGGGTTAGGGTTAGGGTTACGGTTAGTGTTAGGGTTAGGTTAGGGTTCGGATTAGGGTTAGGGTTAGGGTTTAGGGTTAGTGCTAGGGTTAGCGTTAGGGTTATGTTAGCGTTAGGGTTAGGGTTAGGGTTTGGTTTAGGGTAAGGTTAGGGTTAGGATTATGGTTAGGGTTAGGGTTTAGGATTAGGGTTAGGGTTCAGGTTAGGGTAGGGTTAGGGTTAGTGTTAAGGTTATGGTTAGGGTTAGGGTTAGGTTTAGGTTAGGGTTCAGATTAGGGTTAGGGTTAGGGTTTAGGGTTAGTGTTAGGGTTAGCGTTAGGGTTATGTTAGCGTTAGGGTTAGTGTTAGGTTTAGGGTTAGGGTTTGGTTTAGGGTAAGTTTAGGGTTAGGGTTATGGTTAGGGTTAGGGTTTAGGGTTAGGGTTAGGGTAGGGTTAGGGTTAGGGTTAAGGTTAGGGTTAGGGTTAGGGTTAGGGTGAGGTTTAGGGTTAGGATAGCGTTAGGGTTTAGTTAGGGTGAGTGTTAGGTTTAGGGTTATGTTAGCGTTACGGTTAAGGTTAGGTTTAGTGTTAATGTTAGGGTTAGGGTTAGGGTTTGGGTTAGGTTTAGGTTAGGGTTATGGTTATGTTAGTGTTAGGGTTAGGGTTAGAGTTTAGGGTTAGTGTTAGGGTTAGTTTATTGTGTCAGGTCTTATGCTTAAGTCTTTGATCCATTTTGAATTAATTTTGATACATGGTGACAAATAGCAGTCCAGTTTCATTCTTTTGCACGTGCTATCCAATTCTCCCAGCACCATTTATTGAAGAGGCTGCCTTTCCTCCATTGTATGTTTTTAGCTTCTTTGTCAAAAATTATCTCTCCATATTTATGTGGTTTTATTTCTGTGTTCTCAATTCTATTCCATTGGTCTATGTGTCTGTTTTTCTGCTAATACCATGCTGTTTTGATTATTGTAGCCCTGTAGTACAAGCCAAGTCAGGCAGTGAGATACCTCCATTATTGTTCTTTTTTCTTAAGATTGCTTTGGCTATTCAGGGTCTTTTGTGGTTCCAAACAAATCTGATGATTTTTTGTTCTATTTCTTTTAAAAACGCCATTGTGATTTTGATGAGGATTGCATTGAATCTGTATATTGCTTTGGGTAATATGGCCTTTTTAACTATGTTGATTCTTCCAATCCATGAGCACGGAATGTCTTTCCATTTCTTTGTGTCTTCTTCAATTTCTTTCAAAAATGTCTTATAGTTTTCACCATATAGGTCTTTCACATTCTTGGTTAAGTTTATTCCTAGGTATTTTATTCTTTTTGCTGCAATTGCAAAAGGAATTGTTCCTTGTATTTCTTTTTCTGAGACTTCATTGTTAGTATATAGGAATGCAATGGACTTTTGTACCTTGATTTTGTAGCCAGCAACTTTACTGTTGATTGTTTCTAATAGCTTTTTGGTAGAGTCTTTAGGGTTTTCTATATATAGCATCATGTCATCTGCAAAGAGTGATAATTTAACTTCTTCATTCCCAATTTGGATGCCTTTTATTTCTTTCTCTTGCCTGATTGCTCTGGCAAGGACTTCCAACACTATGTTGAAAAGCAGAGGTGATAGGGGACAGCCCTCTCATGTTCCTGAACGTAGAGCAAAGGGCTTCAGTTTTTCACCATTAATTATGAGACTAGCAGAGGGCTTGTCATATATGGCCTTTATTATGTTAAGGAATTTTCCTTCTATACCTATTTTATCAAGAGTTTTAATCATAAATGGATGTTATATCTTGTCAAATGCTTTTTCTGTGTCAATTGACATAATCATATGATTTTTGTCTTTTATTTTGTTTATGTGATGTATCACATTGATGGATTTGAGGATGTTGAACGATCCTTGTGCCCCGGGGATGAACCCCAGTTGGTCATGATGAATAATCTTTTTAATGCATTGTTGTATTCGATTTGCTAGAATTTTGTTTAGGATTTTTGCATCAGTATTCATCAGAGATATAGGTCTGTAATTTTTTTTTTTTTTTTTTGCTGTCCTTACGAGGTTTTAGTATCAGGGTAATGTTGGTCTCATAAAATGAGTTAGGGAGAACTGTCTCTTCTTCAATTTTTTGGAAGAGTTTGAGTAGGATTGGTATTAGATCCTCTTTGAAGGTTTGGTAGATTCACTAGTGAAGCCATCTGGTCTTGGACTTTTGCTTTTGGGAAGGTTTTGGATGACTGATTCAATTTCGTTACTGGTGATCAGACTTTTTAGATTTTCCAGTTCTTCACGTTTCAGGCTTGGAAGGCTATATGTTTCTAAGAACCTGTCCATTTCTTCTAGGTTATTGAATTTGGTGGCATATAGTACTTCATAGTATTCTTGGATGATCCTTTGTATTTCTGTGGTGTCCGTGATAACTTCCCCTTTTACGTTTCTGATTTTGTTAATTAGTGTCTTCTCTCTTTTTATCTTAGTGAGTCTAGCCAAGGGTTTGTCAATTTTGTTAATCTTTTCAAAGAACCAGCTCTTTGCCACATTAATTTTTTCTGTGTCTTTCTGTTCTCTATTTCATTTAGTTCTGCTCTGATATTTGTTATTTCCTTTCTTCTGCTGACCTTGGGTTTCATTTGTTCTTCTTTTTCTAGTTCTTTAAGGTGTAACATGAGGTTATTTATTTGGGATTTTTCTTGTTTCTTGAGATAGGCCTGTAATGAGATAAATTTCCCTCTTAAAACTGCTTTCGCTGCATCCCAAAAATTTTGGTAGGATGTATTTTCATTGTCATTTGTTTCTATGTATCTTTTGATCTCTCCTCTAATTTCTTCTTTGACCCAGTCCTTCTTTAAAAGTATGTTGTTTAATTTCCATGTATTTGTGATTTTTCCTGCTTTCTTTTTGCAGTTCATATCCAATTTCAAAGCCTTGTGATCAGAGAATATGCTTGGTATGATTTCAATCTTCTTAAATTTGCTGAGGCTGATTTTATGTCCCAATATATGGTCTATCCTTGAGAATGTTCCATGTACACTAGAAAAGAATGTGTAGTCTGATGTTTTAGGATGAAGTGCTCTATAAATGTCAATTATGTCCATTTCATCTAATGTGTCATTTAGGGCTGCTATTTCATTATTTATTTTCTGTTTGGATGATCTATCCACAGTTGTCAATGATGTATTTAAGTCCCCTAGTATAATTGTGTTTTGGTCAATTTCTCCCTTTAGTTCTGTTAGTAGTTGCTTGGTATATTTCGGTGCTCCCTGATTGGGTTCATAAATATTGATGACTGTTATGTCTTCTTGTTGTACAGTCCCCTTCACCATTATGAATTGTCCATCTTTGTCTCTTGTTATCTTTTTCACCTTGAAATCTGTTTCATCTGATATCATTATGGCTACACCTGATTTTCTCTGGGTACCATTTGCTTGGAGTGTCAATTTCCACCCTTTCACTTTGAGTCTATGATTGTCCTTGTAGCTGAGATATGCCTCTTGGAGACAGCATATGGTTTGGTTTAGTTTTTTGATCCAATCTGCTACTCTGTGCCTTTTTATTGGTGAGTTCAGTCCATTTACATTTAGGGTGATTATTGATATGTGAGGATTTCCTGTCATTGTATCTTTACTTTTCTGGTAAGGCTGTGTCTCCATTGTTTCTTTGCCTTTTTGTTGTTGTCTATTATTTCTGTGTGGTGGTATTCTATGGTGTTTCCTTCTGTTTCTTCTTTTATTACAGTATATATTTTAGTTCTGGATTTTTTTTGAGTGGTTACCCTTAAATTTATGTAAAAGAAAGTTTGATATTTGGAGTATTCCATTTTCTTTAGCACGCTTACTTTCTCCATTCCCATATTCCGGTTCAGGCCTTTACTCTCCCCCTTTTTATGTTTTGGTCGCCACAAATTGTCCCTGTTGATGGTGGTCGAATAGACTCCTTTAGTATTTCTTCTAGTGCAGGTTGAGTATTAGAAAATTCCCTCAGCTTCTGTATGTCTGGAAAGGTCTTTATTCCTCCTTCATATCTAAAGGACATCTTTGCTGGATATGTTATTCTTGGCTCATAATTTCTCTCTTTCAATTGTTTGAATATTTGGTTCCACTCCCTCCTGGCTTGTAGAGTTTCTGCTGAAAAATCTGATGATAATCTAATGGGCTTTCCTTTTTAGGTTACTGTCTTCTTTTCCCTGGCTGCCTTGAGGATTATTTCTTTGTCATTGATTTTAGACAGCTTCAATACAATGTGCCTTGGAGAAGGCCTTTTGGGATTGAGGTAACTAGGTGTTCTATTTGCTTCTTGGATTCGAGGGTCCAGTTCTGTCCACAAATTTGTGAAGTTCTCATCGACAATTTGTTTGAATATATTCTCTGTTCCCTTGTCTCTTTCTTCTCCTTCTGGTACGCCCATTATTCTTATATGGCTTTTTCTGATGGAGTCAGAAAGTTCTTTAGAGTTCTTTCATTTCTTTTAAGTCTCAAGTCTCTTTCTTCTTCCATCTGTGTAAATTCCAGGTTTCTATCTTCGATGTCACTGATTCTTTACTCCGTCTGGTCAACTCTACTACCTAAGCTGGTTATTTCATTCTTAATTTCTTCTATTGAGTTCTTAATCTCCAGAAATTCTATTTGGTTCTTTTTTAAAATTTCAATCTCTTTCGTAAAATGCTCATGCTGTTCTTTGATTGTGTTTCTGAGTTCATTTAACTCCCTATCAGTGTTTTCTTGCATCTCGCTGAGGTTTTTCAGAACTGCAATCTTGAATTCTCTGTCATTTAAGTCACATATTTCTGTATCTTTAAGTTCCTTTTCGGGAGACTTTTCACTTTCTTTCTGAGCTGTCTTGTTGCCTTGGTTATTCATGGCAATTACTGATTTACTATTTCTCTTCCTAGACATGTACAGGAGTGGCTTCTGCAACAGGTTTATAGGAAGACATCTTTCTTTTGTTTTCCAGTACTTGTTGGTAGAATGTTTTATTTTTTCTCTGACTGCAGCCTATTTTTCTTCTCCCACACGGTAGTGCTATGTTTCTCTGCTCTATTCCTGCTTCTCACACAATGGGGGGATTCCCTGGGAGACGGGCTTCTCCTCTGTTAATAGTTCATCTAGGTCACAGGGCGCAGTGTCCCAGTGGGTATCCGGAGAGCTTTTGATGTTCCAAAGCTTTCCAGCTCCAGATTCAGAGCCCGTATGTTTCAGCAGTTCTGTTTACTCCTGCAGGGATCCACCCAGATAGGTGGGGTCAGGGGCGGAGTGAGTTGTGAGAGATGGCCCAGAGCAATGGCGGCAACCACCACCACAGCCGGTCCTGCTTCCACAGCTCCCTCCGCTTTGCCGGAAATAGTTGCGCAGCAAATTTGTGTCTGCGGTCCACAGTTCTCAGAACAGCAAATATTCTGTTCTTTTGATCTGACACTGTCACTGTTCTGTTTCTAGCACCGGGCAGGTGGGGGCGGGGCGAGCTCTGGGAGGGGAGGGAGAGGGCGGCTAGTCTCAGTGCCTAAGGCTTCAGTTCTCTGGGGCAGTGAGGGCTGAAACCACCGTTTTCAGCCTTTTTCCCTCAGTCTTTTCTCCGAGGTCTCTGCTGTGAGTGTTTCATTCAGCTGTGTTATATGCTGCCCCCTCAGGCCTGTGGGCCATAAGCAGAGCCCTAGCAGTCCAAGTTCTTCCCTCTCCAGCAGCTGCGGTAGTTCCGGGATGCAGCGAGCTCGGAGCACTGAGCTAGGTCTGCGTCCTGCGCCCTCGCGGCTCTGTTTCTGCACTTCTCCTTTCCCTCCTTCCCGCTCGCACGATTCGCCCCCCTATAGGTGACTTCGGTAGTGGGCCTCTTCGTCTTGCATGTCCTCTGTGCAGGGAGTCCTTTGTGGAGTTATTGTTGTTCGATTCGTTGTAAATTCCAGGGGAGCTTTACAGAAGCTCACCACCCGCTGCCATTTTGATGACGTCTCCTATGTATGATTTTTACAAAACATTCAAAATAGAATTATCACCTATTCTCCTCAAACTATTACAAATAATCCAGAAGGAGGAAAGGCTCCCAAAGACTTTTTATGAAGTCACTATCACCCTGTTCCCAGAATCAGACTAGGACATTACAAAAGTAGAAAACTACAGGGTGATATCCCTAATGAACATAGTTGCAAAAATCCTCAACTAAATATTAGCAAAGATAATTGATCAATACATTAAAAAGATCATACACCATGATCAAGTGGGTTAATTCCTGTTATGCAACAGTGGTTCAACATCCACAAATCAATTAAGTGATACACCACATTAACAAAATGAAAAATAAAAATCATATGGTCATATCAATAGATGCAGAAAAAACGTTTGACAAAATCCAGCAGCGATTTATGATAAGAACTCTTAAGAAAGTGGGAATAGAGGGACCATATCTCAACATAATAAAGGCCATATATGATAAACCCACAGCTAACATCATACTCAATGGGGAAAAGCTAAAACCATTCCCCTTAAGATCAGGAACCAGGCAAGGTTGCCAACTTTCTCCACTTCTATTCAACATAGTGCTGGAAGTTCTAGCCACAGCAATCAGACAAGAAAAAGAAATAAAAGGCATCCAAATTGGTAAGGAGGAAGTAAAATTGTCATTATATGCAGATGACATGATACTATATAGAGAGAATCCTAAAGACTCCACCAAGAAACTATTATAGCTGATAGATGAATTTAGTAAAGTAGCAGGATACAAAATTAATATTCAAAATCAGTTGCATTTGTATATACCAATAATAAACTCTTAGAAGGAGAAATTAAGACAACAATCCCATTTACAATTGCTTCAAAGATTATAAAATACCTAGGAATAAATTTAACCAATGAAGTAAAAGACCTGAACTTAGAAAATTATAAGACATTGAAGAGAGAAATTAAAGAAGATACAAATAGATGGAAACACATACCATGCTCATGGACAGGAAGAATTAATATCGTTAAAATGTCCATACTGCTTAAGGCAATATACAGATTCAATGCAGTTCCTATTAAACTACCAAGGACATTTTCACAGAAATAGAACATATAATCCTAAAATTTATATGGAACCATAAAAGACCCCAGATATCCTCAGCAATCTTGAGAAATAAGATCAAAGTGGGAGGTATAACGATATCTGACATCAAATTATACTACAAGGCTACAGTACTTAAAACAGCATGGTACTGGCATAAAAACATACATATAGATCAATAGAACAGAATAGAGAGCCCAGAAATAAATCCATGCCTATATGGTCATTTAATCTACAACAATGGAAGCAAACATTTACGTTGGTGTAAGGACAGTGTATTCAATAAATAGTGCTGGGAAACCTGGACAAACACATGCAAAAAAGATGAAGTGGACCACTTCTTATACCATATACAAGAATAAATTCAAAATGGATTAAAGACTTAAATGTATGCTCTGAAACCATAAAACTCCTAATGAAAATATAGGAAGGAAGTTTATAGACATTAGCTGAGTAAGATTTTTACTGATATGTCCCCTCAGGCAAGTGAAATAAAACACAAAATAATAATATGAGATTATATCACACTACTAAAAAGTTTTTTTACAGTACAGGAAACCATCAATAAAACAAAAAGGCATCATACTGAATGGGAGAAGACGTTTTCTATTGATACATCTGATAAGTGGTTAATATCCAAAATTTATTTTTAAAAATGCATACAGCTGAACACCAAAAAGACAAACAACCCAACTAAAAAATGGGCAGAGAACATGAAGAGATATTTCTCTAAAGAGGACATACAGATGGCCAACAGACATATGAAAAAATGCTCAATGTCACTAATCATTAGAGAACTGCAAATAAAAACCACGATGAGATATCACCTCACCCCGGTGTGCACTGTTGATGGGATTGCAGATTGGTGCAGCCACTGTGGAAAACAGTATGGAGGTACCTCAAAAAAATGAAAATGAAACTACATTATGACACAGCAATTCCGCTCTTGGGTATCCCTCCAAAGAAATCTAAAACACTAATTTGAAAAAATATATGCACCCCTATGTTTATTGCAGTGCTATTCACAATAGCCAACATATGGAATCAACCAAAATGCCCATCAGTAGACAATTGAATAAAGAAACTGTGGTACATTTATACAATGGCATATTACTCAGCGATAAAGAAGAATGAATTCTTACTATTTGCAATGATATGGATGGACGTAAAGAATATTATGCTATGTGAAAGAAGTCAGATGGAGAAAGACAAATACCATATGATCTCACTTATATGTGGAATCTGAAGAACAGAATAAATGAACAAACAAAACAAAAATATACTCAGAGATATGGGGAGGGACTGATGTTTGATGGATAGGAGGGGAATGGGGAAGAAGGTAAAGGGATTAGAAAGAACAAATTAGTAGTCACAATATTGTCAGAGGGTTATGAAATACAGTATGAGGAATATAATCAATAATGTTGTAAAGATTAGGTAGGGTGCCAGATTGACTCTGAGCTTATTAGGGAGACCACTTCATGGATGATGTAGATGCCTGATCACTGCACTGTACACCTGAAGCTGAAGTTGAATAATAGTGTATGTCAACTATAATTAAATTATATGTATAGAGTCATGGGATGTGGAGTACAACATAGAGAATATAGTCAATGGTATTGTAACAGCTATATACAATGTCAGATGGGTAGTAGATTGGGGGGTTATCACTTTGTGAGGGGTGTAAATGTCTAACTTAACTATTACATTGTTCTGTACACCTGAAACTGAAAAAAAAAAAAAAAGAAGTAAACTGTGGCACATCCAGACAATGGGACATGACTCAGTGCTAAGAAGAAATGAGCTATGAACCATGAAAAGACACGGAGAAAATTTAAATGCATATTACTAAGTGAAAGAAGCCCATCTGAAGGCCACAGACTGTATAATTTCATGTGTATGATATTCTGGAAAAGGCAAAAGCATGGAGACAGTAACAAGGTCAGTGGTTGCCAAGGGATGTGGGGAGGAAGGGTGGCTAAGGGGAGCACCGAGGATGCTTAGGGCAGTAAACGACTCTGTAAGACACTATAATGATGGATACGTGTCATACATTTTTCCAAATCCACAGAATGTACAACACCTGGAGTGATCCCTGAGGACACTATGGCCTTTGGGTGGTTACAAAGTGCCAATATAAGTTCATCTATTGTAACAATGCACCCCTCTGGTGCCAGCATGTTGATAATGGGGGAGGCGGTTGGTGGGGGGGCAGGGGTGTACGGGAAATCTTTTCCTCCTGCTCAGTTTTCTATGAACCTAACACTATTCTAAGAAATAAAACTTATTTTTTAAAGAACAGGAACCAACTTATTCATCTGAACTTGATGTCGGTTGGGGTCATGGGTGGCGGTCAGGCTGGGTGAGCAGTGGCTTTTGAAGCAGTTGAGACATCTGTCATCCTATGAAACACCCCTCACCACTGCTGAGGTTGGCAGTGAGGAGAACCGAGCTCAAGGAAAAGTTATTTCCCTTTCTGAGAGAAAATCAACAAGGAAACAAAAACAAGCTTGGGGTCAAGCTCCCCGACGTGACTTCCCTATCTGTCCCTTGGGCTTCATAGTTGCCACTGTTCGCATGGGCTGGCCCCAGAGGAGCACATGCCTGTCTCAGTCCCTCCCCTGCTCCTCTGTAGAGAGCCTCTCTTGGTGGAGAGACAGCCCCTAATCATGTAGACCAACTCCGTCCCACGACCTAAGGCTTGGCTGAGTGGAAGGCCCTAGGACTCAGGTGATTCCAAAGGGAGCTGAGACAATCAGGGAAACACAATATTACCTCCCCAAGCATTAAGCTCTCCTGCCCCAGGCTGGCGTCCACAGCTTAGAGACTTAACCAAGAGTGGATTCTGAGTCAAGTCAGGAGCACCTCACCTGGATGTCTCTTCCAGGGCCCAGTCTGGGCCACTCAGGTATCTCCAAGTCAAGGGAAGAGTCCCCCCAGCTGCCCAGCATGGTAGCCACTAGCCATGCGTGGCTATTGAGCAGGTTACATGAAGCCAGTCTCAATTGGGATGCATTGTTTGTATAAAACACACACTGGATTAAGAAGACCCGGTACAAAACAAAGGGCGCAGTAGGTAAACACTGTGTTTATCTTCTCTCACAACCACATCAAAATGATAACTAATCTACAAAACAACCATTATTGAGAATTGCCTAAAATCAAGTTGAACTGAAGCCTTTCAACTAAGGAAATGCAGAAGAACGTGCACCTCCAGACTGGTAGGAAGGTCAGAGATGCTGAATGGGCTGGTCCCACACCCGCATGTGACCCTTAAAGATCTGGAGGCCTATTTCGGCTGTGGGGGTCTCCTCCATCCCCTAAAGGAGTGAGAGATTCCAGCCCAGAGTTCCAGTGCTGAGGAGAGAAGTCCCTATAATTTCTGGTTGTGAAAACCAGCAGAGATTGTGACTGACTGAGACTGAGGGCAGCTGAACTCCCAGGCGCCCCTCTAAAGGGACTGTGCTTGGACTTACTCACCACTGGAATCACTCACTCTGAGCTCCAGTGTTGGGGCAGCAGCTGGAAGGTGGCAGGGGTAAATGGTGGGGAATTGAGTTTTCTGGCTTGGAACGGGGGATGGAGAGGCAGCTTTCTCTAGGACGGAGAAGTTGGCAGAGGCCATTGTTTCTTCATTGAGCCCTCCCAATTCCTGGCATGTGGACACATGTGGCCACCATATCTGAGTCTCCACCATTTGTTCACCATGCCCTGCAAATTTGGGACCTGCCACTGCCCAACTTTTGGGCACATCCAGGCTGCTTTCAGTCACTTTTTTGTGCAGACCACCTGCCTTGGCTCAAGCTGCAGACTTTCCTAGGGTCTCTCAAATGTTCTCAGAAACCAGACAAGCAGCATCTGGCCTGAGCGTGTCCTGTACATCTGGCCAAGCAGCAATAAGCCAGCACCGGCAGCAGCCAGCCTTGGATCGCGGCCTGGCCTCTCAAGGCACTTCCAAGCCAGCACCGGCAGCCAGCCTTGGATTGCGGCCTGGCCTCTCAAAGCGCTTCCAAGCCAGCACCGGCAGCCAGCCTTGGATTGCGGCCTGGCCTCTCAAAGCGCTTCCAAGCCAGCATCGGCAGCCAGCCTTGGATCGCGGCCTGGCCTCTCAAGGAGCTTCCAAGCCAGCACCGGCAGCAGCCATCCATGGATTGCTTTCTGGCTCCCGCTGGGCGGCCCTGAGTGGGGCACAAGCTGTGGCTGAAGTAGACCTACAGCGGATCCCCTCCAAAGTGGTCCTGGGGCTCCACCCCCAGTGGCCAGTGTCAAAATAAACGAGAGCATCACCCAGCCACCTCCAAGTACGACATACCCAAAGGGCGGATTGGGCAGACACCAGAGTCCTGCTGAGGCAGATCCTGCTCTGTAGGATCAGCCCCTGCACAACAACTCTCACTGTAGTCAAGGCCAGTCCTCACAACTAGTGAGCCCAAGGGTCAGTCCCTCCCATTGATGTACAATTATCAACCAAGACTCAACTATAGGAGGAGGGCACACACAACCCACACAAGGGACACACCTGGAGTGCATGGCTCAGGAGATGAGAAAGACTGTGCCACTGAGCCCCACAGCTCACCTACTATATAAGGCCACTCTACTAAGACCAGAAGACATAGCAGCCCTACCTAATACATAGAAACAAACACAGGGAGGCAGCCAAAGTGGGGAGACAAAGAAACATGTCCCAAATAAAAGAACAGAACACAGCTCCAGAAAAAGAACAAAGCGAAATGGAGATAAGCAACCTATCAGATACAAGTTCCAAACACTGGATATAAAAATGCTCAGTGATCTTAGGGAGAACTTCAAAAGAGAAATAGAAAGCATAAAAATGGATATGAAAACCATAAAGAGAACCAGTCAGAAATAAAGGATACAATAACAGAAATAAAGGATATATTACAGGGAAGCTACAGTAAATTAGATGAAGCAGAGGATCCAAGCAGCGATGTAGAAGATAAGGTAGCAGAAAACACCCAACCGGAACAGCAAAACGAAAAAAGAATACAAAAAATTGAGGAGAGTATAAGGAGCCTTCGGGACAATATCCAGTGTACCACCATTTGCATTAGGGGTACCTGAAGGAGGACAGAGAGCAAGGAATTGAAAACTATTTGAAGAAATAATGACAGATAACTTCCCTAACTTGGTGAAGGAAATGGACATACAAGCCCAGGAAGCACAGAGTCCCAAACAAGATAAACCCGAAGAGGCCAACACCAAGACACATCATAATTAAAATGCCAAAGGTTGAAGACAAAGAGAGAATCTTAAAAGCAGCAAGAGAATAGCAGTTAGTTACCTACAAGGGAGCCCCCATAAGACTGGCAGCTGATTTCTCAACAGAAACTTTGCAAGCAAGAAGGAAGTGGCAAGAAATATTCCAAGTGATGAAAAGCAACACCAAGATTGCTCTACCCTGCAAGGCTGTCATTCAGAAATGAAGGACAGATAAGGAGCTTCCCAGACAAGAAAAAGTTGAAGGAGTTCATCACCACCAAACCAGTATTACAAGGAATGATCGAGGCACTTTAAGATCAGAGGGGGGTTAAGGATGGGTGAAAGGGGAAGGGATTAAGAAGTACAAATTGGTTGTTACACAGTAGTCATGGGGATGTAGGGTATAGCATAAGGAATATAGTCAATAATATTGTAATAACTAGGTTTGGTGCCAGATAGGTACTAGGTTTATCAGGGTGATAGAAGGGAATGGGGTTGGAGTCAGGGTGAAAAAAGTGAAGGCATTAAGAAATACAAATTGGTAGTTAAAGCAGTATGGGGAATATAATCAACAATGTTGTAAAGATCATGTAAGTGCCAGATGGGCACTGGACTTATCAGGGGGATCATGTCATAGACTGTGTAGATGCCTGCCCAATGCACTCTACACCTGAGGTGAAGTAGAATAATATTGAATGTCAACTATAACTAAATATGTAGGTGTATATATAGTCACGGGATGTGGAGCACAACATAGGCAAGGGAGTCGATGGTATTGTAACAGCTATAAAGTTGTCAGAGGGGTAGTAGCTTGGGGGGTGGGGTTATCATTTCATGAGGGGTTTACATGTCTAACTATTGTGTGGCTTTTTACACCTGAAACCAGTTTTAAAACATTTTTTAAAAAGAAAGAAACAAAAAGAAGACATAGTACCAAAAAAAGAATGTAAGCTATGTCATTGATCATTTTTTACATTGAAAATATAACATTTTAAAATAGGTTGGGTTAAAAATAAAAACAGACTCAAAAATACAGAGAACAAACTGATGGTTGCCAGACGGGAGGGGCTTGGGGGTGCGGTGAAAAAGGGGAAAGAATTAGGAAATACAAATTGGTAGTTACAAAATAGTCACGGGATGTAAAGTACAGCACAGGGAATATAGTCAGTAATATTGTAAGAACTATATATGGTGTCAGGTGGGTACTAGAGTTATCTGGTGATCACTTCATAAATTATATAAATGTCTAATCACTGTGCTGTATACCTGAAGCTAATATAATATTGATGTCCACTGTAATGAAAAATAAAAATAAAATAGGTTGAGTTAAATAAAACACATTATTGTAATCAATTCCCACCAGTTTCTTTTTGCTTTTTTAACGTGGATGCTAGGAAATTTAAAAAATGCATATGTGGCTTGTATTTGTGGTTTAAATTAAATTATATTTTTCTTGGTCAGTACTGGTTTAGAGTCAACTTACCACTTTAATAGTACACACACGCTTTCTTTCTAAGGAAGACACAGGAGAATGGACAGCTCCCCTAAAGCAGACCCCAATCTCAGGAGAGAATATGACCAAGAGGCGTTCCTCAGAGACCTGGTCTGACCTATGTTTTCAGTCCCAGGAGGGATGAGCTCACTTTCCATGTCTTTCTTTGCAGACTGTGCTAGACTGGCTTTCTGTACACTGTGATTTCAGCCACTGAAGACGTACACAGTGCAGTGATTTTTCTCACACCATCCTTTCGTGTCATTGCTTTACTTATTTATTTATTCTTATTGAGATATCTTTGACAGATAACATTGTGTAAGTTTAAGTTGTGCTGACCTAAAAACAAAAGGCCCTTCACAGTGAGAGGCCTTATGCTTAGGAGAGGTGGAGTGTAGCATAAGGAAGGTAGTCAATGGTATTCTAAGCAATGTTTTTAGTTTTCAGTCCAGTAGTCATCAGTCCAGTGGTCATAATATCTGCTTTCTTGTTGTCTTGGCAAACAGTTCTTTGGGACACAATGTTTCTTTAGGCCCAGTCCAAATTTCTTTTGCCCCCCTCCTTTTTTTTAACATTCCAAAGGTTTGAGGCACAAGACGTGCAAGGCCGTTCCTCTGGATGGCACTCCCGCTCCATGTTGAAGTGGCTCCGTTTATATTACTGTTTACAGGTGAACACCGAGGTCATTTGATACACTTACATACTTCAACATGGTTACCCCCGCAGCGTGAGCTCACACCTCCATCACATCCTATGATTATCATTTCTTTCTCTGTAGTGGAGACACTGAAGATCTGGTCCCTCAGCAACTCGGAAGTAACACCACAGTTTTGTCGACTGCAGCCACCGTGCTGTGTTAGAACTCCAGGACTTGGGAGGCACACACAGCGTTTCTTCCTGCTTTGCTGCAGGCAGTTATTTCTCAATCAGAACACCAAAAAGCACTAAATATAAAATAGAAATATAGGTCAACTGGGCTATAATGAGATTTGGAAATTCTGTTCTTCAAAATTGGCCAATAAGAGAGTGAAACTTCCCATCTCCAAATATTTAATGCTGTTTACCCTCATCTACCACCCAGTCCCCCACACAATGTGAGATATAGATGATGTAATACAGATTTGTACACTTGAAACCTATGTAACTTTACTAACCATTGTCACCCCAATAAATTTTAATTAATAAAAAGAGAGTGAAACCTCAGCTAGAGTGATATTCACAGTGACTGTATCTGGCAAAGAACTCACACATATAACAAGAAAAATAGAAATCTTCCTACTGTTTAGTTAAAAACACATAGTCAACCCATTTTTTAATGAGGAAGTAAGAAAAAAACTCAAACAGACATTTCACAAAAATAAGAACAATATCCAAATAACCCAAACCATATGAAACGTCCCCAGTTGCATTAGTCATCAGAGAAATGCAAACTAAAACCACAGGATATCACTACCCACACCAGCGTAGCTAAAATAAAAAGGTGACAGCTTGATGAATTGGTAAGGACACTCAGGGCACTCAAATGAACTGGATATAAACTGATACAGTCACTTTGAACAGTGTTTTGCAGTACCTACCAAAACTGAATGCTTGCACAGCATGAAACACAGCAATTACACTCCTAGGTGTATTCCAGCAGAAACGCTCATATCCACACATCAGGAGGTATGCAGTAAGACATGCAAAGCAGCACTATGCCTGAGAGCCTAAACTAGAAGCTAAAGAAGGCCCAATAACACCAGAACGAAAGTGTACATTGTGGATATTCACACACCAGGATACTCGAAAACAAGGAGGATCCATGGCCGACACCTCCACATGCATCACTATGGATAAACCTCACCAACCTTTGTTTGAACAAAAGAAACCACACAGAAAGACAGTAGAGTATATTCACATTTGTGTAAAGAACCCAAACAGGCAAATTTAAGCCACGCTGTTAGAAGTCAGGTAGTCATTGCCCTTGGAGAGAAATTACTGGAAAGCAGAATAAAGGGGGAGCTGGAAATGCTCCGTTTAGGAACCAGGGTGGTGCTGACATGGCTGTGCCCAGGTAGGGAGCCTTCATCCAGCTGGGCCTCTGCCTTGGGCGTCTTCTGTCTGTTATATTTCAGCAAACACACACACACACACACACACACACACACACACCCTGAGACACACCATAGTGAAACTGCTGACACACAAAGACAACATCTTAAGAGTGCTGAAAGAAAAAGAACACATTCTCGAATGAGGAATCAGAAGATTTACATTTTACTCACAACGAAAATGATTGATGCCAGCAACCAGGTGAGGTTGTATTTAAAGAGCTGAAAGAAAGTGTCAGCCAAGAACTCTACAGCAAGAGAAAGCACTCTTCAACAATGGGGGTGAAATAAAGACATTTCAGGCAACAAAAAGCTGTATTCACCACCAACAGACCGGTGCCAAAAGCATAAAATTTCAGGAAAAAGGAAAATAATATCTATGGAAACAAAGAATGCAGGAAAGGAGGAAATCAGTGGAAAGGGCAAATATTTGACAAAGACAGAAATTCCAAACGATTATTTCATCATTAATGAATTAATAAAACATTGGCACGTGATCACTCTATAATTGACAAGATTTAGAAAATCATTTTATTTTGTCATAAAGTTAAAAACGACATTGGATATATATATATATATATATATATATATATATATATATATATATATATATATATATATACATGCATATAGATACTGGTATACATGTGGTAACACTGTATCTACACACAGGCAATGGAAATTTGAGCACGAGATTTCAGATGCTGTTTACTCGAGGAGAGGAAGGAATGGGGCAGGATGGGGTACACCACAGATGCAGATATGACTTCATGAGTTTTCTAGTTCTCCTGAAGGATGTTGATTTCACAGGGGTTTTCTTTACATGCTCCGTTTAATTTTCTCTAAATTGGCCTTTGGACATTGACCGGCAGCATGATGGTAAATGTGCAACAGTCAGATTTCTGAGAAAAATATCTGATTTGTAGTATTTGCCAATTTCTGTAGTGTAAATACTCACATCATGGCTGATTTCCAGCTACAAATGGGCACCACTGAATGTGGCATTGGATGACGGTTTGAGCTGGCTGGCTCCAGCACACTACAGAGTGTAGCATTAAGTCAAGGAAAACTTGTGTTAATCCAAGGGCCCAGAGCCATAGGGCTGTCCTTAAGGAAAATAAAGTTTAGGAACCGGGAAGAGGGAGGAAAAGGGGGAGAAAGGGAGGGAGGGAGAAAGGGAGGGAGAGAGAGAGAGAGAGAGAGAGGTGCTAGATGTAGAAGATAGATGACAGATAGATAGATGACAGATAGATAGATAGATGATACATAGACAAATGATAATTAGATGATACTTAGATATTGCTATATAAACACAATATAGATAAATGACTGATAGATGAGAGACAATAATGATATTTAACACATAGATGCAGATAAATGATAAATACTTATAGACACACGAGAGAAAGCTAGACATACGATGAGAGAGAGAGAGAGAGGTGAGGGGAGGAAGAGGGAGGAGAGGGAGAGGGAAATCTTATTTGGCCAACGAACAAGAGGATTTTTCATAAAACCCTCAAGAAACAGTTTCTATATGTATCATACTGTTCTATTAAATGGAATTCTAAGGTACATTCAGTGATTCACTGACCTCCATAAGGAAGATTAATATCTTTATAAGTGACACTGAGTCAAACTTCTAGTGGGAGTAATCATTTGAATTTGTGTGTTTCAAATGTTTCCCTTTATTTTACAAGAATAAAATATTTACATATTTAGTTGGTAGAGGAATATTGTGTATTATAATAATAAGACCTTGTAGTTAAGGAAAGTAAAAATATTTGAGCTTCGATGTGAGTTTGGTAAAACCACAATGTGAGCATTTGGGATCTGAGGCTCGGGGCACAATGCATTCGTGCTGGGTACTAATTAGGTGATGGGGTTGCCTAACACGGCCTTGGGTCTCCTGTAGAAAAATGTCAGGAAGCTGTGCTCCCTTCTCTGCTCCAATCTGGGGAAGATCAGAGACCTATACAGACTGGGAGGAAAACGGCTCGCTTTTATGTATGGTTGTTATTTAAACTGCAATGTGTTAGCACGCGCTTTCTAGTTTGGATTGGCTCCTTCTTTGGGTGCAGCCGAAGCCTTTTGCGTCTCCCACATTCATTGCCTGTGTGTTTGTCTCAGTGAGTCCAGAAAGGGATGAGAGGAGAGGATTATAGTGGAAAATTCTGTCCTGTAGACGTGGCCTTCCACAACCCAGAGCTGAGGGTGGGAGCCTGTGGAAAGCCAAGTTCATCCACTATCCAAGCCCAGGACAGGCTGCCAGGGGTTACAGCCAAGATGACAGGATCCAGATGAAGGGGCATCACCGGTCATGAAGGCTTCCTTCCAGGGTTCCACCAAGGCCAGAGGATGCAGATGCAAGTAGGTGAGTCCAGCTCTGCCCTAGGTTGCGTTTTGGGCTGAATCCCAAGGTCTTCTAGCAGGAGGAGTGGAGACAGAGGCGTGGGCTAACGCAGACAGCTTAGGGAGGGCTTTGCAGTTGAACTGGAAACACCCAAAGCAGAGATCCCTGGGCATCTAGGTCCAGTCAGATTCTGTCCTGTAGACCCCACTGCAGACACTCCCGTTTGGCTGAGCCAAGCTGGGGATGCTCAGAAACAGGGGTCTTTGAGATCTCATCAGTTACTCCATGTAATGAGGGCAAGACCCAGGGCTGTAACATGCAGATGGGTCCAGGGTCCAGCTCAAGAACCCAGTCTACCCATGAGCGACGAGGGCAGGCCCATCACATCCCAGAAGGAGGACTGGTCAACATGGAGTGACCATGCCAGAGTCTCTCTGCAATATGTCAACTATTCTGATGCCAAATCACCTTTTTTTTAAAATTGAGATATGATTGACATAGAACATTGTGTAAGTTTAAGGTGTACAACGTATTGACTTGATGCATTTATATTGCAATGTGATTGTCATTGTAGTTCTGTGATGCACAAACGCCATCACCCTCCCTGATCTGGACTTTTATCCCAGCACCCAGCTGGATGCCCCATTGGCCCCAAACCTGGGGCCCTTAGGATTCTCATATGCTGATGGGCCACCCTATTCCTCTCGTTCTAATGCCACTGGGAGAAGGTGGGGAAAGAACCCGTGTTAGTAGGACATTTTAATGCACTCTGTACCTTGCTGGGAATTTAACATGTAACATAACATTAAATACTTGAAGGGAGAGTTTAGACTTCCATTTTAAATATGAGGACGTGTTGCCATAAAGTAGCGTCACCATGCCCAAGAACAGATGGTTAGTTTGCAGGGTTGGGACTGATGGCAAAGTCACTTTGTGGCACAAATCCACGCTCTTCCTTGCCCAGTAGATGGCAATGAGGTCCACACCCAGGGGGTTCATTGGAGATGAGATCAGCCTCACTTGAGCATGAGGAAAGAAACGGAAGCCAAGGTCCTCCCTCTGTCTCATCAGCAGGAAGAGTGGACAGGATGGGAGAGTGTGCTTCCCCTTTGGGGGAGGTAGTTGATGTAGAAACCCCAAGACGGCCCCTGGCCAACACATCCTGTCCTCTTCTGTCAGCTGCAGGCTCCGTCCTTGCACCCACTGGCTCCAGGACGGCACAGGCAGCAGGGGTGGCCATGGCCCCTCACCCCACCACCATCCTGGGCCTGGGTGAGTCTCGAATGGAGGATCCGCTTTCCAGGGACAGAGGGGGTGGGACTTGGGGAAGGGTCTGTGTCCTTGTTCAGTCCTCAGTCCAGTCCAGGAGACTCTGGGACCCTGGGGGAGCAAAGTGGTCCCCTCCGGGGGTCTGCCCCCTCAGCTGTGGCCCAGACCTAAGTCTGACCATGGAAGGTTCAGCCCTAGATGCTGGTATCTGGGGGTGGGGACTAGTTCAGACTGGAAGAAGGACTGGGGGAGGAGGACCTGTTTGGAAGAGGAGACTGGGGGTTCATCTTGAGACTTTCAGGGCAAGGAGAAACACTGTGCTTAGATACTATGTTGAGGAGGGTGGTTTGGAAGCTACGGGGGGCTCACGTCCGGCTCCATCAAATGCCCCTTGTCCGCAGCCCTGTGAGGAAACCAGGGGCTGGGCGTTTTCCTCACTGAGCTTCTCTTCCAGCGCTCTGCCTGGGCCAGATGATTCACATGCAAAATGGTGAGTCTACATTTAATCATTTCGTTTTTCATATATATATACATTTTATTTTCAGGGAAAATATTATTTTCCTTAGAGTCCTCTCACAGTTTATCTTCAGATAAAATGAGACCCACAGATCTCTTTGCCTGCGTCTGTCTGTCCCCACGCGGCCTGACTCACTTGTCTTCAGAAACCTTGGCTTTCTTTCACTTTCACAAACACCATTTTCCCCGGTAGACCCCGGGCCTCCACCCAGGGTGACATCTCCCTGTTGAGTGCCCGGCGCCCCCTATCGCTCAGCTTGGGTAATTCACGTTTGGCCCTGGGTGTCAGCTCAGTGCCTCTTCCTTCCGACTCCCAGAGGAGGGCAGCTCTGCCTCCACCGCCTTGACATTCCCACACTCACCCGCGGGCATGTATCACAGTGCGTAGCTGTGGATTTGCACAATTCTTTAATCAGCTTCTGTGTTTCAGCCCACAAAGGCAGGGACCCTGTGTGTGTTTCTCGTGCTTGTGGACCCAATGGCACATGGAGGGCATCCATGACTGGAGAGATAGGAAGTAAGACATGGAGGAAACACAGAATGAATGAATGAATGAATGCATGAATGAATGAATGAATGAACTTTTGCCAGCTCCTGCCTGTCTCTATCCCGGACTGCATAACATTGATGCCATCTTCCTGTTTCAGGGCTACAAAGCCTCTCTTCCTCCCCACCCCCTACCCCAGCCTAGTTGAGACACACGGGTTTTTCAAAAGCCTCAATATCAAGGAAATGGAAATAAGGCTGAGAAGAAGGTAGACAATACAGAGGGAACAGAGGTGGGCGCTGCACAGAGGACTTGCCCTGGAGACAGGAGGCCCAGATCGTTCCTACTGACTCAGACTCCTGCTTCCTTTGTCGCCCCAATGACCTGGTCGTCCTCATCTTGTGCCTTCCTCCCAGCCCTCTTTGTCTCCCTAGAAAGTGGCCGTGGGCAGGTAGATATAACCAGGCCCCCAGGCTGCTCTGACACCTACCGCTCCACCCTAGAAAAGTCCAAGATGTGACCAAAACTAGGGGTCCTTTTGTCCTGTGGGGAAATAACTCTGCAGTGATGAGAATTCACACCCACCTGTAATGGGCTTGGGGGGTTTTGGGGAGAAGATAATGGAAATGTTCCAAAATTGGAGTGTGATGGATGCACAACTCTGTACAGTTGCTAAAACAGATCGAACACACTTAAAATGGGTGAATTGTGAGGTGTGGTGGTTTCCTCAGAACGCACCTGAGGTCCTGCTCTGCTTCCTCCCAGGGCTCCTGCCCCCACCCTCCATCAGAGCTGAGCCAGGCCCTGAGGTCCCCCGGGGGCGGCCTGTGACCATCCTGTGCCGGGGCCCTGCTGGGGCTCACACATTCCGCCTGGAGCAGAAGGAGAACAGATCTACATACACGGATCAGAAAATCACGTCTCAACATGGATCCCCGGGAACGGAGGCCCGATTCTTCATCCATGCAGTGAGTGACGTCACTGCTGGGCCTTATCGCTGTCTCTATAAGAAAGGGTCCGAGTGGTCTGAGCTCAGTGAGTCCCTGGAACTGGTGCTGACAGATGAGGAAGTCTCCACTGTGCCCTCAGGTTTGTGCCAGGTCCCTGGACACTGTCCCCAGCTGTATCCTCTGTCCACAGGCTCCCTGCCCTCCTGGGGACCCCCAGCCCTCTGGCTCCCCTGCCCATCTGCACACATGTCCCTCGGCCTTCACACCAGGCTCAGGGCCCTGGAGTTCTGGCCCCATCTGGACACCATGATGGCCTGGACACTCAGCCCAGCATCGGGTGGGCAGGGAGCTGGCCCTGCTGGGCTGGGTGGGGAGTGGGCTTCCAGAGATCCGATGGGGACAGACCCCCTTCAAGGGAGCATGTGTCCTTTTGCTCAGGATGGTGTTAAACCCTCCTTTCCACTGAGCTCCACTCTGTGGGAGGCCCAGGCCACATGTCCCCTGTGGTGAGGTCCCCCATCCATTGGGCAACTCACAGGGGGGCCCTGACAAGAGCAGGACAGTGCTTTCAGGCCCCTTTCGGCTGAGGCCGTCCTTGCCCTGTGTGTGGTCAGCCCCCGAGATGGTCTAAACTCAGGGTCCATCGGGGCACTCCGACACCCCTCCAGTCCTCCCAGGGACTCAGACGAGCTGTTCCTTGCTGAATCTGGGAGGTGAAGAGGAGCATGGTGGTGGGAGGTGAGAGGGGTGTCCACCGCTCCAGCATATGTGTGTGTGTATATGATATACACACATGAAGGTCTGACAATTAAGTTCACAAACTTGTTGCAATGATGTTGCTAAACTTTTTTGATATCAGAGGGATTATTCATTATGAATTTGTACCAACTGGACAGACAGTTAACCAAGGTTACTATTTGGAAGTACTGAAAAGGCTGCATGAAAAAGTTAGACGACTTGAACTTTTTGCAATAGTTTATGGCTCTTGCATCACAACAATGCACCAGCTCACAGGGTACTGTCTGTGAGGGAGTTTTTAGCCAGTAAACAAATAACTGTATTGGAACACCCTCCCTACTCACCTGATCTGGCCCCCAGTGACTTCTTTCTTTACCCGAAGATAAAGCAAATATTGAAAGGAAGACATTTTGATGACATTCAAGATATCAAGGGTAATACAACAACAGCTCTGATGGCCATTCCAGAAAAAGAGTTCCAAAATGGCTTTGAAGGGTGGACTAGGTGCTGGTGTCAGTGCATAGCTTCCCAGGGGGAGCACTTCGAAGGTGACTGTAGTGATATTCAGCAATGAGGTATGTAGCACTTTTTCTAGGGTGAGTTTGCAAACTTAACTGTATTATATATATATATATATATATATATATATATATATATATACACACACACACATATATATACACATATATACACACACACATATATACACACACACATACACACACATATATATACACACACACATATATATACACACATATATATACACACCCACATACATATATACACACACATATATATACATACACACACATATATATACACACACACATATATATACACACACACACACACACACATATATATATATACACACACACATGTCATAAAGGGAAGCATAGGCAGTGATGTGTAGAGCAGAGGGTCCTTCCTGCCTCCTGCCCTGCTCCATTTATGAGGAATCTCAGGGTGTCTTTTGGGACTGAGTGATGGCCACATGTGGCCTGTGAGTGGACATTCAGTGTGCAGAGAGGCCAGGCTTGTTGTGATGTGGAATTAACCTCTGGTCATTCATAAAAAGTGAAAGCATTCACAGAATCTATAAAGGAAGTTTTTATTAAAGTTAGGGCAGAGAGAGAATGCCCATGGCAGTGTCCAAAGATGACACTGCCACAAGTTGTGAGGAGAGAAACACTGGTGGGGTGGGGAGTCGCCAGGGCAGAGTCCAGAGTCTGAGAGTGGACAGCTGCACTAACTGCAGGTTAGCTTTTTCTTACAGAGGAAATAGGGAGTCGGTCACGCAGGTTTGAGGGCTGACATCCTTCCTGGGGTCTGGTCTGTTTGAAGATGATGTTATCTCCAGACTCGGACTCGGCCATCGAGACCTGGGGATTTCAATGCATCACCAGTAAAAACTGCAAGAAGTTGTAGATTGGATTCCATTGTCCGGTGTCTGGGCGCCTGAGGATTAAGAAATTGCTCTCTTTAGGTTAGGATGTTGTTAATAAATGAGACATGGGTGGCCTTGAGAAAGGGAACAGAGTTCTTCAGTTAATCAGCGAGGGGAGAAACAAAGAGCAAACGGATGAACATCAGGATGGATCAAACTGCAAACAAACTAAGTCTAATAACAGGTGGCTAGACAGCGAGCTATGCAGTGAGTTAAACTGCAAACTGGCTAAGTCTCATTATGTTATAGATTCACGGAATTTTCTCACTAGGAGGCTGAGGGGGACAGACCCCAGGCAGCCTTCACATACCTCAGCCCTTCTCCTGCCTCGGTTCACAGGAGTCACCACAGGCGGCAGCTCCAACCCCCTCACACACACAGCGCGCCCCCCTCCTCCGCTGATGAGTAGAGACCTCGGCCTGCAGAGGTTTGGGGTTGGGGGGGATGCCTCTGCTGGGGTTCAGGCTCCAGGGCCCAGCCCTCTGCCCTAGGCTAGGATTAGGGACTGTGAAGGGCCACAGCTAGGGGCTGCCACCCGCAGGGCACTGGGTGTCACTAACATTCATAAGGACCAAGAGAATAGCACTTACATGTTTGACTAACTCTGTGTCAGGCTCTGTGAAAGCTGTTATGCCAACAACAGCCAATGAGGGAGGTCCTCGTCTGATCCCTAAGAGCCTCCGCTTTTTTGGATGTGCAGAAACGAAGGTCAAGTTTCTTGTCCAAAGGCACAAGGCTCTGAAGGGGTGGAACAGAGCCCAGACCTCAGGGTTTGTCTGCGGCTCTGCGTCGCCCCCTTGTGGGAATGGTCCACCTCATACCAGTTAGAACGGCTATCAACAGGATAACTAATAAGTGTTGGAGGGGCTGTGGAGAAAAAGGAACCCTCATACACTGTTGGTGGGAATGCAGACTGGTGCAGCCGCTATGGAAGGCAGTGTGGAGGTTCCTTTAAAAATTAAGAATAGAATTACCATATGACCCAGCAATCCCTCTCTTGGGTATTTACCTGTAAATATATAATTTACAATGCAAAATTTCAGATCTATAATTTACATTTTGTTAGGGTATACATTTACATTGTATATTAACAAAATATGAGTAATGTAATTAATATAATAAAATGCATTCATATATCATTTCAAATGAATATAAAGTACATTTTTGTATATTATGTTATACATTATATTATGCATTACTAAAATTTACATATGTAAATGTTAACATAAATATTACCATATATTATATAATAAATGTGTAATAGACATATTTTTGTAACATATACTGTAAGTTCTTTTAAATTACATGTAATTTAAATTATACATATATGTTAAATCACATAATTTTAAATATATATACATTTTTATAATTACATAAAAATATTTATACAGTACATAACAACTATATAAATACATTGCAATGTATTATACATATTACACATATATTGCATATATATATAATTTTAAATTGTGGTGGATTGTGGACCGAGCACAAGGTATTGACAGAAGGGCACTCAGGGAGGTGAAGTTTCCTGCCTTTCTTAAAGCATATTGAGAATTCAGCCCCTGGACCAGTGGGAGGGACTGGAGCTCCGTTCCAAGACAGGGACCACGGAGGCTCCAACCCTGTGTGGAGGAGCCCCCAGGACCTCCGTCTGACACCTGTGAAATACGTGGTCATACGCACTGCGCAGAGGAGGTGAATGGTAAAGGAGGTGATGGATGTACAGCGCATGCGCCAAGACCAGACCGTGGCTGGTGCTCCATCAACTCGCCGGCTAACTGCAGGGGCAACACAGGGACGTCCGGTCTTGACTGCCTCACTCACAGAAGGGCAGTTCCACCCTCATCAGAGGCCATTGTGATAAACAAGAAATCAGAGATGGGGTTCCTGCACTTGGGTTGGGAACCAGAAGGAGGTCAGCAAAGGGAGGTGCCTCCCCATTCCTACCGAGTGTTGGTCTGTATAAAATGCCAAAGGGTGGAGGGCAGCGCTGTCCCACACAACCTCTTGCAGAAAGGAAATGGCTGTCTGTGCCATTCAGTGAGACTGTTATTACCCAGGTGTGGCCACTGGGCCCTTGAAACGTGGCTGGTGCAGCTAAGGCTCTAAGACCCCTGTGGGAGGACCAGGAGACTCAGAGCCTCCTCTGTCCAGCTTGGGCCTTTGACCTATGTCCTCCTGATTCCTCACCCCAAGAGACACGCAGACACGTTCATGTGACAGTAACAATCATGGTGAGTGATGGGCAGAGAGGAGCATGGACCATGGACCTGGTGTGTGCCTCTTGGGGACAGGGGGCAAAGAGTGGGCTTTTGGTGTTGGTCAGATTCCAGCTCTGTCAATGCCCTGTTGGCAGAGGATGTCAGCATTCTGGACCCGTTTTGTAACATGAGAATAATGATTCCCATGTTGCAGGACTACCATGCGTGTGAGAGACTATATATGTGTGTGTGTACATGACAAGCACCCAGCATATGCATGGTATGCAGTAGGTACTCAATCAATGCATGCAGTATTGATTCTCTGGTTCCAACCTCCCTCCTCTCCCAGGCCTGCCGACAGAGTATGTTTATGTTCTCGCTGGGGTCTCTGTGGCCTTCCTCCTTTGTCTTCTCCTCCTGGTCTTCCTCTTAGTCCACCGTCAGCATCAGAGAAAACACGGTAGGTCTCAGGGACAGGGTGGGTGACCTTGGCAGGCTGTTTGGGGTGCTGGGAAGACAGCCCCCCTCCTAATTCACACTTCTGACTGTCCTCAGGGCCCCTCAGCAACAAGAGTGAGGAGCAGAGGCCCCAGGAGAGGTGAGGCCCCTGGGCACGACCCACCACCCAGTCCTCTTTCTCCAGGAGCCCCCTGTGCTCACTTGTTCTTTCCACACAGGCTCAGCCCAGCTGTTGACATCATAGAGAGGACACCAGGTAATGAGACAAAGAGCGGCGACAGGCCTGGGAGAGGGGAAGTGGGTATTCAGTGCCATTCAAGATGTAATGGGGGGAGGAGGAACATTTGGGAATATTCTGTGATGTTCTAGATGAGGTCGAGGATGAAATCTGAATGTGTGAGGTTTCAGGCAAATTTGCCTTTCAAGTTCCACCCCAGAGAACTGACCATTGTCCTTTCCCCTCCAGATATTGCCACAGTTGATCACCTTCCTGAGAAGGACAGGGAGACGCACACCCCAGTAAGTCCTTATATGAGTCACCTTCTGCTGCGTAACCAACTTCCCCAACTTTAGCAGCTTTACAAAATTATCTGTTTCTTGGGCCAGAAATTTGGAAGTGGATTTGCTGGGTGGTTCTGGCTCATGGTCTCTCATGAGGTTGCTGTCATGATGACCAGGGCTGCATTCATCTGAAGGCTTGACTGGGCTGGAAAGTTCAATTGCCAAGACAGAGTCCTCTTAGGGCTGTGGACAGGACGCCTCAGTTCCTCTTCCCATGAGCTTCTCCATGGCAGCCGGCCTCCCCCAAAGGGTGGCATCGCAGAGAGGGAAGGACAGAAGCCACAATGTCTTTTGTGGCCTCTCCATGGAGGTGACATGCCCTCACTTCTGCTGTATCTGTTGGTCACAGACCAATTCTGATTCTATGTGGGAGGATCTACACAATGGTGATTCATCACAGTGGTGGGATCACAGGGGCAGGGGTGCACCTGGAGGCTGGCTGCTACCATCTTCCCTTCCCACTGCCCCCTCCCCTCACCCTCGGCCATACTGGGTCTCTCCCTCAGAGCCCTGCTGCAGGAGACACCCAGGAGGTGACATATGCCCAGCTGGACCACCAGGCCCTCACACTGAGGGCGGCCAGAGCTGTGTCCCCACAGGCCACGGAGCCCACGGCTGATTCCGACACATATGCAGCCCTTGCCAGACGCTGATCTCAGGCCCACCTGTATTCTGCACCTAGAGACACAGGAAGTCGCTCTTGAAAAAGTCTGAAGTAGCCACTTGCAGGGCTTCCCTATGAAACCATCCCTTCCTGGAATGTCCTCCAGTCAGTTCTCCTGGAGACGAGAGCTGGAGTCTGGAGACCTAATGAACATCTAGGAGATTCATTAACCAGGCAGCCCCTCCTGGGATCCACCAGCTGCTTGGAACTCCCATGTAGCACTTGTTTCCGGAGACCCAGCTACAGGTGCTGGTTGTTTCCAGACACCCAGCTGCTGTTGTTCAGCAGTTTCCAGACACCCAGCTGCAGTCACTTGGCTGTTTCCAGAGACACAGATACAGTACTACAGTCACCCAGCTGATTCCAGACATGCCCTGTGAATCCCCAGCTTTCCCCAGAGACTGTTTTAACCATTTTCTCCTCAGCTGACTCTGAAGCCCTTCCTCGAGTCCAGTTGCTGACCTTGAACCTGGGCTGTACTTATGCAACTCATAGCTGGGGCCCCATTTTTCTGAATCCTGCTTCACCTTGTTCATCAGTAAATGTTTTCACAGACGCAGCCACAGCAGCCCTGCATGAGGAGACGGGGTACACAGGTACTTCTTCCCCAGTCTCTGCCTCCACAGATGCTCAAAACTTAGTGAGGGAAAAAAAGTCATCGGTGTTTTCTGATCTGAGTCTGGGTCTCAGGGATGAGTGAGGGAGATGTCTGAGGGGATGTGTGGCTGGTGAAGGTGCAGAGTATACACCCCACCCACCCCACATACATGCACATGCACATGAATGCATGCACTCAAACACATGTACACATAGCTACACATATGCACACACTGGTACAAATGCACATACACATGCACATGCCCATGAATGCACACAAACATGCATGCACACACTGTATAAACATACATTTGCATATGCCCATGGATGCATGTATGCACACACATGTAACACACCTACACACATACACACACTGGTACAAATGCACATGCACACACCGATGAATGCATGCAGACACAGACACACATGCACACACTATATAAACATACATTTGCGCATGCCCATGGATGCATGCATGCACACACATGTAACACATCTACACACATACAGCTACAAATGCACATGCACACACCGATGAATGCATGCAGACACACAGAGACACATGCACACACTGTACAATCACATACACCCGCACACGTGCACACTCATGGACACATGAGTGAATTGGGCGAGGGATTAGCAAGGCCATGACTGCACAGGACAGGCCCGCAGGCTTTTAGCCTACTCGGAGGAACATGGCAGTTCCCACTTCCCATCCACACCCTGGGTTCATCCCCACTGGACACCATACATTCTCCAAACACAACAGTACCGATCCACCTCTCGGACATCGTCCTTGATCTGACTGAGCTTCACCCCTCACCTGGCCACTGCCCTCTAAGTCTGGGATTGGATGCTGTTCTTCCCAATAAGTGTGCAATAAACTCCTCCCCTACAATGAGAGTATTAATTCCCTGTGGCTGCTGTAACAAATTACCACACACTTAGTGGCTTCAAACAACACAATTTATTGTCTTATTGGTCAGAACATCAGAAGTCTGAAATCAGTTTCACTTGCCAAAATCAAGGTGTCCGCAGGGCTGCGCTCCCTCTGGAGGCTCCAGAGAGAATCCATCTCATCTTTCGCAGCGTCTAGGTGATTCCTTGGTTTGTGTCCCCTTCCTCCATCCTCAAGGCGCACTGCAGCTTCTTCAAACCCTACTCTCTGACTAGGACTCCTGCTTCCGTGATCACATCTCCTTCCCTCTGTCTCTGACCCTCCTGACTGCCTCTCACAGGACCCTGGTGATGACACTGGGCCCACCTGTGTAATCCAGGGTCTTCCATCTCCATATCCTTAACTCAATCACACTTGCAAAGACCCCTTGGCCACATAAGGTAACACACCAGCTGGTTCCAGGGATCAGACTTGGACACCTCTGGGGGACATTATTCTGTCTTCAGTGTCCAACCTCAACACTGCGTCCGCCCATGGGCTTCCTCTGGGCTTGAACACTTCTCTGTGAATTCTGACTTTCTCCTGCAGGAGTGTTTCCTTCTCACACCAGCTTCTGAACTGTCAGATGTTTGAGAGTCTGATGAATTGCTGTGTTCTTAGGACTTCCACTAAGAGGAGGTTGGGTAAGAGGCAGTGGAGATGGGAAATGCCTACCCCCAGGTGCCCTGTGTGACAGGACTGTGGCTGCTCACCAGCATGGTGTCCTCCCTTCCTGGGCTCCAGCAAGACCACCTTTCCAGCCTCCCTGGCGTTGGGCGTGTCCAGGGATGAATTTTAGCCAGTGTGTGAGCAGGATTGATGCAGCTGCTTCCAGCCCTGGCCCATAAACCCCTCCACATAAGGTCCTCACTGCTCTTCCCTTTGCTAGTGGATACTGATGTCCTGGGTGACCCTGGAAACCTCACATAAGAGGTGGCACCAGGTTCCCAGGATGATTATGCAGCAGAGTCTCTGTTCCCATTTGGATTCACCACGTTTCAGGTGTCTGTAAACTTGATGCTTTAACATCTGTCCTACAGGTACATGCCAAACACGCCTTGTCCTAGAAGACCCTATGATATGCCCAAGTCACTTTGCATTGGCCTCCTGCCTCCCTCATTGCCCCTCCTGAGCAAGTGACCTCTTCTTGGAGTCACTTTTCAAATATAACCCAGCCAATCTTTTGCCCACATCCCCACCACCTCCTTTGTGGGGCTGTCACACTCTGGGCCATGATCTGCTGGCTGTTATCACCCCACGTCCAGGTACCAGACAAGCAGCACCAACCCTTGCACTCCAGAGCCCTCTGAAACAATTAAACCAGACATCCCTAAGCCCACTTACCCTGTCTTGCCCATTTCTTCTTCTGGAAACCACCTGACAGGCCCTTGCCTATGATTTCCCCTCCCCTGCTACTGACCAACACTGGTGCTTCCCTGAGTGTCCCGTCCTCCTGGGAACTGTGAGTAACAGACTGTCTTCAACGGCCATTGTCTCCTGATCTGTCAGCCCATCCCTCCAATTTCCTATTAATCACACTATTTTAAACCTTCTCTCCCAAGTGAGTCATTAGATTTTGGGGTCCATTGGCTGTAATAGTTACGCTCTCCTAATCACACACATTCTGACAGTGACAAAGCCGTGGTCCAGAGAAGGGGTGTGGCTGCCCAGGGAGCTGTTGCCCCAGAGCTCCCACCTTTGTGGGGTGCACAAAGCAGATTCCCCCATTTTCCTGAATCTGCTCTTCATCTCTGTCCCACATTACATGGTGTCAAGTCCTCCCAGCCCTCTTGAATTCCACATGTGGGAGTCGCCCTCATGCCTCCCTGACCCCTGGATCACTGACCATGGGGTTGTGTTATGAACACATCCCTACTCCCTTTCCCATGACACTGTTGTGTTTTTGTTTTTTTTCTTGAAATGTAGTTTATTTAGTCTGATTCTTTCTGGGTCAGAGCATAACAAAGTTATAGTAAACATATGTGTGTGTATATATGTATGCACACATTTGGTTATTTATATCTTATATTTTCTGGGTTTCTGTGGTAAAAGCATGTTTTATTTTATTATGTATGTATTTATTTATTTATCTATATATTTATTTATTTAATGTGTGTGTCTGTGTTTCTCTTTTTAATTAAATTTATTGGGGTGACAATTGTTAGTGAAATTGGACAGATTTCAGGTGTACAATTCTGTATTACATCATCTATAAATCCCATTGTGTGTTCACCACCTAGAGACAGTTCTCCTTCCGTCACCATATATTTGATCCCCTTACCCTCATTTCCACAACCCAACCCCTTACCCTCTGGTAACCACTCAACTATTGTCTGTGTGTATGAGTTCTTGTTTCTCATTTGTTTGTCTTGTTCTTTTGTTGTTTTTGGTTTATATACCACATATCAGTGAAATCATATGGTTCTCTGCTTTTTCTGTCTGACTTATTTCGCTTAGTATTATACTCTCAAGATCCATCCATGTTGTCACAAATGTTCCTACATCATCTTTTCTTACTGCCAAATAGTATTCCATTATGTATATATACCACAACTTCTTTATCCATTCATCTATTGAAGGACATTTTGGTTGTTTCCATGTCTTGGCCACCGTAAAGAAAGCTGCAATGAACATTGGAGCACAAGTGTCTTTATGTCTAAATGTTTTCAGATTTTTTGGGTAGACATCCAGGAGAGGGATTGCTGGGTCATATGGTAATTCTATTCATAATTTTTTGAGGAACCTCCACACTGCCTTCCATAACGGCTGCACCAGTCTGCATTCCCACCAACAGTGTATGAGGGTTCCTTTTTCTCCACAGCCTCTCCAACATTTGTTACTATTTGTGTTGTTCATGATAGCCATTCTGACTGGGGTGAGGTGATATCTCATTGTAGTTTTGATTTGCATTTCTCTGATGATTAGTGATGTTGAGCATTTTTTCATATGTCTATTTGCCATTTGTATGTCCTCTTTGGAGAAATGTCTCTTCAGGTCCTCTGCCCATTTTTCAATTGGGTTGTTTGTTTTTTTGTTGTTGAGTTTCATGAGTTCCTTGTATATTTTGGTTATTAGCCCTTTATCAGAAGCACTGTTTGCAAAAACCTTCTCCCATTCAGTTGGTTGCCTCTTTATTTTGTTGATGGTTTTTTTTGCTGTGCAGAAACTTTTTTTTTTTTTTTTTTAATGTTTCATATAGTCCCATTCGTTTATTTTAGCTTTTACTTCCATTGCCTTTGGAGTCAAATTCATAAAATGCTCTTTGAACCCAAGGTCCATAAGTTTAGTACCTATGTTTTCTTCTATGCAGTTTATTGTGTCAGGTTTTATGTTTAAGTCTTTGATCCATTTTGAATTAATTTTGGTACATGGTGACAGATAGCAGTCCAGTTTCATTCTTTTGCACGTGGCTATCCAATTCTCCCAGCACCATTTGTTGAAGAGGCTGTCTTTCCTCCATTGTATGTTTTTAGCTTCTTTGTCAAAAATTATCTGTCCATATTTATGTGGTTTTATTTCTTGGTTCTCAATTCTATTCCATTGGTCTATGTGTCTGTTTTTCTGCCAATACCATGCTGTTTTGATTATTGTAGCCCTGTTGTACAAGCTAAAGTCAGGGAGTGTGATACTTCCATTATTGTTCTTTTATCTTAAGATTGCTTTGGCTGTTCGGTGTCTTTTGTGGTTCCAAACAAATCTGATGATTTTTTGTTCTATTTCTTTAAAAAATGCCATTGGGATTTTGATGTGGATTGCATTAAATCTGTATATTGCTTTGAGTAATATGGACATTTTCATTATGTTGATTCTTCCAATCCATGAGCACGGAATGTCTTTCCATTTCTTTGTGTCTTCTTCAATTTCTTTCAAAAATCTCTTATAGTTTTCAGCATATAGGTCCTTCACATCCTTGGTTAAGTTTATTCCTGGGTATATTATTCTTTTTGCTGCAATTGCAAAAGGAATTCTGTTTTGTTACTTCTTTATCTGAGATTTTATTGTTAGTATATAGGAAGGCAATGGGCTTTTGTACATTGAATTTGTAGCCGTCAACTTTACTGTATTCGTTGATTGTTTCTAATAGCTTTTTGGTGGGTCTTTAGGGTTTTCTATATATAGCATCATGTCATCTGCAAAGAGTGACAGTTTAACTTCTTCATTCCTAATTTGGATGCGTTTTATTTCTTTCTCTTGCCTGATTGCTCCGGCAAGGACTTCCAATACTATGTTGAAAAGCAGAGGTGATAGGGGACAACCCTGTCGTGTTCCTGAACATAGAACAAAGGGCTTCAGTTTTTCACCATTAATTGTGAGATTAGCTGAAGGCTTGTCATATATGGCCTTTATTACGTTTAGGTATTTTCCTTCTATACCTAGTTTATTAAGTGTTTTAATCATAAATGGATGTTGTATCTTGTCAAATGCTTTTTCTACATTAATTGATATAATCATATGATTTTTGTCCTTTATTTTGTTTATGTGATGTATTACATTGATGGATTTGCGGATGTTGAACCATCCTTGTGCTCCAGGGATGAACCCCACTTGGTCGTGATGAAAATCTTTTATTTATTTATTTATTTATTTATTTATTTTTTAAATTTATTGGGGTGACAATTGTTAGTAAAATTACTTAGATTTCAGGTGTACAATTCTGTATTACATCATCTATAAATCCCATTGTGTGTTCACCACCCAGAGTCAGTTCTCCTTGCATCACCATACGTTTGATTCCCCTTAATACATTGTTGTATTCGATTTGCTAGAATTTTGTTTAGGATTTTTGCATCTGTATTCATCAGAGATATTGGTCTGTAGTTTTCTTTTTTTGTGTTGTCCTTACCAGGTTTTGGTATCAGGGTAATGTTGGCCTCATAAAATGAGTTAGGGAGTACTGTCTCTTCTTCAATTTTTTGGAAGAGTTTGAGCAGGATTGGTATTAAATCCTCTTTGTTTCTCATTTGTTTGTCTTGTTCTTTTGTTGCTTTTGGTTTATATACTATGTAATTTTACTAACAATTGTCACTTCAATAAATTTAATTTAAAAAAAAAATCCTCTTTGAAGTTTTGGTAGAATTCACTAGTGAAGCCATCTGGTCCCGGACTTTTGCTTTTGGGAAGGTTTTGGATGACTGATTCAATTTCGTTACTGGTGATCGGTCTGTTTAGATTTTCCAGTTCTTCATGGTTCAGCCTAGGAAGGTTATATGTTTCTAAGAACTTGTCCAGTTCTTCTAGGTTATTGAATTTGGTGGCATATAGTCGTTCATAGTATTCTTGGATGATCCTTTGTATTTCTGTAGTGTCTGTGATAACTTCCCCTTTTTCATTTCTGATTTTGTTAATTAGTGTCTTCTCTCTTTTTATCTTAGTGACTCTACCCAAGGGTTTGTCAATTTTGTTAATCTTTTCAAAGAACCAGCTCTTTGTCACATTAATTTTTTCTATTGTCTTTTTGTTCTCTATTTCATTTAGTTCTGCTCTGATTTTTGTTATTTCCTTTCTTTTGCTGACCTCGGGGTTCATTTGTTCTTCTTTTTCTAGTTCTTTAAGGTGTAATGTGAGGTTATTTATCTGGGCTTTTTCTTATTTCTTGAGATAGGCCTGCAATGATATAAATGTCCCTCTTAAAACTGCTTTCACTGCATCCCCAAAATTTTGGTAGGATGTATTTTCATTGTCATTTGTTTCTATGTATCTTTTGATCTCTCCTCTAATTTCTTCTTTGACCCAGTCTTTCTTTAAAAGTATGTTGTGTACTCTCCATGTATTTGTGGTTTTTCCTGCTTTCTTTTTGCAGTTGATATCCAATTTCAAGGCCTTGTGATCAGAGAATATGCTTGGTATGATTTCAATCTTCTTAAATTTGCTGAGGCTGATTTTATGTCCCAATATATGATCTATCCTTGAGAATGTTCCATGTACCCTAGAAAAGAATGTATAGTCTGATGTTTTAGGATGAAGTGCTCTATATATGTCAATTGTGTCCATTTCATCTAAAGTGTCATTTAGGGTTGACATTTCTTTATTACGTTTCTGTTCGGATGATCTATCTATAGCTGTCAATGATGCATTTAGGTCCCCTGCTATAATTGTGTTTTGATCAATTTCTCCCTTTAGTTCTCTTAGTAGTTGCTTGGTATGTTTTGGTGCTCCCTGATTGGGGGCATAAATGTTGATGACTATTATGTCTTCGTGCTGTATATTCCCTTTTACCATTATGAAATGTCCATCTTTGTCTCTTGTTACCTTTTTTATCCTGAAGTCTGTTTTCATCTGATATCAGTTTGGCTACACCTGATTTTCTTTGTATACCATTTGCTTGGATTGTCAATTTCCACCCTTTCACTTTGAGTCTATGCTTGTCCTTGTAGCTGAGATGTGTCTCTTGGAGACAGAATATGGTTGGGTTTAGTTTTTTGATCCAATCTGCTACTGTGTGCCTTTTTATTGGTGAGTTCAGTCCATTTACATTTAAGGTGATTATTGATATGTCAGGTTTTCCTGTGAGTCTATCTTTGGTTTTCTGGTAAGACTGTGTCTCCATTGTTTCTTTGCCTTTTTGTTGTCTGTTATTTCTGTGTGGTGGTATTCTATGATGTTTCCCTCTGTTTCTTCTTTTATTAGGTTGTATATTTCAGTTCTGGATTTTTTTTTGAGTGGTTACCCTTAAGTTTATGTAAAAGAAAGTTTGATATTTAGAGTATTCCATTTTCTTCAGCACACTTACTTTCTCCATTCCCATATTCCGGTTCAGGCCTTTACTCTCCCCCCTTTCATGTTTTGGTTGCCACAAATTGTTCCTGTTGATGGTGGTCGAATAGCCTCCTTCAGTATTTCTTGTAGTTCAGGTCATTGTTAGAAAATTCCTTCAGCTTCTGTATGTCTGGAAAGGTCTTTATTCCTCCTTCATATCTAAAGGATACCTTTGCTGGATATATTATTCTTGGGGCATAATTTTTCTCAATAGTTGAATATTTGTTTCCACTCCCTCCTGACTTGTAGAATTTCTGCTGAAAAGTCTGATGGTAATCTATGGGGCTTTCCTTTGTAAGTTACCGTCTTCTTTTCCCTGGCTGCCTTGAGGATTCTTTCTTTGTTGTTAATTTTTGACAGCTTCAATACAATGTGCCTTGGAGAAGGCCTGTTGGGATTGAGGTAATTAGGTGTTCTATTTACTTCTTGGATTCAAGGATCCGGTTCTTTTCACAAGTTTGGGAAGTTCTCGTCAACTATTTGTTTGAATATACTCTCTCTTCTCTTCTGTCTTTTCTCCTTCTGGTATACCCATTATTCTTATATTGCTCTTTCTGATGGAGTCAGAAAGTTCTTGTAGAGTTCTTTCATTTCTTTTAAGTGAAGTCTCTTTCTTCTGCCATCCATGTCATTTCCAGATTTCTATCTTTGATGTCTTTCCTCCATCTGGTCAGCTCTATTATCTAAGCTGGTTATTTCATTCTAAATTTCTTTTTTTTCCTTCCTTCCTTCCTTCCTTCCTTCCTTCCTTCCTTCCTTCCTTCCTTCCTTCCTTCCTTCCTCCCTTCCTTTCTTCCTTTCTTTCTTCCTTTCCTTTTCTTTTCTTTCTTTCTTTTTTTTTTTGTTGGGGAAGGGGAACAGGACTTTATTGAGGAACAGTGTGTACTTACAGGGCTTTTTTTTCCAAGTCAAGTTGTTGTCCTTTCAGTTTTAGTTTTGGAGGGCAGAGCTCAGCTCCAGGTCCAGTTGCCATTGATAGTTACAGGCGGGTGCAGCCCACCATCCCTTGTGGGAGTCGAATCAGCAACCTTGTTGTTGAGAGCCCGTGCTCCATCCAACTGAGCCATCCGGGAGGCAGTTCAGCTCAAGGTGTTGTGTTCAATCTTAGTTGCAGGGGGCGGAGCCCACATCTGGGACTCGAGGAGTTGAACTGGCTACCTTGTGGTTGAGAGCCCATGAGGGAATTGAACTCGAAACCTTCAGAGTTAGGAGCACGGAGCTCCAACCACCTGAGCCACCGGGCCGGCCCCCATTCTTCATTTTTTTTATTGAGTTCTTAATCTCCAGAAATTCTATTTGGTTCTTTTTTTAAAATTTCAACCTCTTTGGTAAGATGTTCCTTTTGTTCTTTGATTGTGTTCCTCCATTCATTTAACTGCCTGTCGGTGTTTTCTTGCATCTTGTTGAGTTTTTTAAGTACTGTAATCTTGAATTCTCTGTCATTTAAGTCACATACTTCCAAGTCTTTAAGTTCATTTGCTGGAGACTTTTCATTTTCCTTCTGAGCTATCTGCTACCTTGGTTATTTATGGCTATTAATGATTTATTTTTCTCTTCCCAGACATCTACAGGAGTGGGCTCTGCAACAGGTTGATAGAAAGAGGTCTTTCTTTTGTTTTCCAGTACGTGTTGGTAGAATGTTTTATTTTCTCTCCAACTGTAGCCTTTTATTCTCTCTCACTGTAGTGTTATGTTTTCTCTGCACTATACCAGATTCTCACACAATGGGGGGATTTCCTGGAGGAGGGCGTCTCCTCTGTGAACAGTTCACCTGGGTCATAGGTCACCACCTCCTTTGGGCTATGTGGAGAGATTCTGAAGTTCCAAAGCTCTTCCTGCACCAGATTCAGAGACCATATATTTCAGCATCTCTGTTTATTCCTGCAGGGATTCGCCCAGATAGGTGGGAACAGGGGTGGGGTTGGTTGTGTGAGGTGGCCCAGAACAATGGCGGGGACCACCACCACAGTCAATCCTACTTCCACAGCTTCCTCCCCTTTGTCAGAACTAGTTGGGCTGTGAGTCCGTGTCTGTGGACCACAGTTCTCAGAACTGCAAATATTCTCTTCTTTTGATCTGACACTGTTACTGTTCTGCTTCTAGCACCGGGTAGGTGGAGGTAGTGCAAGCTCTGGGTGGGTAGGGAAGGGTCAGCTAGGCTCCATGGCTAAGGCTTCCACTCTCTGCTCTGCAGTAAGGGCTTAATCCGCCATTTTCAGCCTTCTTCCCTCAGTCTTTGCTCCAAGGTCTCTGCCATGAGTGTTGGGTTCAGCTGTGTAATATGCTATCCCCTTAGCCCTGTGGGCTATAAGTGGAGCCCTAGCAGCTCGAGTTCTTCCCTCTCCTGCAACTGCAGTAGTTCCTGGATGCAGCGAGCTCAGAGCATCAAGCTAGGTCTGCGTCCGGGCCCATGTGGCCCCATCTCTGCACTTCTCCCTTCCCTCCTCCCCTGCTTGCACAATATGCCCACATTTAGGTGATTTCAGTAGTGGGTCTCTTAGTCTTTCCTGTCTGCTGCACAGGGAGTCCTTTGTGGAGTTATAGCTGTTAAATTTGTTGTAAATTCCAGGGGAGATTTCAAGAGATTCACCTCAAGCTGCCATTTTTATGTGGTTTCTTCTTTATATTTTTAATTGTAGGACTTCTGTTCAGCTAGACTTCAGATAGTTCTCCAGGTTGATTGTTTTATAGTTCAGTTGTAATTTTAATGTGTACACAGAAAGATGCAGGCATAGTGTTTATCTACTCTGCCATATTGGAATCTCTTGGAGTGCATTTTTGTTTTGTTTTTAATTTTTTTGGAATGCATTTTTAATGTGTTCATTCTATTGGATTTTTCACCTCTAATATTTCTAAATCATTTCAATAACTGCCTATTTTTCTGTAATTTAATTGATAGTCTTGTCTCAAAAATTCAGTATCCCCCTTTATTTTTCCAGATATTTAAACATGGTTAATGCTAAGTAACTCTCATATCTTCCTATTGATTATATTTCGTTGCACATGATAATCCCCATTATCAGCAGCTTGTTGTCCACAGCCCTGTTTGTCATTATTAGGATTACTCTCTCTTGTCCATTCTGGTTGGAAGGCACTCCTCCCACACAGATGATCTTCCAAGAAACGTTTCTTCCAAGGCTGCCCTGGGAGTCAGGCTGCACAGGAGGGAAAATTGCAGCTTCTCCTGCTCCGTGGTGTCCACTCTCTCAGACTTAGCGCCTGCTCAGGGCTAGACAGGGATGTGTCACTGCTGGCCTCATGCTCACGTGTCAGCAGAAGTCGCAATGAATCTGTTCCACACACACTCACAGGAAGGTGACTCAGTGCTGACCATGGGCCTGGATGAGTGAGCAGAGATATTCCTGTGCCCACCCACAAACACTAGGTAGGGGATACCACAGCTTCCAACCTGCACTTGAGCCCTGATCCTCCTTTCCTGTGAGGACCTAGGGTCCCTCTCTGTGTCCACACAGCTGGAAACCTCTACTCTATGGCCCTTTGATGGTCCCGGGTACAGGCAGCTACTCAGCTTTGTTCTCTCTTCTTTCTTGTGGTCTCTTGTCTATTTGGGGAAATTTCTTTTCTCTTTTATTGCAAATGATTATTTCTACATATTTCAGAAAGACTGAGTAGCACTTATTGGTATTTGATGCAGACAAGGGCTCTGGAGTGAACACAACGAACATCCACCTTGACTGAAGTCTGACACCATGACCTGGTCTAAAAGTCAACAGTGATTGATCCCCTGTCATGAACCAGGAACCAGTGACACCTGGAGTTGCTGAGGAGTGGGATTTATGACAATGTGATCCAAGCAAGGAAACAGACAATGAGGTAGATAATTTGTTATTGTCCAGGTCACACAGGCAGTGGGTGACAGATAAGTACTGACATAAAGGTCATCTTTCTCTTAAAAATTAAAACTCTAAGCCAAATATAAGTCCCCTAAAGCTTACATGTGGGACCACAGGATGAGGGCACAGCTCTGCCAAGGAACAAGGGGCACTGAGGAGCAGGAATGACTCAGGGGTTTGTTCCAGGAAGGCAGGGTACATGCCGTCACTGAGAGAAGGGAGAAGTCCATGGCGGGGGCTGTGATAGAAAGAAAACCACACTCTGGGCCAGAAGAAAGGTCACATTTCCTTCCATTATCTCCCTGTGTTTCCCTTTGTGCTCATTGTCACAGTGATGCTCCCTGAACTGCACAGTGAGATGTTAAATGTGTGTATCTGCTGATCTCAGCTCCGCAGCAGGAACCCATGTCTTCTCAAAGCTTCTCCAGGGCCTTGGGTGACCATGGCCCATGGTGAAGACCCCACAAGGAGGTGCTGGTGGACAAGCTGAGGATGAAGGAGATCCGATGGGAGAGGCTATAGCAGAAAAGGGACGTGCCCTGGGTCACCTCACAGGGGAGAGGTGTCTCAGGAACTCACTAGGTCTATTTGCTGTTCCATCCTAGTAATGATAAAAGACTTCTGAGGAGGGGTTGTTCCTCTTTCTGTGGAGCCACTGCCATGACAACCCCATGAGAGGGAGGGACATCCTCTGAGTGTCCGCACCCTGTGCGTCTGTCTGTCCTGAGGGCTCTGTGCTTTCCTGCAGCTGCACAGCCCAGACCAGAGGAAGGAGAGGACATGATCCCCACCCTCACAGCCCTGCTCTGCCTCGGTGAGATTGACAAGAGGAGGGAAGCCCTGGTCTGGGAGGGACCCCACCCACATCCAGGCCCTGGTCAGTCAGGAGGCCCCAGGGCTCAGGAGGCTCACGGGGAGGAGGGCTCTGCTCAGGACTCAGGGCAAATCTCTCACAGGGTCTCTCTTCCAGGACTGAGTGTGGGGCCGAGGACCCGAGTACAGGCAGGTAAGTCTGTCCCCAGGTGTCCCAGGTCCCATCTCTTCACTGGGGACAAGGGGCCATCCCATGGGCAGCTGGAGATGGAGAACAGATCTGGGTTGACAGATGGGGAGTGTCTGGGAGGTTTGGGGTGGAGAGCTGGGAAGTGGGAGTGGGGAGTGTCTCTAACCAGCTTCTCATTCCTTCCAGGGACCCTCCCCAAGCCCACCATCTGGGCTGAGCCAGGCTCTGTGATCCCCTGGGGGAGCCCTGTGACCATCTGGTGTCAGGGGACCCTGAAGGCCCAGGAGTTCCATGTGGATAAAGAGGGAAGCACAGAGCCCTGGTACACATGGAAGCCACTGGAGCCCGTGGACAAGGCCACATTCTCCATCACACACATGACAGAGCGCACTGCAGGGAGATATCGCTGTTACTACCTCAGCTCCACCAGCTGGTCACAGCGCAGTGACCCCTTGGAGCTGGTGGTGACAGGTGAGAGGGCACTCAGGGTCCCAGGCTCAGCCTCTGCCCTCAGGAAGGGGGTCTGCTCTCAGGGTGTCTCCTCTCATAGACCAGCCCTAGGGGGTATGAGGGAGGTGTGAGCCCTATTTAATACTCTGCCTCCTCTTCTTCTAGGGTCCTACAGCAAACCCTACCTCTCAGCCTTGCCGAGCCCTGTTGTGACCTCAGGAGGGAACGTGACCCTCCTATGTGGCTCAAAGGAGGGATTTGGCAAGTTCATTCTGACTAAGGAAGGAGAACACAGCACCCCCTGGACACTGGACTCACAGCGACACTCCAGTGGGGATTTCCAGGCCCTGTTCCCTGTGGGCCCCGTGACCCCCAGCCACAGGTGGTTGTTCAGATGTTATGGCTCTTACAGGAACACCCTCCAGGTGTGGTCACACCCTAGTGACACTCTGGAGCTCCTGGTCTCAGGTGAGGAGCCCAAACCTGTTTTCTTCGTGTTTGTGTGGTCAGCTCTGACCGTACCCAGGACAGCCCCCATCTAGGAAGGGAGTGAGGGGGTTCTAAGGGAGGGTCACCCCAATGAGAATCTGCCCCTGAGAGGGATGGAGAACAACAGGACCCTCCCAGTCCTGCCCCTTCCACACACCTGTCACCAGAATTCTCCAGGTCTTGGAGTGAGGGCCTTGTGGAGGCCACAGGGCAGGAGAAGAGTGGGAACAAATACAGCGTCTCTGTGGGGAGCACCAGGCTCTCATCCTTCTCTTGTCCTTTGCCCAGGACACTCAGGGGACCACAATCCTTCATTCACTGGACCCACCTCCCCAGCTGGTGAGTACCTGGGTCCTCTTTACTCAGAGGGAGCACAGACCACCCCAGGTTAGTTCTGAGTCTCTCAGAGGATGTGATGTCCCTCAGATATTCAAGGACCGGGTTGTCTCCTGGGCGGCTGCGAGTTGGGGGGAGAGCCAGGGCCGGCGGCACCAGAAGAGTCCAGGGGCTTTGAGGCTGACAGACGATGGGTGGGGCGGTCACGGCAGAGGGAGATATATGGGGCGGGATCCACGGGCAGAGTGGGTCTCACTGCTCCCAGAGGTGGTGATGTTGCACAGGTCCCTTCTTATCTGGGTCTCATTTCTCCCTGTGTAGTGCAGTATATCTCAAAGGACATCTCAGTCCTGTCCATGCAGGACGCCACCTCAGGTGTGCAGAAGTGAAGAACGGGCAACGTTGGGTGTTTGAGGTGACAGGGAAGATCAGAACAATGACACAGGTGATGTCCCGAGCACTTTCCTGTCAGCCCTCTGGTGCTCAGCCTGTTCTTATCGAAGGAGAAACATCAAAATCAAACAAAAATAAACAAGGGCTTGGAGACCAGGCTCTACGGGATATTAAATCGCAGCTCTGCTGATTTCCAGCCCTGGGACCATGGACAGGCCACATTCTCTCTCTGAGTCCCAGTTTCATTGTCCGTGGAACGTGTCCCCTACCACCTCCCTCACAGGTTTGCTAAAAGATTTAGGTGAGACCCCAGAATCGGAAGCCCTCAGCATGGTGCTCAAGAAATGGCAGATCCATCCTTGTGTCCCCTCCCAGATATACACATGGAAAAGTCCAGGCAGGTCCCATGGGGAGTGTGGGGTCAGCAGGACTGAGGATAGATCCTCGCAAGACATGAGGTTTGGGAATGGCAAAGAGTCCTTCCCACACAGGCCGCGGCTCTGAGTGGTCCTATTTAGGCCCCCCAAAGTCTCTGATGGGTTGCTGAGTTGGAGTGACAGTGCAGAGGTGCATTCAGCTCTAGCTACAGGAGAGAGCTGGAGCACACAGGGACCAGGGAATAGGCCATTACAATCAGATAAAGATCCACCAGAGCATGAAGCTGGTGTGTGCCTAGTGGAGCAGCATGAGGAGAGCACAGTCCTGGGTTCAAATACCAGCTCTACCACTTCCATGGCGACCTAGGTCATCAGATTTATCTCTCTGAGCCTCAGTTTCCTCACCTGTGAAATGTTTGGAGGTGGGGTTGGCATTCCCATGTTGCTTGATTGTTGTGAGATTTAGAAATGATGAATTCACTGACCCCAGAACGTGCCTGGCACACAGTAGGTGCTCAGTTAAATGGTATCACTGGTTCACTCATGACATCACTTGTCCAAGGTCTTCAAATGTACCAGAAAGTTCTGATCGGGGTCTCGCTGACCTTCATCCTGCTGCTCTTCCTCCTCCTCTTCCTCTTCCTCCTCAAGCACCAGCACAAATGCAGCAAGTCAGGTGAGTAGATGGGAAGACCTGGTCTATCTGAGAGGTGAGACCTTCTTCTTCTTCTTTTTTTTTTTTTTTTTTTAAATTAAATTTATTGGGGTGACAATTGTTAGTAAAATTACATAGATTTCAGGTGTACAATTCTGTATTACATCATCTATAAATCCCATTGTATGTTCATCACCCAGAGTCAGTTCTTCCATCACCATATATTCGATCCCCCTTACCCTCACCTCCCCCCCACCCCCCTTACCCTCTGGCAACCACTAAACTATTGTCCGTGTCTATGAGTTTCTGTTTCTCATTTGTTTGGTGAGACCTTCTTCTAAAGACACATGAAGTGACGTCTTAGGGCACCAGCTAAAATATGGCACCAAAAAGATAGAAAAAAATGTTCATTTTTGAAAATTCTCTTAATTAAACAATCAAAAATTTCTAGGAAACTCTTTCCATCCCAACTTGCACCTCAAGTCTTGGGGTGGTGATGTGGAACTCCCATGGAAGTGTAGCATCGAGGGGCAGGGTCCCACATGGAGGTAGCAGGGGTGTACCAAGCACCTGAAGGGCCACGCTGGTGATGGGGCGGGGTGCCACGTGAAGGTGTCATTGTCAAGGGCAGTGGGGAGTGGGCAGGGTGGGGAGGGGTGGGGGAAGATGTGGAAGTGGTTGGGAGTTTAGTTGATTGGAGAGAATATATAAATATCTTGGGGAAAAATGTCTGTGAAGGATTTATAAATATGCAAAGGCAGTTGGCAAGAAAGAAGTGAGGTGTTCTATTGGAATTAGAAATGTCAGTATAACCTCATTAAAAAAATGTGTATATATCAATTGACATAGAAATGGTTACAGGTAAGTGTTTGTACTGTGTGTCCCAGCTACGTCCACTGCACACAGTGACAGCCCAGTAGAAATAAACATACCCATCACCGATCTTGGTTTTTAAGTACCATACTCTATTAGAATAAAGAGGTTTAATAAGGACAGACTTAGACTTTTAAAACTTTTCTTTCAGTTTCATAAAAATTTATTGAAACCATCCATGCAAATTTTGTGTGTTACCATTTAGTCTTATTTACATTGAATTCCAAATGGACCGGGGTGGGGATCAGAGTCTCTGAGATCTTTTTTTTTTTTTTTTTTTTTTACAGGAGGATGAGTTTATTTCCTTTTTTTTTATTATTATTAAATTTATTGAGGTGACAATTGTTAGCAAAATCACATAGATTTCAGGTGTACAATTCTGCATTACATCATCTATAAATCCCGTTGTGTGTTCATCACCCAGAGTCAGTTCTCCTTCCATCACCATATATTCGATCCCCCTTACCCTCATCTCCCACCCCCCACCCCCCACCCCCCTTACCCTCTGGCAACCACCAAACCATTGTCTGTGTCTATGAGTTTCTGTTTCTCATTTGTTTGTCTTGTTCTTTTGTTGTTTTGGTTTATATACCACATATCAGTGAAATCACATGGTTCTCTGCTTTTTCTGTCTGACTTATTTTGCTCAGCATTACACTCTCAAGATCCATCCATATTGTCACAAATGTTCCTATATCATCTTTTCTTACTGCCGAATAGTATTCCATTGTGTATATATACCACAACTTCTTCATCCATTCATCTATCGAAGGACATTTTGGTTGTTTCCATGTCTTGGCCACTGTAAACAAAGCTGCAATGAACATTGGAGCACACGTGTCTTTATGTCTAAATGTTTTCAGATTTTTTGGGTAGATACCCAGGAGAGGGATTGCTGGGTCATATGGCAATTCTATTCGTAATTTTTTGAGGAACCTCCACACCGCCTTCCATAACGGCTGCACCAGTCTGCATTCCCACCAACAGTGTATGAGGGTTCCTTTTTCTCCACAGCCTTTCCAACATTTGTTACTATTTGTCTTGTTGATGATGGCCATTCTGACTGGGGTGAGGTGATATCTCATTGTGGTTTTGATTTGCATTTCTCTGATGATTAGTGATGTTGAGCATTTTTTCATATGTCCATTTGCCATTTGTATGTCCTCTTTGGAGAAATGTCTCTTCAAGTCCTCTGCCCATTTTTCAATTGGGTTGTTTGTTTTTTTGTTGTTGAGTTGCATGAGTTCCTTGTATATTCTGGATACTAGCCCCTTATCGGAGGCACTGTTTGCAAAAATCTTCTCCCATTCAGTTGGTGGCCTCTTTATTTTGTCAATGGTTTCTTTTGCTGTGCAGAAGCTTTTAAGTTTCATATAGTCCCATTCGTTTATTTTAGTTTTTACTTCCATTGCCTTTGGAGTCAAATTCATAAAATGCTCTTTGAACCCAAGGTCCATAAGTTTAGTACCTATGTTTTCTTCTATGCAGTTTATTGTGTCAGGTCTTATGCTTAAGTCTTTGATCCATTTTGAATTAATTTTGGTACATGGTGACAAATAGCAGTCCAGTTTCATTCTTTTGCACGTGGCTATCCAATTCTCCCAGCACCATTTATTGAAGAGGCTGTCTTTGCTCCATTGTATGTTTTTAGCTTCTTTGTCAAAAATTATCTGTCCATATTTATGTGGTTTTATTTCTGGGTTCTCAATTCTATTCCATTGGTCTATATGTCTGTTTTTCTGCCAATACCATGCTGTTTTGATTATTGTGGCCCTGTAGTACAAGCCAAAGTCAGGAAGTGTGATACCTCCATTATAGTTCTTTTTTCTTAAGATTGCTTTGGCTATTCGGGGTCTTTTGTGGTTCCAAACAAATCTGATGATTTTTCGTTCTATTTCTTTAAAATATGCCATTGGGATTTTGATGGGGATTGCATTGAATCTGTATATTGCTTTGGGTAATATGGCCATTTTAACTATGTTGATTCTTCCAATCCATGAGCACGGAATGTCTTTCCATTTCTTTGTGTCTTCTTCAATTTCTTTCAGAAAAGTCTTATAGTTTTCAGCATATAGGTCTTTCACATCCTTGGTTAAGTTTATTCCTAGGTATTTTATTCTTTTTGATGCAATTGTAAAAGGAATTGTTTTTTGAATTTCTATTTCTGAGATTTCATTGTTGGTATATAGGAAGGCAATGGACTTTTGTGCGTTGATTTTGTAGCCAGCAACTTTACTGTATTCGTTGATTGTTTCTAATAGCTTATTGGTGGAGTCTTTAGGGTTTTCTATATATAGCATCATGTCATCTGCAAAGAGTGATAATTTAACTTCTTCATTCCCAATTTGGATGCCTTTTATTTCTTTCTCTTGCCTGATTGCTCTGGCAAGGACTTCCAACACGATGTTGAAAAGCAGAGGTGATAGGGGACATCCCTGTCGTGTTCCTGAACGTAGAGCAAAGGGCTTCAGTCTTTCTCCATTAATTATGAGATTAGCAGAGGGCTTGTCATATATGGCTTTTATTATGTTAAGGTATTTTCCTTCTATACCTATTTTATTAAGTGTTTTAATCATAAATGGATGTTGTATCTTGTCAAATGCTTTTTCTGCATCAATTGATATAATCATATGATTTTTGTCCTTTATTTTGTTTATGTGATGTATCACATTGATGGATTTGCGTATGTTGAACCATCCTTGTGCCCCAGGGATGAACCCCACTTGGTCGTGATGAATAATCTTTTTAATGCATTGTTGTAATCGATTTGCTAGAATTTTATTTAGGATTTTTGCATCGGTATTCATCAGAGATATTGGTCTGTAGTTTTCTTTTTTTGTGCTGTCCTTACCAGGTTTTGGTATCAGGGTAATGTTGGCCTCATAAAATGAGTTGGGGAGTACTGTTTCTTCTTCAATTTTTTGGAAGAGTTTGTGCAGAATTGGTATTAGGTCCTCTTTGAAGGTTTGTTAGAATTCACTAGTGAAGCCATCTGGTCCCGGACTTTTGCTTTTGGGAAGGTTTTGGATGACTGATTCAATTTCGTTACTGGTGATCGGTCTGTTTAGATTTTCCAGTTCTTCATGGTTCAGCCTTGGAAGGCTATATGTTTCTAAGAACTTATCCATTTCTTCTAGGTTGTTGAATTTGGTGGCATATAGTCCTTCATAGTATTCTTGGATGATCCTTTGTATTTCTGTGGTCTCCGTGATAACTTCCCCTTTTACGTTTCTGATTTTGTTAATCAGTGTCTTCTCTCTTTTTATCTTAGTAAGTCTAGCCAAGGGTTTGTCAATTTTGTTAATCTTCTCAAAGAACCAGCTCTTTGTCACATTAATTTTTTCTATTGTCTTTCTGTTCTCTATTTCATTTATTTCTGCTCTAATTTTTGTTATTTCCTTTCTTCTGCTGACCTTGGGTTTTAACTGTTCTTCTTTTTCTAGTTCTTTAAGGTGTAACATGAGGTTATTTATTTGGGAATTTTCTTGTTTCTTGAGATAGGCCTGTAATGAGATAAATTTCCCTCTTAAAACTGCTTTCGTTGCATCCCAAAAATTTTGGTAGGATGTATTTTCATTGTCATTTGTTTCTATGTATCTTTTGATCTCTCCTCTAATTTCTTCTTTGACCCAGTCTTTCTTTAAAAGTATGTTGTTTAGTCTCCATGTATTTGTGTTTTTTCCCGCTGTCTTTTTACAGTTGATATCCAATTTCAAAGCCTTGTGATCAGAGAATATGCATGGTATGATTTCAATCTTTTTAAATTTGTTGAGACTGATTTTATGTCCCAATATATGGTCTATCCTTGAGAATGTTCCATGTACACTAGAAAAGAATGTGTAGTCTAATGTTTTAGGATGAAGTGCTCTATAAATGTCAATTATGTCCATTTCATCTAATGTGTCATTTAGGGCTACTATTTTGTTATTTATTTTCTGTTTGGATGATCTATCCATAGCTGTCAATGATGTATTTAAGTCCCCTAGTATAATTGTGTTTTGGTCAATTTTCCCTTTAGTTCTGTTAGTAGTTGCTTGGTGTATTTCGGTGCTCCCTGACTGGGGGCATAAATATTGATGACTGTTATGTCTTCTTGTTTTACAGTCCCCTTCACCATTATGAAATGTCCATCTTTGTCTCTTGTTATCTTTTTCACCTTGAAGTCTGTTTCATCTGATATCATTATGGCTACACCTGATTTTCTCTGGGCACCATTTGCTTGGAGTGTCAATTTCCACCCTTTCACTTTGAGTCTATGCTTGTCCTTGTAGCTGAGATGTGTCTCTTGGAGACAGCATATGGTTGGGTTTAGTTTTTTGATCCAATCTGCTACTCTGTGCCTTTTTATCGGTGAGTTCAGTCCATTTACATTTAGGGTGATTATTGATATGTGAGGATTTCCTGTCATTCTATCTTTAGTTTTCTGGTAAGGCTGTGTCTCCATTGTTTCTTTGCCTTTTTGTTGTTGTCTATTATTTCTGTGTGGTGGTATTCTATGATGTTTCCCTCTGTTTCTTCTTTTATTTCAGTATATATTTCAGTTCTGGATTTTTTTTGAGTGGTTACCCTTAAGTTTATGTAAAAGTAAGTTTGATATTTAGAGTATTCCATTTTCTTCAGCACGCTTACTTTCTCCATTCCCATATTCCGGTTCAGGCCTTTACTCTCCCCCTTTTTGAGTTTCGGTTGCCACAAATTGTCCCTGTTGATGGTGGTCAAATAGCCTCCTTTAGTATTTCTTGTAGTGCAGGTCGTGTACTAGAAAATTCCCTCAGCTTCTGTATGTCTGGAAAGGTCTTTATTCCTCCTTCATATCTAAAGGATATCTTTGCTGGATATATTATTCTTGGCTCATGATTTCTCTCTTTCAATAGTTTGAATATTTGGTTCCACTCCCTCCTGACTTGTAGAGTTTCTGCTGAAAAATCTGATGATATTCTAATGGGCTTTCCTTTGTAGGTTACCGTCTTCTTTTCCCTGGCTGCCTTGAGGATTCTTTCTTTGTCGTTGATTTTAGACAGCTTCAGTACAATGTGCCTTGGAGAAGGCCTGTTGGGATTGAGGTAACTAGGTGTTCTACTTGCTTCTTGGATTCGAGGGTCCAGTTCTGTCCACAAATTTGGGAAGTTCTCATCGATGATTTGTTTGAATATATTCTCTGTTCCCTTCTCTCTTTCTTCTCCTTCTGGTATGCCCATTATTCTTATATTGCTCTTTCTGATGGAGTCAGAAAGTTCTTGTAGAGTTCTTTCATTTCTTTTAAGTCTCAAGTCTCTTTCTTCTTCTATCTGTGTCATTTCCAGGTTTCTATCTTCGATGTCACTGATTCTTTCCTCCATCTGGTCAACTCTACTACCTAAGCTTGTTATTTCATTCTTAATTTCTTCTATTGAGTTCTTAATCTCCAGAAATTCTATTTGGTTCTTTTTTAAAATTTCAATCTCTTTCGTAAAATGCTCATACTGTTCTTTAATTGAGTTTCTGAGTTCATTTAACTGCCTATCTGTGTTTTCTTGTATCTCGTTGAGTTTTTTCAGAACTGCAGCCTTGAATTCTCTGTCATTTAAGTCACATATTTCTGTATCTTTAAGTGCCTTTTCTGGAGATTTTTCACTTTCTTTCTGAGCTATCTTGTTGCCTTGGTTACTCATGGCGATTACTGGTTTACTATTTCTCTTCCTAGACATCTACAGGAGTGACTTCTGCAACAAGTTGATAGGAAGAGGTCTTTCTTTTGTTCAGCAGTTCTGTTTACTCCTGCAGGGATCCACCCAGATAGGTGGGGCCAGGGGCGGGGTGAGCTGTGAGAGGTGGCCCAGAGCAATGGTGGCGATCACCACCACAGCCTGTCCTGCTTCTACAGCTCTCTTCCCTTTGCCGGAACTAGTTGGGCTGTGGATTTGTGTTTGTGGGCCACAGTTCTCAAATATAGCAAATTTTCTGTTGTTTTTATCTGACACTGCTACTGTTTCGCTTCTAGCACCAGGCAGCTGGGGGCGGGGCGAGCTCTGGGAGGGGTGGGAGGGGGCGGCTAGTCTCAGTGCCTAAGGCTCCGTTCTCTGCTCGGCAGTGCGGGCTTAAACCACCATTTTCAGCCTTTTTCCCTCAGTCTTTTCTCCGAGGTCTCTGCCGTGAGCGTTGGGTTCAGCCGTGTTATATGCTGTCCCCTCAGCCCTGTGGAGCCCTGGCGGAGCCCTAGCAGTCCGATCTCCCGCAGCTGCGGTAGTTCTGGGAAGCAGCGAGCTCGGCGCACTGAGCTGGGTCTGAGTCCTGCGCCCGCGGAGCTGCGTCTCCGCTCACTTCTCACTTTCCTCCTCCCCCCGCTCGCGCGCGCGAATCTCCCACCTGTAGGTGATTTCAGTCAGTAGTGGGCCTCTTCATCTTGCCTGTCTGCTGTGCAGGGAGTCCTTTGTGGAGTTTTTGTTGTTTGATTCTTTGTGAATTCCAGGGGAGCTTTACAGAGGCTCACCTCACGCCGCCATTTTTCCCAAGCATTCCCAGAGTCTCTGAGATCTTAATGCAGCCCTGAAGGCTATGTTCTGGGGCATTTTAGAAGCTTGTCTCTAACTTTGTGCAGGTGTTTCACACCCTGAAGCTCAGGCCAGAGCACTGCAGAAAAGGTAACCTCTCCCCAGAGACACCCCCCCCCGGCCTCCCTCCCCCACCTGTGGCTCTATCACCACTGCCTAATGCCCTTGTGTTCCTCCCCTCAGTTCCAGGTCCAGCTCCACGGCTTGTGTCCAGGAGGAGAAGCAGTGTAATAGGGAAGGAGGTGAGGGCCTGCTGGGAGACAGGGGCAATGAGTGGTTGGGAGGGGTTCTGGGCTTAGGGCTGAGGAAAGATGAAAATTTCCACAGCTGTGTGATGCTAGGCACATTCCTGCACCTTGATGGGCCTCAGTCTCCCCACCTAAGATGGGGAGGGCTATGTGGGATAGCAGGATTGCAGCAATCTTGGCACGAGATAGAATCTTCTTGTTCTCCAGATGCTCCCATAAGAGATCCCCAGCCTGAGGAGGACAAAGAGATGGACAGTTGGGTAAGAATCCTGCCCTGTCCGGGGACCCTGCACAGGCTTGTTAATAAGCTACATCCATAGGACGCTTCTCTCTCCTCCTGTCACTCAACATTCAGCAGCCTCTGACCTTGCCTTTCCTCCTGAAAGAGGATACATTCAGGCTGCTAGGAGACCACTTCTCAGCAGGTTTTACTGATACCACATGGGCCCCTCCTTCTTGGTTCCCCTACTTGGAGATATATATATAGATATATATACATATATGTGTGTGTGTGTGTGTGTGTGTGTGTGTGTGTGTGTCACTTTCATCAAGTTTATTGAAATCTTATGCTGGGGAATTAGTTTCACTGAATATTGCTTCATGGCATAGAAAACCCCTTCCCCCAAAACTCCCCAAATGCAACACATGGATTTAATTAGTTATTATCTACTTGGGTCCTTTTAATTGTTGTACTTGTACTGATAGTGCTGCCATGGAGAGTTGTGTAGCTTGTGCCCTGCACAGTAAGACTCGTAGGGTTTGAGACCCTACCGGTGGGGTCTGAGTGGTGTGCCTTCTCTTTTCACACAAAGGCCCCCTATGGACTAGCCCATCGAGGCACGTGGATCCCCTGCCTTCCTTTTCCTCTGTTTATGCTCCTGCCTCTGGTCCCATGGATTTAGACGCAGTGGAGCCGCACAATAAGGTACCTTGGGTGCAGCAATTAGCATTTGGCTCCTACCGCACAGGAAGTCCACCCAGCTAACCTCACCGTGAGAATACACTATTTTCTGTTGTCAAATTTAATTACCCCCAGGTGTAGCAAGGTTCTCTCTATGCTCATGAATCCACAATTATTTGCAGCCCTGACCTGTTGCCTGAGCACCAGCCTCGTACGTCCAGCTACCTGTGAGCCGTCTCTATTGTCCATCCAGCAGGCACTGTAACATCTCACATGCAACTCTTAAACCCCCCCAAAGAGTTGTTTCTCCCACAATGTTCACTAACTCCAAAAAATCCAGAAGTCTTTCTCAATTCTTTCCTTGTCCCCACACCGATGTCAAGAGACATTTTATTTGTCACAGCAGGGAGAGGTGCCAATGGCACCCAGTGGCCAGGGATGCTGCTAAATACCCTGCCCGTCACAGGTCGGCCCCACCAACAAACACTCGCCTGGCCAAGCGTGTCCATTCTTCTGAGTGGAGGGACATTATCGTAACTAAAGTACTTCCTTCAGTCACTCTTTATGGTATCGCTATTTCATTTTCTCCCGAACACTTACCACCATCCCAAATTATCTGTTTCCTTGTTTATGAACTGTTCCCAACCCAGAGACTATCAATTCCTTGGGCACAGGGACCTTATCTGTCTTATTTGACCCCTGGCAAGTGCCCTGTCTCTCCATCTTTTGCTATGTCTCTCTCTATAGATAGATGTACACAACATACAGCATATATGTAAATAATATATATGTATCTATACAGCATATATATTATATATCTATATATCCTCTATATATACACTATACATATACTATATACATGTGTGTGGACATACTTGTATGTGTCTGTTGGGTGAAGTGATGAATCAAAGCTAGTTTCCCCTTATTAGTTCATTTACTTATTCAGTGAGTCAACAATACTAACTAGGGATCTATCTTTGCAAGGCTCTGTCACTGACTAGCTAATGTAAACAAGAATGAAGACACATCTGAGTAAGCTAGTAACATGATCTGATGGATGTTTTAAAGTCAGCTCTCTGGCTTCTGGGCAGAAACTTAACTAAAGAGGGATAAGTGAAAGCAAAGAGAGGAGTTTCACCCCCTCACTGTCTCCGCCTAGCAGAGGCCCGACAACAAAGACCCCCAGGGAGTAATATACACCCAGCTGAACCTCTCAGGGCTCAGACAGGGGTGGGCGTGGCCACTGTGCCTTCTGATCTGTCAGAGGAATTGCTGGACACAAATGCCAGACAAGTAGGAGAGGACAGGCAGATGGACAGTCGGGTGGACCTTTTCTGCTTCCAGAGCCCCGGCTTCTCCCCAATCCAGTCATGCACCTGACTCTCACTCTCACCCCTCCAGGATACTCCATCTGATGCCCCCCAGGATGTGACCTACGCCCAGCTGAACCGCTTGACGCTCAGACGGGGGACAAGTGCACCCCCTTCCTCTCCATCAGCAGAGACCTCAGATGAGCCCAGCATGTACGCTGCTCTGGCCATCCACTAGCCCGGGAAGGGCCCACACCCCACTCCAGGGAGGGGCCTGCAGGGACTGTGGAAGGTACAGGACCTGCCACCATGGAGACACAGCTTGTGACCCCAAGCCTGGGGACCTTGTGAAAGCAAACAGGATATCCAAGACCTTAGGAGTGAGCTAATTCTGCAGATTAAGATAATTATGAGCTCTACATTTTTAGGAATAGAGCAATACACTTCTACATAACCAATGGTTGAGAGAAGAAAACCCCAAATGAAGATATAACTATTTTTTTACTGAAAAGATAAAGTGAATCTTTTATATCAACACATATTTTTACCTACTGGTGATGCAAATGTTACATATCAAGGTCAAATGGGAAAATTAAGGGCCTAAACAAAATGATTAGAAAGAGACAAAAGCTAGCCACGCCCATCTGGATGAGATTTCCCCACTGTGTATTCTGGGGGTGGGGGGCTGGGAACTGTGGACTCAGAGGTGAGCGCAGACCAAAATCACCCCAGGTCCCCTGGATGTCCCCAAGGCATCTGCATTTCATTGACAGGACATGACCCTCAGAGCCCAGTCCCATGACTGAGGATTTCTCCCACTGAACCACTCTTGGGGTCTGACGTGTTTTGTGATGGGCTGATGGTGTCAGCTGCTCCCGAGAATCATGAAATGAGAGTGTGAGTGAGCACTTGGGGAGACATGAGTTTCCCTTCTGTGTCTGTGCTCCCCGATGCCCTGGTTCTCCTGTCATCTGTGACGCGGTCCCTTAATGAGCCCTGTCTCTACTCTGCCAGGTCCCCTCTGCTTCCTCATTGGATTATCTTGCCACTCCAAGTCTTCGGTTCGGAGCATGCAGTCTATTTTAATAAATCTGTAAGTTGGCATAACAAAGAGCTAGCCCGAGAGAGAGAAATCCAAAATGGTGTCCTAACATTCTCTCTGAACTCCAAGCCTGTCATTTTCCTCAGATGCTACCTGTGTAGTTTCTTCAGAAATGTCTCCACTTGGAATCGAGACATTGTTGTTTGAAGGGATCACCTGGTCTGTACTGCCTCTGAGAAACCCAGTTAAAAACACTGATCCTTGTGCAGTCCAGAGAATACAGTCACCAATATTGTGATGACTACATATGGTGCCAGATGGGGATCGTTTTGTAAATTTGGGAGGATCATTTTGTAAATTATATAAATGTCTAGCCACTATGCTGTACACCTGAAACTAATAAAATAATATTGAATGTCAACTGTAGTTTGTAAATAAACACAATGTGTAGATGCAAAAACAGACACCGGTTCATGGCTGTGCCACTTGCTCGGTTCATGGCCATCTTCACGGCGTCCATGTGTGGTCCTGATGCAAACTAGGGGAGTGATGCCCAGAACTGACTTGCACAAAACAATGCGAGCCAATGTCGGACACCATTAGTTCTGCTCCGAGAACCCCAAAGTGCACCTGAATTGCCTTGCATTTTATGGGTAATGATCATTTCCACTTCAGTTTCATGGCATTCTTTCAGTGAAAACACAAAACCACAATCCCAGCACACGCAGATGAGATGCAAATGAAAAACCCTCATGTCAGTGGTGAGAGGGAACAGTGAGCCCATAGAACTCAAGTGCATTACTGGTAGGAGGGCAGACTACACGCTCATCAATGTAGAGAGTGGATTACACTTTTCTGGTTAAAGTGAGAGACACACAGCGACATCTTCGACTCCATGCCGTAGAGAAAACATGTACATAAGCATCACTCACAGGACATTGACAAGAGAGTTATGGATGTGAGCCACAGACCATGACAAAGTTACATGCACCAAAAAAGACGAGAGAGAATTCGCTGTTCTATGTTAAAAAGTCAAATATTTTTTGTCGGTGAAAATGCACAAATTAAAATTCCACATGGTCATGTACAACCATCTTCAAATGTGATGGTGAATAAATAAGATGATTAAAAACTATGTGTTTAGTATTATTCCATTTACCTAAAGTTAAAAAGGAGACACCATGCATTATTCAGGAATGTATACCTATGATCAATGCAAATAAAGAATTCATGAAATCCATGATGGTAGTTACAAGTTAGGCAATGGTGGAACATTTTCTTCAAGATGGAAACCACAGAATGTTCCAGAATACTGTTCAGGTTCTTCTGAACTGGAGTCTGATTGTCACCACTGGTGGACAGTGCTTTCCTGTTTGTCATGCAGGGTCTCTAGTCCTGCTCCCCGCACCAGAACACAGGATATGGTGAGGCCAAAAAGGAACACCCACGGAGCCATAGATAGGAGAGTCATACCACTATATCCTCACTGGTGACCGGGTTGGAGACACAGGAAGCAGGAGCCACACGATCTGCAATCCGCCGGCCATTTCGCTGCCAACCGACCCCACTTGCTCACTGCAATCCGTGCTTGCTGACTTAGCCACAGTTACACCAGTGGCCAATGGCTACAGCTGATGGCCAACCAGCCACAGCTGAGGGCCATCTACTACCCAAGCCAGCACCCCTGCATGCGAGGCTGAAAGCCTGGAAACCTCTCTGGGACTCTGTCCCCACACTGTTCCATAACCATCACTATTTTCCCTACAATTCGGTGAGCGGAGGATGAATTAGGGAGGTGAAGGCCACAGCCTACACGAGTGACTACATCTACAACGAACTGGTGCTGACCACTTAGAGTAGATACTTCACATGGGAGCTTTGTATGTCCACCAAACATGCCCTCACCTTCCTGGTCAGCCCCACCTCAGTCCAATCAGACAACGAGCCACTTTCCAGGTCAGAAACTGAGACTCTAAACAAAACACATGACCAATAGCAAACAATACACGATGCAGGATTTAAACTGGGTCCATGTGAGTTCTAACTCATAATGACCCAAGAATCTTACTTGTGATGGAGCCCAGCAGTATGGACTTGGAGGTGATTTCAAAGTTTGGGTTCAACCCCATCTGGTGGTGGTTTGGGGTCACAGCCCAGGATTGGTTCCAGACCAGGCATGGTTCCAAACGAAACTGCTCTTCATGTCCTATTTAGTGGGTCTGTTCTCAAATTTTTGCTCCAACACTGTGCTGTAACTTCTCTGCTAGACATCCGGGTTTCCACAAAGGAACTCTCTCATCTGGGGTTGTCAGAATTGATGTTGAATGGGGGCCCAATGGCAGAAAACTTATCCGCCATCCTGCTCACATCTCTCAGATGTCTGCTTTATTTCCTCTGGCATTCTCCAAGTTTGCATATGATATAACTTCATCATTCTCTTCCGTAATATTACTCAAATTCAAACAAATATTCCACAGTTTAGGATTTTACCTATTCCATGCAGTATTGAGGTTTTTCATATCTTCTTATTGTTGACTGCTAATTAAATTACAATCTACTCAGAGTACATAAAGTGTAGGATAGCAATTTGAAAAGCTATGAAAATACTAGCTTTTTAGTCTATTAAATGCTAAGCATTATAGGTACAATATGGACCTTAAGTATGTGCGTCCTTTCCTTGTTGGTATATACATAAGACTGTATTTATTTACCACAAATAATTTTATGCATGTTTATACAATATACGTAATACAAAGCTTTATAATGTGTACACATTAGGCCAAGCCTTTCTGTGGCACTTGCTCTCATAAAAATATCTTTTCACCCACTTAATCGATATTATAACTGTTTCTTTCAATCTCCACTTAAGTACTGACTTTATGTACCTCAAGGATACGTGATTAGATGAGCATGTGGTTATGAGTGCTATATATTTAAGCAAAATATTTCAAAAGATAAAATAATTTTTATAAACACTTTGTGTTATACTCAATTTTTTGAATATTTATAAGTTATCAGCTACTTTTATTAAATAATAGCAACACATGTTTTTATTAAAGTTTATTGCATTGACAATGAATAGTAAACTTACATAGCTTTCAAGTGTACAATTCTGTAATGCATCATCTGCCAACATATCACATTGGCAACACAGTCTTTATTCCTTTAAAACACTCTTTAATGATTTTGTTTTAGATGAGATTTGTCCTGCAGGGTCTCTGGTCCCGCTATTGGCAGGTGGACGCAGCATATGGTGAGGCCAAACAGGAACAACAATGGAGCCATAGATAGGGGAGTCATACCACTATATTCTCCTGACAGCTGGGTTAGAGATACAAAAGCAAACATCCGCCAGTACCTCAACAAGGGGTCTTCCTGTGCCCCAGTCTCGCTGGCAGCCAGGTGAGACACAAGAAATGGGATCAAATCAATCCACCATCCGGTTCTCTGCCTGCCAACCAACCGACCAATCAACGCAGTCCCGGCAGTTATATCAGTGGCCAATTGGTAACCTGTAACTGAATGGGAGCGGCCGTCCGATGTAGCAGAGCTTCTACTGGTGCAGGCCCTCCCTTCCGTGGTCTCTCATTCAGGACTCTCAAGACGTCCCACAGACGCGAGGCCCAGTCACACATCGTGGGAGGGTGTTTTGACACCAGGAGGCCTTGCTTCAAAAGGCCGTTGTAGCGTTCAATCATGCCAGCTGCTTGTGGGTTGTATGGGGTATGAACAACCATTGTACGTCCATCCTGGCAGCCCAGCGCTACACTTCTTGCCCGGTAAAATGGGTATCCCTGTCACTTTCAATGACTTGGGGGCGCCCATAGAGGGCGCACAGCTGTGTAAGAGCGACCACTGTACGTGGCTGATCCGCAGCCGGACATGGCCAAGCAAACATCAACCCCGCAGCAGTGTCCACTGCTGTGAATGCATATATTGCATTGTGGGCCTTAGGCAGGGGTCCAATGTAATCCATTTGCCAGCACCCTCCCTCGAATAATCTGCTGTGTCTCCCAGGGGAGCCTCCGCCTTTGGGGGCTGTCCTGGGCACAGATGGCACAGTCATAGCAGGCATCTGCTATCTCCTGCCATTTCAAAGGCAGACCCCAGTGTCTGCTCCCCTGCCACATGGGTCAGCTTCTAGTGTGCTGCAATTTCCTATGCAGCCAATGGGTCACATCAGCGGCAGGGCCCGTTCTGACCATTGGACCTGTGCTAGGGCTCTGCTTCTGCTTATCATATATGGCCTTTATTATGTTGAGATATGATCCCTCTATTCCCACTTTCTTAAGGATTTTTATCATAAATTGCTGCTGGATTTTATCAAATGCTTTTTCTGCATCTATCGATATGGTCATGTGATTTTTATTTTTCATTTTGTTAATGTGGTGAATCACATTAATTGATTTGCGGATGTTGAACCACCCTTGCATACCAGGGATGAATCCCACTTGATCATGGTGTATGATCTTTTTAATGTATTGCTGAATTCTGTTCCCTAATATTTTGTTGAGGATTTTTACATCTATGTTCTTTAGAGATATCGGCCTGTAGTTTTCTTTTTTTGTGCTGTCTTTGTCTGATTTTGGGATCAGGGTGACAGTGTCTTCTTAAAAAGTGTTTGGGAGGCTTCCCTCCTTCTGGACTTTTTGGAAGAGCTTGAGGAGAATAGGTGACAATTCTTTTTTGAACGTTTTGTAAAATTCACCTGTGAAGCCATCTGGTCCAGGGCTTTTGTTCGTTGGGAGATTGTTGATTACTGATTCAATTTCCCTGGTGGTGATCAGTCTATTCAGGTTTTCTGTTTCTTTTTGAGTTAGTCTGGAAGGTTGTACGCCTCTAGAAAATTGTCCATTTCTTCCAGATTGTCAAATTTGTTGGCATATAGTTGCTCATAGTAATTTCTTAAAATGTTTTGTATCTCTGCGGTGTCTGTTGTCACTTCTCCTCTTTCATTACTGATTTTATTAATTTGGGTCCTCTCTCTCTTTTTTTAATGAGTCTGGCTAAAGGTTTGTCAATTTTGTTTACCTTCTCTAAGAACCAACTCTTGGATTCATTGATCTTTTGTGTTGTTTTTCTGGTTTCTATTTCATTTATTTCCACTCTGATCTTTATTATCTCCTTCCTTGTACTCCCTTTAGGCTTATTTTGCTGTTCTTTTTCCAGATCCCTTAAGTGTGAAGATAAATTGTTGATTAGTGATTTTTCTTGTTTCTTTAGGTAGGCCTCCAATGCTAGAATTTCCCTCAGGACTGCTTTCGCGGCATCCCATAGATTTTGGGTCATCGTGTTTTCATTTTCGTTTGTCTCGAGATACCTTTTGATTCCTTCCTTGTTCTCCTGCTTGACCCATTCATTATTTAGTAACATGTTATTCAGCCTCCATGAATGGGTGTGTCTTCCAGTCTTTTTCCTGTAGTTAATTTCTAATTTCATAGCCCTGTGGTCAGAGAAGACAATTGGTATGATTTCAATTTTCTTAAATTTATCAAGACTTGTTTTGTGCCCTAACATATGGTCTATCTTGGAAAGTGTTCCATGTGCGCTTGAGAAGAACGTGTATTCTGCAGCTTTGGGGTGAAATGCTCTGAAAATATCGATTAAATCCAAGTGGTCCACTGTGTCACTTAAGGCTGTTGTTTCCATATTGATTTTCTGTCTGGAAGGCCTGTCCCTTGTTGTCAGAGGTGTGTTGAAGTCCCCTTCTATGATAGTGCTACTGTTGATGTCTGTCTTTATGTCAGTCAATATCTGTTGTATATACTTAGGTGCTCCTATGTTGGGTGCATAGATGTTTACTAGGGTTATGTCCTCTTGTCGGATCGATCCCTTTATTATTATATAGTGCTCCTCTTTGTCTTTTAATATTTTCTTCATTTTAAAGTCTATTTTGTCAGATATAAGCATTTCAACTCCAGCTTTTTCTCATTTCCATTTGCATGAAATATCTTACTCCAACCCTTCACTTTCAGCCTGTGTGTGTCTTTTGATCTGAGGTGAGTCTCTTGTATACAGCATATACAAGGGTCTTGCTTTTTTATCCACTCAGCCACCCTATGTCTCTTGATTGGAGCATTTAATCCGTTTACATTTAAAGTGATTATTGATAGGTACATAGTTATTGCCATTTTTAAATTTGTAGTTAGATTGTTTTCGTCTTTCTTCTATTTACAGAAGTCCTTTTAGTTTTTCTTGCAATGCTGGCTTGGTGGTAATAAATTCCTTTAGCTTATTCTTTTCTGGGAAGTTCTTCATCTCTCCATCAACTTTAAATGATAGCCTTGCTGGATAGAGCAATCTAGGTTGTAGGCCTTTGTTTTCCATCACTTTGAGTATCTCCTGCCACTCCCTCCTGGCCTTCAATGTTTCTGCAGAAAAGTCATTTGATAGTCTTATGGGAGTTCCCTTGTATGTAACCCTCTGTCTTTCTCTTGCTGCTGTTAGGATTCTCTCTTTGTCTTTAACCTTTGCCATTTTAACTATAATGTGTCTTGGACCTGTTTGGGTTTATCCTGGTTGGAACTCTCTGCACTTCCTGGGCTTGTATGTTGGTTTCCTTCATCAGGTTAGGGAAATTTTCAGACATTATTACTTCAAATATGTTCTCAATCCCTTGCTTCCTCTCTTCACCTTCTGGTATTCCTATGATGCACATGTTGTTACACTTGATGTTATCCCAGAGGTCTCTTAAATGATTTTCATTGTTTTTTATTCGTTTTTCTTTCTGTTGTTCTGTTTGGGTGATCTCTGCTAACTTGTCTTCTAAGTTGCTGATTCGATCCTGTGTTTCATCTAACCTGCTGTTAATTCCTTCAAGTGAGTTCTTTATTTCGGTAATTGTGTTCTTTAGTTCTAACTGGTTGTTCATTATGATTTCTACATCCTTCTTTATGTCGTCTCTAAGCTCCTTAAACATTCTTATCATCCGTGTTCTGAACTCTGTCTCTGATAGGTTGGTTACCTCTGTTTTATTTGGTTCCATTTCTGGAGGTTTCTTCTGTTCTTTTACTTGGGACATGTTTCTTTGTTTCCCCATTCTGGCTGACTCTCTGTGTTTGCTTTGATGTATTAGGTAGATCCCCTAGAGTTCTTAGTTCTTGCTGGGTTATCTTATGTAGTATGTGTCCTTTATATTTGACTTGCACTACTTCGTTCTTCTCCTCTGTGTGTGCTCCAAAGGTGACTCTTGCGTTGTGTATATTGTCCTGTTAAAGAAGATTTTTAATTGCTTTTCACTTGTGAGTAGGTGGGGTTAACTCCTAGGCTGACTAGTTGTGAGACTTGGCTATGCCCAGAGCAGGGTGTTCTGCTGCGTGAGGGTTGACCGCTTAAATGTGATTTGGCCTCTATGGGCTCTTGTACCTGTAGAGAATTCCCTCTGGGTGTGTCACTTGTAGGTCAAACCCTGTAGTACTCTGGTTTGGTCTGGAGTTGGCCTCTGGGTATGTTGCCTCTTAAGCTGGGCCCTGGTAGGGCAATTTCAGAACAAAGCAAATCACCAAGCACAACAACAGCAACAACAAAGAGAAAATCAAATACCTTCACATGTAAAAACAACCGACAACCCCCACTCAACACAGGCAAAGATATCAAAGTTATAAAGACAAAACAAAACAAAACAAAACAAAAAGCAATGTCAGTCTTGGCTTAAGCCCACCAAGTAATCTCCAGGTTGTCCTCTGCTGTACCAAAGAGTCCTCTGTATTGTGCAGGCAGAGCCGCTCACCTGGTGCCCAGAGTGACGTTGGGACTGCAGATTTAGATGCATGGGGCTGAGGGGTCTGGATGGTAGTTTCTACAAAGTCAGTGCAGTTTCTGCTCTTGCCTGCACATATGCACACTGAGAGTAACACCACCAGCCCTGTGCCCAGTTCTCCTGAGTCTTAGGGCACTTCTTCCGTGTGTGTGTGTGGGGGGGGGGGGGGGGGGGCAGGCGGGAGATTTCTGAGTTGCTGAAAGCCCAGAGCTGTGTCTGCCGCTTACTGCTGATCTCTGAGAGTGCCTCCGCAGATGTAATTGCCCCGCCCTAGGCAGGCCAGAAAGGGTAGGGGCTGGGGATGGAGGGGTCTTCTCTTTCCCAGCCCAGCTGTGTCACACTCTTCCCGCAGGCCAGAAAAGGTGGTGGCTGGGGGCAGAGGAGTCTCTTCTCTCCTAGCCCAGCAAAAGTCACACACTTCCCAGCCTCTTCTCTGGGTCAGAGCTGCCCGCCAGTCTTCCCAGAGCCTGAGCACTAAGGCTCCTCTGTAATCTGACACTACTCCTCAGTTCAGGGGCCAGTTTAAGTCTCTGTAAGGGCGGGGGTAGGATTGTAAGAGTGGGGGGAGGGGTCCAGGTATGGAATTTGTGTCCTTTGTCCGGTCTAGGGCCCAACAGGAGGTCTCACTGAGGTTATTTGCCTCAAATGCTGGATATCCTGCCCCCTTGGAAGGAGAGATCAGCTGTGGGATGCAGGGAAAGAGCCCACCTCCTGGCTTTTGTGTTCTCTGTTCCATCCTGGGATCCCCTGCGTCTCTGCAGCTGCAGATGCCGCGGGCATTTCCACTGCCACAGATACGGGCCATGTCTCCACTCTGTTCCCTTCCCTCTTCCCCCGCTCACCCAATTTGTCCACCTTCAAGTAATTCTTGCACGAGTCTCTTAGGTGTTCTGAGTGATGAGCAGAGAGTCCTTTGATGGGTTATAGATGTCCCGTTTGTGATAAGATCCGGAGGAGAACTCATAAAGTGTGCCCCGCTGCCGCCATTCCTATGACGTCACTCCGGTTGATGTGAGCTTTTGTCTATTAGCTTTTATCTGTCCCTATATGTGAGGTGATTTCTCTGTTGTGATCAGGGGTTGAGTAACTTCCCCCTTCGGTCTCATTCTCCTGAGCAGGGGAGATATGAGATGATGTTTGTTATTCTGTCTGTGCTGTGAGGTCATGGTTAGCTTAGGGTTAAAGAAATCTTGATCAGGGGTTGAGAGAATTCCCTCTTTATTCTGTCTGCTTCACCCACATCTGCAGATGAAGTAAAGAAGCAGCTAAGTTATATCAGGACGACCTGACAGGCACGTTGCCAGGCTTTGGAAGACCTTGGGCTGATGATCCCAAGCAAGAACAGTAGATATTGCTTATCCGGATGAATTGGCCCTTTGGCCAGATGGACAACATTCATATCAGTAACTGCTGGACCCTCCCAGAACTGGCCATTCCCGGAGGGGGAGGCAGGAACAAAAAACTTGGCTCTAAGGTACATCTGAGAAAATATATAAGACAGACCTCAGTTGGCAGTATAATTATTATTTCATCATTTGGTCATTTGTCATTGGTGATTTTCTTCATCATTCTAACATTTTGAAGACTCCCAGCAACATGCAGCTTACACCAGGGGATGGCCTGACTCCCAGACGCGAACCTGGGGAGGTCTGGCTGGTTCCCGGCCTCTCCAGTGTTGTCCCCACGGTTAGCCTTCCTGAGAACTTGTTAGCGTCTAGAAAACTTGTGTGCAGCTTGCAGCTTACAACATCAGAAGACGCCCTGACTTCTAACAACAACAAAGACAACAACATTCTTGGAAACTTGTAAGCAGCGGGGTGGGAGACGCTTGAGTTTCTCTCAGCTACAGACCTGGCAAGGTTTTGATTTACGACTTTTCCAGTGCTGTTCTCCCCCACTTTGGTGAGCTTTTGACATCTACTGTAATAGTTACTATTCTACAGAGCTCAGTACTGCTTTTGGATGCTCCTTACTGATGTTAGTTGTATAGTTAGCCAAGTGATTTTTGATCAACAGTAAACATGTTGGAATCTCTTAACTTATAAATATGTGTACTCCTTTGACATGACATTGTTATCAATATATATAGTTTAGTCTTAAACACCTTTACTTTCTATCATTAACACATTCTATTAATTGCCTTTGTCTTTTGCTATTGCATATTGCTAAATACATTGATTAGATATTGCTAAATAAATTCATTAGCCCCATTCTAGCGTATGTTCCTCCTCCTCCTTTTCCCCTCTTGTCATTACAGAGCCAAGGGATGTGGGGAGGAAGGGTGGCTAAGGGGAGCACCGAGGATGCTTAGGGCAATAAACGACTCTGTAAGACACTATAATGATGGATACGTGTCATACATTTTTCCAAATCCACAGAATGTACAACACCTGGAGTGATCCCTGAGGACACTATGGCCTTTGGGTGGTTACAAAGTGCCAATATAAGTTCATCTATTGTAACAATGCACCCCTCTGGTGCCAGCATGTTGATAATGGGGGAGGCGGTTGGTGGGGGGGCAGGGGTGTACGGGAAATCTTTTCCTCCTGCTCAGTTTTCTATGAACCTAACACTATTCTAAGAAATAAAACTTATTTTTTAAAGAACAGGAACCAACTTATTCATCTGAACTTGATGTCGGTTGGGGTCATGGGTGGCGGTCAGGCTGGGTGAGCAGTGGCTTTTGAAGCAGTTGAGACATCTGTCATCCTATGAAACACCCCTCACCACTGCTGAGGTTGGCAGTGAGGAGAACCGAGCTCAAGGAAAAGTTATTTCCCTTTCTGAGAGAAAATCAACAAGGAAACAAAAACAAGCTTGGGGTCAAGCTCCCCGACGTGACTTCCCTATCTGTCCCTTGGGCTTCATAGTTGCCACTGTTCGCATGGGCTGGCCCCAGAGGAGCACATGCCTGTCTCAGTCCCTCCCCTGCTCCTCTGTAGAGAGCCTCTCTTGGTGGAGAGACAGCCCCTAATCATGTAGACCAACTCCGTCCCACGACCTAAGGCTTGGCTGAGTGGAAGGCCCTAGGACTCAGGTGATTCCAAAGGGAGCTGAGACAATCAGGGAAACACAATATTACCTCCCCAAGCATTAAGCTCTCCTGCCCCAGGCTGGCGTCCACAGCTTAGAGACTTAACCAAGAGTGGATTCTGAGTCAAGTCAGGAGCACCTCACCTGGATGTCTCTTCCAGGGCCCAGTCTGGGCCACTCAGGTATCTCCAAGTCAAGGGAAGAGTCCCCCCAGCTGCCCAGCATGGTAGCCACTAGCCATGCGTGGCTATTGAGCAGGTTACATGAAGCCAGTCTCAATTGGGATGCATTGTTTGTATAAAACACACACTGGATTAAGAAGACCCGGTACAAAACAAAGGGCGCAGTAGGTAAACACTGTGTTTATCTTCTCTCACAACCACATCAAAATGATAACTAATCTACAAAACAACCATTATTGAGAATTGCCTAAAATCAAGTTGAACTGAAGCCTTTCAACTAAGGAAATGCAGAAGAACGTGCACCTCCAGACTGGTAGGAAGGTCAGAGATGCTGAATGGGCTGGTCCCACACCCGCATGTGACCCTTAAAGATCTGGAGGCCTATTTCGGCTGTGGGGGTCTCCTCCATCCCCTAAAGGAGTGAGAGATTCCAGCCCAGAGTTCCAGTGCTGAGGAGAGAAGTCCCTATAATTTCTGGTTGTGAAAACCAGCAGAGATTGTGACTGACTGAGACTGAGGGCAGCTGAACTCCCAGGCGCCCCTCTAAAGGGACTGTGCTTGGACTTACTCACCACTGGAATCACTCACTCTGAGCTCCAGTGTTGGGGCAGCAGCTGGAAGGTGGCAGGGGTAAATGGTGGGGAATTGAGTTTTCTGGCTTGGAACGGGGGATGGAGAGGCAGCTTTCTCTAGGACGGAGAAGTTGGCAGAGGCCATTGTTTCTTCATTGAGCCCTCCCAATTCCTGGCATGTGGACACATGTGGCCACCATATCTGAGTCTCCACCATTTGTTCACCATGCCCTGCAAATTTGGGACCTGCCACTGCCCAACTTTTGGGCACATCCAGGCTGCTTTCAGTCACTTTTTTGTGCAGACCACCTGCCTTGGCTCAAGCTGCAGACTTTCCTAGGGTCTCTCAAATGTTCTCAGAAACCAGACAAGCAGCATCTGGCCTGAGCGTGTCCTGTACATCTGGCCAAGCAGCAATAAGCCAGCACCGGCAGCAGCCAGCCTTGGATCGCGGCCTGGCCTCTCAAGGCACTTCCAAGCCAGCACCGGCAGCCAGCCTTGGATTGCGGCCTGGCCTCTCAAAGCGCTTCCAAGCCAGCACCGGCAGCCAGCCTTGGATTGCGGCCTGGCCTCTCAAAGCGCTTCCAAGCCAGCATCGGCAGCCAGCCTTGGATCGCGGCCTGGCCTCTCAAGGAGCTTCCAAGCCAGCACCGGCAGCAGCCATCCATGGATTGCTTTCTGGCTCCCGCTGGGCGGCCCTGAGTGGGGCACAAGCTGTGGCTGAAGTAGACCTACAGCGGATCCCCTCCAAAGTGGTCCTGGGGCTCCACCCCCAGTGGCCAGTGTCAAAATAAACGAGAGCATCACCCAGCCACCTCCAAGTACGACATACCCAAAGGGCGGATTGGGCAGACACCAGAGTCCTGCTGAGGCAGATCCTGCTCTGTAGGATCAGCCCCTGCACAACAACTCTCACTGTAGTCAAGGCCAGTCCTCACAACTAGTGAGCCCAAGGGTCAGTCCCTCCCATTGATGTACAATTATCAACCAAGACTCAACTATAGGAGGAGGGCACACACAACCCACACAAGGGACACACCTGGAGTGCATGGCTCAGGAGATGAGAAAGACTGTGCCACTGAGCCCCACAGCTCACCTACTATATAAGGCCACTCTACTAAGACCAGAAGACATAGCAGCCCTACCTAATACATAGAAACAAACACAGGGAGGCAGCCAAAGTGGGGAGACAAAGAAACATGTCCCAAATAAAAGAACAGAACACAGCTCCAGAAAAAGAACAAAGCGAAATGGAGATAAGCAACCTATCAGATACAAGTTCCAAACACTGGATATAAAAATGCTCAGTGATCTTAGGGAGAACTTCAAAAGAGAAATAGAAAGCATAAAAATGGATATGAAAACCATAAAGAGAACCAGTCAGAAATAAAGGATACAATAACAGAAATAAAGGATATATTACAGGGAAGCTACAGTAAATTAGATGAAGCAGAGGATCCAAGCAGCGATGTAGAAGATAAGGTAGCAGAAAACACCCAACCGGAACAGCAAAACGAAAAAAGAATACAAAAAATTGAGGAGAGTATAAGGAGCCTTCGGGACAATATCCAGTGTACCACCATTTGCATTAGGGGTACCTGAAGGAGGACAGAGAGCAAGGAATTGAAAACTATTTGAAGAAATAATGACAGATAACTTCCCTAACTTGGTGAAGGAAATGGACATACAAGCCCAGGAAGCACAGAGTCCCAAACAAGATAAACCCGAAGAGGCCAACACCAAGACACATCATAATTAAAATGCCAAAGGTTGAAGACAAAGAGAGAATCTTAAAAGCAGCAAGAGAATAGCAGTTAGTTACCTACAAGGGAGCCCCCATAAGACTGGCAGCTGATTTCTCAACAGAAACTTTGCAAGCAAGAAGGAAGTGGCAAGAAATATTCCAAGTGATGAAAAGCAACACCAAGATTGCTCTACCCTGCAAGGCTGTCATTCAGAAATGAAGGACAGATAAGGAGCTTCCCAGACAAGAAAAAGTTGAAGGAGTTCATCACCACCAAACCAGTATTACAAGGAATGATCGAGGCACTTTAAGATCAGAGGGGGGTTAAGGATGGGTGAAAGGGGAAGGGATTAAGAAGTACAAATTGGTTGTTACACAGTAGTCATGGGGATGTAGGGTATAGCATAAGGAATATAGTCAATAATATTGTAATAACTAGGTTTGGTGCCAGATAGGTACTAGGTTTATCAGGGTGATAGAAGGGAATGGGGTTGGAGTCAGGGTGAAAAAAGTGAAGGCATTAAGAAATACAAATTGGTAGTTAAAGCAGTATGGGGAATATAATCAACAATGTTGTAAAGATCATGTAAGTGCCAGATGGGCACTGGACTTATCAGGGGGATCATGTCATAGACTGTGTAGATGCCTGCCCAATGCACTCTACACCTGAGGTGAAGTAGAATAATATTGAATGTCAACTATAACTAAATATGTAGGTGTATATATAGTCACGGGATGTGGAGCACAACATAGGCAAGGGAGTCGATGGTATTGTAACAGCTATAAAGTTGTCAGAGGGGTAGTAGCTTGGGGGGTGGGGTTATCATTTCATGAGGGGTTTACATGTCTAACTATTGTGTGGCTTTTTACACCTGAAACCAGTTTTAAAACATTTTTTAAAAAGAAAGAAACAAAAAGAAGACATAGTACCAAAAAAAGAATGTAAGCTATGTCATTGATCATTTTTTACATTGAAAATATAACATTTTAAAATAGGTTGGGTTAAAAATAAAAACAGACTCAAAAATACAGAGAACAAACTGATGGTTGCCAGACGGGAGGGGCTTGGGGGTGCGGTGAAAAAGGGGAAAGAATTAGGAAATACAAATTGGTAGTTACAAAATAGTCACGGGATGTAAAGTACAGCACAGGGAATATAGTCAGTAATATTGTAAGAACTATATATGGTGTCAGGTGGGTACTAGAGTTATCTGGTGATCACTTCATAAATTATATAAATGTCTAATCACTGTGCTGTATACCTGAAGCTAATATAATATTGATGTCCACTGTAATGAAAAATAAAAATAAAATAGGTTGAGTTAAATAAAACACATTATTGTAATCAATTCCCACCAGTTTCTTTTTGCTTTTTTAACGTGGATGCTAGGAAATTTAAAAAATGCATATGTGGCTTGTATTTGTGGTTTAAATTAAATTATATTTTTCTTGGTCAGTACTGGTTTAGAGTCAACTTACCACTTTAATAGTACACACACGCTTTCTTTCTAAGGAAGACACAGGAGAATGGACAGCTCCCCTAAAGCAGACCCCAATCTCAGGAGAGAATATGACCAAGAGGCGTTCCTCAGAGACCTGGTCTGACCTATGTTTTCAGTCCCAGGAGGGATGAGCTCACTTTCCATGTCTTTCTTTGCAGACTGTGCTAGACTGGCTTTCTGTACACTGTGATTTCAGCCACTGAAGACGTACACAGTGCAGTGATTTTTCTCACACCATCCTTTCGTGTCATTGCTTTACTTATTTATTTATTCTTATTGAGATATCTTTGACAGATAACATTGTGTAAGTTTAAGTTGTGCTGACCTAAAAACAAAAGGCCCTTCACAGTGAGAGGCCTTATGCTTAGGAGAGGTGGAGTGTAGCATAAGGAAGGTAGTCAATGGTATTCTAAGCAATGTTTTTAGTTTTCAGTCCAGTAGTCATCAGTCCAGTGGTCATAATATCTGCTTTCTTGTTGTCTTGGCAAACAGTTCTTTGGGACACAATGTTTCTTTAGGCCCAGTCCAAATTTCTTTTGCCCCCCTCCTTTTTTTTAACATTCCAAAGGTTTGAGGCACAAGACGTGCAAGGCCGTTCCTCTGGATGGCACTCCCGCTCCATGTTGAAGTGGCTCCGTTTATATTACTGTTTACAGGTGAACACCGAGGTCATTTGATACACTTACATACTTCAACATGGTTACCCCCGCAGCGTGAGCTCACACCTCCATCACATCCTATGATTATCATTTCTTTCTCTGTAGTGGAGACACTGAAGATCTGGTCCCTCAGCAACTCGGAAGTAACACCACAGTTTTGTCGACTGCAGCCACCGTGCTGTGTTAGAACTCCAGGACTTGGGAGGCACACACAGCGTTTCTTCCTGCTTTGCTGCAGGCAGTTATTTCTCAATCAGAACACCAAAAAGCACTAAATATAAAATAGAAATATAGGTCAACTGGGCTATAATGAGATTTGGAAATTCTGTTCTTCAAAATTGGCCAATAAGAGAGTGAAACTTCCCATCTCCAAATATTTAATGCTGTTTACCCTCATCTACCACCCAGTCCCCCACACAATGTGAGATATAGATGATGTAATACAGATTTGTACACTTGAAACCTATGTAACTTTACTAACCATTGTCACCCCAATAAATTTTAATTAATAAAAAGAGAGTGAAACCTCAGCTAGAGTGATATTCACAGTGACTGTATCTGGCAAAGAACTCACACATATAACAAGAAAAATAGAAATCTTCCTACTGTTTAGTTAAAAACACATAGTCAACCTATTTTTTAATGAGGAAGTAAGAAAAAAACTCAAACAGACATTTCACAAAAATAAGAACAATATCCAAATAACCCAAACCATATGAAACGTCCCCAGTTGCATTAGTCATCAGAGAAATGCAAACTAAAACCACAGGATATCACTACCCACACCAGCGTAGCTAAAATAAAAAGGTGACAGCTTGATGAATTGGTAAGGACACTCAGGGCACTCAAATGAACTGGATATAAACTGATACAGTCACTTTGAACAGTGTTTTGCAGTACCTACCAAAACTGAATGCTTGCACAGCATGAAACACAGCAATTACACTCCTAGGTGTATTCCAGCAGAAACGCTCATATCCACACATCAGGAGGTATGCAGTAAGACATGCAAAGCAGCACTATGCCTGAGAGCCTAAACTAGAAGCTAAAGAAGGCCCAATAACACCAGAACGAAAGTGTACATTGTGGATATTCACACACCAGGATACTCGAAAACAAGGAGGATCCATGGCCGACACCTCCACATGCATCACTATGGATAAACCTCACCAACCTTTGTTTGAACAAAAGAAACCACACAGAAAGACAGTAGAGTATATTCACATTTGTGTAAAGAACCCAAACAGGCAAATTTAAGCCACGCTGTTAGAAGTCAGGTAGTCATTGCCCTTGGAGAGAAATTACTGGAAAGCAGAATAAAGGGGGAGCTGGAAATGCTCCGTTTAGGAACCAGGGTGGTGCTGACATGGCTGTGCCCAGGTAGGGAGCCTTCATCCAGCTGGGCCTCTGCCTTGGGCGTCTTCTGTCTGTTATATTTCAGCAAACACACACACACACACACACACACACACACACACCCTGAGACACACCATAGTGAAACTGCTGACACACAAAGACAACATCTTAAGAGTGCTGAAAGAAAAAGAACACATTCTCGAATGAGGAATCAGAAGATTTACATTTTACTCACAACGAAAATGATTGATGCCAGCAACCAGGTGAGGTTGTATTTAAAGAGCTGAAAGAAAGTGTCAGCCAAGAACTCTACAGCAAGAGAAAGCACTCTTCAACAATGGGGGTGAAATAAAGACATTTCAGGCAACAAAAAGCTGTATTCACCACCAACAGACCGGTGCCAAAAGCATAAAATTTCAGGAAAAAGGAAAATAATATCTATGGAAACAAAGAATGCAGGAAAGGAGGAAATCAGTGGAAAGGGCAAATATTTGACAAAGACAGAAATTCCAAACGATTATTTCATCATTAATGAATTAATAAAACATTGGCACGTGATCACTCTATAATTGACAAGATTTAGAAAATCATTTTATTTTGTCATAAAGTTAAAAACGACATTGGATATATATATATATATATATATATATATATATATATATATATATATATATATATATATATATATACATGCATATAGATACTGGTATACATGTGGTAACACTGTATCTACACACAGGCAATGGAAATTTGAGCACGAGATTTCAGATGCTGTTTACTCGAGGAGAGGAAGGAATGGGGCAGGATGGGGTACACCACAGATGCAGATATGACTTCATGAGTTTTCTAGTTCTCCTGAAGGATGTTGATTTCACAGGGGTTTTCTTTACATGCTCCGTTTAATTTTCTCTAAATTGGCCTTTGGACATTGACCGGCAGCATGATGGTAAATGTGCAACAGTCAGATTTCTGAGAAAAATATCTGATTTGTAGTATTTGCCAATTTCTGTAGTGTAAATACTCACATCATGGCTGATTTCCAGCTACAAATGGGCACCACTGAATGTGGCATTGGATGACGGTTTGAGCTGGCTGGCTCCAGCACACTACAGAGTGTAGCATTAAGTCAAGGAAAACTTGTGTTAATCCAAGGGCCCAGAGCCATAGGGCTGTCCTTAAGGAAAATAAAGTTTAGGAACCGGGAAGAGGGAGGAAAAGGGGGAGAAAGGGAGGGAGGGAGAAAGGGAGGGAGAGAGAGAGAGAGAGAGAGAGGTGCTAGATGTAGAAGATAGATGACAGATAGATAGATGACAGATAGATAGATAGATGATACATAGACAAATGATAATTAGATGATACTTAGATATTGCTATATAAACACAATATAGATAAATGACTGATAGATGAGAGACAATAATGATATTTAACACATAGATGCAGATAAATGATAAATACTTATAGACACACGAGAGAAAGCTAGACATACGATGAGAGAGAGAGAGAGAGAGGTGAGGGGAGGAAGAGGGAGGAGAGGGAGAGGGAAATCTTATTTGGCCAACGAACAAGAGGATTTTTCATAAAACCCTCAAGAAACAGTTTCTATATGTATCATACTGTTCTATTAAATGGAATTCTAAGGTACATTCAGTGATTCACTGACCTCCATAAGGAAGATTAATATCTTTATAAGTGACACTGAGTCAAACTTCTAGTGGGAGTAATCATTTGAATTTGTGTGTTTCAAATGTTTCCCTTTATTTTACAAGAATAAAATATTTACATATTTAGTTGGTAGAGGAATATTGTGTATTATAATAATAAGACCTTGTAGTTAAGGAAAGTAAAAATATTTGAGCTTCGATGTGAGTTTGGTAAAACCACAATGTGAGCATTTGGGATCTGAGGCTCGGGGCACAATGCATTCGTGCTGGGCACTAATTAGGTGATGGGGTTGCCTAACACGGCCTTGGGTCTCCTGTAGAAAAATGTCAGGAAGCTGTGCTCCCTTCTCTGCTCCAATCTGGGGAAGATCAGAGACCTATACAGACTGGGAGGAAAACGGCTCGCTTTTATGTATGGTTGTTATTTAAACTGCAATGTGTTAGCACGCGCTTTCTAGTTTGGATTGGCTCCTTCTTTGGGTGCAGCCGAAGCCTTTTGCGTCTCCCACATTCATTGCCTGTGTGTTTGTCTCAGTGAGTCCAGAAAGGGATGAGAGGAGAGGGTTATAGTGGAAAATTCTGTCCTGTAGACGTGGCTTTCCACAACGAGAGCTGAAGGTGGGAGCCTGTGGAAAGCCAAGTTCATCCACTATCCAAGCCCAGGACAGGCTGCCAGGGGTTACAGCCAAGATGACAGGACCCAGATGAAGGGGCATCACCGGTCATGAAGCCTTCCTTCCAGGGATCCAACAAGGCCAAAGGATCCAGATGCAAGTAGGTGAGTCCAGCCCTGCCCTAGGTTGCGTTCTGGGCTGAACACCAAGGTCTTCTAGCAGGAGGAGTGGAGACAGAGGCGTGGGCTAACGCAGACAGCTTAGGGAGGGCTTTGCAGTTGAACTGGAAACACCCAAAGCAGAGATCCCTGGGCATCTAGGCCCAGTCAGATTCTGTCCTGTAGACCCCACTGCAGACACTCCTGTTTCGCTGAGCCAAGCTGGGGATGCTCAGAAACAGGGGTCTTTGAAATCTGTTCAGTTACTCCATGTAATGAGGGCAAGACCCAGGGCTGTAACATGCAGATGGGTCCAGGGTCCAGCTCAAGAACCCAGTCTACCCATGAGCGACGAGGGCAGGCCCATCACATCCCAGAAGGAGGACTTGTCAACATGGAGTGACCATGCCAGAGTCTCTCTGCAATATGTCAACTATTCTGATGCCAACACACCTTTTTTTAAAATTGAGATATGATTGGCATAGAACATTGTGTAAGTTTAAGGTGTATAACACATTGATTTGATGCATTTATCTTGCAATGTCATTGTCATTGTAGTTCTGTGATGCACAAACGCCATCACCAGCCCTGGTCTAGACTTTTACCCCAAAACCCAGCTGGGTGCCCCATTGGCCCCAACCCCGGGGCCCTTAGGATTCTCATATGCTGATGGGCCACCCTATTCCTCTCGTTCTAATGCCACTGGGAGAAGGTGGGGAAAGAACCCGTGTTAGTAGCACATTTTTAGTGCACTCAGTACCTTGCTGGGACATTAAATGCTTGGAGGGAGCGTTTAGACTTCCATTTTAATATGAGGACATGTTGGCATAAAGTAGTGTCACCATGCCCAAGAACAGATGGTTATTTTGTGGGACTGGGACTGACGGTAAAGTCACTTTGTGGAACAAATCCATGCTCTTCTTTGCCCAGTAGATGGTAATGAGGTCCACACCCAGAGGGTTCATTGGAGATGAGATCAGCCTCACTTGAGCATGAGGAAAGAAACGGAAGCCAAGGTCCTCCCTCTGTCTCATCAGCAGGAAGAGTGGACAGGATGGGAGAGTGTGCTTCCCCTTTGGGGGAGGTAGTTGATGTAGAAACCCCAAGACGGCCCCGGGCCAACACATCCTGTCCTCTTCTGTCAGCTGCAGGCTCCGTCCTTGCACCCACTGGCTCCAGGACGGCACAGGCAGCAGGGGTGGCCATGGCCCCTCACCCCACCACCATCCTGGGCCTGGGTGAGTCTCGAATGGAGGATCCGCTTTCCAGGGACAGAGGGGGTGGGACTTGGGGAAGGATCTGTGTCCTTGTTCAGTCCTCAGTCCAGTCCAGGAGACTCTGGGACCCTGGGGGAGCAAAGTGGTCCCCTCCGGGGGTCTGCCCCCTCAGCTGTGGCCCAGACCTAAGTCTGACCATGGAAGGTTCCATCTTAGAAGCAGGTATCTAGGTATGGGGACTAGTTCAGACTGGAAGAAGGACTGGGGGAGGAGGACCTGTTTGGAAGAGGAGACTGGGGGTTCATCTTGAGACTTTCAGGGCAAGGAGAAACACTGTGCTTAGATACTATGTTGAGGAGGGTGGTTTGGAAGCTACGGGGGGCTCACGTCCGGCTCCATCAAATGCCCCTTGTCCGCAGCCCTGTGAGGAAACCAGGGGCTGGGCGTTTTCCTCACTGAGCTTCTCTTCCAGCGCTCTGCCTGGGCCAGATGATTCACATGCAAAATGGTGAGTCTACATTTAATCATTTCGTTTTTCATATATATATACATTTTATTTTCAGGGAAAATATTATTTTCCTTAGAGTCCTCTCACAGTTTATCTTCAGATAAAATGAGACCCACAGATCTCTTTGCCTGCGTCTGTCTGTCCCCACGCGGCCTGACTCACTTGTCTTCAGAAACCTTGGCTTTCTTTCACTTTCACAAACACCATTTTCCCCGGTAGACCCCGGGCCTCCACCCAGGGTGACATCTCCCTGTTGAGTGCCCGGCGCCCCCTATCGCTCAGCTTGGGTAATTCACGTTTGGCCCTGGGTGTCAGCTCAGTGCCTCTTCCTTCCGACTCCCAGAGGAGGGCAGCTCTGCCTCCACCCGCCTTGACATTCCCACACTCACCCGTGGGCACATATCACAGTGCGTAGCTGTGGATTTGCACAATTCTTTAATCAGCTTCTGTGTTTCAGCCCACGAAGGCAGGGACCCTGTGTGTGTTTCTCGTGCTTGTGGACCCAATGGCACATGGAGGGCATCCATGACTGGGGAGATAGGAAGTAAGACATGGAGGAAACACAGAATGAATGAATGAATGAATGAATGAATGAACTTTTGTCAGATCCTGTCTGTCTCTATACCGACTGTATAACTTTGATGCCATCTTCCTGTTTCAGGGCTACAAAGCCTCTCTTCCTCCCCACCCCCTACCCCAGCCTAGTTGAGACATGTGAGCTTTTCAAAAGCCTTATTACAAGGAAATGGAAATAAGGCTGAGAAGAAGGTAGACAGTACAGAGGGAACAGAGGTGGGCGCTGCACAGAGGACTTGCCCTGGAGACAGGAGGCCCAGATCGTTCCTACTGACTCAGACTCCTGCTTCCTTTGTCGCCCCAATGACCTGGTCGTCCTAATCTTGTGTCTTCCTCCCAGCCCTCTGTCTCCCTAGAAAGTGGCTTGGGCAAGTAGCTATAACCAGGCCCCCAGGCTGCTCTGACACCTACCGCTCCACCCTAGAAAAGTCCAAGATGTGACCAAAACTAGGGGTCCTTTTGTCCTGTGGGGAAATAACTCTGCAGTGATGAGAATTCACACCCACCTGTAATGGGCTTGTGGGGTTTTGGGGAGAAGATAATGGAAATGTTCCAAAATTGGATTGTGATGGATGCACAACTCTGTACAGTTGCTAAAACAGATCGAACACACTTAAAATGGGTGAATTGTGAGGTGTCCTCTGCTTCCAGCCCCTGCCTCCCGGAAGTACATGGCGGGGAACTGTATCCGCCTCGGCCTGGCCGGTGTGGTCTTGCTGATCCTGGTGGCGATTCTGGCAGAAACTGGGCTCAGCCAGCGCACGTCCCCACACTGAACTCAGGAGGGCGCCTGCCAGAGAGAATAGACCCCAGCGTCCCAGGAGGGACCTCCCCAGGGCTCCAAGACTCACACCTGTCACCCGCCTTACCCAGGGGCTCAAACTGCACCTGCCCTGGGCCTCCCTGCACCCACTTCTTCCCTTCCTGGAATGGTCTCTGCCTGCCTTCATCTGTGGTCTCCTCAGGTCCCCAATGTCTAGGATCAAAAGTCCAGGGAAGGAAACACAAACCAAAGCCACAGTGAGATAACACCTCACACTCATCAGGATAAATGCGATTTAAAAAATAATAAAATTAAGGGGAAAATAGCAGGTATGACAAGGAAGTAGAGAAATCGGAACCTGTGTTCCCTGCTGGTGGGACTGCACGATGGTGAAGCCACCGGAAAGTGATGTGGCAGCTCTGGAAACCTGCGCCCAGAATCACCACACAACTCAGTGAAGGAATGGTCCACACTCGAAGAAATGCGAGCAGAACCTGACGTCTGTGCTCTCACGCCCACAGCAGCAGTAGTCACGATAGCCAGTGTCATCACCAGGCTCCTCAAACGTGGGGACGGAGCAGATGCTCAGTGTCAGAGTGATGCCACCTGGGAAGGACGGCCCGGCAGGGGTGGCTTTGTGGGCAAACAAGGAAGGGGCCACATGTCACGGAATGCGGGGCCTCTAGACACTGGAAAGACAAGGAGGGACTCTCCCCTCAAGTCCCCAGGAAGGAGCACAGCCCTGCAGACACCTGGATTTCAGCCCAGTGGGCCCGGTTCGGACTCTGACCTCCAGAACCGTAAGAGAATAAAGCGTGTTGTGAGCCATCACGCTTGTGCTAATCTGTCACAGCAGAGCAAGGGGCTCATATGCCTGGCATCCAACACTCCATGGTCTCAGGAGCCCCCAAGCTTCTGGAAACTGGTTCGGGGGAAGACTCTGACCCCATCCCCTGACGTCTCCTCAAACCTCTGACCACCAGAGTGGGAAGCCCAGCCAGGCACACAGTGGGTTCTGGGGTGTGGAGGCCGCGGCTTCACTGTGAGGCACTGCCAAGGGTGAGCTGTACCAGCACTGGGTCCCTGTGTGGCCGGGAGGTGGGATTAAGGACAAGGCCCCAGTCATCTGCATCTCCTACTGAGCAGGGCCGTGCAGGGTGACCCCCACCCCGTCTCTGTCCCCACATTGCAGGAGAATGTGAGGGGAAGGCTCACTGCCCTCACTCAGTGTTCCCCTCGTCAGCAACTGTGCAGAACCCTCTCTGCTCCCGACTGTGCGTCAGTCTCAGGGAGGAGCGAGGGCTCTTCCCACACCCGGGGACACCTACAGGGCCCTGCGTCCTACTTAGAGCAGAACGCGTCCTCGCTGTTAGTTTTGGTTCTCAGCTTCCCAAATACAAATTGGTAGTTACAAAATAGTCATGGGATGTAACGTACAGCACAGGGAATACAGTCAGTAATATTGTAAGAACTATGTGTGGTGCCAGGTAGGTACTAGACTTATCGGGTGATCACTTCATAAATTATGTAAATGTCTAGTCACTGTGCTGTACACATGAAGCTAATACAATATTGAAGTCCACTATAATTGAAATATAAAAATAAAACAGGTTGAGTTAAATAAAACACATTATTATAATCAATTCCTGTAGTCACACAACAGCCTAGCTGTGGGGACAGAGCCCCAGAAAGTAGTTTACAGGCTCTCGGCCTCACGTGGAAGGGTGCTGGCTCAGGTGTGGATGGCAGTCGGCTGTGGCTGATTGGCCTTCGGCTGTGGCCGATTAGCCAATTGGCCGCTGGTATAACTGCTGCGGCTGCCGAGGATTGCCGAAGATTGCCGAGGAGCTGAGCAGAGCCGAGCAGAGCCGAAGAGAGCGGAAGAGAGGGGAGGAACAGAGTCAAGAGAGTGGAGGAGAGTCGTCGGTCGGTCGGTTGGCAGAAAGGCGGACGGCAGGTCACGCGTCAGGTGGGCCCAGCCTCCAGTGAGACCATAGTGGTATGACTCCCCTACCTATGGCTCCGTGGGTGTTCCTTTTTGGCCTCACCATATCCTGCATTCTTATGTGGGGAGCGGGACCAGAGACCCCGCAGGCTGTCCCGCACGACAAATGCTGCAGCGAGCAGGGTATGGTGCCGGCCAAAACTCTCCGAAGGATGGTGGAGCAGTTTGTGTGTGTGAAAACGCAGTTTCAGGAGGCCCATGAGGAGCAACACCGGGAACGGGAGGCGCTGTCTGCCTGAGAGACTCAAGCCTCCAGCTGGCACATCACCCTCTTGGCCATAGAAGGCATTGTCCTCCTTTTGTTGATCTGCTGCGGCCTTAGGATCCGAGGGTGGTGGACATCTTACAAGGAGGCCTCCACCCACTCAGACACCTGGCACAGTGAGCAGGATTCCAGCCAGGTAGGAATGGCGTCTGACTCTGGGCAGGAGGACGTGTGGCCCCCACACAGTGTGTGGTGTCCAGTGGCCACTGTTCTCAGGAGTTGGACCCCCAAGGAGGGGTGGGAAGACATGGAAGGCCTCTCTGGCCAGTGTGGAGAGGGCCCTGCAGGCTCTTGCTGAGCGGTTGCCAGAGGAGGAGAAGGCTGCGGCCGGCCGCGTGGGCTGGATGTTCCTCACGGCCTTGAGTCTCAACACGGAAAATGCGCTTAATGAAAGGGCCCAGGTGCCTGACCAGGTGTCCCGGTTGGAAGCGCTGGAAGCCCGGGTTCACCTGTTAGAACAGGGGCCCCAAGGTGGAGACTCTGAGGCAGAGGCGGAGGAAGCAAGTGGAGATGATGTAGCTCCCAACCCCCAAGCCCGGCCAATCTTGAAGCAAAGGGTAAAACGTGAGCAACCTTTGGGCCCTGGGGGCGTTGCTGCTGGCAACCCAGCTGTGACTGAGTTCCGACCTACACCCCATACACTCCCACTGAGTTGCAGGAGCTGGGGACGCGGTACAGACAGCGCTCTGGAGAGCCAGTCTCGGCTTGGCTATTACGTTTATGGGATGAGGGAGCAGACAGCATTCTCTGCTCCCCAGGCGAGATGGAAAAGCTAGCCTTCGTGACAGTGCATCCGTCCTGCGACAAAGGTTACAAAACTGCCATAGGTTGGCCAACAACCAGGGCAACCATTCTCTAATGGCGTGGCTCACGGCTGCGGTACGCACAGTATGGGAACAGGCTGGCGAGCTGCCAGACACTGAGTCAATGGCAGTCATATACAGAACTTACGCAAATAATCCGTGAAATGGGTATGAGACATGCTATTTTTAACCTCAACATGCAGGGCCCAGATGACGAGCTTTTTACTGCCAGCATGAGAGATCTGGTTTTGGATACTGCACCTGCGAGTGCTTTTGGATCCTTGGTTGCTATTTTTACACCGTATGTAGGGCGACGGATCCATGAAGTTACAACTGCCATGGCCACCCTAGGGGATGTAGAAAGCCGGAGGCGAAGGAAGTTAAGACAGGAGGTCCGCACAGTCTTGGAAGCCCAAAACAAAGGTAAAGGGGCAAGGTCGCGGGCCTCAGAGAGTAACAGGCGCACAGATGTGGCGTGATCTCGTGGCAGCAGGGGTCGATAGGAAGAAAATAGACCAACAACCCATTGCACTCCTGCTGGAACTTTGGAAACAGTTGCATCTGGAACAACAATTCCGGAGAAGCATAAAGGAGGAGTCTGGCAAAGCGCGACCCGTGTCCCTCCAGGACTTCATGCAGCCGCTTGAGGCCGACTCCTCTCAGCTTGATTAGGGGTGGGGCCAAGGTACCCGGTCAGAGGGGATGAGCAGGGACCGGAGGCCCCACGTGGAACTGTCCATACATTGGTCCCCTTCGAATGTACAGAGAGTTTTGGCTCTAGTTGACACTGGCTCCGACTGCAGTCTCGTTTATGGGAACCCAAACTGTTCCTTGGACCAGCAGTCTGCATTGATGGCTACGGGGGGAAAACTGTGACTGTGAAAGCCGTTTCCTTACCACTGGGTATAGAGAGGCTTCCTCCTCGTACCTACAAGATTTATGTCTCCCCCGTTCCGGAGTATATTCTAGGGGTGGACGTGCTACATGGCCTCAGCTTACAGACGTCGGTAGGAGAGTGGTGAAAGCGGTGACACGCGGGCATGCTCACCACCCTCCTCAAGTGTTGCCAAAGCCCTGGCGCGTGGTTACAGTGCGACAGTACCGCCTGCCAGGAGGACAGGAGGAGATCGGTCGTACAATATTGGAATTGGAAAAGGCACATATTGTGAGGCCAACGCACAGTCCTTTTAACTCCCCAGTATGGCCTGTCAAGAAGCCAGATGGGACCTGGCGAATGACTGTGGACTATAGGGAGTTAAATAAGGTGACGCCACCCTTGCACGCTGCAGTGCCTTCAATTCATGATTTAATGGGAGACTCTGTTAAAGCCAGGCTATGGCAGAAATGGGAACATTTTGCTGCCAGCACCCACATGCTTGAAAGCAGGGGAATGGTAGCAATGGACTTGGCCCTGGCAGGTCAAAAGCCCCCACTGTCGGTGGTTGGGTCTGATAGCCCCATGGGGGGCCAGTTTGACTCATGATTTGCAAGTGACGCCAGGGGTGGTGGCTGAGTGGCCACCGCAAATGACTGTAGTATACAGAGGTCCCGATACCGGGATGATTTTGCGAGGAAACTATGTGCTCTCACTGTGGCCTATTATGGGGTCCCCTGTTCTGTTACATGTTGAAACTATGCAAGGGACCCCAAGTACTGCCATAAAGGTCTGGTACCACAAACCGGGAAAGGTGCCAGTGGCAGCGACCCTCCTTTCCCAGGACAAAAAGCTAGCATGTATCCTCCCAGATGGAAGGGATTTGCCATTGTTGGTTCCTAAGATTACTGTTTCTTTTCGTCCGTAGGTGTCAGTAGGCTAATACGGCACAGGGACACTTGCAGAAGATGCTTGTTGCGTAGATTGTGAGGCGAGACCCTGTAGGGGTGGAGTGTGGGGACAGAGCCCCAGAGAGTAGTTTACAGGCTCTCGGCCTCACGTGGAAGGGTGCTGGCTTGGGTGGTGGATGGCAGTCGGCTGTGACTGATTGGCCATTGGCTGTGGCCGGTTAGCCGATTGGCCGCTGGTATAACTGCTGCGGCTGCCGAGGATTGCCGAGGAGCTGAGCAGAGCCGAGCAGAGCCCAAGAGAGCAGAAGAGGAGAGCCGAGGAGAGCGGAAGAGAGGAGAGGAACAGAGTCGAGAGAGTGGAGGAGAGTCGTCAGTCGGTCGGTTGGCGGAAAGGCGGACGGCAGGTCACAAGTCCGGTGGGCCCAGCCTCCAGTGAGACCATAGTGGTATGACTCCAGTGAGACCTATGGCTCCGTGGATGTTCCTTTTTGGCCTCACCATATCCTGCGTTCTTATGTGGGGAGCGGGACCAGAGACCCCGCAGGCTGTCCCGCACGACAAATGGCGCAGCGAGCAGGGTCTCCCGCATGACACTAGCCAACTGTCCCCCCGTGTCTCTCCTTAAGGAAACAAGAGTCTGTGAGACTGTGCCTTTCTGGGTCTTTGTTCCATCCTTGAGTTTACACCTTATGTCTCTCTGTCTGGTCCCCAAAAGATGGTTTGCAGCCAAAGACGGGTAAGATATCTCACGGGAGATACAACCTAAGCCAGGCGGAACCGAATGGGGACCCCAATGAGCTGCCTTAGAAGAATATGGGAAGGGGCCTTGCCTCCCCTTCCCCCTGCCTGGGAAAAGCTGTTGCCGGCTCTGCCTTTTCCCTGGCACCTGTTTGTGAGAGAAGTTACAAAAACAACAAAGATCAGTTCTCTCCACTTAGCTCAAAGGGAACTTACAAAATAAGAGACTTGACCCTTCTGACCCTGAGAAGGTACATACCTTAATTAGGACATGGTGGGACCTTGTGCTTCAGCTGTTGACTGACAAAGGGTGATTGAGATAAATATTTTTCTGTTATGATGTGTGAGTTTCAGAGACCGTGTATGAAACAATGTTGCTTTCTCTTGTTTTTGCATACCTAGTCAATAAAAACCCCCAGTCGGCCATATTCTGGGCTCCAGTCCTTTGAGACTGAGAGACCCCTGGCCTTCGGAGAGATTTAACTGCATTAAGTCTCTGTTTGTTTCTTTCTAAAAACCTTAACCCAAACCCCCCTTCTCGCACCCTCACTGCCCGTGTTGTGCTGGACGCGACAAATTCCCGCCAGTTTCTTTTTTATTTATTTTTATTATTTTTAATTTATTATTTAAATTTATTGCGGTGACAATTGTTAGTAAAATTACATAGATTTCAGGTGTACAATTCTGTATTACATCATCTATAAATCTCATTGTGTGTTCATCACCCAGAGTCAGTTCTCCTTCCATCACCATATATTTGATCCCCCTTACCTTCATCTCCCACCCCCCACCCCCCTTACCCACTGGTAACCACTAAACTATTGTCTGTGTCTATGAGTTTCTGTTTCTCATTTGTTGGTCTTGTTCTTTTGTTGCTTTTGGTTTATATACCACATATCAGTGAAATTACATGGTTCTCTGCTTTTTCTGTCTGACTTATTTCGCTCAGCATTACACTCTCAAGATCCATCCATGTTGTCACAAATGTTCCTATATCATCTTTTCTTACCGCCAAATACTATTCCATTGTGTATATATACCACAACTTCTTTATCCATTCATCTATCGAAGGACATTTTGGTTGTTTCCATGTCTTGGCCACCATAAACAAACCTGCAATGAACATTGGAGCACAAGTGTCTTTATGTATAAATGTTTTCAGATTTTTTGGGCAGATACCTAGGAGAGAGATTGCTGGGTCATATGGCAATTCTATTCGTAATTTTTTGAGGAACATCCACACTGCTTTCCATAACGGCTGCACCAGTCTGCATTACCACCAACAGTGTATGAGGGTTTCTTTTTCTCCACAGCCTCTCCAACACTTGTTACTATTTGTCTTGTTGATGATAGCCATTCTGACTGGAGTGAGGTGATACCTCATTGTGGTTTTGATTTGCATTTCTCTGATGATTAGTGATGTTGAGCATTTTTTCATATGTCTATTTGCCATTTGTATGTCCTCTTTGGAGAAATGTCTCTTCAAGTCCTCTGCCCATTTTTCAATTGGGTTGTTTGTTTTTTTGTTGTTGAGTTGCATGAGTTCCTTGTATATTCCGGATATTAGGCCCTTATCGGAGGCACTATTTGCAAAAATCTTCTCCCATTCAGTTGGTGGTCCCTTTATTTTGTCGATGGTTTCTTTTGCTGTGCAGAAGCTTTTAAGTTTCATATAGTCCCATTCGTTTATTTTAGCTTTTACTTCCATTGCCTTTGGAGTCAAATTCATAAAATGCTCTTTGAACCCAAGGTCCATAAGTTTAGTACCTATGTTTTCTTCTATGCAGTTTATTGTGTCAGGTCTTATGCTTAAGTCTTTGATCCATTTTGAATTAACTTTGGTACATGGTGACAGATAGCAGTCCAGTTTCATTCTTTTGCTCGTGGCTATCCAATTATCCCAGCACCATTTATTGAAGAGGCTGTCTTTCCTTCATTGTATGTTTTTAGCATCTTTGTAAAAAATTGTCTGTCCATATTTATGTGGTTTTATTTCTGAGTTTTCAATTCTATTCCATTGGTCTATGTGTCTGTTTTTCTGCCAATGCCATGCTGTTTTGATTATTGTAGCCCTGTAATACTAGCCAAAGTCAGGAAGTGTGATACCTCCAGCATTGTTCTTTTTTCTTAAGATTGCTTTGGCTTTCGGGGTCTTTTGTGGTTCCAAACAAATCTGATGATTTTTTGTTCTATTTCTTTAAAATATGCCATTGGGATTTTGATGGGGATTGCACTGAATCTGTATGTTGCTTTGGGTAATATGGCCATTTTAACTATGTTGATTCTTCCAATCCATGAGCACGGAATGTCTTTCCATTTCTTTGTGTCTTCTTCAATTTCTTTCAAAAATCTCTTACAGTTTTCAGCATATAGGTCTTTTACGTCCTTGGTTAAGTTTATTCCTAGGTATTTTATTCTTTTTGCTGCAATTGCAAAAGGAATTGTTGTTTGTATTTCTTTTTCTGAGATTTCATTGTTAGTATATAGGAAGGCAATGGACTTTTGTACGCTGATTTTGTAGCCAGCAACTTTACTGTATTCGTTGATTGTTTCTAATAGCTTTTTGGTGGAGTCTTTAAGGTTTTCTATATGTAGCATCATGTCATCTGCAAAGAGTGATAATTTAACTTCTTCATTCCCAATTTGGATGCCTTTTATTTCTTTCTCTTGCCTGATTGCTCTGGCAAGGACTTCCAACACTATGTTGAAAAGCAGAGGTGATAGGGGACAGCCCTGTTGTGTTCCTGAACGTACAGCAAATGGCTTCAGTTTTTCACCATTAATTATGAGATTAGCAGAGGGCTTGTCATAGATGGCCTTTATTATGTTAAGGTATTTTCCTTCTATACCTATTTTATTAAGTGTTTTAATCATAAATGGATGTTGTATCTTGTCAAATGCTTTTTCTGCATCAATTGATATAATCATATGATTTTTGTCCTTTATTTTGTTTATGTGATGTATCACATTGATGGATTTGCGGATGTTGAACCATCCTTGTGTCCTGGGGATGAACCCCACTTGGTCATGATGAATAATCTTTTTAATGCATTGTTGCATTCGATTTGCTAGAATGTTGTTTAGGATTTTTGCATCTGTATTCATCAGAGACATTGGTCTGTAGTTTTCTTTTTTTGTATTGTCCTTACCAGGTTTTGGTATCAGGGTAATGTTGGCTTCATAAAATGAATTAGAGAGCACTGTCTCTTCTTCAAATTTTTGGAAGAGTTTGAGCACGATTGGTGTTATATCCTCTTTGAAGGTTTGGTAGAATTCACTAGTGAAGCCATCTGGTCCCAGACTTTTGCTTTTGGGGAGGGTTTGAATGACTGATTCAATTTTGTTACTGGTGATCGGTCTGTTTAGATTTTCCAGTTCTTCATGGTTCAGCCTTGGAAGGCTATATGTTTCTAAGGACTTGTCCATTTCTTCTAGGTTGTTGAATTTGGTGGCATATAGTCCTTCATAGTATTCTTGGATGATCCTTTGTATTTCTGTGGCGTCCGTGATAACTTCCCCTTTTTCGTTTCTGATTTTGTTTATTAGTGTCTTCCCTCTTTTTATCTTAGTGAGCCTAGCCAAGTGTTTGTCAATTTTGTTAATCTTTTCAAAGAACCAGCTCTTTGTCACATTAATTTTTTCTATTGTCTTTTTGTTCTCTATTTCATTTAGTACTGCTCTGATTTTTGTTATTTCCTTTCTTCTGCTGACCTTGGGTTTCATTTGCTCTTCTTTTCTTACTTCTTTAAGGTGTAACATGAGGTTATTTATTTGGGTATTTTCTTGTTTCTTGAGATAGGCCTGTAATGATATAAATTTCCCTCTTAAAACTGGTTTTACCTCATCCCCAAAATTTTGGTAGGATGTATTTTCATTGTCATTTGTTTCTATGTATCTTTTGTTCTCTCCACTAATTTCTTCTTTGACCCGGTCGTTCTTTAAAAGTATGTTGTTTAATCTCCATGTATTTGTGTTTTTCCTGCTTTCTTTTTGCAGTTGATATCCAATTTCAAAGACTTGTTATCAGAGAATATGCTTGGTATGATTTCAATCTTCTTAAATTTGCTGAAGTTAGTTTTATGTGCCAATATATGGTCTATCCTTGAGAATGTTCCATGTACACTAGAAAAGAATGTATAGTCTGATGTTTTAGGATGAAGTGCTCTATAAGTGACAATTATGTCCATTTCATCTAATGTGTAATTAAGGGCTGATATTTAATTATTTATTTTCTGTTTGGATGATCTATCCATAGCTGTCAATGATGTATTTAGGTCCCCTAGTATAATTGTGTTTTGGTCAATTTCTCCCTTTAGTTCTGTTAGTAGTTGCTTGGTGTATTTCGGTGCTCCCTGATTGGGGGCATAAATATTGATGACTGTTATGTCTTCTTGTTGTATCGTCCCCTTTACCATTATGAAATGTCCATCTTTTTCACCTTGAAGTCTGTTTCATCTGATATCATTATGGCTACACCTGATTTTCTCTGGGTACCATATGCTTTGAGTGTCATTTTCCACACTTTCACTTTGAGCCTGTATATGTCCTTGTAGCTGAGATGTGTCTCTTAGCGGCAGCATAAGGATGGGTTTAATTTTTTATCCAATCTGCTACACTGTGCCTTTTTATTGGTGAGTTCAGTCCATTTACATTTAGGGTGATTATTGATATGTGAGGATTTCCTGTCAGTCTATCTTTAGTTTTCTGATAAGGTTGTGTCTCCATGGTTTCTCTGCCTTTTTGTTGTTGTGTATTATTTCTGTGTGGTGGTATTCTATGATGTTACCCTCTGTTTCTTGGTTTATTAGAGTATATATTTCAGTTTTGGATTTTTTTTTTTTTGAGTGGTTACCATTAAGTTTATGTAAAAGAAAGTTTGATATTTAGAGTATTCCATTTTCTTCAGCATGCTTACTTTCTCCATTCCCATATTCCAGTTCAGGTCTTTACTCTCCCCCTTTTTATGTTTTGGTTGCCACAAATTGTCCCTGTTAATGGTAGTCGAATAGCCTCCTTTAGTGTTTCTTGTAGTGTAGGTCGTGTCTTAGAAAACCCCCTCAGCTTTTGTATTTACGGAAAGATCTTTATCCTTCATATCTAAAGGACATCTTTGCTGGGTATATTATTCTTGGCTCATAATTTCTCTCTTTCAATAGTTTGAATATTTGGTTCCACTCCCTCCTGGCTTGTAGAGTTTCTGCTGAGAAATTTGATGATAATCTAACGTGCTTTCCTTTGTAGGTTACTACCTTCTTTTCCCTGGCTGCCTTGAGGATTCTTTCTTTGCCGTTAATTTTTGACAGCTTCAGTACAATGTGCCTTGGAGAAGGCCTGTTGGGGTTCAGGTAATTAGGTGTTTTATTTGCTTCTTGGATTCGACGATCCAGTTCTTTCCACAAGTCTGGAAAGTTCTCGTTGACTATTTCTTTGAATATCTTCTCTGTTTCCTTCTCCCTTTCTTCTCCTTCTGGGATGTCCATTATTCTTCTGTTGCTCTTTCTGATGGAGTCAGAAAGTTCTTGTAGAGTTCTCTCAATTTTTTTAACTCTCGAGTCTCTCTCTTCTTTCATCAGTGTCATTTCCAGCTTTCTATCTTTGATGGCACTGATTCTTTCCTTCACTGGTCAGCTCTATTAGCTAAGCTGGCTATTTCATTCTTAATTTCTTTTACTGAGTTCTTAATCTCCAGAAATTCTATTTGGTTGATTTTTTAAATTTCAATCACTTTGGTAAAATGCTCGTTTTGTTCTTTGATGGTGTTTCTGAGTTCCTTAAACTTCCTGTGTTTTCTTGCATCTCATTGAGGTTTTTAAGAACTGCAGTCTGGAATTCTCTGTCATTTGAGTCACATGTTTCCATGTCTGTAAGTTCATTTTCTGGAGACTTGTATATTCTTTCTTAATTGCCATGTTACTTTCCTTATTCATGGCAATTAGTGAATTATTCTTTATCTTCCTTGGCATCTAAGGAGTGGGTTCTGGAACAGGTCGGTAGGAAGAGGTCTTTCTTTTGCTTTCCAGTAGGTGTTGGTAGAGTGTTTTAGTTTCTCTCCGACTGCAGCCTTTTATTCTCTCTCACACTGTAGTGTTATATTTTCTCTGCACTGTTCTGGCTTCTCACACGATGGGGGGATTCCCTGGAAGGTGAGCTTCTCCTCTGTAAACAGATTGCCTGGGTCTCAGGGCACCACCTCCATTGGGAGATGTGGAAAGCTTCTGAAGTTCCAAAGCACTTCTTGCACCAGATTTAGGGCCTGTGTTTTTCAGTGGCTCTGTTTACCTCTTCATGTGATTTCATTTGTGCATCTCCTAGTTTTTCCTGTCTTCTTTGTAATGAATCCTTTGTGGAATTATAGTTTTCCAATTTGTTTTAAATTCTAGGGGAGATTTCAAGAGGCTCACCTCACGCTGCCATTTTTATGACCTCATCCTCCAGTTAAAAGTTTTCAATGCTCGGAAAAATGGCGGTGTGAGGTGAGCCTCTGTAAAGCTCCCCTGGAATTTACAAAGAATTGAACAACAAAAACTCCACAAAGGACTCCCTGCACAGCAGCCAGGCAAGACGAAGAGGCCCACTACCGACTGAAATCACATACAGGTGGGAGATTCGCGCGAGTCGGGGGAGGAGGAAACGGAGAAGTGCGCGGAGACGGAGCCGCGTGGGCGCAGGACGCAGACCTAGCTCATTGCTCTGAGCTCGCTGCTTCCCATAACTACCGCAGCTGTGGGAGAGGAAAGAACTTGGACTGCTAGGGCTCTGCCAGGGCTCCACAGGGCTGAAGGGACAGCATATAACACGGCTGAACCCAACGCTCATGGCAGAGACCTCGGAGAAAAGACTGAGGGAAAAAGGCTGAAAACAGTGGTTTAAGCCCACACTGCTGAGCAGAGAACGGAGCCTTAGGCACTAAGACTAGCCGCCCCCTCCCTCCCCTCCCAGAGCTCACCCCGCCCCCACCTGCCCGGTGCTAGAAGCGAAACAGTAGCACTGTCAGATCAAAACAACAGAAAATTTGCTTTTTTGAGAACTGTGGACCGCAGACACAAATTCACAGCCCAACTAGTTCCGGCAAAGGGGAGCTGTGGAAGCAGGACGGGCTGTGGTGGTGGTCGCCGCCATTGCTCTGGGCCACCTCTCACAACTCACCCCGCCCCTGACCCCACCTATCTGGGTGGATCCCTGCAGGAGTAAACAGAACTGCTGAAACATATGGGCTCTGAATCAGGAGCTGGAAGAGCTTTGGAACATCAAAAGCTCTCCGCATACCCACCGGGACACTGCGCCCTGTGACCTAGATGAACTATTAACAGAAGAGAAGCCCATCTCCCAGGGAATCCCCCCATTGTGTGAGAAGCTAGAGTAGTGCAGAGAAAACATAGCACTACCTTGTGAGAGAGAGAAAAAAGCCTGCAGTTGGAGAAAAAGTAAAACATTTTACCAACAAGTACTGGAAAACAAAAGAAAGACCTCTTCCTATCAACTTGTTGCAGAAGTCACTCCTGTAGATGTCTAGGAAGAGAAATAGTAAACCAGTAATCACCATGAATAACCAAGGCAACAAGATACCTAAGAAAGAAAGTGAAAAATCTCCAGAAAAGGCACTTAAAGATACAGAAATATGTGACTTAAGTGACAGAGAATTCAAGATTGCAGTTCTGAAAAAACTCAATGAGATACAAGAAAACACAGATAGGCAGTTAAATGAACTCAGAAACTCAATCAAAGAACAGCATGAGCATTTTACGAAAGAGATTGAAATTTTTAAAAAGAACCAAATAGAATTTCTGAAGATTAAGAACTCAATAGAAGAAATTAAGAATGAAATAACAAGCTTAGGTAGTAGAGTTGACCAGATGGAGGAAAGAATCAGTGACATCGAAGATAGAAACCTGGAAATGACACAGATGGAAGAAGAAAGAGACTTGAGACTTCAAAGAAATGAAAGAACTCTAAAGAACTTTCTGACTCCATCAGAAAGAGCAACAGAAGAATAATGGACATCCCAGAAGGAGAAGAAAGAGAGAAGGGAACAGAGAATATATTCAAACAAATCATCGATGAGAACTTTCCAAATTTGTGGACACAACTGGACCCTCGAATCCAAGAAGCAAGTAGAACACCTAGTTACCTCAATCCCAACAGGCCTTCTCCAAGGCACATTGTGTTGAAGCTGTCTAAAATCAACGACAAAGAAAGAATCCTCAAGGCAGCCAGGGAAAAGAAGACGGTAACTTACAAAGGAAAGCCCATTAGATTATCATCAGATTTTTCAGCAGAAACTCTACAAGCCAGGAGGGAGTGGAACCAAATATTCAAACTATTGAAAGAGAGAAATTATGAGCCAAGAATAATATATCCAGCAAAGATATCCTTTAAATATGAAGGAGGAATAAAGACCTTTCCAGACATACAAAAGCTGAGGGAATTTTCTAATACACGACCTGCACTACAAGAAATACTAAAGGAGGCTATTCGACCACCATCAACAGGGACAATTTGTGGCAACCACAACTCAAAAAGGGGGAGAGTAAAGGCCTGAACCGGAATATGGGAATGGAGAAAGTAAGCGTGCTGAAGAAAATGGAATACTCTAAATATCAAACTTTCTTTTACATAAACTTAAGGGTAACCACTCAAAATAAATCCAGAATTGAAATATATACTGAAATAAAAAAAGAAACAGAGGGAAACATCATAGAATACCACCACACAGAAATAATAGACAACAACAAAAAGGCAAAGAAACAATGGAGACACAGCCTTACCAGAAAACTAAAGATAGAATGACAGGAAATCCTCACATATCAATAATCACCCTAAATGTAAATGGACTGAACTCACCAATAAAAAGGCACAGAGTAGCAGATTGGATCAAAAAACTAAACCCAACCATATGCTGTCTCCAAGAGACACATCTCAGCTACAAGGACAAGCATAGACTCAAAGTGAAAGGGTGGAAATTGACACTCCAAGCAAATGGTAGCCAGAGAAAATCAGGTGTAGCCATAATGATATCAGATGAAACAGACTTCAAGGTGAAAAAGATAACAAGAGACAAAGATGGACATTTCATAATGGTGAAGGGGACTGTACAACAAGAAGACATAACAGTCATCAATATTTATGCCCCCAATCAGGGAGCACCGAAATACACCAAGCAACTACTAACAGAACTAAAGGGAGAAATTGACCAAAACACAATTATACTAGGGGACTTAAATACATCATTGACAGCTATGGATAGATCATCCAAACAGAAAATAAATAACAAAATAGTAGCCCTAAATGACACATTAGATGAAATGGACATAATTGACATTTATAGAGCACTTCATCCTAAAACATTAGACTATACATTCTTTTCCAGTGCACACGGAACATTCTCAAGGATAGACCATATATTGGGACATAAAATCAGTCTCAACAAATTTAAGAAGATTGAAATCATACCATGCATATTCTCTGATCACAAGGCTTTGAAATTGGATATCAACTGTAAAAAGAAAGTGGGGAAAAACACAAATACATGGAGATTAAACAACATACTTTTAAACAACGACTGGGTCAAAGAAGAAGTTAGAGGAGAGATTAAAAGGTACATAGAAACAAATGACAATGAAAATACATCCTACCAAAATTTTTGGGATGCAGCGAAAGCAGTTTTAAGAGGGCAATCTATCTCATTACAGGCCTATCTCAAGAAACAAGAAAACTCCCAAATAAATAACCTCATGTTACACCTTAAGGAACTAGAAAAAGAAGAACAAGTGAAACCCAACGTCAGCAGAAGAAAGGAAATAACAAAAATTAGAGCAGAACTAAATGAAATAGAGAACAAAAAGACAATAGAAAAAATTAATGTGACAAAGAGCTGGTTCTTTGAAAAGATTAACAAAATTGACAAACCCTTGGCTAGACTCACTAAGATAAAAAGAGAGAAGACACTGATTAACAAAATCAGAAACATAAAAGGGGAAGTTATCACGGACACCACAGAAATACAAAGGATCATCCAAGAATACTATGAAGGACTATATGCCACCAAATTCAACAACCTAGAAGAAATAGATAAGTTCTTAGAAACATATAGCCTTCCAAGGCTGAACCATGAAGAACTGGAAAATCTAAACAGACCGATCACCAGTAACGAAATTGAATCAGTCATCCAAAACCTTCCCAAAAGCAAAAGTCCGGGACCAGATGGCTTCACTAGTGAATTCTACCAAACCTTCAAAGAGGATCTAATACCAATCCTGCACAAACTCTTCCAAAAAATTGAAGAAGAGACAGTACTCCCTAACTCATTTTATGAGGCAACATTACCCTGATACCAAAACCTGGTAAGGACAGCACAAAAAAGGAAAACTACAGACCAATATCTCTGATGAATACCGATGCAAAAATCCTAAATAAAATTCTAGCAAATCGAATACAACAATGCATTAAAAAGATTATTCATCACGACCAAGTGGGGTTCATCTCTGGGGCATAAGGATATTCAATATATGCAAACCGATCAATGTGATCCACCACATAAACAAAATAAAGGACAAAAATCATATGATTATATCAATAGATACAGTAAAAGCATTTGACAAGGTACAACATCCATTTATGATTAAAACACCTAATAAAATGGGTACAAAAGGAAAATATCTTAACATAATAGAGGCTATGTATAACGAACCCTCAGCTAATATCATAATTAACAGTGAAAAACTGAAGCCCTTTGCTCTATATTCAGAAACAGGACAGGGCTGGTCCCTACCACCTCTGCTTTTCAACATAGTATTGGAAGTCCTAGTCACAGCAATCAGGCAATAGAAAGAAGTAAAAGGCTTCCCAATTGGGAATGAAGGAGTTAAATTGTCACTTTTTGCAGATGACATGTAGCTGTATATAGAAAACCCTAAAGACTCCACCAAAAAGCTATTAGAAACATTAGAAATGAATACAGTAAAGTTGCTGGCTGCAAAATCAATGTATAAAAGTCCATTGCATTCCTATATACTAACAATGAAATCTCAGGAAAAGAAATTAAAAACACAATTTATTTTGCCATTGCAACAAAAAGAATAAAATACCTAGGAATAAAGTTAACCAAGGATGTGAAAGACTTATATACTGAAAACTATAAGACATTTTTAAAAGAAATTGAAGAATACACAAAGAAATGGAAAGCCATTCCATGTTCATTGATTGGAAGAATCAACATAATTAAAATGGCCATGTTACCCAAAGCAATATACAGATTTAATGCAATCCCCATCAAAATCTCAATGGCATTTTTTAAAGAAATGAAACAAAAAATCATCAGGTTTGTTTGGAACCACAAAAGACCCTGAATAGCCATAGCAATCTTAAGAAAAAAGAACAATGCTGGAGGTATCACACTCCCTGACTTCAGCTTGTACTACAGGGCAACAATAATCTAAACAGTAAATATTGACAGAAAAATAAACACACAGACTAATGGAATAGAATTGAGAACCCAGAAAAAACCCACATAAATGTGGACAGATAATTTTCGACAAAGAAGTAAAAAACATACAATGGAGAAAAGACACCTCTTCAATAAATGGTGCTGGGAGAATTGGAAAGCCACATGCAAAAGAATGAAACTGAACTGCTATCTGTCACCGTGTACCAAAATTAACTCAAAATGGATCAAAAACCTAAACATAAGTCCTGAAACAATAAAATGCATAGAAGAAAACATAGGTACTAAACTTAATGGACGTTGGGTTCATAGAGGATTTTATGAATTTGACCTCAAAGGCAAGACAAGTAAAAGCTAAAATAAATCAGTGGGACTATATCAAATAAAAAGCTTCTGCACAGGAAAAGAAACCATTTGAAATCTATGTAACTTTACTAACAATTGTTACCCTATTAAGCTTTAATTAAAAAAAAAAAAAAAAGGAAACCATTGACAAGATAAACAGGCAACCAACCGAAAAGGAGAAGATTTTTGCAAACACCGCCTCCAATAAGGAGCTGATATCCAAAATATAAGGAACACATACAACTCAACAACAAAAAAACAAACAATCCAATTAAAAAATGGGTAGAGGCAACCACCAAACCATTGTCTGTGTCTATGAGTTTCTGTTTCTCATTTGTTTGTCTTGTTCTTTTGTTGCTTTTGGTTTATGATCGAATATATGGTGATGGAAGGAGAACTGACTCTGGGTGATGAACACACAATGGGATTTATAGATGATGTAATACAGAATTGTACACCTGAAATCTATGTAATTTTACTAACAATTGTCACCCCAATAAATTTAATAAAATAAAATTTAAAAAAAAAATGGGTAGAAGACCTGAAGAGACATTTCTTCAAAGAAGACACACAAATGGCCAATAGACATATGAAAAAATGCTCCACATCATTAATCATGAGAGAAATGCAAATAAAAACCACAATGAGATATCACCTTACTCCAGTCAGAATGGCTATCATCAACAAGACCAATAGTAACAAGTGTTGGAGAGGCTGTGGAGAAAAAGGAACCCTCATACACTGTTGGTGGGAATGCAGACTGGTGCAGCCGCTATGGAAGGCAGTGTGGAGATTCCTCAAAAATTATGAATAGAATTACCATATGACCCAGCAATCCCTCTCCTGGGTATCTACCCAAAAAATCAGAAAACATTTACCCATAAAAATATATGTGCTTCAATGTTCATTGCAGCTTTATTTATGGTGGTGAATACATAGAAACAATCAGTGTCCTTCGATGGATGATTGGATAAAAAGTTGTGGTATATATATACAATGGAATACTATTCTGCCATAAGAAAAGGTGAAATGGTGACAAAATGAATGGCTCTTGAGATTATTATGCTGATCAAAATAAGTCAGACAGAGAAAGTCAAGAGCAATATGATTTCACTGATATGTGGTATATAAAACTAAAAACAATAAAAAAAAAGACAATCAAATGAAGAAACAAAAACTCATGACACAGACAATAGTTTAGTGGTTACCAGAGGGTAGTGGGGGAGAAGTGGGTGGTAGATGAGGGTAGAAGGGATCAAATATATGGTGATGGAAAGAGAACTGACTCTGGGTGGTGAACACACAATGTGATTTATAGATGATGTGACACAGAATTGTACACCTGAAATCTATGTAACTTTACTAACAATTGTCATCCAAATAAACTTGAACTAAAAAAAAAATTCCTTATGCGTGAAAGAGGAAGACAGAGACAAAGAGATGTGACAATGAGAGCAGTGGATGGAATGATGTGATTGGTGGCTGTGAAAATGGCAGGGGATGACAAGGCATGGGATACTGGCAGTTTGTAGACACTTAAAAGACAAGGGAGTGGATTCTCGCCCAGACTTTCCAGAAGGAGCACAGCCTGATGACAACGCAGTTTTACTCAGGGATGTCCACTTTGGGCTTCTGATCTCCAGAGCTATAAGATAGCAAATCCGTGTTGCTTTAACCCATTACCTTGTGGTGATGTGTTATGGCAGTAGCAGGAAACCGATACACTGAATATCTATTGTTTTGGTTGTTGGTGGCGGTGCAGCTTTTTTTCTTTCTAATCTGAGCTTGCAAGCTCAGAGTTTTAATCTGTCTTGTTCACTGATGTACTTCTGTTCCAAGCACATTGCTCATCATATACTTAATAAATGTGTGTTGATGCTTGGGTCAAAAGGAGTCCAGGCCAGGCAGACAGCAGGTTTTAGGTCAAATGGTCAGCAACGCATGCAGAAACCTGCTGCCTGACCCTGCCTCAACTCTGATGAAACAAGTGCCGGGCTCCTGGGGAGGGGCAGTTCCGCTTTCTTTGGGGCTGCTCATGTGACAACCCTGTGCCAGGAGGACCAGCCTCTGACAGCCACTCCTTGTGCATCTGTCTGTCCTGAGGGCTCTGTGGTTTCCTCCATGTGCACAGCGGGGATCAGAGGGAAGAGACGCCATGATCCCCACCCTCATGGCCCTGCTCTGCCTCGGTGAGATTGACAAGGGAAGGGAAGCCCTGGTCTGGGAGGGACCCCATCCACATCCAGGCCCTGGTCAGTCAGGAGACCCCAGGGCTCAGGAGACTCACAGGGAGGAGGGCTCTGCTCAGGACTCAGGGCAAATCTCTCACAGGGTCTCTCTTCCAGGACTGAGTGTGGGGTCGAGGACCCGAGTACAGGAGGTAAGTCTGTCCCCAGGTGTCCCAGGTTCCAGTCCTCCCTGGGGATAAGGGGACACCCCTGGACAGCTGGGGAAGGAGAATAGCGGCTCTGATCTACCAGATGGGGGACATCTGGGAGGTTTGTGGCTGAGAGCTGGGAACTGAGTGTGGGGGCTGTTTTGTAACCCAGCCTCTGATTCCATCCAGGGACCCTCCCCAAGCCCACCATCTGGGCTGAGCCAGGCTCTGTGATCCCCTGGGGGAGCCCTGTGACCATCTGGTGTCAGGGGACCCTGAAGGCCCAGGAGTTCTGTGTGGACAAAGAGGGAAGCACAGAGCCCTGGGACAGACAGAACCCACTGGAGCCAGGGGACAACGCCACGTTCTCCATCACACACATGACAGAGCGCACTGCAGGGAGATATCGCTGTTACTACCTCAGCTCCACCAGCTGGTCACAGCGCAGTGACCCCTTGGAGCTGGTGGTGACAGGTGAGAGGGCACTCAGGGTCCCAGGCTCAGCCTCTGCCCTCAGGAATGGGGTCTGTTCTCAGGGTGTCTCCTCTCACAGCCCAGCCCTAGGGGGTATGAGGGGGGTGTGAGCCCCATTTAACACTCTGCCTCCTTCTCTCCTAGGATCCTACAGCAAACCCAGCCTGTCAGCCCTGCCGAGCCCTGTCGTGACCTCAGGAGGGAACGTGACCCTCTTGTGTTGCTCACGGGAGACATTTGACAGGTTCATTCTGATTAAGGAAGGAGAACACGGGTCTCCCTGGACCCTCGACTCACAGCCACACCCCAGGGGCAATTCCCAGGCCCTGTTCCCTGTGGGGCCCGTGACCCCAAACCATAGGTGGTCGTTCAGATGCTATGGCTGTTACAGGGACATCCCCCCGCGATGCTCACTCCCCAGTGACCCCCTGGAGCTCCTCGTCTCAGGTGAGTAGCCTCTGACCCTGTCTTTTCTGAGCCATGTCCCCAGGAGCGCTCTTGGCTAGGACAGGAGAAAGGGGATTCACCCAGAGGGCATCTGCCCTTCAGAGGCCCTCTCACTCCTGCCCACCCCTGCTCCTCACCTGGGGTCAAGAAGGTGCCAGGTGGGCTGCAGGAGTATCTCGGGGTTGTAGGAGGGAATCATGGCCCAGAGCTTAGATTTCCTTTCAGTTATGGCTTTGGGCTCTGACCTCCTGGGAAGGGGGCCTCACAGGGAAGCCCCCCAGGATGTGATTTAATGGGGCCTGCCCCTTCTGCAGCAGTGACAGTGACACTGTATGGGGAGGGACAGGCAGGATAGTGGCCCAGGGTTTAAGACAATTTCCCTCAGCTCAGAGGAGAGAGCAAGGGCTGGAGTCAGGCCCAGGTCAGTTCCTGGCTCTGCTATTCCTGCTGTGGGGCTCAGGAGTCCCTTCTCTTCTCTGAGTGTCAGGTTCATGTCTGTGAGGCTCCCTGTCTGTCCTGCTCACAGGCCTGCTGGGAGATTAGGTGGAATAAAGGGCCTGGTTCTTACAGAGTCAGGCAGGACACAGAGCCCCCAGCCGACCTTTCCTCGGGTGTCAGGGCCCTGCAGGGTGGAGATAGATCTTGGGAGAGATAGGAATCCACCCAATGACACTGCCCCTTCCCCACCCCCACAGCATGAGGAGAGCACAGGAAACCCACGGTCCCGGGTTCCAGTCCCAGCCCTGCCACTTCCAGGCTGGGTGACCTAGAGCACGTGATTAACCTCTCTGTGCCTCAGGTTCCTCCTCTGTGAAGTGGGTGGGGTGTGGTCAGCAATCCCCTGGTGCATGACTATCGTGAGGGTTACAGGAGAGGAATGCAAACCCTAGCACGTGCCTGGCACACAGTAGGCACTCGATTAAGTGACATCACTGGCTCATCCGTGATGTCACTCATGCCCAAGGTCACAAAATGTACCTGAATGTCCTGATCGGGGTCTTGGTGGCCTTCGTCCTGCTGGTCTCTCTCCTCCTCTTCCTCCTCCTCTGTTACCGGCGTCAGGGCAAACACCAGACGTCAGGTGAGTCATGAATGGGGTGACCTGGGTCTCGCAAGGAGGTGGGCTCCCCTGTGGACTGACGGAGTGTGGGCTTAGCGCACCTGCCACAGGGAAACGAAATAGATGGGGAAGGTTAGCTGAGAAAAGGACTTTTCCAGAATCTCAAATCAGAAAATCTAGAAAGAATACACTTAATGTCAGCACACATGCATGAATTTGAGGTAATCTTTCATCATTTTCAATCTTTCTTATGAAATATTGGAACATATGCACAAGTGTCTTTAGCTTTCTGTCTTTCCTCTGCAGTCGCTCAGGGAGGGCGGGTGGTCCTAACCTCCCAGGGTTGGGACTGTCCCTCTTGACCAGCCCAGAGAGAGGCTCATTTCCAACCTCATGCAGGGGCCGCAGACCCAGAGCCCAAGGACAGAGGCCTGCAGAACAGGTGATTCCTGCCCCTCAGACTTCAAACTCCCACTGCTCATGGCCCCATCGCTGCCCCTGACACTCCTGTCTCCTCCCCCAGCTCCAGCCCAGCAGCTGATGCCCAGGAAGAGACCTCATGTAAGAGGAAGAGGGGGTGTACCCTGGGGGGGGGGCACAGGGATTTCAGGAGGCGATGGGGGAGGGGACAGGCTGGGAGGGTGTTAATGGTCAGGATAAGGACTGAAACCCACACTGTGTGTGACCTGACACCTCACCTCACCCGTGGATTAGTGGCCCTTCTGGGAGCAGGGTGGACCTGCAGCCCTGAGATCTTGGGGAACTCTGCCAGGAGACACACCCCCTGTTCTGCATCCATAGATGCTGCCGTGAAGGTCCCACAGCCTGAGGAGGCCATGGAGCTGGACCCCCGGGTGAGACCCCTGCTCCTGTCCAGGACACCAAGGACCGTCCTGCTGGCCAGTTTAATGCAACAGACACGTCCCTGCCCTCACTCACCCCGTTCTCAGCAGTGACCCACACTGACCTCTGCCCTGGGCACCTGTCGTCCTGCTGTGACTTCACCCCTCCTGGCTTCCTTGTCACCTCATCTTCTCTCCTATGGTCCCCTTTGCTGGCTCCTCGTCCTCTGTCTGACCTTCTGGTTGTTGGAGTGCAGCCCCAGGACCCAAGAGGAGGCTGATTCAGTGAACCACCCACAGGTACCTCGGCTCCCCTTCATTCATTCACCCAGCAGGTGTGACAGGGTCCTCACTGTTTCCCGGCTCCATTTCGGTGCCGTGGTGCAGCAGCAAGCAAGCCCGTGTCCACACTCCTCGAGCTCACCTGGTGGGTGAGGGAGAAAATATGCAAACAAGTGGATAGAGTCCTAGAGAGCAAAGTGCTGCTGAGGAAAATAAAGCAAGAGGAGGGGACAGAGTGCGTGGTAGGTGGGGAACAGGGGAAACAGCAGGTGCAAAGGGACTGAGGTGGGACATGCTTTCTCAGGAAGGTGGGTCATGTGGCTGGAGCCAAATGAGCAAGAGGTAGTGTGTTAGGATACCAGTCAGAAGCATCCAGGGGCCCTAAGGGTTAGGAAGTCCCTGAGGATTCCATCAGATTACAACTAATCTGATGTAAAGTTGTAAAGAATCACTGGCAACAGTGTGGAAACTGGAGGATGTCAGCAATGGAATCAAGGAGACACTGTTTCTGTCTCACTGTCTCTCCAGCAGAACAGGCACAATAAAGACCCCCAGGGAGTGATGTTTGACCAGGCGAACGTCTCAAGATCAAGATTCAGGTGGGGAGTGGCCACCCCTCCTTCTCTCCTGTCAGGGGGTTTGCTGGACACGAAGGGCAGACGCGCAGAAGAGGACAGGCCGATGGATAGTCGGGTGGGTCCCATCCTCTCCACGCCCCAGGTGTCCCCCAGCACCAACCACGTACCTTCCCTGTCACTCTCCCCCTGCTCCAGGCAGCATCATCTGATGACCCCCAGGATATGACCTATGCCCAGCTCAGCCACTTGACCCTCAGAGTGGAGACAAGTGCACCCCCTTCCTCCCCATCAGAGGAGCCCCCAGAGGAGCCCAGTGTATACTCTGCTCTGGCCATCCACTAGCCTGGGAAGGGCACAGACCCCACTCCAGGGAGGGGCCTGCAGGGACCCTGGAAGGCCCAGGATCTGCCCGCATGAAGACACAGCTTGTGACCCTCGTAGCCTGGAGGCCTGTTGTGGACCTCCAGGAGCTTCCAGAGCCTCTGGGAGTCACCTGATTTTGCAGTCAAAGACAATTATATGCCTATGTTTTGGAAACAAAGAGACAGACTTCTCAATAATCAGTGTGTGAACTGAGAACCAAAAAAGAAGTGAGTGAATGTTTTAAACTGAATGATAATGTAAATATTACACATCAAACCTATAAAATAAAAAATTAAAAACAATTAATGTATTAGAAAGGAAAAAACATAAAAGAATCAATGGTCTATACTATTGTATCAAGAATTTAGATAAAGAGATTTCATTGAATCCATTGCTCTATAGATGATTGGATAAAGAGGATGTGTTACATATATACAATGGAATATTACTCAGCAATAAAAAGAATGAAATCCTGCCATTTGCGACAACATGGATGGACCTAGAAAGTATCATGCTGAGAAAAATAAGTAGACAGAGAAAGACAAATCACATACGATTTAACTTATATGTGGAATTCAAAAAAAATCACACACCTATCTTTCTCAGTTTGATTTGTTTCACTTAGCAAAACACAAATACCATATGATCTCACTTATAATGCAGAATCTAAAGAACAGAATAAATGAGCAAACAAAACAGAAATAGACTCAGAGATGTAGAGAAAAAAATTGATGGCTGCTAGATGGGAGGGGGGTGGGGATGGGGGAGCACATGAAGGAATTAGAAAACGCAAATTAGTAGTCCAATATAGACACATGGATGTGAAATACAATATGGGGCATATAATCAATGATGTTGTAAAGATTATGTAGGATATGAGATGGGCACGGGGGACCACTTCATGGACTGTGTAGCTGCCTGGCCACTGCACTGTACACCTGAGGCTGAAGTAGAATAGTACTGAATGTCAGCTATAAATGTATAAGCCAGAGGTGTCAAAAAATGTATACACATTACTTGTATTCATCTTTTGTTATTAGTATACAAAGGGCACCAAAAAATGTATACGTATTTTAAGAAAGAAAAACTGTACTAAAACTGTAATACTCAATATACGCCAGTAACAAAAGATGAATACAAGTCATGTTTGACGTCTGCAATTACAAGAGGTGCTCAAAGTGGTTACCATCAGCGTCCAGACACTTCTGATTACGGCAAACTACCGCTTGAGCAACGTTGACCAAAGTGTCCACTTGTATACATTTTTTGGCACCCCCAGTATATTGAGTATTACAATGTTAATGCAGTGTTTTCCTTTCTTTTTTTTCTGTTGTATATTCTATTTTAAAAAATAACACTTATTGAGGTATAATTTACACAAAATAAAATTCACCAATTTTAATGTATATGCTATTTACCAACAGCACCATGCAACAATGTGGGTATTTTCCAAGGCTTTTCTACTAAATGCAAGGAGCCAGATATGAATAATTACATATTTTATTATTTAATTTTAATATGAAAATCCTAAAATATGATTCCTTTGCAAAAGGCAAATGTAAAAAGACAGAAATCAGATCGGTGGTTGCTAAGGGTCAGTGTTTTCCTTTAAGGTATGTATACAATTTTTGGCACCCTCTGTGTGTGTGTGTGTATATATATATATATATATATATATATATATATATATATATACAGAAAATATAGTCAATGGTATTATAACAGCTATATGTGATGTCAGAGGGGTAGTAGATGGCGGTTACAACTTTGTGAGGGGTATAAATGTCTAAATGTCTAACTATTACATTGCTTTGTACACATGAAAAACAAAACAAACAAACACACAAAAAACACCAGACAAACCCAAACTGAAAGCTGGTCTACAACATAATGAGCAGTATTCTGCAGAACTGTCAAGGTCATGAAGGACAAGGAAGATTGAACAACTGTCACAGATTGGAGGAGACTAAGGAGACACAACAAATAAAAGCAATGTGGCATCCTGAAACAAAAATAGACTTTAGGGGAAACAGAAAATTCATATAAAGTCCATAGTTCAGTCATTAATATTGAACCAACAGAAATTTCCTAGCTTTGATAAACACAGCATGGTTACCTAAAATGTTAACATTAAGGGAAACGAGTGAAAGGTATACAGGAACTCTTGCTATTTTTGAAACTTTTCTGTAACTATTTCTAAAATAAAAAAATTCAATGGAGTATTACGCAGCCATAAACAAGAATGAAATCTTACCATTTGCAACAATATGGATGGACCTAGAGAACATTATGCTAAGTGAAATAAGTCAGAGAAAGACAAATACCATATGATCTCACTTATATGTGGAATCTAAATAAAAGAATAAATGAACGAACTAATCAGAAACAGTCTCAGATATAGAAGAAAAACTGAGGGTTGCTAGATGGGGGGGTGGGAATAAAGGAGAAGGTGAGGGGATTAGAAAGCACAGTCGGTAACCACAAGATTGCCAGGGGGAAACGAAAGTCAGTTTGGGGAATGTAATCAATAATGTAAAGATTTTGTAGGGTATCCGATGGACACTTGTCTCATTAGGGAGACCACCTCAGGGATGATGTAGATGCCTGACCACTACACTGTACACATGAAGCTGAAGCTGAACAATAATGAATGTCAAATACAATTATATATATATGGTTACAAGAAGCGGAGTACAGCATTAGGAATAGAGACCATGGAAATGTAATGGCTGTGTGCGATATCAGAGGGGTAGTAGATGGGGGACGGAGGTTATCACTGTGTGAGGGATATAAATGATAAATGTTTAACTATTACATTGTTTTGTACACCTGAAAACAATAAAAAAATAAACAATACATAAATGAATAAATAAATAAAAATTCAGGAAGAAAAAAAACCAACACACCTGAAACTAACATAATACTGTATGTTAGCTATATTTTAATAAAAATCTTTAAAAAATACAAAAAAATCAAACCAAATGGACAATCAAAACAATACAAAAACAGACTCACAGAAACAGAACAAACTGATGGTTGCCAGTGGGGAGGAGGTAGAGGGATGGGTGAAAAGTGAAGGGAATATAGTCAATAACAGTGTGAGAACTTTGCACAGAGACAGATGGGTACTAGGCCTCGTGTGGTGCTCACATTGCAAGGTGCATAAACGTCTAGTCACTGTGCTGTACATTTGAAACTAATATAATACTGTATGCCAACTAGATTTCAATAAAAACTTTAGTTAAAAATAGAATTAGTGAGAGAATAGCAAATTATTCTAAATGAAGGTGTAAGAAGGGAAGTAATGATGACAAGTGTAGCTATAATGAAGAACCAAAAAAAGCAGAGGAAAATCAATAAAGCCAAAAAATTTACTCTTGAAAACATTAATTACACTCATAAATCTTAGCCACACGGCCCAAGGGAAAAAGGGAGAATGTGCACATTTCTAATATTAAAAATGAAATTGCAGACAAACAGCACTACAAATCCTACAGACTCTGAAAAGATAGCAACAGGATGTTCTGAACAATTTGATGCCAATGTATTAGAAAACGTATTTAGAATGGATGCCTTCAAATGTACAATTTGTAAACGGACATGGTAAAAAGAAAATCTGTATCACCTTATATATAGATTCAATACATTGACTCTGTGATCAAAAATTGCCCCACACTGAACTCCTGTTCAGGATATTTTATTGGAAATTGCTTCAAAACACTATCACACACACACACACACACACACACACACACACACACACACACACCAAACTTACACAAACTTTTCCTAAGAATAGAAAAAGAAGAAACATATCCTAACACATTTTATCAGGCCAGGAACATACTGACACTGTCAGCCAAAGATCGTCACCTCCAATTCAACGCCAACAGGAGTCCCCAACTTGGGGTGTGGTAAAGTGGAGGCTTCACACCAGGAATCCAGTGTTGCCCCCAGGAATTTCACCCCCTGTATCTACAGATTTAGTAAATCTGGCTCTGTGGCCCATTCTCTGGTCCCACACCACCGAGGCCCACTCACTATTGGCCTCTGCTTATTCCTACGAGTTACCCCTTCCTTTCTGTCGCTTTCAATTCTCTCATTTGTTCTGCCTGTGACCACATGTTTTACAAACAATAATCCAGCATTTCTACGTATTTGGAGTAGAAATGAGCCGTGGGCTGTGCCTGCAATCAGCCCCTTCGTGTGATGTCTACACCAGGATCCTCTCAGTGTCTCCACCTGCATGTGTCTTTCTTGGCCCCTGAATCCATGCCACACTGAACCCCTGTGTTTCTCAGGGACCACTGCTTCTTCACAGCAGTGCTGAGTGCAGACATCACTGTCGTCTCACTAGAGGGAGGGAAAGGAGGCTCAGAAAAGGGAAACTCCCGCTCATCATGGGCAGCTCATGAACGTTACAACTTTAATTTTAATTAAAATCTGAATTGTCTCTCATGCATTGTGTGGAGAGAGTTCAGTGCCAGAGGAAGCGTTCTACCCGAGAGAAAAAGCAGAAATGACTGAAGGGGCAGAAATGACTCAGAGATTTAGAAGGAGGGCGATGAAGAGAAAGAGGGGGTACTTACAGAACAAGGAAGTCACTGAAGGGAAGTGTTTGGGGGAAAGAGACCAGGCCCGGAGGAAGGTTTTGCTTTCCTCTCCAAGTCGGTTAACAGTCTAATAAGCATCTCCCCCTGCCTCTGTCTGCCGGTGGGGTCATCCTTTATGGAATGGCCCCATTGGCCCCTCCTGTGAAACAAAGAAGAGATTGGAGAAATGCTCAACCCCTCATCCTCTTTTCCTTTACATCCAATCATTAAATTTCAAGTTCTGTCCTCTGAACCCTCCTTATCCATGTCCCCCGGCCATCACCACAGGCCACGCCCAGTTGAAGACGCAAAATATCTAGTCTGTGCGGTCACGTCGGTGTCTCTCCTGCCCTAATCCAGGCTCCCAGTCCCTGCTCCAGTTCATTCCTCTCACTACCTCTAGGGACCTCTTCTAACAGCCCTATCTGGCCTGACTCTCCATGCGCAAAGGGGTCCAACTTCCTCTATCTGACATTCAAGGCAAATGATGAGCTTGCCCGAGATACACTATCCAGGGCCAGCAAACCTGGCTCCCGGCTCCTCAACCAAACTTACCACAGTTGACCACCTCCCCCTCCCTGATACTCACGCAAACAACCTGAGCTAGTCAACGTGTTTGTGCCTTCTCTACACTGCCCACTGAGCCAGTTTGGACATAGCAGAGCCCTTTCCAACCTCCTAAACGATGATAATGACAAAATGTCTTCCTGCCTTGTCCCACTCAGCTGTACACGTATTTGTGTCATAGGGTTGTATGAGGGTGTCACAGAGCAGTCCCCATCAACCACTTAGAACACTGAGAAGCACATCATGTATGCATTGGATGACTATTGGGCTGCTGTTATGGATTAGTATAAGTGTATTCCTCCTATAGTCCATTGCATGCATAGCGGCGGTCACTAAAACTTGAAGTCTGTTTCCACACTCCCTTTTTTACAAGTGACCTGTTCCCTGGAACATAAAATCCAAATACGTGCCCGGTGAACAAAGTTCTGTGAGCAGGACGCAGTATACCCCAGAGTGCTCTAAACTCCTAGGACACACCATGCGCTTTCTGCTCCATGATACCCTATGATTAGCACCATGCTGGGCTGTCCACTAGCCGTGCCATGGGCCTCTCTCCATCGCCAAGAAGGCCTCCTCTCTCCCACGACTCAGATGTAGGATGCTCATCTGTTGTTAAATCTAAATTCCCATGCTTTGATCACTTTCTAAAACAGGCCCAAACTGATCTAAATAATTGTGATGTCTGTTTTCATTAATCTGAGCTCCACAAGTCCAGGAAAGGGATTGTTCTCCTTCACTATGACCCTCTACAGACTGGTACCATAGCTGGACATGGTAACTGCTCAATAAACATCAGTTGATTGACTAGATCACAGAAGGAATGAATGAATAACACTTGCAGAAGCTCAGAAAAGGAAAGTAGATTTTCCAAGGTCACACAGGTTCTAGAAAAGACAGAGTCAGAATTGGAACAGAAATTGGGCTGGCTCATCTCCTGCCCTGCGTCCTCTCCCTCATGTTCTGGAACCAGTGTCCCCCTCTGGATTTGGGTTTGGCATGAAGTGGGGGCAGAGTGTGTGTGTTCTGGTGAGACTCAGGTCTGGTCTGAATGATCCCAGAGGCTGGTGTCTCCTTGGCCCATCCTTCAGGGAGACCAGAGAGGGCTGATGAGAAAGCTGTGATGTGTCACATGGAGTCTGGACCTTGTCACACCCCATGCATCTGTCTGTCCTACTGGGCTCTGTGCATTTTATATATCATCTGCACTCCTGTGGACCAAGGAAGGCAGTGCCATGACCCCAACTCTCACTGCCCTTCTCTGCCTTGGTGAGCTTTGGGGAAAAGAGAGGGATGGGATCCCCTTCTCTCTCAAGTTCTGGTCCCTGAGAGATCTCAGGATTCAAGAGGCTCAAGAGGGGAGGAGAGATACTCTCAGCCCAAGATCTGACCCCAGCACTTAGGTGGCCAGGCCAGGCCTGTAGCTTCTCTGGGCCAGTTGGTGTGTGGGGGCGGGGGTCAGTTCTCACAGGAACTGTCTTGCAGGGCTGTGTCAGATCCTGTGGGAATAGGTACAGGTGGGTGAGTCCCACCCCCAAGACCTACTTCAGAGCAATAAGCCCCCTGGGCAGCTGAGGGAAATGCAGAGGGTCTGGGCTGATGGTGACCAGTCTGGGAAGGGCCTTGGAGTAACAGCTGGAAAACAGAGGGAGAAGGGCACCCCTGACACTTCATGTCTGATTCATTTCCAGGAGTCCCCCCCAAACCCTCCATCTTGTCTGACCCAGGCCCCATGGTCACCAAGGAGAGTCCTGTGACCATGTGGTATCAGGGGTCTCTGCAGCTTATGTCTACCATCTATATAAAGAAAGTGTCACTGGACCATCAGATATGAGGACCCCACAGGACTCCAGCAACAAGACTGATGTCTCCATTGCATCCATGAGCTCACAGACTGCAGGACGGTACAAATGTATATATTACAGTGAGTGGCCCCCCAGACCTGGTGACAACAGGTAAGAAGAAGGAGCCAGGCCTCCTCCCCCTGTGTGCTCCTCCTTACAAGCAGAAGAAACAGTATGGCCTCAAGGAGACCTCATCCCTCAGAGTCCATACCAGGGGGATATATGGGCTGATGGTCCCCATGTAACACAGACCCCCCCCTCAGATGTGTACAGCGCACCCTTCCTTTCAGCCCACCCAGGCCCTGTGGTGGTCTCAGGAGGGAACATGTACTTTTCATGTAGCTCACAGTTTACATCAGGCACTTTCCGTCTGCTGAAGGTCGGAGGAGCTGACCCGCCCTGACACGTGGAATCAAGGATCTTGGGGGGTAGTAGGCTCACTTCCCTGTCAGCAACGTGAACACCACCCAGGGGTGGAACCTATAGATGCTACATTTCATCCAGCTCCTACCCCAACAACAGGTGACACCCCAGTGACTCTGCCTCAGGAGGTCACAGGTGAGGTGGCCCATACCTAGCCTCAATTCTTTCCTGTGCCCAAAATGACTGACCTTAGTCGTGTGCCCAGTGGAGCCTTTGGGATGATGGGGACTGTCAGCACATATCCTGGGGCCAGAAGCACAGGTTTAGGGAGGGACCAGTGAGAACTCTCACTGCAGCCCAGTGGGCAATGTGGGGTGTGTCCCCTTGATACCACTGTCCCCTTCTCCCCAGGCGTGTACAGGAAGCCCACCCTCTCGGCCCAGCCAGGCCCATTGGTTCTGCCTGGAGACAACTTGACCCTCCAGTGTCACTCGGAGGCCAGCTATGACAGATTCGCTCTGACCAAGGACATGGGGCTCACACACCCCCAGCGCCTTGATGGCAGCACAGCCCCGACTTCCCCCTGGGCCGTGTGACACGTGCCCACGGGGGCCGGTACAGATGCTACAGTGGACACAGCCTGTCAGATGCATGGTCGGCCCCCAGCGCCCCCCTGGACATGCTGATCACAAGTGGGGGCCCTGCCTGCCCCAGGACATGAGAGTCGGCTCAGGGCGCTGTGCCCAGGGTCACCTGGTGGTGATGGGGTGCGGGGAGAGAGTCCAGGAGCGGAGGCTGAGATGTGGTGTGCTCTAGGGAGAGGGAGTGAGAAAAGGGGACTGAGGGGCATGGAGATAAGAGCCCCACCCAGAGGGACTGAGAGGAGCTGAGATGGGCTCACAACCGGAACCCCTGGAGAGGGATGTGGTCCCGCAACTCAGGGTCAAGGGCAAGTGGGAGAGAGCGGCTCTCTACACCCCAAAATTTTCCTTTCCCCCAGGAATATATGAGAAACCGTCCCTCTTGGCCAAGAGTGGGTCGCTCTGAGATCTGTTTTGATATCTTCCATCTACACAAGAAAGGGTCACCAGCACCTTCATCTGCAAAACAGCTGTACCCTTTCTGGCTAACTTCACCATCATGTGACTTCAGAATACGCGAGGACTCACAGGTACTGAAGCTCACACAGCACCACTCCCTACCTGTTGTCACTCCCTAGTGACACCCTGGAGCTCATGGTGTCAGGTGAGGAGCTCTCACCCTATATCCAGTGAGACATCAGACTCTCAGCTCACAGGCGTGTCCCAGGAGAGCTCTGGGCTGGGATGGAAAGGAAGGAGCAATAGAAAGGTCACCCAGAGGGGGATCCCTCTGCATGGAGAGATGGAAAAGATGGGGAGTCCCACACCCTTTTCCATGCCTTACCTCACCTGAGGGTCCAGGTCATGCTGGGTATGTGCAGGGAGACTGAATAGTGTGAAGGGCTGACCTTTGGGGAAAAGAGATGAGACTAAAGACAGCATGGAGAGGTAGGTACAGCCTCACATCCCCCTCCTGTACCTGTTTCATGCAGCGGTTGGGAGTCTTCACACTCTCTCCCACGTGAACAAACTTCATGTCTGTTGAATAACAGAATTTGCTTAGCTTTGAGAAGACACATCTCCCCATTCCTGGCCTGAACTTCTCAGCTTATCCTTTGACATTTCAAACATGTACATATACAACTGTTTCTGAAAAGTACCTGACAGGGCGAGGTGGAGATGAAAGGACGGGGCCTCATGTTCAAATAGCATAGAAATCATTGCTGTCTGTCGGGTGGGCAATGTGAGAGGAAAGGCATGAAGGGGAACATGCCCAGCTGAGGTAGGGAGAAAAGAGCAGATGCAATGCCTGCCGCTATATGTGGTGCTGATTCTAGGGCCCCTGAGAGTCATCATGGCACCTGTGGAATCAGGCTAATATATTAAGAGTAGAGTAAAGGGGACCTCTTATTTTGGGTCAGGGTGATTGGGGATTCACTGGGAGTCAGTTTGCTCAGCCTGCCTTGGTTGAGACAATGACAAAATTCTATCCATATCTGGAAATGTATTCTCTTATCTATCAAATCAGAACTCTGTCCTGGATTTCCAAGTTTTCAATTAGATCTTAATTCTCTGTCAGGGAATTTCTGTGGAAGAAGGTCCATAAAATCTTCTCCACAGACTGCAGCCTACTCTGAGCACGTACTGACTCTTCCAGGAACCACTGTCATTATGTGGGGGAACAAAGAATAAGGCAGGATTTCTACCCAGTTGCCATGAACACCAGGTTGTCAGCTGAATCAGTTCATCCTCTAAAACATCTCCCATAAAAACTTCTGTTAGATCTCGCAGAAGAGCTAAGAGACTCATGGAAGCATTACTTGAAGGTGAGCAAATTGGGCGAGCAGGGGAAGAGGGAAGGGAGCAGAGTGGAGACACTGCCCGCATCCGAGGCTAAGGAGACGTGGCCCGTGTCTGCGGTGGTGGAAACGCTGCCGGTATCCGCAGCTGCAGAGACTTAGGGGATCCCAGGACGGAACAGAGAATACAAAAGCCAGGAGGTAGGCTCTTTCCCTGTGTCCCACAGCTGATCTCTCCCGCCGAGGGAGCAGCATATCCAGCATTTGAGGCAATAACCTCAGTGAGACCTCCAGCTGGACCCTAGGTCAGACAAAGGACAACAAACTCCATAATTGGGCCCCTCCCCCCACACTTCCAATCCTACCCCACCCTTCCAGAGACTTAAACTGGCCCCTGAACTGAGGAGTAGTGTCAGATTACAGAGGAGCCTTAGTGCTCAAGCTCTGGGAAGACTGGTGTGCAGCTCTGACCCAGGGAAGAGGCTGGTAAGAGTGTGACTTTTGTTGGGCTAGGAGAGAAGAGATGCCTCCACCGTTTTCTGGCCTGCGGGAAGAGTGTGACATAGCTGGGCTGGGAGAGAGAAAACCCCTCCATTCCCAGCGCCCGCCCTTTCTGGTCTGCATAGGCGGGGCAATTACAACTGCGGAGGCACTCCCAGGGATCAGCAGTAAGCGGCAGACACAGCTCTGGGCTTTCAACAGCTCAGAAATCTCCCGCCCACCACACACACACACACACACACACACACACACACACACACACGGAAGAAGTGCCCTAAGACTCAGGAGAACTGGACACAGAGCTAGTGGTGCTACTCTCAGTGAGCATATGTGCAGGCAAGGGCAGAAACTGCACTGACTTTGTAGAAACTACCATCCAGACCCCTCAGCCCCACGCATCTAAATCTGCAGTCCCAACGTCACTCGGGGCAACGGCTCTGTCTGCACAATACGCAGAGGACTCTTTGGTGCAGCAGAGGACAACCTGGAGATTACTTGGTGGGCTTAAGCCAAGACTGGTACTGCTTTTGTTTTGTTTTGTTTTGTCTTTCTATCTTTGATAGTTTGCTTGTGTTGAGTGTGGGTTGTCGATTGTTTTTACCTGTGAATGTATTTGATTTTTTCTTTGTTGTTGTTGTGCTTGGTGATTTGCTTTGTTCTGAAATTGCCCTACTAGGGCCCAGCTTAAGAGGCAACATACCCAGAGGCCAACTCCAGACCAAGCCAGAGTACTACGGGGTTTGACCTACAAGTGACACACCCAGAGGGAATTCTCTACAGGCACAAGAGCCCATAGAGGCCAAACCACATTTAAGCGATCAACCCTCACGCAGCAGAACACCCTGCGGTGGGCAGAGCCAAGTCTCACAACTAGTCAGTCTAGGAGTTAACCCCACCTACTCACAAGTGAAAAGCAATTAAAGATCTTCTTTAACAGGACAATATACACAACACAAGAGTCACCTTTGGAGCACACACAGAGGAGAAGAACGAAGTAGTGCAAGTCAAATATAAAGGACACATACTACATAAGATAACCCAGCAAGAACTAAGAACTCTAGGGGATCTACCTAATACATCAAAGCAAACACAGAGAGTCAGCCAGAATGGGGAAACAAAGAAACATGTCCCAAGTAAAAGAACAGAAGAAACCTCCAGAAATGGAACCAAATGAAACAGAGGTAACCAACACATCAGAGACAGAGTTCAGAACACGGATGATAAGAATGTTTAAGGAGCTTAGAGACGACACAAAGAAGGATAGAGAAATCATAATGAATAACCAGTTAGAAATAAAGAACACAATTACTGAAATAAAGAACTCACTTGAAGGAATTAACAGCAGGTTAGATGAAACAGAGGACCGAATCAGCAACTTAGAAGACAAGTTAGCAGAGATCACCCAAACAGAACAACAGAAAGAAAAACGAATAAAAAACAATGAAAATCATTTAAGAGACCTCTGGGATAACATCAAGTGTAACAACATGTGCATCATAGGAATACCAGAAGGTGAAGAGAGGAAGCAAGGGATTGAGAACATATTTGAAGTAATAATGTCCGAAAACTTCCCTAACCTGATGAAGGAAACCAACATACAAGCCCAGGAAGTGCAGAGAGTTCCAACCAGGATAAACCCAAACAGGTCCAAGACACATTATAGTTAAAATGGCAAAGGTTAAAGACAAAGAGAGAATCCTAACAGCAGCAAGAGAAAGACAGAGGGTTACATACAAGGGAACTCCCATAAGACTATCAAATGACTTTTCTGCAGAAACATTGAAGGCCAGGAGGGAGTGGCAGGAGATACTCAAAGTGATGGAAAACAAAGGCCTACAACCTAGATTGCTCTATCCAGCAAGGCTATCATTTAAAGTTGATGGAGAGATGAAGAACTTCCCAGAAAAGAATAAGCTAAAGGAATTTATTACCACCAAGCCAGCATTGCAAGAAAAACTAAAAGGACTTCTGTAAATAGAAGAAAGACGAAAACAATCTAACTACAAATTTAAAAATGGCAATAACTATGTACCTATCAATAATCACTTTAAATGTAAATGGATTAAATGCTCCAATCAAGAGACATAGGGTGGCTGAGTGGATAAAAAAGCAAGACCCTTGTATATGCTGTATACAAAAGACTCACCTCAGATCAAAAGACACACACAGGCTGAAAGTGAAGGGTTGGAGTAAGATATTTCATGCAAATGGAAATGAGGAAAAAGCTGGAGTTGCAATACTCATTTCTGACAAAATAGACTTTAAAATGAAGAAAATATTAAAAGACAAAGATGGGCACTATATAATAATAAAGGGATCGATCCGACAAGAGGACATAACCTTAGTAAACATCTATGCACCCAACATTGGAGCACCTAAATATATAAAACAGATGTTGACTGACATAACGACAGAGATCAACAGTAGCACTGTCATAGTAAGGGACTTCAACACACCTCTGACAACAAGGGACAGGTCTTCCAGACAGAAAATCAATATAGAAACAACAGCTTTAAATGACACAGTGGACCACTTGGATTTAATCGATATTTTCAGAGCATTTCACCCCAAAACTGCAGAATACACGTTCTTCTCAAGCACACATGGAACATTTTCCAAGATAGACCATATGTTAGGGCACAAAACAAGTCTTGATAAATTTAAGAAAATTGAAATCATACCAATTGTCTTCTCTGACCACAGTGCTATGAAATTAGAAATTAACTACAGGAAAAAAACTGGAAGACACACAAATTCATGGAGGCTGAATAACATGTTACTAAATAATGAATGGGTCAAGCAGGAGATCAAGGAAGAAATCAAAAGATATCTCGAGACAAACGAAAATGAAAACACGATGACCCAAAATCTATGGGATGCTGCAAAAGCAGTCCTAAGAGGGAAATTCATAGCATTGCAGGCCTACCTAAAGAAACAAGAAAAATCACTAATCTACAGTTTATCTTCACACTTAAGGGATCTGGAAAAAGAACAGCAAAATAAGCCCAACGGGAGTACAAGGAAGGAGATAATAAAGATCAGAGCGGAAATAGATGAAATAGAAACCAGAAAAACAATACAAAAGATCAATGAATCCAAGAGTTGGTTCTTACAGAAGATAAACAAAATTGACAAACCTTTAGCTAGACTCATTTTAAAAAAGGGAGAGAGGACCCAAATTAATAAAATCAGAAATGAAAGAGGAGAAGTGACAACAGACACCGCAGAAATACAAAACATTTTAAGAAATTACTATGAGCAACTATATGCCAACAAATTTGACAACCTGGAAGAAATGGACAATTTTCTAGAGGCGTATAACCTTCCAAGGCTAACTCAAGAAGAAACAGAAAATCTGAATAGATTGATTACCACCAGGGAAATTGAATCAGTAATCAACAATCTCCCAACAAACAAAAGCCCTGGAACAGATGGCTTTACAGGTGAATTTTACAAAACGTTCAAAAAAGAATTATCACCTATTCTCCTCAAGCTGTTCCAACACCTGAAATCTATGTAATTTTACTAAAAATTTTTCACCCCAATAAATTTTTAAAAATATATACAGAAAGAGGGAAGACTCCCAAACACTTTTTACGAAACCACTATCACCCTGATCCCAAAATCAGACAAAGACACCACAAAAAAAGAAAACTACAGGCCAATATCTCTAATGAACATAGATGCAAAAATCCTCAACAAAATATTAGTGAACAGAATTCAGCAATATATTAAAAAGATCATACACCATGATCAAGTGGGATTCATCCCTGGTATGCAACGGTGGTTCAACATCTGCAAATCAGTTAATGTGATATACCACATTAATAAAATGAAAAATAAAAATCACATGATCATATCAATAGACACAGAAAAAGCTTTTGATAAAATCCAGCAGCCATTTATGATAAAAACCCTTAAGAAAGTGGGAATAGAGGGATCATATCTCAATATAATAAAGGCCATATATGACAAACCCACAGCTAACATCATACTCAATGGGGAAAAGCTGAAACCATTCCCCTTAAGATCAGGAACAAGACAAGGATGCCCACTTTCTCCACTTCTATTCAACATAGTGCTGGAAGTTCTAGCCACAGCGATCAGACAAGACAAGAAATAAAAGGCATCCAAATTGGTAAGGAGGAAGTAAAATTGTCATTATATGCAGATGATATGGTACTGTATATAGAGAACCCTAAAGACTCCACCAAGAAACTATTAGAGCTGATAGACGAATTTAGTAAAGTAGCAGGATACAAAATTAATATTCAGAAATCAGTTGCATTTGTATATACCAATGATAAAACATCAGAAGGAGAAATTAAAAAAAACAATCCCATTTACAATTGCTCCAAAGACTATAAAATACCTGGGAATAAATTTAACCAAAGAAGTAAAAGATCTGTACTCAGAAAATTATAAGACACTGAAGAAAGAAATGAAAGAAGATACAAATAGATGGAAACACATACCATGTTCATGGATAGGAAGAATTAATATAGTTAAAATGTCCATACTGCGTAGGGCAATATACATATTCAACGCAATTCCTATCAAACTATCAACGATGTTTTCACAGAAATAGAACATATAATCCTAAAATTTATATGGGACCATAAAAGACCCCGGATAGCCTCAACAATCTTGAGAAATAAGAACAAAGTGGGAGGTATAACGATACCTGACATCAAATTATACTACAAGGCTACAGTAATCAAAACAGCATGGTACTGGCATAAAAACAGACCCATAGATCAATGGAACAGAATAGAGAGTCCAGAAATAAATCCATGCCTATATGGCCACTTAATCTATGACAATGGAAGCAAGAATGTACGGTGGGGTAAAGACAGTCTATTCAATAAATGGTGCTGGGAAACTTGGACAGACACATGCAAAAAGATGAAGCTGGATCACCTCCTTACACCACATACAAAAATAAATTCAAAATGGCTTAAAGATTTAAATGTAAGATCTGAAACCATAAAATTCCTAGAAGAAAATATAGGAAGAAACTTCACAGACATTACCCGGAGTAAGATTTTTACTGATATATCCCCTCGCGCGAGGGAAGTAAGAGGAAAAATAAACATGTGGGATTACATCAAACTAAAAAGCTTTTTCACAGCAAAGGAAACCATCAATAAAACAAAAAGGGATCCTACTGATTGGGAAAAGATATTTGCCAATGATATATCTGATAAGGGGTTAATATCACAAATTTATAAAAAACTCACTCAACTCAACTCCAAAAAAACAAACAACCCAATTAAAAAATGGGCAGAGGACATGAAGAGACATTTTTCTAAAAAGGACACACAGATGGCAAACAGACATATGAAGAAATGTTCAACCTCACTAACCATTAGAGAAATGCAAATAAAAACCACAATGAGATACCACCTCACCCCAGTCAGGATGGCTATCATCAATAAATCAACAAACAACAAGTGCTGGCGTGGATGCGGAGAAAAGGGAACGCTGGTGCACTGTTGGTGGGAATGCAGATTGGTGCAGCCACTATGGAAAACAGTTTGGAGATATCTCAAAAATCTGAAAATGGAACTACCTTATGATCCAGCAATCCCACTCCTAGGTATCTATCCGGAGAAATCCAAAACTCCAATTCAAAAATCTTTATGCACTCCTATGTTTATTGCAGCACTATATACAATAGCCAAGACCTGGAAACAACCAAAATGCCCATCAGTAGATGACTGGATTAAGAAACCGTGGTACATTTATACAATGGAGTATTACGCAGCCATAAAGAAGAAAGAAATCTTACCATTTGCAACAACATGGATGGACCTAGAGAACATTATGTTAAGTGAAATAAGTCAGAAAGAGAAAGACAAATACCATATGATCTCACTTATATGCGGAATCTAAAGAAAAGAATAAGTGAATGAACTAATCAGAAACAGTTTTGGAAACATGGAGGGAAAAACAGAGGGTTGCTAGAGGGGCGGGGGGGTGGGGATAAGGGGAAGGTGAGAGGTTTTGGGAACGTACAGAGGGATAGTGGATGGGGGGAGGGGGGTTCACACAGTGTGAGGGATATAAATGATAAATGTCTAAGTTTTGCTTTGTCTTGTGCACCTGAAACTAATTAATAAAAAAAAAAAAAAAAAAAAAAAAAGATGGACACTATATAATAATAAAGGGATCAATTCGACAAGAGGACATAACCCTAGTAAACATCTATGCACCCAACATAGGAGCACCTAAATATATAAAACAGATATTGACTGACATAAAGATGGAGATCAACAGTAACACTATCATAGTAGGGGACTTCAACACACCTCTGACAACAAGGGACAGGTCTTCCAGACAGAAAATCAATACGGAAACAACAGCCTTAAATGACACATTGGACCACTTGGATTTAACCGATATTTTCAGAGCATTCCACCCCAATGCTGCAGAATACACGTTCTTCTCAAGCGCACATGGAACATTCTCCAAGATAGACCATATGTTAGGCCACAAAGCAAGTCTGGATAAATTTAAGAAAATTGAAATCATACCAATTGTCTTCTCTGACCACAGTGCTATGAAATTAGAAATGAACTACAGGAAAAAGACTGGAAGACACACAAATTCATGGAGGCTGAATAATATGTTACTAAATAATGAATGGGTCAAACAGGAGATCAAGGAAGAAATCAAAAGATATCTCGAGACAAACGAAAATGAAAACACGACGACCCAAAATCTATGGGATGCCGCGAAAGCAGTCCTAAGAGGGAAGTTCATAGCATTGCAGGCCTACCTAAAGAAACAAGAAACATCACTAATCTACAGTTTATCTTCACACTTAAGGGATCTGGAAAAAGAACAACAAAATAAGCCCAAAGGGAGTACAAGGAAGGAGATAATAAAGATCAGAGCGGAAATAAATGAAATAGAAACCAGAAAAACAATACAAAAGATCAATGAATCCAAGAGTTGGTTCTTAGAGAAGATAAACAAAATTGACAAACCTTTAGCCAGACTCATTAAAAAAAAGAGAGAGAGGACCCAAATTAATAGAATCAGTAATGAAAGAGGAGAAGTGACAACAGACACCGCAGAGATACAAAAAATCCTAAGAAATTACTATGAGCAACTGTATGCCAACAAATTTGACAACCTGGAAGAAATGGACAATTTCCTAGATGCATACAACCTCCCAAGGCTAACTCAAGAGGAGACAGAAAACCTGAATAGACTGATCACCACCAAGGAAATTGAATCAGTAATCAACAATCTCCCAACAAACAAAAGCCCTGGACCAGATGGCTTTACAGGTGAATTTTACAGAGCGTTCCAAAAAGAATTGTCACCTATTCTCCTCAAACTCTTCCAAAAAATCCAGAGGGAGGGAAGACTCCCAAACACTTTTTACGAAGCCACTATCACCCTGATCCCAAAATCAGACAAAGACACCACAAAAAAAGAAAACTACAGGCCGATATCGCTAATGAACATAGATGCAAAAATCCTCAACAAAATACTAGCAAACAGAATTCAGCAATATATTAAAAAGATTATACACCATGATCAAGTGGGATTCATCCCTGGTATGCAAGGGTGGTTCAACATCCGCAAATCAATTAATGTGATACACCACATTAACAAAATGAAAAATAAAAATCATATGATCATATCAATTGACGCAGAAAAAGCATTTGATAAAATTCAGCAGCCATTCATGATAAAAACCCTTAAGAAAGTGGGAATAGAGGGATCATATCTCAACATAATAAAGGCCATATATGATAGACCCACAGCTAACATCATACTCAATGGGGAAAAACTAAAACCATTCCCCTTAAAATCAGGAACAAGGCAAGGCTGCCCACTTTCTCCACTTCTATTCAACATAGTGCTGGAAGTTCTAGCCACAGCAATCAGACAAGAAAAAGAAATAAAAGGCATCCAAATCGGTAAGGAGGAAGTAAAACTGTCATTATATGCAGATGATATGATACTATATTTAGAGAACCCTAAAGACTCCACCAAGAAACTATTAGAGCTGATAGATGAATTTAGTAAAGTAGCAGGATACAAAATTAATATTCAGAAATCAGTTGCATTTGTATATACCAATAATAAAACATCAGAAGGAGAAATTAAAAAAGCAATTCCGTTTCCAATTGCTCCAAAGACTATAAAATACCTGGGAATAAATTTAACCAAAGAAGTAAAAGATCTGTACTCAGAAAATTATAAGACACTGAAGAAAGAAATGAAAGAAGATACAAATAGATGGAAACACATACCATGTTCATGGATAGGAAGAATTAATATAGTTAAAATGTCCATACTGCCTAAGGCAATATATATATTCAACGCAATTCCTATCAAACTACCAACGACATTTTTCACAGAAATAGAACATATAATCCTAAAATTTATATGGGATAACAAAAGACCCCGGATATCTTCAACAATCTTGAGAAATAAGAACAAAGTGGGAGGTATAACAATACCTGACTTCAAATTATACTACAAGGCTACAGTAATCAAAACAGCATGGTACTGGCATAAAAACAGACCCATAGATCAATGGAACAGAATAGAGAGTCCAGAAATAAATCCATGCCTATATGGCCACTTAATCTATGACAATGGAAGCAAGAATGTACGGTGGGGTAAAGACAGTCTATTCAATAAATGGTGCTGGGAAACTTGGACAGACACATGCAAAAAGATGAAGCTGGATCACCTCCTTACACCACATACAAAAATAAATTCAAAATGGCTTAAAGATTTAAATGTAAGATCTGAAACCATAAAATTCCTAGAAGAAAATATAGGAAGAAACTTCACAGACATTACCCGGAGTAAGATTTTTACTGATATATCCCCTCGCGCGAGGGAAGTAAGAGGAAAAATAAACATGTGGGATTACATCAAACTAAAAAGCTTTTTCACAGCAAAGGAAACCATCAATAAAACAAAAAGGGATCCTACTGATTGGGAAAAGATATTTGCCAATGATATATCTGATAAGGGGTTAATATCACAAATTTATAAAAAACTCACTCAACTCAACTCCAAAAAAACAAACAACCCAATTAAAAAATGGGCAGAGGACATGAAGAGACATTTTTCTAAAAAGGACACACAGATGGCAAACAGACATATGAAGAAATGTTCAACCTCACTAACCATTAGAGAAATGCAAATAAAAACCACAATGAGATACCACCTCACCCCAGTCAGGATGGCTATCATCAATAAATCAACAAACAACAAGTGCTGGCGTGGATGCGGAGAAAAGGGAACGCTGGTGCACTGTTGGTGGGAATGCAGATTGGTGCAGCCACTATGGAAAACAGTTTGGAGATATCTCAAAAATCTGAAAATGGAACTACCTTATGATCCAGCAATCCCACTCCTAGGTATCTATCCGGAGAAATCCAAAACTCCAATTCAAAAATCTTTATGCACTCCTATGTTTATTGCAGCACTATATACAATAGCCAAGACCTGGAAACAACCAAAATGCCCATCAGTAGATGACTGGATTAAGAAACCGTGGTACATTTATACAATGGAGTATTACGCAGCCATAAAGAAGAAAGAAATCTTACCATTTGCAACAACATGGATGGACCTAGAGAACATTATGTTAAGTGAAATAAGTCAGAAAGAGAAAGACAAATACCATATGATCTCACTTATATGCGGAATCTAAAGAAAAGAATAAGTGAATGAACTAATCAGAAACAGTTTTAGAAACATGGAGGAAGAACAGAGGGTTGCTAGAGGGGCGGGGGGGTGGGGATAAGGGGAAGGTGAGAGGTTTTGGGAACGTACAGAGGGATAGTGGATGGGGGGAGGGGGGTTCACACAGTGTGAGGGATATAAATGATAAACGTCTAAGTTTTGCTTTGTCTTGTGCACCTGAAACTAATTAAATAAATAAATAAATAAATAAATGAAAATTAAAAAAAAAAAAAAAAAAGAATTGAAGGACAAATAAGGAGCTTCCCAGACAAGAAAAAGATAAAGGAATTCATCATCACTAACCTAGTATTAGAAGGAATTATAGAGTAACTTCTTTAAGATAGGAGGGGGGGTTAAGAATGAGTGAAAGGGGGAGGGGTTTTATATATATATAAATATATATATATAAAATTGTAGTTGACATTCATTATGAGGGATATAAATGATAGATGTCTAACTATTACATGGTTTTGTACACCTGAAACTAATAAAAAAAAGTACAAATTGGTTGTCATACTGTAGTCATGGGGATGTAGGGTATAGATAAGGAACATAGTCAATAATATTGTAATAACTAGGTATGGTGCCAGATAGGTACTAGATCTAACAGGGTGATAGGTGGGAATGGGGTTGCAGGCAGGGTGAAAAGGTGGTCATTAAGAAATACAAATTGGTAGTTAATACAGTATGGGGTATATAATCAATAATGTTGTAAAGATCATGTAAGGTGCCAGATGGGCACTGGACTTATCAGAGTGATTTTGTCATAGACTGTGTAGATGCCTGATCTATGAGCTATACACCTGAAGTTGAAGTAGAATAATATTGAATGTCAACTATAACTAAACATATACCATGTTTCCCTGAAAATAAGACCTAACTGGAAAATAAGCCCTAACATGATTTTTAATAAGACATCCCTTGAAAATAAGTTCCTACCATGTTTCCCTGAAAATAAGACTGGGTCTTATATTAAGTTTTTCTTCAAAAGACATTAGAAAAAAAAAAAAAAAGACACATTAGGACTTATTTTCAGGGGATGGCTTATCAAAAATCATGCTAGGGATTCTTTTCTGGCTAGGTCTTATTTTGGGGGAGACACAGTAGGTATATACAGTCACAGGATGTGGAGTACAACATAGGGAAGATAGTGGATGGTGTTGTAACAGGTTGTGGAGACAGAGTCCCAGAGAGCAAGTCCCAGGCTCTTGGCCTCAGGTGGGGAAGTGCTGGCTCGGGTGGTGAATGACCATTGACTGTGATTGGTTGGCTGTCAGCTGTACTGGTTAGCCAATTGGCTATTGATATAACTGCCAGGAGTGCGTTGATTGGTTGGTTGGTTGGCAGGCAGAAAAAGTGAATGGCTGACTGCGGATGGTGTGGATCCTACTGCGTGTGTCTCACCTGGCCGCCAGCGAGAATATAGTGGTACGACTCCCCTATGTATGGCTCCGTGGGTGTTCCTTTTTGGCCTCACCATGTCCTGCATTCCTATGTGGGGAGAGGGACCAGAGACCCTGCACAAATCCCTGAATGACACAGGTATATAAGATGTCAGAAGGGTAATAGCTTGGGGGTTGGGTTTTCACTTTATGAGGGGTTTAAATATTTAACTATTATGTTGCTTTGTACACTTGAAACTAATAAGAAAAAATTATCAGAACCTATCTTATGTCTATAGATATCTGTATCTTTGTTTATGTGTCTATCTAAATATTATCTTTTATCTCTTTGCTTATTTCTTATTAATATCTCTACCTAGAGTACACACTGAATGAACAGTGTATGTTAATTGTGGTAATCCTCGATCCAAGAAAAGTTACATCAATTTCCTTCTTTATTTTTTCAGATATTTAAACATGCTTAAATTAGAATGAGTTTCATATATTCCTAGTGTTCTGTTTCCTCAGATATGATAACCCCATTCATTAATACTGTAGACAGTATTTAATAGCATTATTTGTCACGATGAGGCTTTCACTTTGATGTCCATTCCTGTTGGGAGCTCACCTGCCACACACCTGATTGTTCATACAGAGTTTCTCCCAGGGCTGTCCTGACGTCCCGGCCTGAAAGGGGTGGATAGTTACAGCTGTCCTGACCCATGGCATCCACCTTCCCAATCTTAGCATCTGACTGTGATGTGCCCGGCAGGGACGGCGCCAATGTGAGCCTCACACTCATACCTGGACGGATGCCTGAGTGGGAATAGACAGGATTGAATCTGTTTCACACACACAGAGAGGGCACAGCTCAGTGCTGTGTCCAAGGGCTGGGCCAGTGTGCAGAGATGTCCCAGTGCCCATCCCCAAAACATGAGGAGGGGGCGACACTGCTTCCAACTTTCATCTTGAGTTCAGATCCTCTCTCTGGAGGTGTGAAGACCCTGGAGCACCTCTCATGTTAACACAGAAGTGGAACCTCCACTCTAATAACCCCTTGCTGGACCCAGATACCAGGGGCCACTCAGCTTTGGCCTCCTTTATTTCTTGTGGATGCCTCTGGATTTTGGAAACTTTCTCTTTTTCTGGATTGAATGTGACTGGGTATATCATGAATATTATAAATAGCATTTCTCCACCTCAGGTGCAGATGGGGGCTGTTGCATGACCACAGCTATCACCCACCTTGCCTGTGGAGTCAGATGTCTTGATCCTCTCGTGTCTCACCAAATGTGTTAGTCACTTCTGGAAATTAAACAAGGATTGATCTCTTCATCTTCTGAGTCAAATTGACCCCACAAACTCTCTAAGGAGTGGGGTTCATGACAACATGCTGCAGATGGGGATACTGAGGCTCAGAATTGGACATTACTTCTCAAAGTCAAACAGGCAGTGCATGGTGGAAGAATATTTAAATAAGAATCAGCTTTGTCCCCAAAATTAGAGCACTAATCCATTCATTAATCCCTAAATCAGAGGGTCACAGGGTGAGAGGACAGCTCTGCCTGAGGGACAAGGGGCATTGAGAAGCAGGAATGACCCAGAGGCTTATTCCCAGGAATGTGAGTGGATCCTGTCACTAAGAAAAAGAGAAGACTGTGATAGAAAGAAATCCATATTCTGTGTCCAGGAGAAGGGTTGTGTTTTCTTCCCTATATCCCTGTGTTTCCGCTTTGTTGGTGTGTTTTTTTGTTGTTGTTTGTTTGTTTGTTTGTTTGTTTGTGTAGTGTGGTTTTTTTGGCCTTTTTTTCCTAAGATTTTATTGGGGAAGGGGAACAGGATTTTATTGTGGAACAGTGTGTACTTCCAGGACTTTTTTCCAAGTCAAGTTGTTGTCCTTTCAATCTTACTTGTGGAGGACGCAGCTCAGCACCAGGTCCAGTTGCCGCTGTTAGTTGCAGGGGCACATCCCACCATCACTTGCAGGAGTTGAGGAGTCGAACTGGCAACCTTGTGGTTGAGAGGACGCGCTCCAACCAACTGAGCCACCCATCTGACCTGCCGCTTTGTGTTTATTGTCACAGTGATGCTCCCTGAACTGCACAGTGAGGTGGTAAATATGTGTATCTGCTGCTCTGAACACGGCAGTAAAAACTTGCATCTTCCTGAAGTATCACCAGGGACCTGGGTGACCACGTTCCATGGTGAGGACCCCACAAGGAGGTGCTGATAGATAGGATGAAGATGAAGGAGACCCCTGGGGGAGGCTATGACAGGAAAGGACGTACCCTGGGTCACTTTTATCTGGAAGGGGCATCCAGGAAGTCACCAGGTCTATTAGTAGGTCCATCATGGAAATGAAAGCCAGGCTCCTGGGGAGGTGCTGTTCCTCTTCCTGTGGAGCTGCTGACATGAAAACCCTGTGCCCTAGAGGACCCACCTCTGAGTGGCCACACCTGTGTGTCTGCGTTTTCTGAGGGCTGTGTGGTTTCCTCCATCTGCACAGCGGGGACCAGAAGGAGAAGATGCCATGACCCCCACTGTCATGGCCCTGTTCCGTCTCAGTGAGAATAAGGAACGGATGGAAGCCCTGGTCTGGGAGGGACCCCACCCACAGCCAGGCCCTGGTCAGTCAGGAGACCCCAGGACTCAAGAGGCTCATGGGGAGGAGGGCTCTGCTCAGGACTCAGGGCAAATCTCTCACAGGGTCTCTCTTCCAGGACTGAGTGTGTGGCTGAGGACGCAAGTGCAGGCAGGTGAGTCTGTCCTCACATGGCCTCATGGGGGACAAGGGGCCACAATGAGAAAACGGGGTATAAAGAACAGCAGTTCTGGGCTGACAGGTTGGGGACATCTGGGAGGTTTAGAGCTGAGAACTGGAGACTGGAGGTGGGAAATGTCTGTGACCCAGACTCTGGTTTTCTTCCAGCAACCCTCCCTAAACCCACCATATGGACTGAGCCAGGCTCTGTGATCCTCTGGGTGACACCATGACCATCTGGTTTCAGGGAACCCTAGGGACCCAGGAGTTCCATCTGGATAAAGAAGGAAATTTAGCACCCTGGGACAGAGAGAACCCACTGAAGCTGGGGGACACCAGTATGGACTTGGGGTTATTTCAGAGGTGGGGTTCAGCTTCATCAGGTAGGTTTAGGGATCACACAGGTTTGGGTTACAGACTTAATACTCTGGATGCCTGATCTCTCCTTGGAGCCCACTGAAAAGGAATCAGAGAGAGACAGCTGTGTGCAGGCAGTGCCAGACACTCAGGTCAGCCTTGTCATGACCATTCCCAGAGGAAATGCACTGGATGCTTATCCTTGAAAAACAGACACATTATCACTAAGATCTGGTGTCTTTGATGAATGGTGTTGGATAACTGAATGAAAAAAAAAATGCAAAAGAATGAAGTTGGCTTTTTCAGTCTGATTTATTTCACTTAGCATAATATCCTCTTGGCTTATCCATGTTGCAAATGGCAAGATTTCATTCTTATTCGTGGACAAGTAACATCCATTGTATATATCTGCCACATCTTCTTTATCCAATCATCCACTGATAAATGCTTAGGTTGCCTCCATATCTTGGTTATTGTAAATAATGTTGTAGTGAACATGGGGGTGCATATGTCTTTTCAAATTAGTGTTTCCCATTCTTTGGGTAAACACTCAAATTGAATAATTTAAAATTTAAAAACTCAAGATTGCCACAGGGATACAAAAGACAGTTTGGGAAATATAATCAATAATGTTGTAAAGATTTTGTAGGGTATCTGATGGGCACTTGTCTTATTAGGGAGACCACTCATGGACGGTGTACATGCCTGACCACTGCACTGTACACCTGAAGCTGAAGCTGAATAATATTGAATGTCAACTATAATTAAATACATATAGTCACAGGATATGGAGTACAGCATAGGGAGTAGAGTCAATGGAATTGTAACAGTCATACACAATGTCAGAGGGGCAATAGATTGGGAGAAGGGGGTTATCACTTTTTGAGGGGTATAAATATCTAACTGTTACATTGTTTTGTACAACTGAAAATAATTTTTTAAAACTCATCTCCCCAGCTATACTTGCCTAAATTTAAATGCTCAGGAGCTACACATAGCTGCTGAATGCCATATACCGCAGAGCAAATACACAATATTTTTATCATTGCAGAATGTGATAGTTATTCTCAACTGATGATGCCCATCTAAAGAAAGAGTCCATACTCTCATGGATCTCAGTCTGACGGAAGAGAGGTAGAGGTAATAAGAGTATTTGCCATCTATTACGAGATGACCATGTGTAGTGGATATTAAGTAACAAGCTGAATCTCCTGCTGAAATGTCTTATCACCTCTTAAATTCATGAAAAATTTTCCCAGTTATAGTATCACCCAAACTCTGAGATTACCACCTCCTGCTTGCACATTTTCTTTGTACCCATCGTCTTCTAGAGAGAAATCACACATCTATTCTTAGCAAACAGCATACATAGGGGTGTTGGCTTCTGTTGATCTCTCCATCTTACCTTTATTCTTTTAATTTCTAATCAAATCAGTATTTACACAAACAAGCCACAAACTGCTACATAAAATAAACTCTTGACATCACTAATCATTACAGAAATGCAAATAAAAACCACAATGAGATACCACCTCACTCCTGTCAGAATGGTTATCACCAATAAATCAACAAACAACAAGTGCTGGCAAGAATGTGGAGAAAAGGGAACCCTCATACACTGTTGGTAGGATTGCAGATTGGTGCAGCCACTATGGAAAACAGTATGGAAGTTCTTCGAAAAAACTGAAAATCAAACTGCCTTATGACCCAGCAATTCCACTCCTGGGTATCTATCCAAAGAAATCCAAAACACTTATTCAAGATAGTAATGGTGGCAGCGAGGTGGTCTTCTTGAGTTCTCCTCCAGAACTTACCACAAATTGAACATCTATAACCCATCAAAGCATTTTCTGCTCATCACACAGAACAGCTAAGAGACTCGTAGGAGTTGGATTTCTTGAAGGTGGGCAAACCGGGTGAACAGGGGAAAAAGGAAGGGAGCGGTGCAGAGACGCAGCCAGCATCTGTGGCAGCTGGGCCTCAGGGGCCTCAGGACACAAACCAGAGATCACAAGAGCCAGGAGGTGGGCTCTTTCACTGTGGCCCACAGCTGATCTCTCCTGCTGAGCAGCGCATCCAGCCTTTGAGGCAGTGACCTCAGCTGAAATCTCCAGCTGGGCCCTAGGTCAGACAAAAAAGACAAAAGGCAAACTCCATCCCTGGGCCCCTCCCCCCACTCTCCCACAGCAATCCTACCCCCACCCTTCCAGAGTCTCAAGCTGGTCCCTGAACTGAAGAGTACTGTCAGATTACAGAGGAGCTGTAGTGCTTAGGACCCAGAAAAAGCCGCTTTACACCTGTGACCTAGGGAAGAAGCTGGGAAGAGTGTGACACTACTGGGCTGGGAATGGAAGACACCACCCTTCCCAGCCCCACCTTTTCTGGGCTGCAGCACAGGACAATTACAGCTATGGAGACACAGGCCGAGGTCAACAGCAGGTGGCAGAGGCAGCCCTTCTTTTAGCAGCTCAGAAATCTTGCACCCACCACACAAACACCCTGCCCCTGACAGAAGAAGTGCCCTAAGAGCAGGAGACCTGGGCACAGGGCTGGCTGTGGTACTCTCAGCGCACGTATGTGCAGGCAAGAGCAGAAGCTGCACTGACTTTGTAAAAACTACCATTCACACCCCATAGCCCCACTCATCTAGAATTGCAGTGCCAGGGTCACGCTCGGCACCAGGTGGCCGGTTGTGCCTCCACAAGATGCAGAGACTCTCTGTACAGCAGAGGACAACCTGGAGATTATTTGGTGGACTTAAGGCAAGACTGGCGCAGCTTTTTTTTTTTTGTATTTTTGATATTTTTGACTGTGTTGAATGTTTGTTATTGGTTGTTTTTCCACGTGAGTGTATCTGTTTTTTTCTTTGTTGTTGTTGTTGCTCTTGTGCTTGTTGATTTGTTTTGTTCTGAAATTGTCCTACACCAGGGCCCAGCCCAAGAAGCACAAGATTCAACACATCCAGAGGCCAACTCCAGACCAATCCAGAGTATGACCTGGTTTGACCTACAGGTGACACACGCAGAGGGAATTCTCTACAGGCACAAGAGCCCATAGGGGCCAAGCCTCCTTTGAGCGGTCAACCCTCACGCAGCAGCTCATCCACTGTCGGCAGAGCCAATTCTCACAACTAGTCAGCCTAAGAGTGAATCCCATCTACTGACAAGACAAAAGCAATTAAAGCTCAACTTTAACAGGAGAATACACACAACACAAGGGTCACCTTTGGAGCACATGCACAGAATAGGGAAGTGGTGCAAGTCAAATATAAAGGACACATACTACATACAATAACCCAGCAAAGACCGAGAACCCTAGGGGATCTACCTAATACACCAAAGCAAACACAGAGAGTCAGCCAGAATGGGGAAACAAAGAAACACGTCCCAAATAAAAGAACAGAAGAATTCTCTAAAATTGGAACCAAATGAAATAGAGGTAACCAACCTATCAGAGACAGAGTTCAGAACACTGATCATAAGAATGTTTAAAGAGCTTAGTGACGGCATAAAGAAGGATAGAGAAATCTTAATGAACAACAAGTTAGAACTAAAGAATACACTTGAAGGAATTACCAGCACGTTAAATGAGGCAGAGGATCGAATCAGCGACTTAGAAGACAAGTTAGCAGAGATCACCCAAGCAGAACAACAAAAAGAAAAAAGAATAAAAAACAATGACGATGGTTTAAGAGACCTCTGGGATAATATCAAGCGCAACAACATGCGCATCATAGGAATACCAGAAGGTGAAGAGAGGAAGCAAGGGATTGAGAACATATTTGAAGTAATAATGACTGAAAGCTTCCCTATCCTGGTGAAGGAAACCAACATACAAGCCCAGGAAGTGCAGAGAGTTCCAACCAAGATGAACCCAAACAGGCCCACACCAAGACACATTATAGTTAAATTGGCAAAAGTTAAAGACAAAGACAGAATCCTAAAAGCAAGAGAAAGACGTCAGGTTACATACAAGGGAACTCCCATAAGACTATCAAATGACTTTTCTACAGAAACTTTGCAGGCCAGAAAGGAGTGGCAGGAGGTATTCAAAGTGATGAAAAACAAAGGCCTACAACCTAGATTGCTTTATCCAGCAATCATTTAAAATTGCAGGAGAGATAAAGAGCTTCCCAGAAAAGAATAATTTAAAGGAATTCATTACCACCAAGCCAGCATTGCAGGAAATATTAAAAGAGCTTCTGTAAGCAGAAGAAAGATGAAAACAATCTAACCACAGTAACAAAATGAAAATAACTATGTACCTATCAATAATCACTTTAAATGTAAATGGAGTAAATGCTCCAATCAAAAGACAAAGGGTGGCTGAGTGGATAAGAAAACAAGACACTTGCATATGCTGTGTATAAGAGACTCACCTCAGATCAACAGACACACACAGGCTGAAAGTGAAGGGTTGGAGTAAGATATTTCATGCAAATGGAAATGAGAAAAAAAACTGCAGTAGCAATACTTACATCTGACAAAACAGACTTTAAAATGAAGAATGAATTAAAAGACAAAGAGGAGCACTATACAATAATAAAGGGATCGATCCGACAAGAGGACATAACCCTAGTAAACCTCTATGCACCCAACATAGGAGCACCTATACATAAAGCAGATATTGACTGACATAAAGACAGAGATCAACAGTAACACTATCATACTAGGGGACTTCAACACACCTCTGACTACAAGGGACAGGTTCTCCAGATGGAAAATAAATATGGAAATAATTGATGGGAGGGGTGGTGGGGATAAGGGGGAAGGTGAGGGGATTAGAAAGCACAATCGGTAACTACAAGGTTGCCACGGGGATACGAAAGTCAATTTGGGGAATGTAATCAATAATGTTGTAAAGATTTTGTAGGGTATCTGATGGATACTTGTCTCATTAGGGAGACCACCTCAGGGATGATGTAGATGCCTGATCACTGCACTGTACACCTGAAGCTGAAGCTGAATAATAATAAATGTCAACTATAATTTTATATATATACATATATATATTCACAAGAAGTGGAGTACAGCATAAGGAATAGAGACAGTGGAAATGTAACAGCTATATGCGATGTCAGAGGGATAGTAGATTGGGGGTAGGGGGTTATCTTTTTGTGAGGGGTATAAATGATAAATATCTAACTATTACAGTGTTTTGTAAACATGAAGCTAATACAAAAAGACATATATAGTTGGTCCTTGATCAACACGGCTTTGAAGTGAATGGGTCCACTTATACACAGATGTTTTTCAATAAATATGTACTGTACTATCAATGTATTTTTCTTCCTTGTGATTTCGATAAGATTTTCTTTTCTCCAGACTATTTAGTGTAAGAATATAGTATATAATACACATAACATACAAAATATGTATTAATCAACTGTTTATGTTATCAGTAAGGCTGCAAGTCAACAGTAGGCTATTAGTAGTTAAGTTTGGGGGGAGTCAAGTTATATGCAGATTTTTGGCTGTGTGAGGGTTAGCTCACTTAACCCCCATGTTGTTTAAGGGTCAACTCTACTGTATGAGTCCACCTATATCAGGCACTTAGAGTAGAGTAGTCAAATTCATAGAGATAGAAAGTAGAATGGTGGGTGCCAGGGGAATGGAGGAGGGGAGAATGGGGAGTTATTGTTTAATGAGTACTGACGTTTAGTTTTACAAGGTGTAACAGTTATGGGTGGTGGTGATAGTTGAACAACATTATGAATGTATTTAATACCACTGAACTGTACACTTACAAATGGTTAAGATGGTAAATTTTATGTTATGTATATTTTGCCATAATAAAATGGAAAAAAAAAGAATCCACAGGAATCTTAGCAACAACTGTAATTCTGTCAGCCAAACAATTTACAGGTATTTGGATTTTAGATAACCGTGTGCAGACATTGTGAAAAACAGTTGCACTCACCATTATGGTTATTGCTAGACCTGTTGCTACATCTTCTTATTTTGATGAATTAATAAAGATGCATACTTTAAAATAAAAATAATAATTCAAAAAAATATATGCACCCCCATGTTTATTGCAGGGCTGCTCACAATAGCCATGACATGGAAACAACAAAAATGCCCATCAATAGATGTTGGATAAAGAAACTGTGGTATGAAAAGGAACCCTCATACACTGTTGGTGGGAATGCAGACTTCCGTTATAGAAGGCAGTGTGGAGGTTCCTCAAAAAATTATGAATAGAATTGCCATATGACCCAGCAATCCCTCTCCTGGGTATCTACCCAGAAAATGTGAAAACATTTAGAGATAAAGACACGTGTGCTCCAATGTTCACTGCAGCTTTGTTTACGGTGGCCAAGACATGGAAACAACCAAAATGTCCTTCGATAGATGAATGGATAAAGAAGTTGTGGTATATATACACAATGGAATACTATTCAGCTATAAGAAAAGATGAAATAGGACCATTTGTGACAACATGGATGGATGCTAAGCGAAATAAGTCAGACTGAAAAAGCAGAGAACCATATGATTTCACTGATATGTGGTGTATAAACCAAAAACAACAAAAGAACAAGATAAACAAATGAGAAACAAAAACTCATAGACACAGACAATAGTTTAGTGGTTACCAGAGGGCAAGGGGGTTGGGGGGTGGGGGGTGGGAGATAAGGGCAAAGGGGATCAAATGTATGGTGATGGAAGGAGAACTGACTCTGGGTGGTGAACACACGATGGGATTTATAGATGATGTAATACAGAATTGTACACCTGAAATCTGTGTAATTTCACTAACAATCGTCACCCCAATTATTTTTTTTAAAAGGTAAAACTAAAAATAAATAAATAAATAAATTAATTAATTAATTAATTAAAATTTTAAAAAAAGAAATCTTACCATTTATAACAACATGGATGGACCTAAAGAATATTATGCTAAGTGAAATAAATCAGACAGAGATAGACAAATACCATATGATCTCACTTATATATGGAATCTAAAGAACAAGATAAATGAACAAACAAAACAGAAATAGACTCAGAGATATAGGGGGGAAAAACTGATGGTTGCTAGATTGGAGGGGGGTAGGGATACAAATTAGTAGCCACAATATTGCCATGGGGATATGAAAGACAGTTTGAGGAATATAATCAATAATGTTGTAAAGATTAGGTAGGGTGCCAGATTGACTCTGAACTTATTAGGGAGACCACTTCATAGACTGTGTAGGTGCCTGATCACTGCACTATACACCTGAAGTTGGGTAATATTGAATGTCAACTATGATTAAATAGAGAGAGAGAGTCACAGGATGTAGAGTACAGCGTAGGGGATATAGTCACCGGAATTATAACAGCTATATATGATGTTAGAGGGGCAGTAGACTGGGTGGGTGGTTATCACTTTGTGAGGGATATAAACGTCAAACTATTACATTGTTTTGTACACCTGAAACTAATAAAAAAATAATTTAAAAATTAAACTGTCACCCAGATATTCCTCCACTGGGCAAATTCCTGGATTTCTTGAACATTTCAATGTAGACACCACTTTCATACCAGCATCTTTATCTCATGGTCTTAGTTGCATGGCACTTTTGTCCCCACAGTGTCAGTGCCACTACTGCTACATGCACAATATTCTGAGCTGTAATATCTGGCTCTCTACTGGTATGTCATGTCTGGACCATGAACTTCTTGAAAGAGGAGTATGACTACTCTCTGAGACTCTGTGATCCAGAAGCACCTCTGCCTGTGAATCCTTCTGGTGGGACCAGTGTGGGGTCTTTGGGGTCCAGGCTAACACAGAGGTAAACATAGGCATAGTGCATCCAGCATTGCCAGCTACAAAGACACACAAAACATGTTCTGCTCTAAGGTTGAATGTGGAGGTCTTTGAAGTTACCAAGCTCCTGTCAAGTTTAGGGCTTGTCCAGTGAGCAGAAGTTCTTAACACACCTGGGATGCAAGGGATAGCCATTGATTGAATCTCTCTGTACATGTTCTCTCCCCAGAGGTGGGACCCCTGCTAACTCTCACTTCATCAGGACACAGGAGTGTTCATACACCCGAGTTCCCCTTCTTCCTGTGGAATTGCTGTGCTCTGAGCTTTGCTGACTGCTGCAGTAAACATCTTGACTCCCCACAGGCTTCTGGGAAGACACAAAATCAGTAGCCCTGCAGCAAATAAACCCTGAGGTGAGGGGATCAGTGAGCAGTGTGACACTCTCATTTCCCTGGGATGTGCATGAGGGCTCGTGGTCCACCATTGCTGAAATGCAAAACAAACAGGTTGACTGGACACAATTGCTAGAAAGAGGAAGCCCAAAATATGGATCACAGTCTGGAATCTCACATTTCGGCAGAATCGTTTTGTGTAATTTGAGCTCAGATTCACCTGTCAGCTATAGGACGGGCTTGGGGTGAAACGGAAGTTTTGAGTGATTCCACCCAGAGCAGGTATCTCAGATGCCCCTAAATTTTCTAGAAGGGAAACGTTTTAAAATGGTCCATGTGGGTTTGACCGTGCTGAGGGGAGCGGTTTATTATCAGCTACCCAGAGACAGACTCTTGCCTATCTCTCCACGGAGCATTTCTAAGTCACGATGGCTATTTTACTGCGATCTCCTTTCACTTTTTTATTGGTTTATTAGCCTACCTTCTAGAAAAAGCAGTTGGGTCCTGTAACTGTTTTTCAGAAGATGTTGGCAATCTTAACATCTTTTCTTTGCCCCATCATCTGCCTTAACAGACTATTTGAACGAACCCCGTGAGCGCATCCCATCCAGGAATAGCAAGTCTCCTATTTGGGGTCTAACCAGAGCCCGGAGCTTAGTATCAAGCACAGCATGACCTGGAACTCATCCCACTTTGGGTTACATGCCTCGTATGGTGATCTGTGATATTAAACTGGAAGGAAGTGCACGCAGTGCTGGGACGTGAGTAATTTCATTATTAAAGGCGTTTGTGGAAACTTACTGTAAATGACAGTGTACACTCAAATCCCTTGTCTCTGAGGAGTGACATTTTCAGAAATTATGGTGTACTTTATAAGGACGACAGTTTACTCTGTGTTCACAGAGGAAACCCCACAGAAAGAACTCTCTACAAACATCTCTATTTTTACTTTAAAGGTAAAACCACGGAAAAAGTAAGCTTGCTTTATACTGGATGCATATGTAGGACTGGGTGTTGGTGTGAGTGTCTGTCTGTGTGTCCGTGTTTCTGTGTATGTGTGTGTGTGCACACGTGCACATACATACATGGGTGTATGTGGAAGGCAGGGGATGCGTCTGGGCACAATATAGCAGATGGTCCTGGGAGAGCATGGTTCTCTGTCCATGTGACCATGTCAGTGGCGAGACATCTAGTCGATGCCCTAGGAATACAAGCCTGGGGACCTGATGTTTCTGTAAGACCCTGTCACCTCCTCCTCGGCCCCACAACTAGGCATCCTGAGCTGCAGTGGTGCTAGGGACCTCGAATGCATCCCCTACTTGGCCTGGAAAAGTGGTGTCCACTAGAGCTCACCTCAGCCTGGTTCTAGTACAAGGAACACTCTGTGGCTATAGTCCTTTAAAGGACAGACTGGTCCTGGGGTGGGTGTGATGACCTGCACAGGACCACAGACCCTCTGCTCATACCTCCTTCATACCTGCAACCAGACATCTGGAGGCATTCTCAGTGTAAGAGTCAGGACCCTGACACCTGGGCAGGTGCTTCAGAGGCCGCAAACTGGAAGGCATTTGGTTAAACAGGTTTTACGAATAGTTAATGAGTAATCCATATATTTAGTTCTAAATGCAGCTTAATGTGACAGGATCTGTAGGCAAACAGAGACATTATGGGGTCACTGAGTCCTCCTCAAACTGCTCCCTGGGCACAGTGCCTGGGGAAACAGGGTGGGCAAGTGTCTCCCACCAGAGTCTGAACTGGAGATGGGACTCGGGAGCTCAACCCCATCACCAAATGCTCCCAGCTCCTATGACCCCCCTCCTTCTCAGTGGATCCTCACAACCCACCTCAGACTTGAGTGCAATGTATGCTTGTAAACTTGGGAACCCTGAACATCAGCCCATTGAGGTAAATCTTGCAGAACCCGCATTTTGTAAAGGGTTTTGCCACGATTCCAAAAGAGATATGTGCCTGGCTCCAAGCCTGAAAAGCCAATAGGCTCACACATGCCCCCAAATGGCCTCCCTCCAGATGAAGGGTGCCCCTCCTGGCAGGGCAGGTAATGCACTCTGTCAGGGCACAGCAGAGCACCCAGCAAAACGCCCTGAAATCACTATCAATATTCAAATTCAGTTGAGTCCATGAAAGAACGCTGATCACTATGTATTGCTCTTGGAGTCCTGACGTGCTTCTTTGAAGCATTTTGTCCAACTTTACAGTTGATTATTAGGGAAACAGTTTGCCACCCCTTTACTCTGTCATTCTGGACATTTATACTTCACATATTTGTATGTTGATTCAAATACATACACACCATTGCCCAAATTTTCCTGCAGAAAAAAACACCTTTATAAGTTTTAGCAAAGTCTATAACCTCTTTACATTTTCCCTCAATAAAACCATCATTGTAACCAAGCGCCTGTTTCTTGTATATCTTTGGAGAATGTCTTTACAATAGACTCCACTTACTGACATCCATCCTGATATATTTGCATCCATGTCTATATCACTCATCTTATAACTCAATTTTTATGAATCACAGAACTCAGTTTAGTATTTGAATTATGTTTAATTTTTTAAAGAGCTTAATCAAAAGTTAAAGAAATTCTCAGCACTGTTCATAATTATATTGCAGCCTGATTCATTACATCTTGGCAGAGTGATTCTCAACTAATTTTTATCCATTAATTTGTCTTCTGAGTATGGAGATCCCTCAAAAAATTAAAAATAGAACTATCATGTGATCCAGCAATCCCACTTATGAGTATATATCCAAACGAAATGTAAAGAGGACCCCAAAGAGATATTAGCACCCCTACTAAGCATTATTCACAATAGCCAAGATATGGAAATGATGGAATATTATTCAACCAGGAGGAAGAAGGAAATCCTGCTATTTGCGACAACATGGATGGACCTTGAGGATATTATGTTAAGTGAGATAAGTCAGACAAAGAAAGACAAATGCTGTATGATCTCAGTTGGAATCTTAAATAGCCAAACTCACAGAAACAGAGAATAAAATGGTGGTTACCACGAGTTGGGGGCGGGCAGGGAATGGGGAGGTATTGACCAAAGAGTATAAACTTCCACTTAAAAGATCAACAAATCAACAACTCCTGAAGATCTAATGTACAGCATGGTGATTACACTTAACATACTGCATTATATACTTGACGGTTGTGAAGAGGTTGTATCTTTTTTATTATTATTATTAGTTTCAGGTGCACAAGACAAAGCAAAACTTAGACGTTTATCATTTATATCCCTCACACTGTGTGAACCCTCCTCCCCCCATCCACTATCCCTCTGTACGTTCCCCAAATTAATTTTCAAAACCCCGTGGCCATCTTGTGGTCACCGACTATTTTCTAAACCTCTCACCTTCCCCTTATCCCCATCCCCCCGCCCCTCTAGCAACCCATATGATCTCACTTATATGCGGAATCTAAAGAAAAGAATAAGTGAATGAACTAATCAGAGACAGTTTTGGAAGAGGTTGTATCTTAAATGTTTTTACCACAAAAATAAATGAGAATTATGTGAAATGAGGAAAGTGTTAGCTAATGATATGGTAGGGTCATATTGCATATATAAATGTGTTAATATATAAATGTATTAAAGGTAATGAATTCCTAATCTATCTACCTATCCTGTATCTATCTGCTATCTGTATGTCTATCTGTCTGTGTGTGTCAGTCTGTCTATCTATATCTATATCTATCTATCTATTTATCTATCTATATCTATCTCTCTGTCTATCTCTCTGGCCTCCAGACTCTAAGACAATAAAATAATGCTTTATTATTTATTTATTTATTTATTTATTTATTTATTTATTTATTATGTCTTAAACCACCCATTTAGTTGTAATTTGTTATGGTAAGCTTGCCAAACGAATTCATTCTCTCTCTCTCTCTTTCTCTCTCCATAGAGATAAAAGGAACTGCATTCTGACTCATACACAAGAAATGATTTCAGCTAACACAACAAAAAAACAGATTTTGTAGGTTTTATTCTCTTCTAGAATTGCAGAATCAAATTGTCCACCTCACTGTTCTCTGTTTGTAAGGAGAATAAGAAATACACAGCTTGTACTAGGCCTAAAAAATATTAGGTGGGAGACAGATATAATATTTCTTCAGAAAATAATTTCATATCATTAACCATTTTTATACATTAGCTTGGCCAGGAAATAGTAAATGTTAATTGTTATGACTTTCAATAGACATAAAATATGTTATGTTAAAATCTTTATATGATTGTAGAGTTTAGAAAAACTAAATGTGATGCCTTAGACATTGGGTGTGTTCAGTGATGTAGCTCAAGTCAGATCCTCGGCACCTGTTATTTTTAGGGTGAGAAGAAGCTGGTCCTCTTCCTGTGTGACAACACCCTGTGGACGGTGCAATCTGGTCTTAGGACACTGCCCACCACATCCTGTGTATTTGCCCTTTGAGCTTCACTTTAACAATTGAAAAATAAATCATCTCTTTCTTTTTTTTTTAATTAAAGTTTATTAGTGTGACAATTGTTAATGAAATTATATAAATTTCAGGTGTACAATTCTGTATTACATCATCTATAAATCCCATTGTGTGTTCACCACCCAGAGTCAGTTCTCCATCCATCACCATATATTTGATCCCCTTTACCCCCATCTATCACCCTCCTCCTCCCTTACCCTCTGGTAACCACTAAACTATTGTCTGTGTCTATGAGTTTTTTGTTTCTTCATTTGTTTCTCTTGTTCCTTTGTTGTTTTCAGTTTTATATACCACATATCAATGAAATCATACAGTTCTTGATTTTTTCTATCTGACTTATTTCACTCAGCATAATAATCTGAAGATCCATCAATGTTGTCAAAAATAGTAGTTTCATCTTTTCTTATGCCAGAGTAGTATTCCACTGTGTATATATACCACAACTCTTTATCAAACCATCTGTCAAAGGACACTTTGGTTGTTTCCATTTCTTGGCCACTGTAAATAAAGCTGCACTGAACATTGGAGCACATATATATTTATGGATAAATGTTTTCAGACTTTCTGGGTAGATACCCAGGAGAGGGGTTGCTGGGTCATATGGCAATTCTATTCGTAATTTTTTGAGGAACCTCCACACTGCCTTCCATAGCGGCTGCACCAGTCTGCATTCCCACCAACAGTGTATGAGGGTTCCTTTTTCTCCACAGCCTCTCCAACTCTTGTTACTATTTGTCTTGTTGATGATAGCGATTCTGACTGGGGTGAGGTGATATCTCATTGTGGTTTTGATTTGCATTTCTTTGATGATTAGTGATGTTGAGCATTTTTTCATATGTCTATTTGCCATTTGTATGTCCTCTTTGTTACTATTCTGCCATAAGAAAGATGAAATAATGCCATATGCGACAACATGGATGGATCTTGAGATTATGATGTTAAGTAAAGTAAGTCAGGCAGAAAAAGTCAAGAACTTTATGATTTCACTGATATGTGGTATATAAAACTGAAAACAACAAAGGAACAAGACAAACAAATGAAGAAACAACTCATAGACACAGACAATAGTTTAGTGGTTACCAGAGGGTAAGGGGGGTGGGGGGTCAGGGGTAGTAGATGAGAGTAAAAGGGATCAAATATATGGTGATGGAAGGAGAACTGACTCTGGGTGGTGAACACACAATGGGATTTATAGATGATGTAATACAGAAGTGTACACCTGAAATCTATGTAACTTTAATGACAATTGTCACCCCAGTAAACTTTTTTTAAAAAGTATGTTGTTTAATCTCCACATATGTGTGGTTTTTCCTGCTTTCTTTTTGCAGTTGATATCCAATGTCAGAGCTTTTGAACAGAGAACATGCTTGGGATGATTTCAATCTTTTTCAATTTGCTGAGGCTAGTTTTATGTCCCAATATATGGTCTATCCTTGAGAATATTCCATGTACATTAGAAAAGAATGTATATTCTGATGTTCTAGGATGAAGCACTCTATAAAATGTCAATTACGTCCATTTCATCTAAAGTGTCATTTAGGGCTGATATTTCTTTATCTATTTTCTTCTTGGATGATCTGTCCATAGCTGCCAATGATGTGTTTAGGTCCCCCACTATAATCATGTTTTGCCCAGTTTATCCCTTTAGTTCTACTAGTAGTTGCTTTGTATATTTCCGTGCTCCCTGATTGGGGGTATTTATGTTGATGACTGTTATGTCTTCTTGTTGTTTTGTCCCCTTTATCATTATGAAATGTCCATCTTTGTCTTGTTACCTTTTTTTATCCTGAAGCCTGTTTCATCTGATATAAGTATGGATGCACTTGCTTTTCTCTGGCTATCATTTGCTTGGAGTATCAATTTCCACCCTTTCACTTTGAGTCTATATTTGTCCTTGTAGCTGAGATGTGTCTCTTGGAGGCAATATATGGTGCAGTTTAGTTTTCTTTTTAATTAGTCTTAGGTATACAAAACAATGTAATAGTTAGATATTTATATCCCTCACAAAGTGATAACCCCCCTTCTCCAATCTGTTACCCCTCTGACATCGTATGTAGCTGTTACAGTTCCACTGACTGTATTCATTATGCTGTACTCCACATCCTATGACTATATCTATATATTAAATTATAGTTGACATTCATTATTATTCAGCTTTAGCTTCATGTGTACACTGCAGTGGTCAGGCATCTACACTGTCCATGAAGTGGTCTCCCTAATAAGACATGTACCCATCGGATACCCCACAAAATCTTTACAACACTATTTATTATATTCCCCAAACTGTCCTCCGTATCCCCGTGGCAATCTTTCAGTTGCCTATTGTGCTTTCTAATCCCCTCACCTTCTCCTTCATCCCCATCCCCCTCCCATCTAGCAATTACCATATGATCTCCCTTATATATGGAATCTAAAGAATAGAATAAATGAGCAAACTAATCAGAAACAGTCTCAGAGATATAGAGAAAAAACTGAGGGCTGCTGGATTGGTTTAGTTTTATGATCCAGTCTGCAACACTGCCTTTTTATTGGTGAGTTCAGTCCATTTACATTTAAGGTGATTATTGATACATGAAGATTTCCTATCATTCTATTTTTGGTTTTCTGGTGGTTTGGTGTCTCCATTGTTTCTTTGCCTTTTGTTGCTGTCTGTTTTTTCAGTGTTGTGGTATTCTATGATTTTTCCCTCTAATTCTTCTTTTTTTATATTATATATCTCAGTTCTGGATTTTTTTTGAGTGGTTACCATTAAGTTTATGTAAAAGAATGTTTCATATATACAGTAGTCCTTTTTCTTCAGCATGCTTCTTATCTCCATTCCACTTTGCATGTTCAGACCTTTACTCTCTCTCCTTTTATGTTTGTGTTGTCACAAGTTATCCCTACTTGTGGTGTGAGTTGATTTCTGAGTTGCAGTAGCAAGTTGCCTTTTTCTTCATTCTCCCCTTTAAATTTTTTTTTTCTTCTTTACCCTTTATGTTATGTTTAAGTGTATAGTGTCCTATTTGGTGTAGGGGTTGCAATTTCCTGCAGTATTATGTCCATCTGTTCATACTACTGCTCATAGTTTTGTATTCTTTTGATTTTTTTACTGAGGTCGAATAGCCTCCTTCAGTATTTCATGTAGAGCAGGTCGTGTGTTAGAAAATTATCTCCGCTTCTGTATGTCTGGAAAGGTCTTTATTTCTTTTTCATATCTAAACGATATCTTTGCTGGATATATTATTCTTGGTTCATAATTTCTCTTTCAATAATTTGAATATTTGATTCCACTCCCTCCTGACTTGTAGAGTTTCTGCTGAAAAATCTGATGGTAATCTGATGGGCTTTCCTTTGTAGGTTCCTGTCTTCTTTTCCCTGGCTGCCTTGAGGATTCTTTCTTTGTCGTTGATTTTTGACCATTTCAATGAAATGTGCCTTGGAGAAGGCCTATTGGGATTGAGGTAATTAGGTGTTCTATTTGCTTCTTGGATTCGAGGATGCAGTTCTTCCCACAGATTTAGGAAGTCTCATTGACTATTTATTTAAATATATTCTCTGCTCCCTTCTCCCTTTTTCCTTCTTCTGGTATACCCATTGTTTTTTTTTCTTAGATTTTAAAAATTAGTTTCAGGTGTAGAAAACAATGTAGTAGTTAGACATTTACATGCCTCACAAAGTGATAACCTTCTCCCCCAATGTACTACCTCTCTAACATTGTATATAGCTGTTACAATTCCATTGACTCTATTCCTTTTGCTCTACTCCACATCCCATGTGTATATATATATATATATATATATACACACATATACATATACACATACACATACACATACACATACACATACACATACACACACATATATATATATATATATATATATATATATATATATATATATATTTGACATTCAATATTATTCAGCTTCAGCTCCAGGTGTACAGTGCAATGGTCAGGCATCTACACTATCCATGAAGTGGTCTCCCTAATAAGACAAGTGCCCATTTGATACCCATTATTCTTTTCTTTTTTTTCTTTTTCTTTTTTTTTATGTTATTTTATTAAATTTATTGGGGTGACGATTGTTAGTAAAATTACATAGATTTCAGGTGTACAATTCTGTATTACATCATCTATAAATCCCATTGTGTGTTCATCACCCAGAGTCAGTTCTCCTTCCATCACCATATATTCGATCTCCCTTACCCTCATCTCCCACCCCCCACCCACCACCCCCCTTACCCTCTGGCAACCACTAAACTATTATCTGTGTCTATAAGTTTCTGTTTCTCATTTGTTAGTCTTGTTCTTTTGTTGTTTTTGGTTTATATACCACATATCAGTGAAATCACATGGTTCTCTGCTTTTTCTGTCTGACTTATTTCGCTCAGCATTACTCTCTCAAGATCCATCCATGTTGTCACAAATGTTCCTATATCATCTTTTCTTACCGCCGAATAGTATTCCATTGTGTATATATACCACAACTTCTTTATCTATTCATCTATCGAAGGACATTTTGGTTGTTTCCATGTCTTGGCTACCGTAAACAAAGCTGCAATGAACATTGGAGCACACGTGTCTTTATCTCTAAATGTTTTCAGAATTTTTGGGTAGATACCCAGGAGAGGGATTGCTGGGTCATATGGCAATTCTATTCGTAATTCTTTGAGGAACCTCCACACTGCCTTCCATAACGGCTGCACCAGTCTGCATTCCCACCAACAGTGTATGAGGGTTCCTTTTTCTCCACAGCCTCTCCAACATTTGTTATTATTTGTCTTGTTGATGATAGCCATTCTGACTGGGGTGAGGTGATATCTCATTATGGTTTTGATTTGCATTTCTCTGATGACTAGTGATGTTGAGCATTTTTTCATATGTCTATTTGCCATTTGTATGTCCTCTTTGGAGAAATGTCTCTCTGGGTCCTCTGTCCATTTTTCAATTGGGTTGTGTGTTTTTTTGTTGTTGAGTTGCATGAGTTCCTTGTATATTCTGGATATTAGCCCCTTATTGGAGGCACTGTTTGCAAAAATCTTCTCCCATTCAGTTGGTTGCCTCTTTATTTTGTCGATGGTTTCTTTTGTTGTGCAGAGCTTTTAAGTTTCATATAGTCCCATTCATTTATTTTAGCTTTTACGTCCATTGCCTTTGGAGTCAAATTCATAAAATACTCTTTGAACCCAAGGTCCATAAGTTTAGTACCTATGTTTTCTTCTATGCAGTTTAGGGTTAGGGTTAGGGTAGGTTTAGGGTTAGGGTTAGGTTAGGGTTAGGGTTAGGGTTAGGATTATGTTAGCGTTATGGTTAGGGCTAGAGTTAGGGTTAGTGTTAATGTTAGGGTTAGGGTTAGTTTAGGCTTATGGTTAGGGTTAGGGTTAGGGTTAGGTTTTGGGTTAGGGTAAGGTTAGGGTTAGGTTTAGGGTTAGGGTTAGGGTTAGGGTTTAGGGTTAGGGTTAGGGTTAGTGTAGGGTTAGGGTTAGGTTTAGCGTTTGGGTTAGGGTTAGGGTTATGGTTAGTGTTAGGGTTAGGTTAGGGTTCGGATTAGGGTTAGGGTTAGGGTTTAGGGTTAGTGCTAGGGTTAGCGTTAGGGTTATGTTAGCGTTAGGGTTAGGGTTAGGGTTTGGTTTAGGGTAAGGTTAGGGTTAGGATTATGGTTAGGGTTAGGGTTTAGGATTAGGGTTAGGGTTCGGGTTAGGGTAGGGTTAGGGTTAGTGTTAAGGTTATGGTTAGGGTTAGGGTTAGGTTTAGGTTAGGGTTCCGATTAGGGTTAGGGTTAGGGTTTAGGGTTAGTGTTAGGGTTAGCGTTAGGGTTATGTTAGCGTTAGGGTTAGTGTTAGGTTTAGGGTTAGGGTTTGGTTTAGGGTAAGTTTAGGGTTAGGGTTATGGTTAGGGTTAGGGTTTAGGGTTAGGGTTAGGGTAGGGTTAGGGTTAGGGTTAAGGTTAGGGTTAGGGTTAGGGTTAGGGTGAGGTTTAGGGTTAGGATAGCGTTAGGGTTTAGTTAGGGTGAGTGTTAGGTTTAGGGTTATGTTAGCACTACGGTTAAGGTTAGGTTTAGTGTTAATGTTAGGGTTAGGGTTAGTTTAGTGTTAGGGTTAGGGTTAGGGTTTGGGTTAGGTTTAGGTTAGGGTTATGGTTATGTTAGTGTTAGGGTTAGAGTTAGGGTTAGAGTTTAGGGTTAGTGTTAGGGTTAGTTTATTGTGTCAGGTCTTATGCTTAAGTCTTTGATCCATTTTGAATTAATTTTGATACATGGTGACAAATAGCAGTCCAGTTTCATTCTTTTGCACGTGCTATCCAATTCCCCCAGCACCATTTATTGAAGAGGCTGCCTTTCCTCCATTGTATGTTTTTAGCTTCTTTGTCAAAAATTATCTCTCCATATTTATGTGGTTTTATTTCTGTGTTCTCAATTCTATTCCATTGGTCTATGTGTCTGTTTTTCTGCTAATACCATGCTGTTTTGATTATTGTAGCCCTGTAGTACAAGCCAAGTCAGGCAGTGAGATACCTCCATTATTGTTCTTTTTTCTTAAGATTGCTTTGGCTATTCAGGGTCTTTTGTGGTTCCAAACAAATCTGATGATTTTTTGTTCTATTTCTTTTAAAAACGCCATTGTGATTTTGATGAGGATTGCATTGAATCTGTATATTGCTTTGGGTAATATGGCCTTTTTAACTATGTTGATTCTTCCAATCCATGAGCACGGAATGTCTTTCCATTTCTTTGTGTCTTCTTCAATTTCTTTCAAAAAAGTCTTATAGTTTTCACCATATAGGTCTTTCACATTCTTGGTTAAGTTTATTCCTAGGTATTTTATTCTTTTTGCTGCAATTGCAAAAGGAATTGTTCCTTGTATTTCTTTTTCTGAGATTTCATTGTTAGTATATAGGAAGGCAATGGACTTTTGTGCGTTGATTTTGTAGCCGGCAACTTTACTGTATTCGTTGATTGTTTCTAATAGCTTTTTGGTGGAGTCTTTAGGGTTTTCTATATATAGCATCATGTCATCTGCAAAGAGTGATAATTTAACTTCTTCATTCCCAATTTGGATGCCTTTTATTTCTTTCTCTTGCCTGATTGCTCTGGCAAGGACTTCCAACACTATGTTGAAAAGCAGAGGTGATAGGGGACAGCCCTGTCATGTTCCTGAACGTAGAGCAAAGGGCTTCAGTTTTTCACCATTAATTATGAGACTAGCAGAGGGCTTGTCATATATGGCCTTTATTATGTTAAGGTATTTTCCTTCTATACCTATTTTATCAAGAGTTTTAATCATAAATGGATGTTATATCTTGTCAAATGCTTTTTCTGTATCAATTGACATAATCATATGATTTTTGTCTTTTATTTTGTTTATGTGATGTATCACATTGATGGATTTGAGGATGTTGAACGATCCTTGTGCCCCGGGGATGAACCCCAGTTGGTCATGATGAATAATCTTTTTAATGCATTGTTGTATTCGATTTGCTAGAATTTTGTTTAGGATTTTTGCATCAGTATTCATCAGAGATATAGGTCTGTAATTTTTTTTTTTTTTTTTTTTTTTTTTTGCTGTCCTTACGAGGTTTTGGTATCAGGGTAATGTTAGTCTCATAAAATGAGTTAGGGAGAACTGTCTCTTCTTCAATTTTTTGGAAGAGTTTGAGTAGGATTGGTATTAGATCCTCTTTGAAGGTTTGGTAGATTCACTAGTGAAGCCATCTGGTCTTGGACTTTTGGTTTTGGGAAGGTTTTGGATGACTGATTCAATTTCGTTACTGGTGATCAGACTTTTTAGATTTTCCAGTTCTTCACGTTTCAGGCTTGGAAGGCTATATGTTTCTAAGAACCTGTCCATTTCTTCTAGGTTATTGAATTTGGTGGCATATAGTACTTCATAGTATTCTTGGATGATCCTTTGTATTTCTGTGGTGTCCGTGATAACTTCCCCTTTTTCGTTTCTGATTTTGTTAATTAGTGTCTTCTCTCTTTTTATCTTAGTGAGTCTAGCCAAGGGTTTGTCAATTTTGTTAATCTTTTCAAAGAACCAGCTCTTTGCCACATTAATTTTTTCTGTGTCTTTCTGTTCTCTATTTCATTTAGTTCTGCTCTGATATTTGTTATTTCCTTTCTTCTGCTGACCTTGGGTTTCATTTGTTCTTCTTTTTCTAGTTCTTTAAGGTGTAACATGAGGTTATTTATTTGGGATTTTTCTTGTTTCTTGAGATAGGCCTGTAATGAGATAAATTTCCCTCTTAAAACTGCTTTCGCTGCATCCCAAAAATTTTGGTAGGATGTATTTTCATTGTCATTTGTTTCTATGTATCTTTTGATCTCTCCTCTAATTTCTTCTTTGACCCAGTCCTTCTTTAAAAGTATGTTGTTTAGTCTCCATGTATTTGTGGTTTTTCCCACTTTCTTTTTATAGTTGATATCCAATTTCAAAGCCTTGTGATCAGAGAATATGCATGGTATGATTTCAATCTTCTTAAATTTGTTGAGACTGATTTTATGTCCCAATATATGGTCTATCCTTGAGAATGTTCCATGTACACTAGAAAAGAATGTATAGTCTGATTTTTTAGGATGAAGTGCTCTATAAATGTCAATTATGTCCATTTCATCTAATGTGTCATTTAGGGCTACTATTTCGTTATTTATTTTCTGTTTGGATGATCTATCCATAGCTGTCAATGATGTATTTAAGTCCCCTAGTATAATTGTGTTTTGGTCAATTTCTCCCTTTAGTTCTGTTAGTAGTTGCTTGGTGTATTTCGGTGCTCCCTGATTGAGGGCATAAATATTGATGACTGTTATGTCTTCTTGTTGTACAGTCCCCTTCACCATTATGAAATGTCCATCTTTGTCTCTTGTTATCTTTTTCACCTTGAAGTCTGTTTCATCTGATATCATTATGGCTACACCTGATTTTCTCTGGGCACCATTTGCTTGGAGTGTCAATTTCCACCCTTTCACTTTGAGTCTATGCTTGTCCTTGTAGCTGAGATGTGTCTCTTGGAGACAGCATATGGTTGGGTTTAGTTTTTTGATCCAATCTGCTACTCTGTGCCTTTTTATTGGTGAGTTCAGTCCATTTACATTTAGGGTGATTATTGATATGTGAGGATTTCCTGTCATTCTATCCTTAGTTTTCTGGTAAGGCTGTGTCTCCATTGTTTCTTTGCCTTTTTGTTGTTGTCTATTATTTCTGTGTGGTGGTATTCTCTGATGTTTCCCTCTGTTTCTTTTTTTATTTCAGTATATATTTCAATTCTGGATTTATTTTGAGTGGTTACCCTTAAGTTTATGTAAAAGAAAGTTTGATATTTAGAGTATTCCATTTTCTTCAGCACGCTTACTTTCTCCATTCCCATATTCCGGTTCAGGCCTTTACTCTCCCCCTTTTTGAGTTTTGGTTGCCACAAATTGTCCCTGTTGATGGTGGTCGAATAGCCTCCTTTAGTATTTCTTGTAGTGCAGGTCGTGTATTAGAAAATTCCCTCAGCTTCTGTATGTCTGGAAAGGTCTTTATTCCTCCTTCATATCTAAAGGATATCTTTGCTGGATATATTATTCTTGGTTCATGGTTTCTCTCTTTCAATAGTTTGAATATTTGTTTCCACTCCCTCCTGGCTTGTAGAGTTTCTGCTGAAAAATCTGATGATAATCTAATGGGGTTTCCTTTGTAAGTTACCGTCTTCTTTTCCCTGGCTGCCTTGAGGATTCTTTCTTTGTCGTTGATTTTAGACAGCTTCAATACAATGTGCCTTGGAGAAGGTCTGTTGGGATTGAGGTAACTAGGTGTTCTGTTTGCTTCTTGGATTCGAGGGTCCAGTTCTGTCCACAAATTTGGGAAGTTCTCATCGACAATTTGTTTGAATATATTCTCTGTTCCCTTCTCTCTTTCTTCTCCTTCTGGTATGCCCATTATTCTTATATTGCTCTTTCTGATGGAGTCAGAAAGTTCTTGTAGAGTTCTTTCATTTCTTTGAAGTCTCAAGTCTCTTTCTTCTTCAATTTGTGTCATTTCCAGGTTTCTATCTTCGATGTCACTGATTCTTTGCTCCATCTGGTCAACTCTACTACCTAAGCTGGTTATTTCATTCTTAATTTCTTCTATTGAGTTCTTAATCTCCAGAAATTCTATTTGGTTCTTTTTTAAGATTTCAATCTCTTTCGTAAAATGCTCATGCTGTTCTTTGATTGAGTTTCTGAGTTCCTTTAACTGCCTATCTGTGTTTTCTTGTATCTCGTTGAGTTTTTTCAGAACTGCAATCTTGAATTCTCTGTCACTTAAGTCACATATTTCTGTATCTTTAAGTGCCTTCTCTGGAGATTTTTCACTTTCTTTCTGAGCTATCTTGTTGCCTTGGTTATTCATGGCGATTACTGGTTTACTATTTCTCTTCCTAGACATCTACAGGAGTGACTTCTGCAACAGGTTGATAGGCAGCGGTCTTTCTTTTGTTTTCCAGTACTTGTTGGTAGAATGTTTTATTTTTTCTCCAACTGCAGCTTATTTTTCTTCTCTCACACGGTAGTGCTATGTTTTCTCTGCACTATTCCAGCTTCTCACACAATGGAGGGATTCCCTGGGGGACGGGCTTCTCCACTGTTAATAGTTCGTCTAGGTCACAGGGCACAGTGTCCCGTTGGGTATGCAGAGAGCTTTTGATGTTCCAAAGCTCTTCCAGCTCCTGATTCAAAGCCCGTATGTTTCAGCAGTTCTGTTTACTCCTGCAGGGATCTGCCCAGATAGGTGGGGCCAGGGGCGGGGTGAGTTGTGAGAGGTGGCCCAGAGCAATGGCGGCCATCACCACCACAGCCGGTCCTGCTTCCACAGCTCCCTCCCCTTTGCTGAAACTAGTTGGGCTGTGAATTTGTTTCTGCGGTCCACAGTTCTCAAAACAGCAAATTTTCTGTTGCTTTGATCTGACACTACTACTGTTTCGCTTCTAGCACCGGGCAGGTGGGGGCAGGGTGAGCTCTGGGAGGGTAGGGAAGGGGCGGCTAGTCTCAGTGCCTAAGGCTCCGTTCTCTGCTCAGCAGTGAGGGCTTAAACCGCCGTTTTCAGCCTTCTTCCCTCAGTCTTTTCTCCGAGGTCTCTGCCGTGAGCGTTGGGTTCAGCCGTGTTATATGCTGCCCCCTCAGCCCTGTGGGCCACAAGCGGAGCCCTAGCAGGCCGAGTTCTTCCCTCTCCCGCAGCTGCGGTAGTTCCGGGAAGCAGCGAGCGCGGCGCACTGAGCTGGGTCTGGGTCCTGCGCCCGCGCGGCTCCGTCTCCACGCACTTCTCCCTTTCCTCCTCCCTCCACTCACGCCAATCTTCCAACTGTAGGTGATTTCGGTAGTGGGCCCCTTCATCTTGCCTGTCTGCTGTGCAGGGAGTCGTTTGTGGAGTTTTTGTTGTTCGATTCTTTGTAAATTCCAGGGGAGCTTTACAGAGGCTCACCTCACACCGCCATTTTTCCGGAAGTCCCCCATTATTCTTTTTTTAAAGATATTTTTATTGTGGAAGGGGAACAGGACTTTATTGGGGAACAGTGTGTATTTCCAGGTCTTTTTCTTCTTCTTCTTATTTTTTATTATTATTATTTTTATTGGGGTGACAATTGTTAGTCAAATTACATAGAATTCAGGTGTACAATTCTGTATTACATCATCTATAAATCCCATTGTGTGTTCACCACCCAGAGTCAGTTCTCCTTCCATCACCATATATTTGATCCCCCTTACCTTCATCTCCCACCTCCCACCCTCCAGGACTTTTTATGGGGGAGCAGTAGTGTGTTTTTCCCAGGACTCATCAGCTCCATCCAAGTCAAGTTGTTGTCCTTTCTATCTTAGTTGTGGAGGGCACAGCTCAGCTCCAGGTCCAGTTCCCATTGTTAGTTGCAGGGTGTGCAGCCCACCATCCCTTGCGGGAGTTGAACCGGCAACCTTGTGGTTGAGAGCATGCACTCCAACCAACTGAGCTATTTGGCTGCCCAGGAGCTCAGCGACAGGTCATTGAGGTCATTCTAGTTGTGGAGGGCGTAGTTCGCTGGCCCATGTGGAAATGGAACAGGCAGCACTGTTGCCCAGAGCTCGCGCTCTAACCAACTGAGCAACCCGTCTGCCCTGATATCCATTATTCATATATTGCTCTTTCTGATGGAGCCAGAAAGTTCTTGTAGAGTTCTTTCATTTATTGCAACTCTCAAATCTCTCTCTTCTTCCATCTGTGCCATTTCTAGTTTTCTATCTTCAATGTCATTGATTCTTTCCTCCATCTGGTCAGCTCTATTACCTAAGCTGGTTATTTCATTCTTCATATCTTTTATTGAGTTCTGAATCTCCAGAATTTCTACTTGGTTCTTTTTTAAATTTTCAATTTCTTTGGTAAAATGTTCATTTTGTTCTTTGATTGTATTTCTGAGTTCATTAAACTGCCTATCTGTGTTTTCTTACATCTCGTTCAGTTTTTTTCAGAACTGCAATCTTGAATTCTCAGTCATTTAAGTCACATATTTCCATGTGTTTAAGATCATTTTCTAGAGAGTTTTCATTTTCTTTCTGAGCTGCCTTGTTAGCTTGGTTAACCATGGCAATTAATGAATTATGATTTCTCTTCCTGGGCATTTACAGGAGTGGGCTCTGCAACAGGTTGATATAAAGAGGTCTTTCTTTTGCTCTCTACTAGGTGTTGCTAAAATGTTTTATTTTCTCTTCTGCTTGCAGCCTTTTATTTTATCTTATGCTGTAGCATTGTATTTTCTCTTTCACTGTTCTGGCTTCTCAAATGATACGGGGCTCCCTGGAAGGTGGGCTTCTCCCCTATGTGCAGGTCACTGGGGTCTCAAGGCACTGCCTCCATGGGAGGATGTTGAGGATGATAGAGTTCTGAGCTTCTCTTATCATAATCTCCATGCTACCCCTGCAGCCTGATGCAGAGCCTGTTTGTTTCAGTGGCTCTGGTTACCCCTGCAGGAATCCACCCAGAAAGGTGGGGGCAGGGTGGGGTGTGAGAGGCGGTGGTGTGTTTGTAGCTAGCCTACAGTTGTCTTGCCCCTACAGTTCTTTCCCTTTTGCCTCAGTAAGTTGCACTGTGAATCTGTGGCTGTAGGACTGTTGATGCAGATCTCAGAGTTATAGATATTTTGTTCTTTAATCCAACACTGCAACCACTTTTTGCTGGAGCCCGCTTCTAAAACTGGAGGGTGAAGATGGGGTGAGCTCTGGGAGGGTGGAGGTAGGTGGCAAGGCACCTTGTTTTTGTTTTCTGTTTTCTGTCTGGCAATGAGGGCTTAAACCACAGTTCTCACCCAAGGTCTCTGCCCTGAAGGCTGGGTTGAGCTGTTGTATATGCTGATCCCTCAAGCAGGACTGTGGGCCACAGGGAGTGCGCTTGCAGCCTGAATTCTCCCCTCTCCCAGGACTGCAGTAAGCTCCAGTCTGTGCCCTGTGGCTCTGTGGTTCCTGGCTCTGCAATTCTCCCTTCCTTCCTCCCCCACTCACCCCATTTGCCCACCACAGGTGATTTGATGTGCAGGTCTCTCAGGTGTGCCTGTGTGTTACACAGGGACTCCTTCATTGAATTATAGCTGTTCAATTTGTTGTAACTTCCAGGGGAGATTTCAAGAAGCACTCCTTTGATGGCCATTTCTGTGATGTCTAACTGAGGGTTGCATTCTCCTGCTTACTAAAGATAGTAAATAAGATGGAAATGAGTGCACAATGGATGGATGGATGGATGGATGGATGGATGGATGGATGGATGGATGGATGGAATGAATAATCAATTGCAAAGCAACTACACATGAAATTTAAAATAAAGTAATTGATGATGTTTAGTGGACAATTTAGGATGAGTGGTAGACATTCTGTTACTCATCTAGCAATACTTAATTTGTGACCTTAATGAAAAGGAATATTTAACTCTTTGAAGATTGGTGGAAGAATATTCCAGAGCAATCAGCCATGAAGGTACTAAGGTAAGAATAAGCTTATGTTCAAGGAAGAATGCTGTGAGGTGGCAAGAATTACAAGATGCAGGCAGAGAGATAAGAGAGGATCCAGACGACACAAGAGAACTAAGTAAAATCAAGAAGTTTGTGTTTTATATTGTCATTTGATGTCATCTAAAGCTTCACTAGGAATCTGTATATGATTAATACTGACTTATATAAAAAGGATGAATTGTAAGGTGCATAACTGGAGCCTAAGAGACCATGGAAGAAGCAATTGTCATCCGTCTGGTGAACTATGGTGCTAACTTAGACACTAACTGAATGAAGTTGGTGGATATAAGATATGTTGTAGAAAAACTTGGATGGAGTTTCTACTGTATTTTTCTAGTTGTTTGATCTTGGGTTCATTAATTACTTTCTGGGATTCATTTTCACTACATCTAAATCCTTACTTATCAGGTGAGACAAAAATATGGGGGAGGGAGCAAGTAAAGGCACCAGTATAGTAGTATAATATATCAGAAAGACAAAGGCACTTGGGTTCAAGTCACCATTATTCTACTTCTTCATGATTACCTCTTTGATCCTCTATTTTATCCTCAATAAAGTTAGGCTAAACCTCTTCCCTTGAGGCTCTGTGTGAAGGTAAGATCAGATTGAAAATGTGAAAGCATTGCCCCCACTCCAGCCACAACACAGGTCCTGGAACAGAGAAAGTACTATATACATGATATAAATCTTGTCCCTTTCCATTCCACTCACCCCAAATCTCCACCTCACCCTCACTTCCAAACATATGTGGAGATACAGGTAGATTCCTGGGAGGTGAATACTGACATTCTTTTCAGTGAGTTCAGATCTTGGACTCAGAGAGAGGAGACAGCATTCTTCCTGGTCAACTTTCCTCCTAAGTCCCCAAAGGACTGTTTTTGGGGGCAGAGAATAAAAATATACATTTAGCAATAGCTGGCCTCACTGGCAAAGCATAAACCTAGTATATGCCTCATGAAACCACAAAAAGTAGACATATTGCATTCTGCAGCCCTGGGCTCACACATCTTGTCATCATTTCCTGGTTGTATTATATATGACAACTCCAATTACTTTGATCTAGATTTTACTTTTTTTCCTGTTATTGGAGGATGTAAGTTGGTTGATTCAGGAGTGTTGTGGAGGTAGAGATATTGGATGTATTTATCTGGCAATCAATAAAGAGAAGGCAATTAATACAGGAGAGCTGCTACGACTTGCTTCTTTCTGGATTCACATTTTCCTCCAGGTAACCCCAGATGCCTGCGTGTTCTGGTTGGGCCCACAGTGGCCGTCATCCTTCTTGCCATCTTCCTTTTCTTCCTCATTCATTGCTAGTGCCCTGCCAAACAGCGTAAGTCTTGGAAAGAAGAGTCCAGTGCCATGTGGCAAAGTGGGGATCTGTGATAAGAGTGTATAAGTGTGTGTTGTATGTTTGCAGGCTTATACCTGGTTCAAGGCAGGAGCCACAGAGGTAGTGTTTTCTAGAGAGAACACCAGTGTCCTTGCCACTCCTTTCAGCTTGCAGACCATTGCCTAATTCTGTACTGTATCTTCACATCAAGTGAAGCCACTGGTATCCAGGAAGACGATCTACATAAGAGGATCTGTATAACTAGAAGAGAAACTCAGTGGGATGGAAACTGGGAGCTGTTAATGGGATGGGTCTGTGAATTTTAGGGTAGAATTTCTGACTCTGCTTTTGAGCAGGTAAGTAATCTCTGGTAAAAACATTCACTGCATCTCTCTATATACTGATCTATAAAATGAAAATCCAGAAGTGCCCTCCAAAGTGTTTTTTATGACTTCTGTCCCCTACAGTTGTTGCTATAATGGGCAGAGAGCCTGACATGGACAAAACGATGAATAGGGAGGTAGGTCCTCCTCAACGCACCCTCTGCAATGCAGTCTCATTTCCTCATAATCTCCACAAATGCTTGCACCTCCTCACTCATCACTTCCCTTCATGCAGGATGCTGAAGCAGAAGACTCAGCAGAGGTGGCCTACGTAATATACACACTTGAATCACTGGACTTTCACACAGAAAGAAATCATTCCCACTTTCCAGAAGCACAAGGGACTTTTGACCAATACCAATAGCGTGTAAATGGAACTTGCAACATGCTACGACCCAGTCAAAATTTTAATCCTATCCCCCAAGCATGCATAGAAAGACTTTGAAGAGTTCGTCCATGGATGCCATTGCTCTTTCTGAAGCTCAGCTTGATGGCTCCATTATAAAAATACCTGGAATCTGAAGATATAAGTCTTCATCTCTAGGGTCATCCCTCTCCATTATAAGGTCATCTTGAAAATCTCCTGGCCCCCTAGAAAACTGCCCAGCCATTCTAGGATGCTATTATCATGATCCAGCCATTTCCAATATTGTCAACAAAATCACTTAAGCGTTGTAGAAATCCAAACATAATTAGCCCACTTTCTCTGACATTCTACTGATGAGATTCTATAAATCATGATACAATTAGTCAGCTAATTAATTCCTCTAATAAATTTTTATGGGGTCATAGTATAATCTAAGCCTTTAAGAAAAATTAGCGAAAAAAATTTATATCCATGTGGAGCTTGGTTTAGAGAGATATGCCAACAGGTAAAGAAAGCTGTTTAATACCATCTATAGGAAAGAGGGCAATGCGGAGTCCCCTCCTTGCATGATCTTTGGCCACTTTTATTCATGACAATCTGTCCAAGTAATTTCTATACAGCATGAATCTGAGCATGGCCCTCTCTTGCTTAAAAACTTCTACAGTCTCTCCAACATGGAGAGACATGGAATGATGTAGTATGTATTTTTTTTTTTTTTTTTTTTTTTTGTCAATATTTTTTTATTTTTTTTTTTATTTTTTTTTTTTTTATTTTATTTTTTTTTTAAATTAGTTTCAGGTGCACAAGACAAAGCAAAACTTAGACATTTATCATTTATGTCCCTCACACTGTGTGAACCCCCCTCCCCCCATCCACTATCCCTCTGTACGTTCCCAAAACCTCTCACCTTCCCCTTATCCCCACCCCCCCGCCCCTCTAGCAACCCTCTGTTTTTCCTCCATGTTTCCAAAACTGTTTCTGATTAGTTCATTCACTTATTCTTTTCTTTAGATTCCGCATATAAGTGAGATCATATGGTATTTGTCTTTCTCTTTCTGACTTATTTCACTTAACATAATGTTCTCTAGGTCCATCCATGTTGTTGCAAATGGTAAGATTTCTTTCTTCTTTACGGCTGCGTAATACTCCATTGTATAAATGTACCACAGTTTCTTAATCCAGTCATCTACTGATGGGCATTTCGGTTGTTTCCAGGTCTTGGCTATTGTATATAGTGCTGCAATAAACATAGGAGTGCATAAAGATTTTTGAATTGGAGTTTTGGATTTCTCCGGATAGATACCTAGGAGTGGGATTGCTGGATCATAAGGTAGTTCCATTTTCAGATTTTTGAGATATCTCCAAACTGTTTTCCATAGTGGCTGCACCAATCTGCATTCCCACCAACAGTGCACCAGCGTTCCCTTTTCTCCGCATCCACGCCAGCACTTGTTGTTTGTTGATTTATTGATGATAGCCATCCTGACTGGGGTGAGGTGGTATCTCATTGTGGTTTTTATTTGCATTTCTCTAATGGTTAGTGAGGTTGAACATTTCTTCATATGTCTGTTTGCCATCTGTGTGTCCTTTTTAGAAAAATGTCTCTTCATGTCCTCTGCCCATTTTTTAATTGGGTTGTTTGTTTTTTTGGAGTTGAGTTGAGTGAGTTTTTTATAAATTTGTGATATTAACCCCTTATCAGATATATCATTGGCAAATATCTTTTCCCAATCAGTAGGATCCCTTTTTGTTTTATTGATGGTTTCCTTTGCTGTGAAAAAGCTTTTTAGTTTGATGTAATCCCACATGTTTATTTTTCCTCTTACTTCCCTCGCGCGAGGGGATATATCAGTAAAAATCTTACTCCGGGTAATGTCTGTGAAGTTTCTTCCTATATTTTCTTCTAGGAATTTTATGGTTTCAGATCTTACATTTAAATCTTTAAGCCATTTTGAATTTATTTTTGTATGTGGTGTAAGGAGGTGATCCAGCTTCATCTTTTTGCATGTGTCTGTCCAAGTTTCCCAGCACCATTTATTGAATAGACTGTCTTTACCCCACCGTACATTCTTGCTTCCATTGTCATAGATTAAGTGGCCATATAGGCATGGATTTATTTCTGGACTCTCTATTCTGTTCCATTGATCTATGGGTCTGTTTTTATGCCAGTACCATGCTGTTTTGATTACTGTAGCCTTGTAGTATAATTTGAAGTCAGGTATTGTTATACCTCCCACTTTGTTCTTATTTCTCAAGATTGTTGAAGATATCCGGGGTCTTTTGTTATCCCATATAAATTTTAGGATTATATGTTCTATTTCTGTGAAAAATGTCCTTGGTAGTATGATGGGAATTGTGTTTAATATGTATATTGCCTTAGGCAGTATGGACATTTTAACTATATTAATTCTTCCTATCCCTGAGCATGGTATGTGTTTCCATTTATTTGTATCTTCTTTAATTTATCTCTTCAATGTCTTATAATTTTCTGAGTACAGGTGTGTGTTTTTTTATTAATTTCAGGTGCTCAAGACAAAGTAATACTTAGACGTTTATCTTTTATATCCCTCACACTGTGTGAACCCCCCTCCCCCCATCCGCTATCCCTCTGAAATCGCACAGAGCCATTACATTTCCACTGTCTCTATTCCTAATGCTTGAGTACAGGTCTTTTACTTCTTTGGTTAAATTTAATCCTAAGTATTTTATAGTTTTTGAAGCAATTGTAAATGGGACTGTTTTCTTAATTTCTCCTGATATTTTATTATTGTTATATACAAATGCAACTGATTTCTGAATATTAATTTTGTATCCTGCTATTTTACTAAATTCATTTATCAGTTCTAATAGTTTTTGGGTGGAATCTTTGGGGTTCTCGATATATGGTATCATGTCCTCTGCATATAATGACAATTTCACTCCTCCTTACCAATTTGGATGCCTTTTATTTCTTTTTCTTGTATGATTTCTGTGGGTAGAACTTCCAGCACTGTGTTGAATAGAAGTGGAGAAAGTGGGCAACCTTGCCCACTTGTTCCTGATCTTAAGGCGAATAGTTTTAGCTTTTCCCCATTGAGTATGATGTTAGCTGTGGGCTTATCATATATGGCCTTTATTATGTTGAGATATGGTTCCTCTATTCCCACTTTCTTAAGAGTTTTTATCATAAATGGCTGCTGGATTTTGTCAAATGCTTTTTCTGCATCTGTTGATACGATCATATGATTTTTATTTTTCATTTTGTTAATATGGTGTATCACATTAATTGATTTGCGGATGTTGAACCACCTTTGCATAACAGGAATGGAATCCCACTTGATCGTGGTGTATGATCTTTTAAATGTTTTGCTGAATTCTGTTCGCTAATATTTTGTTGAGGACTTTAGCATCTATGTTCATTAGGGATATCGTCCTGTAGTTTTCCTTTTTTGTAATGTGTTTGTCTTATTTTGGGATCAGGGTGATAGTGGCCTCATAAAAAGCATTTGGGAGCCTTCCCTCCTTCTGGATTTTTTGGAATAGTTTGAGTAGAATAGATGATAACTCATTTTGAATGTTTTGTAGAATTCACCTGTAAAGCCATCTGGTCCAGGGCTTTTCTTTGTTGGGAGCTTGTTGATTACTGATTCAATTTCTATGGTGGTAATCAGTGTATTCAGGTTTTCTGTTTCTTCTTGAGTTAGCCTTGGAAGGCTGTATGCTTCTAGAAAATTGTCCATTTCTTCCAGATTGTCTAATTTGTTGGCATATAGTTGTTCATAGTAATTTCTTAATTTCTTTGTATTTCTGTGATATCTGTTGTCACTTCTTCTCTTTCATTTATGAGTTTATTAATTTGGGTTCTCTCTCTTTTTTTTCGATGAGTCTGGCTAAAGTTTTGTCGATTTTGTTTATCTTCTCAAAAAAACACCTCTTGGATTCACTGATCATTTGTATTGATTTACTCTTTCTTTCTTTCTTTCTTTCTTTCTTTCTTTCTTTCTTTCTTTCTTTCTTTCCTTCTTTTTTTATTATTTTTGGTCTCTATTTCATTTATTTCCACTTTGATCCTTATTATCTCTTTACTTGTACTCATTTTGGGATTATTTTGCTTTCCTTTTTCCAGATCCCTTAAGTGTAAGGATAAACTGTTGATTTGTGATTTTTCTTGTTTCTTTAGGTAGGCTGTGAATTTCCTTCTTAGGACTGCTTTCACTGCATTCCATAGATTATGGGTCGTTCAGTTTTTATTTTTGTTTTTCTCGAGATATCTTTTGATTTCTTCCTTGATCTCATTGTTGACCAGTTCATTATTTAGTAACATGTTATTCAGCCTCCATGTATTTGTGAGTCTTACAGCTTTTTTTCCTGTAGTTGATTTCTTTTCTTTCTTTTGTTTCCATCAGAACTGTAGTTGATTTCAAATTTCATAGCACTGTGGTCAGAGAAGGCAACTACTACGATTTCAATTTTCTAAAATTTATTGAGACTTGTTTTGTGGCCTAACATGTGGTCTATCTTGGAAAATGTTCCATGTGCGCTTGAGAAGAATGTGTATTCTTCAGCTTTGGGGTGAAATGCTCTGAAATGTTCATTAAATCCAACTGTTCCAATGTGTCATTTAAGGCCACTCTTTCCATATTTATTTTCTGTCTGGAAGACCTGTCCCTTGTTGTCAGAGGTGTGTTGAGGTCCCCTACTATGATAATGTTACTGTTGATCTCTGTCTTTATGTCAGTCAATATCTGTTTTATATATTTAGGTGCTCCTATGTTGGGTGCATAGATGTTTACTAGGGTTATGTCCTCTTGTTGGATCGATCCTTTTATTATTATGTGGTGCCCATCTTTGTCTTTTAATATATTCTTCATTTTAAAGTCATTTTGTCAGATATAAGTACTGCAACTCCAGCTTTTTTCTCATTTCCATTTGCATGAAATATCTTACTCCAACCCTTCACTTTCAGCCTGTGTGTGTGTTTTGATCTGAGGTGAGTCTCTTGTATACAAAATATGCAAGGGTCTTATTTTTTTATCCACTCAGCCACCCTATGTCTTTTGATTGGAGCATTTAATCCATTTACATTTAAAATGATTATGGATAGGTACATAGTTATTGTCATTTTGTTACTGTAGTTAGATTGTTTTCATCTTTCTTCTGCTTACAGAAGCTCTTTTAATATTTCCTGCAGTGCTGGCTTGGTGGTAATGAATTCCTTTAGATTATTCTTTTCTGGGAAGCTCTTTATCTCTCCATCAACTTTAAATGATAGCCTTGCTGGATAAAGCAATCTAGGTTGTAGGCCTTTGTTTTTCATCATTTTGAGTACCTCCTGCCACTCCTTTCTGGCCTGCAATGTTTCTGCAGAAAAGTCATTTGATAGTCTTATGGGAGTTCCCTTGTATGTTACCTGACGTCTTTCTCTTGCTGCTGTTAGGATTCTCTCTTTGTCTTTAACTTTTGCCATTTGAACTATAATGTGTCTTGGTGTGGGCCTGTTTGGGTTCATCTTGGTTGGAATTCTCTGCACTTCCTGGGCTTGTATGTTAGTTCTCTTCACCAGGTTAGGGATGTTTTCGGTCATTATTACTTCAGATATGTTCTTGATCCCTTGCTCTCTCTCTTCACCTTCTGGTATTCCTATGATGTGCATGTTGTTGAGCTTGATGTTATCCCATAGGTCTCTTAAATGATTTTCATTGTTTTTAATTCTTTTTGTTGTTCTGTTTGGGTGATCTCTGCTAACTTGTCTTCTAAGTCGCTGATTCGATTCTCTGCCTCATTTAACCTACCGGTAATTCCTTCAAGTGAGTTCTTTATTTCAGCTATTGTATTCTTTAGTTCTAACTGGTTTTTCTTTATGATTTCACTAACCTTCCTTATGTTGTTACTAAGCTCCTTAAACATTCTTATCATCAGTGTCTGAACTATGTCTCTAACAGGTTGGTTACCTCTATTTCATTTGGTTCCAATTCTGGATGTTTCTTCTGTTCTTTTATTTGGGACATGTTTCTGTGTTTCCCCATTCTGGCTGACTCTCTGTGTTTGCTTCAATGTATTAGGTAGATCCCCTAGGGTTCTTGGTTTTCGCTGGGTTATCTTATGTAGTATGTGTCCTTTATATTTGACTTGCACCATTTCCTTCTTCTCCTGTGCGTGTGCTCCAAAGGTGACCCTTGTGTTGTGTATATTGTCCTGTTAAAGTTGAGCTTTAATTGCTTTTGGCTTATCAGTAGGTGGATTGTCTCCTAGGTTGACTAGTTGTGAGACTTGGCTTTGCCCACAGTGGATGTTCTGCTGTGTGAGGGTTTACCGCTCAAATGAGGCTTGGCCCCTGTGAGCTCTTGTGCCTGTAGAGAATTCCTTCTGGGTGTGTCACTTGTAGGTCAAACCCAGTCATACTCTGGTTTGGTCTGGAGTTGGCCTCAGGCTGTATTGAATCTTGTGCCTCTTGGGCTGGGTACTGGTGTAGGGCAATTTCAGAACAAAGCAAATCCCCAAGCACAACAACAACAACAAAGAAAAAACCAAATACACTCATATGTAAAAACAACTGATAACCCACACTCAACACGGGCAAAAATATCAAAAATACAAAAACAAAACAAAACAAAAAAAGGAGCACAAGTCTTGGTTTAAGCCCACCAAGTAATCTGCAGGTTGGTCTCTGCTGTACCAAAGAGTCCTCTGCGAATTGTGCAGGCAGAGCCGGTCACCTGGTGCCCAGAGTGACCTTGGGACTGCAGATTTAGCTGAGTGGGGCTATGAGGTCTGGATGGTAGCTTCTACAAAGTCAGTGCAGTTTCTGCTCTTGCCTGCACATATGCGCACTGAGAGCAACACAGCCAGCTCTGTGCCCAGGTATCCTGAATCTTAGGGCACTTCTTCCATGGGTGTGTGTGTGTGTGTGTGTGTGTGTGTGTGTGTGTGTGTGTGTGTGTAAAGCGTGAGATTTCTGAGCTGCTGAAAGCCCTGAGCTGCCTCTGCCACCTGCTGCTGACCCCTGGGAGTGTCTGCATTTGTAGTTGCCCTGTCATAGGCAGGACAGAAAGGGTGGGGGCTGGGGATGGAGGAGTCTTCTGTCTCCCAGCCCAGCAGTGTCACACTCTTCCCAGCCTCTTCCCTGTCACAGCAGCTGTAAACCGGGTCCTCACAGATCCTGAGCACTAAGGCTCCTCTGTAATCTGACACTATTCCTCAGTTCAGGGGCCAGCTTGAGTCCCTGGAAGGGCGGGGGTAGAATTGGGAGAATGGGGGGAGGGGCCCAGGTATGGTGTTTACGTCTTTGTCTGACCTAGAGCCCAGCTGGAGGTCTCAGCTGAGATTACTGCCTCAAAGGCTGGATATATGGCTCTCTCAGCAGGAGCCCAACTCCTGGCTCTTGTGTTCTCTATTCTGTCCTGGGACCCCCTGCATCTCTGCAGCCTAGGATACAGGCCACATCTCCACTCTGCTCCCTTCCCTCTTCCCCTGCTCGCCCAGTTTGCCCACCTTCAAGTAATCCTCGTCTGAGTCTCTTAGCTGTTCTGTGTGATGAGTAGAGAGTCCTTATCTATAGGGTTATAGATGTTCAATTTGTGGTAAGATCTGGAGGAGAACTCAAGAAGACCACCTCGATGTCACCAAAATTACATAGGCTTCAAGTGTACAATTCTGTAATGCATCATCTATATATCATATTGCGGGTTACCACCCAGAGTCACATAAATGTGAATAGATAATTTTCAACACAGGAGCCAAAAACATACAATGGAGGAAAGACAGCCTCTTCAATAAATGATGCCTGGAGAATTGGACAGCCACATGCAAAAGAATGAAACTGGACTGCTATCTGTCACCATGTACCAAAATTACTCAAAATGGATCAAAGACCTAAACATAAGACCTGAAACAATAAACGGCATAGAAGAAAACATAGGTACTAAACTTATGGAGCTTCGGTTCAAAGAGCTTTTTATGAATTTGACCTCAAAGGCAAAGGAAGTAAAAGCTAAAATAAATGAATGGGACTATATCAAACTGAAAAGTTTCTGCACAGCAAAAATCACCCCAATAAATTTAATTTTTTAAAAGACCCAAGTTAAATTTTCACAAAATGCTATCACTAATGTGGGAGCTGATTCACCTTCCAATAGATAGGAGAGGCTCAGGACTACAAAATACTTGGTGTATTGGAATACAAGGTCACCAGGGGGTAGACAATGGGGGAAATGGGGAGATGGTGATCAAAGGGTACAAAATGAATAATTCTGGTGATCTAATGTATGGCACATTGAGCATAGTGAACAGTACTGTATTCTATATTTAAAAGTTGATAAGAGAGTAGGTCTTAAATGTCCTCACCACAAAAATGAAATGGTAATTATGTTATGTGATGGAGGTGTTGGCTAGGGCTACAATGGAAATCATTTTGCAGCATATAAGTGTATCAAATCAACACGTCACACACCTTAATCTTACCCAATGTTATATGTTAACTATATCTCAGTAAAGCTGGAAAAGGGGGCGATATATTGCAATGAAAATGAGATAGTCAATGAAAGTTTGATTTGAAATATTTGACTTCCCATACTTAAAGAAATGGTGATAGATGGGAGTCTAAAACCAAATTATCTATCTATCTAATGTACACTTTCTATCCATCCATCCATTGTTTATTGATGTAAATGTAGATATATAGATATAGGTGATAGAGATAGATACAGAGGTAGAGGTTCTTTCTGTAGAGATGATGAATAGCTCTGGAGAAAATGTCTCTACATTATGGCATGGAGATCATCCCCAGTGTAAGAGTGTACTGCCTGCCTGATCAAGTCCCAGTGGATATAGTCAGTCCATAAATTCCAGAGAGCACATATGGGTCCATACCAGGCAAGGTCACATGGCTTTTTTTTTTAATTTAAATTTATTGGGGTGACAATTGTTATTAAAATTACATTGATTTCAGGTGTACAATTCTGTGTTATATCATCTATAAATCCCATTGTGTGTTCACCACCCAGAGTCAGTTCTCCTTCCATCACCATATATTTGATCCCCCTTACCCTCATCTCCCACCCCCCCAACCCCCTTACCCTCTGGTAACCACTAAACTATTTAACTGATGATCCAATGAAGAAAAATCTTTGTCTGTATAGCACCCATCTTACCTGTCCCAGGTCCTTCTTCTTGGATGTGAGATCTGGTCCAAAGAAAGATTTGAGCCCCCTTAGAAATTGGTGGAGGAAAGTACTTATTTCTGATCTGAAACATAAACAGGAAGATTGCTCTCCTCTTGGACTCTATCCAAGAGCTACTAAGTTAATTGGGAGTGAACCAATCCTTGTGGGGCAATAAATGTAGAAATTCTCTGATGTTAGGTTCTGACCTCATACTTCCTGTGGATCTTAATGTCTTGTGAGAGTCTGTCATCTGCTAATGTGTACTAACAAGAGGCACACTGGACTGAGGCTGTGTCAGAATTATGGCCCCCAGAGATACCACCCTCCTCTATCTCTGTGAGTCCTGAAATGAAAGTGGGTTAGAGAAGAAGATGGGGGAATCCCAAAGCAGTCAGGGTCCCTCTTAACATGAAGACACATTAATCTCCGTGGCTTTCAAGGAGATTCTGATCTCCTTACTGGAGAGATAATCTTTCTCCAGATATCTATAACCATGTCTATCCAAGTCCAAGCTAGCTTGTGGGGCTCACTTGTCAAGTTGACCTTGTGAGGTTCATTCAACTCATGCCATGCTCTCTGGGGATGCATGATGGTTCCAGAGCACCTACAAATGAGAGCTTCAGGGGCTTGAATCTAGAAGGTAAAACTAAAAGATGAGCCTCAGTGCTGTTTGTTGTGGGAGAAAAAATGCCATTATGTCGGGTGATTTATAATAGAGATTGGAAACTGAAGGATTGCTTTTTTATGACTCTCTCTCTTCTAGTGTTCTGTCTCATCCAGAAGATTCAGGCACAGGAAGGTAAGTGTTCCCCTAAATCTCCCCCAGTGCCCCTCTACCCTCATGGCAGCTCTGGGATAGAAGAGCTGGAGAGAGTCTAAAACCTAAATGAATTCCAATTTTATTCCCCATTCTAGTTGTCTCGGCTGTGTTCCCCTCGCATGATTTCTATCTCACTTTGGTATCTCCAAATCCCTCAAACTCATCATGCTCAGAGCTGGATTTAGCTTTTGCCTCTGTTAATCTGTCTGTCCATCAAAGATGTGTGTTACGGAATGTTCACAGCTGCAATTGTGAGGAAGTTGGGAGCCATCTTTGATTGCCCAATATCCTTTCCTGTATTGCACATATTTGTTGTCACAGCCTAACTCTCCCCATTCTACCTATTTTGCTTCATTTAAAGGGATATTGCCAAAAAAAAAAAAAAATATGACAAGGAAAAAAAATAAAATAAAAGTAAATAAATAAAGGGATACTGCCTTAGTCCAACCCTACTGCACAATCTGTGTATTTTTCAATACTACTATAGTACTAAACAGTAGGTAGTACTAAATTACTACTTTATATTCTGTCACCCCAACTACTGCCTTGGCCTTCTAATGGGTGTGACGCCATGTTCATCCATGTCTTCTCTCTTCCAGCTACTTCTAAAGACTGTAGCCTGAATTACTAGTGTCTTTAAAATACAAATATTTTATCTCCTTCCCCCCCCCTTTTTTGTCTTCTAATGATTTTATTTTATTTGTTTCAGGTGTGCAAAATAATGTAATAGTTAGACATTTATAGCCCTCACCAAATGATAACTTTTCTTTTTTTAATTATTTTATTAAATTTATTGGGGTGACAGCAGTTAATAAAATTATATAAGTTTCAAATGCACAATATTATAATATATTATCTGTATATTGTATTGTGTGCTCATCACCCAAAGTTTAGTCTCTTTCTGTCACCATATATTTGACCCGTTTTGTTCTCTAACCTCCTCCTACACCCCTTCCTCTCTGGTAACCACCATATTGTTGTCTGTGTCAAAGAGTTTGTTTGTTTGATTGTTTTGGTTTTTTTATTCATTTGTTGCTTTCTGTTTTATATCCCACATATGAGTGAGATCGTATGATTCTTCTCCTTTTCAGTCTAACTTATTTTGCTTATCATGATATCCTCAAGATCCACCCATGTTATTGAAAATGGCAGCATCCTATGGCTGAGTAATATTCCATTTTATATAAGTATCCCATGTTGTTTATGTGTTCATCCATCGAAGGACTCTTGGGTTGTTTCCATGTCTTGGCTATTGTGAATAATGCTACAATAAACATAGGGATACATATATCTTTATGAATAAGTGTTTTCTAAATTTTGGGGTAGGTAGACAGAAGGTTTATCTCCCTCTTAAAACTTCTTAGTAGTTTATCTTCAGATATACCTACTGACTTCCCTAGGTCCCCCAAGTCCTGCCCACCCTCGCTTGTGTCTGCTCCTCCAATACATCTTTCACTCTCCCTCTGAGTCTCTGCTTTTTAGTTTCTCCTTCACTCACTGCACTTTATTAACTCAAGGCCTTCTCCCATTGCCCCTTCAATCTGAAATGCTCCAAACCTGTCTGTCCACGTTGCCTAGGCAATTTCTACTCATCCTCATATATCAGCTGAACCTTCACCTCTGTTATCAGATCTCAGAGTTCTACACTTTTGTACTGCAGGTCACACCTCATCATCTATAGTCATATATTTGTGTATTTTTAAAATTAATATCTGACATTTCCTACATCATCCTTCCCTTAAAGGTATTAACCAGATCTATTTAGGTCAGTTTCTCAATTTCAGCACCAATGACATTTGGGGCTAGATAACCTTTTGTTCCGGGGGCTGTCCTGTGCATTGTGGGATGTTTAGCAGCATCTTTGCCCTCCAGCCACTAGATGCCAATTTTTCCTCCCATCTCAGTTGTGACCACAAAAAAATGCCCCTAGACATTGTCAAATTGTCCTCTGGAAGGCCAAATCACCCCATGTTGAGAACTACTGGTTTATATCATGAGAGTAGATACACATTGTGCCTAGGTTAATGGAAGCTTCTCTCCATATATTTCGAAACAACAAATGCATAGATGTATTAGTGAATGAATTATAATGAATGTAAGAAAGTCCAGCAGGGTTTGTCTTGCTTGACAACAGCCCTCATGGGGACAGCAAACCCTTCTTATCCCCTTCACAGAGCTGCATTTGAGCACATTGCTATCAGGTCTAAAATAGATGATACACTTTGACAAATGGAACCAGCAGGTTTTGAGTGCCTCTCCCCCTGTTTGCTAGTTTCTGTATAGGGTTAAAGCTGACAGCAGAAGTCTTTTTTTCTTTTTTTTTCTTTTTTTTTGCATTAAGATATTTATTTATTTATTTTACAGTCTTTTTTTCTTTTTTTAAATTAGTTTCAGGTATACAAAACAATGTAATAGTTAGACATTTACATCCCTCACAAAGTGGTAACCCCCCGCCCCCAATCTACTACCCCTCTGACATTGTATATAGCTGTTACAATTCCATTGACTCTATTCCCTATGCTGTACTCCACATCTCATGACTATATATACATACATATATATATACATATATATATTCAACTACAATTTTATATATATATATATATATATATGTAGCAGAAGTCTTCAAATGCAAAATTACTTTCTCAAAGCCACTCAGCATGTATGGATTGGTGCCAATGAGCTAACCAGCACCTTCTTATATCCCCCAATCCTTTCTAAATGCCTTTCTGTCCTAAATCCTGCTCTTGGGGCTGTTTTATTGCCAAGTTCCAGCCTCCTGGCTTTCTCTCACAGAAGTAATCATCAAAGTCAACAGACACTTGTGTTAGCTTTCCGTCACATTGCATTCTCTAACTGCTTCAGGATGGAGAGCTCTCCCCATCTGCAGAGGAGACAGCACAGAATCTGGGTGAGATATCCCTAGTTTCCAAACCAGGTTTAACCACTCTTCAATTTGTGGTCTTGAGCAATTGGCATCATTTCTCCAAGTTTCAGCACCCTCACTTCAGAGTGAAGAGCAGAACTGAGTGTTGATAATAATTACCGTAACAAACAAAACACTAAGCAAACTTTACGGCCAACTATGAATTGCTAGGGGCTGAGAGGTGGGTAGAATAAGGTGTGACTGCTTAATGTGTATGGGGGGATAAAAATGGAACCAGATAGGCTGCACAATATTGTGAATGTACTAAATACCACTAAAACATACACTTTAAAAATGGTTAATTTTATGTTATGTGAATTTCACCTCGATAATATTTCACGTCAATAATATATATTATTACTGAGGTGAGATTTGGTTCCTCAAAGAGCTCTTCATTTCCTTAAAAGCTAAACATATGAGCCAGGAATTCCACTCCTATGTATATAACCAAAGAAATTGAAAGTAAGGACTCAAACAGAAATACGTACACCCATGTTCATAGCAGTATTGTTCACAATAGCCAAAAGGTCAAAACAACCCAAGTTTCCATTGACATGAATGGATAAATAAAATGTGGTCCATTCATACAATGGAATATTATTCAGCCATTAAAAGGAAGGACATTCCTGCACACACTGCAACATAGATGGACCTTGAGGACATTATGCTTAGTGAAATACACCAGGCATAGGAAGACAAATATTATATTATTTCCCTGATGTAAGTTACCTAAAACAGGCAAATGCATAGAGACAGAAAGTAGATCAGAGGTTACGAGAGGCTGAGGGAAGAGGGAGTGAGGAGTTACTGCTTAACGGTTATAGGGTTTCTGTTTTGAGTCATGATGATGGTAATAGTTAAACAATATGGTGAATGCAATTAATGCCACTGAGTTGTGCACTGAAACATGGCTAAAATTGTAAATTTTATGTACATATATTTTCTGAATTAGAAAATAACCCCCGGAAAAAAACATTTTAAAAGGAAGTAATTACAGGTCCTTCGCACATTTATTTATTTGTGTCCCCCCCCACAGAGAAGGAAAGAAGTACAGGTTCCCTATGGCAGGCCGACTGTCTGGGCTCTGTTTTCTTCCAGGGGAACTTCCCATTCCTAAAATATCTGCTGTGCCCAGTTCTGTGATTCCCTGGAATGCGTCTGTGAAGATTCAGTGCTCTGGAATACCTGAATCTTACTTGTATCAACTGGAGATCCTGAAAAACTCCACATCCACAGTGGTGGAGAAGAGATGGGGATTTCAGGAGGTGGCTGAATTCATCATTAAGCGCATGGATACAAACACTGCAGGGCGTTATCAATGCCAATATAGGAAAACACTCAACTGGTCAAAGCACAGTGAAGCCCTGGAGCTGGTGGTGACAGGTGAGGAGATGGCCAAGGCCCCCAGCCCTTGGGCATTTTTTTCTTCTTATTTTTTCATAGACTTGGTTTTTTACAACAGTTACAGATTTACAGGAAAATTGAGAAGATATGGCAGAGAGTTCCTTTATAGCCAGCACCTAACTTCCCCCATTGTTAACATCTTCCATCCATATGGTAGATTCCTTACCGTTAATAAACTAAAGTTGATATATTATCATCAGCTAAAGTCTGTAGTTTATTTGAATTTCCTTAGTTTTCACTTAATGTCTTTCATCTATTCCAAGATACCATCCCGTGTTGTATTTAGTTGTCCTCTCTTCTTGGGTTCCTCCTCCTGTGGAAGTTTCTCAGGCTTTCCTTGTTTTTGACAACCTTAGCAGTTTTGAGGAGCATTGGTCAGATATGTTTTTGGATGCCCCACTATTGGAAGTTGTTTGATGTTTTACCTATGACAAGACAGGAGCTATGGGTTATTCTGAGGAAGACCACAGAGTCACGATGCCATTTTCACACATCACATCAAGAGTACGTACCACATAAATGAATATGGCTGTTGATATTGACGTTGAGCACCTGGCTGGGATAGTGTTCATCAGGTTTCTCCAGTGCAAAGTTATTCTTGCTCCCACCTACACTTTCTAAATTGAAGTAAATCACTATTTGCAGCCCATACCTAAGGAATGGGGAGCTATGCTGCCCCTGCCTGGGTCCGGTCCTTAGTTTTAAGCTCTGTTCTCAAGGTAGCCTGGACCCTGTGTTTCTAGAAGGATGCACCCTGGAATTCCAGGTCCTTCTATGCCTGATGACATTATTCTTACACAATTTCACCTCCTTCAGTCCCTGACTTAGCTTCTCAAACTCTCAGGATACCATTCCCCCTTTTCCCCAATGTATGGTTTGTGATACTGTGATTTACATTAAGAAACATATATTTGTCTTTGTCCAGTTCCTGGCACAAAGCTCCTAAAACCCTTGGACCTTCCTAAGTGATAAGATGATAAAGGTGTCTTGATATTCCTAACAAACCCCTTTTCAACCACACCTTAGTTTATATTAATGAGTTTATTTTGGAAAGCACACCTAACAGTGCCAGGGGAACCAACCATGCGATTGAAGGGTTGTAACTTTCAGTTCCACTCTCCAACCTCCTGAGAGAGGAGAGGGGCTGGAGGTTGAGTTCAGTTGCCAATAGCCAATGATTTAATCAATCTCGACTCTTAATGAAGCCTCCATAAAAACCCAAAAGAATGAGATTCAGAGAGCTTCTGGGTTGGTGAACACATAAAGACTGGAAATAGTGGCACATCTGGAGAGAGCATGGACGCTCCACACGCTTTCCCCATACCTTCCCCATGCATCTCTTCCATCTGGCTATTTCTGAGTTATATTCTTTTAAAGTACACCTGAAACTAATAAAAAAAATTTTTAATTAAAAGAAACCAGTGTTCTAGTAAGTAACATGATTCCTAAGTTCTGTAAGCCACTCTAGCAAATAAACTGAACCCAAGGTGGGAACCTCTGATGTATAGCTGGTCAGTGAGAAGCACAGACAACAACCTGGACGTGAGACGGGCAGTAGGGAGCTGTCCTGTGGGACTCAGCCCTTACCCTGTGGTATCTGACACTGTCTCTAGGGAGATAGTGTCCGAAGTGCGTTCAACTGTGGGACACACAGCTAGTGTCCCACAATTACTTGGTGGTGGTGTGGGCACATTGTCAGTGGAAACAGAATCATATGTCTTTTCTGGTTTTAGAGACCAGATCTCTATCTCTCATCTGTCTTACATCTAAGCTCTGAGGGCTGCTTGTTTGCCTGGCTCTGTCTGCAATAGTTTGGGACAGAGTATGGGTCCTGTGGTAATGAAAGGGAATGTTTCCAGCTCCCGTTCCTGTGCAGCAGGAAATGCAGCATCTTTTCTTCTCTTAGCATGGATCCATCATAAGTTGCAAGGATAAAGAGAAAGGGGAATAAAATCTTGCTAATATCTCACTCTCTTCTCTTTTAGGCTTGTATGAGAAACCCTTTCTCTCCACTGATCAGGGCCTTGTGATGATGCCAGGACAGAATATTTCCCTCCAGTGTGGTTCAGCACACATCCCACTTGATAGATTTGTATTGACCAAGGAAGGAGAAGCTTCCTTGCCACAGCACCAAACTGGAGAACCCCAAGGCAATTTCACTCTGGGTCCTGTGAACCTCAGCTTCTCAGGGAACTACAGGTGCTATGGTTGGCACAGTGGCAGCCCTTACGTGTGGTCAGCCCCCAGTGATGCCCTGGAGCTTGTGGTCACAGGTAGGTACACCCCGCCCCGCTCTATGTCCTCCTTCTCTGGGCTCCAATTTGCTGTCCAGAGCCTTGGCATCAGGCAGGAATAGGAAGAGAGGCACTGAGAACGAACAGTGGGGCAGTAGAAAATCATTACTCAGAGGACTGTGAAGGAAGGAGCACTTCTCACCTACACTACATTTGACTTTCAGATCCTCTTCTAGAGTTCTCCAGACAGTGTCCTTTGAAACACATGATCTGTGGATAAAAAAGAAGCCCAATTCAGAATCAAGTCTGTTGATAAAGAGAGGCCCACATTCAGAATCACATGAAGGGGTGTTATTGAGACAATAGATATTTGACACATCTGTAGACTGACCCACCTCTTTTTCAAATGCTTAGTTGTAACTGGAAATCCTTAACCTAACCTAAAACACATCCTAGAATCCACTCTGAGTGACTGAGTGGGAATTTATGGCTCATGCGAAAGACTCTTTTTTTTTTTTTTTTGCTGGTAAAGATCTACTTTTTTATATTAATCTTTATTAAATCTATTGGGGTGACATTTGTTAGTAAAATTATATAGGTTTCAAATGTACAATTCTATAATACATCATCCATATAGTGTATTGTGTATTCATCACCCAGAGTCAGTTCTCTTTAAAACTCTGTCATAAGCCCCATTTTTATTGGTTAGTACAAAAGTAATTGCGGTTTAAAAGGTTAAAAGCAAATGCAAAAAACACAAGTACTTTTTCACCAACCTAATATATTGTTAGTGTACATTATTCTGCTCAGGAGGAGGAAACACGAGTTAGAGCAGATGGAAGCAGGGAAACCACATTCATCTCTCATGGCTGCTTTGTCCAGTCATTCCACAAGCTAAAAACATGTGATAGCCATGGCACTGTAAGATCATATAGGTTAGAAAGGTCTTTTCTAACTAATGGTGTATGGACAATTGGGCATCCATGGGGGAGGAGTGAAAATATTAGCTTTTTCCTTTAGAGTAATCATGGTATCTTATTTTCGAAACCATCTCCTATCTTAGTGTCAAGATGATCTATCATGTCTTTAAACTCAAAATATTTTGTATCTTGCAATTAGGAATTAATTTGGAATTTCAAGTCCATTTGGAATTGACTTCTCTATTTTTAACAGGAGAAAGTTACTAGGATTTTTTTTTAATTAAACTTTATTGGGGTGACAATTGTTAGTAAAGTTACATAGATTTCAGGTGTACAATTCTGTATTACATCATCTATAAATCCCATTGTGTGTTCACCACCCAGAGTCAGAAGTTACTAGGATTTTTGAGCATTATAATTTCACAATATTTTATTATATACTTGAGAGGAAGAAAATCCTATGTAGTCCATATAACAAATGAAGAAATTTTTTAAAGATTCAGAGATCAGCATTGTCTAGTAAAAGGTCACATTATAGGAGAGACTAATTTTATTTAAGTTTACCTGAAAATTTTCTCCTACCTGCTTCCCAGATACCAACAATGTTGTAATACCCTTTGTCTTGTCTGAGAGAGGAACACAAATTGTTGTGTGGAGTGAAGAAGGTGTAGAAGAGACAATTTAGGGTTCCAGATATATAGAGGTGCATGATTAGACATTCAGCGAAATCACTACATGAGGAAGGAATAAAAAGTAAACACAACCTCCCCATAACCACCTCTTTCCCTATTTATAAGACTCCCCTGGGAACCAGTTTCCCACCCATGGACCCAAGCTTACAGACCAAGAATGTCACTCACGAATGCATGAGTTCTTTGAGGAAGGGGTCCCAGTGTAAACACAAATAGATAAGTGAGCTCCCATCTCAGGGCTCCGGGGTTGGTGTTAAATGGAACATGATAAATGATGGTTCATCCCTTTTTTACATTAGTTTCAGTTGTACAAAGCAATGTAATAGTTAGACATTTACACCCCTCACAATGTGATAACCCACCCCCAATCTACTACCTCACTGACATTGTATATAGCTGTTACAATTCCATTGACTATGCCCTATGCTGTACTTTACATTCCATGAATGAATATATATATATATATATATATATATATATATATATATATATATATATATATATATATATATTTCAATATTATTCTACTTCAGCCTCAGGTGTATAGCACAGTGGCCAGGCATCTACACAGTCTATGAAGTGATGCCCCTGATACGTCCAGTGCCCATCTGGCACCCTGCATCGTCTTTACAACACTGTTGATTATATTCCCCATACTGTATTTTATATCCCTGTGACTATATTGTGACTAATTCTTTGTACATCCCTTTTTAATTATGTCTCTAGATACCATGAACCAAGGTTACACGGTGGAGAATTTGATCCGAATGGGAGTGGCAGGGCTGATCCTCGTGGCTCTCTTGGCCATACTGGCTGAAAGTTGGCACAGCCATAAGGTTCCAAACAAAGCACACTTAGAAGACTTACCTGAACTGACCTCAAGTACACAGAAATGTCAGACAGAATAGACCTTTGGACTACCCGCTAATGACTACCAGGTAGACACTTGGTGCTGCAAGTGGAAATGAATCAGCACTTGTGAGGTCCTGCAAAGCTGCTTGGAGAACACAAGGGAGAAAGAGGCACTAAGAAGCTTGGATCCATTTTCAGGCCGATCAAATGGTATTTTCTTGTATGGATCTGATATATTTGCACCCCACCTTCCTGGATGTTGGTGATAAAACGCTCACTATAGCCTTGGTTTAACTCACTTATTGTGACAAAAAATATTGCAAAGCATTCTCAATTCTCCTTGCAGACTGTTTTTCACCCTCCTCTATATGAGTTGTGGCTCATAACTTCAGTTTGTCTTGACTTCATCAGCAAAACCAAATCTCCTTACATCCTCCTTTATAAGACCTTAGTGTCTAGAATTCCATTAATTATTAATACTAATAATAAATTAATTATTAATACTGTTTGCTAAACACACCATATATTCCATGACATGTGTGCGTCTAGTTTCCCTACACTAAAACTTGTGTAGTAACACAAGCTTTCACCATTGTTAAGGAGAACTGACTCTGGGTGGTGAACACACAATGCAATATATAGATGATGTATTACAGAATTGTACACCTGAAACCTATGAAACTTTACTAACAATTGTCACCCCAATAAACTTTTTTTTAATTAAAGTTTATTGGGGTGACAATTGTTACTAAAGTTACATAGATTTCAGGTGTACAATTCTGTATTATATCATCTATAAATCATATTTTTTTTTAAAAAAAAGAATTGTACATTTGAAGCCTATATAACTTTACTAACAAATGTCCCCAATAAATTTTTTTTCAATAAATTTAATAAAAATTCATTTTAAAAAAGAAGACTTTCTTTTTCTAGTTCTTTAAGGTGTAACATGAGGTTATTTATTTGGGAATTTTCTTGTTTCTTGAGATAGGCCTGTAATGAGATAAATTTCCCTCTTAAAACTGCTTTCGCTGCATCCCAAAAATTTTGGTAGGATGTATTTTCATTGTCATTTGTTTCTATGTATCTTTTGGTCACCCCAATAAATTTAATTTTAAAAAAAATCAGCTTTGCAATCCCCATCAAAATCCCAATGGCATATTTTAAAGAAATAGAACAAAAAACCATCAGATTTGTTTGGAACCACAAAAGACCCCGAATAGCCAAAGCAATCTTAAGAAAAAAGAACTACAATGGAGGTATCACACTTCCTGACTTTGGCTTGTACTACAGGGCTACAATAATCAAAACAGCATGGTATTGGCAGAAAAACAGACACATAGACCAATGGAATAGAATTGAGAACCCAGAAATAAAACCACATAAATATGGACAGATAATTTTTGACAAAGAAGCTAAAAACATACAATGGAGCAAAGACAGCCTCTTCAATAAATGGTGCTGGGAGAATTGGATAGCCACGTGCAAAAGAATGAAACTGGACTGCTATTTGTCACCATGTACCAAAGTTAATTCAAAATGGATCAAAGACTTAAGCATAAGACCTGACACAATAAACTGCATAGAAGAAAACATAGGTACTAAACTTATGGACCTTGGGTTCAAAGAGCATTTTATGAACTTGACTCCAAAGGCAATGGAAGTAAAAGCTAAAATAAACGAATGGGACTATATGAAACTTAAAAGCTTCTGCACAGCAAAAGAACCCATTGACAAAATAAAGAGGCCACCAACTGAATGGGAGAAGATTTTTGCAAACAGTGCCTCCGATAAGGGGCTAGTATCCAGAATATACAAGGAACTCATGCAACTCAACAACAAAAAAACAAACAACCCAATTGAAAAATGGGCAGAGGACTTGAAGAGACATTTCTCCAAAGAGGACATACAAATGGCAAATAGACATATGAAAAAATGCTCAACATCACTAATCATCAGAGAAATGCAAATCAAAACCACAATGAGATATCACCTCACCCCAGTCAGAATGGCTATCATCAACAAGACAAACAATAACAAATGTTGGAGAGGCTGTGGAGAAAAAGGAACCCTCATACACTGTTGGTGGGAATGCAGACTGGTGCAGCCGTTATGGAAGGCAGTGTGGAGGTTTCTCAAAGAATTACGAATAGAATTGCCATATGACCCAGCAATCCCTCTTCTGGGTATCTACCCAAAAAATCTGAAAACATTTAGAGATAAAGACACGTGTGCTCCAATGTTCATTGCAGCTTTGTTTACGGTAGCCAAGACATGGAAACAACCAAAATGTCCTTCGATAGATGAATGGATAAAGAAGTTGTGGTATATATACACAATGGAATACTATTCGGCAGTAAGAAAAGATGATATAGGAACATTTGTGACAACATGGATGGATCTTGAGAGAGTAATGCTGAGCGAAACAAGTCAGACAGAAAAAGCAGAGAACCATGTGATTTCACTGATATGTGGTATATAAACCAAGAACAACAAAAGAACAAGACAAACAAATGAGAAACAGAAACTCATAGACACAGACAATAGTTTAGTGGTTGCCAGAGGGTAACGGGGGCGGGGGGTGGGGGGTGGGAGATGAGGGTAAGGGGGATCGAATATATGGTGATGGAAAGAGAACTGACTCTGGGTGGTGAACACACAATGGGATTTATAGATGATGTAATACAGAATTGTACACCTGAAATCTATGTAATTTTACTAACAATTGTCACCCCAATAAATTTAATTAAAATAAAAAAAAATAAATAAATAAAAAAAATCAGCTTTCTCTTTTGAAACCTCTAAAAAAAAAAAAAAAAAAAGAAGAAGAAGACTTTCCTGTTCTTATGAAACTGACACATTTCAAAATGTCACATGCCTCCTCCGATGCAAAACACAGTTGACTCTTGAACAGCACGGATTTGAACGGTGTGGGTCCACTTATATGCAGGTTTTTTTCAATAATACTGTAAATATATTTTCTCTTCCTTATGATTTTTTAACATTTTCTTTTCTCTGGCTTACTTTATTGTAAGAGTACAGTATATAATACATATAACATATAAAACATGTGTTAATTCACACTTTATGCTATTGGTAAAGCTTCCAGTCAACAGTAGGCTATTAGTAAAATTTGGGGGGATTCAAAAGTTATACATAAATTTCGTTCAATGCTCAATCGTAGATAGACTTATGAAACAAGTGTCTCCTTTGGGGTTTCTCGGCACTTTGAGCTACTTAATCTATTGGTTCATTTTTTGTGATATTCATCACAAGTTCTAGAAAACATAAAATATTGGATTTATTTATTGAAATTATTAATAAATAAGTTAATGGAGGAAATGTTAGTGATTGGACCAGAAAAACCAACTGGAAATGCCACAATTTCAGAGGAGGGCTAATAAGAGACTTTACGTCATATCCAAGATTTGGACCAGAGAGATGCAATTGGGAAGAATAAGATTAGCCTCACATATGTGATTTTTGTCAAGGCAGGTCCTTGTTTGGAAAAGGGTTCTGAGAATAAAAAATGCCTTCACTCCTATAAAAATAATTTATTGTCCTGTTACTATTGTGACAAGAAGCCACCAGAGCCTGTTGTTTTTAACCCATCATTAATGGCCACTCCCTTCAGTGAAAATGCCTTGGCGACTCAATCAGCTCTTTGCTTCTAAATGTTGGCCAGTCAGAAACAGTTTCACTCCAATAAACACACCTGTGAGTGACAACCAATCAAAATAGTATTCCTCAGATAAACATGGGTTTATAGAGGATGTCAAACAGCAAGAGCCCCTAAAAATCCACATTTCCCCAAAGCCTGATATAGGCTTTGCTCAGAGACACCATGTCTGGCTAGCAAAACTCTCCCTTGCTAAAGTACAAAAAAAACAAAACAAAAAACTTGGCTTTGCCTTTGTAGTTCAGGCATTGAATAGTGAGTGCATTTGCCTTTGACAGTTGGTATATTGGCTTGATTTAGGTTAAATATAAGATTTGACTTATGGGAAAAGGGTGGGGGGTTAATAATCCATGACCGTCAGTTCTATGTTAGGCTTCATGCCGATCATTTCGTTTATATGAATATACTGCAACCCAGTGAGTTTCATTGGAATCAAGCCACGTGATCCATGAGCAAACAGGCTCAGAAATGATATGATTTGGATAATGATACAAACATATAAATACCTAGTTTCAATTTGGGATGATGAAAAAGTTCTGGAAATGGATGGTGGTGAACTCCTTAATGCCACTGAACTTTACACTTTAAAATGGTTAAAACAAAACTCTATGCCCATTAAATAACAACTACTTGGGGGGGTGTATAGAATATAATTTTGCAAGATGAAAATGTTTTGGAGATCTACCTCACAACAATGTGGTGTCCTTTGCACTACTGAACTACACACTTCAAGTGGCAAAGATGGTAAATTTTGTGTGTTTTATAAAACAATTTAAAAGCCTTTAAAATTATTAGAATGATAAATGTTATAATATATTATATATATTTTACTACAGTTTGTAAAAGTTATTTGTGGTCTGTAGATAAAAGTAGATTAGTGGTTGCCTATGCCTAGGAGAGTGAGGGGGAAATGGCAGTAACTGCTAGTGGGTGTTGGGTTTATTTTGGGGGATGATGAAAGTTCTAAAATTAAATTGTGGTGATCATTGGGCAGCTAACTCTGTGAATATACTAAAAACCATTGAATTACACACTTTAAATGGGTAAATTGTATCATATGTAAATTATATCTCAATAAAGTTGAGTTTTAAAAATGAATAAATTATTTGTAACATCCTTCGTATCACTTAGTCACTAATTGGTTGAGCCATGACTTGAAATCCATCATCTCAAACGTGGCTTACAGTCTGTGTATGAAGATAGTCCCAGGAAGACAGGTATGAACTTAAGGTAGAAACTGGAGCTGTACTAAGTAGATACAGAAGACGCCATTAGAAACCAGAGACAAACTTAGTGAGGACACATGGTATAATTGACCTTGGTGTGTGGTGTCCAGGTAACACACTCCAGGATTGGAAGTGATCGCCCAACACTTCTAATTAGCTGGATAAAACATGGCACTGATTTAGTTTCTCTGTGCCTCAGTTCCTTGTCTACAAACAGGTGGAATACATGCTATCAATTTCATCAGATTATCATGGAGATTCGGTGAATTAATGATGGCAAACCCTGCAGAACAGTACCTAACATATAAGTTTCCAGTCCAGTTAACACAAACATGCCTCTAAAGATGATTCTATCTTCAGGTCTTCAAACAGTGCTGGAATCAATTTTTCCACTCTGAGTGGCCCTGTGCACCCAAGGTCTATGTTGATGAGTTAAGTAGGAAAAAAAGGGGGGGGGGATCATTAATATTATGTGATGATGGGGCAGTGCTGTCCCCATTTGCACACTAACTTCAAGAGTTACTATAAAGCTACAATAATCAAGACAGAGTGGTGTTCTAAAAGGAATAGACAAATAAATTAATGGAACTGAATAAAAAGCTCAGTAACAGACCCACAAAATATAGTCAACTGATTTTTGACAAAGAAGCAAAGACAACACAGTGGAGCAAAGATAGTTTCTTCAAATAGTGCTAGAACAACTGGACATCAATGTGCAAAAAAAATTAATCTAAAACACAGATCTTACACCCTTCACAAAAATTGACTCAAAATGGATCGTAGACGTAAACTCGAAACAAAAACTATAAAGCTCCTAGAAAATGAGAACTTTCTCACCATTCCAGAACTATTTACTGATCCTGGTCAGTTTATTTCAAAGGACAACTAGCCCTCTCTTGACCAAAGGACCTACTCACTAGTAACCTTAACTTCATGCTATGGATGAAGTTTATGCTGCCAATGATGAGAAATTACAATATTTTATGGCAGAGGAGGAAAACAAGATGCCCTCGTTGTCCAGAGAGATCTTTCTCATCTACAGATGAACTTGCCCATCATCTCCTTCACAGTAGCTACCCCTGCCTCCTTCCCCCATGCTCTAGTATCTAAATGCTTCTGCAGGCCGAGTGTGATATTTAAAAAAAGAAGAAGAAAAGAAAAGAAAAGAAAAAAAAAAAAAGCACATAACCAGTTTTTTCACATGCCTGGGCTGTGTCTGCTCTCTACATATGTGGTCAACATGGAAACTCTTTTCTGATAGGTATCCCTGGGTCCTCACCCACTACTTCCTCTGCTCCCCTCAAGGTGAAAGTCCCCAAATCACCCAAAACAGAAAATTAGCTAGAAGAAGCACTCAAGTTTATCTTTGGTGAGTTCTACATCGGAGAAGCCCAACATTGGAAGACAAGACAGTAGCAATCCACCAGGTGACCCTTTTCACAGGGAGAGCAGAGCTTCTGGTTTGGGGTCAGAATCTGCCTAGGAGTTGGATCTCCAAGCTACCATCTCAATCAAAAGTGAACATCTTGATTCAGTTGTCTACCAATGGGCATTTTGGTTATTTCCGTGTCTTGGCTATTAACAAACAAGGTGAACATCTCACTTTAGCTTTTCTTTTCCAGGATAGTTTCTGAGCAAGATGTTATAGACACAGTGGGGTGATGTCTCCCCTCAAAATGTTATAAGGACATTTTGATGGAGATTGTCCAGATAGAATAGATGGATATTGACTGGGTAGAGAAAGGAAATTCTGGAATTTGGAGCTAAGAATTGAAGACAACAGAAAACAACGGAATCGAAATAATCCTGTCATTTGCAACAAAATGTATTAACGCAGAGGACATTATGTTAAATGACATAAGCCAGACACACAAGGACAAATACCACTGATGCCACTGTTTTATATTTTCATTAAGGTGTCGGTTACATGCATTTCTGAAAACTCATAGAACTGAACACCAAATGAGTGAATTTTACTGTATATAAATAAGAACAAAAATCGAAAATATTCAACAACATCAAGAATTAAGAACAAAAGCTAATAGATTGGGGAAGATTTTCTCATAGAATGTAAGGCAGAATACAAATTGCCATAACATTTCACTCTCAAAAATTGTTTAGAACCTTTGAAAAAAGAACAATGAATGCATTTTGAGTTTTAAAAATATATTAAAATATTTTATATTTATATTAAATATTTTAATATAAATTTAATGCTAATTTAAATTGTATTATATTTTAGTATTTAATTTCTCCTTTATAACAGACTTATGTAAGAAATGGAACGTTTTTTGCTTTAAAAATAGCATTTTATTGAAACTTTTTTTTAATTAAAGCTTATTGGGGTGACAATTGTTAGTATATTACATAGATTTCAGGTGTACAATTCTGTATTACATCATCTATACATCACATTGTGTGTTCACCACACAGAGTCACTTAGCCTTCCCTCACCGTTTATTTGATCCCTTTACAAATCTTTGAAGAAGACAGTTATCACTCCATCCTAATTAAACCAATTGCTTCACCCAGGCACACGCATGCTATACACAGAGGGGGCCAAGGTTACACATATTTTTAAAAATGGTTTTAAGGTTTCTGCTTGAATACTGCCTGTCATGCAGGGTGTCATGAGGGGTCTCAACTCCCACTCCCCACTGGAAACTGCTCTCTGGGACTCTGTCCCCACACTGCCCTATGCCTTCCCTGGGCATAATGTCCACGTTTCAAAATTTAGAAGTTGACCCAGAAATAAGTTTCAGGTGGGGCAGACAACTGTCCAAGGATCTGGTTAGACCTCAGATATGATCAGATGTGTCACGGAGACCATATCCTTTCCTTATGCCCCATGGTCAGAGGTGGAGGAAGCTGTGAACCTTCTTTTAAAACAAGTCAACATGAAAGCCCCATGGCAACTGGTCTGGGCTTCACTCACCACATCCTCTGCATCTCCATGGCTTGCTGGGTTCAGTCTCCACCCAGCTGCTCTACATTAGCCCAGCAGAATCTGTGCTATGCTTTCTACCCTCATTGCCCTTCTATGCCTCGGTGAGTCCATACATGGAAGGGAGATGGAATCCAGGGAGCTGGGTGTGGGTGAGGCAGTATGTCTCATTATTCCTGTCTTCCAGGTCTGTATCTGAGCCAGAGGATCAGCTCCCAGATGCGTGAGTCCTTCCTTTCAAGACTAACAGGCTCAGACTAAGTATCCACCTAAGAACAACTGAAGGAGAGGGCAGGGACTCTGGCTTATTAGGAGCACTGGAGGCCAGCAGCTGGGTGGAAATTAGGGTGGTGAGGGCCTTTATCTTGAACTTCAGTCTCTGATTCCCTTCCAGAGTTTCTCTCAAAACCTATCATCTGGGCCAAGCCCAATTTCATGATCCCAAGTGGAATGCCGGTGATCATCTGGTGCCAGGGGACTCACAAGGCCATTGAGTATGAACTGCATTTTGAGGGACACCTTTCTGCCTCAGAGACCCCAAACCCACCTGGAATGACAAACAAAGTCAACTTCTCCATCCAGACCATGACTTCACACACTGCAGGGCAATACAAGTGCCTGTATCGAAGTGGGGAGCACTGGTCAGAGCCTAGTGACCCTCTGGATCTGGTGTTAACAGGTAACTGTCCCATTTTCTAGTCATATCCTTAGCCTGAATCTTGGAGAGGGTCACCACTTATTAATCTCCTTTAGTCTCTCCCAAGCCTCACTCAGACACTGTTGTCTTTTTTTCGGGGGAGAGGGGTTGATCACTTCCTACAGAGGTTATCCATTGAGAGTTATCTCTATGCCCTAGGAGTAGATTTGTCTTAGGTTTGGTTCTTTAGGTAAGAAATTCTGAAATAGATGTTTGTGGAGGGGTTGGGGGATCTACTGGGGAATGCACTCAAAAAACAGCACCTGTGATGGATGAGGGAAATAGGTTGGGAAAGTCAAGTTGGACTGTGATACTTCATCTGAACCTGGCCAAGGAAATGTGGAACTCTAGACTTGAGATAGCCCTTCAGTGTAGTCACAAAATGAGGCTATGGGCTCTGTACCTCTCCCCCAGCGTCAACCAGTGATTGGACAAGAACCACCCCTAGGGAGGTTCCAGACAAATGTCTTTGCTCTTGTGGCACTAATATTCTAGCAGAAGGAGACAGACTATGAGTCAAAGTCAGGATACATAAATCAATTAGATAGCACATGAGGAGGAAATGGCAGCATGGAAAAAGAAAAAATAGAATGGGGTATAAGTGATTGGGAGGGAGGGTAATCTTGGGTTCATTTCAGATGAAGGATGTTCTCAAACTTAAGCAAATATGGAATCACCTGGAGGGCTTGTAAAAATACGGATGGCTTTAGTACACCCATATTTATGGACGTACTGTTCACAATCGCCAAAAGGTAGAAACAACCCAAGTGTCTATCAACAAATGAAGGGATAAACAAAATGTGGTCTATCCATACAATGGGTTATTATTCAGCCTTAAAAAGGAAAAAAATTCTGACACATGGTACAGATGGGTGAACCTTGAGGACATTATGTTCAGTGAAATAAGCCAGTCACAAAAGAACAAATACTGTATTGTTCCATGCATATGTGGTATGCATTACCTAGAACAATTAAATTCATAAAGATAGAAAGTAGAATGGTGACTGTCAGAAACTGAGGGGAGAGGGAATAGGAAGTTATTGTTTAATGGGGACAGAGTTTCAGTTTTGCAAGATGAGAAGTGTTCTGTGGATGGAAGGTTGTGGTGATTGTACAACAAAGAGAATATACTTAATACAGAATGTACTTAACATCATTGAACTGTACACTTAAAATGGTTAAGATGGTAAATTTTATGTTACATGTATTTTACAAAAATTAAAAAATAATAAATTTTTACAACATTGATGGCTGCCCTACCCCCTGAGTCCCTGATGCAGTGGGCCTGGGGTGGAGCCTGAGAATTTGCATTTCTAACAGTCTTCTAGCTGATGTCTCTGGTCCCAAGACCAAATTCTGAGGACCATTGATGTAGGACAATTCCCAGAGAGAGATTCATATTAACACCTTTGATAGCTACAGAAGTGTCTCAGTCTTGAAGGGAGAGATCTTGAAGGGTGCACCCATGACCAAGACAAATTTAGGAAATAGAAGAGACTGAGATTCTGGGGAGTTATATCCCAGTCTTAGGGAGGGGAATGGGAAATATAGCAGGCAGGATAAATATGCTTTTTACCTACCAGCCACCTTCTCTCACAGGAATGTATGACAAGCCCACCCTCTCAGTTCATCCTGGGGCTGAGGTGATCTCAGGAGAGAATGTGACCTTTTACTGTCGTCTAGAGACTGCAACAAGCACGTTCTTCCTGATCAAGGAGGGAAGATCCAGCCGCCCACAGCACAAATATGGGAATATTCAGGCAGACTTCTATATGGGCCCTGTGACCACAGCCCACAGAGGAACATACAGGTGTTTTGGTTCTTATAACAACCATCTATGGTCTTTCCCCAGTGAGCCTGTGACGCTCCTGGTCACAGGTGAGGAAACCCCCAATTTTCCCCATGTCCTCTCTGGAACCCCAAGTGAACCCCAACCAGTGATGAGGGACAAGTGGGAAGATGTAGAGAGGACACCTCCCACCAATGCCCTTGTTCACATCCAGTTCCTAGAGACCCTATTGATTGTTCATGAGGAAGAACACCAGAGAGAGAGGGAGAGGGAGACAGAATAGGTGAGAAAACCAAAGCTCTTACTTTTTTCCTTGTCCCCATTGTCAGGAGATGTTGGGAACACCAGCCTTGCATCCACAGAGCAGCCCTCTTCTCCTGGTGAGTAATTGGTATTTATAAACTTGGGGGAGGAATCAAAGTCTCCCAGTGACACTAAAAAAACATGGTATTCATTCAAAATATCTGTTGAGTGCACAACATATGCCATGACCTATAGCTCTATCAGTCAACCAGAGAGATACCCTTGCTCCTGTGGCACTAGTATTCTAGCTGGAGAAGACAAACCGTGAGTCAAAGTCAGGATACATTAATCAATTAGATAGCTCATGAAGAAGAAGAAATTGTGGTATGGAAAAAGACAAAGTAGAACAAGCAGGGTTAAGGCTTCTGGGAGGACAGGCAGCCATATTCAATAGAGTTGTTTGAGTTGGCTATGTAGAGCAGGAGGCATCTGGGCAAATACCTGAAAGAGTTGAGGGTGTTAGTCCTGTGGCTATCTAGAGAAAGAAGTTCCCAGAAAGAGGGAGTGGCCACTGCAAGAGGATGGCCAGTGTGATAAAAGAACAGCAAGAAGGCCAGTGGGGCTGAATATGGTGTCAGAGAGATGATGGTAAGGATGGCATGGGGCTAGGGCAACTCACTTAGGACCATGAAGAAAATGGTGAGACTGAATTTTACTGTGTGTGAGGAAGAAATTATGTCAATTGACTTAACAAGCAAAATTGAGGCTCAGGTAGAAGATATACCTGGCACGAAGACACACTTATTGGTCCTAGTGCTGACTTCTTCCTCAGGTTCATCTGCCTTTTGACTCCTCCACTCTACCTGCCAGATGAAGCCACTAGGTCCTGGAGTGTAGGGTGGGAACCTTGAAAAGCAATAGAATGTCATGGGGTGTATCCAAGGGGAGAGGCTGTGATGGAAGAGGCCCACCCACACCATCTCTTTTCCTCACTTCTCCATTTTCCTTATTATCTGCAGACTCTTGGAAACCCTCCTTGTTAACCACAAAGATGGAATTCCAGACAGGTAAGCAAGCAGCTGGGGGATGTAGGGTCAAAAGGAAGGAACTTGGAAAGGATTATGATCTGAAAAAGGAAAAGAGGGTGAGGAAGTGTTCATGTGTGCCCACCAATGGTCACTGTTCTGATCCCAGATCTTGCCCTCTGGGATCACACTTCCCAGAATCTCCTTCGGATTAGTCTCGCTTTCCTGGTCCTGGTGGCTGCTGTGTATCTCCTGGCTAAAGACTGGCTTTGCAAGAAGAGGACTCCAGAGGGAGCCGACAGGGCTTCCAGTCAGGAATGCAGAAGTTTCAGAACACAAAGATCCTTGGACGAATGACCAAAAGATGCAGTGGTCATCTCTGAAAGTTCATCTTGACCTTGGTAGAGTTGAAAGCTCACCCTGACTTTGGGCTATGTGATCCCTGTTATATCCATAGAGGAGACAGTCAGTGCAGGACAACGGCATGGAGTTTGCTGAACCATCCTGAAGGAGACAGGAGGGGAATGAAGATGCTAAACTTCTTCTGCAATCAGATCCCACTGTCTCGTCTAGGCTCTAAGTATATTTGTCCCTGCTTGCCACAAACCAAATGTTTAACCGCTCCGTTCTTCCCTGAAAACATCTTCTTTAACACCAAGGCCACGGGACTATTCCCTTCCTACTTTGCTCTTTACCCCTATTTCTTCTTTGCTCTCTCTGCAGATGTCATTCAAAGTACTTACCAACCAGTACAGAACAGGCATTTATTAAATGGAACAGGACTCAGACAGGCAACAGCCAGTCAATGGAGATGAAGGCAGTAAACAGTGCTCCTAATTGTGCCGTGGCTGCAGCTCAGCCACACCCCAACTTCCTCTACCCTGTTCACCACAGGATTCCATCTTCAGTCCATTATCCATACCTTGCCTTGTTCTTCAGGGCTTTTAGTAGATATCATCTCCTCCGAGAGCATTTCCTAAATCCTTCAGCTTGACTTATGATACCACTTTTATGCTCCCAAAGCACTTGAACCCCACTACTGCATATATATCCATCTTCCTGTCTCTACCCTGAACTCATGTGAATTAAATCAATGTCAGATGTAATGGCTGTGTTCACAGTTCCCACTATGAAGAGAGTTCTCAAGAAATGTATGTTTAATCAGTGGATATATAAATGGGGCTGGAGTACAGCTTAGAGCTTGACACTGTTGAGTATGTCCTTGATATGCTGTCTAGGCACCATAAGTCCTTTCCTCCTTGAAAAATTCTACTTGATCAACCCATTAACATACCCATTATATGGGTCCCAGCCGCCCCCCCCAATATTCTGGTCAAATTCATTCTCTATATTTGAATTTTCTGTTAAATATCGCAGAATAAATAATTACAACCTTAAAGGGATAGGTTAAATTCATTCTCTGAATCTGAGTTTTCTGTTAAATATCAGAGAAAAATAATTCCAACCTCAAAGGGATAACATACAGATTTAATGAGGAAGAATACCAAGAAACCAGCATAAGCTCTGACATACATAAGTTACTCAAGGCATAGTAAGCATGATATTTCACAATAGTATAGGGAATTGATAACTTTACCAATTATTACCTCATTACAAGTGGACCCAATACTGAATTTTTTGCTTTCCATTCTTCATCTACCAGGTAGTCTAAGATCCAAGAATTTCTAAATTAATATAAATTTATAGTCTTCTTCATCTCAAAATGAGATGGATTTGTTTGCAGTGGGTTCATGACATTCCAAGTTTTTCATATTGTAATTTATGGCAAGAAACCTAGAGTTTCAAGGAAAACATGTATTAGGTAAAAGCATTTTAGGTCTCAAGACATAGATGCATGGGCTTCACCTGGGCAGAGGAGCCACCTCAGAGGAATGGAAGGGTCTTCACCTCCCCCATGGCCCCACTGTTCTTACCAGCTCAAGTCAAAACCTTCCAAAACTGGTCAACAGGGCAAAGCTGAATGGTTACGTATTGCATTATTCTTTTTAAAATGTTGAACATGGCTTTTATTCCAGACGGCAAAATGAAGGATAAGGAAGAAGGAAGGAAAGAAGGGAGGGAGGGAGGGAGGGAGGGAGGGAGGGAGGGAGGGAGGGAGGGAGGGAGGAAAGAAGGAGCCAACTTTTATAAAAATTTCTCAGATTTCCTTCCATCACCATATATTGGATCCCTTTTGGAGAACTGACTCTGGGTGGTGAACACACAATGTATTATATAGGTGATGTATTACAGAATTGCACACCTGAAACCTATGTAACTTTACTAACATTGTCATCCCAATAAACTTAATTTTTAAAAAATTCTCAGAAACATTCACACAACATTTCCATTTGTTTCTTTTTTTTTAATTTTATTTTATTAAATTTATTGGGGTGACAATTGTTAGTAAAATTACATAGATTTCAGGTGTACAATTCTGTATTACATCATCTATAAATCCCATTGTGTGTGGGTGGGGGGTGGGGGTGGGAGATGAGGGTAAGGGGGATCCATTTGTTTCTTGATGGTCAGATCTTAATAGCTTGGCTGTTAAGGGATGTTGAGAAATGTAGGCTTTATTCCAGGTGGCTCTGTGGCAAGCTGAATATCTGTATTTGTGTTACCAGTGAAGTGAGAAGCAATGGAATACAGTTGTGCTAGAAAACTCTAGTTTCTGTTACAAGAGCCTAATATGTGTCAGGCACTAGTGAAAGTATAACACACTGAAGCAAATATTATCCCTTCCATAATAGGATTGATTACCTGTAGCACAGATCTTAAATTAGTGAATAAATAAAATGGGTTAAGTTTTGTGATAGAGGAAATCCAGGATGCCATTGGAGCCTCTTCCTGTGAAGGATTCAATTAAACAGAACTTGAGAAAACAGTAGAGGTGCGAAAGGGATGATGATAGGTGTCTGTACCAGTTCATGCAAAGGTTTAGATGCAAGACAGAGGGTGAAAAACATTCAGTGTAACTAAAGCTTTGATTATGAGAAAGTGACTGTGGGTGATGCTGGGCAAATGCAGGAGATGAATTAATAAATGCACATTTTATTCTTAAGGCAATGGGAGCTCATTAAGAATTTTAATCATGGATGTGATATGATGAATTGTGCACTGTATAAAGATCCTTTTGATTGTAATGAGAGGAAAGAATTATGCAGGAGAGGGAAAAAACATTTTTTTAAAAAACAGAGAGGAGTTGAGAATGACTCACTTATTTCTGCGGTTAACAACCAGGCAGATAAGAGTGCCACTGGTAACCAAGAGGGAGGTCCAGCTATGGGTGATGGGTACACAGTCCTGAAATTTGGTAACATATATTCCCTAGCTTTGTTCTCAGTTTGCAAGATTTCCCTGATGATTTGAGGTGTCTTAGATTTTAATGTTAACTTTAGAATGTCAGTTTTCACAAAGTATGCACGAATGAGATTGTACTGAAGCTACCAATGAATTTAGGAAAAATCATCATCTCTTCAATCTTTCAATCTATAGAAGATTTGAACCATAAATGTGTTGTTTCACCATTTAATTACATTTTCACTAATTTCTCTAATATCTTGTAGTCTTTTATGTAGAGAATGTACATATCTTTTGTTAGATATCCAATAGCTATATTCACTAGTTACATCACCTCCAGATATATCCATAGTCACATAATTTTATTTTATAAGTGATATAATTCTTTAAATAATGTTATTGCTATTGTTGGATGCTGGTATTATAAAAATAAAATTGACTGTTGTATGTTAAATGTGCATTTAGTGTTCTTGCAAAATTCACTTCTTTTTGTGTGTGTGCATAATCTTTTCCCCCCCTTTTTTCCACCCCCCCCTCCAGTTCAAGCCATTGTTTCTCAGTCTAGTTGTGTAGGACACAGCTCCCTGGCCCATGCTGGTATTATGAGCCTTGAGCTCCCCCCCAGCTGAGGCATTCGGTCACCGGTCGTGGAGCAGTTCATGACAGCTCTCGTTGGCTGCTGGCCACTCATGGCAGCACAGGGCAGCCCACGGCAGCACACAGCAGCCTTCAGCAGCCCACAGCGGCGCACGCTGACTTCTGGCTGCTCACAGCTGCCCAGCTCCAGGGAGAGCCATTGTTCACAATCTTAACTGTGGGCGCAGCTCACTGGCCCACGTAGGAATCAAACTGAGGACCTCAGCGCTAGGAGCATGGTGCTCCAACCACCTGAGCCACCTGGCCAGCCCCCAATCTTTCTTATTTTTATTTTTTTATTAAATTTATTGGGGTGACATTGATTAGTAAAATATTATTTCACTCAGAATAATGCCCTCAAGGTCCATCCATGTTGTCATAGATGGCAGGATTTCTTTCTTTCTCAAGGCCGAATAATACTCCATTTTGGAGGTGTGTGTGTATTCAAATTATGCATATATATATAAAACAGGCACACTCATCACTCTACACCACAGCACTCGTCTAGCTGGTCTCCCTTTCTCGAAGTGCTTACATGTTTAGCCATCTCTTTCTGCAGGTTGATTCTACAGTATCCTGGTCTCATGGATCTCAGGGAAGATGAGGTTTAAGGACTGAGATGGCATCTCCTTTCCCTTCCTCAGCCAAACCTCTCTTCCTTCTGCATTTACCCCAGATTCTTGCATATTCCCAATTACAACAATGAGACTGGATCTCCAGTTTGCCCTCGCTGTCTGTTTTCTTTATCCCATTTTATAGAACAAATCTATTGCAGAATCAGGAGGTGGGGGGAGAAGACCAAATTCAGTCGCTGTTAAAACGTGTGCTCCTCAGGCAAGATATGTCCCCTCTATTTCCCCTTTCCACTTGCCAAAAGGAGGGACCAGTAGCTCCTTCGTAGCAATGTTGTGGAAACGTGACGTCATCCTATGGATTTACCACTCCAGTTCTTACCCCACCACCATGGCCCCCAGGAATGGAGGTTTCCAACTCTGAGTTAGACACAGGCGCTAAAGCTTCAAAACATGAAGACAAAACTGTGGAAGAATGTCCATCACCTTCAGCTGTTACTGATCTGGAGATAAATTTCCCTGAAATATTACCCACACCAGCAGTCTTTGCCCCCTTGTGCCACTCTTCAACCACTGGAAACTGGTTTCTCACCCCACACTTCCTCTGAAGCTGTTTTTGTAACAAATGCTAATGAGCTTCCTGGAACTTGCAGTGGACATGTCTTAGCCCTTTTTTTTTTTTTTTTTTTTTTTAATTAAATTTATTGGGGTGACAATTGTTAGTAAAATTACATAGATTTCAGGTGTACAATTCTGTATTACATCATCTATAAATCCCATTGTGTGTTCATCACCCAGAGTCAGTTCTCCTTCCATCACCATATATTCAATCCCCCTTACTCTCATCTCCCACCCCCCACCCCCCACCCCCCTTACCCTCTGGCAACCACCAAACCATTGTCTGTGTCTATGAGTTTCTGTTTAGCCCTTTGATCTTTGTTCCTCTGTCAGTTGTCAATGACCACTTCCTCCTTGACGTAGTCACCTCACTGGCTTTCTTTACTCATTTTCTGGCTGTTCCTGCCCATCAGATTCTCAGGTTCTCCAATGACAGAGCTTTGGGGTTCGATGGTAGACCAACTTTGTCCAGACATGGATCTCAGTTGATCTCATTTAAGTTCCTGCTTTCAATTTTTCCAAGATGGTTGCTCAAATCTGTTTCTCTGATCCTCATTTTTCTTCCGGAACTTCAGATCATTTTATCGGCTTTTCCAACCAACCTGAACTTATCATCTTTCAATCTACAAAGTAGTTCTTCTAACTTGGAAAAAAACCCACCCTGTTAATGGTCACTTTGCTTTCTTCTCTATGCCTCTACTTGTGCTTCTGATCATTGCTTTAAAATGTGTCACATAAATTGGCAGGTAATAATACCATTTCTTCTTTATGGGTTGGTGGATGAGATATATATTTTTATTATTTCTCCCAACAAGTGCCCTTATATCGATTTGTCTTTTGAAATTCTGATCAGGTAATGGCCTTATATATAAACTTTTTATCAGCTTATTATAGAATTATTGAAGCTAAGTAATGGGAAGCCTGGTTAAGAATACTAGATTATAAAGAAAAAGAATAATATAATCATGCACAGGAAACATAAAAAGATATAAATGTAATTACCTTAAAGAAGATTTGAAGAACAAAAGCATGTAGAGCAGTGAGTGACTCTAAATAATTTAATATGCTCTACATCTTCCAATAAATTATAAGAGAACATAATATAATATAATGTAATATAATCTGAAATTTCTTTATTTGTATTCATGTCACTGTGTTTTCTCTGATATATATGGTATCAATTGAAACTCACAGCATTTTGACTTATGTGTAGTCACTGATACTTTTGACTTTTGTGTTCCTGTATTCAATTTAAAAGGTCTCATAAACCCCAGTACACAGTGTCCTCATCTTTCCTGTTTAAACTTCCTTTTCTTTACATTAGCGATTTTGTTATACATGGACATGATTCTACCCATAAGTAATATAAATGTTTATATTATAAAAGTTAGCCATTAACAACTAATGTACTTGAGACGGGTCATCAAAATGGCAGCATGAGGTGAGCCTCTGTAAAGCTCCCCTGGAATTTACAACTAATCAAACAACAATAACTCCATAAAGGACTCCCTGCACAGCAGACAGGCAAGACGAAGAGGCCCACTACTGAATGCACCTAAAGATGGGTGAATCGCGCAAGCGGGGAAGGAGGGAAGGGAAAAGTGTGGAGACAGAGCCGCGCGGGCGCAGGACGCAGACCTAGCTCAGTGCTCCGAGCTCGCTGCTTCCCAGAACTACTGCAGCTGCAGGAGAGGGAAGAACTCGGACTGCTAGGGCTCCGCTTATGACCCACAGGCTGAGGGGACAGCATATGACACGGCTGAACCCAACGCTCACAGCAGAGACCTCGGAGAAAAGACTGAGGGAAGAAGGCTGAAAACAGTGGTTTAAGCCCTCACTGCTGAGCAGAGAATGGAGCCTTAGGCACTGAGACTAGCTGCCCCCTCCCTACCCTCCTAGAGCTCACCCCGCCCCCACCTGCCCGGTGCTAGAAACAGAACAGTAGCAGTGTCAGACCAAAAGAACAGAATATTTGCTGTTCTGAGAACTGTGGACCGCAGACACAAATTCACAGCCCAACTAGTTCCAGTAAAGGTGAGGGAGCTGTGGAAGCAGGACCAGCTGTGGTAGTGGTAGCCGCCATTGCTCTGGGACACCTCTCACAGCTCACCCCGCCCCTGACGCCACCTATCTGGGTGGATACGTGCAGGACTAAACAGAACTGCTGAAACACACAGGCTCTGAATCTGGTGCAGGAAGTGCTTTGGAACTTCAAAATCTCTCCGCATACCCATATGGACACTGCGCACTGTGACACAGGTGAACTATTAACAGAGGAGAAACCCATCTCCCAGGGAATCCCCCCATTGTGTGAGAAGCTGGAATAGTTCAGAGAAAACATAGCACTACTGTGTGAGAGAGAAAAAAGGGCTGCAGTCAGAGAGAAAATAAATCATTCTACCAACAAGTACTGGAAAACAAAAGAAAGACCTCTTCCTATCTACCTGTTGGAGAAGCCACTCCTGTAGATGTCTAGGAAGAGAAATAATAAATCAGTAATTGCCATGAATAACCAAGGCAACAAGACAGCTCAGAAAGAAAGTGAAAAGTCTCCAGAAAACAAACTTAAAGATATGGAAATATGTGACTTAAATGACAGAAAATTCAAGACTGCAGTTCTGAAAAAAACTCAACTAGATGCAACAAAACACAGAAAGACAGTTTAATGAACTCAGAAACACAATCAAAGAACAGCATGAGCATTTTACGAAAGAGATTGAAATTTTTAAAAAGAACCAAATAGAATTTCTGGAGATTAAGAACTCAATAGAAGAAATTAAGAATGAAATAACCAGCTTAGGTAGTAGAGTTGACCAGATGGAGGAAAGAATCAGTGACATCGAAGATAGAAACCTGGAAATTACACAGATGGAAGAAGAAAGAGACTTGAGACTTAAAAGAAATGAAAGAACTCTACAAGAACTTTCTGACTCCATCAGAAAGAGCAATATAAGAATAATGGGCATACCAGAAGGAGAAGAAAGAGAGAAGAGAACAGAGAGTATATTCAAACAAATAATCGAGGAGAACATCCCAAACTGGTGGCCAGAACTGGATCCTCAAATCCAAGGAGCAAATAGAACACCTAATTACCTCAATCCCAACAGGTCTCTCCAAGGCACATTGTATTGAAGCTGTCTAAAATCAACAACAAAGAGAGAATCCTCAAGGCAGACAGGGAAAAGAAGACAGTAACCTACAAAGGAAAGCACATTAGATTATCATCAGATTTTTCAGCAGAAACTCTACAAGCCAAGTGGGAGTGGAACCAAATATTCAAACTATTGAAAGACAGAAATTATGAGCCAAGAATAATACATCCAGCAAAGACATCCTTTAGATATGAAGGAGGAATAAAGACCTTTCCAGACATACAGAAGCTGAAGGAATTTTCTAATACATGACCTGCACTACAAGAAATACTAAAGGAGGCTATTTGACCACCATCAACAGGGACAATTTATGGCAACCAAAACATAAAAAGGGGAAAGTAAAGGTCTGAACTGGAATATAGGAATGGAGAAAGTAAGCGTGCTGAAGAAAATAGAATACTCCAAATATTAAACTTTCTTTTACATAAACATAAGGGTAACCACTCAAAAAAAATCCAGAACTGAAATGTATATTGTAACAAAGGAAAAAACAGAGGGAAACATCACAGAATACCACCACACAGAAATAATAGACAACAACAAAAAGTCAAAGAAACAATGGAGACACAGCCTTACCAGAAAACTAAAGATAGAATGAGAGGAAATCCTCACATATCAATAATCACCCTAAATGTAAATGGACTGAACTCACCAATAAAAAGGCACAGAGTAGCAGATTGGATCAAAAAACTAAACCCAACCATATGCTGAATCCAAGAGACACATCTCAGCTACAAGGACAAGCATAGACTCAAAGTGAAAGGGTGGAAATTGACACTCCAAGCAAATGGTACCCAGAGAAAATCAGGTGTAGCCATAATGATATCAGATGAAACAGACTTCAAGGTGAAAAAGATAACAAGAGACAAAGATGGACATTTCATAATGGTGAAGGGGACTGTACAACAAGAAGACATAACAGTCATCAACATTTAGGCCCCCAATCAGGGAGCACCGAAATATACCAAGCAACTACTAACAGAACTAAAGGGAGAAATTGACCAAAACACAATTATACTAGGGGACTTAAATACATCATTGACACCTATGGATAGATCATCCAAACAGAAAATAAATAACGAAATAGCAGCCCTAAATGACACATTAGAAGAAATGCACATAATTAACATTTATAGACCACTTCATCCTAAAACATCAGACTATACATTCTTTTCCAGTGTACACGGAACATTCTCAAGGATAGACCATATATTGGGACATAAAATCAGCCTCAGCAAATTTAAGAAGATTGAAATCATACCATGCATATTCTCTGATCACAACGCTTTGAAATTGGATATCAACTGTAAAAAGAAAGCAGGAAAAAACACAAATACATGGAGATTAAACAACATACTTTTAAAGAAGGACTGGGTCAAAGAAGAAATTAGAGGAGAGATCAAAAGATACATAGAAACAAATGACAATGAAAATACATCCTACCAAAATTTTTGGGATGCAGCGAAAGCAGTTTTAAGAGGGAAATTTATATCTTTATAGGCCTACCTCAAGAAACAAGAAAACTCCCAAATAAATAACCTCATGTTACACCTTAAAGAACTAGAAAAAGAAGAACAAGTGAAAACCAAGGTCAGCAGAAGAAAGGAAATAACAAAAATCAGAGCAGAACTAAATGAAATAGAGAACAAAAAGACAACAGAAAAAATTAATATGACAAAGAGCTGGTTCTTTGAAAAGATTAACAAAATTGACAAACCCTTGGCTAGACTCACTAAGATGAAAAGAGAGAAGACACTAGTTAACAAAACCAGAAACAAAAAAAGGGAAGTTATCACAAACACCACAGAAATACAAAGGACCATCCAAGAATACTATGAAGGACTATATGCCACCAAATTCAATAACCTCGAGGAAATGGACAAGTTCTTAGAAACATATAGCCTTCCAAGGCTGAACCATGAAGAACTGGAAAATCTAAACAGACCGATCACCAGTAACGAAATTGAATCACTCACCAAAACCTTCTCAAAAGCAAAAGTCCGGAACTAGATGCGTTCACTAGTGAATTCTACCAAACCTTCAAAGAGGATCTAATACCACCCTGCTCAAAATCTTCCAAAAAATTGAAGAAGAGACAGTACTCCCTAACTCATTTTATGAGGCCAACATTACGTTGATACCAAAACCTGGCAAGGACAACACAAAAAAAGAAAACTACAGACCAATATCTCTGATGAATACAGATGCAAAAATCCTAAACAAAATTCTAGCAAATCGAATACAACAATGCATTAAAAAGATTATTCATCACGACCAAGTGGGGTTCATCCCCGGGGCACAAGGATGGTTCAACATCTGCAAATCCATTAATGTGATACATCGCATAAACAAAATAAAGGACAAAAATCATATGATTATATCAATTGATGCAGAAAAAGCATTTGACAAGATACAACATCCATTTATGATTAAAGCACTTAATAAAATAGGTATAGAAGGAAAATACCTTAACATAATAAAGGCCATATATGACAAGCCCTCAGTTAATCTCATAGTTAATGGTGAAAAACTGAAGCCCTTTGCTCTACGTTCAGGAACACGACAGGGATGTCCCCTATCACCTCTGCTTTTCAACATAGTGTTGGAAGTCCTTGCCAGAGCAATCAGGCAAGAGAAAGAAATAAAAGTCATCCAAATTGGGAATGAAGAAGTTAAATTATCACTCTGCAGATGACATGATGTTATATATAGAAAACCCTAAAGACTCCACCAAAAAGCTATTAGAAACCATCAACAAATACAGTAAAGTTGCTGGCTACAAAATCAACGTACAAAAGTCCATTGTTTTCCTATATACTAACAATGAAATCTCAGAAAAAGAAATACAAAAAAGAATTCCTTATGCAATTTCAGCAAAAAGAATAAAATACCTAAGAATAAACTTAATCAAGGATGTGAAAGACCTATATGCTGAAAACTATAAGACATTTTTGAAAGAAATTGAAGAAGACACAAAGAAATGGAAAGACATTCCGTGCTCATGGATTGGAAGAATCAACATAGTTAAAATGGCCATATTACCCAAAGCAATATACAGATTCAATGCAATCCCCATCAAAATCCCAATGGCATTTTTTAAAGAAATAGAACAAAAAATCATCAGATTTGTTTGGAATCATCGAATAGCCAAAGCAATCTTAAGAAAAAAGAACAATACTGGAGGTATCACACTCCGTGATTTTAGCTTGTACTACAGGGCTACAATAATGAAAACAGCATGGTATTGGCAGAAAAACAGACACATAGACCAATGGAATAGAATTGAGAACCCAGAAATAAAACCACATAAATATGGACAGATAATTTTTGACAAAGAAGCTAAAAACATACAATGGAGCAAAGACAGCCTCTTCAATAAATGGTGCTGGGAGAATTGGATAACCACATGCAAAAGCATGAAACTGGACTGCTATCTGTCACCATGTACCAAAATTAATTCTAAATGGATCAAAGACTTAAGCATAAGACCTGACACAATAAACTCCATAGAAGAAAACATAAGTACTAAACTTATGGACCTTGGGTTCAAAGAGCATTTTATGAACTTGACTCCAAAGGCAATGGAAGTAAAAGCTAAAATAAACAAATGGGACTATATGAAACTTAAAAGCTTCTGCACAGCAAAAGAAAACATCGACAAAATAAAGAGGCCACCAACTGAATGGGAGAAGATTTTTGCAAACAGTACCTCCGATAAGGGGCTAATATCCAAAATATACAAAGAACTCATGCAACTCAACAACAAAAAAACAAACAACCCAATTGAAAAATGGGCAGAGGACCTGGAGAGACATTTCTCCAAAGAGGACATACAAATGGCAAATAGACATATGAAAAAATGCTCAACATCACTAATCATCAGAGAAATGCAAATCAAAACCACAATGAGATATCACCTCACCCCAGTCAGAATGGCTATCATCAACAAGACAACAAGTGTTGGAGAGGCTGTGGAGAAAAAGGAACCCTCATACACTGTTGGTGGGAATGCAGACTGGTGCAGCCGTTATGGAAGGCAGTGTGGAGGTTCCTCAAAAAATTACGAATAGAATTACCATATGACCCAGCAATCCCTCTCCTGGGTATCTACCCAAAAAATCTGAAAACATTTATAGATAAAGACACGTGTGCTCCAATGTTCATTGCAGCTTTGTTTACGGTGGCCAAGACATGGAAACAACCAAAATGTCCTTCAATAGATGAATGGATAAAGAAGTTGTGGTATATATACACAATGGAATACTATTCGGCGGTAAGAAAAGATGATATAGGAACATTTGTGACAACATGGATGGATCTTGAGAGTATGATGCTAAGCGAAATAGTCAGATAGAAAAAACAGAGAACCATATGATTTCACTGATATGGGATATATAAACCAAAAACAACGAAAGAACAAGACAAACAAATGAGAAACAAAAACTCATAGACACAGACAATAGTGGTTACCAGAGGGTAAGGGGGTGGGGGGTGGGAGATGAGGGTAAGGGGGATCAAATATATGGTGATGGAAGGAGAACTGACTCTGGGTGGTGAACACACAATGGGATTTATAGATGATGTAATACAGAATTGTACACCTGAAATCTAGGTAGTTTTGCTAACAATTGTCAGCCTGATAAATATAATTTTTAAAAAAGGTTAAAAAAAGAGAACAAAAACAATTAATGTACTTGTTTTGTAAATTGTTACATAATGTAATGGTTAATGTAAAATCCCAGGGTGATTTCGTCATCCCACCTACACGTGGATAGCTCTACTTTCATATACATGTCTGAGACTTTTCAAATTCAACAGGTAATAGGGTTTCTCAAACCCAGTCCTACTGTCATTTGAACCAGGTAACCCTGTACTGTGGGGAGACTGTCTTAGTCACTTCAGGGTGCTCTAACAAAATACCATAAATGGGGTTGCTTAAACACTAGAAATGTATTTTCTCATAGTTCTGTGGCTGGGAAGTCCAAGATTAAGGTGCTGGCCTATTTGGTTTCTGGTAAGAGAGCTCTTCCTGGTTTAATTGGAGCCCACGTCAATAGTTTAAAACAAATCACTTTAATAACAATTGTCACCCCAATAAACATTAATAAAAAATGTCTATTGAATCCAGAAATAAACCCACATAAGTATGGACAGATAATTTTTGAAAAAGAAGCCAAAAACATACAACGGAGAAAAGACACCTCTTCGATAAATGGGGCTGGGAGAATTGGAAAGCCACATGCAAAAGAATGAAAATAGACTGCTATCTGTCACCATGTACCAAAATTGACTCAAAATGGATCAAAGACCTAAACATAAGAACTGAAACAACAAAATGTGTAGAAGAAAATATAGGTATTAAACTCATAAACCTTGGGTTCAAAGAGCATTTTATGAATTTGACTCCAAAGGCAAGGGAAGTAAAAGCTAAAATAAATTAATGGGACTATATCAAACTAAAAAGTTTCTGCACAGCAAAAGAAACCACTGACACAATAAAGAAGCAACCAAATAAATGGGAGAATATTTTTGCAAACAGTGCCTGTGATAAGGGGCTAATATCCAAAATATATAAGGAACTCATACAACTCAACAACAAAACAAACAAACAATCCAATTAAAACATGGGCAGAGGACCTGAATAGACATTTCTCCAAAGAAGACATACAAATGGCCAATAGACATATGAAAAAATGTTCAACATCACTAATCATCAGAGAAATGCAAATCAAAACCACAATGAGGTATCACCTCACCCCAGTTAGAATGGCTATCATCAACAACACAAATAGTAACAAATGTGAGAGAAGCTGTGGAGAAAAAGGAACCCTCATACACTGTTGGTGGGAATGCAGATTGGTGCAGCCACTACAGAAGGCAGTGCGGAGGTTCCTCAAAAAATTAAGAACAGAATTACCATATGACCCAGCAATCCCTCTCCTGGGTAGTAGCTACACAAAAAATCTGAGGACATTTATCTGTAAAGATATATGTCCTCTGATGTTCATTGCAGCTTTATCTATGGTGGTGAAGACATGAAAACAACCAAAGTGTCCTTCGATAGATGATTGGATAAAGAAGTTGTGGTATATACACACAATGGAACACTATTCAGCAGTAAGAAAAGATGAAATAGTACTATTTGTGACAACATTGATGGATCTTGAGATTATAATGCTAAGCAAAATAAGTCAGACAAAAAAAGTAGAGAACCATATAATTTCACTGATATGTGGTATATTAAACTGAAAACAAGAGAACAAGACAAACAAATAAAGGAAAAAAAACTCATAGACAATTGTTTAGGAGTTACCAAAGAGTAAGGGGGGAGGAGGTTCTAGAAGAGGGTAAACAGGGTCTAATATATGGTGATGGAAGGAGAACTGACTCTGGGTGACGAACACACAATGGGATTTATAGATGATGTAATACAGAATTGCACACCTGAAATCTATGTAATTTTACTAACAATTGTCACCCCAATAAATTTAATTAAAAAAATATATATATATATATATATATTTTTTAAAATATATATATATATATATATATATATATATATATATTTTTTTTTTTTAATTAAATTTATTGGGGTGACCATATATATATATATATATATATGGTGATGGAAAGAGAACTGACTCTTGCTGGTAAATACACAGTGTGATATTTAGATGATGCATTACAGAATTATACACCTGAAATCTATAACTTTACTAACAATTTTCACCCCAATAAACTTTAATTAAAATATACATAAAGTTTTTAGGTTTTTGTTTAAGTATTTGTCATAGATATTTCTATATATTAAAGTAATCAACATAAAAAGAGCACTTGCAGAGGGCTTTCAGGGCACATGGAAGAGAAATGGCTTGCTTCCTCTTTTTATAAGACCACCAATATCACATTAGGACCCCACCTTTATGATCTCATTTAAGCTACATTATCTCCTAAAAATTCCTGTCTCCAAATATAGTCACAGAGAAGGTTAGGACTTCAACATGTTGCACTGTGGGGGCACAAATTCAGTCCACAGCAGTGCCCTCACCCTGAGTACTGTATGCTGGTTAGCAGCATCCCTGACCTCTATCCACTAGATGTGAAGAGGATCCTCCCCCCAACTGTGACAACAACCAAAAATATCCTTGGACAGTGCCACATGTCCCTCTGGGGGACAAAATCACTCCCAGATAAGTCCCACTGGCTTAGAAGAATATAAGTGTGGTGATGGGAGAAAGCCAGCATGGTGGGGAGGGGCCTGCATGCAATCATGAAGCAGCTGGGTGAGAAGGTGGTGACTGTTGAGAAGGGGGCGGCCATGTGAAATGCTGTGACACACTGAGGACATGCACCAGGCAGAGAACAGCAAGTGCAAGGCCTGAGGTGGCCATTTGCTCAGGAAAATAGTGGGATGCCCAGCAGGGCTGGATCAGAGAGAGCTCGGGGAAAACCCAGGTGAAATGTGAGAGAAGAAGTCAGCAGGGCCAGAGAAGGAACTTTTAATTAAAAATTTTTTTTGTAAAGTATCTCAATCTATGCATCTTTTCCAGCTTTGCTTTACCTTTTCTCATTGACATGGAAAATAATGCCAAATTCTCTAAAAATAGGGGTGTCTTAATCTAAGCTGAGTTTGGAGAATTGCCCTGGACTTGCAACTTTGCCTTTCCCCAAATTGAATGGTCGAAAATGGTTATTAGTTTCTGGCAGAGAATCATCTAACTCAGAGTTTCTCAACCTCAGCACTGTTAAAATTTGGGGCCAGATAATTCTTTGCTCTATGGGGGTTGGAGCAGTCCTGTGCATTGTGGGGTATGGCTGCATCTCTGGACCTTACCCACCAGATGTCAGTAGCACCCCTCCCCCTAACTGTGACAACCAAAAATGTCTCTAGACATTATTGGGGGAGTAGGGAGGCAGGATTAACCCCAAGTTGAGAACCACTGGGCTAGAGGGAGATCCCGGAGGCTAGCCGGGGTCCCAGAGCAGTATCTAGGCAAGCTCTGAGCTAGACCCTAGTACTGAGAGTTAGGATGGGAGGTTGGGCAGTGGATCTGCTGGAGATAACAGATCCCAGCCAATCCCTGACTAAGACATCCCTGTAAGTACCATTCACCCATCATACTCTGCTCCAGGGGGTCACTGAGCTCTGTCCAGAGTCCTCCACCTCAATAGAAAGAATGGTTCTTCCCTGGTTTATCTGAATCCACCTCTGAGAAGTGCACTGTACATGTGGTATGGACACTGAAGATCTCCTCTACACAGAGGGTGAAGCACACCACCACCACCACCATCCCACCACCGTGGTCTACAGTGGAATGTTCTGTTTCTGGCTCCCCCCTTGGTTTATCATGGAATGTTCCCTTCTGGCTCCCCCTCCCTTGGTCTATGATGGAAGGTACCACCTCTGGATTTCCTCTCTGGTCTACCTCCTCTGGTTCCCCTTGTGGTCCCTAATGGAATGTTCCGCTTCTGGAAGACCCAGACCCAATGTGTCACTGATCTCTTGTTTAGAATCTGGAATGGGGTGAGCTGGAAGAAAAGGTCTGACTAGTATTCCTGAGAAGAACCATCCAAAACTTTAACCCTGAATCTCCCTGGATTCTCCATGCCATCTTCTTTACCGAGACTTTAATATAAGTGAGCTTGCAACCCCAAGTCTGTCTCTATAACTTCCTTGTGCTAAACAAGAAGAGGGTTAAATTAATTATGAGGTTGGGGGATGGACTCACCTTCCCGGGCCTGGATCTCCAGCTCGTATGCGTACACAGGCCCTGTTAAGATCAGCCCAAAATCAAGAGTTTCCCTCCTCTCTGGACATAGTGTGGACTTCAACCCTCTCTGAGGGTCACCAAGGCTCAGCAGGGGTGGGAGAATAGGGCATGGGATTCTGTAGCCATTCAGGCCCTCTGGACCCTGCAGAGTTGAGCTGTGAAGGGACTGATGCTACAGGCTATGGGGAATAGGGCCCATCTAACACCATGATGCTGAGGTTTTAACACTTGCTGTCCAGAAGGAAGAGAGAAGAAAAAATAAACTCATCTCAGGTCTTTACTTGCCGAGCATGGAGACCGAGGAAAGGTGCACATCCTGAAGACATCACATCAGACTAGAAGCCTCTGCGGCTTTCATCTGCAGTGGGATTTTCAACCTCAGAATGATAGAAGGGTTCTTTGTTGTGGGGGCTTTCATGTGTGTTGCGGGATGTTTAGTAGCACTGCTGGTCTCTGCCCACTAGAAGCCCACGAGAACAAGTTGTGACCCAAAAATTCCGGACTAGTCAAGTCCAGAGAAACAGAAAGCAGACTGGCGGTTTCTAGGGGGTGGGGAAGGGAAAATGCAGAGTGACTGCTTAGTAGGCAGGGGGTTCCCTTCTGGGGTAATGAGAATGTTCTAGAGCTAGACGGTGGAGGTGGTTGCACAACATTGTGAATAGACTAAACACCACTAAATTTTACATTTTAAAAAAGGTCTCTAGACATTGGCAAGTGTTTCCCAAGGGGCAAAATCACCATCAGTTGAGGACCACTATCTTATTCTGTACTAATGAATGGATAGACTGTAGGTTGTAGGGTTTCTCAATTTCAGCACTATTGACCTTTGGGCAGGATGATTCTGTGTGTGTGTGTGTGTGTGTGTGTTCTTTGGGGGAGGGGGGGTGTTGAGATGTCCTGTGCCTTTTTAGCATGTTTGGCAGCACCCCTGGGCTCTACCCATTAGATGCCAGGAGCGCCCCCTAGTGGTGACAATAAAAGTATTTCCAATCGTTGACCATTGTCCTCTGAGAACTGCTGATCTACAGTGTCCTGAACTCTATGCCTTTTTATTCCAAATTCCACAAGACTTTGTTTTAAATTTCTGCACAAAGTGAGTTTGTGGGGACAGAGCCCCAGAAAGCAGTTCCCAGGCTCTCGGCCTCACGTGGAAAGCTGCTGGCTCAGGTAGTAAATGGCCATCAACTGTGATTGGATGGCCATCAGCTGTGGCTAGTTGGCTGTCAGCTGTAACCAGTGAGCCATTGGCCACTAATATAACTGCTGTGGCTACGCTAGCAGAAAATGGGGGCTAGCAAGAAGATGTTGGCTGAGCCTGCAAGCGGCGCAGTGAGGGTTGAGAATTGTGTGGCTCCTGTTTCCTGTTTCTCCAACCCAGCCGCCAGCAAAAATATAGTGATATGACTCCCCCATCTATGGCTCCATGGATGTTCATTTTTGGCCTCACCATATCCTGCATTCTTAGGTGGGGAGTGGGAGCAGAGACCCCACATGACACCCTGCACGACAAATGGCGCAGCGAGCAGGGTCTCCTGCATGACAGTTAAAAGACAAGGCTTTACAATCTGATGAATGTTGGTCTCAAGTCTCTATTTTCTTTTCAGAGGCTCTGCCACACTAGGGCACAGAGTCCTCTGGCTGTGTTTGTTTTCTGTTTACAAATAGATGAAATAATAACATGGTCCTTTTGCGGGGAGGACTGCTGCACAGTTTCAATCAAAATGTACTTAAAATATCCAGCAGAGGATCTGACCCAGATGTCTTCAATCATGACCTCTCTCCACTATGTTTCTGTCTGGGATTTTTCTTTTTGTTTTTAATGTAAATCCTACCTGAGTTTTGCACTCAAGCAGAACCCTGAATCTTGACTCACCCCCGCTCTAATAGCTTGACCACTTCTCATCCATACTCAATTCCTCCACCACAGAGTCCCTTGAAATCCTTGCCTATTCACATGCCACTAACCACTGTTATACAAAAGCCTGATTTAAGTTAATATCAGCTGAGTGTAACTCTGAATACCACAGCAACTTGAGCATTTGGGCAGATTTATCTTAACAAGGTCCTGTTGAGGATGGCAGTGAAAGACAGTAAGAGAAATTGGGTTCTGCATCAGACCATTGAGTGACTGAGTTAAGCCTTACTACCTCTGTATTTGAGTTAATAAAAGTTCTGTGTTGATTTGTGGCCTTTATCTCCTAGTTGGCTGTGGGGAGCCATGGTTGCAGTTAACTTTAAAGCCTTAATGGCTCGGTTTATACTTAACCTATTTCCTCCCACTGAAGCAATTGTCTCTGCCTGCATCTGGAGAGAGCTTGCATGCTGCTCAGGAATGTGGTGGGAGTGGCCAGTTCCCAGAACAGAAGGTTGATGCCTATCAGGGCTATTGATAAGATAATTACATTTGGGAGTTTCAGTAAATTTTGTGTCTCCTGTGTTAAAGTTAAAGATTCACTGTTAACTAGATAATGCATTTTTGTACTTGTTAAACTGCACGTCCACAGAAGGTATAAATTCTGGGGACAGAATAAACTCAGCGTCTCCAGGAACACTGGGGTCCGCGATCGCCATCATCAAAGTGTGAGTGCCTTTTTTCATTCCCACTCCCCTTGTCAGGAACCGTTCGACTCGTGGCGGCAGGCCCGCTACAGTTGGCTAACTTTTTCAACAAACTAATGTGATGTTTAACCCACAGAATATAGCACAGAAGGGAAAGTATGAAAGATTAAGTGATATGAAAGATAAATGAGGGGACAACATATAAAATAGAAGACAATACGTAAAGAGATAAAGGCTGATCTTTTTTCCCCAAAAGAAATTCTGAATTCCTAGCAGCGTAAGAGGAAATAAAATTTAAAACTAGGAAATAAAAGGAAAGGAAATCCATACCTACACACATCAGTGCTCAAAGAGGAAGAGGATTTCTCAACAACAGCCAGAATGAAAGGAGTGATTGGCTACAGAGAAATGGCATTTAGACTGAGAACAGCTATTTCAACAGCAACAATGAAGGCCAAAACCAATGGAGTAATATCTTCAAAATGCTGAGGGGTTATAACCATCAACTTTCAGTTGTAGAGCAGGCAATCATCCAAGAATAAGGTTTCAAAAAGATATTTTCATCTTAGCTAAAAATTTGAAATTTAGGAGTTTTATAGTAATATCAAGTAAAAACTGTTGGGGAGAAAACGTCATTGAAATAAAATGTTAGCCTGAATCCCAAACAAACAAACAAAAATGTGTCATTTGTGCTTTTAGCCTCAATCACTAACTATAGGCCACTGCTTTTGCAACTAGGACTTTGATCATGTCCATATGATTATGGGCTCCTGTATCAATATATCAACATGGGGCCACCTATGTACGCGTATCATCTGCCTCTTAAGTTTGGTGGAAAAAATAAAGGGAAATATAGGTCAGTCACTTTTGTCAGTGCCTAGGAATTAGTGCTAAATGGTGGCCTTGAATTGGTTATTTTTTAAAGGAACTTCTGAAGTGGCTTTGCTGTCTTTTCTGTGAGTTACCAGCAACAGGTTGTGGGGAACAGAGAAAGCCCATTTTCTCTATGGCAATGGATTATATACAGAGAATTATTGAAAGTTTAAAGTGACAGTGATGTGGTGAGATCTATGCTTCATCAATAACAGGACAGATTAGACAGGGGTTGGCAAATTATGGCCCACTGGCCAAATCTGGCCCATTACCTGTTTTTGTAAATAAAGTTTTATTGGAACACAGCCATGCCCACTCATTTATGGATTATCTATGGCTGTTTGTACACTACAACAGCAAAGTTGAGTAGTTGTGACAGTGACCATATAGACTACAAAACCTAAAATATTAGCCACCTGGCCCTTTGCAGAAGAAGCTAAGCAACTCCTAAGTTAGAATACCATAGAACTGATTAAGAAAACCATAAACCACACTGATCATGTAGACTCATCGGGCTAATATTAAATGAGACCAAGAAATCCTGAACTAGGGCAGAAAATAGACCAAAAAATCAATCATCTATGAACTTTGTAATATTTTTTCCTAGACTAAGTATACCAAGTATAAAGTTTATGCTAAGTTAGCTTTGGGGTATGTTAATAAAAGCAGCTTCAAACATAGTGCTTTGCCTTTTTTTATCCTTATACCCTTGTGAAAGATAACAGAATTTTGACATAAAGTGGGTAAGTGACTTGTGCAGAATTTGCTGTAAACCAGAGAGTGAAAGTCAGTGCTCAATTCTACATTTTGACCCAGTCATTAACATTTGACCCTCTGGTCTTCATTAATGGGATGTCATGAGAGAGATGTGTAATTACTGAAGAATTATCTCAGGGCATTCAGGAAAGGAAGTCGCAATACGAGGATCTGCTTGTTCTGGAATCCTTACAATCTATTGTCAGTTTGGGGTTGTTGTCTTTCATTTCTTTCAACAGCTTCTGGATTTCCACACTAGATTCATCCATCTTCAGCCTGAGTGTCTTTAAGGGGCCATTATTTTGTTTCAAAGCCTCAAAGAGCACTGCTATTCCACTCTTCCCCAAGATATTCTCACCGAGGTCCAGAGTCTCCAGCCTCCAATTGCTAGTGAGAGCAGATGCAAGATCCTGGCAACAGAAAGACGTGATGGAACAGCCACATAGTCTGTTGAGAAAGAGGACAGACACCAAATCATTCACTGAACAAGTTCTATTTCAGAACCTACCTTGTTGCCAGGCATACTCTGACTTGTTGAGGACCTAGCAGTGAAGAAATGGGGAAAGAAATTATTTTCTTTATGGAGCTTATTTTAGTGACATTGGACATAAGACAGTGGATAATGTATTGAAGATAGTGGATAATGGACAAATTATTAGGGTAAGTCAGCCAGAAAATGATTAGGTAGGTGTGTGGTGGTCCATGAATTCCTTACTGGGAAGATGATACCAAAAAAAAAAAGAAAGAAAAAGAAAAACCCTAAAGGTAGAGAGTGAAACATTATGGTCACTGGAGGAAGTAAGTCAGTGTAGCCAAAATACCAAGCTGGGGAAAGTAGAAAGAGTGGCTCCTAACTGATAAGAGGACACCGTAGGGTCTTGTAGGCTATGCAAAAAACCTTCAGGTGATATGGGGAGTGATACGGGGAGCTTCTGAGTCTTTTGAAGCACAGGTGCTGTGGTATGGCTTGCAACTTGAGAGGTACATCAGGGTGATGAGTTGAGAACAAACTTCAGGAAATCAAGGACCAACACCTGCAGACCAGCTCGGAGATCATGCAACAGTCCATGTGAGAGGTGGTAGCTCAGACGAGAGTGTCAGGAGTGGGGGGAAAGGTTGTCATCTTCTCAGCATCTGGAAAGGGGTACCTCCAAATGGTTTGAATATGACGTGTGAAATGAAGGAAGGAGTGAAAAGATCAGAAGCCTTACAGTCAGTGAATAGAAGGATTGGACTGTTTTCTTTCAGCCCTTACAGCAAGTTGCGTTAACTCTACTCGCCAATACATGATATGTTATCAAGACTCCCACTCCTTACCAGCTTTCCCTAGAGCTCTTTCTAGACTCAAAGATGCCATTGCCTGTGGAGGACATAGGGGGCACCACTTGCAGGGGCTACAGCTCAGGCCAGCTAATACAGAGCCTAGCCAGCTGGCTCAAGCCACAGGGACCCCTGAGCCATGTGCCCTTGAGCACTGCACCACAGTGCACACCTACATGTGGTGTCTCCAGCCATCCCTCTGTTGCCCCAGGCACTATGACAGGCGCTGCAGATACAGAAAATAAATTCAATTCCTCTCTGAAATAAAATCTACCATGAATGAGTAAATGAATTGACTAATTGTGTTATATCCATACAATAGGATGTGCTTTAGCCGTATAAGGAATGAAGTATGTACACATGCTACAATGTGGCTAAACATTGAAAATGTTACACTAACTGGAAGAAGACACACACACACACACACACACCACAAAAATGAGTCCGTTTATATGAAATATATAAAATAGATCAATCCATAGAGACAGAAAGCAGATTTGTGGTGCCAGGGGCTGTGGGAGGGGAGCTGACTGTTTACAGGTTTTAAGTTTCCATTTGGGGTGGTAAAAAAGTTCTAGAACTAGATAGTGGCAGGGTTATACAACATTGTAAGTATACTAAATACTACTGCATTGTACACTTTCAAATGGTTCCTTTTATAGTGTGTGAATTTCACCTCAACAAAATTAAGTTTTAAAAAATTTACAGTTCCAGTGATTGGGTGGAATAATCCTACTGCAATCAGTTTATTACTTGTTATAGGAAACAGAGCATGCTGTAAGAGGATAGTCAGGAGATCCCTGAACTATTCAAACTAGTTCTTCCCCACAGTAACCAAGGTGAAAAGTGAAATATTAGCAGACAACCCTGAAAATTGCAGTCTCAGTGCTCTAATCAGAAAAAAAAAACAGTAAGAAAAAAGACCTTGCAGTGGGAAAGAACAGGGAGTGGGAGAGGGAAGACTTAAGTGATATACACAAGAATGAGGAGACAAAGCATGAGATAAAGTTAGAGAGATAGGAAGTGGCTCAGCCACAGAGAACACGCTTGGTAACACAGATTCACATGCTTGTTATATAAAAGTGTGTACAAGGAGGTTGACAAGTGCACAAAGTAACTCAATAAATGCACTAACTGTGCTGTTATGAGAATGAGTCACATAGAAGAATCATTCATTTCATAAGGGGAAAATTGAATGTCTGAAGTCACAGCAAATAAATATATGATGGGATCTGAACCATAGTGTGATGTCAGAGTCCCTAGTCCATGGCTTTGCTATGGTGCTGGGTCCTTATCCAGTCATCTGGATGAACCCCCATCTTTAGATGCTGTGGAAGTGTTTGCTCAGCATGTTCTCCAACTTCTAATTCAGGGGAGCTCAAACTTAACTGAACATTGGAATTGTCTGAGGGAATTCTGACCACCAAGACTTTTTTTAATTTTTATTATTAGTTTCAGATGTACAAAACAATGCAATCGTTAGACATTTATACCCCTCATAAAGTGATAAACCCCTCCCCCAATCTACTATCCCTCTGACATTGTATACAGCCATTACATTTCCACTGTCTCTATTCCTTATGCTGTTATAGTTTACATTCATTATTATTCAGCTTCAGGTGTACAGCACAGTGATCAGGCATCTACACCATCCCTGAAGTGGTCTCCCTAATAAGACAAGTGTCCATTCGATACCCTACAAAATCTTTACAACATTATTGATTATATTCCCCAAACTGTCTTTCGTATCCCCGTGGCAATTTTGTGGTTACCGATTGTGCTGTCTAATCCCCTCACGCTCTCCCTCATCCCCACACGTCCTCTCATCTAGCACTCCCCAGTTTTTTCTCTATATCTCTGAGGCTGTGTCTGGTTAGTCTGTGGATGGCAAACAGACATATGAAAAAATGCTCAACCTCACTAATCATTAGAGAAATGCAAATAAAAACCACAATGAAATACCACCTCGCTCCTGTGAGAATGGCTATCATCAATAAACCAACAAGTGCTGGCACAGATGTGGAGAAAAGTGATCCCTCATGCACTGTTGGTGGGATTGCAGATTGGTGCAGCCACTATGGAAAACAGTTTGGAGGTATCTCAAAAGTCTGAAAATGGAACTACCTTATGACCCAGCAATTCCACTCCTAGGTATCTATCTGAAGAAATCCAAAACTCTAATTCAAAAAAATGTATCCACCCCTATGTTTATTGCAGCACTATATACAATAGCCAAGACATGAAAACAACCAAAATGCCCGTCAGTAGATGACTGGATTAAGAAACTGTGGTACATTTATACAATGGAGTATTACGCAGCCATAAAGAAGAAAGAAATCTTACCATTTGCAACAACATGGATGGACCTAGAGAACATTATGTTAAGTGAAATAAATCAGACAGAGAAAGACAAATACCATATGATCTCACTTATATGTGGAATTTAAAGAAAAGAATAAATGAATGATTAATCAGAAACAGTCTCAGAGACATAGAGGAAAAACTGAGGGTTGCTAGATGGGAGGAGGGGTGGGGATAAGGGGGAAGGTGAGGGGATTAGAAAGCACAATCAGTAACTACAAGGTTGCCACGGGGATATGAAAGTCAATTTGGGGAATGTAATCAATAATGTTGTAAAGATTTTGTAGGGTATCCGATGGACACTTGTCTCATTAGGGAGACCACCTCAGGGATGATGTAGATGCCTGATCACTACACGGTACACATGAAGCTGAAGCTGAACAATAATGAATGTCAACTACAAGTTTATATATATATATAAACTCCACAAGAAGTGGAGTACAGCATTAGGAGTAGAGACAGTGGAAATGTAATGGCTGTGTACGATGTCAGAGACATAGTGGATGGGGCGAGAGGGGTTATCACTGTGTGAGGGATATAAATGATAAATGTCTAACTATTACATTGTTTTGTACACCTGAAACTAATAAAAAATGTTTAAAATTTAAAGAAAAAAAGAAACTGGTACATTTATACAATGGAGTATTACTCAGCCATAAAGAAGAATGAAATCTTACCATTTGCAACAACATGGATGGACCTAGAGAACATTATGCTAAGTGAAATATAAGTAAGACAGAGAAAGACAAATACCATATGATCTCACTTATATGTGGAACCTAAAGAATAGAATAACTGACCACCAAGGCTTTTAAGAGTTCCCAAGTATACCCATGATAGAAAACAAAAGCACCTTATATGTTCTAGTGTTTTTCTGGTCTCTGCAAGGTGGAAAAAGTATTTCCATGACCTCGCCTCTCCATCAGGGATCTTGTTGAAAAGTACATTGCATCAATAATATGCATTTCACTGACTTGGAAGAGAGAAATGAGGCTAAGATTGACATCTTGTTGAGGGTACCATTGCATTTCCTGGGGGGTAGTACCCATCTATAGTTCTCTGGGTACTGCGCTGTGGCAGGCCCACAGTGTTCTAATCACTGAGCCCAGGAGAAGCACTGCACTCCGGAAATCCACTTCACTGGAGCCCCATTTACATGCCACTCTTCCAGGCCCTCTGACTGACTTTGTAAGCACCCAGTTACCTGTATTCAATTTCTGTAGGGTTTGCTCCTAAAATTGGACCAAGAGCGATACTATTACAGTTTACATGATAAAATATCTCAGAGAGGTTCAATATTTCCAAAACACCTTAAAAATGAGCAAGAGTACCTACCCCAGATATATTAGGTTACAGTTTGGCTTCTTCAAAGCCTCACAGAGAAACCACAATCCGGTAGCTATGAGATTGAAACCCAAGTCCAAGTGTGTTAGGCTGGAGTCTCTTTGGAGAAGCTTTGAGATATATTTGCATCCATGTCTGGTTATGTTGCAATGACACAACCTACAAGGACAGTCATAAGAACAGAAGTCTGTTATCCCTCTGTGACACATGCCCTATGAGGTAGTTGTCACTTACAACATTACATATCTTCTACTCGAGCCATATAGTTTCAGGGAGGCTTGTACATAAAAACATGCAAATGGAGTGGTGATTACATCACCTCCACCCTGCCAAGGTGGTAGAGGGTGAAAGTGGCCTTTGACTGCCACCTTTTGTTATGGAGGAACACACACATCTCCTAAGATACATCTCCTAGAACAGCAGCATATCATATAGGTCAAGAGCTTAGGCTCTGGGTTCAGACAGACTCAAGACTGAATCTGAGTCCTCATTTATTTTCTGCATGGTTAGGTCATTAGGATTCCACTCTCCCTGTCTTTTCTATTTTACTTCAAGTCTTGTACTTAATTGCCACAACAGAATTGTAATGCACACAGAAGCTTGGCATCCCTGATATCTTAGTGGCTGTGTTTCTAGTTTAAATGCTGTAGACTCCCCTGCAAGCTTAGACTTCTACAAACCCTCCTGGTGAGGAGACCAGACCACAGAGAAGGATGGTCATGTGGCCCATTCAGGCAGGTGGGTCTACAATCGACCCTGACAGCCCTGTGTCCCAAGCATGGCATCATAGCAACTGACGCTATGGAACCTGAAGGGACATGACAAAGAGGAGATGGATGGCAACTGGACCAAAAGATGTCATGCTTTGTAGTACGTAAAATCCTAAAATCATATGTGAACTGGGGAGTTTAGGGAGGGAGACTAAAACAAAGTCTAAAATTAAGTTTAGACAGCCTACAAAATGAAGGCTTGGTCAAACACTGGCTTTATGTATTTAAAGTAATAATTGTTCACAACTCTGTTAATAGAGGAGGCTTCGTACCTACTACCCAGATATGCCCACAGGCAAGCTAAGTGGTGAAGCTTCAATTTTCTAATTAGTAAAATTGAAATAAAAGTAACCATTGCATGTGGTTGTAAGGATTAAAATGATAATTCTTGTAAAATGTAGTAGAGTCCTTGACACACACTAAGTGCTTAATAAGCTTCAGGCATTTTTTGTTGTTGTTTAGATGCCTAAATCAACTCTAACTTTAAAACAGGGCCATTTACAGAGCAATATCATATGTAAAATTTTATAGGCTTTTTTAAATTTTCTCTATCTGCTACTAGAAGCCAAATACTCATTTTTCCTATTTAGTTTTAAATGATTGGGGCGTATGTGCTTAAGGTATACCCTAGATTGAGACATTGGGAGTTTCTAGGACCAGCTAGAAGCCTAGAGATAACTGTCAGACAGTGGTTTTCTAGGACAGCAAAAGCCCCAGAGAAATAAAAACCAGATAGAATTTCTGAACAGAAATAGGTCTCTACCTCTACACAGTCTCTTGAATGTTGCCCTACCTGTGATTCTAATGGGTACAGGTACTTCATGTTGGGCTTGTTCCTGTGTAACAAGGTGAGCAAACTACAGCCCATGGGTCAAATCCAGCCCACCACCTGTTTTTTGTAAACAATGTTTTATTGGAACACAGCCACACCTGTTCCTTTATATGTTCTCATGACAACAGCAAAGTCAAACAACTATAATAGAGACCATATGGCCTACAAAGTCTAAAGTGCTCACCATCTGGCTCTTTACAAAAAACAAAAACTTTTCAACCCATACCATATACCTCAATCCATCCCCAAACGCAAGGGGAAGTATGTCTTAAGAACTCAAAAAACATACAAAAAACATCAGATCTCAGAACCAATCATCTATGCCAGCTTCCTAGAATAGGAAAAGGCCAGAAAGGAAATTCTGCTCTGAAAAGTAGGCAAATACTAATGTCTGTGATTCTACCTGTTCTTTCCCTAATTTGTACCAGGGTCTTGCCAATTTCATTCAGGCAGAATTATTAAATAGTTTCATCTGTCCTACCAATCTTACATACAACACATACACAAATACACACACACACACACACACACACACACACACACACACACAGCAGGGACTTACACCAGGGTCTGTAATTGACATTCGGGGTAACTCAAGCCTTCACACAGAAGTTTCACCCCACCATCTCCAAGGTTGTTCTTGGCCAAGCACAGGTGTGTCAGTCTCTGGGTAACAATCAAAGCAGAAGAAAGCTCCTTGCAACAGGCTTCCGTAAGGTGACAGTTTTCCATCCTACAGAAGCACCACACACATGGTAAGATGGCGAAAATGTTTCCAAAATCCAACCTTCTTGACCACACACATGGCAAGATGGTGAAAATATTTCCAAAGTCCAACCTTCTCAACCGACAACCCTCCTTACTGAACACACCCTCTCTATCTTGTTCTGGTGATCACAGCCATGAAGGATCAGAAATGAGAGAAGTGCAAGCAAAATGCATGAATCATCTGCCTGGGACCAAAAACTGAGAACCAGATGTCTACATCAGTAGGTCACATATGGGTTACCCTGAAAGTCTGATACTACCATTGCTCTTCTCTATGTGGCCGAGACAATAAACTCTCTCCATGGAAGAGCAAAGACTTACGACAATCTCTGCAGGAAGCACTTTGGGTGTCTCAGAGTAGTGCACAGCAACTTAACGCCTTCATCCAGGAGCTCACTGGCCATGAGATCCAGGCATTTCAGGGACTGGTTGGTTTCAAGGGCCAAGGAGAAATTATCCCACTGCTGAGTGATGTCAGAACAAGACCCCAACCTGTGGGATACATGGGGGCAAGTCATTCTTCTGGGAGGACAGAGAGAGGCCCTATCATCTTATTATGTTTCCCCAAAGATTATATCCTTGGTTTTTATCTCATTCTACTCCAATATGTGTCCAACCCTGGTCTGAATTGTTGGAGAGAGTTGATTTCCTTTGTTTCTTCAAATATCCTCCTGGTCATTTGGTCAACATCCAGCCTCATTTCTAAGAGAAAAAAAAATCTATATACTATTCTGTGTGAAATTTCACCAACATGACCTATTTTTCACATGTCATTTTTTAATACGATCATGTTCCATGACTGAGTCTGTACTAATCTTGCTGAGATCTAGATATTGGATTCTATAGCGGAAAAATATTGATGCCTGATACTCAAAAAGTTCAATTTCATATATCTGACCCCCTCAAATACATGGTGATGGAAGGAGAACTGACTCTTGGTGGTGAACACACAATGCAATACACAGATGATGTATTATAGAAATGTACACTTGAAACTTATATAATTTTATGAACCAATGTCACCCCAATAAATTTAATGAAAAATAAATAAATAAAGTGTAGATTTCTACTAAAAAAAGGTCAATTTCATAAACTATTAAGGAAGAGGCAAATTAAAACAAGGAGATACAATTTGACCCTTAGGCAACTAGGTCCAAAATTTGTTGAGTTTAAGTGTTGCAAGGATATGGAGAATTAGGAACTCTTTCTGTTGATGGGAATATGAATGCCATTGTTTGGGAGAACATAGAGGCAATCCATTAATCCCTTATATTAGGCTCTGAAATCCAGCTACTCTTACAGACACAGAACAGAGTATGGAACTCTGGGACAATCTTATTGTTTGAATCATGGTTCTGCCTCTTACCATATTCAAAATCTTTGCAAGTTACTTAACCTTTGTAATATTCTTTTTTCCCTGTACTTTGAGGAGAGACAACACCTTTATGTCAAGCAAATAAAGAAAGTAATCCATCCACATCCTGTGATTGTTAGGATGTATGTCATAGGAAAAATTGGAGTGCTTAAATTAGTACTTTTCCTCCCTCAGAGCTTAACCTATAACAAGGACATTACAAGTTTACTTAAATAATGGAATACAAGGTGAATTTTAAACTGTCTCAAATCACATAAACACAAACTGAAGATTCCACATCAGCTATTTGTCATTTTGGAGACTTAAATTATCCACTTAGAAATATCACTTATCAAAACTTTAGAATAACAGATTAATGTTGGAGAGATGTCATAGGAATAGCCATAGTGAGGTGGTCTTCCTGAGTTCTCCTCCAGAACTTACCACAAATTCAACGTCTACAACCCATCAAAGGACTCTGTTCATCACACGGAACAGCAAGAGACTCCTATGAGGATTACTTGAAGGTGGGCAAACCGTACGAGCAGGGGAAGAGGGAAGGGAGCGATGTGGAGACGTGGCCCGCATCCGCGGTTACGTAGACGCAGGACGACCCAGGACAGAACAGAGATCACAAGAGCCAGGAGGTGGGCTCTTTCCCTGCATCCCATAGAGATCTCTCCTTCCTAGCATATCCAGTGTTTGAGGCAGTAACCTCAGCTGAGACCTCCAGCTGGGCCCTAGGTCAGACAAAGAAGTAAATGCCGTACCTGGGCCCCTCCCCACACTCTCCCACAGCAATCCTACCTCTACCCTTCCAGAGTCTCAAGCTGGAGGGCCCAGCTTGAGGAGTAGTGTCGGATTACAGAGGAGCCATAGAGCTCAAGATCTGGGAAGACCCTGTTTGCCGCTGTGACCTAGTGAAGAGGTTGGGAAGAGTGTGACATCACTGGAAGACTCCTCCATCCCCAGCACCCACCTTTTCTGGCCTGCCTAGGGCAGGGCAATTACAACTGCGGAGACACACTCAGTGGTCAGCAGCAGGTGGCAGAGGCACCTCTGGGCTTTCAACAGCTCAGAAATCTCATGCCCTCCACATGCCCTGTCAAAAGAAGTGCCCTTAGACTCAGAAGATCTGGGCACGGGGTTGGCTGTGGTACACTCAGCACGCAAATGTGCAGGTGAGAGCAGAAACTGCACTGACTTTGTAAAAACTACCATCCACACCCCACAGCCCCACTCATCTAGAAGTGCAGTCCCAGTGTCACTCTGGGCGCCAGCCAACCGGCTCTGCCTCTACAAGACTCAAGGACTCTTTGTACAGCAGAGAACAACCTGGAGATTGCTTGGTGGGCTTAAGCCAAAACTGGAGCTGCTTTTTTTTCTTTTCGTATCTTTCATATTCTGCCTGTGTTGAGTGTGGGTTATCGGTTGTTTTCACGTTAGTGTATTTGGTTTTTTTCTTCATTGTTGTTGTTGTTGCTGTTGTTGTGCTTGGTGATTTGCTTTGTTCTGAAATCGCCCTACACCAGGGCCCAGCACAAGAGGCACAAGATTCAACACAGCCAGAGGCCAACTCCAGACCAAACCAGAATACTACCGGGTTTGACCTACAGGTGACACACGCAGAGGGAATTCTCTACAGGCACAAGAGCCCATAGGGGCCAAGCCTCATTTGAGCGGTCAACCCTCACGCAGCAGAACATCCACTGTGGGCAGAGCCAAGTCTCACAACTAGTCAGCCTAGGAGTCAATCCCACCTACTGACAAGCCAAAGGCAATTAAAGATCAACTTTAACAGGGCAATACATACAACACAAGGGTAACCTTTGGAGCACACACACAGGAGAATAGGGAAGTGGTGCAAGTCAAATATAAAAGTCACATACTACATAAGATCACCCAGCAAAGACCAAGAACCCTAGGGATTCTACTCAATACATCGAAGAAAACACAGAGTGTTGGCTAGAATGGGGAAAGAAAGAAACATGTCCCAAATAAAAGAACAGAAGAAACCTCCAGAATTGGAACCAAATGAAATAGGGGTAACGAACCTATCAGAGACATAGTTCAGAACACTGATGATAAGAATGTTTAAGGAGCTTAGTGACAACATAAAGAAGGATAGAGAAATCATAAAGAAAAACCAGTTAGAACGCAAGAATACAATAATTGAAATAAAGAACACACCTGAAGGAATTACCGGTAGGTTAAATGAGGCAGAGGATCGAATCAGCGACTTAGAAGACAAGTTAGCAGAGATCACCCAAACAGAACAACAAAAAGAAAAAAGAATTAAAAACAATGAAAATCATTTAAGAGACCTCTGGGATAACATCAAGTGTAACATCATGCACATCATAGAAAAACCAGAAGGTGAAGAGAGGAAGCAAGGGATTGAGAACATATTTGAAGTAATAATGACCGAAAACTTCCCTAACCTGGTGAAGGAAACTGACATACAAGCCCGGGAAGTGCAGAGAGTTCCAACCAAGATAAACCCAAACAGGTCCACACCAAGACACATTATAGTTAAAATGGCAAAGGTTAAAGACAAAGAGAGAATCCTAACAGCAGTAAGAGAAAGACGTCAGGTTATATACAAGGGAACTCCCATAAGACTATCAAATGACTTTTCTACAGAAACTTTGCAAGCCAGAAAGGAGTGGCAGGAGATACTCAAAGTGATGAAAAACAAAGGCCTACAACCTAGATTGCTTTACACAGCAAGGCTATCATTTAAAATTGAAGGAGAGATAAAGAGCTTACCAGAAAAGAAAAAGCTAAAGGAATTTATTACCACCAACCCAGAATTTCAGGAAATATTAAAAGAGCTTCTGTAAGCAGAAGAAAGATGAAAACAATCTAACTACAAATTTTAAAAATGGCAATAACTATGTACCTATCAATAATCATTTTAAATGTAAATGGATTAAAGGCTCCAATCAAAAGACATAGGGTGGCTGTGTGGATAAGAAAATAAGACCTTTGCATATTTTGTATACAAGAGACTCACCTCAGATCAAAAGACACACAGGCTGAAAGTGAAGGGTTGGAGTAATATATTTCATGCAAATGGAAATGAGAAAAAAGCTCCTGTAGCAATACTTACATCTGACAAAAAGACTTTAAAATGAAGAATACATTAAAAGACAAAGATGGGCACTACATAATAATAAAGGGATCGATCCAACAAGAGGACATAACCCTAGTAAACATCTATGCACCCAACATAGGAGCACCTAAATACATAAAGCAGATATTGACTGACACTAAGACAGAGATCAACAGTAACACTATCATAGTAGGGGACCTCAACACACCTCTGACAACAAGGGACAGGCCTTCCAGACAGAAAATAAATATGGAAACAGTGGCCTTAAATGATACATTGGACCACTTGGATTTAATCAACATTTTCAGAGCATTTCATCCCAAAGCTGCAGAATATACGTTCTTCTCAAGCGCACATGGACATTTTCCAAGATAGACCACATGTTAGGCCACAAAACAAGTCTTGATTTTTAAGAAAATTGAAATCATACCAGTTGCTTTCTCTGACCACAGTGCTATGAAATTCGAAATCAACTACAGTTCTGATGGGGGGAAAAATAAAGAAAAGAAATCAACTACAGGAAAAAAACTGGAAGACACACAAATACATGGAGGCTGAGTAATATGTTACTAAAAAATTAATGCGTCAGCAATGAGATCAAGGAAGAAATCAAAAGATATCTTGAGACATACAAAAATGAAAACTCAACGACCCATAATCTATGAGATGCAGTGAAAGCAGTCCTAAGAAGGAAATTCATAGCCTACTTAAAGAAACAAGAAAAATCACAAATCAACAGTTTATCCTTACACTTAAGGGATCTGGAAAAAGGACAGCAAGATAAGCCCAAAATGAGTACAAGTAAAGAGATAATAAAGATCAGAGTGGAAATAAATGAAATAGAGACCAAAAAAAAAGAAAAAAAGAAAAAAATGCAAATGATCAATGAATCCAAGAGGTGGTTTTTCAAGAAGATAAAATTGACAAACCTTTAGCCAGACTCATTGAAAAAAAAGAGAGGACCCAAATTGATAATCTCAGAAATGAAACAGGAAAAGTGACAACAGACATCACAGAAATACAAAAAAAAATTAAGAAATTACTATGAACAACTATATGCCAACAAATTAGACAATCTGGAAGAAATGGACAATTTTCTAGAAGCATACAACTTTCCCAGGCTAACTCAAGAAGAAACGGAAAACCTGAATAGCCTGATTACTACCAGGGATATTGAATCAGTAATCAACAAGCTCCCAACAAACAAAAGCCCTGGAACAGATGGCTTTACAGGGGAATTTTACAAAACATTTAAAAAAGAATTATCACCTATTCTCCTCAAAGTATCCAAAAAAATCCAAAAGGAGGGAAGACTCCCAAACAATTTTTACAAGGCCATTATCGCCCTGATCCCAAAATCAGACAAAGACATTACAAAGAAAAGAAAACTACAGGCTGATATCCCTAATGAACATAGATGCAAAAATTCTCAACAAAATGTTAGCGAACAGTATTCAGCAATATATTAAAAAGACCGTACACCATGATCAAGTGGGTTCATTCCTGGTATGCAAATTTGGTTCAACATCCACAAATCAATTAATGTGATACACTCCATTAACAAAATGAAAAATAAAAATCATATGATCATATCAGTAGATGCAGAAACAGCATTTGACAAAATCCAGCAGCCATTTATGATAAGAACTCAAGAAAGTGGGAATAGAGGAACCGTATCACAACAAAATAAAGGCCATATATGATAAACCCACAAGTAACATCATACTCAATGGGAAACAGCTAAAACCATTCCCCTTAAGATCAGAAACAAGGTAAGGTTGCCCATTTTGTCCACTTCTATTCAACACAGTTCTGGAAGTTCTAGTCACAGCAATCAGACAAGAAAAAGAAATAAAAGGCATCCAAATTGGTAAGGAGGAAGTGAAATTGTCGTTATATGCAAATGACATGATACCATATATCGAGAACCCCACGGACTCCACCCAAAAACTATTAGAACTGATAAATGAATTTAGTAAAGTAGCAGGATACAAAATTAATATTCAGAAATCAGTTGCATTTGTATATACTAATAATAAAACATCAGAAGGAAAAATTAAGAAAACAATCCCATTCAAAGACTATAAAATACCTAGGAATAAATTTAACCAAAGAAGTAAAAGACCTGTTCTTAGAAAATTATAAGACACTGCAGAGAGAAATTAAAGAAGATACAAATAGATGGAAACACATACCATGATCATGGATAGGAAGAATTAGTATTGTTTAAATGTCCATACTGCCTAAGGCAATATACAGATTCAATGTAATGCCTATCAAACTACAAAGGATATTTTTCACAGAAATAGAACATATAATCCTAAAATTAAATGGAACCATAAAAGACCCCGGATAGCCTCTGTGTTCTTGAGAAATAAGAACAAAGTGGGCGGTATCACAATACCTGACATCATATTATACTACAAGGCTACAAAATCACAACAGCACGGAACTGGCATAAAAACAGACACACAGATCAATGGAACAGAATAGAGAGCCCAGAAATAAATCCATGCCTATATGGTCATTTAATCTACGACAATGGAAATAAGAATTTACGGTGGTGTAAAGACAGTCTATTCAATAAATGGTGCTGGGAAACCTGGACAGACACATGCAAAAAAACGAAGCTGGACCACCTTCTTACACATATACAAGAAAAAATTCAAAATTCATTAAAGACTTAAATGTAAGATCTGAAACCATAAAACTCCTAGAAGAAAATACAGGAAGAAAGTTTACAGACATTACCTGGAGTAATATTTTTACTGATATATACCCTCAGGCAAGGGAAGTAAGAGGAAAAATAAACATATGGGATTACGTCAAACTAAAAAATCTTTTTCACAGCAAAGGAAACCATCAATAAAACAAAAAGTCTAAGCGAAATAAGTCAGACAGAAAAAGCAGAGAACCATATGATTTCACAGATATGTGGTATATAAACCAAAAACAACAAAAGACCAAGACAAACAAATGAGAAACAAAAACTCATAGATACAGACAATAGTTTAGTGGTTACCAGAGGGTAAGGGGGGTGGGGGGTGGGAGATGAAGGTAAAGGGGATCAAATATATGATGATGGAAGGAGAACTGACTCTGGGTGGTGAACACACAATGAGATTTATAGATGATGTAATACAGAATTGTACACCTGAAATCTATGTAATTTTACTAACAATTGTCACCCCAATAAACTTTAATTTAAAAAAAAAAGAAGAAAAAGATAAAAATAAAAATAAATAAAACAAAAAGGGATCCTACTGAATGGGAAAAGGTATTTATCAATGATATATCCGATAAAGGGTTAACATCCAAAATTTATAATTAAAAAAAACACTCTTTCGCCTCAACTCCAAAAACACAAACAACCCAATTTTAAAAATGGGCAGAGGACATGAAGAGACATTTTTCTAAAGAGGACATACAGATGGCAAACAGACATATGAAAAAATGCTCAACCTTCCTAATCATTAGAGAAGTGCAAATAAAAACCACAATGAGATACCACCTCACCCCAGTCAAAATGGCTGTCATCAATAAATCAACAAAGAACAAGTACTGGTGAGGATGTGGAGAAAAGGGAACCCTCATGCACTGTTGATGGGATTGCAGATTGGTGCAGTCACTATGGAAAACAGTATGGAGGTATCTCAAAAAACTGGAAATGGAACTACCTTATGACCCAGCAATTCCACTCTTGGGTATCTATCCAGAGAATTCCAAAATGCTAATTCGAAAAAATCTATGCACTCCCATGTTTATTGCAGCACTATTCACAATAGCCAAGACATGGAAACAACCGAAATGCCTATCGGTAGACAACTGGATTAATAAACTATGTATGGTATGAGCCGTCCCAGTTGCTCAGGTGGTTGGAGCGCCGTGCTCCTAACACTGAGGTCACCGGTTTGATTCCCACATAGGCCAGTGAACTGTACCCTCTACAGCTAAGATTGTGAACAATGGGTCTCCCTGGAGCTGGGCTGCCAGCGAGCAGCTAGAGGTCAGCATTAGCTGCTGTGGGATGCCAAGGGCTGCCGTGTGCTGCCATGAGCATCCGGTGGCCAGTGTGAGTGAGTGGCCAGCAGCCAGCGAGAGCTGCTGTGAACGGCCAACCTACAATCGGAGACTGACAGCTTCAGCCAGGGGAGGCGTAAGGCTCATAATACCAGCATGGGCCAGGGAGCTTTGTCCTACACAACTAGACTGAGACACAATGGCTTGAACTGGAGTGGGGAGTCGTGGAAATAAGGGGGGGGGGGAAAGAAACTGTGGTACATTTATACAATGGAGTATTACGCAGCCATAAAGAAGAATGAAATCTTACCATTTGCAACAACATGGATGGACCTAAAAAACATTATGTTAAGTGAAATAAGTCAGACAGAGAAAGACTAATACCTTATTATCTCACTTATATGTAGACTCTAAAGAAAAGAATCAACAAATGAACTAGTCAGAAACAGTCTCAGATATAGAAGAAAAACTGAGGGTTGCTAGATGGGAGGGTGGGGATAAAGGAGAAGGTGAGGGGATTAGAAAGCACAATCGGTAACCACAAGATTGCCACGGGGATACAAAAGTCTGTTTGGGGAATATAATTAATAATGTTGTAAATATTTTGTAGGGTATCCGATGGACACTTGTCTTATTAGGGAGACCACTTCAGGGATAATGTAGATGCCTGATAACTGCTGTACACCTGAAGCTGAATAATAATGAATGTCAACTATAAATATATATATATATATATATATATATATATATATACACACACACACACACACACACACATATATTCACAAGAAGTGGAGTACAGCATTAGGAATAGAGACAGTGGAAATGCAATGGCTATATGCGATATCAGAGGGGTAGTAGATTGGGGGAGGGAGTTTATCACTTTGTGAGGAGTATAAATGATAAATGTCTAACTATTACATTGTTCTGTACACCTGAAACTAATTAAAAATAAATTAAGTTTTAAAAATTTTAGAATAACAGATGTTTTTTTAATTATATGAAAAAGAGTACCATCAAAAGTGGTAAACATTCCCATTTGTGTGTATACCTCATAAATGTCAGAGCAGGACTTGAGGTCATTTCCAAATCCAAAAACCTGTGCCACTAGCTGGTACCTCAGGTTGCTATGCATCTGAGTCTGGAGGGAAAACTGGTACCCTAAAGATGTGTGATGATAGTCAGAGCACTCATTATGGGAGTTCACTGAGGAAAGAGGAATCTCCCCAACCAGTGAGCTACCAGGAACAGGATACTTGATGCTTCTATAGCATTACTCAGTGGCCAGTTAAGGTCGATGGCCATTTTGAATCACAGCAGGAAGGCAAAATGCAGCCTGTAATACCATGTCCCTAAGCTAGAGGATGACACAAAATTCTGGGTGTTTCTTTGCATTCTGGGCTTGGTAGTCAATGCAGAGGACAAGCTATCTCCGGAAAGAGCAGAGGCTGAAACCCCATCCAGGTTCTAGTTGAGGATATGTTCTCCTGTGTAGCATGACATGCACTCAGCGTGGTACCCTCTTCTGTCTAGTTCACCCAGCAGCACAGCAGAGCTCACAGCATGCTTTCAATGCTGAGAACAGCAATGGCATGAGATCTACCTCAAATAATGCAGATTACATCTCAAGTGTTTCAGGGTCTCACACAACAGCAGCAGCATCTTCTCACTGTGGACACTGCCTTCCAGGGTCAGGTGAGTCAAAGTCTTCTTACCAGTGAAAGCCAGACAGAAGTCCTGATATGCTTCGGCAGGGGAGACATTTTTAATCCTAGGAAAAATAAAAAGGAGGGATTCCATTTTGGAAGCAATAGATAGTTGGTGCTGTGAAAACTGTAAGACGAGATGTCACAAGTCAAGATGGAAAGGGGGAAGACAGTCTGATATGCTCACTTGAAGAACAAGTCAGTGGAATGACAGCTGGGAAGAGCAACACGAGGGACTGTGAATTCAAGTGGTACATAGTGATGGAAGGGAAGATGGAAAGAGGCAGTGAAGGGCTGGCTCACTCTCATCTTTGCCCATGCTGTTCTCCAGATGAAACATCCCTAACCTTGTTTTCTGTGTCATATCATTCCTTTCAACCTGCAGCTCACAAACGTCTTCCCCTCCCCCTCAACACTTACTGGCTTTGTCTAGTAAGAATAAATCACTTACCCCCATACCCCCATGTGGTCATCTACATTTCTACAAAGCAGTTCTGATTTAGGCTACAGCAAGCTATGGTTTCTAAGATAATAAATAAGTTACAGACTCCTTGAAGGTATGGACCGTTAAGAGTTTTTTGTGTGTTTTTTTAATTTCCCTGTCAGCTAGCATGATTGTGGAATATTAAATTGGATTAAAATAAACCGTAAGTGGGTTATAACATGGATTTTCTGTAATCAAATGCTAAGCTTCAAGAAACAACTCAGCATAAAAAAATAAGAAGGTTTTCCTAGCACGTAAACTATGCCACCTTCTTAAACATTAACAGTCAATCAACTTCATGTTATACAATAATGAAGCTAGCTCATAAATTATCCTGTATACATAGTAGGAAATAACAAAAGAAAGGACTTTTTCAGGGTCTCTTTTTAAAGCATGCTTAATGCACCCTAATTTGAGATACAATCAACACCCACGTGACTGTCTCTTTAACTACACTCTTATTCAGATATTTATTTCCACGTGTACTGTTAGAGCATCTTAGCCTGCTTTCACCCAGTGCCTCCAAACCAGGCGATCTATCCTCCTGTTGTGAAATGCTCTTCTCTCTAAACATGCAATTAGTCTTGACCCTTCATTTTAAGATAGTGAACATTCCCTGTGTCTTATCTAAAAGAAGCTCCAAAATCAAATTTTCAGCACAGAGTCAGAATAAGACATTCAGAGCCCCTGCTTAAACTGTCCTAAACTCTTAGTGATGCAAATTACAAGTGTCTTTTAATTCTTGTTCTCATGTAATGCCTTACAAAAACAGCAGAGTAATGTAACTTTACTAGCAATCGTCACCCCAATAAACTTTAATTTAAAGAAAAAAAAGAGCAGTGTAAGCTTTTCAAGGCCATACAGAAGAAATCGACATCTTTACTGGCATTGGCCCATGTTAGATTTTGTTGCTGTGTACACACACACTCCATGACATTCCTAGATAAGCTATCTGTCACCTGACATCAGCAGGTACAGTCAACTGATGTGTGGCATAGCTATTTGTTGTAAGTAAATAGGACTACATTTTCAATGGATTAATTAAGGCTTCTACAGAATGTTGATTTAGGGGAAAGTTTCAGCAATGTATCTGTATGGAGTTTTGAACAGAACTTACGAAGTTTATCCCCTGAACATGTGTTAGTTGAAAAGTCTATACCATTTGTATACACCAATAACAAACTATCTTAAAGAGAAATTAAGAAAACAATCCCATTCACAATTCCTTCAAAAACAATAAAATACTTAGAAATAAATTTAGCCAGGGAAGTAAAAGACCTGTACTCAGAAAATTAGAAGACATCAAAGAGATAAATTAAAGAAGATACAAATAAATTAAAACATATACCATGCTCATGGATAGGAAGAATTAATATAGTTAAAATTTCCATACTACCAAAGGCAATATACAGACTCAATGCAATCCCTATCAAATTACCAATGATATTTTTCACAGAACTAGAACAAATAATGCTAAAGTTTAAATGGAACCATAAAACACCCGAAATAGCCACAACAATCTTGAGAAATAAGAACAAAGTGGGAGGTATCACACTACCTGGCATCAAATCATTCTACAAAGCTATAGTAATCAAAACATCATGGTATTGGCATAAAAAGAGACACACAGATCAATGGAACAAAATAGAGAGCCCATAAATAAATCTATGCCTATATGGTCAGTCAATAAATGACAATGGAAGCAAGAATTTACATTGGGGTAAATACAGTCTATTTAATAAATGGTGATGGGAAAACTGGACAGATACATGCAAAAAAAATGAAAATGGACCACCTTCTACCACATAAACAAGAATAAATTCAAAATGAATTAAAAACCTAAATGTAACACTCGAAACATAAAACTCCTAGAAGAAAATATAGGGAGTAAATTTGCAGACATAACCCTTAGAAATACTTTTACTGATCTATCCCCTTGGGCAAGGGAAGCAAAAGAAAAAATAAACATGTGGGACTACATCAAACTAAAAGGTATTTTTATGGCAAAGGAAATCATCGATAAAACAAAAAGACATTCTACTGAATGGGAGGAAGATATTTACCAATGATACATCTAATAAGGGGTTAATATCCAAAATTTATAAAACTCAACGCCGAAAAAACAAACAACCCAATTTAAAAAATGGACAGAGGACATGAAGAGACATTTCTCTAAAGAGGACATACAGGCCAACAGACATATGGAAAAAATGCTCAACATCACTAATCATAAGAGAAATGTAAATAAAAACCTCAATGAGATACCACCTCACTCCGGTCAGAATGGCCTATCATCAATAAATCAATGAACAACAAGTGTTGGTGAGGATGTGGAGAAAAGGGAACCCTCGTGCACTGTTGGTAGAGTTGCAGATTGGTGGAGCCACTATGGAAAACAGTATGGAAGTATCTCAAAAAATTGAAAATGGAACTACCTTATGACTCCTGGGTACCTATCCAAATAAATTCAAAACACTAATTCAGAAAAATATATGAACCCCTATGTTTATTGCAGTGCTATTCACAATAGCCAAGATATGGAAACAACTGAAATGCCCGTCAATAGATGATTGGATAGAGAAACTGTGGTACATTTACGCAAGGGATTATTACTTGGCCATAAAAAAGAATGAAATCTTACCATTTGCAACAACCTGGATAGACCTAGAGAATATTATGCTAAGTGAAATAAGTCAGATTGAGAAAGACAAATACCATATAATCTCACTTATATGTGGAATCTGAAAAACAGAATAAATGAGCAAACTAAACTCAGAAATAGACTCAGAGGTATAGAGGGAAAAACTGATGGTTGCTAGATGGGAGGGGTTGGGAATGGGGAAGCAGGTGAAGGGATTAGAAAGTGCCAGTTAGTAATCACAGTATAGTCACAGGGATATGAAATACAGTACGGGGAATATAATCAATAATGTTGCAAAGATTATGTAGGGTGCCAGATGGGCACTGGACTTATCAGGGGGATCACATCATAGATTGTGTAGATGCCTGCCCAATGTGCTATACACCTGAAACTGAATATCTATATACACATATATTTACAGGATGTAAAGTACAGCATAGGGAATATAGTCAATGGTATTGTTAACAGCTATATACAATGTCAGAGGGTAGTAGATTGGGGGGTTTATCACTTTGTGAGGGGTGTAAATGTCTATTACATTGTTTTGTACACCTGAAACTAATAAAGAAAATAATAAATAAAAAGAAAAGGATGTCCTCATAGTCATCTGTCCAAGTGGCCCACATCATGACTCACATCTGCCACAACCTACCTTACTCACACTCATTTCTCAATCCCACTCTACACACTAATTATAAGCTCATCATTGTCTCTCCAACATGTTCTTATGCACATATTTGAACTTATCTCTCTGAAATATTTCCCCAGTTCCCACCGCAGGTCTCTTTCTGACATGCACATGCCTATTTTTCCTACGGGTCAAGTTTCAAACACGCCTCACAGCGTATGTATGGAAGGATCCAAACTCTTGGCCAGATTTCATGAAAATGACAATATGACATATAATTCTCCCACTAGACACATTTAAGGATGGGAACCATTTCATTTCTTTGTGTTCTGAGCACCTGGCTGTTTGAAACCAGGTCTAACATTCAAATATGGGTCTCACATTAAAAATGCCTGAGGACAGCCATCGCAAAATTAGCATCTACTTACACCACCTTCTGGAGATGACAGGTAACACGGGTAATCTGCTCACAAAGAATCCTCATGGAGGAGTGACTCAGGAAGCTTTGACCCACATCCAGAAATTTCAGGTTCTTGTTTGAACTGAACACAGAGCAAAGATCCGTCCAGAGACAAAGAGTGTGATAGTCGCTCTGTGACCTAGGAGGAAGTGATGGACAGGAGCATCTATTAACAGTACATCTGGGAAAAGTCATGAAAAGCATTAGGTTGTTCTGAAAAACCATCAATAAATGAAAAGTAACCTGCAGAATGGGAGGAAATATTTATAAATCATAGCTCTAATAAGGGGTTGATATCCAAAATATAAAAAGAACTCGCACAACTCAATGGAAAAAATCCATTTTTAATTGGATCTTTTGTTGTTGTTGAATTGTATGAGTTCTTTACATATTTTGGATATTAGCCCCTTATTGGAGGTGTTGTTTACAAATATCTTCTCTCATTCCATTGGTTGCCTCTTTCTTTTATTGATGGTTTCTTTACTGTGCAGAAGTTTTTAGTTTGATATAGACCCATAAAATGGGCAGAGGACCTGAATTGACATTTTCCCAAAGAAGACATACAGATGGCCAACAGCTACATGTAAAGGTGCTCAACACCTCTAATCCTTAGAGAAATACAAAGCAAAACCACAATAAGATATCATCTCTCAATTATTAGAATTGCTGTCATCAAAAAGACAAGAGATAACAAGTATTGGTGAGGATGTGGAAAAAAGGGAACTTCTGTGCACTGCTGATGCGGATGTGAATTGGAAACAGTGTGAAGGTTCCTCAAAAAAATTAAAAATAGAACTACTGTATGACCCAGAAATTCCACTCCTGTGTATTTATCTGAAGAAAACAAAATTACCATCTCAAAAAGATATCAACACCCCACATGTAGCAGCACTATTCACAATAGCCAAGAAATGGAGACAACCTAAGTTTTCATTAATGGATGAGTGGATAAAGAAAACGTGGTACTTATATGCAATGGAATGTTATTCAGCCATAAAACAGAAAATTTTGCCATTTACCGCAACATGGCTGCACCTTGAGGATATGCTGCATGAAATAAGTCAGACAGAAAAAGACAAATATTGTATGATCTCACCTACATGCGGAATCTGAAAGAGAGAGAGAGAGAGAGAGAGGGAGGGAGGGAGGGAGGGAGGGAGGGAGGGAGGGAGGGAGGGAGGAAGGAAGGAAGGAAGGAAGGAAGGAAGGAAGGAAGGAAGGAAGGAAGGAAGGAAAAGAACACACTAAACTCATAGATACAGAGAACAGACTGGTCATTGGCCCAGGCAAAGTTTGAGTGAAATGGATGAAGGGAGTCAAAACATACATATTCCAGTCGTAAAATAAATATGACACAGAGATATAACATACAAAATGGTGACTATAGTTGTGTCTTTTTGTTGGGTTTTTGTTTTCGTTTTGGTTGTTGTTGTTTGGGTATTTGTTGTTGTTGTTGTTGTTGTTTTGGTGACTATAGTTTTTTAAAAAGGAATTGGTAGGGAGAAAATGTATTAATGTTGGGAGTGTCCAGGCACATCCTAACCCATTCCCCACATGAAAACTATAACACTAAAACAGAAGCATACTACACTTCGGATGATGAGCATACAATGGAGTACACAGATGTTGTACTATAAAGTTGTACGCCTGAAATTTATGTAATGTTACTAACTGATGTTACCCCAATAAATTTAATTTAAAGTTTTTTTAAAGGTTCCAAAGACCCCATTCCTAGTCTGAACATCATGGAACCTATCTTGAATGGTGAGCCGGCAGGAGGCAATTCCAGCCAGAAGAAAACACCGACCTTAAGCCACAGGGAGCAGGAGCCTGTCCTCTTCCCAATGTACGAAATGAAGCCAAAGGTGGGAGAACCAGTAGAGTAAGAAGTGACTGTTCTTACCTCTGGACCCATGTGTCAGATTCTGATGCAGTGTCATTCTCCAGGAATAGCCCCTTTTCTACCTGCAGTGAGATTTTCTGCAAGTTTTGACAGTGCTTGAGGCAGAAGGATGAGTACATGATGTCCATTTTGTTTTTCAAATGCAGAGACATGTCCTTCACGTGGACCATCGCTTCCTCTATGAGCTGCTCGTCCTGAGACTCGTAAAGACAGTACAGCACCTCCTTCATGGCCATCACTGAGGAGAAGGGTTTATTCCCACTGGACTTGGATTTCAGTAGTTCCTGCTTGATGCCCATCGACACTCGGCAGCCAAAAGTGGTCTCCAGCTCCCTGGCCCGCTCCTTGTTCGAGAGGCCGAATAAGAAGTACACGACGTGGGTCAGGCTGGGGTTCTTCAGCCTTTCTTCCCTGGAGAGCAGCTTCTGCACGTCCCCAATACCCCCTCTGGGGCTCTCTCCGTCTTCCTCCTCCTCGCTCTCCAGAAGGTAGAACATGGCCGCTAACAGCTGCTGGACACTGAGGTGGATGAAGGAGTAGCAGCCCCCACAGTCTCCGTCCTTCTGGAGGACGTTCTTGTCCAGGAAAGGACGGAGGTCACACTCCTCTACCCCGAGTCTCCCCAGGTCTTCTCCATCGAACACAGATGTCTGCGTCCACACGCCCTCAGCAGCCAGGACACACAGAGCCTTCACTGGCGCCACGAGGTGCTGGCTGGGGCAGCTGCCAGGGCCCGCTGTGAACTGGCTGCACAGGAAACGCAGGAACAGCGAGGTGGTGGTTTGGCACGTGGGGCCCGGGTCTTCCCCCTTCTCCATCTGCAGTTTCAGACAAGTGCACACAACCCAGCACACGGCAGGAGCCGAGCCCATGTGGAACAAAGCTGGATTGCTCTTCATCAAGTCGAAAGCTCGCAGTGCCTGATCCTCGTCTTGAAACTGTTTCAAGAAATACTCCCTCCTGTCCAGCTCTAAGAGCCCCTCGATTTCCATGAGGAGCGGCTGTTCCAGCAGGAGCCGGAGCTCTCTCAGGGCCCCCGGCCTAGTGGTGATCAGCAAAGTGGCCTTGGGTAACATTTTTCTCTTCAGCAAACTCCCCAGGAGGACGGGCACCGGCTTGCGCTTCTTCCAGTCACCACAAATGTCATGGATGAGTGACCCCGAGGGGACTCTCAGCTCATCGAAACCATCGATGACAATCAGGACTTTGTGTGCCTGGGTGAGGCTCTCTGGACCAGCTTCCTGCAAATCTGGCCAGTTCTTAGACATCAGCTCTGCAAAAGTGCACGCCCCCTTGTGGTTGAGCTCCTTGCAGCTGAGATAGAAGGCCGCACTGAGTGTCTCTGGGAGGTTGTCCTGGGTCCAGTCCAGCATCACCTTCTTTGCCAGTGTGGTTTTCCCAACACCCGCAGGACCGTATAGCACCACCGTAAGTGGCCTTAGCTGTGCGGGTGTTTGGGGATTCAAGAATGATGTGAACTTTTGACTTCCCTGGGTGATTTTGTAGTGGAAATCGTCACCATCTCCATAACAAAATGTGTTCTTCCAGATAGAATAAAATTTCTCCATTGTGTTTCTGTCTCTCTCCTCTTCACCTGTACTGATACACAATGGGAGAAAGTTGTGCCAGTGATTATACTCAACTGGAAATTATACTTTGTAAAGCACCAGAAATGAGAATACCAAGAAGAAGCAAATTATGTTGCACTCTACCAAATATCAAACATCTGACTATAATACAGCTTTTACCCAACGGCGTTTCTAACATCCAAGACCCTGTGGCGGGCCAGCCGCCACGAGTCGAACGGTTCCTGACAAGGGGAGTGGGAATGAAAAAAAAGATACTCACACATATGATGATGGCGATCGCGGACTTCAGTGATCCTGAAGACGCTGAGTTTATTCTGTCCCCAGAATTTATACCTTCTGTGGACGTGCAGTTTAACAAGCACAAAAATGCATTACCTAGTTAACAGTAAATCTTTAACTTTAACACAGGAGACACAAAATTTACTGAAACTCCCAAAAGTAATTATCTCATCAATTGCCCTGATAGGCATCAGCCTTCTGTTCTGGGAACTGGCCACTCCCACCACATTCCTGAGCAGCATGCAAGCACTCTCCAGATGCAGGCAGAGACAATTGCTTCAGGGGGAGGAAATAGGTTAAGTATAAACCGAACCATCCTGTTAAGGCTTTAAAGTTAACTGCAACCATGGCTCCCCACATCTCCCCCTTTTTTATTTTATAGGAACAAAATCCATCCAGCCAGGATGGCGAGGTGACGGTGCCTGTCTTAGGTGTTTTAGGACGCCTGCCTCAACTTACCCGTCATTGGTACTCATATTTTATCATACAAGCCCTGTCTTAGGTGTTGAAGTGGCTCCCAAATATTTACCCGTCGTTGACTAACCCGTCCCTCATAAATGCACAGGAGAGAGAAGCGTATTGCTTGCCTTAAGCTCAAGCTGATGGATGTCAGCTCGTAAGTCTAACATTTTGTTGATGAAACATCTGATGAGGATGGGGAGTAGGCACAGAACCAAGCAGACACAGATGCTCAATGTAAGAAATATTATAACAGAATGGGTAATATAAGGCATAGAGGGCAAAACACTCCTAAGAACATCAACAAACTCAGAGGCAGCCTGAGCTGCATCAAATTTTAAAGGTTCAGCTTCTCTCATACTTTGAATTTTATCATGAAGCCAGCTTTCTTTTATACACACAGAAACAAGATTACATAGAGCAGCTGAGGCAGCAAGTACAGATTAGTTATGTTTTCTCAAAGTTTGGCCCTGACTGTCTTTATCTCTTTGGTAATTTCTCATCCCCAGAACAGCAGGTGTCTGTTTGTTTTTTATGCTTATCGGAGTCTCCCTCAGCCATCCTCCCAAACTCTGCTTGAAGTTACATTTTCTTAACCCTTAATGCTCCAGCTCCCTACAGACCCCTTCTGCCTTTCCCAGCTTTGGGTTATCTATTCTTCGCACTTGTGTGCACTTTGTAAAATACCCATGGATGTGAGCTTGATTCACAGGGTTATTTGTACTTCGTAGGTCAGACATTATTGTAGATAAAGAAAACTGAATATTCTTGAGTCTGGTAACCACTAAACTATTGTCTGTGTCTATGAGTTTTTGTTTCTTCAATTGTTTGTCTTGTTCTTTTGTTGTTTTCAGAGGGTAAGTGGGAGAGGGGTGGTAGATGAGGGTAAAGGGAATCAAATATATGGTGATGGAAAGAACTGACTCTGGATGGTGAACACACAATGTGATATATAGATGATGTAATACAGAATTGTACACCTGAAATCTATGTAACTTTACTAACAATTGCCACCCCAATAAACTTTAATTTTAAAAAAATACATTCTTTTTTTTTAATTTTTTTTTTATTAAATTTATTGGGGTGACAATTGTTAGTAAAATTACATAGATTTCAGGAGTACAATTCTGTATTACATCATCTATAAATCCCATTGTGTGTTCATCACCCAGAGTCAGTTCTCTTTCCATCACCATATATTCGATCCCCCTTACCCTCATCTCCCACCCCCCACCCCCCTTACCCTCTGGCAACCACCAAAACATTGTCTGTGTCTATAAGTTTCTGTTTCTCATTTGTTTGTCTTGTTCTTTTGTTGCTTTTGGTTTATAAACCACATATCAGTGAAATCACTCTGCTTTTTCTGTAACATTTCGCTCAACATTACACTCTCAAGATCCATCCATGTTGTCACAAATGTTCCTATATCATCTTTTCTTACCGCCGAATAGTATTCCATTGTGTATATATACCACAACTTCTTTATCCATTCATCTATCGAAGGACATTTTGGTTGTTTCCATGTCTTGGCCACCGTAAACAAAGCTGCAAAGAACTATAATGGAGGTATCACACTTCCTGACTTTGGCTTGTACTACAGGGCCACAATAATGAAAACAGCATGGTATTGGCAGAAAAACAGACACATAGACCAATGGAATAGAATTGAGAACCCAGAAATAAAACCACATAAATATGGACAGATAATTTTTGACAAAGAAGCTAAAAACATACAATGGAGCAAAGACAGCCTCTTCAATAAATGGTGCTGGGAGAATTGGATAGCCACGTGCAAAAGAATGAAACTGGACTGCTATTTGTCACCATGTACCAAAGTTAATTCAAAATGGATCAAAGACTTAAGCATAAGACCTGACACAATAAACTGCATAGAAGAAAACATAGGTACTAAACTTATGGACCTTGGGTTCAAAGAGCATTTTATGAACTTGACTCCAAAGGCAATGGAAGTAAAAGCTAAAATAAACAAATGGGACTATATGAAACTTAAAAGCTTCTGCACAGCAAAAGAAACCATTGACAAAATAAAGAGGCCACCAACTGAATGGGAGAAGATTTTTGCAAACAGTGCCTCCGATAAGGGGCTAGTATCCAGAATATACAAGGAACTCATGCAACTCAACAACAAAAAAACAAACAACCCAATTGAAAAATCGGCAGAGGACTTGAAGAGACATTTCTCCAAAGAAGACATACAAATGGCAAATAGACATATGAAAAAATGCTCAACATCACTAATCATCAGAGAAATGCAAATCAAAACCACAATGAGATATCACCTCACCCCAGTCAGAATGGCTATCATCAACAAGACAAATAGTAACAAATGTTGGAGAGGCTGTGGAGAAAAAGGAACCCTCATACACTGTTGGTGGGAATGCAGACTGGTGCAGCCGTTATGGAAGGCAGTGTGGAGGTTCCTCAAAAAATTACGAATAGAATTGCCATATGATCCAGCAATCCCTCTCCTGGGTATCTACCCAAAAAATCTGAAAACATTTAGAGATAAAGACACGTGTGCTCCAATGTTCATTGCAGCTTTGTTTACAGTAGCCAAGACATGGAAACAACCAAAATGTCCTTCGATAGATGAATGGATAAAGAAGTTGTGGTATATATACACAATGGAATACTATTCGGCGGTAAGAAAAGATGATATAGGAACATTTGTGACAACATGGATGGATCTTGAGAGAGTAATGCTGAGCGAAACAAGTCAGATAGAAAAAGCAGAGAACCATGTGATTTCACTGATATGTGGTATATAAACCAAAAACAACAAAAGAACAAGACAAACAAATGAGAAACAGAAACTCATAGACACAGACAATAGTTTAGTGGTTGCCAGAGGGTAAGGGGGGCGGGGGTGGGGGGTGGGAGATGAGGGTAAGGGGGATCGAATATATGGTGATGGAAGGAGAACTGACTCTGGGTGGTGAACACACAATGGGATTTATAGATGATGTAATACAGAATTGTACACCTGAAATTTATGTAATTTTACTAACAATTGTCACCCCAATAAATTTAATTAAAAAAAAAAAAAGAAAAAAAAAACATTTCAGGAGCTGATGTTATAATGAGAAAACTATAATGAGAATTAAATCCAATGTGCTTCTTCCTTTACTGGGAATGAAGCTATCCACTCCTGCAATGGGATACTAGGCAGAAATAATGGCAAGTGGCCTATTTTCCTCTTTTATGTCAACACTTACCAATAAAACTCAAAATTCACAAAAAAAAAAAAAAAAAAAGAATATATGGTGATGGAAGGAGAACTGACTCTGGGTGATGAACACACAATGGGATTTATAGATGATGTAATACAGAATTGTACACCTGAAATCTATGTAATTTTACTAACAATTGTCACCCCAATAAATTTAATTAAAAAAAAAAAAATCGGCAGAGGACTTGGAGAGAGATTTCTCCAAAGAGGACATACAAATGGCAAATAGACATATGAAAAAATGCTCAACATCACTAATCATCAGAGAAATGCAAATCAAAACCACAATGAGATATCACCTCACCCCAGTCAGAATGGCTATCATCAACAAGACAAATAGTAACAAATGTTGGAGAGGCTGTGGAGAAAAAGGAACCCTCATACACTGTTGGTGGGAATGCAGACTGGTGCAGCCATTATGGAAGGCAGTGTGGAGGTTCCTCAAAAAATTACGAATAGAATTGCCATATGACCCAGCAATCCCTCTCCTGGGTATCTACCCAAAAAATCTGAAAACATTTAGAGATAAAGACACGTGTGCTCTAAAAATATATATTCTTGAGTCTATTTTATTTTTATTATGGTAAAATATACATAATTTTTTACTGTTTTAAAAGGTACAATTGAGTGCCATTGAAAACATTCACAATGCTGTGCATCCATTACCACTATCTAATTCCAAAGTGTCATTTCCCTCTCCCCCAGAACAGATACCCCAGGCAGATCCACTAAACAGTCACCCTTTCCCCCTTTCACAGCCACTAATCTGGCACCCACTAATCTGCTTTCTATCTCTGTGGATTTACCTATTTGGGGCATTTCACATAAATGAAATCATAAAAGTATATGATCTTTTATGTCCTGTTTCCTTCCCTTCGCATTATATTTAAGCTTCATAGAGAGTGTCTCCTATTTGATTAATCTGTGATATCAGAAGAAACAAAGGAATATAAACACTATTACCATGTCATGTAAGATCTACATTAATTTTTGCTCCAAAAAAACCTCATTAGAGCTAATTGCCCAGCTTGGTCTTATTTTCTGGGAAACACGGTAGAAGTGATTGAATCTATCAAGTCTATAGAGTAGGGGGAAAGTTATATACATATACACCAAATACCTAAGAATAAGTCTACAACCATGTGTTAGGTCTCTTCCTGTAGAGTTACAGGTTTGTAAACAGCATGGAAGAAATTGTCAATAAATGAAGAAAGGACATTCGTGGGTCAGAAGGCTCTGTGTTACATAATCAGTTCTTTCTGTGGATTTCCATTCAACATCCAACAGGTTTTGGTATTTGATGAGCTAAGTTTAAAGTTATTATAGAAATGCTAAGATGTAAAGTAATCAAAACCAAGGGCAGAAAAACAAGAGTTGGAAAACTTACACTACAAGATAAAAATGAGGGTCCAGACTAGGATGAGACAAAAAAAAAAAAGGTCCCAGGGCACAAAAATTGAAATAGCTCACTTGCTTCACCCTAGCTCTGACCCTGACAAAGACTTACTATAAACTAGAGCAAATGATAGGAAACTGGTAAAGGTCAATAATGGACCAACAAGAGACATTAGTGAGCTTATGAATAAACTCACACAGTCAACATCTTACAACTACAGTACAGAGCTATGGGGGAAGAATGGTCTTTTTCAATAAGTGGTGCTGTGTCAATTAGATAGTCACATAAAAAGCAAACTCCAATCCCTACATCACAGCATACACAAAAACTAATTTGAGATTGATTATAATCCCAGTTATGAAAAGTAGGCAATAAAGATTGCCAAAAACAATGACAACAACAACAACTATAGTCATTGCTTTGAGGTAATCAAGACAACATTCTATTTCAGGTGTACAATTCTGTATTACATCATCTATAAATCCCATTGTGTGTTCACCACCCAGAGTCAGTTCTCCTTCCATCACCATATATTTGATCCCCCTTACCCTCATCTCCCACCCCCAACCCCCCTTACCCTCTGGTAACCACTAAACTATTGTCTGTGTCTATGAGTTTCTGTTTCTCATTTGTTTGTCTTGTTCTTTTGTTGTTTTTGGTTTATATACCACATATCAGTGAAATCACATGGTTCTCTGCTTTTTCTGTCTGACTTGTTTCGCTCAGCATTACATTCTCAAGATCCATCCATGTTGTCACAAATGTTCCTATATCATCTTTTCTTACACCAAATAGTATTCCATTGTGTATATATACCACAACTTCTTTATCCATAACAATTGTCACCCCAATAAATTTAAAAAATAAATTTAAAAAAAAGACAACGTTCTATCCATAAAGGTAAAAACCGATAAACCAAATTTGATTTTAAATTGAGAACTTAGGTTCAGTCAAAAAGAAAAAAAAGCATAAAAGCAAAAAGGGAAGCTGCAAACTGGGAGACTACACACTCAAAATATGTATATTTTGAGATATAGATTTCTCAAAAGGAACAATGTCAGAAATTCCAACAAGTAGATAGTAAAACATTGGTAAAATATTTTATATTTATAAGACATAGATACACCTCACCCCAGTCAGAATGGCTATCATCAACAAGACAAATAGTAACAAATGTTGGAGAGGCTGTGGAGAAAAAGGAACCCTCATACACTGTTGGTGGGAATGCAGACTGGTGCAGCCGTTATGGAAGGCAGTGTGGAGGTTCCTCAAAGAATTATGAATAGAATTGCCATATGACCCAGCAATCCCTCTCCTGGGTATCTACCCAAAAAATCTGAAAACATTTAGAGATAAAGACACGTGTGCTCCAATGTTCATTGCAGCTTTGTTTACGATGGCCAAGACATGGAAACAACCAAAATGTCCTTCGATAGATGAATGGATAAAGAAGTTGTGGTACATATACACAATGGAATACTATTCGGCAGTGAGAAAAGATGATATAGGAACATTTGTGACAACATGGATGGATCTTGAGAAAGTAATGCTGAGCGAAACAAGTCAGACAGAAAAAGCAGAGAACCATGTGATTTCACTGATATGTGGTATATAAACCAAAAACAACAAAAGAACAAGACAAACAAATGAGAAACAGAAATTCATAGACACGGACAATAGTTTAGTGGTTGCCAGAGGGTAAGGGGGGTGGGGGGGGGAGGTGAGGGTAAGGGGGATCGAATATATGGTGATGGAAGAACTGACTCTGGGTGATGAACACACAATGGGATTTATAGATGATGTAATACAGAATTGTACACCTGAAATCTATGTAATTTTACTAACAATTGTCACCCCAATAAATTTAATTTAAAAAAAAAAAAGACATAGATAAAACTCAATGGAAAGAGCTCAAAAAATAGAAAAAGACGCTTCAAAAAAGAGAATGGTCAGTCGACCAGTAAGTATATTGAAAGGCGCTCAATCTCATTACACCTGAGATGAATGCAAATTAAGAACCTAGTGCCGGAAAATGACACCCCATCAGAATGGTTAAAAATACAGTGATTAAGAAGTACAAATTGCCAGTTATAAAAATAGTCATAGTGATGTAAAGTAGGCAATAGAATTATAAAGAATATAGTCAATAATACTGTAGTAATTATGCATGGTGCCAGGTGGATTCTAGATTTATTGGGTGCTCACTTCCTAAGTTATATAAATGTCTAATCACTATGTTGTACACCTGAAACTAATATAATGTTGAATGTCAACTGTAATTGAAAACTTAAAAAAAAATTTTAGTTGAAGACAGATATCACACACTGTTGCCTATAATGAAGTCAAACTCTCCTTCATTCCTACAGATGTTAAATTGAAAAAAAAAAAACTGCATTGCCAAACTCATGGGTGGTTTTTATTATAGCTCACTGTACTCATGTGCTCACTGTACTCATGGTTACATACCATTCCTGGTTACATACCCCAAATAAATGAGGGCTTAGGTCTACAAAGGATGCATGCACATCTAGTCCCAGCACCTGTGTTCATGTTCCCAAACTGCAGGTGTGAAAGACACTTTACCAAAAACAAAAACCAAAAAACAATAATTGAATTAATTTACTTTACATGAAGTTCATAACAAGCAAAACTAATCTGGAACAGTATTTGCCTTTCCCACCTCACAGACGAGGTGTTTATCTGTGATGCTGGAAAATTTCTCCATTGATCTGGTTCATGCATGTCTAACTATATACATGGATGTACACACATGTGTGTAATCATTAATCAGATTGTCAGTATTAATATGTATGACCAACTAGAGATTATATTGTATATCTGCATACACAAATGTGCAAATATAAATGTTTAAAAACATTAAGAGGAACTTAATGTAGCTCTGACTTAGAAGTGGCAGAATTAAAGGACAAAATATGACTGCATGAAGTGTTCATTTTATAAATATAACCTGATTATCTGGATAATTCCCTTTTACATTTTCCTGTAATCCCTGTCTTTTTCTAATTAAAGTTTATTGAGTTGAGAATGGTTAGTAAAGTTACATAGGTTTCAAAAGTACAATTCTGTAATACATCATCTATATATCACATTGTGTGCTCACCAACCAGAGTCAGTTCTCCTTCCATCACCATATATTTGATCCTTATCTACCCTTATCTATCATTCCCCTCCCCTCTTACCCTCTGGTAGCCACTAAACTATTGTCTGTGTCTGGATATAAAACTGAAAGCAACAAAGGAACAAAACAAACAAAGAAAGAAACAAAACTCTTATATATTTTAGGAACTCATACAACTCAACAACAAAAAAATAAACAACTCAATTAAAACATAGGCAGAGGACCTAAATAGACATTTCTCCAAAGAGGATATACAGATGGCAAATAGACATATGAAAAGATGCTCAACATCACTAATCATCAGAGAAACGCAAATGAAAACCACAATGATATATCACCTCACAGCAGTTAGAATGGCTATCATCAACAAGACAAATATAATAATAACAAGTGTTGGAGAGGCTGTGGAGAAAAAGGAACTCTCAGACACTGTTGGTGGGAATGCAGATTGGTGAGGCCACTATGAAAGGCAGTGTGGAGGTTCCTCAAAAAATTAAGAATAGAATTGCCATATGACCCAGCAATCCCTCTCCTGGGTACCCACCAAAAAAAAAAAAAATCAGAAAACATTTACCCATAAAGATATATGTGCTCCAATATTCACTGAAGCTTTATTTACAGTGACCAAGACATGGAAACAACCAAAAAGGTTGTTTGGATGATTGGATTTATCCAATAGATGACTGGATAAAGATGTGGTATATATACACAGTGGAATACTACTCTGCCATAAGAAAAGATGAAGTAGTGCCGTTTGTGACAACATGGATGGATCTTGAGAGTGTAATGCTGAGCGAAATAAGTCAGACAGAAAAGTCAAGAATCATGTGATTTCACTGATATGTGGGATATAAACCAAAAACAACAAAAGAACAAGACAAACAAATGAGAAAGGAAAACTCATAGACACAGACAATAGTTTAGTGGTTACCAGAGGGTAAGGGGGGTGGGGGGTCGGGGGTAGTAGACGAGAGTAAAAGGGATCAAATATATGGTGATGGAAGGAGAACTGACTCTGGGTGGTGAACACACAATTGGATTTATAGATGATGTAATACCGAATTGTACACCTGAAATCTATGTAATTTTACTAATAATTGTCACCCCAATAAATTAAAAAAAAACTGAAACAACAAAGGAACAAGACAAAGAAATAAAAACTGATAGACATAGACAGTAGTTTTAGATGATGTATTACAGAATTGTACACTTGAAACCTATGTAACTTTACTAACCATTGTCACCCCAATAAACTTTAAAAAAAAAAAAAAAACAGTAAAACTTTAAAAAAGGGGTGGGGGGCAGCCAGATGGCTCAGTTGGTTAGAGTGCAAGCTCTTAACAACAAGGTTGTCAGTTCAATTCCCACATGAGCCAGTGAACTGCGCCCTCCACAATTAGATTGAAAACAACAGCTTGAGCTTGTAGCTGAGCTGCCGGTGGGCAACCGTTGGCTCAGTGGTTGCAGCTCAGTGGATGGAGCATAGTGCTCAGAACACCAAGGTCGCAGGTTCGATTCCCACATGAACAAATGAGCTGTGCCCCCCCCCACAACTAAATTGAAAAAAAAACCAAAAACAATGACTGGACATCCTGGAAAAACACACTGTTCCACAATATTCCCCAATTAAAAAAAAAAAAAATTAAACTTAGATTTACTAGCAGTACTGTAAACTCTTCATTTCAAACAGTTCTGATTCTCATATGTCTCATAATAAAAAAAAAGAGGAAAGAAAAAGAAACAAAAACTCATAAACACAGATAATCCCTGTCTCTTTAAAGGAGCCATTATAACAATTAGCATCTGAGTATTTACTATGTGCTGGGAAGTATTACACATATTGATCACATTTTGTCCCTGTAACAATCTCATCAGACAAATCTGTTATCTGTACTTTGTATGATGAATCTGAGGGTTAGTGTAGTGGTTCTCCCAGTGTGGCCCCCAGACCAGCAGCATTGTCTGGGAACTTGTACAAAATGCAGATTCTTCGGCTCAACACCAGACCTACCAAATTGGAAGCTCTGAGGATGGGCCCAGGAAGCTTTGTTTCAACAAACCTTCCAGGTGATCATGATGAATGCTGGTTTCAGGACCACTGGCAGAGGCCCAGGTTTACACAGCTGCTCGAGTTAAAGCCAAGATAATCACGAAGGACGTTTAACTCAAGAACCTGCACTCTCAATCACTGATACACAGTCTCAACCAACTAAATAAAAACATGAAAATCTCTACATCCTCAGGCATTAAATGGGCAACATTAGGGATGATTCACAAGATGAGATACAACTGTTTAGTAAGGACCTGGGGGAAATGACATTCAACAGGAAGAAAAACTATGCGAAATGTTTCAACACAATGGATAATAAGGGCTCATAATCATTATGAAATATTTAGTATAAAAATGCTCATGCTGACCTACTAAGTCAAAAGAAAATAAAACAAAACAAACAAAAAACATCAAGTTACACACCGGTGGAAGCAAGACCACCACCTCCTCACATGGAAAACTACTGAAAGCATATACACCCCCAGAAACCAATGAGTGCTTAAGTGTCAATGCCATGGAAGATTTTGTCATGTTATTGTCCTTTTTCAATGCTGTCTTCAATTGCCTGCATTTGGTTTTGTGAGGAAAACACTTGAAATAGAGGATAGGTCACCCCAGTCATAGAGAGTTATCCAAGGGGGAACACGCCATGTCTGTCACATTTTTCAGTGAAGACTGAAGGAAGACATTTTGGGAAGGTGGTGAGGTTATGAGGTTAGAAGCCAGACTTGACTAGACTGGGACACAGCTACTCATAGAAACACAATTGATAGAGTGAGGACCGAGGTTCCAGCTTTAAGAGCCCAGAAGGTGAAGGGAGGGGTTAAATTCCTTGACAAGCAGACCAACGCAAGAGGAAAATGAAGTCTGATGGAATTTTAGGTATAGACAATGAGGAGGAAAAAGGCTTGCACCTAAAGACCGAACACAGAAAAGCACAGTCTGAAACAGACAGTAAGATAGGCAGAAAGTCACCATCTGGTTCTGTTCAGAGTACTGCTTACAGATTGATAATTTGATCCTTATGTAACTAAAAGGAGACCAGCTAGGATTGAAGTTAACACCAACTCAGAACTACACACTTCCTAAATAAGGTAGCCCAGGCCAGCAAAACCAGATTAGATATCCAAGCCACACCGAGAATGAGAAGATGAATCTGCAAAGCTAAGTGGCAAACCTAAGTGAGTCACAAGGTAGGAAGCTCTCCGGGCCACCCAGGGGCTGGTGCATAACTCCCTGAGGGAGACACAGGGTGGAGAGCCAAATGAAGTTACAAAAGGAAGAAAGAGGAATTTCCAGTTTTGTACAAACGTGTAAGAATGAACGTGCGCATTTGAGAACCCTGCTGACCCTGGTCAAGTAACTATGGATAATAAGTCATTTAACCCCAGTTCTCACTGATGCACCCTGCCGGATGTGGCACCACAGGAGGCTGGGACTACAGAGGCCCCTTCCCTGAGACGTAGCCTTGTCATGGCAGCGGCAGAGGCACTCACTTACTTAGGTCATACTGTCTGCTCTTCCAATTGTGAAAGAGGGCTGTTCCTACCCAGGATGAATGGGTGGGGAACACAAGGGAGTTAGTGACTTGGGTATATTTGTAGGCAGAATGAAGCAGAATTTGAGAGGGAGCCTTGGAAAATGAATAATGGTGAGTTGATGGAGGCGAGTCCCAATGGGACTCCAGGTGAATGGCTTTACCTTTGAAGGGAAGGAAGAGTAATTCCTTATTTTAAATAGATGTGAGTGATGGAAGGATGTAGACCAGAGCTGATAAACTTAGGAGCTGAGCAGAAGCCCGAGAGGCTCTCTGGCATCATGGCGAAATAAAAATAAAGGCACCTGCTGAAAGGAAGAGCTATGCTACAGCTTGGGATGACAGAATTGTCATTAGCAGCAGTGCCTAGATGCTCTGTCACCACAGGTATTTGGGGAGAAAAAAATAGAAACCCATAAATTCCATGACCACATTACTCTCCTTGAGCCTGAATGACTGTGACACTTGCATCTGTATTTTGGGATCCAGGAGTGATTCCATCCCAAATTATAGATGGAAGATTGAAGCTCAGACACAATAGTTGGGACTGCTTGAATTTATGGTGGAGATGCAAGGGTCCCACAGATGGGCATGAGGGATCTCTCTGGGGCGATGGAAATGTTCTGAAACTGGAGTGTGGTGATGGTTTCACAACTCTGGAAGTCCACTAAAAATCACTGCATGCTTAATTTAACATGCGTGGAGTTTATGAGATAGAAATTATACCTCAATGAAACACTTAAAAATAACAGAAGAAAAAATGCATATGGAATCATGGGCAGCTGTCCCCTCTATGTTTGTTTTCTCATTCTTATAAAAGATAGTTCAGCCCAAGGAGCTCAAAAAAGTTTCTAGAAGTCTCACACCAACCATTAAATCTTGCAACGCTCTGTGGTAGAGACTCAGCCAGTAACTGCTGTTTACTTAAAAGATGAGACAGAGAAAGAGGTACAAGAGCTGGTACTCACCTCCCAGAGGCCAGGGCTTCCTTGCACCCTGAGGGTATTCCATGCAAATGACATCTCCAATAAGAAGGGTTCTTCTGCCAGCACAAGCTCTGTGATTGGCCCATGGGACCCTGGTGGGGCAGGTCTTTCTGCCCAGGGAGCAATGGACCCCTATGATAATCAGTGGGTGGTTCTCAATCTTTAAAATGAGACTCACATTGAGATGACCTGGGCGCTATCCTTGGCGACCCTAATTGAATTGGTCTGTGGTGGGCTTTAGGAAACCAGGAGCCTTCAAAAGCTCCCCACCCCCTGCCCTGGTGATTCTAATATGCAATCTCACTCCTAGACCATCTAGGTCAGCCTTTTCAAACTCGGCACTCCTGACATTTGAGATGGACGATTCTTTGGTGTGGGGGGCTGTCCTGTCCACTGTAGAGTGTTTATCAGCATCCATGCCCTCCACCCACTAGATGTCAATAGCATCTCCAGTTGTGACAACAAAAAATATCGCTGAATGCTGTCAAATATCTCCTGGGGGGACCAAATCAGTCCTGGTTGAGAAGCTCTGATATAGTTGCAGTTACCTGCCTCCATCCATCACACCAACTATACTGAAATATATGCACGTGCTATGTTAAATACAATTTATATGTCATTTGTTCTACAGTTGATGGTATCAATTTATGTAGACATCTCAAAGTGACATAAATTTAAACATGACATTTAAATGTATATTAATTTGACTTATTTTGTGTTAATGTTTATGTGTATTAATTTTGACTTCTTTTGCCAATTTGGGAGTCATTTTTTCCCAGGGGAAAAAACATGAAAATTTGAAGACTCTCTAGGGTCTATGACTGGAAAGTAGTCTATAACTTGATAAGAGTGATGAAAGAATTCAATGATTTGTAGGTGGTGGGGGTTATCAGGGGGTTGTTTAGGGTATTTTTTCATCTTGAGATTTTTCTCTCTGAGACACTCACTTATCTCCAGGATTATGAGAAGAAACAGAGAGGAGAGAGACAGAGACAGAGAGAGACAGAGAGACAGAGAGACAGAGAGGATTGTACATTTATCTAACATTGACACTTAGTGGAAGAAATAGGGACAAGGGTTAGAGAAACAAAGCACCAAGTTAAAAATGATCATTCAATAATAATAATAGTGGTCTATTTCTGTTTTGTTTTTTCATTTATTCTGTTCTTTAAATTCCACATATAAGTGAGATCATATGGTACTTGTCTTTCTCAGTCTTACTTATTTATCTTAGAATAATATACCTAGGTCCATCTATGCTGTTGCAAATGGTAACATTTTATTCTTTTTTATGGTTGAGTAATACTTCATCGTATAAATGTGCCGCAACTTCTTTATTTAATCATCTATCGACGGGCATTTCGGTTGTTTCCATATCTTAACTATTGAGAATAGTGCTGCAATGAACATAGGGGTGCATATATTTTTTTCAAATTAGTGTTTTCAATTTCTTTGGATAGATACCCAAGAGTGGAAAATGAAACACAGGTAATTCTACTCTTTTCATTTTAATTAAAGTTTATTGGGGTGACAAATGTTAGTAAAGTTACATAGATTTCAGGTGTGCAATTCTGTATTACATCACCTATAAATCACTATGTGTGTTCACCACCCAGAGTCAGTTCTGCTTCTATCACCATATATTTGATCCCCCTTACCCTCATCTCCCACCCCCCCTTACCCTCTGGTAATGACTAAACTATTGTCTTTGTCTATGAGTTTTTGTTTCTCATTTGTTTGTCTTGTTCTTTTGTTGTTTTTGGTTTATATACCACATATCAGTGAAATCATATGGTTCTCTGCTTTTTCTGTCTGACTTATTTCGCTTAGCATTATACTCTCAAGATCCATCCATGTTGTCACAAATGGTCCTATTTCATCTTTTCTTACCGCCGAATAGTATTCCATTGTGTATATATATACCACAACTTCTTTATCCATTCATCTATCGAAGGACATTTTGGTTGTTTCCATGTCTTGGCCACCGTAAAAAACCTGCAATGAACATTGGAGCACACTTGCCTTTATGTATAACTGTTTTCAGATTCTTTGGGTAGATACCCAGGAGAGGGATTGCTGGGTCATATGGTAATTCTATTCGTAATTTTTTGAGGAACCTCCACACTGCCTTCCATACAGACTGCACAGTCTGCATTCCCACCAACGGTGTATGAGGGTTTCTTTTTCTCCACAGCCTCTCCAACATTTGTTACTATTTGTCTTGTTGATGATAGCCATTCTGACTGGGGTGAGGTGATATCTCATTGTGGTTTTTATTTGCGTTTCTCTGATGAATAGTGATGTTGAGCATTTTTCATATGTCTATTTGCCATCTGTATGTCCACTTTGGAGAATGTCTCTTTGAGTCTTCTGCCCATTTTTCAATTGGGTTGCTTGTATTTTTGTTATTGAGTTGTATGAGTTCCTTGTATATTTTGGGTATTGACCTCTTATCGGAGGCACTGTTTGCAAAACTCTCCTCCCATTCAGTTGGTGGCCTCTTTATTTTGTCGATGGTTTCTTTTGCTGTGCAGAAGCTTTTAAGTTTCATATAGTCCCATTCGTTTATTTTAGCTTTTACTTCCATTGCCTTTGGAGACAAATTCATAAAATGCTCTTTGAACCCAAGATCCATAAGTTTAGTACCTATGTTTTCTTCTATGCAGTTTATTGTGTCAGGTGTTATACTTAAGTCTTTGATCCATTCTGAATTAATTTTGGTACATGGTGACAAATAGCAGTCCAGTTTCATTCTTTTGCACGTGGCTATCCAATTCTCCCAGGACCATTTATTGAAGAGGCTGTCTTTCCTCCATTGTATGTTTTTTGTTTCTTTGTCAAAAATTATCTGTCCATATTTATGTGGTTTTATTTCTGGGTTCTCAATTCTATTCCATTGGTCTATGTGTCTGTTTTTCTGCCAATACTGTGCTGTTTTGATTATTGTTGCCCTGTAATACAAGCTAAAGTCAGGGAGTGTGATAAATCTAGCATTGTTCTTTTTCTTAAGATTGCCTTTGACTATTCGGGGTCTTTTGTGTTTCCAAACAAATCTGATGATATTTTGTTCTATTTATTTAAAAAATACCATCGGGATTTTGATGGGGATTGCATTGAATCTGAATATTGCTTTGGGTAATATGGCCATTTTAACTACGTTGATTCCTCCAATCCATGATACGGAATGTCTTTCCATTTTTTTGTATCTTCTTCAATTTCTTTTAAAAATGTCTTGTAGGTTTCAGCATATAGGCCTTTCACATCCTTGGTTAAGTTGATTCCTATGTATTTTATTCTATTTGCTGCAATTGCAAAAGGAATTGTTTTTTGTATTTCTTTTTCTGAGATTTCATTGTTAGTATATAGGAATGCAATGGACTTTTTTTTTTAACTTTATTTTATTAAATTTATTGGGGTGACAATTGTTAGTAAAATTACATAGATTTCAGGTGTACAATTCTGTATTACATCATCTATAAATCCCATTGTGTGTTCATCACCCAGAGTCAGTTCTCTTTCCATCACCATATATTCGATCCCCCTTACCCTCATCTCCCACCCCCCACCCCCCACCCCCCTTACCCTCTGGCAACCACTAAACTATTATCTGTGTCTATGAGTTTCTGTTTCTCATTTGTTTGTCTTGTTCTTTTGTTGTTTTTGGTTTATATACCACATATCAGTGAAATCATTTAGAGATAAAGACATGTGTGCTCCAATGCTCATTGCAATGGACTTTTGTACGTTGATTTTGTACCCAGCAACTTTACTGTATTCATTGATTGTTTCTATTGGTGGAGTGTTTAGGATTTTCTATATACAGCATCACATATTCTGCAGAGAGTGACAATTTAACTTCTTCTTTCCCAATTTGGATGCCTCTTTTTTCAAAGATTTTATTGGGGAAGGGGAACAGGACTTTATTGGGGAACAGTGTGTACTTCCAGGACTTTTTATTGGGGAATAATAGTGTGTTTTCCCAGGATTCATCAGCTCCATCCTAGTCAAGTTGTTGTCCTTTCAATCTTAGTTGTGGAGGGTGCCATTCAGCTTCAAGTTGTTGTCCTTTCAGTCTTAATTGTGGAGAGTGCAGCTCAGCTCCAGGTCCAGTTGCCGTTTTCTAGTTGCAGAGGGCACAGCCCACCATCCCTTGCGGGAGTCGAACCAGTAACCTCGTGGTTGAGAGGACTCGCTCCAACCAACTGAGCCATCCAGGAGCGCAGCGGCAGCTCAGCTCAAGGTGCCATGTTCAATCTTAGTTCGCGGGGCACTGTCCACCATCCTTTGCGGGACTCGAGGAGTAGAACCGGCAACCTTGTGGTTGAGAGCCCACTGGCCCATGTGGGAATCAAACCGGCAGCCTTCGGAGTTAGGAGCATGGAGATCTAACCACCTGAGCCACCAGGCCGGCCCCTGGATGACTTTTATTTCTTTCTCTTGCCTGATTGCTCTGGCAAGGACTTCCAACATTATGTTGGAAACCAGAGGTGATAGGGGACAGCCCTGTCGTGTTCCTGAACGTAGAGCAAAGGGCTTCAGTTTTTCACCGTTAATTATGATTAGCTGAGGGCTTGTCATATATGGCCTTTATTATGTTAAGGTATTTTCCTTCTATACCTATTTTATTAAGTGCTTTAATCATAAATGGATGTTTTAACTTGTCAAATGCTTTTTCTGCATCAATTGATATAATCGTATGATTTTTGCCCTTTATTTATTTATTTATTTATTTTATGTATTGCATCACATTGATGGTTTTGTGTATGTTGAACCATCCTTGTGCCCCTGGGATGAACCCCACTTGGTCGTGATGAATAATCTTTTTAATGCATTGTTGTATTCAATTTGCTACAATTTTGTTTAGGATTTTTGCATCTGTATTCATCAGAGATAAGGGTCTGCACTTCTCTTTTTTTGTGTTGTCCTTGCCAGGTTTTGGTATCAGGGTAATGTTGGCCTCATAAAATGAGTTAAGGAGTACTGTCTCTTCTTCAATTTTTTGGAAGAGTTTGAGTAGGATTGGTATTAGAGCCTCTTTGAAGGTTTGGTAGAATTCACTAGTGAAGCCATCAGGTCCCAGACTTTTGCTTTTGGGAAGGTTTTGGATGACTGATTCAATTTCCTTACTGGTGATGGTTTGTTTAGATTTTCCAGTTCTTCATTGTTCAGCCTAAGAAGACTGTATGTTTCTCAGAACTTGTCCATTTCTTCTAGGTTATTGAATTTGGTGGCATATAGTCCTTCATAGCATTCTTGAAAGATCCTTTGTATTTCTTTTTTTTTTTTTTTTTTTTTTTTTTTTTAATTAAATTTATTGGGGTGACAATTGTTAGTAAAATTACATAGATTTCAGGTGTACAATTCTGTATTACATCATCTATAAATCCCATTGTATGTTCATCACCCAGAGTCAGTTCTTCCATCACCATATATTCGATCCCCCTTACCCTCACCTCCCCCCCCACCCCCCTTACCCTCTGGCAACCACTAAACTATTGTCCGTGTCTATGAGTTTCTGTTTCTCATTTGTTTGTCTTGTTCTTTTGTTGTTTTTGGTTTATATACCACATATCAGTGAAATCACATGGTTCTCTGCTTTTTCTGTCTGACTTGTTTCGCTCAGCATTACTCTCTCAAGATCCATCCATGTTGTCACAAATGTTCCTATATCATCTTTTCTCACTGCCGAATAGTATTCCATTGTGTATATGTACCACAACTTCTTTATCCATTCATCTATCGAAGGACATTTTGGTTGTTTCCATGTCTTGGCCACCGTAAACAAAGCTGCAATGAACATTGGAGCACACGTGTCTTTATCTCTAAATGTTTTCAGATTTTTTGGGTAGATACCCAGGAGAGGGATTGCTGGGTCATACGGCAATTCTATTCGTAATTCTTTGAGGAACCTCCACACTGCCTTCCATAACGGCTGCACCAGTCTGCATTCCCACCAACAGTGTATGAGGGTTCCTTTTTCTCCACAACCTCTCCAACATTTGTTACTATTTGTCTTGTTGATGATAGCCATTCTGACTGGGGTGAGGTGATATCTCATTGTGGTTTTGATTTGCATTTCTCTGATGATTAGTGATGTTGAGCATTTTTTCATATGTTTATTTGCCATTTGTATGTCCTCTTTGGAGAAATGTCTCTTCAACTCCTCTGCCCATTTTTCAATTGGGTTGTTTGTTTTTTTGTTGTTGAGTTGCATGAGTTCCTTGTATATTCTGGATACTAGCCCCTTATCGGAGGCACTGTTAGCAAAAATCTTCTCCCATTCAGTTGGTGGCCTCTTTATTTTGTCAATGGTTTCTTTTGCTGTGCAGAAGCTTTTAAGTTTCATATAGTCCCATTCGTTTATTTTAGCTTTTACTTCCATTGCCTTTGGAGTCAAGTTCATAAAATGCTCTTTGAACCCAAGGTCCATAAGTTTAGTACCTATGTTTTCTTCTATGCAGTTTATTGTGTCAGGTCTTATGCTTAAGTCTTTGATCCATTTTGAATTAACTTTGGTACATGGTGACAAATAGCAGTCCAGTTTCATTCTTTTGCACGTGGCTATCCAATTCTCCCAGCACCATTTATTGAAGAGGCTGTCTTTGCTCCATTGTATGTTTTTAGCTTCTTTGTCAAAAATTATCTGTCCATATTTATGTGGTTTTATTTCTGGGTTCTCAATTCTATTCCATTGGTCTATGTGTCTGTTTTTCTGCCAATACCATGCTGTTTTGATTATTGTAGCCCTGTAGTACAAGCCAAAGTCAGGAAGTGTGATACCTCCATTATAGTTCTTTTTTCTTAAGATTGCTTTGGCTATTCGGGGTCTTTTGTGGTTCCAAACAAATCTGATGATTTTTTGTTCTATTTCTTTAAAATATGCCATTGGGATTTTGATGGGGATTGCATTGAATCTGTATATTGCTTTGGGTAATATGGCCATTTTAACTATGTTGATTCTTCCAATCCATGAGCACGGAATGTCTTTCCATTTCTTTGTGTCTTCTTCAATTTCTTTCAAAAATGTCTTATAGTTTTCAGCATATAGGTCTTTCACATCCTTGGTTAAGTTTATTCCTAGGTATTTTATTCTTTTTGCTGCAATTGCAAAAGGAATTGTTTTTTGTATTTCTTTTTCTGAGATTTCATTGTTAGTATATAGGAAGGCAATGGACTTTTGTGCGTTGATTTTGTAGCCAGCAACTTTACTGTATTCGTTGATTGTTTCTAATAGCTTTTTGGTGGAGTCTTTAGGGTTTTCTATATATAGCATCATGTCATCTGCAAAGAGTGATAATTTAACTTCTTCATTCCCAATTTGGATGCCTTTTATTTCTTTCTCTTGCCTGATTGCTCTGGCAAGGACTTCCAACACTATGTTGAAAAGCAGAGGTGATAGGGGACATCCCTGTCGTGTTCCTGAACGTAGAGCAAAGGGCTTCATCTTTTCTCCATTAATTATGAGATTAGCAGAGGGCTTGTCATATATGGCCTTTATTATGTTAAGGTATTTTCCTTCTATACCCATTTTATTAAGTGTTTTAATCATAAATGGATGTTGTATCTTGTCAAATGCTTTTTCTGCATCAATTGATATAATCATATGATTTTTGTCCTTTATTTTGTTTATGTGATGTATCACATTGATGGATTTGCGGATGTTGAACCATCCTTGTGCCCCGGGGATGAACCCCACTTGGTCGTGATGAATAATCTTTTTAATGCATTGTTGTATTCTATTTGCTAGAATTTTATTTAGGATTTTTGCATCGGTATTCATTAGAGATATTGGTCTGTAGTTTTCTTTTTTTGTGCTGTCCTTACCAGGTTTTGGTATCAGGGTAATGTTGGCCTCATAAAATGAGTTAGGGAGTACTGTCTCTTCTTCAATTTTTTGGAAGAGTTTGTGCAGAATTGGTATTAGATCCTCTTTGAAGGTTTGTTAGAATTCACTAGTGTAGCCATCTGGTCCCGGACTTTTGCTTTTGGGAAGGTTTTGGATGACTGATTCAATTTCGTTGCTGGTGATCGGTCTGTTTAGATTTTCCAGTTCTTCATGGTTCAGCCTTGGAAGGCTATATGTTTCTAAGAACTTGTCCATTTCTTCTAGGTTGTTGAATTTGGTGGCATATAGTCCTTCATAGTATTCTTGGATGATCCTTTGTATTTCTGTGGTGTCCGTGATAACTTCCCCTTTTACGTTTCTGATTTTGTTAATCAGTGTCTTCTCTCTTTTTATCTTAGTAAGTCTAGCCAAGGGTTTGTCAATTTTGTTAATCTTTTCAAAGAACCAGCTCTTTGTCACATTAATTTTTTCTATTGTCTTTTTGTTCTCTATTTCATTTATTTCTGCTTTAATTTTTATTATTTCCTTTCTTCTGCTGACCTTGGGTTTTACTTGTTCTTCTTTTTCTAGTTCTTTAAGGTGTAACATGAGGTTATTTATTTGGGAGTTTTCTTGTTTCTTGAGATAGGCCTGTAATGAGATAAATTTCCCTCTTAAAACTGCTTTCGCTGCATCCCAGAAATTTTGGTAGGATGTATTTTCATTGTCATTTGTTTCTATGTATCTTTTGATCTCTCCTCTAATTTCTTCTTTGACCCAGTCCTTCTTTAAAAGTATGTTGTTTAATCTCCATGTATTTGTGTTTTTTCCCACTTTCTTTTTACAGTTGATATCCAATTTCAAAGCCTTGTGATCAGAGAATATGCATGGTATGATTTCAATCTTCTTAAATTTGTTGAGACTGATTTTATGTCCCAATATATGGTCTATCCTTGAGAATGTTCCGTGTACACCAGAAAAGAATGTATAGTCTGATGTTTTAGGATGAAGTGCTCTATAAATGTCAATTATGTCCATTTCATCTAACGTGTCATTTAGGGCTACTATTTCGTTATTTATTTTCTGTTTGGATGATCTATCCATAGCTGTCAATGATGTATTTAAGTCCCCTAGTATAATTGTGTTTTGGTCGATTTCTCCCTTTAGTTCTGTTAGTAGTTGCTTGGTGTATTTCGGTGCTCCCTGATTGGGGGCATAAATATTGATGACTGTTATGTCTTCTTGTTGTACAGTCCCCTTCACCATTATGAAATGTCCATCTTTGTCTCTTGTTATCTTTTTCACCTTGAAGTCTGTTTCATCTGATATCATTATGGCTACACCTGATTTTCTCTGGGTACCATTTGCTTGGAGTGTCAATTTCCACCCTTTCACTTTGAGTCTATGCTTGTCCTTGTAGCTGAGATGTGTCTCTTGGAGACAGCATATGGTTGGGTTTAGTTTTTTGATCCAATCTGCTACTCTGTGCCTTTTTATTGGCGAGTTCAGTCCATTTACATTTAGGGAGATTATTGATATGTGAGGATTTCCTGTCATTCTATCTTTAGTTTTCTGGTAAGGCTGTGTCTCCATTGTTTCTTTGCCTTTTTGTTGTTGTCTATTATTTCTGTGTGGTGGTATTCTATGATGTTTCCCTCTGTTTCTTCTTTTATTTCAGTATATATTTCAATTCTGGATTTATTTTGAGTGGTTACCCTTAAGTTTATGTAAAAGAAAGTTTGATATTTAGAGTATTCCATTATCTTCAGCACGCTCACTTTCTCCATTCCCATATTCCGGTTCAGGCCTTTACTCTCCCCCTTTTTGAGTTTTGGTTGCCACAAATTGTCCCTGTTGATGGTGGTCGAATAGCCTCCTTTAGTATTTCTTGTAGTGCAGGTCGTGTATTAGAAAATTCCCTCAGCTTCTGTATGTCTGAAAAGGTCTTTATTCCGCCTTCATATCTAAAGGATATCTTTGCTGGATATATTATTCTTGGCTCATGATTTCTCTCTTTTAATAGTTTGAATATTTGGTTCCACTCCCTCCTGGCTTGTAGAGTTTCTGCTGAAAAATCTGATGATAATCTAATGGGCTTTCCTTTGTAGGTTACCGTCTTCTTTTCCCTGGCTGCCTTGAGGATTCTTTCTTTGTCGTTGATTTTAGACAGCTTCAATACAATGTGCCTTGGAGAAGGCCTGTTGGGATTGAGGTAACTAGGTGTTCTATTTGCTTCTTGGATTCGAGGGTCCAGTTCTGTCCACAAATTTGGGAAGTTCTCATCGACAATTTGTTTGAATATATTCTCTGTTCCCTTCTCTCTTTCTTCTCCTTCTGGTATGCCCATTATTCTTATATTGCTCTTTCTGATGGAGTCAGAAAGTTCTTGTAGAGTTCTTTCATTTCTTTTAAGTCTCAAGTCTCTTTCTTCTTCTCTCTGTGTCATTTCCAGGTTTCTATCTTCGATGTCACTGACTCTTTCCTCCATCTGGTCAACTCTACTACCTAAGCTGGTTATTTCATTCTTAATTTCTTCTATTGAGTTCTGAATCTCCAGAAATTCTATTTGGTTCTTTTTTAAGATTTCAATCTCTTTCGTAAAATGCTCATGCTGTTCTTTGATTGAGTTTCTGAGTTCCTTTAACTGCCTATCTGTGTTTTCTTGTATCTCGTTGAGTTTTTTCAGAACTGCAATCTTGAATTCTCTGTCATTTAAGTCACATATTTCTGTATCTTTAAGTGCCTTCTCTGGAGATTTTTCACTTTCTTTCTGAGTTATCTTGTTGTCTTGGTTATTCATGGCGATTACTGGTTTACTATTTCTCTTCCTAGACATCTACAGGAGTGGCTTCTGCAACAGGCTGATAGAAAGCGGTCTTTCTTTTGTTTGCCAGTACTTGTTGGTAGAGTGTTTTATTATTTCTCCAACTGCAACTTATTTTCCTTCTCCCACACAGTAGTGCTATGTTTTCTCTGCACTATTCCAACTTCTCACGCAAAGGGGGGATTCCCTGGGAGACGGGCTTCTCCTCTGTTAATAGTTCATCTAAGTCACAGGGCGCAGTGTCCCGGTGGGTATGCGGAGAGCTTTTGATGTTCCAAAGCTCTTCCAGCTCCTGATTCAGAGCCCGTAGGTTTCAGCAGTTCTGTTTACTCCTGCAGGGATCTGCCCAGATAGGTGGGGTCAGAGGCGGGGTGAGTTGTGAGAGGTGGCCCAGAGCAATGGCGGTGACCACCACCACAGCCGGTCCTGCTTCCACAGCTCTCTCCCCTTTGCTGGAACTAGTTGGGCTGTGAAATTGTGTTTGCGGTCCACAGTTCTCAAAACAGCAAATTTTCTGTTGTTTTGATCTGACACTGCTACTGTTTCGCTTTTAGCACCGGGCAGGTGGGGGCGGGGCGAGCTCTGGGAGGGGAGGGAGGGGGCGGCCAGTCTCAGTGCCTAAGGCTCCATTCTCTGCTCGGCAGTGCGGGCTTAAACCACCGTTTTCAGCCTTTTTCCCTCAGTCTTTTCTCCGAGGTCTCTGCCGTGAGCGTTGGGTTCAGCCGTGTTATATGCTGTCCCCTCAGCCCTGTGGAGCCCTGGCGGAGCCCTAGCAGTCCGATCTCCGGCAGCTGCGGTAGTTCCGGGAAGCAGCGAGCTCGGCGCACTGAGCTAGGTCTGCGTCCTCCGCCCGCGCGGCTCCGTCTCCGCGCGCTTCTCCCTTTCCTCCTCCTCCCTCCACTCGCGCGAATCTCCCACCTGTAGGTGATTTCAGTCGGTAGTGGGCCTCTTCGTGTTGCCTGTGTGCTGTGCAGGGAGTCCTTTGTGGAGTTTTTGTTGTTCGATTCGTTGTAAATTCCAGGGGAGCTTTACAGAGGCTCACCTCACGCCGCCATTTTTCCGGAAGTCCCAGATCCTTTGTATTTCTATGGCATCTTGATAACTTCCCCTTTTTCATTTCTGATTTTGTTTATTAGTGCTTTCTCTCTTTTTATCTTAGTAAACCTAGCCAAGGGTTTGTCAATTTTGTTATTCTTTTCAAAGAACCAGCTCATTGTCACATTGATATTTTCTAATGTCTTTTTGTTCTCTATTTCATTTAGTTCTGCTCTGATTTTTATTATTTCCTTTCTTCTGCTGAAGTTTGGTTTCATTTGTTCTTCTTTTTCTAGTTCTTTAAGGTGTAATGTGAGGTTGTTTATTTGGGATTTTTCTTATTTCCTGAGATAGGCCTAATATGATATAAATTTCCCTCTTAAAACTGCTTTCGCTGCATCCCAAAAATTTTGATAGGATGTATTTTCATTGTCATTTGTTTCTATGTATCTTTTGATCTCTCCTCTAACTTCTTCTTTGACCCAGTCGTTCTTTAAAAGTATGTTGTTTAATACCCATGTATTTGTGGTTTTCCTTGCTTTGTTTTTGCAGTTGATATCCAATTTCAAAGCCTTGTGATCAGAGAATATGCTTGGTATGATTTCAATCTTCTTAAATTTGCTGAGGCTGATTTTATGTCCCAATATATGGTCTATCCTTGAGAATGTTCCGTGTATACTAGAAAAAAATGTATAGTCCGATGTTTTAGGATGAAGTGCTCTATAAATGTCAATTATGTCCATTTCATCTAATGTGTCATTTAGGGCTGCTATTTCATCATTTATTTTCTGTTTGGATGTTCTATCCACAGGTGTCAATGATGTATTTAGGTCCCCTAGTATAATTGTGTTTTGGTCAACTTCTCCCTTTAGTTCTATTGGTAGTTGCTTGGTATATTTCGGTGCTCCCTGATTGGGGGCATAAATATTGATGACTGTCATGTCTTCTTTTTTTATAGTCCCCTTTACCATTATGATATGTCCGTCTTTGTCTCTTATTACCTTTTTCACCCTGAAGTCTGTTTCATCTGATATCATTATGGCTACGCCTGATTTTCTCTGGATACCATTTGCTTGGAGTGTCAATTTCCACCCTTTCACTTTGAGTCTATGCTTGTCCTTGTAGCTGAAATGTGTCTCATGGAGACAGCATGTGGTTGGGTTTAGTTTTTTGATCCAATCTGCTAATCTGTGCCTTTTTATTGATGAGTTCAGTCCATTTACATTTAGGGTAATTATTGATATGTGAGGATTTCCTGTCATTCTATCTTTAGTTTTCTGGTAAGACTCTGTCTCCATTGTTTCTTTGCCTTTTTGTTGTTGTCTATTATTTCTGTGTGGTGGTCTTCTATGATGTTTCCCTCTGTTTCTTCTTTATTACAGTACATATTTCAGTTCTGGATTGTTTTTGAGTGGTTACCCTTAAGTTTATGTAAAAGAAAATTTGACATTTAGAGTATTCCATTTTCTTCAGCACGCTTACTTTCTCCATTTCATATTCCGGGTCAGGCCTTTACTCTCCCCCTTTTCATGTTTTGGTTGCAATAAAGTGTCCCTGTTGATGGTGGTCGAATAGCCTCCTTTAGTATTTCTGGTAGTGGAGGTCATGTATTAGAAAATTCCTTCAGCTTCTGTATGTCTGAAAAGGTCTTTATTCCTCCTTCATATCTAAAGGATATCTTTGCTGGATATATTATTCTTGGTTCGTAATTTCTCTCTTTCAATAGTTTGAGTATTTGGTTCCTTTCCCTCCTGGCTTATAGAGTTTCTGCTGAAAAATCTGATGATATTCTAATGGGCTTTCCTTTTTAGGTTACTGTCTTCTTTTCCCTGGCTGCCTTGAGGATTCTTTCTTTGTCATTGATTTTTGACAGCTTCAATACAATGTGTCTTGGAGAAGGCCTGTTGGGATTGAGGTAATTAGGTGTTCCATTTGCTTCTTGGATTTGAGGATCCAGTTCTTTCCACAAGTTTGGGAAGTTCTCCTCGATTGTTTGTTTGAATATATTCTCTGTTCCCTTCTCTCTTTCTTCTCCTTCTGTTATTCCCATTATTCTTATATTGCTCTTTCTGATGGAGTCAGAAAGTTTTTGTAGAATTCTTTCATTTCTTTTAAGTTTCAAGTCTCTTTCTTCTTCCATCCATGTCTGTTTGGTTCTTTTTTAAAATTTCAATCTCTTTGGTAAAATGTTCATGTTGTTCTTTGATTGTGTTTCTGAGTTCACTAAACTGCCTATCTCTGTTTTGTTGCATTTCAACATTTTTCAAAACTGCAATCTTGAATTCTCTGTGATTTAAGTCACATATTTCCATTTCTTTAAGTTCCTTTTCTGGAGACTTTTCACTTTCTTTCTGAGCTGTCTTGTTGCCCTGGTTATTCATGACAATTACTAATTTATTATTTCTCTTCCTAGACATCTATAGGAGTGGGTTCTGCAACAGGTTGGTAGGAAGAGGTCTTTCTTTTGTTTTCCAGTATGTGTTGGTAGAATGTTTTATTTTCTCTCCGACTGAAGCCTTTTTTTCTCTCTCACACGGTAGTGCTATGTGTTCTCTGCACCATTTCAGCTTCTCACACAATGAGGGTATTCTCTGGAAGGTAGGCTTCTCCTCCGTTAACAGTTTGCCTGGGTCATAGGGCACTGCGTCTGTGTGGGGATGAGGAGAGCTTTTGAAGTTCCAAAGCTCTTCCTGCACCAGATTCAGAGCCCATATGTTTCAGCAGTTCTGTTTACTCCTGCAGGGATCTACTCAGATAGGTGGGGACAGTGGCAGGGTGAGTTGTGAGAGGTGGCCCAGAGCAATGGCTGCAACCACCACCGCAGCCGGTCCTGCTTCCATGTTTCCCTCCCCTTTGCCCAAACTAGTTGGGCTGTGAATCGTGTCTGCAGACCACAGTTCTCAGAACTGCAAATATTCTGTTCTTTTGATCTGACATTGCTACTGTTCCACTTCTAGCACTGGGTAGGTGGGGGCGGGGCGAGCTCTGGAAGGGTAGGGAGGGGGCGGCTAGTCTCAGTGCCTAAGGCTTCTGTTCTCTGCTCGGCAGTGAGGCTTTAAACCACCATTTTCAGCCTTCTTCCCTCAGTCTTTGCTCCGAGGTCTTTCCGTGAGTGTTGGGTTCAGCCATGTTATATGCTGTCTCCTCAGCCCTCTGGGCCATAAGTGGAGCCCTAGTAGTCCGAGTTCTTCCCTCTCCCGCAGCTGTGGTAGTTCTGGGATGCAGCGAGCTCGGAGCACTGAGCTAGGTCTGCGTCCTGCGCTCATGTGACTCCATCTCTGCACTTCTCCCTTCCCTCCTCCCCTGCTCACGCTATTTGCCCACCTTTAGGCTATTTCTGTAGTGAGCCTCTTAGTTTTGCCTGTCTGTTACACAGGGAGTCCTTTGTGGAGTTATAGTTGTTCAATTTGTTGTAAATTCCAGGGGAGATTTCAAGATCCTCACCTCACACCACACTTTTATGACGTCTCTCCTCATTGAGGTTTTTATTTGCATTTCTCTAATGATTAGTGATGCTGAGCATCTTTTCATATGAGGTCTCACAATTAAGTTCAAGAATTTGTTGCAATGATGTTACTAACCTTATTTGATATCAGAGGGATGGTGTATTATGAATGCATTTGTACCAACTGGAGACAGTTAACCAAGTTTTTTTTTTTAATTTTTATTGTGGAATATTGGGGAACACTGTGTTTTTTCCAGGACCCATCAGCTCCAAGTCATGTCATTGTCCTTCAGTCTCGTTGTGGAGGATGTAGCTCAGCTCCAAGTCCAGTCGCCGTTTTCAATCTTAGTTGCAGGGGGGACAGCTCACCATCACATGCAGAAATTGAACAGGCAAACTTGTTGTTAAGAGCTCACGCTCTAATCAACTGAGACATCTGGCCACCCCATTAACCAAGTTTATTATTTGGAAGTGCTGAAAAGACTGCATGAAAAAGTTAGACGACCTGAACATTTTGCCAACAATCCATGGCTCTTGTATCATAAAAATGCAACAACTCACACGGCACTGTCTGTAAGGGGGTTTTTAGACAGTAAACAAATCACTTATTGGAACACCCTCCCTACTCACCTGATCTGGCCCCCAATGACTTCTTTCTTTACCCAAAGATAAAGGAAATATTGGAAGGAAGACATTTTGATGATATTCTGGACATCAAGTGTAGTACAATGACAGCTCTGATGGCCATTCCAGAAAAAGAGTTCCAAAATTGCTTTGAAGGGTGGACTAGGCACCAGTGTCCATATCACTGGTGGCCATACTGATATTTAGGAATGAGGTATGCAGCACTTTTTCTAAGATGAGTTCACGAACTTAATTGTCTGACCTCATATGTCTGTTGGCCATCTATATGTCCTATTTAGAGAAAAGTCTCTTCAAGTTTTCCACCCATTTTTTAATTGGATTGTTTGGTTTTCTGGTGTTGAGTTGTAAGAGTTTTTTTATAGATTGGAAATTAACCCCATATCAGATGTATCATTGGCAAATATCTTCTCCCATTCAGGAGAATGCCTTTTTCTTTTATTTTAATTTATTGCAGTGACTATTGTTAGTAAAATTACATAGATTTCAGGTGTACAATTCGGTATTACATTATATATAAATCCCATTGTGTGTTCACCACCCAGAGTCAGTTCTCCTTCCATCACCATATATTTGATCCCCCTTACCCTCATCTCCCACCCCCCACCCCCCCTTACCCTCTGGTAACCACTAAACTATTGTCTGTGTCTATGAGTTTTTGTTTCTCATTTGTTTGTCTTATTCTTTTGTTGTTTTTGGTTTATATACCACATATCAGTGAAATCATATGGTTCTCTGCTTTTTCTGACTTATTTCACTTAGCATTATATTCTCAAGACCCATCCATGTTGTCACAAGTGGTAGATGAGGGTAAAGGGGATCAAATATATGGTGATGGAAGAACTGACTCTGGGTGGTGAACACACAATGGGATTTATATATGATGTAATACAGAATTGTACACCTGAAATCTATGTAACTTTACTAACAATTGTCGCACCAATAAACTTTAATTAAAAAAAAAAAGAAATTGCTTTATGGCTCACACATGAGAATATTTGCTTTTTTTTTTTTTTTTTTTTTTTTTTTTTTTTTTTTTTTTGGTAATTTAAATTTTCTTTTTTTTTTTATTTTATTTTATTAAATTTATTGGGGTGGGACTTCCGGAAAAATGGCGGCGTGAGGTGAGCCTCTGTAAAGCTCCCCTGGAATTTACAAAGAATCGAACAACAAAAACTCCACAAAGGACTCCCTGCACAGCAGACAGGCAACAAGAAGAGGCCCACTACCGACTGAAATCACCTACAGGTGGGAGATTCGCGCGAGTGGAGGGAGGAGGAAAGGGAGAAGCGCGCGGAGACGGAGCCACGCGGGCGCAGGGCGCAGACCTAGCTCAGTGCGCCGAGCTCGCTGCTTCCCGGAACTACCGCAGCTGCGGGAGAGTGAAGAACTCGGACTGCTAGGGCTCCGCCAGGGCTCCACAGGGCTGAGGGGACAGCATATAACACGGCTGAACCCAACGCTCACGGCAGAGACCTCGGAGTAAAGACTGAGGGAAAAAGGCCGAAAACGGTGGTTTAAGCCCTCACTGCCGAGCAGAGAACGGAAGCCTTAGGCACTGAGACTAGCCGCCCCCTCCCTCCCCTCCCAGAGCTCGCCCCGCCCCCACCTGCCCGGTGCTAGAAGCGAAACAGTAGCAGTGTCAGATCAAAACAACAGAAAATTTGCTTTTTTGAGAACTGTGGAGAGCTGACACAAATTCACAGCCCAACTAGTTCCAGCAAAGGGGAGAGAGCTGTGGAAGCAGGACCGGCTGTGGTGGTGGTCGCCGCCATTGCTCTGGGCCACCTCTCACAACTCACCCCGCCCCTGGCCCCACCTATCTGGGTGGATCCCTGCAGGAGTAAACAGAACTGCTGAAATATATGGGCTCTGAATCAGGAGCTGGAAGAGCTTTGGAACATCAAAAGCTCTCCGCATACCCACCGGGACACTGCGCCCTGTGACCTAGACGAACTATTAACAGAGGAGAAGCCCGTCTCCCAGGGAATCCCCCCTTTGCGTGAGAAGTTGGAATAGTGCAGAGAAAACATAGCACTACCGTGTGGGAGAAGAAAAATAAGTTGCAGTTGGAGAAATAATAAAACATTCTACCAACAAGTACTGGCAAACAAAAGAAAGACCGCTTTCTATCAACCTGTTGCAGAAGCCACTCCTGTAGATGTCTAGGAAGAGAAATAGTAAACCAGTAATCGCCATGAATAACCAAGGCAACAAGATAGCTCAGAAAGAAAGTGAAAAATCTCCAGAGAAGGTACTTAAAGATACAGAAATGTGTGACTTAAATGACAGAGAATTCAAGATTGCAGTTCTGAAAAAACTCAACGAGATACAAGAAAACACAGATAGGCAGTTAAATGAACTCAGAAACTCAATCAAAGAACAGCATGAGCATTTTACGAAAGAGATTGAAATCTTAAAAAAGAACCAAATAGAATTTCTGGAGATTAAGAACACAATAGAAGAAATTAAGAATGAAATAACCAGCTTACGTAGTAGAGTTGACCAGATGGAGCAAAGAATCAGTGACATCGAAGATAGAAACCTGGAAATGACACAAATAGAAGAAGAAAGAGACTTGAGACTTAAAAGAAATGAAAGAACTCTACAAGAACTTTCTGACTCCATCAGAAAGAGCAATATAAGAATAATGGGCATACCAGAAGGAGAAGAAAGAGAGAAGGGAACAGAGAATATATTCAAACAAATTGTCAATGAGACTTCCCAAATTTGTGGACAGAACTGGACCCTCAAATCCAAGAAGCAAATAGAACACCTAGTAACCTCAATCCCAACAGGCCTTCTCCAAGGCACATTGTATTGAAGCTGTCTAAAATCAACGACAAAGAAGGAATCCTCAAGGCAGCCAGGGAAAAGAAGATGGTAACTTACAAAGGAAAGCCCATTAGATTATCATCAGATTTTTCAGCAGAAACTCTACAAGCCAGGAGGGAGTGAAACCAAATATTCAAATTATTGAAAGAGAGAAACCATGAGCCAAGAATAATATATCCAGCAAAGATATCCTTTAGATGTGAAGGAGGAATAAAGACCTTTCCAGACATACAGAAGCTGAGGGAATTTTCTAATACACGACCTGCACTACAAGAAATACTAAAGGAGGCTATTCGACCACCATCAACAGGGACAATTTGTGGCAACCACAACTCAAAAAGGGGGAGAGTAAAGGCCTGAAACGGAATATGGGAATGGAGAAAGTAAGCGTGCTGAAGAAAATGGAATACTCTAAATATCAAACTTTCTTTTACATAAACTTAAGGGAAACCACTCAAAATAAATCCAGAATTGAAATATATACTGAAATAAAAGAAGAAACAGAGGGAAACATCAGAGAATACCACCACACAGAAATAATAGACAACAACAAAAAGGCAAAGAAACAATGGAGACACAGCCTTACCAGAAAACTAAGGATAGAATGACAAGAAATCCTCACATATCAATAATCACCCTAAATGTAAATGGACTGAACTCACCAATAAAAAGGCACAGAGTAACAGATTGGATCAAAAAACTAAACCCAACCATATGCTGTCTCCAAGAGACACATCTCAGCTACAAGGACAAGCATAGACTCAAAGTGAAAGGGTGGAAATTGACACTCCAAGCAAATGGTATCCAGAGAAAATCAGGTGTAGCCATAATGATATCAGATGAAACAGACTTCAAGGTGAAAAAGATAACAAGAGACAAAGATGGACATTTCATAATGGTGAAGGGGACTGTACAACAAGAAGACATAACAGTCATCAATATTTATGCCCCCAATCAGGGAGCACTGAAATACACCAAGCAACTACTAACAGAACTAAAGGGAGAAATTGACCAAAACACAATTATACTAGGGGACTTAAATACATCATTGACAGCTATGCATAGATATTCCAAACAGAAAATAAATAACGAAATAGTAGCCCTAAATGACACATTAGATGAAATGAACATAATTGACATTTATAGAGCACTTCATCCTAAAACATCAGACTATACATTCTTTTCCAGTGTACATGGAACATTCTCAAGGATAGACCATATATTGGGACATAAAATCAGTCTCAACAAATTTAAGAAGATTGAAATCATACCATGCATATTCTCTGATCACAAGGCTTTGAAATTGGATATCAACTATAAAAAGAAAGTGGGAAAAACCACAAATACATGGAGACTAAACAACATACTTTTAAAGAAGGACTGGGTCAAAGAAGAAATTAGAGGAGAGATCAAAAGATACATAGAAACAAATGACAATGAAAATACATCCTACCAAAATTTTTGGGATGCAGCGAAAGCAGTTTTAAGAGGGAAATTTATCTCATTACAGGCCTATCTCAAAAAACAAGAAAACTCCCAAATAAATAACCTCATGTTACACCTTAAAGAACTAGAAAAAGAAGAACAAGTAAAACCCAAGGTCAGCAGAAGAAAGGAAATAACAAAAATTAGAGCAGAACTAAATGAAATAGAGAACAAAAAGACAATAGAAAAAATTAATATGACAAAGAGCTGGTTCTTTGAAAAGATTAACAAAATTGACAAACCCTTGGCTAGACTTACTAAGATAAAAAGAGAGAAGACACTGATTAACAAAATCAGAAACGTAAAAGGGGAACTTATCACGGACACCACAGAAATACAAAGGATCATCCAAGAATACTATGAAGGACTATATGCCACCAAATTCAACAACCTAGAAGAAATGGACAAGTTCTTAGAAACATATAGCCTTCCAAGGCTGAACCATGAAGAACTGGAAAATCTAAACAGACCGATCACCAGTAACGAAATTGAATCAGTCATCCAAAACCTTCCCAAAAGCAAAAGTCCGGGACCAGATGGCTTCACTAGTGAATTCTACCAAACCTTCAAAGAGGATCTAATACCAGTTCTGCACAAACTCTTCCAAAAAATTGAAGAAGAGACAGTACTCCCTAACTCATTTTATGAGGCCAACATTACCCTGATACCAAAACCTGGTAAGGACAGCACAAAAAAAGAAAACTACAGACCAATATCTCTAATGAATACCGATGCAAAAATCCTAAACAAAATTCTAGCAAATCGAATACAACAATGCATTAAAAAGATTATTCATCATGACCAAGTGGGGTTCATCCCCGGGGCACAAGGATGGTTCAACATACGCAAATCCATCAATGTGATACATCACATAAACAAAATAAAGGACAAAAATCATATGATTATATCAATTGATGCAGAAAAAGCATTTGACAAGATACAACATCCATTTATGATTAAAACACTTAATAAAATGGGTATAGAAGGAAAATACCTTAACATAATAAAGGCCACATATGACAAGCCCTCTGCTAATCTCATAATTAATGGAGAAAAACTGAAGCCCTTTGCTCTACGTTCAGGAACACGACAGGGATGTCCCCTATCACCTCTGCTTTTCAACATAGTGTTGGAAGTCCTTGCCAGAGCAATCAGGCAAGAGAAAGAAATAAAAGGCATCCAAATTGGGAATGAAGAAGTTAAATTATCACTCTTTGCAGATGACATGATGCTATATATAGAAAACCCTAAAGACTCCACCAAAAAGCTATTAGAAACAATCAACGAATACAGTAAAGTTGCCGGCTACAAAATCAACGCACAAAAGTCCATTGCCTTCCTATATACTAACAATGAAATCTCAGAAAAAGAAATACAAAAAACAATTCCTTTTGCAATTGCAGCAAAAAGAATAAAATACCTAGGAATAAACTTAACCAAGGACGTGAAAGACCTATATGCTGAAAACTATAAGACATTTTTGAAAGAAATTGAAGAAGACACAAAGAAATGGAAAGACATTCCGTGCTCATGGATTGGAAGAATCAACATAGTTAAAATGGCCATATTACCCAAAGCAATATACAGATTCAATGCAATCCCCATCAAAATCCCAATGGCATATTTTAAAGAAATAGAACAAAAAATCATCAGATTTGTTTGGAACCACAAAAGACCCCGAATAGCCAAAGCAATCATAAGGAAAAAGAACAATAATGGAGGTATCACACTTCCTGACTTTGGCTTGTACTACAGGGCTACAATAATCAAAACAGCATGGTATTGGCAGAAAAACAGACACATAGACCAATGGAATAGAATTGAGAACCCAGAAATAAAACCACATAAATATGGACAGATAATTTTTGACAAAGAAGCTAAAAACATACAATGGAGCAAAGACAGCCTCTTCAATAAATGGTGCTGGGAGAATTGGAAAGCCACGTGCAAAAGAATGAAACTGGACTGCTGTCTGTCACCATGTACCAAAGTTAATTCAAAATGGATCAAAGACTTAAGCATAAGACCTGACACAATAAACTGCATAGAAGAAAACATAGGTACTAAACTTATGGACCTTGGGTTCAAAGAGCATTTTATGAACTTGACTCCAAAGGCAATGGAAGTAAAAGCTAAAATAAACAAATGGGACTATATGAAACTTAAAAGCTTCTGCACAGCAAAAGAAACCATTGACAAAATAAAGAGGCCACCAACTGAATGGGAGAAGATTTTTGCAAACAGTGCCTCCGATAAGGGGCTAGTATCCAGAATATACAAGGAACTCATGCAACTCAACAACAAAAAAACAAACAACCCAATTGAAAAATGGGCAGAGGACTTGAAGAGACATTTCTCCAAAGAGGACATACAAATGGCAAATAGACATATGAAAAAATGCTCAACATCACTAATCATCAGAGAAATGCAAATCAAAACCACAATGAGATATCACCTCACCCCAGTCAGAATGGCTATCATCAACAAGACAAATAGTAACAAGTGTTGGAGAGGCTGTGGAGAAAAAGGAACCCTCATACACTGTTGGTGGGAATGCAGACTGGTGCAACCGTTATGGAAGGCAGTGTGGAGGTTTCTCAAAGAATTACGAATAGAATTGCCATATGACCCAGCAATCCCTCTCCTGGGTATCTACCCAAAAAATCTGAAAACATTTAGAGATAAAGACACGTGTGCTCCAATGTTCATTGCAGCTTTGTTTACGGTGGCCAAGACATGGAAACAACCAAAATGTCCTTCGATAGATGAATGGATAAAGAAGTTGTGGTATATATACACAATGGAATACTATTCGGCAGTAAGAAACGATGATATAGGAACATTTGTGACAACATTGATGGATCTTGAGAGAGTAATGCTGAGCAAAACAAGTCAGACAGAAAAAGCAGAGAACCATATGATTTCACTGATATGTGGTATATAAACCAAAAACAACAAAAGAACAAGACAAACAAATGAGAAACAAAAACTCATAGGCACAGACAATAGTTTAGTGGTTGCCAGAGGGTAACGGGGGCGGGGGTTGGGGGTGGGAGATGAGGGTAAGGGGGATCGAATATATGGTGATGGAAGGAGAACTGACTCTGGGTGATGAACACACAATGGGATTTATAGGTGATGTAATACAGAATTGTACACCTGAAATCTGTGTAATTTTACTAACAATTGTCACCCCAATAAATTTAATAAAATAAAATAAAAATAAAAAAAAGAAAGAAAAAAACTGTAAAAAAAAAAAATTTATTGGGGTGACAATTTTTAGTAAAATTACATAGATTTCAGGTGGTGGGGGGTGGGAGATGAGGGTAAGGGGGATCAAATATATGGTGATGGAAGGAGAACTGACTCTGGGTGGTGAACACACAATGGGATTTATATATGATGTAATACAGAATTGTACACCTGAAATCTATGTAACTTTACTAACAATTGTCACACCAATAAACTAATTAAAAAAAAAGAAATTGGTATATGGCTCACACATGAGAATATTTGCTCTTAAGACTAAAAATACCCCTTCCCATAGCAGTGTATGTTTTTACAAGGGAAAGTGAGATGGCAGGTCCAGTGTTCAAGGTTTATATTCCATATAGGAAACTGAAGCAGCAGTTCATTGAAAAATACTCTAACGAGGTTTGGGTTTTGAGGCTTTAATTTTCCGAGAGAGCAGAGTTCTGATTCTTACCTGAATCCCAAATGTTGTATGTTTGAGCATCCCCATTACCTTAAATCCAGAAAAGGAGATATTTGATTTTGTACACTGTGCAGACTGAACCATATTAGGTAATAACATCACACATAGTAATCTTTTGAATGGCTAAATATTTTAGCTTTTATAGATACTGTGAGTTAGCCATCCATTCAAAAAATTATATTTTTTCCTGTTATGTATTTCATAGACATGGAAAAATGAGGCAATGAATATTTTAAAGTAGATTTATTTGTATAGAAATGTTACATCCTCCTGATTCAAATGGCACAGTACAGTTCGACGAACAAAGCAAAACATCCTTATTTCCTACCATCCAAAAGTAATGATTGAACATGCTCTTCTGTATACTGCTGTTTCCCCTTAAAAACAATATCCTCAACACTTTTACATTTTCACCCCTTTCTCTCTCTCTGAAAATATATAAATATATATATTCAGTCATTTAAATTATGCATATACTATGTAAATAAATTACATATAATAGATAATAATATATTACATGCACAATATATTATATATAATATAAATTTATAAATATGCACATACTCATATACAAATATAGGCTTAATTATATATAACAGTATATACAACATGTATAATACATAGTATATTAAATATGATATAGATATTATATAAATTATATGACTAATTTAAATGACTGAATAATATTCCATTTGGTCATGTACATAATTGTCTCTATCTTTCCCATGGTCTACTTTTATGTAATATTTTGAGGTTTTGTGAGTGTTTTGTGCGCCTGTGTGTGTTTGGGTATGTGTGCTTTTGTGTGGCTATTTAAAGAATACTGAACTGAGACTTACTGAGAAAACAGCTCCACATTGTGGAACCATCTCTTGAGGTCAAGTTCCCAAAATGGGTTTGTTGAGTCAAATGTGACCTCCATCTTATACTTTGAGACATGTTGCAAACTGCCCTTCAGAAATTCTGCACAACGGATGTTTCTGCCCACTTCTTCCTCTGACTCAACTCCAGCTGGTCAGCTTCTGTAGCCTCTGTATTGCTTCGCTCTGTAGCTCTAAAATGTGCTCCTTCCTTCGATGCCCGTGACCTAATCTGGGCTCAGACCTGACCTTCTCTGACATGGCTTCTCTTATCACTCTGCACATGGACTCCCCTTTTCCTCAGTTTTCTTCCTTGCAGTCCCAGCTCCACTGTGGTCTCCATGGAGCTCTTCCTCAGACACAGCTCTGACTGGGTATTGTTTCATTCAACACTCTTCCTTGATTCCCAGCCCCCTTTTCTATAAAATCTATGAAAGGTAACCTCACAAGGTGATCTGATCATCAATTTCTAACTGGGTAGGTCGTGGTGGGTAGTCACGCCCCAGGTATATAACTTTGTAGTAAAAGGCTTATCTTTGCCTTAAGCAGCCCTGTCCACTGTTTCAGTGCATTTACGTCAGTACACTTTTGAAATAAGCTATAACCACGCTCGAAGGACCACATAATCTTAACTATCCTGCAGTCTGATTCAGGCCTGACTTCCTCCCACCTCCATGTAATCTTCCTTACATTCCCTCCTTAATTTCAAATGCATAAAACAAGCTGCAAAACTGTTATTCTCTGGAACATTTAAGATCCTGCCTTCTGGCAATTGTCATCGGCTATGGCTCAAATAAACTCATAAAAACTCTCTACAGGTTTGAGTGTTTCTTATGTTGATATTATGTACATGTTACCACTAAAACCTATGTAAAAATGTAAAATGTAGGGGTTGTACAAAAACATGTTGTTTTCCAGATTTGGCCCATGGGTGGTGATTTGCCAGTTCCTGCACTAGACAACAAACGGTTGACAAGAAAGATGGTTTTAGGACCTTTTCTGTGCACCTAGGCTGTAACATAAAACCTGGCACCAAAGAGGATTTAAGTATATTTGTTTTAATTGATGATAACTTAAAAAAAATTACCGTATTACTTTCCCAGTAACTTTCGAGGGTCTTGGGAATTGCCGGGCAATTACAGTAGAGATTTTGCAACAGACTGGGTAATAATCTTGAGGTCTCCAGATTCAGGGGGCAGCAGGACCTTCTGAGTAATGTGGGTCTCCTCAGCCTTGCTGACGGTCTTAGATTTAGAAGCAGTGATTCCAAAGGAAGGACCTTCCAATAGGCAGCTCTAAGTTCTGTCCAAATTCATGGCTTATCTTAGGGCAAGTGTCGCATACTCGCTGATCTGGGTATGCCTGGGTAAGAAGGAGGGTGTTCCAGCTGTCCCCTGGGTGGGGACACGGCAGGTTATCTGGGAATAGGTGACCTCCTTTGGGTCTTCAGAGGCCTGAGGGAGGAAGGGAGAATATGACATGGTGGTGTGACATGGGGGACCAAGGGGTTATTGGGGAGTCTAGTAGAGGGGGAACGCTTACCTGTCTATCCGTTGGTTCAGCTGCCTCTGGATGTCTGTCTATCCTGGTAGCTTCTGGAGAGAAGAGGAAGTTATTAGGGGCTGTATATTTGAGTCTCCTTCTCTAATTCATATGCTGAAACCCTAACTGCCTATGTGAGCGTATCGGGAAGTGGTGCCTCTGGCAGGTGATTAGGGTTAGACGAGGTCATGAGGTCATTTGAGGGAATTTTCATAGTGGGATTAGTGTCCTTCTAAGAACAGGCCAGAGCCCCAGCTCTCTCTCTCGAGGACACAACAAGAAAGTCTCTATCTGCAAGAGAGCCCTCTCCAGGAACCAAATTGCCAGCACCTTCCTCATGGACCTCCCAGCCTCCAGAATTGTGAGAAATAAATATTGTTTGAGCCTCCTGGTCTATGGTTTTCTGTTACAGCAGCCAGAATGGACTAAGATAGAGGTGGTTATGTTTTCACCGAGGCTGTTGTAGATTTCCCCAGACCCATCTTCTGATTTTACAGACAAGAGCCCGGGCTCAGGACGTTACCGCAGTCACAGCTTGAGCCAGCAAATCAGCCCGTGCCTCCTTGCCTCCAAGCACCTTCACCCCCTTTCCTGCCTCCAGCAAATGCCACTCCCCACTTCCTCTGTATGGTCTGCACTACTGGAGTCTCTGCCTAGGCTTCCCTCCCCCTCTCAAGGACCTACTGTGTTTAGCTTTGAAATGTCGGAGGATGAAGAAGAAAAGGAGGAGGAGGAGGAGAAGCGCGATTGTCACTGGGAAGCCAGTCAGGAAATGCTGGCGCTTCTCCACTTGGTCGTGTGATGGGGCTGCAAAGGAGGAAATAATGTTGAAGCATCTGCCTTTTAGCCCTTTACAAAGTACCTCCACGCAAGGCACAGTTTCTGTGTGCTCTCCAGTCCCCATCACAATCTCAAATTGTTGACCCTTGTAAACAGCGATATAAATGGAACCACTGTAAAATGGAGTCAGTGCTGCCATCCCAGAGGAACTGCATTGCATCTCTTATTCCTCAAACCTTTGGGATGTTAAAACAGGGCTAACTAACCTTTGGACTGGACCTAAGCTACCTTGTGTCCCAAAGACAACAAGAAAGCAGATATGACCACCAGACTGATGACTACTACACTGAAAATTAAAAACATTGTTTAAAATTAGCATCACTATTTTTATTTGCACCAATGGAAATGCCTTCTTTCTATTGATGTGATTGTTCCCTTTCCTATAAATACCCCTGGCATTTGCTTCCTAATTGGAACATTATTTGGGCTTCCACCTGAATTAATGATTCCCAAATATCTATTCTCAATAATCTCTGTAAATGTTTGATGCCGCTCACTTGGAAAGGTCTTTTATTTTCAGGTTATCGCCCCATTTCTTTTTCTTTTTAATTAAAATTTATTGAGGTGACAATGGCCAATAAAATTACATAGGCTTCAAGTGTACAAGTCTGTATTACATCATCTATATATCACATTGTGTGTTCACCACCCAGAGTCAGTTCTCTTTCCATCACCATATATTTGACCCTACTTACCCTCATCTCCCACCACCATCCCCTCTTACCCTCTGGTAACCACTAAACTGTTGTCTGTGTCTGTGAGTTTTTGTATCTGTCATGATGTACCAAAATTAACTCAAAAATGGCTCAAAGATCTAAACATAACACCTGAAACAATAAACAGCAATGAAAAAAACATAAGTACTAAACTTATGGACCTTGGGTTCAAAAAGAATTTTATGAATTTGACTTCAAAGACAAGGGAAGTAAAAACTAAAATAAATGAATGGGACCATATCGAACTTAAAAGCTTCTGTACAGCAAAAGAAACCATCAACAAAATAAAGAGGCAACCACCTGAATGGGAGAAGATTTTTGCAAGCAGTGCCTCTGATAAGGGGCTAATATTCAAAATATACAAGGAACTCATGCAACTCAACAAAAAAAAAAAAGAAAGAAACAACCCAATTGAAAAATCGGCAGAGGACTTGAAGAGACATTTCTCCAAAGAGGACATACAAATGGCAAATAGACATATGAAAAAATGCTCAACATCACTAATCATCAGAGAAATGCAAATCAAAACCACAATGAGATATCACCCAGTCAGAATGGCTATCATCAACAAGACAAATAGTAACAAGTGTTGGAGAGGCTGTGGGGAAAAAGGAACCCTCATACACTGTTGGTGGGAATGCAGACTGGTGCAGCCGTTATGGAAGGCAGTATGGAGGTTCCTCAAAAATTATGAATAGAATTACCATATGACCCAGCAGTCCCTCTCCTGGGTATCTACCCAAAAAATCTGAAAACATTTATACATAAAGACACGTGTGCTCCAATGTTCACTGCAACTCTGTTTACGGTGGCCAAGACATGGAAACAACCAAAATGTCCTTCGATAGATGAATGTAAAGAAGTTGTGGTATATATGCACAATTTCATAGTCTTCGGCAGTAAGAAAAGATGAAATAGGACCATTTGTGACAATATGGATAGATCTTGAGATTATAATACTAAGCGAAATACGTCAGACAGAAAAAGCAGAGAACCGTATGATTTCACTGATATGTGGTATATAAACCAAAAACAACAGAAGAACAAGACAAACAAATGAAAAACAAAAACTCACAGACACAGACAATAGTTTAGTGGTTACCAGAGGGTAAGGGGGGAGGAGGGTGTAGATGAGGGTAAATGGATCAAATATATGGTAATGGAAGGAGAACTGACTCTGGGTGGTGAACACACAATGGGATTTATAGATGATGTAATACAGAATTGTACACCTGAAATCTATGTAATTTTACTAACAATTGTCACCCCAATAAACTTTAATAAATAGATAAATAAATAAATAAATAAATCAAAATAAATTTTAGAAATTGGGGAAAAAATCATTAGAAAAAAGACATCCATATGGTTGCCTATAAACAAACAAACCAAAAAAGAGTGTGAACGGACAGATCTCAGTTCAAGAACTAGGCTGTTATGAAACTGACCCATAGATATCGAGAACAAACTGATGGTTGCCAGATGGGAAGGTTTGGAGGGATGAAAAAGGAAAAGTGATTAAGAAGTACGAATTGGTAGTTATGAAATAGTCACAGGGATATAAAATGCAGCATAAAGTATATAGTCAATAATGTTATAATAGCTGTAATATTGTGGACTAGACTAATTGGGGGGATCACTTTGTAAATTATATGAATGTCTAACCACTATGCTATATACCTAAGACTAATATAAAGTAATATTGAATATCAACTGTAGTTGAAAAAAATCAGATGAGGAAAAAAGAATTCAGCTGTTATATCAAAATTTGTGGGAATTGTATGCATTTGTATCACGCAAAAGCAGCTGGAGACAACACTACATGTAAAGAATTCTTTATGTGTTGGCTAGGTTCCTGTAAAAGTATGGTTAAAGCATGCTAGTTTCCAATAGCACTTTTTTTTTTTTTAACCAAATAGGCAGTGAGCCGGATTTAGCCCTTGCGCCATAGTCTTCCAACCCCTGTTCTATCCACCTCTTACATATTTTTTTCTTTGTTTCAGGCATACGAAACAATGCAATAGTTAGACAGTTCACCCCTCACAAAGTGATCACCCCCCCAACCTATTGCCCCTCTGATATCGTATATATCTAATACACTCCATTGACTCTATTCCCTATGCTATACTCAATATCCCATGACTATATATATATTAAATTATAGTTAACATACAATATTATTCAGTTTCAGGTGTACAGTACAGTACATTTTTGATCCCAGTAGATTTTGTTTGCTGCATGTTTGTGTTTCCCTTTAGGATTTCTTTCTCAGTCTACCTACAGTATCTGGATTATCTCATGTATTTTCTTTGCAATCTTTATGCTCATCAATTCCACACCTGCATCTCCAGGCCTGCACCCTTCTAGTCAGGCTTACAAAGCTAACTTCCCACTGCATATTTCCCCTAGAATGATGCATGACCAACTTGAAAGCAACAAGTCCAAGATGAAACTCGTCATTGTGCTCCCCGTCTTGGAAACTCCTCATGTGTCTATTTCTCTGTGACTAGTCCTTCACTACACACACATCACCAGCACCGATAGAGAAGTGATGAAAGGAGTGATGGGAATGCAAGTTCATATGAAATTACTCTCAGCTTGTAGGAAGGGAGTTATGGTGGCCACAACCACAGAAGATCTTGGCTCAACAGTCCTGCTTAATCCTGTACAGAATTTGCTTCCACATATGTGAAGAAAATGAGGCTCAGAGGAGGGAAAAGCCTAGCGGGGGACACAGTGAATTACCTGTAGAAATAGCTCCCAGGAGTTTTATGTCCTCAGTGCCATATAGGGATGAAGACTCCAGAGAACAAGGTTATCTGATTATCTCAGTTATCTGGGGCTGACAGGATGAATATTTGCCCCCTGGGAGTAGAGCTCCACGATGAGTACTGTGAATCCCAGACGCCCTCTGGAGTATTGGCAATAGGGGTCAGTGATGAATAATATCTATAGAGCATCGTTATTATTTGCAACCCACGGTCCCTCTAACTTTCTGCTCTCCCTGGCGGAGAGCAGCCCCACCTCTTTATCTGTTTGCTCCCTTTACCTATCCATCAGAAGCCCTCTTAAAAAGCCAGATCTATCTCTGGTATATAAATTTTCTATTCCAAGTCTGAGAGAAGAGAGAATGGAAACTTTCAGTTTTATACCTAAACCAGTTACTCACCATGTGGACGTCTGGGCACTGTGGGTATGGAATAGTCAGGAGCTTCTGCAAACAACATCTCTGATAAGGTGCTAATACCCAAAATATACAAAGAACTCATACAACTCAACACCACCACCAACAACAACAACAACAACAACAACAAAACAATCCAATTGAAAAATAGGCAGAGGATCTGAACAAACACTTCTCCTAAGAAGACATGAAATGGGGGTGGTTTCTTCCTCTCTTCCATAGGGACTTTTTAAAGTTTTCCACCCAAAATAGTTACTCACCAGTGGAACATCTGGGCTCTGTGGGATCAGGATCATCAGGAGCTTCTGCAAATGGAATGAAATGGGTTGGTATTTTTATCTCAGCTCAGGCTCTCGCTCCCCAGACCCACAATGACCAACACACCCTCCCCAGGCCCGGGCCACGTAGTAGGAGGGCTGCATGGTGGGTGAGGGGAGTTCCTCACAGCTTCAAGTCTAAGCAGATGGAGCTGACACCACCTTTCCACCCCCACTGTTTTCCTTCTCCCAATCACTGCTTTAAGTGGAAAGCATCTGTCTCCAGGAGGGGACATAGGGATGGATGGGCTGGAGTTTCCTCACTTTTGGCCACAAGCTGTAACTGGTTACTGGAGTGAGACCACACATAAAGGTCATTGTGAAAGGCACCATAGCATCTGTATGTCCCCATCTGTGTGGAGGTGACATGGTCCAAGTGGAAGATGGCCTGGTGTGCACTGTCCTGGAGTGTGGAGCTTAGGTTCTGGGTGGTGTGAACTCCACCTTCTTTGATGAGAATAAATACATCAAACCCAATTTTGGAGAAACACTGTAACTTCACATTGTCTCCTGAAGCCACCACAGTGCCAGTTATGCTCGTGAGGGAGGGTTTGTCATAAGCTCCTGCAAAAGAAGGAAGTTTGGTGATAAAGAAGAGGCCACATACATGCACTGTCCCTTTTTGTTCTACAGGAGCAGACATGCCTCTGGTTTCTGTTCCTTTTCAGTCCCACCCTGAGGAAAGCGGTCTCTGCTTCATCCCTTATTCCTTCATAGGCATAGAGGTTTTGCTGCTTTGCGCTTTGTATCTGAAAGCCGGTTCTTCCCTCTGCAAAGAAGTTTGTCCTGGCTCTGCTACCTCTGTGTCCCACTCACCAGTCATCACCAGCTGCAGGGGGTCACTGGGCTGGGACCACTGGACTCCACTCTGATAGACACAGCGGTACAGCCCTGCCTGGTCTGGTGTCATCTCTTGGATTCTCAAAGTGTAGGTCTTCTTAGGCAACGGTAACATACTTCTGTCCATGGGCTTAGGGCCTTCCACTTTATATATGTTGTATGCTTCAGCTTCTGGACTATGGCACTGAATGGTCACAGTATCCTTAGATAGCACCTTGGATGTAGGCTGAGCTATGATATGAGGTGGGGGGAGATTTCCTATAAGAAAGGACACAGATAACAGGCTTATAGGTGTATCTGTACTCACATCACCCTCCACTTTCTCCCCCGTTATAGCCACCAGTCTAAACACTGAGCCTTCTCTTTCCTGATCCTAAGAGAGCTGATGTCTGGCCTAAATCCCCCTCGGTCCTTGGGAGTATTAAAGGGAACACTCACCCTCTTGTGCCTGAGTGCTCTGTCCTATATACAGACCTGGAAGAAAACACCAGATGAGAAGAGCCCAACCACCGACCTGCCCACTGTAGCTTTGTGTTTGCACCCCGACCC